>NC_090439.1:1052320054-1053570054 GCF_031143425.1 Pleurodeles waltl | reverse complement strand
ATAACTGTGTCACACCTATTTAGGCCAGGACTATGAACAGACAGGCACATAAAGAAAATTTAACATTTGTGCTAAACAGCCTTGTGAAACCTATGTGTTGTTTGACCTCTGCTCACCGTTCTCCTCCATAGGGCACGTCCGCTGGTGCAGGGGATGAGATGGCGGCATCCTCCGGTGTACAGACCCCTGGTGGACCTGTCGACAATGGAAGACAGACACATAATTATCACTTAACGACTTGATCGTACAACAATCCAGGAACTGTGTGCCCAGTTGGAGCTAGACTTGATGTCAGCTATCCGCCATCAAACAGGAATACCCCCTCTAGTGCAGGTCCTGTCTGTACTCCATTTCCTGGCGAGTGGGTCTTTTCAAACAACAGTAGCCATGGCATCAGGGATGTCGCAGACAATTTTCTCTAACGTGTTGTCCAGAGTATTATCTGCCCTGCTGAAACGCATGCACAGCTACATTGTTTTCCCTCAGGTGGAGGATTTCCCCACAGTGAAAGGTGACTTTTATGCCCTGGGACATATCCCCAACATCATTGGTGCCATTGAACAGGTGTACAGAAACCGCAAAAGCTACCATTCTATGAATGTGCAGATGGTGTGTTTGGCAGACCAGTACATCTCCCATGTGAATGGCAAGTATCCTGGCTCAGTGCATGATGCTTACATTTTGAGGAATAGCAGCATCGCTTATTTGATGAGGCAACTCCAGAGGCACCGTGTGTGGCTAATAGGTGAGCCTAAAATCCCCACACAGTTTCATTTGGTGTCTGGGTATGGGAGATTCCCTAATGTTTGGATTATGTCTAACAGATGTCCCTCTATATTTGCAGGTGACTCTGGTTACCCTAACCTGTCATGGCTACTGACCCCAGAGAGGAATCCCAGGACAAGGGCAGAGGAACGCTAGAATGAGACACATGGGCGAACTCGGAGGATAATAGAGCGCACCTTCAGCCTCCTGAAGGCCAGATTCTGGTGCGTCCTGATGGTGGTCTTGTGGCAGCTGTCAAGCCTGTGGACAGTGAGGAAGAGGAGGCAGAAGCAGAAGATGTAGACAACCGAAACAACATCATCATGCAATACTTCCAGTGAGACACAGGAAAGAGGATGGAACTGCTTCCCACATCTCATACTATTGTAGGACCTACCATAAATCTGCCTTTTTACCTCTGTGTATGGACCCTGACATGTCTCTTTGGCTTTCCATTTCACAGATCTGGGTCCCAATTTGTGCTCTCTGCTATGTTTACTGCTGGCCTACAGCTGTGTAACATTGGTATGTGAACAAGTACATTGACATTGCTATATTTCAGAGATGTTGAAATGATACATTTGTGAAAGCACAGACTGACTCCAGATTGTTTTATGATTCAAGGGTGTTTATTTCTGTGCTAATAAATGAAGGAGGGTGTGCAATGGGATGGGGTGATGGTGGAGAAATGTCAGTGGCAGAGTCCAGTCTCTTGGTCTCACAGGTGCATTGTCCAATGGGGCATAGGAATGGGAACAATGGCAGTTTAAGGTGGACAGGGTGACAAAGTGGGACATAAGGCTGAAATTCAGGAGGGTATTATTTCCTGGCAGGGGTCTTGGCAATGTTCTCTGTCTTCTGCCTGGATCTCAGGGACCATTTGCGGGTTGGTTCTCCTTCTGCAGGGGGTGGGGTGCTGGTGGCCTGTTGGTCCTGTGGCGGTGCCTCCTGTCCACTAGTGCCGGCGGAGGTGGAGGGATGTTCATCGTCCAGGCTAGTGTCAGGGGCCCGTTTGTGTCCCACTGTGTCCCTCATGGTGTTGACAAGGTCTGCCAGCACCCCTGCAATGGTGACAAGGGTCGTGTTAATGGACTTCAAGTCCTCCCTGATCCCAAGGTAGTATTCCTCCTGCAGCTGCTGGGTCTCCTGAAACTTGGCCAGTACCGTGCCCATGGTCTCCTTGGAATGCTGGTATGCTCCCATGATGTTGGAGAGTGCCTCATGGAGTGTCGGTTCCCTGGGCCTGTCCTCCCCCTGTCGCACAGCAGTCCTCCCAGCTTCCCTGTTATCCTGTGCCTCTGTCCCCTGAACCGTGTGCCCACTGCCACTGAACCCAGGTCCCTGATTTTCTTGGGTTGGTGGTTTTGCCTTTGTTCCCTGTAGTGGTGGACACACTGCTGATTGACATGTCCTGGGGACAGAGGGATGGGCCCGCTGGGTGGGTGCTGTGGTGGTGTTTCCTGAGGGGGGAGGGTCTGTGGCGGCTTGTGACAGTTGCAGGGGAACCGACTGTCCAGAGGTCCATGATAGGCCGGGCTGGTCATCTTGATCCAGGCGTGCAGAGCTGCTGTCATCACTGTGGGCCTCTTCTGTGGGGGGACTGGATATGTCTGGCACCTCCTGTCCGGTGACGTTGGGCATGGGTCCTGTTGGGGTGTAAATGCATAGTTTTAGTATCTGTGTGTGCCATCTTGTGCATTGGGTGAGGTACCCTCTACTCCTGTGCTTGCATATTCTGTGATAGTTGGTTTGGGGTCTGTGTGGGCATCTGTACTGGACATGTTTTGGTGACGGTGGTCCATTCATAGGTGTTGCATGCAGGGCCTTGGTATTGGGATGTGTGGGTTGTGATAGTGGGACATATGTGAGATGATGGAGTGATGGGAGTGATGGCATGCAGGTGGGGTGGGGGATATCGTAGTGAAGATATGACTTACCAGAGTCCAGACCTCCTGCTACTCCTGCGAGGCCCTCAGGATGCAGTATTGCCAAGACTTGCTCCTCCCATGTGTTAGTTGTGGGGGAGGAGTGGGGGCCCACCGCCAGTCCTCTGTACAGAAATCTGGTGTCTTGATACCACGGAACACACATTGCCGCCGTAGGTTGTTCCACCTCTTCCTGATGTCATCCCATGTTCTTGGATGCTGTCCCACTGCGTTGAACCTGTCGACGATTCTCCGCCATGGCTCCATCCTCCTTGCAATGGAGGTGTGCTGCAGCTGTGATCTGAAAGCTGTGGTTGGACCCGGATGATTTCCTCCACCATGACCCTGACCTCCTCCTCAGAAAACCTGGGGTGTCTTTGAGGTGCCATGATGTGGTGTGGGTGATGTGTGCGGTGCTGTCCGTTGTGATGTGTGGGGGATGTTTTGGTGTGTTTTGTTTGAGGTGCGTGGATGTTGTATGAGTGATGGTGTTTTGTGTCTGTGGATGCTGGTGTTGTGTTTGATAATCTCTCTCTCTGGGCTTCTTCCAAATTTGTTCATTGGAAGGGTTTGTGGGTAATGTGGTGTGTGTTTTATAGTGTTGTGGGTGTGGTGTGTGTATGTGTATCAGGTGTGTGTATTTTGAATTGTCCAATGTGGTTTTGTTTTGTAAATGTGTGTGTATTTTGAAGACGGTGGTGTGTACCACCAGTGGATTACCACGGTTGAAAGACTGCTGCGTTCATTCGTGGGTCGTTATAGTGTGGGTGTATTCTTGTTGGCGTGACGGTGTAGGTTTTGGTATTGCCACTTTATCACTGACCTTTGGTGTGGTGGACTTGTGTGGGTGTCTGTATTGTGGCGGATTCTGAAATGTGGGTCGTAATACCTGTAGCGGAATTCCGCTGCCGTAACGGTATGTTGGCGGTCTTCAGCACGGCAGAAAGCATGATTTACTGCCAGGGTAATGAGGGCCAAAGTCCCTTCAAGGTTGGCTGACATATTCTGCATCCCCACCCGCACCTCCTTGGCCAAATCCCGCTGTACTCCCACTACTGTCCTCTCAAAGGTGGTACCAGTGTCATCAGAGTCCTCAGCTGGGTTTGTGCTGGCAGGTAGTACTATTGGGGTGGTGGGTGGGTCCTCTGTGATGGCTGCTACATCTGTGCTACTTCTTGCGACTGAAGGTGGGGTCTGGAGGGTTCCAAGGACATCTTGGAGTGTGTGCTGGCTAATTGTTGTCAGCTCGTCATCCATGTCAGGGAAGTCTAGGACAGGCATATCCCCAGGAGAGCCATCATCCTCTGCAATGAAATATTGTACAAGTTGTGTGTCTGTGTTGTGGCATTTGTAATGTGATGCACTGTCTTCCTATTAGTGGGACATTGTAATCTTGGTTCCTGTTCATTGTTCCTGTCATTAATATTAGCATTCTCACAGGCCTATGCCCCACCTGCATGTCACATGTAGCGTGGGCACTTTGGGGAATTGTCTGCATCACATCCTCTTGGTGGAGGTTCTGTCCAAATTGTGTGTTGCCACCTTCTTGTCCTACTCAACCCTCCCTCTACTTCCATTAGCATGGTAAGGCCTTGCAATGGCTGTGGGTGTTCTGATGCCACTTGCACCACACTTAACAATATGGGACTGACCCAGTCTCTGATATTTCACATACACCTATTGTGGTATATAGTGTGTGTGTTCAGCACAGGGGTGGAATGTTCTCATAGTTCTGCCTCTGCCTGATGTCACATATTACATCATATAGAATGTGGAGTGTTCATCTTGGTTTGAGGAGAGCAGAGAGGAGAGCAGTTGTGTTGCGCTGTAGTGGATGGGATGCTCCAATAAAGGACCTACGATACTTATTTGGAGATTCTGTGCTTCTTTTCTACACCTATACGTTGCTGAGACCAAGAACATACTATGCATAGCATTGGCATGGCACGATACAGGTGTTAGCATTGGTAGTGTGTCATGTTGATGTTTGCCAATGTGTGCTACATTGCATTGCACTCATGGGCCTGGCAGTGTTCCATTTCCTCTTATGACTGTGTGGGTGTGTTTCACTAGCTAGACACATATGTCCTCCCCCTCAAGGCTGTTGTCTTAGCAGTATGACAGTTGAGATGTTGCAAGGTGCCATTGCAGCTATTGTAACACAGGCACGGGGTGGAGCCTGGAATGGGTAGCATGGGTATGACATTACTGCTGTGTACTTCATAATGTAAGTAACAATACATGATGTTTATTGCACTTATAGACATGAGCATTTGACAGGATTTACACTTTGTTATGAATTAAAGGGGATTGAAAATGTCGTCATCCTGAACCCTCTATTTTGGGTGTGTTTGATCCATGGGCACCTAACTACCATTTGCTACTTGACAAGCACACACAGCACAGGTGATAGTGGCAACTGTTGTCAATGGTAAATACCACTTGAGGATATGGCCTGAGACTGGAATTTGAGCCCTAGTTCATGTTGTGACAATGCCAGCTGTCCTGTGACAGCAGCCCAGTTTTATATTCTAGCCTACCCTCCTGGACTGGCTTTGCCTTTCCAACAGCCTTGGCATGGCAGAGTACCCCCATTCAAAAGTTGTTGGTGTAGTGTTGTGCTGTGCCCCTGGTTTCCCTTGCACAGCCCATGCACCTGTCCCAAGCCCCTTTGCCCTTTCCACTGCCTGATTTCCATGGCTGACATGCATTTTGTAGTAGGTATGTACCTTCCCCTGCTTGCAGTTAACTTTAAGGCATTTTTGTCCCCCATGAAACTAACCCTGCATCTGTGTTGTTGCCTGGTAGTCTGCTCTGTCCTGTCCTTGAATTCCTGTGATGATCTCCTCTGGAATGACGGCTGACACCATCTCCTCCATCTGGTCCAGGGCCTCTTGCGGTGCTGGACTCCCACCTCCAGTCTGCAGTGCTGCCTTCCTGTTCCTTGCCATTTTTTCCTTGGTCCTGCGCCTGCTGTCATGCCAGTGTTTTTTGCACTCCGTGACTGTTCTACTGACCTCTGCCACACTCTTGCTCTTGTCGACAATCTGTTGCCAAATTGTCTCTCACCTCCCAATTGGCAAATTTGAGGTGACAAAAAGTTGATGCTGGTGTTCTGTCACCTCTCTGACCAGTATTTCCTGCTCCTCTGCACTGAAACAACACTTACTTTTCTTCTTCTCCCTCTCCTGGGTCTTGTCTGTGTACTCCTGGCTGGCTCCTGGTCGATTGGGGTCTCCCTGAGGTCTCTCCTGGCTTCTGGGATCCATTTAGGGGCTCCTTAGCACTGTTTGTTGCATTGCACCGCTTTTTGACGCTATTGAGGGGAAAAATGGTGCACATCCGGTTTGCGACGTCGTACACCGGATTAGAGTCATTTTCTCTGCATTAACGTCATTTTGCTTTATGACGTGGCGCAATGGCTAGAGTAAAAAAAATTACTCTAACCCGTGCTTTGCGCCACCAGGTGTCAAAGTATAAATTTGGCGCCCTGGTGGTGCAAAAAAATTGTGTTAGCCGGCGTTAAAGTTTTTGACCCAAAACGGCATTCGTATAAATATTGCCCTTAATGTCCACTCTAGTCCAAGACAATTTTAGGTAATGGCATGACAATAGATGTCGCGAAGGATACGGCGTTGGTTATCGTTTTATGTATTTTCTATTATTGTGCTTCTGCAAAGGTTTTAAATAATCATGCAAATAAAGATCATTCATTCATTCAAGGATTACCTTGTCAGCAATCCCTTGGTTCACCTACCTAGCTCCGAGTCAGGCAGAATGCCTTATTTATTTGAAATGGAGTGCGATCTGCTCCTTCTGTGTAAACCTTCCTCTGATGGCCTAAGGGACTACAGACCTTCAGCGGTGAGCCATCCAGCCTAATAAAAGTGGGTGATAGGATGTATTGTTTTTTAGTGCCCCCTGCAGCCAGGAATTCCCTTGCAGTGAGGAACAATAAAAATAGAACAATGTCTCCCAAACCATGGGAGAACTCTTCTATTGTGCTATTGTATGCTATGGGATTTTGTTTTGGGGAAATAAAACACATTTTTCATTCGTCGTAAGCATTTGTTACCATTGGCGGTGCACAACAAACTTTTAAAAAGCTTATAATGAACTGCTGTAACAGAGGTTCATACAAACCTATAGAGTTCAATGCATGAACTCTAAAATTGGCAGGTGGAGTAAAGGCAGGGTGGTGGACGTAAAGTGACTGCCCTTACTCCATCCATCAATCTCTTTCTCATGTCGTATGTTTTCCATATGGGAAGTCAGTCTTGTGTCTGAATACTTTATGCAAGAAGCAGTCATGAATATTTTGGTGTGTGTGTTTCTGTGGCAATTCGCCTTTACTGTTTTCTTATTTTACCTTTTATTTTGTTGATTTGTTCCTAATTAAACACTATGTTTAATGAGGAAAGATGGAAATAATTGTCCTAAAGGGATACTCAAAATGAATAATTGTCCTTGATTTCAAATTAAAGTATCTAATGAGCATCATAATGGTGTTTTCTCCCTGTATCCATGTAGGGTAATTAGATAGTTTGCATTGGAGTTACTGTACTTAAAACTCACTAATTATTGTTGATGTAAGTGGTCTCTCGTATATTCCCTCATGCACCCCTCTCTTGTAAGCACCGCTAGATGGCAATTATCGCCAATTAGGGAAATATGAAGATGATAGTGTATATTTATGTACAATGTTTAAATTACAGTTCTGAAAAGGGCATTTTAATATGTAGACGTAGTAACAAGTTATCACCCCTTTTAAATTGATTTTCAACTATTTTCAGCACAGCCTTTTATTGGAAAGTCTGTAAAATAGAAGAAAAGGTACATTGTATTCCTCAAAATACACAAATGAAATAGCCTTTTCTTAGCAAAGGTGTCTAAGGTTTTTACTTCAATAATCTCTGTTTTAAACGAAACAAGTCCTATAAAATCGCAAAGGTCATAATGTCTATATCTAAAAAGCATCATTATTATTTGTGTTGGGATAAACATCCTGTGCCAGTTCGCACCTAAAGAGATCCTGCTCCCACCCCTTCGCATCTGAAGCTGTTCCACTCCCTTCATTGCCTAACCACTCACCTGAAATCCTCAATCCATTTCCCTTCCTCTTTCCACCATTGTAATCCATTTACCTTAGTCAGCATGGAAGCAGTTCCCTCCGGGCCCCTCCCACTAACACAGGCATACAAGGCGGCCAACAACAAACAAGCTGACCAGGAAGTGGAAGAGAGTGGCTATTAAAGGGTCAAGCAATTACTTCACTGACCGCCCTGATGCAAACAGAACGTCTCACACAAAATGAGGAGCTTGAGGCCTGTTACAAAAACCCTATGAAACAAAAGTGAAATCTCTAGTCAGTAAGGGACCACTCGGAGAAGGGGGAGAGCTCTGTTTTCTCTACATCTCTAGGTCACCTTCTCACACTGCTGACCTACATGATGTCCCAAAACTAGGGTTTCTTTATAGGCATAAACATTATTTTAATGTCCTGGCCAGCACAGAAATTAGGAAAATCAATTAAAGCTGGTATGTTTTCCCCTTGTCAGTGCATACATTAAACCGTAAATATAGGAAGAAAGCACTGTAAACTGTGTCCCGGAGCTGCCTTGATAATTCCCAAATGATAATTAAAGTAATTAAAAAAGCCATGTTAACACTAAATAAAGGTAACTTTAACTAACGTCCTATTTAGCATAATATACTGGCCTTTACAGAATCTCAAACATGAATAAATTGCCAGTATTTGTGTCTAGGAAGGTGGCAATCCCACCAACAACAAAAAAGGCCAAGCAGAGGAAGCAGGGAGAAGCCATCTAAGTATCAAGTAAGGACTGCATCAGTGTTAGAAATTAGGGGCCAGATGAAGGAAGTGTTTTGCATGGTGCAAACAGCGAATTTTGCTGTTTGCGCCATGCAAAACGCACATCGCGATGCTCATTCCAATTTTGCGAGTCGGTAACCAGTTTACCGACTCGCAAAATGGGAATGCGACTCGCAAATAGGAAGGGGTGTTCCCCTTCCTATTTGCGAGTCGCATCGTGATGTAGAATTGCTTTGTGACTGCAAACTCGGTCGCAAACCAATTCGCAGTTAGCACCCATTTCAAATGGGTGCTAACCCATTCGCAAAAGGGAAGGGGTCCCCATGGGACCACTTCCCCTTTGTGAATGGCTCTAAAAACATTTTTTCAGAGCAGGCAGTGGCCCTAAGGACCACTGCCTGCTCTGAAAGAATGAAACAAAAACTTTAATTTTTTCGTGTCTATTGCAACTCATTTTCCTTTAAGGAAAACGGGCTGCAATGAAAAAAAAAACTGCTTTGTTAAAAAAGCAGTCACAGACATGGTGGTCTGCTGTCTCCAGCAGGCCATCATCCCTGTGAGTGCCTCGAATCGGAAGGGGGTCGCAAATTGCGACCCACCTCATTAATATTAATGAGGTGAGTCTTTGCGACCCCCTTCCGATTCGCAGATGGTGTCAGGGACACCATCCAGCATCTTAGTTTGCGACAAACCCAAAATTACGTACATCTGGCCCTAGGTCTCTAGTTGGCAGAGGTATGCACCCTGTCCAGATAGAGACCACAGTCCTAGACAGGGTAAGTCAGATACACACCCTAAATTAACTTGTGCTCATCCTCTGGTAGCATGGCACAGAGCAGTAAGGCTTAACTTGAGAGGCAATCTTTAAAGTGTCTGTGCAACACACACCCACTGTAGCCCACAAAAAGCATTACAAAAAGGCTCCACATATTTAGAAAAATAGAGGATATTTATCTGAGTAAAACAAGATCAAAATGACAAAAAGCCAACAAGTGTAAGTCGAGCTATACACTTTTACATGTATCCACGCAGTGCTTTAAAAATTAAGTGGACTCATATTAAGGTTTATATGGTAATATCTAAACAGGGTCACAGAGACTGTTGTCTGCATCGTGATGGTCCTCCTTAACTACCTGGGATGTTGAGTGCAGGAGGGTACAGATTTTACAGGGAAGCACAGCACACACTAGGGAGAATACTCTAAGGCAGATACCACGTTGGCAGAGTTAGGTTGGGGCTGCGAGGAAGCACTGCTCTTGCTGGGGAATCGTCTGACAAAGCTCTGCTTCAGCACAGCTGGAATACCCATCATGATGCAGATGAATGCAGATACAGTTGAGTATTCTCTATTGTGGGTGTCTGAAGGAAATGCACAAATGTAGTTGTCAGCCAGCCCAGGCAGATGTGTACTGGAGACAGGTGGTCAAGGGCACAGGGCAGTGAGGGCAGAGAAATGCCCACTTTCTAAAAGTTGCATTTCTGAAATAGTAATCCTAAATCCAACTTTACCAGTAAAGAGGACTTATCATTGCCATTCAATGATATCAAATATGATGCAGCTACTCCTTTCTGATAATGAATTACAGCTTTAAAGTATTTTAAGCTATTCCTAATGCAGGCCTGCGAGAGGAGCAGGCCACACCACAGTAATGAAAAATGACTTTAGGAGTTTTTCATTACCAGGACATGTAAAACTTAAAAGTACATTAAACATTTACTTACATGGCACACTGTCCTATGGGCTACAAAGGGCCTTCTTTAGGGGCTACTTATATATGAGAAAAGTTTAAGGTGCGGCAAGAGGTTTTAAATGCCAAGTCAAAGTGAACTGCACACACAGGTTCTGCAGTGGCAGGCATGAGACATGTTTACAGGGCTACTTAAGTGGGTTGCGCAATCAGTGCTGCAGGCCCACAGGTATCATTCAACTTACAGGCCCTTGGTATACGTGTGATGGGGACGAGGGCGTGGTTGGGTTGATACCATGGCCCTTCCCCTCTACGCATGCATCACAAGTAGCGGCTTTGCTCTTTTCGTAGGCTACCTGGGAAGCCTGTCCCTTTAAGACTCCAGCAACACTCAAGAAACAGGAAGGGGCATGACCTCAACCCTTGGCGTACAGAGCCCTTTACTTATAGGTCGCAGAGCATTAGGAGCGTCACCATTCTGGAAGAGTAAGCACACATCAATCTCAGGACAGCTGCATCCTTGGAGGAAATAGCCCCAGCAATGGAGACAAGCAGCAAGGCATATGAAGGGAAGCAAAATGCTCTACCTCGGTGAATACTTGCAGCGAAGGAGGTTGGAGGATCGAGCAAGGAAGATGGGAGAATGCCAATAGGCCACCGCTATCACAAGCCACCCCGCCATGTTCCTAAAGGAGCGTGGCTAGCCGAGGTACATGGCTGGGAAAAGGTGGGGTCCGGGAAATGGCCGTTGACCGGGGGGAAGCGGCATAGTTGCAGAGGGGTAACCAGTTCAACACTTATGCTCCTCCTATGAAATATACTATTCCGAACTGAAAGCTGGCAGTGAAATTCCTTGTATTTTGAGGTAGGTATTTTTGTTCTATGGTGTGATTTTTGTTAAGGTCACTTGGTTATTAGAACCTAGTGAAACCTAACTAGGTTACACAACCAAGATCTTAAAGTTGAGTAAAACACAATAATTGGACAGGAGAAGCGGTGTTCTCCCTCACAAGCCCATTCCCCCATGCATAAAGCTTAAAGCTAAGCTCCAAAACACTTACCTGTGGCTTTTTCCTCTTCAATCCGAGGGGCATACTACATCCACAGTGGTCCTTCCTCCCTGACCCTGAAAAGAAGAGTAGAAATGTCACTGTTGCTAGCATGTTGTGAATCTACACCCAAATATAAATAGCAAAACCTAAGACATTTATGGTTTCTGTCCTTTTACTATTGAACAAACCTACAGTCATACTTCATGCCACCATCTCTGTCTGTCACAAGTGGTGGAGAATGTGAGGATAAGGTCATGTGATAGAAGATGGAAAATATTGTGCACCAACTATGGTACGGTCAGCAGAAGCTGGAATGGATCCTCAAGACGTTGAAGTAGGCTGAAAAAGACCAAACCGTACTTACTAATGCTATCTTTTCCAAGGAAGAGAACCTGACTAAAATGGTGGAAGGACAAACCCAGATGGTGGCTGGCATGAGGCACTGATGAGGGCCTGCTGTACCTGTGGCTTTGGTTCCACTTCAAAAATATGTTTTGGGTGAAGACCCCTACGACTTCTTTATTAATTTCAAACAGACCGTTCAAGCTAGTACTTGGCCACACAATCGGTTCCCCTTCTACCAGGACCCTTTATTAACTGGTGAAGCACAGGCTGCATACCAAATTGCCTCGGCCTTCGGAGAACAGAGCCCTTTTCTTCCAGGCCACTGAGCATTAGGAGCACGACCATTCCTGGTAGAGGAAGCACACACCAATCTTGGAACAGCAGCAGCCTTAGAGAAAATGGCCCAAGCAACGGAGACAAGTGGCAAGGCATATCGAGGGATGCAAGACACTCTACCTCAGCGATTCTGTGCTGCAAAGGATGTTGGAGGATGAGGGAGGAAGACGGGAGAAAACCAGGAGGCCACCACTGCCACGAGCTGCCCGCCATGTTCCTGGAGGAACAGAATCAGCAAGTAATTTTCCTTTTCAGCTGCAGAAACAAATCTTCAGGCCTATTCAGTTAAAACATATAAACTTTATTGCACGCCTTACAATTTAAATCAAATATGCAAAGCAACTTATTTTACTGCAAGTATTCTTCACGACATATTAGAGCAGTGTAAATGTGCATTTATTTTTCTGCACACACGAAAGCTCACGTTAATAACTTCTGTTTAATCAATATAAGTACTATTAATTAATATTTATTTATCATTTCACATTCTAATATTCATCTAATAAAGTACTTTTAATGATAATTAAATGCAAAGATATTTTCATGTTAAAACGTGATGTCAAATACATATGGAGGCCATATTCTCCACCATATTTCAAGCAAGCACATTTTACATTTCCAGATTAATTTATCTCTTAGGCCTTTTAAATGAAGGTTTGTAAATCACCATATGCTAACTTCTGTGCCACTAATGTATTAGTAAAAATTGATTTCTTTCATTCCTTCCTCTGACGGCAATTTATACTGTCACAAAATACCTTTTCTCATTTACAATGAGACAAATCAAAATCTTGTAGTCTGATTATGGATAGGTCTAGGTCTGTGATAATTGTCAATTCTGTTCATAGTTTGATAATACCTATTTCTCATGTTCTCCATTTCCATTTCTTCCCTCCTCTGTTTATTCTGTACTCTTCGTCTTTTTCAAAAATTGCAAGACTTGAAAAATCAAAGTGCACAAATTATGCACACTGTCACAGAAGGTTTCAGGATCATTCTCATACATCTATTTCCCAATTCAAATCTCCAAACCAAGATCCCACCTTTGAGAAATCTTCACTTATTGTTTCCCATATATTTGTTTGTTTCAGGTATTCAAGTCAAGTTTCAGACTTGTCAGACTAGATAAATATTTCTTAATCTCCTTACTCTTATCAGGTATGTAAATGAAGCAGTGATGTGTCTTTAAAACTCAAGAGACTTTGCCTTCTTTTTCTAAAAGGATGTCTAACGCAAGGTGATTCTACAGAACCAAAGATCTTATTGCAACCATTTCTGTTTCCATTAGGAGCATTGCACTTGAAAAATCAGTTGACATTGTATCTACAATCATCGATAACTTCCTTATTCATTCAAGATCGCACCTGCTGATGGAATAAAAGCTCCAAAAATATCCCCTATACGAAGCAGTACCCCTTACCAGAATTTTGTAAATGTCTATTACATGATTAATTAGAGTACTCTGGGTCGCTATAGCCCTCTGCCCTAAGGCCCCCGACATGACTTACTACGTGGGAACATTTCATAATGTGGGCACCCCAGTCGCGTGAATCAGATAATCTGACACCTAAATAGTCAAACACAGAGACTCCCAGAACATCATACCATCAGCTTCATTTTTGATGCATTGGCTTCTAGCCCAAAGTCTTTTCAGAACAAACAAAAAATTGTTGACTAGTTTCTGGAGACCCCTCAGGGGAGTTGTCCACACAGTCATTCAAATGCTTGATGCAATTGTTAATATATAGAAGAAAAAAGAGAGGGCACCAAAACACAGCCCTGCTGCACCCCCTTCTCAACCTTGACTTGATCTGTTAATTCACCTTTATTGCAGCTTCTAATTTTTGCAAAAGTGTCTTTGTATAGGCGGATAATTAAATTTAAAAGCTCAGGAGGGCCCCTATCTTCTGAAGCGTGGCCCACAGCTTTCCTGTGGGAACTAGGTCAAAGGCTGCTTGAAAACCAATAGTAGCAACATATAGTATCCCCCACCGGTATCCACAATCTTCCATTTAATTAATAAAAATCTCAAAACCTGGCCCACAGAACCTACTGCAGGTCTATAGATCTAGCCCCACTTTCCTCAATCCATTCTAACAGCCTGTCTAAAATCGGTTTAGAAAATATCTTTTGCAGATTGTTGCTCAATACTGATCATCCAATAATTTACCAGGTCTCTAGGGTTGCCCTTTTTAAAAAGAGGAACTATTTCTGCCCACTCCCAAATGAATGGAATTGGTGCACCTGCTCCTACCGCATTACAAGCCAGGTTCATGTAACGTGCCCAAATATTTAAATTGGACTTGTACAAGTCCCCTGGGACTTTATCAAGGTCAGGGTCCTTGGCCCACTTGAGTGAATTAAAGGCCGCCAGAGTTTCAGCTAAAGTAAACCTGAGTGGAGTTGATCTCTCCCCCATCACCCTTCACTTCTGGACTGGGATTTTCAAGGGCAGAGTAAAGTGTTCCAAAATGTAAAACCCATTCATCTGATTGAACTGACAACCCCATCAGAGGCTGGTAAACCCCACTGTCATGTGCTACAAATTTCCAGAATTCTCTTTGATCAACACACCTAGCAGCTTCCAACAGATTTTCCCATTGTTTCACCTCCCATTGCCTCCTGGCCTGAATTAAACCTGACCTACATCTTGCCCTGGTTTGGCTTACAATGGCCCTCATTACAACCTTGGCGGTTGGACGAGGCCGACCGCCAAGGTTGTACCGCCAGATGGCCGCCCATGCGGCCAGAAACCCACCGGCCGCATTTGGACTTCCCCGCTGGGCCGGTGGGCAGAAACAGAGTTTACAGGCTAGTGGAGCCGGCGGCAATGTGGCGGTTCGGCGGTTGCAGCAGCACCCGTTGCGCTTTTCACTGTCTGCCAGGCAGACAGTGAGAATCGCAACGGGCTGTGCCTGGGGGCCCCTGCACTGCCCATGGACAGGCTGGCGGGAAGGGGAGTCAAAATCCCCAGGGCAGCGCTGCAAGCAGCGCTGCCCTGGTGGATTAAAACCCCCGGGACAACCATGGTGGAAAACCGCAGGTCCCGGCGGTGTAACCTCAGCGCTACCGCCGCGGTCAAAATATGGCAAATTGTACCACCAGCCTGTTGGCAGTACGATCGCCACTTCAACCCTGGCGGACTTTGACCGCCAGGGTTGTAATGAGGGCCTAAGTCTCTATCCCCTCTTTTGAATGCCTTAAGTAACCATTTTTTGGCTTCCCTGCATGTTTTAGTATACCACCCTCTGCTTCGCTTGGACCTCACCTTACCTGCTAGCTCTTCTTGGTAAACATTAAGGTTGAAATGCACTTCTACTATTTTCCCATTGTCAGGGCCAAGTAAGAGCATAGTTTCCATATGGTTAGCCAGCATTTTATACAGGGAGGCAATCATAGATGGGGAGGTCTTGAGTGTTTCCCGCTTAACGTTACGCTTGTTATTAGTCACTTTGAAATGTTGTCCAAGAACACCAAAATCAGGGTCATCTAAACACAGGAACAAGTTTCTAATAGAAAATATCAGTGGATCATGATCACTCTCTTCATGCTCCAACACCTCCATGTCAACCATATGACCCACAGATGGAGATCTAGAAGCAAATAACCAATACAGATCCTATATATCTCACTTCTAAACGTTGGGACTGGGTTGGCGTCTGAATGAGAGTGGACATTACGTGCGTGGAGCCCGTGTGACAGCATAATGTCAATAACCTGTACCACAGCTCGAGTCAACCTATACCTATAGGGTGCAGACAATTGCAGGATGCCCCACAGTTGATCCTCCTCCCTGCAAAGTTCCTTGGCCACTGAATAAAGTTCAAAAGTAGTATTAAAATCCCCTGCTATCAGAATATGGTACCCTCTTTTGCATGTAGCCAACAAGTTATCTAACATACCAAGAGTTTCTGACTCTCTGCTCTTTCCCACCCTTCTATTATACATTTTTATCAGCGGAAGGAATCTCTTTATTAGTAGAGCAAACTAATCCCTTAATATCGGTGGAGCAAAAATTAAAATCTCTTGCTTTGCACTTGAGGTTGCTGCTGAGCCAAATTAGTAAGCTTTGTGAAGGTCTGCCTGAAACTACCCCACAAGCTGGAATCCAAAAACCTTTAAATTCAGGTCATTGTCTGGGCTCCAAGGCCCATGCTTCTTGAAAAATACAGATCTTGTGCTACAATCCAAATTAGTAAGTTTGACCCCAAAACCCACTATCTTCCATCTTATAATAGTAACCACACCAAGGGACTGAAATTCAGTGTGGACCCAAGAGACTATGGTCTTCCTGCCCTATGAGTCAATCCTTTTTCGCTATATTCAAAGGCTTCCTCTCCCGAAAACTTCAATAGTAGGATGGTACAGTTTTTTGCCTACTAAAAGAGTCACATTTTCTAATGCCCCACTGCCACCCGATGAAAAAAAAGAAAGGATTAGACCAGCCCTGCAACAATTGAAGAAGACCTGGTTAACAACTGAAGAAGAGTTGAACTTGATCACAATACAATCCCTTTCGCATTGTTTAGTTAGCACCCCATCCATGCCACCCTCTTCACCATTAATTGAGTGGTTGCCGGGGAAAAAGGAAAATTTGCATTAGAGTGCAACCATTGTAAAACCTTCTTCTTTAGTTCAATGATGTATTTAGTACTATTTGAACGAAGGGTAGGGACATTAGCAATCAGTGCCACTTAGGGGCTTCTCTCGGGAGAAGGTGGAGCACAGAATCCCTCTTGTTGCTATGCCCCTCCTCTTTATTAGACCTTGTTTCCTGACAGTTGGCATGATCCCTGTCACCGTGTTCCCTGAAATCTCTCCAACTCCATCAAACTTAGAAAATCAATGATGCTCTGCCGTTGCTGCTCCAAAGTTGTTGCAATAGGTGCAGCCCCAGGAAATTCATGGGGCTTAGTATCGGATCTAGGAGTAGGGCGATCAACCCTATATGTGTACCCAGGCTAACCAAGTTTCCATTTAATGGGGGAAAAAACCCCAACAACCAGTCCTACTGCCGGAAGTGGACAAGGTGGAGACAACAGCCAGTGGGAAGTTAATATAGGCAAACGTTTGTTTATAAACATTTGGACAACTTTCTCCAAAGTCGCTTCTATGTCAGAAATACACTTTATAACTAGTTGATGTCTCTTCTCTATCTCTTCCAAAAGTGATTCTGTTGAGAGACCATTTATACCACCTCAGCTCCTTTTCCTTCAATTCCTGGGTCTTTAGATGCAGCATTATGTGCATGTTTACTCTTTACAAGTTTATCAAAACATGTTCTCTTTCCTCTAGCATCCATTTTTCTTCCAGGTTGTCAAATTTCTGGGTAGTGTTCTAAACAATCTCTTACGACTGCAGGGTCGGCCAAAGATAGAGCAGGGGAGTTTGTGGCATGTGCCTCCTGGGAATAACCCGATGCAGTAGCCTGGTGACTATTGGGTGGCAAACATAACTGAGGTATGGAAGGAGGCAAAGTTGGAGCAGGGGGAGCCAGCAAGGGAGTAACACTAGAAAGCTGCCTCTCCGCAGACTCTATCCCCCTTGCAAGAGCTCCAACAGCCTTTAGTAAAAACCCATCCAAAGTATTGTTCCCCATTGATTTGCCTACCTCTGGGAGTGGTTTACACTTAGCCATCTTGCTCCATAAATTTGGTAGCTCAGAACACAGCTGCCACCAAAGATCACCTCCACCCTATTCAGAATATAGTAGATGGAGTTAATAATAATTGCTGTCTCTAATTACTGCTTGGCCCTCAGCGGTGCTGGCGTTGGAGGAGTGGTTCAGCCCAGCCTCTTCCGGTCAATGATGGGTGAAGACGGGCCCACTCTTGACCCGGTCTTTGCCTGGGCTTGTGCACGTGGGTTCCATAAGGAGCATCCCATACTGGGGGCAAAAGGTACTCGTTTTATGCACCTCCTGGTGCTCTGTTGTTGCCACAGGCAATGCTGGTAAGGTGAGTCCTCCAGCTCCCCGGTCCCGTAAGGAGCATCCCGCTCTGCAGATGAAACACAGTAGTTTTATGCGCCTTTTGATGCTCTGCTGTTGACAGTGGTTCCTCCCTACCCACGGGCAATGCTGGGGAGGCGAGTCCTCCAGCCCCTCAGTTTCGTAAGGAGCATCCCGCGCTGTGGGTGAAACGATGTAGTTGTATGCGCCTTCTGGCGCTTTGCTGTTGACAGCGGCTATTCCATAGTCACCTAGTTTTCAAAAACTCAGTCACCTTGTAATAACTTTTGATCACCTCTTCAGATGGTGCACCTGTCACTGCATCCCTTGGCACTTCTGGCATTGGCCAATCAACACCCTGCTTACACTCAACCCACACATCTGCTGGAACCATAATTTCAAATAAAGTTTTCACATCTTCCCACAAACACTTTGCAAGCTTAAAAAACCTCTCTGTTTGCTGGTACAAATTCACTGGCTTCTCCCTCAACTTTGGATAATCATTTGTAAATGACAGTATGTCACTTCTGCTCCACAGGACATGGACTAAATTCCCTCCCGAATTTCTCTCATTGGCATCATTTTTACATCTCCCTCAGCCTGCTGTACAACATTTGAAGATGCAGTCGGCTTTTTCTTCTCTTCTGTTTTCTTTGCACATCTACCTTCCCATTCATTTAATGCTCCCCACATTTGTATTTTCTAAATCAATTATTTATTGTGAATTTTCATTCCAGGTGATCTCATATTCGCAATGTTTCTCAAAATGAATTCTAATCTGTAACTTCTTTTGAACTATTTGGATAAATCTGTCCTGCTCAAAGTGTAACATCCTTGCATATGAAGCGCAATTGGTTTTCACCGTAAGAATCTAATCTGTCCAATTCAAGTGTTCCCTCGATCATTTCATTAAGGTCCAATTGTAATCTAGCCATGTTCAGTGTCTTTTCTCCCTCAGGTGTATTTTCTGCATCTGATGCTCCACTTAGATTATCTAGCCATTCAGTTAGTTGTTGAGCTGTCAATCCTTGTAGACTAATATTACTACTATTATCTTGGGTGTAAGCTGTGCAGTATGACATGAAGCTCTTATATCTTGCCCTTGAGCCATCACAGATGAACCCATTGAGCATGGGGGCATGTTGTATAGATCAACAAACCTACTCTATTATGTGTATGCTTTGAACCAAAAGAATTGGCAGTAGTGTTCAATCGCTCATTAGTTCTAAAAGGAGGATTCATTGCAGATACTTGATTTGCAATATGTGGAACACTCTCATTATTACCATGGGTATACAATGGGACAATTGGACCTATTGTCACAGGAACTATCAATGAATCTGGTCCTGATGAATTTGTTTGAATTTAAAGGAACATTAATTCTTTACCTTGACCAGTTAATACTGTACCAAAAGTCTGATTTGACTGATTTAAGGGAACATTATGTGGTGTAGTTACTGGGGAATACATAGGAATGGTCAGTCTCTGGTTCACAACTTGTGCAGGTGTCTGTACATTAGGTGTAGACTCAAACTGAGTCATTCCTGCATTCTGAATTGGCTGTGGCATCAGTGGAACTGTGACATTCTGAACGTTATTGGCAACTGGAATTGTCAAATAAACCCCTGACACCTGTGCAACATTACCACTAGATACATTTGGAGTTATCTGAACCTGGCGTTGTACAACTGGGGCTGTAGTAATACTCAGGACTATATTCTGAGTTACTGATGCAACTGCATTATATGGTGGGGGACGATTGCGCAACAACTGAATTATAAATTATGCATCTGAATTACTTTTTGTGTCTGCTACCTTTCTGTGTTCCTCTGACTTCTGCAGCAGAGTTTCTGCAGGTTTCTTTTTGGCTTTAGGTTTAACACTTCCATCACATTCATGTGCAATTGCTGGCAATAACTAATATTTGCTCTCCCCATTCTCTGCTCCTCATCCCACCTAGTTTCTGCTAATGTTTTTTTCTGCCTTCCTCATTCTCCTTTCAAATTCCTGAGCCTCTTTTTTTACATCATTGATTTGCCAAAACTCCTCTTTCCTCCATCACTTTAAATGCTCGTGTACCCTCAGCTGGAGTAGGTTCACCCTCTATAACTGGAATAAAAATGTCTCCTCTTAACCCACGCTTCCTTAAAGCTTTGAAAAATGTAATTATTATACACATTTAATTCACAAACACAAATTCTACAAAACCAGGAAGTAATTTTGATCCCACAATCCTCGTCACTAGATGTTCTCAAACTATAGCAGCGCAATCTTGTCCACCAATCTGTGCGTAGCTTTTCTCACCACCCGACCTATCCCAGCGGGGACCAAATTATTTCACACTCACTTCATTCGGCAGCTGTGACTCACGTCAGAGCTGTCTCATATACCTATCACACCTACACTCTAAATGCAAACATTGCAAACACAAAAAACCAAACCTAGCTGCTTACTTTTGGCAGGACTTAACAATTTAGAAAGCTGTAAGCAATTTTCAACTGTGGCCTTTCACACAAACAGCTACTCTTCAGGCTATGGCTTTCTTAGAAATGCAAGTAAGACTTGACCTGCATGTGTCACTCTGGTTGATACAGATTTCCCTGTGCACTCAGGTTTCACCTAATACCAACCGACAACTCACATACTCAAGGAATCTGCTTGTATTGTTGACAGCACTGAATCGACCAACACCTCACTGCAGATTAATTAAATTAACCAAGCATCTCCATACACTTGTTTGGTACTCCGGAGTCTTGGGCGTTGCAGCACCCATAAACAACAAATACGTGGGCAATTTTTGGCACAAAGAGCGACATTCACTTGGAGTACACCAACTCCCCACTCTCTTACTTGGAGTATGCAAACTCCCTACTAATTTACTTTGAATATGCAAACTCCTTACTCACTTCATACACTACACTTCACCGAAATTTAACCAAAGCATTGGAAGTTCAAACCCTACTTAAAACTCATACTGTACACTTGTAACACAACACTGGAAATTCTTCATCCCCTACACTTCACCAATAAAAGCTCACAATGTGAGCAAATTCAATTCCCCTCCTCACAGGGAAAAACCATAACTCTGCTACCAAAAACTGCTGATGCGTAAGCAGATGTCTTCTTCCCAATTAGGGTTCAGAAACCCAAGGTCTCTGGTGAGACACCATTTCTTATCCCTCCACTAGAAGTCGACTGGACTGGATTCCTTAAATTTATGCCAGCAACATGAAACGCATAAACAATTAAAACACCATGACCAAGTTATCCATAAACAGATTCTAAACTGAATAAAGTTTCAAAGCTTTGTCACAAATTCAAAATCGATGTAACGTATATGGTGTGTAAAACTAAGTTATAAACTTACATGAAAACCATACACTGACCAAAACATCTAAAGAGATTAAGGCCCTCATTACGACCCTGGACGTGAGTGATTAAGTGCCGTTAATACCACCAACAGGCTAGCGGTAAGTACCGCCAAATTATGACCATGGCGGTGATAACTCCCATAGACAGCCAATGTTCCACACCAACCGCCAGGGCAAAAACAAAACTCACCACGGCGGTATCCGTCAACAGCCAGGAGGAAGACAAAGAACCTCCCACCATTTTATGACACATGAATCTGCCACTTTTTCCGGGGCGGTACCAACACCATCAAAAGCCTGGTGGAAACAGAGCACAGAAGAGAAAGGGCTCACCATCGGAGACACAGGGAAGAACCACGCCGCCATGGAACCCGAACTGCAAGTCCTCCCGATTATCTTCTACGTTATGCTCCACCTGGAACACCAACGTTGACGAAGACGAGAGTGACACACACACGCACAACACACACCACACACGCCCACACACACACACACACACCATACACACAACCAGATGCAGGTGAAAAAACAATGGCACATGACAAACGGCAGAATAACACAAGGACCAGAGTACGGATGTACAGAAAATGTATTAGCATAGCAAAACCCACCAAACTAACCAAATATATACAAATGTTCACAAAGGGCCAATGTCCAGTCCAAAGTCATAAGGGCACACATGGCCATAGGGCACAGTCCAAGGCCCAACTTGTATCCTGACATCATCTGGATAGAGCACTGCAGGGGCATCATTTTGCAAGTGGGCAGGCACCTCAGGGGGATGGGGGAACTTCCCCACTGGTTCTGGAGGGGGCTCCATGCCCATGTCTCATTGCTGGGGAGTGCATGGTCACAGTCTCTGAGCTAGGGAACACGCCCACTGGTTCTGGAGGGGGCTCCATGCTCATGTCCCATTGCTGGGGAGTGCAAAGGCACAGTCTCTGAGCTGGGGAACATGCCCACTGGTTCTTGAGGGGGCTCCATGCCCATTCCCCATTGCTGGGGAGTGCAAGGTCACAGTCTCTGAGCTGGGGAACATGCCAACTGGTTCTGGAGGGGGCCCCTTGTGCAGCAGTCCCTGGAGGGTGGCATACATGTCATCCCCTGGTGGTGACGGCTGCACTGTCTCATATGGAGGTGAGGGCTGCACTGTGGCAGCAGGTGATGGTACCTCCTGGGCAGCCTCTGCTGGTGGTGATGGCTGCACTGCCTCAGCTGGCGGTGAGGGCTGCTCTGTGGCAACAGGTGATGGTGCCTCCTGGCCTGCCTCTGCTGGTGGTGATGGCTGCACTGCCTCAGCTGGTGGTGAGGGCTGCTCTGTGGCAACACGTGATGGTACCTCCTGGACTGCCCCCGCTGGCGGTGATAGCTGCACTGCCTCATCTGGAGGTGAGGGCTGCACTGTGGCAACAGGTGATGGTGCCTCCTAGCCTGCCTCTGCTGGCGCTGCGGGCTCCGTGACCCCAGGTGGTGGCAGTGGTGGTGGTGGTTTCACCCTCTCAGGCTCTGATGGAGTTGAGGGCTACATTCCCTCCATGGCAGGAGGTGGGGGCACCTTCACCTTCCTGGCTGTTTGTGTTGTGGGCTCCTTCCTATTCCTGGCTGTTTGTGTTGTGGGCTCATTCCCCTTCCTGGCTGTTTGTGTTGTGGGCTCCTTCCCCTTTCTGGTTGTTTGTGTTGTGGTCTCCTTCCCCTTCCTGGCTGTTTGGTTGTTGGCTCCTTCCCATTCCTGGCTGTTTGTGTTGTGGGCTCCTTCCCCTTCCTGGTTGTAGATGTTGTGGGCACCTTCCCCTTTCTGGCTGTTGGAGTGGAATCCCTCACAGTCCTGCCTCCATGACTAGGAGGTGTCTCAACTGTCCCAATGGACTGTTTGGCTTAGGTGCTGGGATGGCTGGTTGGCACCCTGGTTCTATGGGCAGGACGGGTGGGAGGGGAGGGAATAGGTCAAGTTGGGCAAGGAAAAGCTTATTAGGGACAGTGGGGTGGGAGGTGCGATTGGAGTGGAGGTTGAGAGAATGGTTGTTGAATGTGTACGTCTACAGGACTTGGAAGCAGGTGCATGGGCAGTGTGCTTGTGTGAGGTAGATGGCTGTTGGGTGTCTGAGTGCTTGCATTTGTGTCCGTTGGGGGACAGACACGGTGGGAGAAGACACAGGGGACAAGTGGATGGATATTGTGGAGGTGTCTGCTAGTGAGGTGTCTGTGCTGCGTGGTGTGGTGATGCTGGTGGTGGATGTTGAGGCAGTGCATGCAGGTGTGAGTGTTGACGTGACTGGGTGGGAGGTGGAGGAGGCGGAGGAGGCGGAGGAGAGGGAGACAGTGGAGGTAGCGGATGTGGTTGTGTCTGCAACAGTCTGGTGTTTGCCTGAGTGCTTGTGGGATGAAGTGTGGTGCTTGTGTCTGCCTGTGCCACTCTTGGGTGTTGTCTTGTGTGAATGTTCATCAATATGTGTGCCTGGGATGGGTTGGGGTTGAATGGGACTGTGAAATGGTAGTTGAAGGGGGACGGTAGAAACAGGGACAATGGCTGCCATCAGAGAGGAGTCCAGAGCCTGAATCCATCTCTGTTGGGCCACCAATTTACCGTGAATGCCCTCCAGGAATACATTGCATTGCTGCATCTGGGATGCCAGCCCCTGGGTGGCATTCACAATGGTAGATTGCCCTACAGAGATGGATGTCAGGAGGTCAATAGCCTCTTCACTCAGGGCATCAGGGCTCACTGGGGCAGGGCCTGAGGTGCCAGGGGCGAAGGAGATGCCTACCCTCCTGGGTAAGCAGGCAAAGCCAACACGCTGAGGGGCTACTGGGAGGGCGGTGATGGTACAAGGGGTGGTGGCTGTATCTGCAGCTCGGGTGGTCACAGAGGTGTCCGCCACCACCAGGGAGCTTCCATCGGAGGAGGTATCTGAGTCTGTGTTGTCTCCTCCAGTTTCCACTGTGGTGCTCCCCTCGCCCTAAGTCCCACTGGTTCCCTCGGTTCGGTGGACTCTGACTCCTGGGTCCTGTGGGATGCAGCTCTCTCTGTTGCCAGTGCCCCTGCTCCTCTGCCAGATGATGCTAATGCACACAAGGACAGGATGACAAAACAAGAAGTGGGGGAGACAAAGGATACACTGGGTCAATGACTACACCAACACCACTATTGGCATGCACATCACCATCACACACAGGGAACAGGCTTAATCACTATGCATTGCACTACCAATGATATGGCTAGTCACCAAGGCAAGATGAGGACCACACACCGCCAACTGCAGCACTCCTGGGACCCATGATGCCCTGGCTGAAAAGGGCTGCTAACAAACTAGGTTACCTGTATTTGCCATACACCCATTACCCTTCAGATGACCCACATCGCAATGTCTGGCCTGGCCTTAGGGGCACCCACTAACACACATCCACCACCTGGATACCACCCCACCAGCCAAAATATGTATTGATACCCACTGTACTCATCCCCTAGTTGTTGCTGTGATTCCTTCAAGCTCCCATTCAGTTCAGGGTAGGCCAGTTCAGTATGCAGACCATCAGGGGGGTCAGGGTCTGACTCCTCGTTGGGAGTCCATCCCCAGCTGGGCCTCTGCGGTCTTCCCTGCTCAGTGTCTCAGGTCCTCCCACCGTTTCCCACAGTGGGTGCTCTGCCTGCCATAGACCCCCAGGGTCCGTACGTCCTTGCAATGGCACGTCATATTCCCTTCTTTTGATGGGCGCTGACCTGCAGAGGCAACACAGGCAGGAGAACACTATTAAACAAACAGTCCCGCCATATCCGTTTCCGTCACTATTGGCACACGCATAGCCCAGCGCACACCATGTACACTGCCACTAGACATTCCCCTTACCCCCCTACCCCCTTACACGATGCTTGCACACATATCTCGATGCATCCTTCCCACCTGCATTTTGCCCAAAATGTACTCACCTGTTGGTCTGGAGGCCCAAACAGCTGTCTGTACTGGGGTAGGACCCCATCCACCAGTCGCTCCAACTCCTCCGAAGTGAAGACTGGGGCCCTTTCCCCGGTCACACGGGCCATGGTAGGTTCCAGACACAGGTCACAGCAGCACATGCAGTGTAGGTGTTCTCCTGTTGAAGGTCAGGAAACAAGTGAGGAAACAGATAGAAAATGGCGGTAACGTCTGTGGTGGTGTACACCATCACTGCCGGTGTAGATCCTCATTGGCCACTGTACTCCACAGAGCCCCATATTATCCAAAGAGGAATTGACAGCGGTGCAAGACTGCCTTCCGCCACGACGGCAGTCTCCATTTCACGGGGGAAACAGGCCTATTGACAATTACTGCATCACAGATTAGATTGGCACATATTTCGCCATTTACACTGTCCCAATACATAAATGCACCATGTGGACTACAGTAGTGGTTTTATTGGTCCAATCGTGACACCCTACTCACTCTTGTGTCTCTTAGAAACCTACAGCTGCGGATAAATAGGAGGTGGAGACATACCCCTGTGTACATACCTCTGGTGGGCTTGGCTACACTGGAGGACAGGCACAGAATACTCACCTATAGACTGGACAGGGCCACAATCACAGAGCTGTGTGCCCAGTTGGAGCCTGACGAGAGATCAGCTATCGGTCATCCCACTGGGATCACCCCTCTTGTGCTCCATTTCCTGACAACTGGTTCTTTCCAAGTGACAGTGGGCTTGGCAGCAGCAATGTCACAGCCAATGTTTTCAATCGTGCTCGCAAGAGTGTTGCCTGCCCTGGTAAGACACATGTGCAGCTACATAGCTTTCCCCCAGGTGGAAGATTTGGCCACTTTGAAGGCCCAATTCTATGCAATGGGACATATCCCCAATATTATTTGGGCGATTGATGGTACACATATTGCGTTTGTTTCCCCCGCCAGAATGAACAAGTGTGCAGGAAAAGTAAGAGTTTCCACTCAATGAACGTGCAGATGGTATGCCTAGTAGACATGCACGTCAATGCTAAGTATCCTGGGTCTGTCCATGATGCCTTTGTTCTGAGGAATAGCAGCATCCCAAATGTGATGGTCCAACTATAGAGGCACAGGGTGTGAGCCTTGATCCCCGCCCACTGTATGTTAGTCCATGACTCTGGTGTGAACCCCACAGGATTGTGTGTGGCTAAATGTAGTCCCTGAATACTTACAGGTGACTCTGGCTACCCAAACCTATGGTGGCTGCTGACCCCTGTGAGGAATGCCAGGACAAGGGCTGAAAAACGTTATAAAGAGTCACATGAGCAAACCAGATGGATCATTGAGAGGACCTTCGGCTTCCTGAAGGCCAGGTTCAGGTGCCTCCACCTGACAGGTGGATCCCTTTGCTACTGACCCGAGAAGGTCTGCCAGATAGTAGTGGCATGCTGTATGTTACACAACCTAGCCCTCAGACGGCAGGTACCTTTTCTGCAGGAGGAGGAGAATGGAGATGCCCCTGTGGCAGCAGTAGACCATGATGGCAGTGAGGATGCAGAGGCTGAGGATGAGGACAACAGAACATCAGTTATCCGTCAGTACTTCCAATGACACACAGGTGAGACAGTGCAACTTCACATTTCTATGACTATTGGTGTATTCTGTGTGGCTGTGGCATGATGGCATTCACTTCCTTTTACCTCTATTTACTGATCCCTATGGTTAGTCATTTTGCAGATGTTCCTTATATAACAACTGGGTACTGATGTGCTGACTACAGCAAGCTACATGTCATTATTTGTATGCTCTCACAATGTACAGTACATTTGCAATGGATGAAACTGTTTCCATAAATACACATTTTCAACACATGACATACAAGTGGTTTAGTTGTGTCCAAGGGTGTTTATTGTAGTGCTAAGAATTTGAGGGGAAAGTACAATGGAATGGGGTGATGATGGAGGAAAGTCCAGGGTATTGTTCCAGTCTGAAGCACAGGTCCAGCTCCAAGGGGCCATAGAAAGGGGAGCAATGGCAGTTCAAAGTGGACAAGGTGACAGGGTGGGACACAAGGGGGACAATCAGTAGAGTCTCATTTCCTGGTGGTGGTCTCGGTCTTGGCAAGTTTCTCTGGCTTCTGTCTGGGTCGCAGGGAGTTTTTGCAGGGTGGTTCACCTTCTGCAGGGGGATGGGTGCTGGTGGCCTGTGGGTCCTATGGCAGGGCCTCCTGCCCACTAGCAGCAGTGGAAGCGGAGGGCTTGTCCATGGACTAGCTAGTGGTAGGGGCCGCTGCTGTGCTGTTGCCTCCCTCATGATATTGGCCATGTCTGCCAGCACCCCTGCTGTGGAGAGCAGGGTGGTGTTAATGTCCTGCAAGTCCTCCCTGATCCCCTGATACTGTTCCTCCTGCAGGCGCCTGCTCTCCTGCACGGTGTCTAGGATCTGTCTCATCCTGTCCTGGGAATGTTGGTAGGCTCCCAGAATCTCGGAGAGTGCCTCCTGGAAAGTCGGTTCCCTGCTCCTATCCTTCCCCTGGTACACAGCAGTCCTCCCAGTGTCCCTGTTGTCCTGTGCCTGTGTCCCCTGACCGGTGTGACCACTGCCACTGACCCCAGGTCCCTGATTGTCTTGGGTATGAGATGTGGCCTGGGGTCCCTGTACAGGTGGGCACACTGCTGATTGATGTGTGCTGGGGACAGAGGTGTGGGTACGCTGGGTGGGTGCTGTGGTGTTGGATCCTGATGGGGAAGGCTCTGTGGTGGTCTGTGAGAGGGCTTGGGGGACCGGCTGTCCAGTAGTCCCTGATGGGCCAGGTAGGTCATCCAGATGTCCAGAGTTACTGTCATCACTTGGCGTATCTTCTGTTGGGGGACTGGATAGTCATGGCACCTCCTCTCCACTGACATTGGCTTGGGTACCTGTGGGGATGTAAGTGATGTATTATGCTTCATGTGTATGACATATTGTACATCCCTAGCTTACCCTCTATGGTTGCTGTTGCCCTGCCACCTTTTGTTTGTGTGTGGTGATGTATTGTGGGAATGTTAGTTTCCCTATGCTGTGCATGCTTTGGTGATAGGTGTCCATGCAGGCCTGGGAAGGCTGTCCATGCATTGGTATAGCATGCAGGTGTTGGCATTGGGGTTAGTCATATGTGTAGGTGCAGTGCGTGGGATGTAGTGGAGTAATGGGAGCGAGGGTGAGGGTGTGAGATGGCATGCAGGTATTGGGGGGGTGATAGGTAGTAAATGTTGACTTACCAGTGTCCATCCTCCGGCTACTCTAGCTAGTTCCTCAGGATGCAGTAATGCCAAGACTTGCTCCTCCCATGCCGTGAGCTGTGGGGGAGGACGTGGGGATCTACTGCCAGTTCTCTGTATGGAAAGCTGGTGCCTTGATGCTATGGAACATAAATTCCCCCATAGGTCGTTCCACCTCTTCCTGATGTCGTCCCTTGTTCTTGGGTGCTGTCCCATAGCGTTCACCCTGTACACGATTCTTGGATATAGCTCCAACTTCCGGGCAATGGAAATCTACTCTGCCAATTTCCTCCACCATGACCCTTAACTCCTCCTCAGTGAAACAGGGGTGCCTTTGAGGGCCATGGGTGTTGTTTGTTGTGTATTGGTGAGAATGTGTTGAGTAATGTGGTGGGGTGTGTGATGGGGGTGCGTGAGGAGATATATGGGTGTAAGTGGTGTGTGTGTGTAGTTGTCTCTGTGATGTTGATGGCTAGCTCTTGCATTCTTTTGGTGTTGGCAAAGGGTTGTGGGTAATGTGGGTGTGTGTTTTATAGTGGTGTGGGTGTGTGAGTGTGGTGTGTGTATGAATGTCAGGTGTGTGTTTGTAGTATTGGCCAATGTAGTGTTGTTTTGTATGTGGATGTCCATTCTGAGCGCGGCGGTATGTACCGCCAATGGTTTAGCGCCATTTAATGTCCGTGGTGGTGATTTATGTGTCACAATTTGGTGGGCGTTGTTTTGTTGGCGCAACAGTATGGGTCTTGGTACCAATACTTTACCACTGAACTTTGGGCTGGCAGATTTGTGGCAGTATTCTGTCATATTGGTGTGTGTGTGTCATAATATGGAGAACGGATATCCGCCACTGCAGGAGTATGTTGGTGGCCGTCAGCGTGGCGGTAAGCAACATTTACTGCCAATGTCATAATGAGGGCCCAAGTTTGGACTGTTCAAGTCTACCCAAATGTGCATCACAAAAGACAGCACGTCCAAAGACTTATTCGACTCAGATGCCCTATGTCTTTTTATGGAAGGACTCACTGTCCACGCTATGGAACTTACCCCTTGGACTCCCAGTCTGCGCCCACCCCACTACAATGGGTCTGCCTCCTGCTGCTGTTGGTGCACTGGCTGGAACCGAGACAGAGTCAGAGACCTGGAGAGACCCGCCTGATCCCAGGGTGACAGGGACCTGGCCCTTAAGGCAGTGACTGCCATCATTTAGGACCAAAGCAGTGACAAATCCGGCCCCCACTGAAGCCCTCCTACCCCAATGGCTGAGTCATGCTTCCCGCTGCCTCTATTGCTGCCTCCCTGCCGGGGTCCTTGACCTCCAAGTAGTGGATGGATGAGTTTACTGTTGTATAAGTTTAGTTCCCCTCAGTGCCTTTTACATTGGCAACCACTGGTCAATTGTTTCTGTGTGACTGTAAGCCGATCTGTTCTACACTGCACTGCCTTTTCTTGCCATGTTCTTGCATGCCTTTGCACCATTAAATGATATGCTGTTCTTTGATGCCTCATACAGAGAAGATTGTTTATTTGTAACTACTGCATGCACAATAGAAATGTCAACCCAGGTTAGCAGACCACCACTTTGGGCCCAGCCTCTTTGCCTCCCTCACACCCCTCCCTCCTTACCCCTCCCCACTGTGTGACTCAAACTCACACTGAGTCACACGTCCACACCCCACACCTAAATCTTCCTCCTCCTTGCCAGTGCCACAAGCCTAGACCCACAGTCAATAGTATCTGGCCCTCCCTCAGGCTTACTTTTGGCTCAGTTCTAGATCATTTAGTTCCCTTTCCCTCTCCATTCTGATCTCCCAATATCTGGCACCCCACCCCACACCACGTCCAAGGGGCTCCTGCCCTAAGGCCCCCTCCCGCCTATTTCCCTCATTCTCTCTATTTTCCTTTCCACTTCTCCCTTTCCTCCATCACTCCTTTCACTTTCCCCTATCCCACCTCCCCCTGCGCCCACACTACTCTTTGTTCCATCCCGCCCTAACCCCGGGGTTTCCACTTTCCATTGTTGCCTACCGGCCCACAAGCTGCCCCTATGACCACTTTTTTCCCTCCATCATACACCTCTCTGCGGGCCACCTAGTGGAATGTTGATGGGCTAATGCACTATATAAAGCTCAAGAATGTGTTGTCCTACCTGCAGACAAAATGGGTGAACATGGACCTTTTACAGGAGACCCACCACTCACACCCAGAGTCCAAGAACCTACATCGGGATTGGGTGGACGAGTGGTCCATAGGAGCTGTCCAGCGGCAAAAGCGTGTAGTTTTAGCTCCTCCAGGAAATGCAGAGTTACTGTCTTCATACGCAGATCCCTGCCTGTCACCATTCTCAAGTCCTGGTCTCACTCATAAAAGCAGCTTTGTTTTTGTCAGTCTGAAATTAGGCAAGCAGACTATCTGTGTTGGCTCGGTGTACGCTCCTACGGGACCCAAGTGTCTCTTCTTCCTCATTCGCCTCCTTACGGAAATAGTGGTCTCCACAAGCAGAATTTCCAATGCTTAAGTGGGTATGACTGGAACCTAGCCTGGGATGCGGTGCTTGATCGCACCAGCTCTCTGGACACCGGGAACAATGCAGACAGGGCCCTCTTGGGGGGCATGCTGTCTAAACATGGCTTGGTTGACCATTGGTGACTCTTGCACCCTTTTGACTGGGTGTATACCTTCTTATCATCAGTACACTTTACCCAATCCAGTCTGGACTACTTCCTGTTTTTCCATTGGGCAGTGGCAATCACCCGAACCCCCAGATTATGAAGGCTGTACTCTCCCCTGGTCCTTCTTTCCCTGGACCGCAGTCTTACCTCCCCAGGCCACAAGCCATGGTGCTATTGAACTCTCCCCCCCGGTAAATCTCAATTTCATTCACACATCTCTGAGTACCTGGATAAAAATAAGAGCTTGGTCTCCTCCCACACAGTTCTGCAGATGGCCACAAACGTAGGTATTCGCAGTCAAATGAAGGATGTAGCTCTGCCCAATGCACAGAAAGTGACCCATCAGAAGGAGCAGAATGGCAAGATTTTGACTCTCACGTGTCTCTATACTGCAAAGCCCTCTTCCTGCACCGTCATCTGGAGAAGACCAGTATGGACCTTAGTGCCCTATTCACCTCCAAGGCTGAGTATGCGCTTCAGAGGCTTAAAGGTAGCCCACTATGAACAAAACAAGAAGGGGGGTCGTCTCCTGGTGGCCCAACTGTGCCAACCGCTAGGCTGCACTAGTCATCCCTGCCATCCAATCTGCGGGTGGCACCATTCTGACCCACCCACAAGACATAGTCAACAAATTTGCAAACTTCTACTGGACTCTCTATACCCCAGAGACAATGATTGATGCCATCAACCTGGGGGCCTTCTTTGCCACCATGCACCTTCTGTGCCTCAATGAGGCCAACAGGGCGTTACTCGAAGGGGAAATCAGTAAGACCAAGATAGCGCAAGCCATCTCCAGACTTCTGGATGTAGTTCTGTAAGTGGGCAGAGCAGTGATAGCAATTCTCCAAAAACAGGGGAAATAACCCATTCTATGTGGAAGCTCCAGACCCATCCCCCTACTCAATGGGGTTATCAAAATCCTGGCTGGTGTCCTGCATCTGTAAGGTGATCTGGTCCTTGATCCACCACACGCAGGTGGAGTTCAAACACAGCTGCTCTTCTAGGAACCACTTCCATATCCTGGCTTATACCCTATGAGCGGCCACAGATCTGCTGGATGAGGCTTCTGCCCTCTCCTTGGATGCCAAGAACAGCTTTCAATAGGATTCAGTGGGGGTACCTCTTTGCAACTCTGCAGTGATTTGGTCCGGGAGAAGGATTTATAGCCAACCATTCACTGGCTCTATGACTCCCCCACTGCACAAGTTAACTGTGGTGGCTTCTCATCAGTCCCGTTCCCAGTCTGGAGAGGGACTTGTAAGGGCTGCCTGTTGCTCTCTCTGCTGTGTTTCCTGGCCAAAAGGCCCCTTGCAGCCACTCTTTGTCAAACCACACTTCTCTCTGGTGTCCCTATCCCAGGTGGGATGTCCAAAGTATATCTCTATGCGGATGTAATACTACTCACCCTCACAAACCTATCTTGCTTTCTCCTGGCCCTATTGGGTATCATCACTGACTTTGCGGTGCTTTCAGGGTTTTGAGAGAACTGGGACAAGAGCAATCATGTTGGTCCCATTGTCCACACTACACTCCGCAGAAGTAGGAATACGTTCCTTTGTCTGGCAGTCTTCCTGCACCCATTTGGCCCATGCCAAACTCCTAACACATCACTCCTGTGGTTGCCTGGGCCGCCCTTTAGTTGAGCACTATGCCCTGGCCTTACACATCTCTCAGCTGGCTTACATGCTCCCTGGGATGCCTGACCCACCACAGTGGGTTCTGGAGAAGCGTACACTACTGGCATTCCAGCACAGATTGCATCTGCTACATTAGGGAGGCGTGCCTTCGGTGCACCCTGTCAACCCAATCCTGGAGGTCATGACAAAATTCTGGCACTGAGCCCATCGCCTATTTGAGTGGACCCCCTTTTCTTTGAGCATGCATCATTATGGAACAATACCTCCCTGCTCATTGGAATGGAGGTCCTAGACTGGGAACTGTGGTGACCAGCAGGCATCACCAGTCTAAACCAGGTAATTGATGGAGGTGTGATCAAATCCTTTGCACCACTTGGTGAAGAGGTCAGCTCTACCACCCCAACAGTCATGGTGGTACCTCCAATTACAGGATTGCCTTCAGCGCTGCTTAGGTATGCGTCTCTGGGCCTTCCCATTCTCTCCAGTAGTCTCCTAACTTAGGACATGTGGCCACTTCTGCCGTGTTATGTCTAGTTTCTAAGCCCTTTTGACCTGTCACATTTTTTACTTGCCTCTCCTCAATAACCTTTGTGTCACATTGTAAACTAGGCTAAAGGTGAATTTCAAGACAGGTGACTGAGCTGAAATCCTAGAGAGGCTTATCCGTGGGATGAGGGAGGCCCATTTGAAGTTTTAGCTCTTCTAGACACTGTGTGATTGGAACTAGACACCCATGAAATTCGAATCCGTGGGCCTGCTGCCCCATGCAAATTGCTGGCATTGTCCTAATATCCGCTGCGATCTACTGCACATCCTCTGTTATTGCCCTTTTGGGACCCCGTGGATACCACATTGTATGAGACACTGATGATCAAGATGCTCCTTCCCCACCCTCTGATGTTTTTACATGACCAGGTGGACTCCCAGAACCTTCCCCATCTCCAGAGTCACTGCTTACACATGGCCCTTGCCACAGCGAGATATGCATTCTTTGTCACTGGAACTTCCCCATGCCCCCCTCCCACGAGGAGTGGCTTATGGCAATGTACCAAGCAGCCTCTCACAAAAAAGTTATTTAAAATCTCTAAGACAGAAGGGAGACCTTCCTCCAGACATGGGCAACCTTCTTCCAGGATTCCACACATTAATTCTTGGCCCAACACACAGCCCCTCCTCCTGGACTCTTTACCTGATGGCTGTGCTGAGACTTGCTAACTCATGTACTGATGTATGGCTCCCTTCAGGTGCTTCCCCACCCCAGTGGCCAGCTCTCTCCCCTTCCCTCTCCCCTCACCCTCTACCTCCTTCTCACCCCTTCCTGTGTCCCACCCACCCTCATGGACACGTCCCTCTATTACCCCCCGGTGTGTCCTCCTCACGACAGACTGTCTCCGTAACATGGGGGTCCCTCCTCCTTTTTGGGACGCAATGGCCCCATTGCTTGACATGTGCCCTGTATTGTTTCATTCATACCATTTTGGTCTGCATTTATTAATTGCTAATGTGAAGTGATTTTGTTTTAATTGTGTGCAATACCATGTTTCCCCCCTGCCCACTCCCCCCTGTATTACTCTTCTTTGGCTATTTTCAATAAAGAATTGTGACACAAAAAGGATTCAGCAGCAAAGTGGGTAGAAAATTCACAGGCAAGAGAGTATCTCCCTTTTGCAAGAGTTTATAAAGGGGAGAGAACGGTTTCAGAAGAAAGGCACCCCTAGCCAATCCTGGAGTGCCACATCACCTCTCTACCCTTGTCCCAACCCTTCTGCACAGAATGTTGGGACTATCCAAAATGGCTTCATCCAGGAGTCACTGGTCATATCAGATCCTGGTGTCTCAGCTCCTGCCCTCACTCACATCACTGTAAAGGACTTGCCCACTAAAATTGCAAAGGGAACTGAGTACTTTCCTTTGTTCTGCTGGCTTGGGAAGGCCCATCCCTGGCGCAGTGTGGCATCTGGGTGATTGATACAGATTATTCTGCCCACCTCATTACGAGCTGGGAGAAGTACTTCTAATTGCTCCTTTTGTGTGAGGGCTGTCTTTGCCCTGCTGTTGTGATTACTTGGCACAGTAGAGTGACATAAGGCCTGGACTCTGATCCTAGACTGAGCCAGAAAAACTAAGAAACTCTGAATGACCCATAAAATGCACAGTGATAACTTTGGAAGAAATGTGGTTTTCTTGCACAAGTTACACTCCAATGCAAGGTGTCAATGGACTCTATAGTCCAAGGGGAAATGAGACTACACTCTAAGAGAGTTCACTCCCTGTATGTATAATGGGTTTCAATTATAGTTAAAACAGTAAAGAACACTGACTCTCCCTAACACTGTAAACTACCCTCATAAGGCCTCTTCCAGGTTCATATCTAATCCTGTAGAGTCCCCATTGTGACAGGCTACCTGAGTGCTGTTACCGGGACGTACATGACAGTAGTCTCCCTAGGTCAGCCCACTCACATGTGCACACATGTGTGCACACATGTTTACATGTAACCAGCCAAGTTCCCCTTACCCTTGCCGCATCACAGAGACCTTATCTTAGAAGGTAGACACTGGTGGTAAAGATGTGCAGTCCTTTGACATGTGATTACTGTGGGTGAGACACCGGTAGTGAGACTTTCCACAGCAAAAGTCCAAAAAACAGGTGATCAGAAAATCAGAAAAGCAAAAAATCTGAGTATACTGCAGAGGCAGAACCCAGTGCAACAGCTGTCATGCTGGAGTCTGGGGGTAAGCAGTAAGTTGTTGGGCTTTATGGCATGATATTAGGTTATGTGGTCTCCATGTAGTCTAGTGATTGCCAGGGAGGGGCAAAAAAGATAAGTATAAATAACAAGATGTTAATTCAGGGACAGTGAGTGGTAGGCATGGAAGACGAGAGGAGAAGGATGAGAGAGGCAGAGTGAGAGGGGCAAGGAAGTGCTATCCCTGTTGTGGTGGCAGGGATGAATCTGCAATGGTGCAGTAGTGGTATACTCAGGCAGGAGACTGGGCCCTAAATGCTCGTGGTCCCACCCATGGTGTATTGCCCAGCAGCCTGACTTTATGGCAGCTCCTACTTCATTCTTCTCTGTGGCAGCAAATCCTATTCAGAGGCTCCTCACAGAGGGGATATCTGGCCTTGTGGAGTGATCATCAGCTATAGCCTTGTCCCACTGGAGATTTTTAACTTCCAAAAATAAGGTAGTAGTCCAAGAATATAAATCTTCACTCAGCTGCTCCATGATGACCCGCTGAACTGTACCTTTTCAGATATTTTTCTTTAAAATATCTTCTAAGTCTAAAGGTAATTGGATACCATGTCCATTCCACTTTGTGAACCTGAATGCGCTCCATTGCTGTGGGCCATAACTTTAGACTTTGCCCTTGTCTCACGCAACTAGGGGGCCGTATTTACAGGCTCCTAGTGCCACAGGAGCGTCACTTTTTGTGACACGCCTGTGTTGATAAGCACAGTGTCATATTTACAAGGTGGCATTAAGCCACTTTTTGTGGCTTTATGCCACCTTGTGAATACGGCCCCTTCCCACGCAGCACTGTGCGTGGAAGGGGCGTGCAATGGGTGTTGCTGTGGGAGTGCCACAGCAACACCCATTGAATTTTGGCGCTGCCTTAGATATTTATTAATTTTTGTAAACCTGAGACAGCGCCAAAATCTAACGCCACCCACAGGGGTGGCATTAGCAGGGCGTAACAAGGAGGAATACTTTTATTCCTCATAGTTTTTTGCTTTTTCTATGCGTGCTGCATTCTGCCGCACACACAGAAAAAACTAAATGGCAGAAATTATTGTTTATGTGCGGAAAGGTGTCACTTCCTGCACACAAACAATCATTTGAAAATGACTCTTTGTCACTTCTGTGTGTGCTGCATTGTGGAGCACACACAGAAGTGCTAAAGCACCATTAGTGATTGTTTTTTTTGTTTCACAAGGACTGTGACTGTTGCTTGAGTAGAGTCTCACCACCTTCAACCAACAACCAAATTTCTCACAATATGCACATTTGTGTTGATTGTAGAACTGTCAGCTGTGGGTTGAAATTCCCTAGTGGCTCCTGGTTTCCAAGGCCAAAATAGATGGTGCAGTTGTTGCTGAGATCACTATCATCTATATATCATCAGGGGCCTTTGGGGTAATGTTTTCCTATGGGTGAATCTCGGGCCCTAATGGTGACTGAGATTTAACTCTGGATGAAACAAAATGTGTGATCTCTTCCACTGACTTGATCACCTTTTCTCTTCAGAACTGTTTCTGAAAGGGGCATTCCTATGTCCTTTTGTGTCAGACATTGTAGTCATCCCCTCATGATGTTGATGTAGTCTGTTTCAGTGATGCTGTATATGCTATGTCTGTATCTCACTTGTCCACACAAGTCAGGAAGTGGGGTGACTCTGCCAGATGGGTGAAGTCTCTGGAAATCCCATCTTTGGTTATCCACATTGTAGCTGACTCAAGGAGTCACACTTTATATCCCATTTTTTCAATTGTAGACCTAGTGCTAGGAATGCATTACGAACTTCGTTCGCGTCTGAGGATAAATCAACTGCAATCATATGAATTGCGGTTGCACACTGAAGTGTATGCATGTGATTGCAAAAGCAGGCTATGATTAATTAATGTCTAGCATAATTTTTGTTAGGTGGTTTCTGTGATCTGATTCTTTGCACTGTTCGGATTTGTGAAGGATGAGAGAAAGAGGAATCGGTAAGACTCAGTATGAGTTTGACCAAAAGTCTTTCATATCAGCCTTTTCCATTTTTTTCTGGTCCATGTGAATCCAGTCACTTCAATCTGTCCTCCATAAAGGCTAAACATTGATCTATCTCTTCCACTTTTGGTTGAAATTACCCCTTGTCTGTCTTAATAGTTTTTATGGCTTGGGTGAGATCTGTAATTTTCATGTCCATGGCAAGCAGTATTACCTCTAACAAAGTGACTTCCTAAAGGATAGCTTACAAGCATGTTTTTTGGGACCTTGGTGTGGTCACCATCTTGGTTCCCACAAATACTTCTGTGAAAACTAATTTACAAGAGGCTTTTCCTGATGTCATTATCTAATTTATGTCAAGCAGTGGTGAGCCAGAAAGAGAGAGGTACTGGGTCCACGTAGGGCTACTACTTTGTTCAGATGAGCACTGTTACGGTTTAGTTAGCCTGGCTTCTGAAAGCTCTGAAGAATGTCCACAGAATGATCTGTTGGCGAGGTCAGTAGAAAGGTTTGTGTTGTACCCTGATAAATATGTACAGCATCTAGACAGATTCTCCCCCAGTGTCCCATTCTCTCCAGGAGTAAGTCACTGCTAAGAAATGTCATAGGAGAGAAATAAAAAAGGTTATGTGGGTGGATTGTTTCAGATCTCTTGATGCAGTGTGAAGCAATAGCCCCACTTCTTGGAGAAGATAGTGACCAGTCAAGTCAGTACCTATATGTGGTGCACTGTCTATGGTGGAGGAAGGATCCATGTGGTTATCGGCGATGAGTTGCAAATAGGATCCCTGTGGTCTGCATAGAATTTGGTGGCAGTGGTACCCCCACTCCAAGGACTTTCTGATAGACCATAGTTCTTCTATCATAGAGATGGATCAGCAACCTTCTCAGGTCAGCATTTCATACTCCATTTGTCACCAATGCTGCTGATGAGTACGAGCATATGAGGAAATACAGTTTTGGAGTTTATGGTGGGTGCTGCTGGCAGCGATTTGTGGGGTGGCTTGAAATTTGATAGGCCACAAGAAATACCAAGCTGATCAACATTGCTTTAATCTCCCAGGAAGGAGAGGAGGTGAGCATATCTCAGGTGCTGCTACACATGTAGAATACAATAGTCCTTGGTTAAACAAAAATGTAGGCCATTAAATTATATAGCTTATTGTCCCCATCTGCGTTTAATGTCTTCTTTCTTTCCAAGCTACTAGGTGGGTAATAGGTACTTGCATTTGTGGCTAAGTGGTTGGTGTAAGTGCATCATGAGCATGAGACAGAGCAACACATATTAGCCTGGTGCCAGGGGTCTTTCGGTCCACTAACCTGCAGCCCTCAATGTGCTGTCTGGGGATTCTTGCCTAGGATTTAAACATTAATACAACCACCCTCTTACTGAGCGGGCCATGGACATTATATCATCTGTGCTCTGGGCAAAGGTTGTTAACGCTCACTCGCCCTCAAAGCAGTTCTGAGGCAGTTGGCACTGGCTGCTTTGGGAGTGGGTGACAACTTGCCTGGATGCAGTTTGGCCTAGGGTTAAATCTGGACGGAGCTGTACTCTGACCCTCTCCATTGCTTCGAAGACCGCACAGTCTTCTCTTTCCCATTCAGCATTCTCTCTAGTGAGAGAAGGTATTGGGATGGGTAAGGACATTCACCCGAAGCCATGGCACAGCACTGTGTGTCCTTTGACATCACAGTGAAAAATCTTCCTCAATTTGAACATGCTTGCCTGTGAAGCACGCTCCAGGTATTTAAAGCTGGTGGTGGTGGTGGTGGTTGGAACTGGCAACAAGGTCCATGCATTCTCTGCAGACTGCCATCTTGGTCAGTAGTGATACTCCGCCCCACTGCATACAAATTGTAATTCACCACCTCCCCAGCAATGAACAAAAAAATAATTGGTTGTTTGCCTTATATCTCTCTTAGCCATGAGCAAACAGACATAGGGGGTTATTACAACTTTGGAGTAGGAGTTAATCCGTCCCAAAAGTGATGGTAAAGTGACGGATATACCACCAGCCGTATTACGAGTCCATTATATCCTATGGAACTCGTAATACGGCTGGTGGTATATCCGTCACTTTACCGTCACTTTTGGGACGGATTAACACCTCCTCCAAAGTTGTAATAACCCCCATAATCTCCAAAGTGCTTACATGGTTTTCTTAAAGAATGCAGTAGATGATGCAGATGTGTGATGCTGTCTTTCTGTTATACAAACCAACAGTGTCTGTGAGTCAATAAATACAAGGGAGGAAGCTGGAAGACTTGAAAAGGAAGTTTCTACTGTATGTACATCTGTTCCAATTACACAAATAATTTAAAAGCACAAATTGGATTTGGGATAAACAATAAACAACTACTTACTGTAATTAATTAGGGGGCATCTTTACAAAAAAGTGGTGCATCAGCTATGATGCAGCACTATTTTCTGCACTCCATGTGCTCCCTAATGTCACTGTGCAGGTTAGCACAATAGGGTCAACATTTTGGACGCTTTTGTGGCACATTGGTCGACTAGCACCAAAAATTATAGCGCTAGTCCAGCAATTCATGGGGAGGCTAATTGGAAACAATGGGAGCGTCACTTTAACCCGTGCCTTGCGTAGGCCTTAAAAATCACAGGAAAAATGACGCAGTGAAATCTTGTAAAATTCACTATGCCATTTTTCTGGGCTGCCTTACAGGGGAACTCCCCCTTGCATTCATTAAGCCTGCCGCAGGCATAAAGGAGCACTAGGGCCCATATTTATACTTTTTGACGCTAAACTGCGCTAACGCAGTTTAGCGTCAAAAAATTTTGCGCCGTCTAACGCCATTCTGAAGCGCCATGCGGGCGCCGTATTTATGGAATGGCGTTAGCCGGCGCAAGCAGACCGGCGCTGCCTGGTGTGCGTGGAAAAAAACCACGTAGACCAGACAGCGCCGGCGTAGGGGGAAAATGGCGTATGGGCGTCTTAAAATGGGGCAAGTCAGGTTACGTTGAAAAAATCGTCGTAACCCGACTTGCGCCATGTTTTTTCGACGCCCATCCCCCATCAACATGACTCCTATCATTGTAAAGATAGGAGTCATGCCCCCTTGCCCAATGGCCATGCCCAGGGGACTTCTGTCCCCTGGGCATGGTCATTGGGCATAGTGGCATGTAGGGGGGCACAAATCAGGCCCCCCTATGCCACAAAAAAAAATAAAAAATACTTACCTGAACTTACCTGAATGTCCCTGGGGTGGGTCCCTCCAGCCTTGGGTGTCCTCCTGGGGTGGGCAAGGGTGGCAGGGGGGGTCCCTGGGGGCAGGGGAGGGCACTCTGGGCTCATTTTGAGCCCACTTGTCCCTTAACGCCATGCCTGACCCAGGCGTTAAAAAGCGGCGCAAATGCGCCCTTTTTAGCCACGCCCACTCCCGGGCGTCATTTTTGCCCGGGAGTATAAATACCACGTAAAGGCCTGGGAGTCATTTTTTAAGACGGGAACGCCTCCCTTGCATATCATTAACGCAAGGAAGGGGTTCACGCTAAAAAATGACGCACATTCCGGGAACTTTGGCGCTAGACGCCTCTAACGCAATAGTATAAATATGGCGTTAGTTGGCGTTAGTTTAGCGTCGAATTTGCGTCGAAAAAAACGACGCAAATTCGGCGCAAACGGAGTATAAATACGGGCCTAGGGGTTACAAAGTGGTGCAATACTTGCATTGCGCCACTGTGTAAATATGGTGCGGGGAAAAGGTCTCCTTGACACCGCCTTAGAGTAAAAAAAATGACGCTAAGGTGGCACAAGGAGGCACTAGGGGCTTGTAAATATGCCCCTAAGTGAACTAATTAAGGGAGAGAACTGCCCACGCATGCCATCCAGATTGTGAAAATCGTGCTGTGAGCAATGCTAGCACAGTCCATGCAGCTAGCGTTCAGTTTTATATTTCCCGGTAGCCTTTTCTGGTCACGGGTAAGAAAAAACAACACAGTTGCAAGAAGCGAAGTATACGAAAGAAAAACGAAAAACATGTGACCACTGTGGAAAACCAAATAATATATTTCTATGTGAGGTGAGACATACGTAATGCAAAACCCAGTTCTAGCAGAGATAGATATGGGAGAGTATGTTTACAAATTATGGAACTGATGTTGACAAAATAATTATTAATGCATGTGACCTGCTATTCCCCCAAAATTAGGCATTAGCATTCTAATATAATTAGTCCCGACCAAAGTTTTTATGTGTGAAAAATGGACTGCTCCTCAATTTCATAAATCTCCTCTTGAATGGGCATTAAATATTGCTGAAGAATGTATTTCCTGTCGGACAACCAAAATCAGTCTGTATGAGACATTCTCAACCTATGCCCGCAGAAAAGGTTTCATATACGTTCTCCATATTTCCAGCAGGACCTTTACAAGTTAAAAGACTTTGAAACCAGAGCCATGACCAAAATACCTTTATTTTATTTTTGCGCAATTGATTGCTTGGAATCTAACTATGGACGTGAGGGCCTCCGAGTGCAGTGCGACATTTACGGCCCGATTACCTACAACATATAGAGGTTTCTCTTATCATCTTTTTCTGCACTGTGGCCCAAGTATTAGAGCACTGTAAATAGGAAAAATTGGCTTTTCCATCTGTTCTGCCATAACCTCTGAGGAAGGAAGCCCTTTTGGGATTAGGGAAGTAGATAATGCACAACACTCTATTCCGTGATGGAACTCAGGGGCTCATTTACAAGCCCCTTGCGGCGCTGTAGAATCATCTTTTTGATGCTAAAGCGGCGTAGAACGATCCCCAACCTCACCATATTTACCAACTAGTACCATGGTACCATTGTGCCAGTTTGTAACACCTTTGCGCCACATTATACCTGCACCAGGTATAATGTATGCAAGGGAGGTATTCCCCTGCTAAGAGACCTGCAGGAATGGCACAGTGAAATCTACACGATTTCACTGAATCATTCTAGCATCATGTTTTTTTAAAGCCTGCTCGAAGGAAAGAGTTAAGGTGATGTTAGGCTCTTTTAAATGGGCCTCCCTGAGCTTTGCTGGACTAGCATTAACATTTTTGACACTAGTCGAGCAAAGCGCCACAACTGGGTTAAAAATTGTGACGCAGTTGTGCTAACCAGCTCCATAGTGTGCTGTATTGTAAATACAGCGCTACTGAGTTCTCATTAGGTGCAGTGCAAGCAAACTGGTGCATTATGATCGATGTGCCAGTTTGTAGTAAACTAGGCCCTCAGTGTTGTAATTGTAGTGAAACTGTCAACCACTACCTTTTAACATATTTTGTAGATTGGTAGAAATACTGACTCTAAATAAAAACAAATACTTGTTACTGTAATCAATTACTTTGCATAGAAAGATTTTTCTTCTTTGTAAAAAAGATTTCTATTCAGTTTAAACATTCTTTTAGTGCTCCCCCAAACCTTTACCACTTGGATATTTAATCATCCTTCCAGCAACCTAGCCCAGTTTCCATAAGTGGCAGATATCCACCCAATATTAAGGGCATGAATACGTTTTTTCAATCAGTGTTTTATTTAAAAATTATACTCCTAGTGTGATAGCAGAAGGTGACAAATGTATATATGCAAAAAAAGAAATACTTCTCTTGGATGCACACTTACATTTAGGGTTGCAACAGTGAATAAAAGAATAGTTTCTGATGTTGGAAAGGCATGTAAGAATAGGAGCTGAATAAAATGCCATGGCACACTAGCTGTTAATGATAACGGAAATAGCTTCCAGATACTTTAAAAAATGCATACGCTGTCACATACTTTAAATAAATAAATAACACGTTTTATAAAGCGCTATGATATAAAGCACTTCGAGTGAAGCACTTTAGTTGGTGATGATAAGGTAGTAGTATTGTGATATATAACCACTGGTGCATTAGCACTGAGATTAGAAATAATATATAGTTTACAAAGTGGGTATGAATATTGGCGCACCAGGTGAGCATTGTAGTTTGCCACAGAATTATAATTGTTCAACTGAATGACGCAGTGATGAGTTTTTACATATTTTCTTTGTCCATTACATATTTTGAGGAACTACCTACATCCTTGAGAGCCATCCTTGACGACAGCAATATCAAAATCCACCACTATACTTAAGATAGCCAACTTTTTTTCAAAATCTCCTCAACAAACTACCCATTGCTAAACCCAATGTAAATGGATTTTTCCTGTTTCCCAACACCAAACCAAATGTTCCCTTTCCAACTAAACCTAATGAGCTCCAAAACCCAATTGTCAGGTCAGATGAAAGTTCTTGGACTTATCCTCAGCTGGAGCTCAAGAAAACATTGTCAAAAAAAGAAAAACAACTCTGTATCCTGAAAAAACGAAAACCTTTTTTTTCCCTGGAGAAGACTTCAAAATGAGAACCCAAGCTATGACAACTAACACCCTGCTCAATGACATTCTGTATACCACCATGTTTCCCCAGAAATAGTTCTTTCGTTCAGAAGCACAACTTGTCAAGAAGCTGAAGACATCTGACTGAATTACACTTGTGAGAAAAAAAAAACGTGCAGTGGATCCATCTGAGAGCCTGGACCATCTCCAAGATAAATTTTATTACAAAAACGGAGGCTCCTATTATGCTAACTTCTCTTGCTTTAATTTGAACAGCAGCCAAGACAAAAACTACAACTCCCAGCAAACCTAGCTGGGGAACTACCAAAAAAATGTCATACAGAAGATAACCAATCAGAATAACAGGTGAGTATAAACATTTTGACTGAGAGCAACAAGTCCTCTTTTCTTGCTGCTCGCAGTCAAGATAAGTACTATCTTTCTTGTTCATGTATTATGTACTTTTTAATACAGTTACATGATGTTTCTTTATTACGATTCTATGCTTATCATAATGTATTTCTTATACGCTCGTTTTGAATTACTCCTTGTGTTCGTTTTATCTGTTTTCTGCCGCTTGTTGACTTTATAATTAGTCTTCCCCGGCGTTCTAAAGCGAACGCCCGTGGCGCGCGCTGTGCACGGCAGCGTTTGACAGCTCAACGCTAGCCGGCATAGCGTGTTAGAGCTCAACGTGTTAGAGCTCAGCTGATTATCTCAGCCTTTCCTCATCGCGGTCATGCTTTTTCAAGTTCGACCGCTACAAACAAACAACGGCTTGCCGGTGAGCTTTTTCCTCGTTCTTCCCCGAGGGCATCAGCTGTTTCCTTCAGCTGTTCTTCCTCCTCGGTCACGCGTTGCCAAGCGCGACTGTTTGGAATACAAGAAAGCCTTTTTCTTCGTTGTTCTTTCTCCGTTTTTCAACATAAGAAAGCCTTTTTCTTCATTGTTTTTTCTCCTCATTTCTATTGCCTGGCTCAGTTTTTTTCCCCTTATTCTATATACCGAAGGCAGTTTAACCCTTCACCCCACATTTCAAATTTAAAATTATTACTGAAATAATGTATTTCTCTACAACAGTTTCCCTTTTCTCTTACAATGGAAAATTATTCTGAAGATGAAGAGGCTCAACAGTTTAAGGAGGATTTAGATTCCTTTATTCAGGACTCGGTCCAGAAGGCGGTTTCCAACTCAATTTCTGATTTTTCTAAGACTTTTGAAGCCTCTGTCAAAAAACTATTGTCTTTTGATTCTACATCTACTCCTTCCAAGTCCAGGAGAAGAAAGGCAGACAATATCGCCATTAATTCTGACTCTCCGTCAAATTTTTTTCCTAACCAACCGTTCACTTCCTCCAATACCACCTTCCCCATTCAAATCACTAACCTGGGAGATACAGATGACTACATGGGTGATACTGACACAGATAAGGATGATCCAGACATAATCATCCGGTCAGGGCCTGTGGAGAAGAGGCGTAAAACTTCTCTAAATATATTGGGAGAGTCATCAAAACCTAAATCAAATAATTCCTTATTGGATTTTGCGGGTCAACCGATGCTTGATCCGTCGCTTATCCGTCACCCTAACTCCACCGAATGGACTCCCTGTGACCATGTGTCAGAACATGTTTTTAAAAATTTATGACAACCTTTGGATAAGTTAGTACGTAATAGACTCAAATCGGAGTGCCCCAGACCCTCCCTCCCCAACAATATTACAGCCACTCCTGTTATTGATCCCAACATGCTAATGTTCTTTACCAAATTTGGAAAAGATCCCAAGAAAGGGGTAGACAGAGCCTGGACCAACTGCCAGGACAGGTTGCTGGATCTCTCTGGCCCTCTCATGAGAATTTTGGATTTGGCTGAAGAAGCCAGAATTGAGGGCAAGAAAGTTGACTTGGTCAACCTTTCTAATTGGGCACAAAGGGCGATTTGCCTCCTTGGCAACACAAACGCCTCTGTGGCGCAGGAAAGACGCAAAAGCCTTTTACTGAAAATTGACCCTAAACTCAACAGTCTCGCCTCCAAAGAGATGGGCCCAAAGCCAAAGGCCTGCTATTTGGAGACTCCTTTATCAAGGAGCTTAGTAAATATGTACAAACTTTTACCTCTATGGACAAAGCGCAGTCTTCCATGCAGAAGATTTTTCATTTACGTGTTTTTGGAAGAGCCAGCAAAGGCAGGAGCCGCTTTGTCGGCCGATACACCCATAGGGTTGCGGTCAACCAGACCAGAGGCTCCACTTCCTATCAACAGAAATTCAAGCCACAGTTCTACCCACAGAGGTATCGTTCCTTCAGACGTGGCTTCAGATCCAGAGGTGCACAAAACTCAGGTAAGCGCTCCTGTTTGTGGTCCATTGCTGGTGGGAGGCCGGACAGCATTATTTCTGACGAACTGGCAGTCTTTAACAGCAGATCCATGGGTTCTGCAGACAGTTTCAGGTTATCGTATAGAACTCTATTCCACTCCAATCCAACACTGTGTTCCAAAACCCTTAATTTATTCCAAACAACAAGACAGTCTGCTCTCTCACGAGATTCATTCTCTCATTCTCAAGCAAGCAATAGAACCATGTTCCCCTCATCCTTCAGGGTTCACCAGTATGCTATTTCTAGTTCAAAAAAAGAACAAAAAATTTCGTCCAGTCATAAACCTCAAATTTTTCAACAAATTTGTGGTTTATCACCACTTCAAGATGGAAAATATTCTCCATCTTCGGGATTCGTTATTGACACACGATTGGATGGTTCGTTTGGACCTTATCTTTCCATCCCTGTTCATCAGTCCTTCAGAAAATTTCTGCAATTCCAATGGAAGGACCAATTTTACCGATTCACATGTCTTCCTTTTGGTCTTTCTTCAGCTCCTTGGTGTTTCACCAAGGTATTAAAGCCAGTGGTAACGCACATGAGAGCGCAAGGGGTCAGGATTATTGTATACCTAGACGACTTTCTCATTTTATACCAGGACAGATCCTTACTAATACAACACTTAGACATGTTCGTTTCCCTCCTTAAGAGTCTAGGATTTCTTATAAACAGAGACAAATCTGACCTTATTCCGTCCTGTCAAATGGAGTTTTTGGGGTTTCTCATAGATTCTATCAAGGCTACTCTTCATCTTCCAGCTCAAAAGATTTCCTATATAAAAAAGGAAATATGGTCAGTTCTGAACAAGTCACAACTTACGATCAAAGGTCTAGCCCGGATAATCGGTCTTCTAGCCTCATCTATTCAGGCCATATTTCCAGGCCCTCTTCATTATCAAGTGCTTCAGCGATTACAAATTCGCCATCTTCGCGAAGGTTTCGGATACGAGGATCTACTTTTGCTAGATCACGAGTCCCGGATCGAACTCCAATGGTGGCTCGACCACCTAGACGCTTGGAATGGCCGGGAAATATTCTCCACAGCACCAGATCTTGTCTTAGAATCCGATGCAAGTCGGACTGGTTGGGGCGCAAGATGCGCTCAGTTCTCGACTGGAGGTTTATGGTCAAGAGAGGAGTCATCTCTGCACATAAATTGTTTAGTGATTCTTGCAGGTTCCTTTGCGATCCAAACCTTCACCAAAGAGAGGATAAGTTGTTCTATTCTCCTCCGGATGGACAACCTTTCGGCAGTTCGGTATATAAATCACCTGGGAGGTACTCGGTCGAAACCCCTCGCCGAGTTAGCAAAAAGTCTGTGGGAATTTTGTCTTCAAAACCAAATTTCCCTACGAGCGGAATATCTTCTGGGAAATATGAACACAATCGCAGATTGGTGCTCCAGGTATCTTCAAGACTCCAGCGATTGCCGTCTTCACCCATCTATCTTCAACAATCTCTCTTCCAAATTTGGTCCCTTCTCTGTCGATCTCTTTGCCTCTCGTTTGAACTCTCAAATCCCTCAATTCTACAGTTGGCGACCGGACCCTCAAGCTTTGGCTACCAACGCTTTTCAACAGGATTGGTCCAACCAAATGACGTACGCTTTCCCTCCCTTCATTATGATCTCCAGAGTTTTGGCGCAGGTTCACCGTCAAGCTACCAAAATACTATTGATTACCCTTGGTTCCCTTCAGCTCTCGAATTACTGGTAGACTTCCCTGTTCTTCTTCCACTCTTTCCCTCTCTTTTGTTGAATCCCCAAGGACAACCTCATGATCTGATACTCAACCACTCACTTCAGTTAGTCGCATGGATGGTTTCGGGTCTGCCTGGAGAACCCCAGGAATTTCCCAGGAAGCTGCTAGCTTCATACGTCAGGCCTGGGCTCCCGGCACAACTAAAGCTTACAAGTTAGCCTGGTCAGTCTGGCATAATTGGTGTCTGATCAGGGGTGCCGATCCCTCTTCACCAGATGTAGTTCTTATCGTTAATTTCTTAGCCTCCCTGGCAGCCCAGGGCAAAGCATATAGAACCGTGAATATGTACAGGTCCGCGATTTCCGCAGAACATGATCGAGTCAACAATAAGCCAATTGGTGAACATCCTCTAACTTGTCGACTGTTAAAGGGAGTACGTTTTGCCAAACCTCCTTTACCTAAGTATAATTCTATGTGGGATGTCAATGTGATCTCACAGTTTCTTCTATCTCAACAATCTAATTCTCTTTTATCTCTAAAATGTATTTCTGCTAAACTTACCATTCTCCTCTGCCTAGTTTCTCTCAAGCGTATTTCTGATGTTAGAGCCTTGGATGTGACTTCTGTACAATATACTCCTCAAGGTGTTTTCTTCCAGGTTCGAAGAAGGACAAAGACTAATTTAATGTCGTTTTTTTACCCATACTTCCCTGGTCATGCTAATTTATGCGTAGGAACTTGTTTGAAAGAATATATATCAAGAACTCAAGATTTGAGAAGGCCTTCCGAAACTCAACTCCTCGTCTCCTTCAGGTCCTCTCACAATCCTGTCTCGTCCACTACTTTAGCCCGTTGGGTGAAATGGATTATGAACTTGGCTGGCATCGACATTTCCCTTTTTGGGGCCCATTCCACTACGTGAGCTATGGGTTCCAAGGCCTTTTGGGCAGGATTAAGTTTGGTCGACATTCTCAAATCGGCAGATTGGTCAAATGTCTCAACCTTTAGAACCTTTTATTGTAAACCTCTTTCTCATGTGGCTAATTCAGTGATTTCTATGCTTTGAACTAGCATAATAGGAGCCTCCGTGCTTGTAATAAAATTGAGATTTTCTTAGCTTTAGTGAAAGAAAGTCTTGATTTTATTAAACACACGGAGGCGAGTATTATCCCACCAATTTTGTTCCTTCGTTTAACCCTCCCTTTGTTTTCAGCAGGTCCATCTACCTCTACCAACCAGACCACTTAAGGTTTTTCCTTCACCACACCATGATGCTCCATCTGGCATACCTTCTTTTATGCAGAAGAGGACTCTACTTCAAGACTTTCATCTTTCCTTTTTTCATCCAGAACTCGATGAAAAGACTGTTAATATCATATATCATTTTGAAGCCTTATTTTTGATTTTGTTGGCATGTGTTATTTTACTCCTGATTGTTCCTTTATTCAGAGTGGATTAACTGCTCTGCAAGAAAAGAGGACTTGTTGCTCTTAGTCAAGATGTTTATACTCACCTGTTATTCTGATTGGTTATCTTCTGTATGACATATTTTTAGTAGTTCCCCAGCTAGGTTTGCTGGGAGTTATAGTTTTTGTCTTGGCTGCTGTTCAAATTAAAGCAAGAGAAGTTAGCATAATACTCGCCTCCATGTGTTTAATAAAATCAAGACTTTCTTTCACTAAAGCTAAGAAAATCTCCATTGCATTGTTTAAAGGGTCCTTATACAGAGACACCTGTCTAACCAGCTAACAAAATGAGAATATCTGGATATCACCAGATTATTGATAAAACAGTGCAGGAAAGGGAATAAAAATAAGCCTTCCTAGTCTGCACCTCCAGGTGAAATATGTTTTCCTCCAACATCATAACAGCACCAACCACTATACAATTCAGAAAGAAACAAAAGCTCACCTCTTCAGAGAACACTGCCTCAGAAAGGCTGCTTTCTCATCTCTTCCATTAGTTCTACCTCCTCCCTCTTTCCCCTTTCCATCTACGTAACACCATTGGCAATTGGTAACTGTAGAGGGCTCTATTACTTAATGGATTGGTTTGCACAAATACCAAAACATCTATACATACATAGATGAGGATTCATCTTTATGCAATACTAGTATAACATTTAAATCCACTCATCTCTGAATACCAACTTTATCCTTTGGTTTACTTAGAAGAAACATGTCAACAATATGAACCTTGACAGCTATGAACCCCTACTTTCACTGAATGCCAAGTCACTTGGATTCACACAGGTCGTCTATATCACCCCCAGGAACAAATTGCCAGAAAAAAATAGCCTGGTACCAGTTCTCTCTTCTAAACAAAGTCCAAAAAGTGACTTCAGAACTGCCGTTCAAGTCTTTGTTCTCTTGTGTCTTGATAGACATAAAGCCCTTCTCCATGGCCTCCCAGACTTCACTATTAAATCCCAGAGGGGCATCATACATGCCACAGCCCATTTCATCCAGGACCTAAAGAAGATGATCTCACCATCCCCATCCCTATGGAACTTCATTGCCTCCATTTGCTTTCCTGCATCATCTTCAAATGCAGCTGCATCATTTACAAAGCCACATGGAACAGTACCCTAGCTAATCTTGCAGGCACATTATGGTCACCATGGGTTTTACACCTTTGCTAGACCCTATTTTTTGTTGGCTATAGAAATTTGAATGTTAACCCTGTAAACCAATAGTAAAGTTCTTCTGTTTCGCCTTTAAACATGGCCAAATTGGCATATTTCCTAATGGTATTGTTAACTTGCCCTTAAGTCCCTAGTATGGTACATGTACCCGGGGGTGGAAGTTAAATGCTACTAGTGGACTGCAGTGCCTACTGTGCCATCCACTTTAGTGGCAGTGCAAACATGGCATCAGGCCTACCACTGTTTCCTGACTGGAGCAGTATGCAAACTGCAATTCAACATGTCAAAATAAACCCTTGTGCCAGGGTAAGCCTTTATTTCCAACATTAATAAGTTACCTCTATGTAGGCTTTGTAGCCCACAAGGCAGGGTGCATGTTATTTAAAAGTAGGACATGTAGAAATGTAATGTTAACATGTCCTTACCGTGACTAGTACCCAAATGCTACTTTCACTGTAGCACCTCTGGCGGCCCATAGAGAAGCACTGGGAAGCAATATTAAATATTAATTCTTTTATCTCAGGGTGGGGACCAGCTAGAGACATGATCAAACAACAATATTTACCAAATAAATAAATAGTAAAGCAAAGTAACTTTTAAAAAGTTGATTTCCCCTCCATAAAACCTCTGCATGCTAATTTGCATTAACCCCCAGCTGCAGCCCTCTGAGTGCTGAAGTCCTGAATGAGACAACAACCTGGCTGTTGGAAGGTGTTCTTGTTCCTCTAGCAGGATGACTATTTGCACTGTGCATATGAACCTAATGTACTTCAAAGAGGGCCTCCTCATCACAAGTAAATGTCAGGTGACACCTGGGCAGGCCATTCTTTTGTTCCCTCAGTTAGGCAGGCCCTAGTCCCAGTGGTAGGGGAGATGCCTCCTGTAATGGTCTGTAAGAACCACAGAGGAAGGGCTGCTCATTACCTTGACCACACCTCTGGTGGCCAATCAAGTTCTGCACAAGCTGAGTTTTACCATCTTATCGTAAGGTAGAGCAGAGCAATGTGGGGTTGTCTATAGTAAGGCTGATAAGAACTTCTGCAAAAGTGGCTAAGGTTACCCTAGAAAATTCTACCTCATTGGATTGGGAGTGGTCAGGATCAGCTCAAACCAAAAACTTGTGCCAGGCATAAATGGGGAATCTCTTGGCACCTTCCTCAGAACACTGCTGATTGAACCATATTGACCAAGGGGGAAATCTTTTGTGATAACAAGTAGTTGCTCCCCCTCTGTCTGCTTTGGCCTCATTTATGTTCAAGGTCTTCAACCTTGGGGTACCAGCCATAATTTATATGTGAACTCTACTAAGAACTAGACAGGAGGGCAGATCCTGACTTTCATAGCCAACTGAATCCAAGAGAAGGGAAGTAGCAGTGGCAACAGGCAGAAAGAAAAGCATCTATTCTATAGCATGAAGAAATCAACAGGGAAGATTTAGGAGCCAGGAGATAAAACTGTAAACTTTGCACTTGTATAGCGCACTACTCACCCGTTAGGGTCTCAAGGCACTGTACTCATACCGCTATGGAACCCCTCCTGGCTTTTCCCTGTGAGGTGCCCACTCCTGGGCACCCCCAGGGTGAAGCCAGGCAGCCAAGCGCTGTTGGGGCCGTTGTGGGGATTAAGCAAGTTATTACCCAGAGTTGCAGAGTGGGGCCCATTAATTAGATTAGGTACTGAGGCGAGAATTATCTGGTCCAAGGGAATTGAGCCAAAGACCTGCGAAAGCGGGACTTGAACCCTGGTCTTGAGCCAGATCTCTGCTTCAGGGTCTGCCGCTCTAACCATTGTGCCACACATCTCCACCAGGAGATCCATCCCCCCAGGCCAGGGCTGAAAGGGGAATCCCTTCCCCTTCCCCTTCCACCCCCGACCCCCCCCACCCTCCTTGTGACGTCAGAGCGTGAGCGCACGCTGACAATCACAGAGCCTCCCCCATCAGAAAGCATTTCTCTTCAGATCACGTGGGGGAGGCCGAGAGAGGCTTCAAAGGGAAGGAAATGTATTTCCTTCCCTTTGAAGTCTCTATCTGTGTTTTGGGGCCGGATTGAAAGCAATCCGGCTGTCAAAACCCCCACTAGACACCAGGGATTTTTTTTGGGGGGGAAACTGACATAAGGGAGCGACCCCTTGGGCAAGGGTCGCTCCTGGGGGGGGCATTTTTTTTTTAAGGCCTTTTCTGCCCCCCTTGGGGGAAGATCGGCCTATTATTAGGCCTATCTGCCCCCAGGGGGGGGCAGGAACCTCTAGGCACCAGGGATACATTTTTTTTGTTTTTTTTGTTTTTGTTTACTTTTTTGTTTTAGAGGTGGGGAGCGACCGCTTAGGCAAGGGTCGCCCCCCAAATTATATTTAGGCCATTTCTCCCCCCCTTGGGGGCAGATCAGCCTATTTTAATTAGGCTGATTTGCCTCCAAGGGGGGCAGAAACCACTAGGCACCAGGGATCTTTTTTTGGGCGCCATCATGCAAGGGGAGCGACCCCGTAGGCAAGGGTCGCTCCCCGGGGGGGTGAGGGGGCACATTTATTTTAGGCCATTTCTGCCCCCCCGGGGGCAGATCGGCCTATTGTTATAAGGCCGATCTGCCCCCGGGGGCAGAAACCTCTAGGCGCCAGGGCTAATTTTTTTGGGGTGTTTTTTTTGTTTGTTTGTTTTTTTAGAGATGGGGAGCGACCCCTTAGGCAAGGGTCGCTCCCCTGGAGGGGCAAATTGTATTTAGGCCATTTCTGCCCGCTTCGGGGGCAGGTCGGTCGATTTAAGGTCATACTGCCCCTAGGGGGGTAGAAACCACTTGCCTTGTAGGCAAGGGTCGCTCCCCGGGGAGGTGGGGGCACATTTATTTTAGGCCATTTCTACCCCACCTGGGGGCAGATCGGCCTATTGTTATTTGGCGATCTGCCTCCGGGGGGGCAGAAACCTCTAGGCACCAGGGATCTTTTTTTTTGGGCGCCGTCACGCAAGGGGAGCCACCTTGTAGGCAAGGGTCGCTCCCCGGAGGGGCAAATTTATTTTAGGCCATTTCTGCTCCCCCTGGGGCCGGCTGAGCTAAAGGCCAAAATCCACAGGTAGGCCTCTGTTTTCTGTGAAAAAATGTGATGTGTCCCTGTTGTGTTTTGGGCCATTTCCTTTTGTGGGCGCTAGGCCCACCCACACAAGTGAGGTACCATTTTTATCTGGAGACTTGGGGGAATGCTGGGTGGAAGGACATTTGTGTCTCCTCTCAGATTCCAGAACTTTCTGTCACCGAAATGAGAGGAAAAAGTGTTTTTTGGCAAAATTTTGAGGTTTGCAAAGGATTCTGGGTAACAGAACCTGCTCAGAGCCCCACAAGTCACCCCATCTTAGATTCCCCTAGGTGTCTAGTTCTCATAAATGTGCTGGGTTGCTAGGTTTCCCTAGGTGCCGGCTGAGCTAGAGGCCAAAATCCACAGGTTGGCACTGTTTTCTGTGAAAAAATGTGATGTGTCCATGTTGTGTTTTGGGCCATTTCCTTTCGTGGGCGCTAGGCCTACCCATACAAGTGAGGTACCATTTTTATCGGGACACTTGGGGGAACGCTGGGTGGAAGGACATTTTTGGCTCCTTTCAGATTCCAGAACTTTCTGTCACCGAAATGTGAGGAAAATGTGTTTTTTTAGCCAAATTTTGAGGTTTGCAAAGGATTCTGGGTAACAGAACCTGGTCAGAGCCCCACAAGTCACCCCATCTTGGATTCCCCTAGGTCTCTAGTTTTAAAAAATGCACAGGTTTGGTAGGTTTCCCTAGGTGTCGGCTGAGCTAGGGGCCAAAATCTACAGGTAGGCACTTTGCAAAAAACACCTCTGTTTCCTGTAAAAAAAAAATGGGATGTGTCCATGTTGTGGTTTGGGCCATTTCCTTTCGCGGGCGCTAGGCCTACCCACACAAGTGAGGTACCCTTTTTATTGGGAGACTTGTGGGACCACTGGGTGGAAGGAAATTTGTGGCACCTCTCAGATTCCAGAACTTTCTGTCACCGAAATGAGAGGAAAATGTGTTTTTTTAGCCAAATTTTGAGGTTTGCAAAGGATTCTGGGTAACAGAACCTGGTCAGAGCCCCACAAGTCACCCCATCTTGGATTCCCCTAGGTCTCTAGTTTTTAAAAAATACACAGGTTTGGTAGGTTTCCCTAGGTGCCGACTGAGCTACGGGCCAAAATCTACAGGTAGGCACTTTGCAAAAACACCTCTGTTTTCTGTGAAAAAAATGGGATGTGTCCACGTTGTGTTTTGGGCCATTTCCTTTTGTGGGCGCTAGGCCTACCCACACAAGTGAGGTAACATTTTTATCGGGAGACTTGAAGAAACGCTGGGTGGAAGGAAATTTGTGGCTCCTCTCAGATGCCAGAACTTTCTGTCACCGAAATGTGAGGAAAATGTGTTTTTTAGCCAAATTTTGAGGTTGGCAAAGGATTCTGGGTAACAGAACCTGGTCAGAGCCCCACAAGTCACCCCATCTTGGATTCCCCTGGTTCTCTGGTTGTCAAAAAAGCACAGGTGTGGTAGGTTTCCCTAGGTGCCGACTGAGCTAGAGGACAAAATCCACAGCTAGGCACTCTGCAAAAAACACCTCTGCTTTCTGTCAAAAAATGGGATGTGTCCACGTTGTGTTTTGGGCCATTTCCTTTTGTGGGCGCTAGGCCTACCCACACAAGTGAGATATCATTTTTATCAGGAGACTTGGGGGAACATAGAATAGCAAAACAAGTGTTATTGCCCCTCGTCTTTCTCTACATTTTTTCCTTCCAAATATAAGAGAGTGTGTAAAAAAGACGTCTATTTGAGAAATGCCCTGTAATTCACATACTAGTATGGCAACCCCGGAATTCAGAGATGTGCAAATAACCACTGCTCCTCAACACCTTATCTTGTGCCCGTTTTGGAAATACAAAGGTTTTCTTGATAGCTATTTTTTACTCTTTATATTTCAGCAAATGAATTGCTGAATACCTGGTATAGAATGAAAACCCACTGCAGGGTGCAGATCATTTATTGGCTCTGGGTACCTAGAGTTCTTGATGAACCTACAAGCCCTATATATCCTTGCGACCAGAAGAGTCCTGCAGACGTAACGGTATATTGCGTTAAAACAACTGACATTGCAGGAAAAAGTTACAGAGTAAAACCTAGAGAAAAATTGCCGATTTTTTCACCTCAATTTCAATCTTTTATTTTTTCTGTTGTTATTTTCTGTAGGAAACCCTTGTGGGATCTACACAAATTACCCCTTGCTGAATTCAGAATTGTGTCTACTTTTCAGAAATGTTTTGGTTTCTGGGATCGAGCATTGGTTTCATGCCCATTTCTGTCACTGCCTGGAAGGAGGCTGAAAGCACAAAAAATCGTAAAAATGGGGTATGTCCCAATAAAATGTCAAAATTGTGTTGAAAAACTTAGTTTTCTGATTCAATGCTGTCTGTTCCGGAAAGCTGGGAAGCTGGTGATTTTAGCACTGCAAACCCTTTGTTGATGCCATATTCAGGGAAAAAACCACAAGCCTTCTTCTGCAGCCCCTTTTTCCCATTTTTAAAAAAGAAACCGAAATTTTCACTGTATTTTGGCTAATTTCTTGGCCTCCTGCCGGGGAACCCACAAAGTCTGGGTACCCCTAGAATCCCTAGGATGTTGGAAAAAAAGGACGCAAATTTGTTGTGGGTAGCTTATGTGAACAAAACGTTATGAGGGCCTAAGCGCAAACTGCCCCAAATAGCCAAAAAAAGGCTTGGCACCTGAGGGGGAAAAGGCCTGGAAGCGAAGGGGTTAAAAACTACCCCGATACCCCCACCCACCCTGAGCCCTAAAACCGCCCACCACCAAAAATAAAACTATCCAACCTCTAAAAACAAAATTACCCTGACGCCCCCACCCCTGCCCCTAAAACCCCACCCCTCACCTGCCCTAAATATAAAATTACCCCGACCACCACCCTTAAAAACCCGTCCCAATACAAAATTCCCCCAAACCACCATCCCACCCCTAATAGCCTGTCCTAAATACAAAATTAACCCAACCGCCCCACCCAATCCCCCCACCTGCCCTGAATACAAAATTACCCCAACCCCCCACCCGGACCTAAAAACCCAACCCCCCACCAGACCTTAATACAAAACTAAAGCGACCCCCCACCCCACCCGTAATAACCCATCCCCACCCGTCCTAAATACAAAATGACCCCTACCCCCACCGCCCCTAAAAACCGACTCCCCACCTGCCCTAAATACAAAATTACCCCAATCCTCACCCCTAAAAAACAATCCACCACCTGCCCTAAAAACGTAATTACCCCAACCCCCATACAAAATTACCCGGAATCCCAGCCCACCCCACTCCTAATAACCTGACCCCCCACCCGCCCTAATTACAAAATGACTGTGTCCCCCTGCCCTAAAAACTAAATAACCCCAACCCCACCCCTGAATACTAAATAACCTTAACCCCATCCTAAAAACCATCGACCTGAACCCCTAACCCCTGCCCCTTAAAAAAAAAAAAACCTAAATACCACAACCCCTCCATCCCCAGCCCCACCCCTAAAAGCTACCCCAACCCTGCCCCAGCCCCAATTACCTGACCGCGTCCTCTCCCTGTGGATCTTCCTTTTTCTCTGCCTTAACCACACATGCCCGTTGTTCAGCACATGCGTGGTTAAGGCAGAGAAAAAGGCCTGCGTTGTTCAGGCAAGCGTTGTTCTGCTTGCGTGAACAATGCAGGCGTGGTTCCGCATGCGTTGTTCCAGATTTTTCCTGAGGTTCTTCATTGCCAGCCAAAGCCTTCTAGTGCTGTCACAATTCAACTTTACTTCAAATGTCAACATTCCATCACCGCTTCGAATGTAGTATTGCATGGAACAAACACTGCAAGCGTGGCTCACACTATTAATTTGGCCACATATACCACACATCTTTTACGTACAAGACAAACATTACACAGGAAAATGGGTCATTTAGTTATAAATGAAAGACAAGAACCATATTGAATATATGTAAAACTTTCCTTGATGGAAAATAGCAGTAAAACTGAGCCTGCTCATTGTTCAAAACTTGTAAAATGTAAAGGCTCTTTAGATTCATTTCAATCATATACCTGTAGGAAAGTGCCATCTTTCTTGGCATGGTTAACCCCATTTTCTGCCTGATGTCAGTATGCATGACTATGTTCACTGGGATCCTGCTAACCAGGACCCCAGTGATTATGCTCTCTCTCCCTTAAATGTGATTGTTGACTACTGTTAACACAGTATTTCACCCACAATTGGCATACTGGTGCCCCCTTATAAGTCCCTAGTGCATGGTACCTAGGTACCCAGGGCATTGGGGTTCCAGGGGATCCCTATGGGCTGCAGCATATATTTTGCCACCTGTAGGGAGCCCATGCAAAGGCTTTTGCAGGACTGCCATTGCAACTTGCGTGAAAAGGTGTAAGCACCCTTTCACTGCCATCACACCGCACCAGGTCACTTGTAAGTCACCTGTATAGCAGAACCTCCAGCCCTGAGGGAAGGGTGCAAAGTACCTGTGTGTGAGAATACGCCTGCACTAGTAAAGGTGCCCCTACGACCGCCAGGCCTATTGTTTGAGACTTCCTGAGTGTGGGGAAGCCATTTTATGCGTGTACTGTACATAGGTCACTACCTATGTCCAACTACATAATGGTAACTCCGAACATAGGCATGTTTGGTATCAAAAGTGTTGGAATCATACCCCAAGGCTTTTGCAAGCATTGGTTGTACAATTCCATGCACTCTTGGGGATCCTTAGAGGACCCCCAGTATTGCTAATCCAGCCTTCTAAGGTTTTCCAGGCAGCCCCAGCTGCTGTCGCTTCACAGATAGGTTTCTGCCCTCCTGTTGCTTGAAAAGCTTGAGCCCAGGAAGGCAGTACAAAGGATTTCCTTTGGGAGAGGGGTGTTACAACCTCTCCCAAAGGAAATAGGTGTTACAGGCTTGGGATGGGTTGCTTCCCCAAGCCACTGGAAATGTTTAAAAGGCACATTTGATGCCCTCCTTGCATAAACCAGTCTACACCAGTTCAGGGACCCCCAGCCCCTACTCTGGTGCGAAACTGGACAAAGAAAAAGGGAGTAACCACTCCCCTGTCCATCACCACCCCAGGGGTGGTGCTCATAGCTCCTCCAGAGGGTCCCTTGTTTTGCCATCTTGGATTCCAAGTTGGCAGGAAACTCTGGGAGCATCTGAGTGACAACTGCTAGCAGTTGATGTCAGAGCCGTCCCCTGATAGGTGCTTACCTGGTTAGGTGACCTATTCAGGGTCTCTCCTTTGGGTGGTTCTTCAGATTCAGATTTCAAAACTCCAGCAGGAATCCTCTGCACTCTCCACTTTGACGTCTTACTGAAGAAACTGCATCTCGACCCTCCAGGAACTCCACAAGCTGCAACAAAGAGGCAAGATGCCTTCTGCAACAGTGTATCTTCAGCTCCTGCCAGCAACTACAACTCTTTCCTGGTAGTGCATCCTCTGAGGACAGCCTGTCTTCAGCCTGCACCAGAAAAAAAAAAGGAATTTCCCTTGGGGTGAAGGAGTCATTCCCCTGCTTCAGCAGACACCAACTGCAATGAGGACCGGCTTAGTGGATCCCCTCTCCTGCTGAGCTGCATGAGTCCTGCATAAGAGGTGGTGGACTGAAGTGGTCCTGACGTTCCTCATGTCCAACTGTCCAACTTTGGTGGAGGTAAGAGCTTGCCTCCCCTTACAAGACAGTACCCACATACACTGCATGTTTTGCAGCTGCCAAAGGTTGTTGGCATCCTTCCTCCAAGCTCTTCATGTATCTTGTAGTTCTGGCCCACAGCACTCTATCCTGTGATTCACAGCTTCCTGAGTGGTTCTCCAGCGACATGGGAGCCTTTGTTGTCTTGCTGCATGGACCTCTTTAGCACCTTTCGTGTCCCCATGCTATGGGACTCCTGTGTGGCCAGCCTGGTTTTCTGTGGGCTCTCTGAGTTGCTGCGTGCCTCCTCTGATTCCCCCCTCCTGGGTCGAGTCCACCTGGTCCTTCCTGGTCCCAGGCAGCGCCATTTTGTGCTAACCACGACCTTTGTGTGTGCCAAAGCTTGTGTGGCAGACTCCAGCAATGCAAACCAGACTGCAAGCCTCCATCCGGCGTGGGACATCACTTGCATCCTACAGGAACCCGACCCCCGTCTTCTGGGGTGCAGTACTGATTGCTCTTCACTGGTGGTTCTTCATTTGCACCTTCATCTGGGTTAGCAGAGGCTCCTGTTCTTCCTGGACTCTTCTGTGCTTTTAGGACTTGGCCCTGTTCTTCCACATGTCCTCTGTACCAGGAATCAACTGTTGGTGTTTAGCAGTCTCTTCTATTTTTAGGATAATCCTTCTTTTCATTTCTGTGTGTGTTCTAGGAAACTTACTGCGATTTACTCCTGCTTTCCTGGTAACTGGAGAGGGTTCTAGTACTTACATTTGGGGTTTCCTAATACTCCAAGCTCCGCTCTGCACACTATACTTGTCTAGGTGGGAGATCGACTTTCACATTCCATTTTCCTAGATAGTGGTTTGTGCTCCCCCAGGCCAATTTCTAACTATTCTGATTTTCACTAATTGCACTGTTTCTAAGTGTTTTTATGCCTATTTATGCATACTAGTGTATGTAATTGGTGTATTACTTACCTCCTAAGGCAGTATAGCCTCTATGGTATTTTTGGTATTTGTGTTACAACAATAAAGTACCTTTATTTTTCTAACACTGAGTGCTATCTTTCATGTGTGCAAGTATTGTGTGACTACAGTGATATTGCATGCGCTTTGCATGTCTCTTAGATAACCCTTGGCTGCACATCCACAGCTACCTCTATAGAGCCTGGCGTCTAGACACTGCCTACACTACACTAATAAGGGATAACTGGACCTGGTATAAGGTGTAAGTACCATAGGTACACACTACACACCAGGCTGCATCCTACACGCCTGAACTCTGCAAGACCATCAAGTGCTCTGTAAAGTCAGCAACCTACCCCAGAGACTAGAAGCACACTGAGATTTGCCCACTTCTGAACAAAAACCCACAGCCAACTTGACGGACCTCAATAACTACCACCCCATCTCACTGCTACCCTTCCCAGCTAAAGTCACTAGAAGGATAATGATCAACCTTACACACAAGTTGCAGTACCTCTCCACAAACTTCTTTCACATTTTTACTCACCTTTTTTGTAAAAAGGTCTCTTACTACAAATAACAAAATGTTCTCTTCTTCCACAGTAATTGCACTGGGACTTCTATGCCACACATAACTTGTCATTGGCCATGTGAATGGTTTTTCTACATCTAGAACGCACACCATTGAACAAACCTCTTTTTTCTTTACCACTTTCATTAAGGTAAATTTCTTCTTCTCATCCCTTTGTGCAGTGTCACTCTTTGCAATCCTCTGTCAACATTGTTGAAATCCATCTTGATAACTTCCACATGTTTATACTTTTGTTTTGCAGCAAAGACAATCTCATGTAAAGGGAATTCAGCTTTTAACCATAGCACTTCCTGTATTGTGAGATTGTTACAATATAACCCAAACTAATCTCTAATATTTTTCTCACAACCCATATGTACAAGAACTCACCAACGTTCTCAGTTCTATATGTAATCCTCCACAGACGCACACTTTTCTTGTTTCTTTTATCTAAAACTATACTGTTTAATATGGTTGTTAACATGAGGGAGATGGAGTGAGTCCAGTTTTTTCATACATATCACAAACTCATTGAACCTCTTTTCTTCCTCTGCAGACAAATCGGATAAATGTTCCAGAACATCCTGTCACTCTGCTCCCAAACCGTGTATAAAAAGTGACCATTTCGTTTCAGGTTTTAGGTTAATTCCAGACATTGCCACATAGATTAGGAACATTTTTTTCCATTTAGACAATTTAATTGATTACTCCCCTGGAAGATACGAAAAACAAGGTTTGTGGTATAACATTTTGCATAGATGCTGCAACTATAAATTTATCACCACCCACCACACAACAAATAATAGTTGAAAAGTTCAAACAAATTTTGAATGCACAACAATGTGCAAAGTACCAAAAAGACAAGCGAGCAGTCTCATTGTGATGATCACAAAGGAAAACAATCAGAATGAAATACAGATTGTGTCACAACAGAAAAATGCTAGCCACCCTGCTGCAAGATAGTGTTTATTGGGACGAATTAGATACTCTCATTGAGTTTAGAATATTACCATATCAATAAACTGCTTATGAGGAAAAGAGAGTTGGCGGATTCAATGAACAGATACATTACTACTATTTTTTGTTTGAATTATATAATTAAACAAATAACTTGTGCAGGTTTTGCTTATGTAAATGAGTTACTAATACTTTTGATACCTAGAGAAAATTATTCTCATTTCTCAACCTGAAAATGGGGGAGGACTCTAATTGTTAATGAAATGCATTGATCATTAACTGATAATTGTACCTTCAAAAATGTATCTCCAGAATCAATGAAAACATGTACAGAATTTACATATCAATTAATGGCATGAACAATTTGTTAAAGAAGTGAAAAGTCTGTTTGCTAATAAACTAGATCCTAGGTTTAGAAAGATACAAATTGACATTTCGAGCCCTAATACGATTTTGGTGGTCCTACCACCAGACCACCAATAAGAGAGTAGGGAGGCGGCCGCCAAGCCAGTGGCCTCCCCACTGCTATATTATGATGTTTCCACCAGGCTGGCTGGCAGGAACAATGCTTGGGCTGTGACCTTGGTTCTCAATGAGCCAAGGCCAATTCTGTGGAACAGACGGTGCCCCCAGCACCCTTGGAGTAAGCACTGTCTCTCATGGCAGATAGTGAGCATTCCAAGGGTGCTGATGGGGGACTCTGCTCTGCCCATGCAGTGCCTTTTCACCGGCCTGTCCATGGCGGGGTCCTCATCATGGAAAGGCCATCGGAAAGGCAAGTCTGACAGAGGTGCCCAACTCAGCACTGCCATGGCTGTCCATGACTTGCACTACTGCCAATCCAGGAGGATCTCTGATCCTGGCAGTGGTGGCAGTGTGCTGTTAGTTCAATGGCCAGTATTGTAATGTGGAGGTCGGACTACCAAGGTTGCGGTGGTCCGACCGCCACTGCAGGTACAGAAGTCGATGGCTGTAATATTCCTACTGAGGCCCTTAATATTGGTAATTTGTGCCAAGAGTTGGTACATGGCTTCTAACTGGAGCAAGCTGTAATGAAGCAAAAATTTGTTTCCTAAACAGCTATGGTTATAAGACATAAATGCACCGCAAAAGCTCTAGAAATGAGCTAAAGAAAATCTGCGAAGAACATTTAGGGGCATATTTAAACTCTGTTTGCGCTGAATGTGCGTCAACATTTTTGACGCACAATCAGTGCAAACCCTGCCCCATATTTATGCTTTGACGCCCGACCCCGCGGGCATCAAAATTCCACCATGTGCGTCATATTTTGGAAGGGGGAACCAGCCTTGCGTTAATTATATGCAAGGTAGGCGTTCCCTTCCAAAAAATGACTTTAAGTCCTGTGCCCCTTATTTATACTCTGGCGTCACTTTGACGCACAGGAGGGGGTGGGCCTTAAAAAACGGCGCACAGCCTGATGTGCGCCGTTTTTTAACGCCTGGGTCAGGGCAGGCGTTAAGGGACCTGTGGGCTCGGAAGGAGCCCAGAGGTGCCCTCCCCTGCCCCCAGGGACACCCCCTGCCGCCCTTGCCCACCCCAGGAGGACACCCAAGGATGGAGGGACCCATCCCAGGGAAGTAAAGGTAAGTTCAGGTAAGTATTTTTTTCCGTTTTTTTTTGTGGCATACGGGGGCCTGATTTGGGCCCCCCTACATGCCACTATGCCCAATGGCCATGCCCAGGGGACATAAGTCCCCTGGGCATGGCCATTGGGCAAGGGGGCATGACTCCTGTCTTTGCTAAGGCGCATTGGAATGGCATTAGCCGGCGGTAAAACTTTTGGCGCACAACTGCGTTGGCGCAGTTGTGCGGCAAAAAGTATAAATATGGGCCTTAGTATTATAGACATTAATTTAAAGATGATGATAAGGAAAACATATTCAATATCAGAAATGATTTTGATTGCTTTGGATACACTAAAGACTATATTAGAAAGGTATAGAGTAAACAAGAACAGTTGAAAGCTATATTGACTTTACAAACTTCTTTGCGTGAACTGCAAAAAAAGTTCCATGGAATCTCATAAATGAAGTTGAAGTACTTGATTGTATAATTTAACGTAAGTATTACATGGATGATGCATTGATATAATACTATTAAGGCATTGCAATCAGAAGCATGTTTTGTTAAGAAATTTGTTGGTGAGTATGCATAAATTGTGAAATTCAATTTTGAAATATGCATGGAAAATATCATAGTTGATGCATCATTTATTTTAGGAGCTACCAGTATTTTAAAAGTAACATCCTGTTTGAACCCATTAGAAAAATGACTTTTATGTAAACAAATATTTTTTCACAATGAAAGCAATACAAATATAGCTGAAAATATTTGCAAATTAAAAGCATCACTACACACAAACAGTTGAGAAATTGCAGAAACAATGAAAAATGGTTATCACATTGCAAGATTTGAGAAAATGTTTGCTCGCTTCAAAAATGAATCACTTAGCAAGACACTCTGAAGGAGTTGATTGACTGATTATATGTTAAACACAAGAATGCTAACTTTACTTTGTTGGCTAAACACAAATAAACATTCATTTGCAAATATTAATAAATTGACAAACATAACCGTGATGTTGTCAAAACAATATTTAGGGGTAATTAAGAATATGGCGGTAAACACTGAATCCCGCCATGGCAATGATGAACAGAAACCCGTCATTAGGGGTGAACAGAAACCCACCATATAAAGATGCAAAAACCAGAACATGCCAAAAATGTTCCTACCACCAGTCACCGCCAGGGCCTTGTCGGCAAAAAAGCTGCACATCCCACCCTGCCACCGCCGAACACACAAATTCCCCGCCCTCCAAATAATGATGCACAAATCACCGTGGCGGTCAGTGGATGTCGAACGACCATTGGCGGTACAGACCGCCACAGCCAGCAAGTGGACCCAACAGTAAGAAATGCACACATTGGCAAGTTTGAAACTCACACATCCACAACACCATAAAACACACACAGACACACCCAACATTCCGTTGCATTGCCAATAGGAGAAGCCAGATGTACAACACTACAGGCAGACACTGAACGCCACATCATACGACTCACACACCCTACCACACAACAGCACACTCACCAATATCCACAGAACACACCACCCACAACACACACTGTGGCACCCCCCCAAGCACCCATGCTTCACAGAAAGGAAGCTAAGGACCATGGTGGACAGGATACTCAAGGTCGAGCCACAAATATTTGTGGCACATGTCCAGCACACACCCATCGCTAGGAAGATGGAGGTATGGCGGATCATTTTTAACAAGGTCAGCGCGGTCGGAAACCATCCACACATGAGGGACGACATCCGCAAGAGATGGAATGACTTGCGTAGGAAGGTGAGGTCCATGTCATCCAGGCACAACATTGCGGTCCAGAAGACTGGGGGAGGACCTACACCAACACCCCCGACCACACTGACTGGGAGGAAAAGGTACTGACCATCCTCCACCCTGAGGGCCTCACTGGACTCATCGGAGGAATGGACTCAGGTAAGTGATCCACAACTACCCCATATCCACCACACCTTGAATGCATGCACCACCCCACCTCTCCAACTACCACCAGGACCACTTACCCACCCAGGCCACAATCACTAAATCCAGTCACCTTGCATGCCCACAAACCCACCAACAGGCCCACATCCCTCCCCCTGTGCACAGCCACCTACCCCTGCAAGGCATCACAATGACACTACACCACACACAATGAACCTCCACATCCCAAGCAAAATGCAATGACAACCTCATAAAAGCACCCTGCATTGCCCACCAGTGGAACCCTGCACAAAATAGGCATGTCCATTCCACCCAACAGGCACCACCACCCATGCCACCCTGACGGACAGGACAAGGAGTGGCAGTGGCCCACATGGAGACGGAGGCACCACACAGGACACTAGAGAGGGATACCCTGGCCACAGTCCTCGGCTGTCACCATCCAGGAGCCCCACCCAGGACACCACTGACACCCCTACCACCAAGCCCATCAGCTCCAGGCAACTGGCCCCACACCTGTGTCTCCATGCCACAGAATGGTGGAACACAAAGACAGAGGCCACAGTCACCACCTACCAACAGGCAGGAAGACGATGCCCCCAGTACAAGTGGCACTGCCAGGCCTGTACCGGGGACACAGGCACAGGGGGCTAGGCCCAGTGGGGGGGGGGAACAGTGGCCCAGGGGGGGAGTCCAAAGGATGGATCCTGCAGCCCAGGAGGTCATCTCTGAGGTCCTGGGAGCATACCATCATATTCAGGACAGGATGGGCCAGATCGTGGCCACCCTGGAGCAGAATCAAAGGCTGCAGATAGCACACCACCAGGACGCCATGGAGCAGTGGAAACAGCTCAATGTCACCATGGCCACTATTGCAGGGACACTGCTGCACCACTTCCCAACCCAGCCTTAGACACCCACAGACCAGGAATCCCCTACCACAGACCAAGATACAGACCAGCTATCAACAGCAGCAGCAACTGGACTGGTGCCACTACCTATGGACACACAGGAGACCAGCACCTCCACCCGTACAGGCCAACACCAGGTACCCAAACGGTCTCTCAGGCCCAGATATGGCACTGGAACACCTGCCAAGGCCAAGGCATCCACAAAGATGTGACTGTGCCACAAACTGTCCCCCAAGTGTGCCACTTAACCACCATCCCCACCATGCAATATCAATGCAACCACATGTAAAATGCAGATGGACATATTACCACCGCCAAAAATCACTGAGACCATGTAGCCAGTAAGGACATCCACAAGCAGCCAACTCCCTTCACTGTAAAGAACACCCTGGCTTCCCTGACACCTAATAAAACACATGTACACCAATGTCAATGTCCCATGTCAGTATGTTGAATCAAATCGAACTGTGCATGCAATTGTCATTGTAATCATATAATCATACCTTTATTGCAAGAATGGCACCCCACACACAACATGGGGTGGTGTCAACAGAAATGTATAACAAGTAGCTCATCATGTCACATGTCACATGCAAACTTTGTTACAGTGAAAATTTCTATTGACCCAACACCCACATAGGGAATGAGTCATACCGACAGTATGCAGCACAGACAACAACAGCAGCAAATAGTACATCTTAGTCACTGGAAGTATAGTTGGATCAGTTGGTTCCTGGAGTGTACATCTTCCCCCTCTTCATCATCACCATCACTCTCATCCCCTCTTAGAAGCTAGTCTGGATATACAGCACCCTCTTCCTCCAAGAGGGGAATAGATTTCCTCACAGCCACGTTGTGAAGCATGCAGCAGGCCACCACTATTCTACAGACATGTTCAGGGCCATAGGCCAGGGATCCCCCAGAAATATGGTGGTAATGGAATCTAGCCTTCAGGAGACCTGTAGTGCGCCCTATCACCCTCCTCATATGTTCATGGGACTCACTGTAATTCCTCTCTGCATCTGTCCTATGATTCCTCACTTGTGGCAGGTGCCAATGCATGTTGGGGTAGCCAGAATCACCTGCAAAAGGGGGCAAAACAGGACTGTGAGTAACAACCCTCAGTTGCAGACAGGCTAGCTGTCAGCTATGTGTATAAAATGTGTCAGACACACTTACCTATGACCCATCCTCTGTCCCCTTGTAGTTGTTCCATCATGTGTGGCACACTGCTGTTCCTCAGCACAAAGGAATTGTGGACTGATCCCGGGAACATGGCATTCACATGTGAGATGTACTGGTCTGCAGTACACACCAATTTAATGTTTATAGAGTGAAAGTTCTTCCTGTGTCTGTACACCTGTTCACTTACTCCTGGGGGGATCAGAGCTATGTGGGCGCCATCGATGACACATATAACATGAGGGATGTTGGCAAAGGCATAAAAGTCTGACTTGATGACAGTGAGTTCAGCACTTTGGGGAAACCTCACATATGACTGCAGGTGTTGTACAAATGCATTCAGGAACCTGGATAGTATGAGGCAGAACGTTGGCTGTGAAACACCAGCACCCATGCCCACTGTCACCTGAAATAAGCCCGTGGCCAGGAAATGGAGTGCAGAGAGCACTTGCACTTCAGTAGAGATGGCATGCTGATTACGATTAGCCGGTCTCAGTGCTGGATCCAGTAATGCACAAAGTTCATGAATAGTGGCATGAGTGAGTCTGTAATTAATGATGATGTTACGCTTCACCATGGTCTCCAAATCAACAAGTGATCTCTGCACCGATGGGGCCCTCCCTCGCCACATGGGTCTGTACCTAGGAGGAGTGGAGAACACATGTGAAGGACACATATTCATCTTCCCAACATGTTGAGTATTCAGCACTTCTGGCAAACAAGTCAATGACACATATGCATTGTAGGATGTTAAACTGGAGTGACATGTCCTCACTGATACATCTGGACTGTTGTGGTGAGTAAGTATTTTTTTGTACATGAATTTGGGGGATGAGGTCCTTAGGGCCTGCATGCAGCCAATGAGAAATTAATAACTGCGTAGTAGTGTACAAAATGTCTTCCCCCAGTCATCCAGATATGTAGCAGTGGAAGTGACCTCATACCGCTAGCGGTTGTTGTAATGGCGTAAGGCAGTGTTCACCGTCATGTACCAATTCATTGGTTAATATGGTTGTCAATTGGGAATATTGGCCTATCATGATCGCTGCCGGCGGTGACGGTGCACACCGCAGCCGAGAGTACGCTAACTTGTCACCCCAACTTCACTTGACTCCCGGATCACGTACATGCATGTACTCCACTGAGTGTGCTGCTGTGTCCTGACCCTGGTCCTGGAAAGGGCACGAGTGGCAGGGGAAAGGGCCCCGGCCTTCACCACCGAGGAACTGGAGAAGCTGGTGGACAGGTTCCAACCCCTGTACGCCACGCTCTATGGTCGACCAGAGCTACAGGTGAGTAGGCAGATAGGGGTGCATGGATGTGTGAAATGGTGGTAGATGTCTGTAAACATGGTGGGAGGACCTGTGGTGCTGGGCCCAGCTGGAGAAGTCCTCCCAACAAGGAAGGGGTGCCCGTCAGGCACTAACCCCCCTAATGTGCTGCATTCTGGCAGTGGAGTATCCAGACTTGGATGGGTTCTTGAAGGCTGCACAGCAGACACAAGGGGGTGAGTACAGAGAACATTGTATGCCTCCTTGATGAATGTCTGAGGGTGCTGTAGTAGGTATTCTGTCTAGTGGCAGAGACTTTGACAGATTTCATTTTGCATAGTGGCCCCCATTGGCAGTTATATGGTAAGGGACAGGTCTGCAGTTCTTCAGGTTCTTCTGTGAAGTTGTTGATGGATGTATACCAGGGTTGTGGCCAATATTCAGGGGGATAGCCATGAGTATAGCTGAAGGTGCTGGATTGTGGTCTATTTGCTGGATGGGAGTATGTGTGAACTAGTTATGTACATCCATTCAGCTACTTACAAATGTCTCTCCTGTTTTGTCTCCCCACCCCTGTTCTCCTGTGTTGTCTGAGTATATCAGAATCATCTGGCGAGGGAGCAGTGGCACCGGCAAGTGGGGATCCAGTAGCTCACGGTTCCAGGGAGGCAGAGTCAAGTGACGCCAAGGGGATCAGTGGGTTGGAGGGCGAGGGGAGTACCACGGGTGAGGCAACTACCCCTGAATGGAGTGATTCTGACACCTCCTCTGATGGGAGCTCACTGGTGGTGGTGGACCCTAGTGAGCCCACCCATTCTTGGTCATCACCCCCCACCTCCCATACCATCACCTCCCTCCCAGTTGCTCCCCACCCAGTTGCCGGTGCCTGCTCACCCAGAAAGGTGGGCATCTCTTTGGCCCCAGACACCTCATCCCCTGCCCCAGTCAGCCTTGCTGCCCTCACAGAGGAGGCAATTGACCTCCTGAGGACCATCTCTGTAGGACAGACAACCATCGTCAATGTCATCCAGGGGCTAGCATCACAGGTGCAGCAGACCAGTGCCTACCTGGATGGCACTCACGGTGACGTGTCTGTCCTCCAGAGATCTTTTCAGGCTCTGGCCTCCTCTTTGACTCAGTGTCCCTGGTCTTTCCGTCCCTCCTCCTAGCACCTCCACCCTTTCCAGCACCCCACTCCCTTCACCCATCCCAAGCACACATTCTGACAGCCATGCACACACCTCAACACACAAGAATCACACAGAGAAACACAAGCACCACACTTCCCACCACAGGCATACACACAGCCAACATACAAAGGCACACACACCAACATCTACTTCCCACAGTGTGTCCACCTCTCCCGCCCCCCTGTCTGTCCCCTCTACATGTACACTCACAGGCACTGCACCTTCATTCAAATCCAGTCATGCACCCCAGACACCACACCTGCACTCACCACAACACATTGACTGTCACATGTAGCACACCCACCAGACCTGCAGTCACCCAGACAACATCCATTTACACTGGCATCCTGTCTTGTCCCACTGTGTCCACCACCCTACTCCCAAGACACTCAAACTTTCTCAGACACCCACCCAACACACATTCACCACACCTCAGCATACTGTACAGTCACCTGCATCCACGCCACGCACACCTATACCTGGTACGACCTACCTCCACTTCCACACCTTCCTCCAGGTCCACCCCAATTGCCCCTAAGAAACTTTTCCTATCCCGGGTAGATCTATTGAACCCGCCGGCCCACCCCATCTCATCCCTAAACGTGCCTACCTCCTTGCCCTGTGCACTCCTCCCACGTCCAAGTCCACCCCTGTCAGCCCTTCAAATTCGTGTGCACCTTCCCCTGTGAACAAGAGGCCTGTCCTGGCCCAGGTACATCCGCCGCACCCCAGTCCAAGGCCGCTCCCCCACCTTCCAAGACAAAAAACATACCCCCTCCACCTCCCAAACTTAAGCCCAAGCCCCCCAAGACATAAGCCCCTACCCCCGCCACCTCCTGCCTCTGTTCCCTATTGATGCCCCTTTATGGTGTAGCACCATGTGCACTTGTGGGAGTCAAGTTGGGGCCATTTGGGCCCATCAGCCTTTAAGCTATGGACTGGCCATTGGCCTAATGTGGATGTTCTGTTGCTTCTGGAGCATTAATAAAGTTTGTGTTGCCAGTGTTGGTGTTGGCACACTCTGGATCCTTGGTTACTTGTTTCATTGTGGGGGGGTGTTATGCACATGTGTGTACTTTGGGCAGGTTTAATTTGACTTGTGTCAGGTAAGTTCCTCTGGCTCTGGGGTGTATGGCTTGTGCTGTTGTAAGAGGTTGTGGGTGCGTTGCGGGGTGGGTGGAGTGGGTGGGTATGTAACTGTGACCTTTCTTCCCTTGTTTAGTAGGTTGCAGTACTAACCGTCGTCATCTTCGTCTGCAGTCTTGATCGTGGAGGTATATGGCAAGGAGCAGTACTGGCACGATTTGCAACTCTCTCTCCATGTCTGCTTTGGCATGTTGTGTGAGCCTCCGGTGAGTGTTTCCTTTTATATGGTTTGTTTCCGTTTGGCTTTGCGTGGCGGTGGTTCCCGCCCAGGAACTGCCGGCGGTCTAGTGCTTCATTATTTGTTGGGCAGGTTGGGCCTTTCCGTCGGCCTGTGGGTGGCCTATTCCGTCATTGTCGGCACTCCTCTGCTGGAGGTGAGTGTTTTTCAGGCTTTCTGTTTTTCATGTGCTTCATTATTTGGCGGACCAGACTGCCTGACTGTTGGCGGTAGTTACCACCACCGCCGACGGTGCAGTCTTTCCCACCGTGTTCATAATGAGGGTCTTAGTCTTAGAATATGTATGTGAATACTTTGAAGCTGAAATTTCATATGGTGCAAATGAAATAACAGTTATTAGAGATATTGTGCACATTTTAATTTATTGATGGGACAAGGAACTCTAAAAAGTTGGGACTTAGAAAAAGTTGGACTTACAAGACCCACAGGAGCTTCAGCACAACCTTGCAGCAACAGTGGCTGATTTTGAGAGGACTTTGGGTCTTATTTAGATCTTGGAGGAATCAGTCCCACTGTCAATTTACCATTGGATTTGCCATCCAGGGTCTTAGGGGACCGCCCGCTCTATTTAGAAGTTGGTGGTCCCATAGATGAAAGACCATCAATGACCCACTGTCACTGCCAGGATTCTTCTTAGATTCTTCCATAGGCAGAACAGCTGGTGGTGGAACCTGAGCCACTTTTACTGCTGAGCCGCTGAATGTACACATCAGAGATGTATCAAGGTCACATGTCCACTTGGTTTGTGCAATTTCTGTTGCACAGTAGATGCCTTTAAACTCTATAGTGTCATATTCCCCCTGTAATGCATATGTGCATATCATCAGCACATCATGTTGAAATAAACACACATGCATTCTCAAGTAACAAAAATAGAAACAGTTATAATTTTGGTGTAACTGTCTAGTAACATGATGAAAGCTTGCACCAAAACTAACATGCCCATCACAAACGTACAGCACTAATGCATGCGCTATAGAAATATGTCAAAAATAATACCTATGCATATCACTGTCAGAATGAGAATGAGTGCATGTCACACAAATTAGCACAGATAACTTTATCAGCAAACAATTACTAATAATATAAAATTACTACTAGGGCAAAGGTTTACATACTAAAATGAACTTTAATTTGAAAGGAGATACTTCTCTCGGTTCATATATATTTTTTTTAAACAACCAATGTTCGAATAATCCAGAATTGGACAAACAGGCTTCAGGCACTGAACCTGCCCCCTAATTGGACTGCCAAGCACAACCTCCTCAGGAAAGGGCAGCTATTGGGCACAGTGCAGGCATCTCAAAGTTGTTACTATGGAAAATGTGCTTTGGGTTTGGGAGGGGTGGGCATGGTTTTTAGGGGATGGATTTGGCTTTGGGAGGGGTGGGTTTGCATTTGGGAGGGGTGGGTTGGGGTTTGGGAGGGGTTGTTTTACATTTGGGAAGAATCATTTGGGATATGGAAGAGGTCAGGGTCAGGGCAAATAAAATGCCTTCTTTGGGAAAATGGATAGGATGGTTGGCATGGAGTTTGGTTTGCAAGGTAAAGGAGTGGCAGTGGTTGATGTGTGTGTGTGTCTGTTGACAGTGCAGTTGTGTGTGGGTCTGGTGAATGTGATATATTTGAGTGTGTGTTTTTTTCTGGGTGTCTGTTGTTCGGTGAATGTGGTTGTAGTTGTGGCGCTGACAGATATGGTGGTGTATGTGGGTGTGGCAGTGGGTATGGTATCTGCAGGTGTGCTGGTGGGGGTGGTGCATGTGGGTGCTGTGGTAGGTATGGTGTATGCAAATATGCTTGTGGTGGTATTGGAAGGTGTGACGTCTCTATAGTTGTGTGTGTCTGTGAATGTGTTTTTGCTGTGTCTGTGTTTACGTGTGGATGTGCTGCTTTTGTGTGTTGGAGTGGGCATTTGCAAAGTAGTAAGTGTGCTGGTGGCAGTGCATGTGGGTGTGGTGGTAGGTCTGGTGTCTCCAGGTGTGTTGGTGGTGCATGTGGGTGTAGTTGTAGGCATGGCGCATGTGATTATGCTTGTGGTGGTGGGTGTGGTGTCTGCATGTTTGTATGTGTGATTGTGATTTTGTGCTGTCTGTGTTTATCTGTGGCCGTGCTGCTTCTGTGTGTAGGAGAGGGGATGTTCAAGTGAATAAGCATGCTTTGGATGGGGCTGGGAAAAGGGAGTCAGGATGGGGAAGGTCCAGGAGTTAGGGCACAAGGTTGGGAAGGTTGAGAAGCTGCAGTCAGTGGGCAGGCCAGACCTTGGAACGACCTCTATAGGCCAAGTAGTACACTATGAATGCCTTCCAGGTAAGCTAAGATTTATTGTATCTAGCAACCAAGCCCCCGGATGGCATTCAGGAGTGCAGTCTGGCCTACATAGAAGTTCTGCAAGAGGTCACTGGCCTCCTCACTCAGTTGAGCTGGGGGAACAGATTGGAGGTGCCAGTAGTGAACGAGACATTACCCCTTTTAGAGGGTGGGTTTGGCCAACTGGGGGGAAGCACAAGGGAGAGTGGAGATGGGAGTGTGGGTGGTAGACATGGATGCTGATGGTAAGGCCACAGAAGGGTCCGTCACCACTAGGGACTTTTCTTCCATGGAAGCCTCAGAAGATAATATTGATGAACTCTTATCCTCCATGCCAATCCCTTCACCCTCCATGCCACTGGGTCCCTTGGTGTTGGTGGTCTCAGCACCTGAACCACAATGGCCAGCTGCTTCCCTGCTGGTGTGGCCAATCAATCAATCAATCAATAATTTATAAAGCGCGCTATGTACCCGTTAGGGTTTCGAGGCGCTAGGGGGGGGGCGGTGGAGCTGCTATCGTTCGAAGAGCCATGTCTTGAGGAGTCTCCTGAAGGTGAGGAGGTCCTGGGTCTGGCGTAGTGAGGTTGGGAGTGCATTCCAGGTCTTGGTGGCGAGGTAGGAGAAGGATCTGCCGCCAGAGGTCTTGCGCTGGATTCGGGGGACGATGGCGAGGGCAAGGTTGGCAGAGCGTAGTTGACGTGAGGGAACGTAGAAGTTGAGTCTGGTGCTCAGGTAGGTGGGTCCGGTGTCGTGTAGAGCCTTGTGTGCGTGGGTGAGGAGTTTAAAGGTGATTCTCTTGTCCACGGGGAGCCAGTGGAGGTCCCTCAGGTGAGGGGAGATGTGACATCGGCGGGTATGTTGAGGATCAGGCGGGCGGATGCGTTCTGGATGCGTTGGAGTCGTTTGATGTCTTTTGTTGGGATGCCTGTGTAGAGTGTGTTGCCATAGTCGAGTCTGCTACTGACGAGGGCTTGGGTTACCGTCTTTCTGGTTCCTGTTGGAATCCACTTGAAGATCCTGCGGAGCATACGAAGGGTGTTAAAACAGGAGGATGAGACTGCGTTGACCTGTTTGGACATGGTGAGGGCAGAGTCGAGGATGAAGCCGAGATTTCGTGCGTGGTTGTCTGGGGTGGGTGGAGGGCCCAGGGCGGTGGGCCACCACGAGTCGTTCCAGGCCGAGGGGGTGCGCCCGAGGATGAGGACTTCCGTCTTGTCGGAGTTAAGTTTTAGACGGCTGTTGCTCATCTATTCGGCGATGGATTTCAGTCCCTCGTGAAGGTTGGCTTTGGCGGTGTGAGGATCTTTGGTCAGGGAGAGGACGAGCTGGGTGTCGTCGGCGTAGGAGAGGATGCTGAGGTTGTGCTGGCAGGCCAGTTGTGCGAGGGGGGCCATGTAGACGTTGAATAGCGTTGGGCTTAGTGAGGAGCCTTGGGGGACGCCGCAGATGAGGTTGGTGGCTTTGGAGTGGAAAGGTGAGAGTCTGACCCTCTGGGTTCTGCCGGAGAGAAAGGAGGAAATCCAGTTGAGGGCTTTGTCTTGGATGCCGTGTAGAGGGGTTAGTAGGGTGTGGTGGCAGACTGTATCGAAGGCGGCTGATAGGTCTAAGAGGATCAGGGCTGAGGTTTCGCCGTTGTCCATTTGTAGTCTGATGTCATCTGTGGCGGCGAGGAGTGCAGTCTCTGTGATGTGGTTTCGTCTGAACCCGGATTGGGAGGGGTCTAGGATGGAGTTGTCTTCAAGGTAGTGGGCGAGCTGTGTGTTGACGATCTTCTCGATGACTTTCGCTGGGAAAGGGAGGAGGGAGTGGGGTCGGTGGTTGTTTTTTTTGCGAGGGTGTTGGTGAGTTGGTCTTCGGTGACTTTTCCCCAGCAGCGGTGAGCCGGCAGAGGGGTGCGGTGGTGTTCGGTGTTTTTCTTGAAGGAGAAATGGACGCAGTGATGGTCGGTCCAGTGGAGTTCGGAGGTGTGGCTGAAAGAGATGTGGTTGCTTGAAGTGAAGAGTGAGTCAAGGGTGTGGCCGGCGATGTGGGTGGGAGTGTTGACCAGTTGACGGAGTCCGAGGTTGGAGAGGTTGGTGGTCAGTGATGCGGTGTTGACTTCATTGTTGTTCTCCAGGTGGAAGTTTAGGTCTCCCAGGAGGATGTAGTCTGAAGAGGCGAGGGCGTGGGTGCTTGCGAGGTCGGAAACGGTGTCACTGAAGAGGGCTCTTGGTCCTGGAGGACGGTATATGAGGGTTCCTCTGAGGGTAGTGTTGGGGTCCGTGTGAATCTGGAAGTGGAGGTGTTCGGCTGTTTTGAGGGTGTCGTCCGTGTCGGTATTGATCTTGAGGGTAGCTTTGTGGGCGATGGCTATTCCTCCGCCGATTCCGTTGGGGCGATCTCTTCTGGTGATCTTGTAGCCGTCAGGGATGGCGATGGCGATGTCAGGGGCCGAGGAGTCGTTCCACCAGGTTTCGGTCAGGAAGGCTACGTCTGGGGCGGTGCTGTCGAGCAGGTCCCAGAGTTCGATGGCGTGCTTTCGTGCGGAGCGTGTGTTGAGGAGGATGCAGTGCAGGTTGTTTGTGTTGGTTGTTGCTGGCTTTGTTGTTCTGTTGCAGGTGAAGTTGCAGGTGCGGCAGGAAAAAGGTCCTTTGGTGTGCTTCGGGCTGGCCTGGAAGCACTCTTTGGAGGCGCCAGGGTTGAAGGTGAGGAGATCGCTGGCCGAGTAACGAAGGCATGGGGCGCGGGGGCGCGGTGACCAGGGGGGGTGGCGCTGGGCGCGGTCCAGGCGCGGACGGGCGCAGACGGGCTTGCCTCTGGCGCCCCTCCGGCGCACCAGCGGCACGCACTCCGCGCCCGCCGCACGCGTCCGCTGCGCGGACGTGCAGCGCCAGCCATTAAGAAGGGAGGGCGGAGCAGCTGGGAGGCGGGAGGCGGGAGGGAGCGGCGAATGGAGGGCGCGAGGGGGGCGGGCCGCAGGGAGGCAGCGGCAGGGAGAGATCGGCAAGGGGGAGCGCCCAAGGGGCGAAAACAAGAAAAACAAGGCACAAAAAAGTCGGGCACAATTTGAAAAACAGTAACAAAAATACACTAATGGCACGAAATACAATCGGGGTACAGCAGTCAGAGGGGCACAACGGGGGCAGAAGCGCAAGGAGGCAAGGCGCTGAAAATATACAAAAAACACTTACAGGACAGCGGAAAGCGGCACAATCAGAAGGGGCACGACGGGGGCAGAAGCGCAAGGAGGCAAGGCGCTGAAAATATACAAAAAACACTTTCAAGAATGGCGGAAAGCGGCACACAGGTCAAGTGAAGCTTACTAGAGCCCACTAGACACCAGGGATGATGCGCAGGAGGATGCCTGCGGGTGGAGGAGGGCCTCGAACACGCTAGCAGCAGCGTGGGCGGGGGTCAGAGGCAGGAGACAGCAGGTTGGTGCTGCGGACGTGGGGGGCGAGCTCTAGACCTAAGGCAGGTCAGAGGTCGCTCACTCGCGACGCGCAGCGCCAGCCATTAAGAAGGGAGGGCGGAGGGAGGAGCAGGCGGGAGGTGGGAGGGAGCGGCGAATGGGGGCGCGAGGGGGGCGGGCCGCAGTGAGAGATCGGGAAGGGGGAGCGCCCAAGGGGCGAAAACAAGAAAAACAAGGCACAAAAAAGTCAGGCACAATTTGAAAAACAGTCACAAAAATACACTAATGGCACAAAATACAATCGGGGTACAGCAGTCAGAGGGGCACAATGGGGGCAGAAGCGCAAGGAGGCAAGGTGCTGAAAATATACAAAAAACACTTAAAGTACGGCGGAAAGCTGCACAATCAGAAGGGGCACGACGGGGGCAGAAGCGCAAGGAGGCAAGGCGCTGAAAATATACAAAAAACACTTACAGGACGGCAGAAAGCGGCACACGGGTCAAGTGAAGCTTACTAGAGCCCACTAGACACCAGGGATGAGGCGCAGGAGGATGCCTGCGGGTGGAGGAGGGCCTCGAACACGCTAGCAGCAGCGTGGGCGGGGGTCAGAGGCAGGAGACTGCAGGTTGGTGCTGCGGACGTGGGGGGCGAGCTCTAGACCTAAGGCAGTGCCAGTGTCCACTGTGCTTGTGGCTTATGATGCTCAAATAACAGATACAATAGTTTGAGTCTATATGTGTGTATAGATTTGAAATTAACTTTGATCACAAAACATTTGCCTAGTCTACATATTTCACCAGTTTCAAGGGTCTCAAACTTGGCTTCTTTATCATCAGTATCTTATGCATGTAGGGAACATTTTCAGAAATCATTTGGTCACAGTTTTGTAATTCCCTATGCTAGCTCCTATATCATGTATGAGCTTGTCTCTTATTCATTTTAATTATTCTGCAAGAACTGTTTCACACCTCTGATTGCTAGGGCTTCGTTATTTAGAATAGTGAACTTATGTCCCCAAAAATTACATAAACGAGAAATACATTTGTACTGTGCGTTTACAAGGTCAAACAATCTGCATCATTTACATTCACAAAAAGTTAATTATGAATCAATGTGGGTCCACAAATACTGCAATGTTGTACCAGTATGTCTATAAACTGAAAGCATGCTTCCTTTGTCTGACCATTTTTCAATGATAACACTTACTTCGAGTAACTAAAGTATATTTGAAATGTACAAAATATTAAATGGAGTCTGTACTGTGTCTCAACAGATAAGCAACGTATCACTTAGCTTAGCAATGCAGTTGAGGATATTTTGACAAATATTTTGTGGTAGATTGACAAATAGATTTGACAGCATGAGTAAATACATAGCCCTTCATCCATTTATAATCCACTGCGGTATACAGCAAAAACATTTTAACATTTCCAAAATGGTCAATAGTTTAAGATGGGATGTTCCAACATATATGTGATGTAACCTTCCATTTGCAAATATCCTTTCAAGTATCACATTACTCACCATCATTGTTTTCCTATCTGGACATAACTAAGGACACTAAACTGCTCTTTGGTATAAGTGTAACTCTGTCACCAATGTAAACACATTCCTGTCTGTTTCAATCAATACAGTTTGCCTACTGACTTCATGTTGGTTAAAACAGACTGACTTACTTGCATATTTGTGATGGAGTAGGGCTTCATGCCAACCTGCTACTGTTAACATAAACTGACTTTAATCATGCTGTGAAAACATATTTAACTTGTTTTTGATAAGGAATTATGCCATTGTACTCATGTTTAATGTCCTTCGGGACCAGATGGTCATTGTCATTTGGGCATTGCACCGCCTTACCTATGTAAAGTCTGAACTGTATCAAAAGTGCTTACTATGCTATGTAACCTGTAATAGGGTCTACATTAACTACTCACATTTGTGATAGAGCATCATACCTGACCCTGTCCTCCAGTAGGCATGATTGGTAAAACTGCCCCTCATAGCATAGAAAAAAATGCAGTACTTGGCTTGTGAAAAAGAATCTCGTGACAACCTTTAGAACAAATTAATACACCAAACAGATCATCAGATGCCATCTGAAAAGCTTAAGGGCCATATTTATACTTTTTGACGCAAAACTGCGCTAACGCAGTTTTGCGTCAAAAAAATTAGCGCCGGCTAACGCCATTCTGAAGCGCCATGTGGGCGCCGTGTGGACTTCTATCCCCTGGGCATGGTCATTGGGCATAGTGGCATGTAGGGGGGCACAAATCAGGCCCCCCCATGCCACAAAAAAATAAAAAATAAAAACTTACCTGAACTTACCTTAATGTCCCTGGGATGGGTCCATCCAGCCTTGGGTGTCCTCCTGGAGTGGGCAAGGGTGGCAGGGGGTGTCCCTGGGGGCATGGGAGGGCACCTCTGGGCTCCTTCCGAGCCCACAGGTCCCTTAACGCCTGCCCTGATCAGGTGCTAAAAAACGGCGCAAAAGCGGCCGGACGTCATTTTTTTTGACCCGCCCACTCCCGGGCGTGAATTTTGCCCGGGAGTGTAAATACGGCGCACATGCCTCGGAGTCAATTGTTTAGACGGGAACACCTACCTTGCATATCATTAACGCAAAGTAGGTGTCCACGCAAAAAAATGACGCAAATTCCATGGACTTTGGCGCTAGACGCGTCTAACTCCAAAGTATAAATATGGAGTTAGTTTTGCGTCGGAATTGCGTCAAAAAAAACGACACTATTCCGGCGCAAACAGAGTATAAATATGCCCCTAAATCTCCAAAAATCCTTGTGTGGGTTGGATGTGTCAACCTTCATGTTGATGCCATTAAACATTGCTGTAAATAAAAAAAAAGGTTAGGTAACAAGAATAGCTACAAACAAAAACTCACCCCCTTGATGCTGCTGTAGGGCTCTCAACTGTCCATCAAACTCCAGGTAGGCCACCACAAGGATACAGCCCACTAAGGGGGGGTTAGGGTGCAAAGCACATGCTTCCCTTGTTGAGAGGACTGGCCGAGCTGGACCTCAGTTAGCTTGTGGGTCCGCCATTGTAGGTCCTCCCATCTCTTCCTGCAATGCAGGCTGCATGGCTTATGGACCACCAGGGTCCACACCTTATTGGCAATGGCATTCCCGATTTCACACTTTTTATGACTGTGGACCTGTATGGAAAAGAAAAAAAAATATGATTTGAGTGATTTTGTTTGTCTGTAGTGCTTTGACACAATTTTGTTTCATGTCTCACATGCATTTTTAAAACGGTCAATACAGATTATTTACCAACATTTCAAAGTTCTGAGGATATATAAATTTGCAGTGATCTATTGAGTACCCTCAACACTTTCTATCTCCTCATGTTACCAATCCAGGCCACAAATATCATCTAGGCCAGGGCTATGAAACCTTTCCTATTGTGAGACCCACGCCTGAGTACTGCAAATCATTGCGAGCTACTAAAGGCTAAACAACCTGTACATTATTTGCACATTATTTGTGAGCTACTAAGGGCTAAATAACCTGTATACTATTTGCACATTCCCCCACCCACAGCTACATTGGCTTAATGCCTAATCTTATATTCAAATACTATGGTGTAAACAACATACAGTGACTACAGCATGGAAGGGCTGCCATGTGTGTTAGTGGGCATTGGTTTTTGCTGATGTATCAACAAGTGTATGTAGTAATGGGACATACTTGTATGGGTGATTAGAGGTCTGTGTCATTGAAACCTGCAGCACAGGAAATACCTTTCCCATATGTGGAACCATGATATATCAAAAACATACAAATACTCTTTCAAAATATGGGCTGTAGCTTAACTTGAAAGAAAAAATCATTCAACTCCATAACTTAAACATTTCTTCTTGCACTTTATATTTCTTTCATTTTGACATAGTCTGTATGTTTTCACTTATACTAGTGGTGCAGTGTCTGCTGGCCATTGGAAGTAAAGGGCCTGCAGTTTGTCAAATGAAGTCTGAAAATGTGACTAACATGAACAGAAAATTCAGCTTACTTTTGAAGATGACTTTTCATTTCAATGTACAGACATTTCAAACGTTGTCCCCAACTACATTATTCAGTTCACTACACCCCAATCACAACACTTCACTCATGAACAAAAAAGGGAAAAACTAGCCTGTGTATAAAGAAGGAACATGTTACCTAGTAAAACATGTCCCACTCAAACATGTACCTTTTCCTCTGGGTACCCACACAGCTGGAAGTACAGGGACAGGGCCTCTGTGGTGAGGAGTTCCAACTCCTCAGGGGAGAAGGCAGGGACCCTGTCACCTGCTTTGCCTAGTACCCTGGTTCCCAGAGGTCAGTAACCGCAGCAAAAGTTGAGGAAGTGTTGTTGGCTGCAGTTTTGGGAGGCAAGTGACCTTTTTTTTAGTACACGGTGCATGCCATCTGCGACAGAGATGAACACATCCATTGACTTTCATGCATAGCCATCAAACACATTAGCCTATGGTTGTGTCCATCATGAAGTGTTACACCTACTACTTGGTCAACTTCCATCGACGACCATTGGGTAGTCAATGGTCTGAAGTCAAAGTCAGGTGGCAGCCATTTTAGGAAGTAAATCTATGTATTGTTAAACTGTTAGTGTGTCACCACCACTCTCAATGGTGGCTAGTCTGTTTACCAATATCAGATATGTACAACACTGTTTTTGCCAAAATACGACACATTAAAAAGTGAACGGTTATTGTGTTCAACATCAAAAGTGCAGCCGTGTATTCATACTTCCATTGTCATTTAAAAAATAAATAAATCAAAATAATGGGCAAATAATACATTTCAAACATATTATTTACACATTATTTGTTAAAAATGTCAGACATGTAAAACATTTAGATTTCAATGTATAACATTTTGTAAAAATGATGTGTACATATATGACACAATAAGATTACTAATTTTACTGAGACAGAAGATGTTGATTAACAAATTATTGCGTGACTATTTTAAGTTATAGTTTGTCGTCCTTAAATACAGACATATGAACCCAGTGATGGATAGAAAATGACAGCCTAAAGTCTTCAGACCCTTTTCAGACCTTGCCACCATGAGGAAATGGACATCATAAAGAAATTCAGATTAAATAGACAACCTATGCTGGATTTATGTCACCAGCTGGAGCCTGATCTCCGGCCTCACAATAGGAATAAAGCAGCAATAACACCAATAGTGAAACTCTTGGCTGTACTTTAATTTGTAGCCACAGGATCGCTCCAATTAACTTTGGTAGTTTCTGGAGGCATGTCACAACCAACATTCAGTGGTGTGCTTCAAGACATCCTTTCTTCAATGATGAAACACATCAACAGCTTCATCCAGTTTCCAAAATATCAGGATTTTGCCAATGTAAAGGGAGAGTTTTATGCTTTGGGTGGCATGCCACATGTGGTTGGAGCAATTGATGGCACACATATTGCCTTGGTGCCACCATACACCAGGGAACAGGTCTACTGCAATCAAAAGAACTTCTATTCAATCAATGGGAAAGTTGTCTGCTTTCCTAATTTGTACATCTCAAGTGCGTGTGCCCATTTCCCATGGTCATCATATTTTTCCATTGTATTACGAAACAGCACCATAACCCTGCAAATGTCACAATTTGGACCTGAGAGGGCCTAGCTTGTTGGTAAGTACAATTTGCTATGGGGATCATTTTATTTGTTTATAGTTTAGGAATGTACAATGGGGTGAGATATTTTGTTCAATATAATTTTTACTTTCATGTGTGAGACTCAGGTTATCCCAACAAACCATGTCTGTTAGCACTGCTGAGGAATCCAACAACGCCAGAGAAAGTCTGCTTCAATGAGGCCCATAGAAGAACACTGAGGCCAGTGGAGTGGGCTTTTGGGCTCCTGAAGACCAGATTCTGCTGCCTGGACAAGACCAGTGTGCCAAATCACTGTTGCCTGCTGCATGTTGCACAACATTGCCCTGTGACGGAACATCCCAATCATTGCAAGGATGGAGACCATGAAGAGCAACTGAGGATATTGACATGGCCAATGAAGATGACAGTGGTGAAAAGGAAGGAAATGACCTATGTCAAGATGTTATTGACCACTTCTTCACCTGAGTGCAAGTTTATCTTCACATATTATAACATCAAGTGTCAGAACAACTTGTGACATACTGAACATGTCAGTCTGTGATGGTAATTTAGTAGGAATGGTCAGTTCACGAAAGACCAAGGCAAAGATGTTTGTTGAACAAAGGCTCCATACAATGACTACTGTATTTATTGACATAGATTGTTTATCTTTTATTTGTGCTAAGTAAATGTGTCCTCCTGAAGTATCATTTATTCTGTTTTAGGATCCTTCACTAGGTCATCTTCATTTGGACATTTCAAACTTGTGACATTTTGTTGGAAAATGGGTTATTGGTAGGGCAGGTAGGTACCTACACCTAGCAACAAGCCACAAACCTCCACGTAAGTACAGTTAGGTCTCAGTAAATTAATCCCAGCTCTACCCTTGGTAGCTTGGCATCGAGCGTCAAGGCTTAACTTAGGAGACAAAGTGTAAAGCATTCAAATATCACAAAACAGTAATTAAATAAAACACAGGAAACAGTTTAAAAATCCAAAACCAATTTATAAAAATAGCTTATATTTTTATCTTTAAAATGACACAAAAACGAATAAAATCGGTTCAGGGGAACCGGAGATATGAATTTTTAAAGTATTATTATTTTCTAGCGCTTAGAAACAAAAAGCGCCAATCGGGTCATCTGGTTGCACCAGGACCGGGGCAAAGTCAAACTTTCAGGCCGACCGCGATGGAGCCCTGCTCGGCTACAGGTCGCGGGAGGCCTCGGTTAAAAAGTTACCTTCTGACTTAGTCTCTTTTTTGATGTTTTTCTTCCCCGGGACGAACCTGCCAGTTGGATCCGACCTCCTGGAGCCCTTGTCCGGATACGCGAAGTCGGTTTCCTCGGTGGTGATTTTTACCTTCGGACTTAGTCGTTTTTTCGAGATGAAAATCCTTCGACCGGGGTAAACCTGGATCTTGATCCGACGTCCGTGGAGCCCTTCTCGGATACGATGGCTGGAAGGTCCCGGTCAACTTTTTACGTTCGGACTTAGTCTTTTTTTTGGATGTTTTTCTTTACCGGGACGAACCACGAAGTCAGGCCGGGTCGCGGTTGAGGCAAGCCGGCTAGAATTTCCGCGTCGGGTCGGTCACTTTATGGAGCTTTTTTTCCAAAATTTCTCCAATCTTTTCCAAACTTCTGGGGCTTCACCCAGATGTTCTTTTAAGGTTCTTTTGGGGTCCACAGCTCACCCCAAGGGTCCAGAAGTTCTGTGATGGTCCTTGGGAAGTGCGGACTTCAACTCCCAGAGTGCACCTGGCGCAAACTCCTTTTTGGCCACTGGACAGTGGTCAGCTGGTCACTTTTTCAGGAGTTGGTGCAGGGGACTCTGGTTAGCAATTTTTCACCTGTAGCAAACAGGGAGTCCCTCCTTGAACCAGTGGAAGCCAGGCAAAGTCCTTCTTGTGGAGAAGCCCAAGTGTGCAGCTGGTGCAGTCTTTCTGAGTGCAGGGTCCAGGTGCAGGCCAGGGGTCCAGCAGGGCAGTCCTTCTTCTCCTTGTAGTTCTTTCTTCTTGAAATTTGGTGGGGATCTGAGGCGTGGGTGCAGGTCTGCCAGTTTTATCCTTGCTCCTGGGTGAAAAGCAGGGGGGCCCTGGTCCTCCAATCAGGGACAGGGTCGTCCCCCTGTGATGACCACTTCCTGGGAAGTGTGGCAAAAATCCATCCCAGAAGGCAACAGTCTCTAAAAATCCAAAATGGATGAATCTGATTTTTAGAGGAGAGATCTGGCTGAGCCCACCCACTGGTGTGGCTAAAAATCATAAACACACCCCTCTCCTGCCCTCTCCTAATCTAATCAAGGGGGCACCTAGCTGTCTGGGGTTGCAGGATGTGGGGGTGTTGCTGGGTGCTCCAGATGTCCTTCTCTGCCTTTGAAGACCAGTTTGGCAGCCCTCCCCCTTCCTGCTTCCCCATCTGCTGAGGGGAGATTCTCTCCCCCAAGCACATTCCTTTGTGTGAAGTCAGGCCACTTCACACCTCATTAAAGTAGCCTGGCAGAAGCTGCTGCAGGCTGGCCAATCAGAGCACAGGAGCAAAAACAATGCAGAGCTGAAATTGGCAACTTTTTAGGTAAAGTCTAAACTTTTTACCTGCACTAGTTATATTAAATCCAACAACTGGAAGTTGTGGGATTTATTATAACAATCAATTTGATACCAAATTCTTGGTATGTAACATTTAAGGAGACTTTAAAATTTAAAATAAAGTCTGCCCATTCTAGCCTATGAAGGCCATTTACTTCAATGAGGGAAAAACGAATTTGGCTGTTTTTACCTCACCAGGGCTTATAAATCTATTTTTATAAAGTCCCTGCTTATAGTTACATGGCACCCAGCCCTAGGGGCACATAGGGCACACCTTAGGGGTGACTTATATGTAAAAATAAGGTAGTTTAAGACTTTGGAAGTACCTTTAATTCCAAAGTCGAATTTGCATATAACTTTAATTTAAAAGCAGCCAGCAAGGCAGGCTTGCTTTTAAAATGACACTGGGCACCTCAGCAATGCACCTAGGTGTGCACCACCTATGCTGTGGTCCCTAAACCTACATGCCCTACCATATACTAGGGACTTATAGGTAGGTTAACTTAGCCAATTATAATTAGCCTAATTTGCATATCCATTTTATACAGAGCACAGGCCCTGGGACTGGTTAGCAGTACCCAGGGCACCATCAGAGTCAGGAAAACACCAGCATAAAGTGTAAAATGGGGGCAAAAAGTTAGGGGGCCTCTGCAATTCAGCCCCAGTTTCTCACACAACCCCCCCCCAGCCCACACGCCCAGGAGACTCAGCCCAACCCTGGGAGCGTCTTCCTGGCTTGTTAGGCGAGGAAGACAGTGAAGAAAACTGGCTGTCCCTTTGCAGGGCCTACTCTGCCTTATATCCTCCTGTCAGGGTCACTCCCTCTGGGTAGTGAAGCCATCCCAACAGTAAAAGGACCCAACCCAAACTGAAACTTCCCTCTAGGGGGGTCTTCCTCCTCTCTCTCTGCCAACTTGGGTAGTGAGGTGCCCACCTCCCCTACTCCTAACTTTGCTAGGGCAAGACCTAGCTTACCCAAAGAGGTCACCCAACACTTGAGCAACCCCACCATGACCAACAGGGTCAGGGGGCCTACTTTGCTATTGGCCTTGGGGTCTGCCTCCCAGGCCAAGTACAGTGCTGCCAGGAAGGCTAGCACCCAGCAGAGGCTACTGACAGCTGTCAGTACCCAGAACCACACCCTAAGCTCTCCACTGACAGGTGGCTGAGCTGCTTTAGGGGCATCTTTGGGGTCCTGGCACCCCTCTTGCTGTCTAGAGTGGGGGGCTACCACCTCCTGTGGCAGACACCCTCCTTCCACTCTCCCTTCTGTCAGTGCAGGGGCAACACCTTGCATCTGGACAGCTGCCTGACTACTCAGGACTTCCTTGGGGTCAGGTGAGGCCTCACCAGTGCCAACTCTAGGCTCCCCCCCTACTGGGGCAGAAGGCCTTTGGCTCCCTGGAACTCTCTTTAAGAGTGGCCTACCCTTCCTTTTCTTCTTTCCTTTTCTTGGGGACCCCTGTCTCCTAACTGTAGGAACTGACTCCCCAGGACTTTGGGTTGGGGGGGCGCCCTGGGCGACCACCCCATCTGTGACCAGACTCACCTCTGGGAGGTCATTGCCCAGGATACAATCTAGGGGAAGGTCAGCACTGACTACCACCCTAATCCAGTCAAGGATACCCTCCCTCTCTAGGGGCACTATGGCTACAGGTTTGGAGGTGACCTCCCCTGTGGCTATCCTGACTTTCTTTGTCTTTCCTGGGACATACATGTCTGGGGTCACTAACCGGTCACTCACTACAGTGTGACTGGCACAGGTGTCTCTCAGGCCAGTGGTAGGGATCCCATTCACTTGAATGTGGTGGAAGTGCCTACTCCCACCCTCAGGGATCACCAGCTTACCATCTGGTCCTGTCTCCCAGCACAATGCTAGGAGGACTTCATCATCTGAGGAATCCTCCTCTATGGCTACACTGGACAGCCCAGTGCTAACCACTTTCTTTGGACAGGCTGCATCTCCTCTGAAGTGACCTGTCTGCTGACAGTCAAAGCAAGCCCTACTGTCCAAGAGCTTTTTTAACCCTGGGTCTCCCTGTCTCTGCATGTCAGATTGGGAGTGGGATTTACTCTCCTCCTTCTTAGGGTTCTGGGGTACAGAGGGAGTCTCTGTGGTGGGCTTACCACCTCCCTCCTTAGGTTTTTGGGGACCTGTCCCCCCCTTCTTGGAGTCTCCCCCCTGGGACTTGACAACCACCCTGGTTCTCAACCACTCATCAGCTGCCTCCCCTAGCTCTCTAGGGTTGGTCAGCTTAGAGTCCACTAGATGCTGGCGTAACCTTTCTTGGATACAATTGGTCAAGATGTGCTCTCTCATGATCAGATTGTATAACCCCTCATAAGTATTAACTTTGTTGCCAATAATCCAGCCCTCCAGTGCCTTTAGTGAGGTGTCTACAAAGTCAACCCAAGACTGGGTACTGACCTTCTGGGTGTCCCTGAACTTCATTCTATATTGCTCTGGGGTCAGACCAAACTTCTTGGCTAAGCACCTTTTCATACTAGGGTATGAATCTGCCTCCTCCCCCCTTAAGGTCAGAAGCCTATCCCTCCCTGAGTTGGGGACCACCTCCCACAAAAGGGAACCCCAGTATTGAGGCCTAACCCTTCTCATTTGGAGTGCCCTCTCAAAGGCCTCCAACCACTTATCTATGTCATCCCCCTCTACATAAGCAGGGACCACCCCCTTGGGTAATCTGGGGCAAACTCCCCCACCCATGGACACCTCAGCTTCTTTATCGCTGCTTCCATCTCTTTTTTCTTTGTATGCCCACTTTTTCTTTTCTAGGGCCAGCTTCTCTGCTTCCAAAGCTATGTAGGCTAGCTGGGCTTCCAGCTCTCTTTCCCTGATGGATGGGTTCTCTCCTCCTGAAAGGACCCTCTTCCTACCACTAGCTTTGGGTCTGCCCCTAGTGACTGTATCCAGTGAGGACCGTTCCTCCTCTTCCTCACTTGGGGTCTGATGCCTTCCCTCCCCTGAGTGGTTAGAGTTAGCATCTTCCTCTTTTTCTTCCTCCTCTGGAGCATCCTCTGTCTCTACCTCTTGTGCCTCAGCCCATGCTGTCAGGGATTTAATCAGGATTTGCTTCCTGAGATCAGGGGTTGCAGGCAACCCCCTCTCAATACACACCCCCTAAGCTGGACTACTGTCAGTGTGGGTAGGCTAGCCAGATCAAGCTCCATGGTTCCCTAGTTTTGTGTCAAGAAAAACTTTTTGCAAAAATTGGTAACAAGAATTTAGAAAAATTACAAAAATTCAATAATTGAAATTAATCCAAATTAATTTAAAATTAAAAATTAAAAACAATTTTTGCACTAGGACAATTTTAAGGATTTTTAATTTGTTTTATCTAAAACTGTAACGTGATATTGAACACAAGTACAGGATCCCGTCGCTGCTTCCAATTATGTTGGAAAATGGGTTATTGGTAGGGCAGGTAGGTACCTACACCTAGCAACAAGCCACAAACCTCCACGTAAGTACAGTTAGGTCTCAGTAAATTAATCCCAGCTCTACCCTTGGTAGCTTGGCATCGAGCGTCAAGGCTTAACTTAGGAGACAAAGTGTAAAGCATTCAAATATCACAAAACAGTAATTAAATAAAACACAGGAAACAGTTTAAAAATCCAAAACCAATTTATAAAAATAGCTTATATTTTTATCTTTAAAATGACACAAAAACGAATAAAATCGGTTCAGGGGAACCGGAGATATGAATTTTTAAAGTATTATTATTTTCTAGCGCTTAGAAACAAAAAGCGCCAATCGGGTCATCTGGTTGCACCAGGACCGGGGCAAAGTCAAACTTTCAGGCCGACCGCGATGGAGCCCTGCTCGGCTACAGGTCGCGGGAGGCCTCGGTTAAAAAGTTACCTTCTGACTTAGTCTCTTTTTTGATGTTTTTCTTCCCCGGGACGAACCTGCCAGTTGGATCCGACCTCCTGGAGCCCTTGTCCGGATACGCGAAGTCGGTTTCCTCGGTGGTGATTTTTACCTTCGGACTTAGTCGTTTTTTCGAGATGAAAATCCTTCGACCGGGGTAAACCTGGATCTTGATCCGACGTCCGTGGAGCCCTTCTCGGATACGATGGCTGGAAGGTCCCGGTCAACTTTTTACGTTCGGACTTAGTCTTTTTTTTTTATGTTTTTCTTTACCGGGACGAACCACGAAGTCAGGCCGGGTCGCGGTTGAGGCAAGCCGGCTAGAATTTCCGCGTCGGGTCGGTCACTTTATGGAGCTTTTTTTCCAAAATTTCTCCAATCTTTTCCAAACTTCTGGGGCTTCACCCAGATGTTCTTTTAAGGTTCTTTTGGGGTCCACAGCTCACCCCAAGGGTCCAGAAGTTCTGTGATGGTCCTTGGGAAGTGCGGACTTCAACTCCCAGAGTGCACCTGGCGCAAACTCCTTTTTGGCCACTGGACAGTGGTCAGCTGGTCACTTTTTCAGGAGTTGGTGCAGGGGACTCTGGTTAGCAATTTTTCACCTGTAGCAAACAGGGAGTCCCTCCTTGAACCAGTGGAAGCCAGGCAAAGTCCTTCTTGTGGTGAAGCCCAAGTGTGCAGCTGGTGCAGTCTTTCTGAGTGCAGGGTCCAGGTGCAGGCCAGGGGTCCAGCAGGGCAGTCCTTCTTCTCCTTGTAGTTCTTTCTTCTTGAAATTTGGTGGGGATCTGAGGCGTGGGTGCAGGTCTGCCAGTTTTATCCTTGCTCCTGGGTGAAAAGCAGGGGGGCCCTGGTCCTCCAATCAGGGACAGGGTCGTCCCCCTGTGATGACCACTTCCTGGGAAGTGTGGCAAAAATCCATCCCAGAAGGCAACAGTCTCTAAAAATCCAAAATGGATGAATCTGATTTTTAGAGGAGAGATCTGGCTGAGCCCACCCACTGGTGTGGCTAAAAATCATAAACACACCCCTCTCCTGCCCTCTCCTAATCTAATCAAGGGGGCACCTAGCTGTCTGGGGTTGCAGGATGTGGGGGTGTTGCTGGGTGCTCCAGATGTCCTTCTCTGCCTTTGAAGACCAGTTTGGCAGCCCTCCCCCTTCCTGCTTCCCCATCTGCTGAGGGGAGATTCTCTCCCCCAAGCACATTCCTTTGTGTGAAGTCAGGCCACTTCACACCTCATTAAAGTAGCCTGGCAGAAGCTGCTGAAGGCTGGCCAATCAGAGCACAGGAGCAAAAACAATGCAGAGCTGAAATTGGCAACTTTTTAGGTAAAGTCTAAACTTTTTACCTGCACTAGTTATATTAAATCCAACAACTGGAAGTTGTGGGATTTATTATAACAATCAATTTGATACCAAATTCTTGGTATGTAACATTTAAGGAGACTTTAAAATTTAAAATAAAGTCTGCCCATTCTAGCCTATGAAGGCCATTTACTTCAATGAGGGAAAAACGAATTTGGCTGTTTTTACCTCACCAGGGCTTATAAATCTATTTTTATAAAGTCCCTGCTTATAGTTACATGGCACCCAGCCCTAGGGGCACATAGGGCACACCTTAGGGGTGACTTATATGTAAAAATAAGGTAGTTTAAGACTTTGGAAGTACCTTTAATTCCAAAGTCGAATTTGCATATAACTTTAATTTAAAAGCAGCCAGCAAGGCAGGCTTGCTTTTAAAATGACACTGGGCACCTCAGCAATGCACCTAGGTGTGCACCACCTATGCTGTGGTCCCTAAACCTACATGCCCTACCATATACTAGGGACTTATAGGTAGGTTAACTTAGCCAATTATAATTAGCCTAATTTGCATATCCATTTTATACAGAGCACAGGCCCTGGGACTGGTTAGCAGTACCCAGGGCACCATCAGAGTCAGGAAAACACCAGCATAAAGTGGAAAATGGGGGCAAAAAGTTAGGGGGCCTCTGCAATCAGCCCCAGTTTCTCACACATTTACAGTGATATGTTGCTGTTGGAAAGTACAAAGAGACCACAGGTTGATCCTGGGACAGACAACCACTTTGTATATATAAATCTTGCACAGAGACAATTTGCTCAGTAATTGAATGGAAGTACCTGAGATTGTATCAGACCTATTTTCTGTTGGATGTTGCCACCAAAGCATGAAGTGCTGCTTCACTTCCTCTAACCATGTGTATATGTTAAACCATAGCATACTGATCTCCCTTCACATTGGCTAAATCTTTAGTTTGTGTTGAAGCTTTTGATGTGTCTCATCATTGTAGAACCTTTTGAAGTATATCACTGTAAGTTGGCTGTGACAAGTTGGTGGTGACATTCCTCCAGATACTGCATACACTGAAATGACCCGTGGTTCTTGATTAATATTTTTTTTAATGATTGTGGAAGGGAGACATAAAAAAGGAAATGCCACAGTAAATACTACACCAGTCTTTGAATTTGTGTTATATGAAATTATTTTATTGACACAAATTAACCAACATATGTTGGATACATAAAAATCAAAGGAAAAGGGAAAAATAAATGATATCCGTCATGGTGGATGAAACCATTTGTGATGAGCTTAAATTGTTTGGAGTTCAATGTACAAAATGCAACTGTCCACAAAAATAGTAAATGTCTCAATGAAATAGTCCACAGAGTGAATAATAGATACACACTGGAGGAAATTACGATTGGCACCTCTTGGAGGTCTTTCCCTCCTCTGCTGGTGGTCCAGATGAACATCCCCTCCTAGGGGTGCGGGCACAGTTGTAGGGACTTGAGTCTTGTGCAAATGCATATGTATTTTTGGGAACGTAATGTGTTTTGCTGGTGAGTTTTCTTGGTTTCTTTACAGGTTTATGTCAATGGGCATGTCCCATGGGCAGTAGGAGATACTGTTTATTTTAAAGCAAACACTTTCGATTTAAAATAAACCAATATTTTTAGCTTTGATTTCCTTTTCCAGGAGTGTTTCTTTTTTTAAACTTTTTTTGGCTTCTAATGGTTCCTACATACTTTGGATTGTTTTGAAGGATATAGATGGAATTCATTTTAATTTTGCTGTTTTGTTGGACTTTCTGGAAAATATATTCCCATGGTTTGTATACATATTATGTGATTGTTATTTAAAAATTTAATTTTTATGTGCTGTATTTAATTTACTTGATGGATTGAGTTTGTTCTTTGAGCTTTTGATTGGATAGGTTTATATTTTTCATGTATATAATGTATATGTTATTTTATTATATGTGTCTTATTTAATTTTAAGACCTTATTTCATGTTTAGAATGATGTAAGAAAATGTTATGTTTTTATTTTTATAAAAAACAATTTTTCATCTTGGTTTAGATTTTTTGACAGTTTCTTGGGACTTTTGAAGGTTACTATTTATCTTATAATATGCTTTTTGCTATTATTTTAAGTAATCAACGTTGTTTATGAAGATTTTGACTTTACATTGTAACATCTTGTACATCCGTTTGGTTTGTTTGGTAAGTCTAAGTGCAATTTGGCTAAGTGATCGCTCTATTTATAGTTGTAGGTAGCTTTTTCTCTTCGTATAATGCTCCTATTAATCTATACAGGGTTGGTAGAGTTCTACTTAGTGTTGATTGGATGGCACTGTGCCATCCTTACACTGGGTTGTTTATTTTGGTTTCCTGTGCTAAGGTGCTGTCATAGAAATTGCACCATGGTATTTGGAATTTGGGAGGGTGCCTGCGTCCGGAGTGATGCAGTCTGCCAACCAAGGTGTCTTCAAAATATTCTAGTAAGGGGCTTAGGGCCATATTTATACTTTTTGACGCAAAACTGCGCTAACGCAGTTTTGCGTCAAAAAAATTAGCGCCGGCTAACGCCATTCTGAAGCGCCATGCGGGCGCCATATTTAATCAATGACGTTAGCCGCCGGCGCTGCCTGGTGTGCGTGGAAAAAAACGACGTACACCAGGCAGCGCCGGCGTAGGGGGATATGGAGCTTGGGCGTCAAAAAATGGGGCAAGTCTGGCTGAGGCAAATTTTTCGCCTCAACCCGATTTGCGCCATTTTTTTCGACTCCCAACCCCCATAGAAATCACTCCTGTCTTAGCAAAGACAGGAGTCATGCCCCCTTGCCCAATGGCCATGCCCAGGGGACTTCTGTCCCCTGGGCATGGTCATTGGGCATAGTGGCATGTAGGGGGGCACAAATCAGGCCCCCCTATGCCACAAAAAAAAAAAAAAAAATACTTACCTGAACTTACCTTAATGTCCCTGGGATGGGTCCCTCCAGCCTTGGGTGTCCTCCTGAGGTGGGCAAGGGTGACAGGGGGTGTCCCTGGGGGCATGGGAGGGCACCTCTGGGCTCCTTCCGAGCACACAGGTCCCTTAATGCCTGCCTTGTCCAGGCGCTAAAAAACAGCGCAAAAGCGGCCGTACGTCATTTTTTTTGACCCGCCCACTCCCGGGCGTGAATTTTGCCCGGGAGTGTAAATACGGCGCACATGCCTCGGAGTCAATTTTTTAGACGGGAACGCCTACCTTGCATCTCATTAACGCAAAGTAGGTGTCCACGCTAAAAACTGACGCAAACTCCATGGACTTCGGCGCTAGACGCGTCTAACGCCAAAGTATAAATATGGAGTTAGTTTTGCGTCGGAATTGCGTAAAAAAAAACGACGCAATTCCGGCGCAAACAGAGTATAAATATGCCCCTTAGTCTTTTTTGTTTTTTCTGGCATAAGGGGCATTCCATTAGTAAATTGTAGTAGTTAGCTACCTCTGTGGCAGGGACATAGGCTAGTGCTATCATTTATTTTATTCCAAGGGAAAATTGGCTGTTTAAGGAATATTCTACACATAGGGCCTCATTACACGTTTGTCTGTCAAACCGCCAGACTGTCATAGTGGTGGTCGTCAAAAGACACACAGGAAGGACCACCAAAATCCAGCCAAAAATGCCATCCCATCAGCACCATTGAAGGAGGGATCTAGGTGATTCAACCACCAGCACTAACAGCCCGTCAACCAACCCCGACTGTATTACAAAGTCTAAGTGGAGGTCAGCCAATGGCAGACTGAACTATGGTGGTATGCGATCACCAAAGTAGTACACAACATTACATAGGATGGATTTCAAAACAACACAGCTGACACACATTGCCACACTCAACATACCTGAAAAGCACACTATAAAACACATCCCTTCACACACCAAATATCCTTTACATCTCCAACACCAAACACAGAAGCCAGAGCGTTTCAAAACAATACTAAACTGAAGAATGGGCAGCCTCCCAAAACACATATCCCACACCCTCAAAACATTTCTATTTTCTATCAGAACCATTTGCACTTCCCAAATTCCTAAACTCACTGTCACCTGTTAACTTGCTCCATATTCTTTTTCTCCACCATGTTACCCCAGAAAAATCCCTGTTTCATTGAAATTGAGTTAAGAGTTTGAGAAAACTGGCCTGATTGCAGAAGCCCCCTAACTTGTTGTCTCCATTTTTCACTTATACTGGTATTTTTCTGACTCTGGTGGTGCCCTAAGCAAAAATTTATATTCAAATTAGGCTAATTATAATTTGCTGTGACAACCTACCTATAAGTCCATAGTATATGGTAGGGCATGTAGGTTTAGGGACCCCAGCATAGGTAGTACACCCATAGGTGCACTGCTGTGGTGCCCAGTGTCATTTTAAAGGCAGGCCTGGCTTGCTGGCTGCTTTTAACTGAAAGTTAACCCCAAATTCGATTTTGGAAATTAAAGTACTTCCAAAGTCCTAAGCTACCTTTTTCTTTTTACATATAAGTCCTACATATAGTACCCCAGGGTTGGGTGCAGTGCAACTATAAGCAGGGACTTTATGAAAGATGATTTATAAGCCCTGGTGAGTGAACAATAGCTACATTTGTTTTTCTCCATTGTAGCGAATGGGATCCATCGGCTAACATGTAGAGACTTTCTTTTAAATGTATAAAGTTGTATTTTCCATAGGACAGAGCTACATCTGGCATGTTTAGTATCACATTAAAAATTATAATAAATCCAACAACTTGTCACTGTTGAATTTAATATAACTTGTACCTAGAGGTAGTTTAAGAACTCTTATTAAAAGTTACCACTTTCAGCTCTGCAGTGCCCTTCTCTGATTAGTCTGCCTCTGGCAGCCTGAGTCAGGCTACCTTGATGAGGTGTGAAGTTGCCTGGGCTGAAACAAAGGAAGCATCTAGTGGGAAGAGATCTGCCTCAGCAGATGGTACAACAGGGTGGGGGTAGAGCAGCCAAACTGGCCTTCAAAGAAGTGAAGGACATTTGGGACAGCTACTGTACCTCCCCCATTTCCTGCAAAACCTAGACAGCCAGGTACCCCCTGAGTAGATTAATGAAGGGGTGTGCTGAGGGAAACTTGGCCACACCAGTGGATGGGCCCAGCCAGATCTAAACACTGAGGCCCATATTTATACTTTTTGATGCAAAACTGCGCCGGCGCAGTTTTGCGCCAAAAATATTACCGCCGGCTAACGTCATTTTGGTGCGGGCATCATATTTATACTTTGACGCATGGCGGCGCAAACGACAGGTGGGAGTCATTATTTTTGACGCACACCGCAGCGTCAAGTCATAAAGCAAAATGACGTTAACGCGGTGGAAATGACTGTGGGTCGATTTACGACACCGCAAACCGGATATGCACAGTTTTTTGTCATGCAATAGTGTAAAAAAAAAAACAGCGTACACTGCCATTTCACCAGAGGAGACCCAAAATGGATCCCAGATGCCACTACAGACCCCAGAAAGATGACAGCAGACCAGAAACCAGCCAGGATGACCCACACAAGAACCAGGACACTTTTAAGAAGAAAAGAAACTGTTGCTTTAGTGCACAGGAGCAGGAAATTCTGGTTAAAGAGGCGACAGAACACCAGCACCAACTGTTTGTCACATCAAAGTTGCCAATCAGTAGGAGAGAGGCTATATGGCAACAAATTGTCAAAAATATTAACAGTGTGGCTGAAGTATGCAGAACTGTCATCGAGTGCAAGAAACACTGGCATGATTGCAAACGCAGGACCAAGGAAAAGATGGCCAGGGACAGGAAGGCAGCACTGCAGACTGGAGGGGGGAGTCCAGCACACCAGGAGGCCCTGGACCACATGGAGGAGATGGTCGCAGCCGTCATCCCTGAGGAGATCGTCACAGGGATTCAAGGACAGGACAGCGCAGACTACCAGGAGACAACGCACATGCAGGGTAAGTCGCATGGGGAATTAAAAGGCACTAATGTCAACTGTGAGCAGGGGGGATACTGACCACTAAATACATGGAAGTCATCTAATACATGGAGTGCCATGCGTAAAGGGGCACAGCAGGGGGGCATGGCCCGTTCTGAGAAGACCTGGGGCACACCATTACACAACACCAACAACAGTCCCATGGGGGCATGCTGTCATGCCAACGATGGAGCAAAGGGAAAGCCACGCCAGGAGGGAAGGCCACAATGTCAAACTGACATCCCGGCACACGTCAGCCACCATACCCGTTACATTAACTAGGGCCCTATTAAGAACCTCTAGCCATACCGACAACTGGAATGTAACTGTGACAACAGTTGCCACTACCACCTCTGCTATGTGTACAGCTCAAGTAGCCAATGGCAGTAACCTCCCCATTGATCATACACACCTAAATTAGGGGGTGAGGATGACAACTGCAACAATCCCCAGAAACAAGACAAAGGCCCCAGTACTCTCAAATAACAATGCCCATAGTTGTCGCAAACATCAGCCAATGTAAACAATAATAGGAGCTACACAGCACTAAGGACACACCCATGCTGCAGATGTCAGGGTCCATCCTGTGCCTGGGTAACAATGCAACATCCCAAATGTCATACTGCTCAGACAACAGCGTTGAGGGGGAACACATGTAACTGGTCACTGAAATACACCTGCACAGTCAGAGGAGGAAATAGGACACTGATACGATTATCAGGGCGATCCAATGTAACACATTCCCCAACATCAGCAGGACACATTACCAATTTCAACATCCATATCGGATCATAACATTGCCATGCATAGGATATGCCACATGTCAATTACATTTAAGTGGATGCGAAAGATCAGAGATTGGGGCAGGTCCAGATTGTTAAGTGTGCTGCCAGGGCCATCAGTACACCCACAGCCAGTGAAAGGTCTCACCATGAGAATGGATGTACACGGAGGGTTGAGTAGGAAAAGAAGGTGGTAATTCTCTATTTGGCATAAACCAACACCTAGAGGCGAAGAGGCTGACAAGTCTGATAACTCAATAACACACATGTGACACACAGGTGGGCCATAGGCCTGGAAGAATACCCATCTGAAGGACTGGAGAAATTAACACAAAACAAGATCACAAAGTGAATTCATCAAAAGGCAGGCACGTCACATCAAAATTGCCACAACACAGACACACTAATTGTACCCTGTTACATTGCAGAGGAGGATGGATCTCCTGCCGATATGCCTGTCCCAGATTTCCCTGATGACATGGATGACGAGCCGATAAACATTCCCCAGGAGACTATCCAAAAGGTCCTTGACACCCTCCAGACCCCACCTTCAGTCACAAGGAGGAGCACAGAACAAGCAGCCATCGCAGAGGATCCACCCACCACCCCAATTGTAAGACCTGCCAGCTCCAATACAGCTGAGGACTCAGACAACACTGGCACCAGCTTTGAGAGAACTGTAGTTGGAGTACAGCGGGAGCTGGCCAAGGAGGTGCGGGTGGGGATGCAAACAATGGCAGCCAGCCTTGAGGGGATACATTCGTGCATGATGTCATCTGCAGATCAGGCAGCAGCTATGCAAGCCCTAACATCCATACTGCAAAGACTAAAAGAAACTGTCAAGGCATTCACCACTGCAGTAAGGGAGTTGCCAAAACACCTCGCACCCCAAACCTTCCACTGCATGCACAAATGCAATCATGACTCCCTCAGGGCCGACCTGGCTGCCTACCATTGTGATGTGGCTGCTATTCTCAAGAACCAGCAGACCCTCCTAGCTGCAGTACTGCCTGTAAGACCTTCACAGGGAGCAGCGACCGGGATGTCTGACTCCACGTCTTCTAACACTGAGGTGTGTGTTGCCCCTTCAAAACCAACAACAACAAGGACAGAGCAGGCAACACACACATCAGAAGAAGAAGACATGGAACAGATCACATTCACAAGGAAAATGACCCGGAAGCACTAGTCCCTGCCACATGGCCCACATTTACCAAGGTCCTGCGCTTTGTATCTTGCCAGTCTTGCAACAACTTTACTTAATAACTGTTCTGCAAACCACTGTATATCTTGTCACCCAGCCCAGTGATTGTCTCTCTCCTACTCATTGACAAATCCTGTCCCTCTGCACTGTCTGAAACATCAACCCCAGCATGTCAAAAGCATTTCCGGAACCCCTTGTGTTGGATCACAATGTAAGATGTCACTATAATGGACTAACAATCATGGACAATGTACAGATAGCACTACAGCACGTTTCAATAAATAGCACTTACACAACAAATCTGTCTCTGGGTAATGTGACATATCAACTGTGAAGTAGATAACTGAAATGTGCCTACTGTCAAATTACGTAGCTTGTCAATACAACCGTCCTGATAATATGTAGTCAGAGAATTCTGCACAGTGCCCAAGATTGCATCATACTCTGCCCATCCTGAGGGACAAATCTGATGAAGTGGGAAACCATACACCACCATGCTGTGTTGGACAGAAGAATGCTTCCTCAGGGGATAACTAAGTCATCAAATAGTGGCCGCAAAATAATGTCAAGATGCAAAAATAACACAATAAACATGCCACACTAATCTAAGTAAACACTAAAAAAACTGCATAAATGAAGGTGTATGAGTTAACATACAAATAGGTAATCATGCCGAACTGTGTCACAAATGATGTATGAGGGTCATGAAGACAAGAATACAAGATTGCCAATTAGAACTCATCTTATAAGGGTGTGCATGATCATCACACTGCAGTCAGACCTAAAACAGTTTCCCCAATATCAAGTCTGGAAGCACTGTTTGTGACTTTCAAAACACACTTATCAACAGAAACACATTGGGATCCATATTAACTGTGATTGGTGGTTGTAACAAAGGGTTGACACTTTGCAAGGTAGCTCTGGGCTAGCTGCCAATCGTACAGCTCAGTTGGGATTTGTTTGTATCATAGGACACAGATGTTATAGTACAAAATTGATGTACACTGAATCCAAACTCACGATCAAGTACCATTCAACACATACTATTAACGGTTAACCAAATATTTATTAAATGCTAATCACAGATGAGGAAACTGAGGGAAAAATCTTACCTACCCTAATCTACCCTGACTACTCATTACCTACAACTGTCCCTAACTAACCTAAGCTACACTTACTTATCACATGTAACGAAACGTTCTAAACATCTACCCCCCCCTTATGAGACGGGACACATGGAGGACAACACATACTAACCTAAACACATACTATACTCTCCTATACAAATATATATTTTTATTTATTTATTTTGATTTTTTTTTGTTTTTTTGGATTTTTTAATTTCTTTTTTAAACACACAAGAACCCCAACATAGCCAACACATGTAATAAGTAAAAATAGAAACAAGCAGGACCCCCCACCCACTAACACTAACTAAACTAACAGCCTATACTAACCTAACGCTAAGTCCCCTAAGCCCACTAGCTATAAGAACAAGGAAAGAGGAGGGAGGGGAGGGAATCATGTCCATAGCAAAAAGTCTAGAGGTAGGCCCTCCGGAGGGTCCTCTTAATGGACTTAACCCGCTGGCTAATGTGCCGCACATCCCGGCTCAGGTGGCTCAACTTGTGCAGCACTTTGTCCATCTTACGATCCATTTGGTTGAAGGCTGCAGGGTCAACAGATGGAGCAGTGGCAGTCTGGGTAACGGTAGAGGAGGTCTGTGTGGGTGTGGTGCCAGGCCTAGTGAGCTGTCCTGCACCAGTGGCAATGCTGGGGCCTGGAAGTCCAGCAGATGTCGGACCAACAGTGGCAGCTGTGGGTGGGGCCACCTGGCTCGGATTAGTGGTTGTGCTGGTGATGGCTGTGGTGGACAAAGTAGGCCAACCCTGTGGGAAGGCTCTCCCTGCCCCGGAGGCCTGTTCATGGCGATATCGCAGGGCCATCCTCCGGAATCCCGACTCCACCAGCAGGATGTGCTGATATTGCTTGGCCCGGCACTGAAATTCACGGACCTGGTCTGGAGTCATGTTAGCAGCTGTGAAGACAAATGCAGCTATTCTACATTAGTAACTGCATTGTGTGAAATGGCACAGCAAGTTTATCAGACATTACATCTACTGTATTTGTAACAGCTCATATCACAATACAGATCATTGAATGTCCCTGAGGAAGTACATGGCAGGCCAGACTATAAAGGTCACATCACACAAAGCACATCCATAACCTACAAGATGGGTAACAACTGGCTTTGACTTGCAATCTGAGTTCTGCCAGTTATCAGCTAAGAATCATGCTGCATATCCTCCGCCAAGACCTGTGCTACAAATGTCAGTGTACGGAAAGCAAAACTAAAGCCACAGGGTCTGCAAGTTGTAACTGGACTTGCCAGTATAGTACCAAGTGCCAAACCTGAGTGTGTATACTAGTTTGCAACCAAACCGTCACTTATTCACATGTATGTGTAACATACTGGTAGTATCAGTACTAGGTACCCCATTCACAAACCCATGCCATGTTTGAGGGGGGGTGGATACACAACTATAAATTGCCAACAACATGTACACCGAGGAGTGTCAGGGGAACTCCACACATGTTTGTCTCTACAGACACACCACAGGTAAGGTCTATCTACAATTAGGAGTCAGCAAACCCTAGAGCACTCATAGGGTCAGACATGTCAGGAAATGCAGAACTTGGTATACAACATATACTTCCAGTGAGGCCTGACTTACATCAGACACAGAGTTGCTAGAACACCCGTGATCATGAATTGCATGCACACCTAGGCCATTGCACTCAAGTTCCACATACTTGTAGCACTACATGTGGAAGTACATGTTGCTAGGAGGTTCTACCTACTGTTTCAAAATAACGTAGGTAAATAGGGAAGCAGATGTATATTGGAAAGCTATTTGCTGTACCAATCTTAGAGAATGTGGGTCTGACAGGCTGACTAAATCGGGGCTGACTTCCATTGCGACTCTTGGTGATACAAGTGTCATACACATGACTAACCCCTGTACTCACAGTGGGGCTTACAGGAATGTCCTACAATCCCTACATGATACCATTGGATACGCATTGGCCAACTCAAAACATGTGAGAACTGCATTCCCAATAATGGAACAAGAGAAAAGCTTGCCCAACGCATCACACTTTGCTATGCGTCCAACTCACACGAGTCCATAACCAGCAAATACAACACATAACAGACATATCAACACTTACTGGAGTGGTTGGGGTCCTCAAATGTCGCCACCTCTCCCACAGTGTAGGGTGCCGGTCCACCTGTAAGGTATGGAAGGAAGAAATGTTCTCAAAATCTGTGCACAGCGCAACAATTTCATAAACATATACAATGTGTAGGCTGAATAAGGAAATGGCAGCCATTCAGACATGATGGTACTGCATCTGGTATATCACGGCCAACTTGTATATAGCACGGGTCACCTGTGACAGTTACACACATATCTGCACACATACATTGGCCCTAACTATCATGTGGTTGCAAATATGCCCCATAATTGGTGAGCAGTAAAAAATATGGAGTGTAATCGTCTCATCATGTACATCCAAGAGAGACATCCAAAGCCTGGTTACTTGAGGACTGCATTTCCAGTCAAACATGCCTTGTGGCCATGACACATTTATTGCACATAGGTCCAATGTACAGAGGGAGGGGCAGGGACTTTTGTAAGCCATCCTGTTGTTACAGTTTATTCAATTGATGTGGCCCAGCTATGGTGATTTGCACCAACCATGGAGATGTGAGGCCATGTACATACACTTGGACTGCCATCCATATTTGGATTGTGGCACAACTAACTCCAACATCTTAAGATGTTAGCTGAGGGCACCTTACACCTTTTCACGATGTTTTCAAATCCAGAACTGACGTGTATCAAAAAAGATCAAGGAACACAATAATCCCACACATTCATAGTACTTCCGTGAAAGCTTTCCTTCCACACTCACCAGACTCACATGAGACATATGTCTGAGCCACTTTGCTATTATCAATTGACGTGACGGCAGCACTAATTTTCTGCATCATGTAGTGATTCTAAAGTCAGTCTAGCAATTGCGGCTACAAAGTTGACCTAAATGTTGGTACATCTGTACTTCTCTGTCAATAGTACCCTATATAGACATGATTGGGTCCTATTTTGTTAGCTTTTCTGACAAAAAGGCCGCACCAATTTCTTTCATGGAAAAGTAACCTGTAAGTTTGCTAAGCACGTGCTACCTGATGGCTAGCAATTGTGATCCTTGCCATAGTGCATCAATGATCCCTTTATATTTCCCCAGCATTACACACAGTCAGCAAGTTAGCTGGCAGACATTGTACTAATCCCCTTATGTCACTACAGAGCATTTATTCGTGCCCATTAAAATGATTCGTACTCACCAACAGTGCCACCAATCATGATTCCCAGGTGGTCCAAGATATCCTCCTCCCTGGTGATGAGGTCAGCCCACCGGTGCTTCAGCTGGTGGTCACTCCTCTGGCTGGCATACACATGCTGCAGGTGATGCAGCACCTTTCCCCACAGGATTCTGCGCGCCTCTGTTGGATACCCCTGTATCACCCTGCCTGGATCATGAGCGGCAAGAAATGTGTCACAAGCCAGATGAACACCCCCAACTCCTCTTCCCCCATCCTGCCAAGACGTGGCCTACCAGACATACTTGGAAGTGAAATGGAATAGGGGTAAAAGAAATAGAAAGGGGAAAAGGAGGAAAGTAGGGGAACAAAGACAGAAAAAAAGTAAACCTAAACACTAAAAGAGCCCAACTATCCACAAACTAACACTACCCACAACAGACTCCCACAAACAACAAAAACACAAGATAAATGGACAAATGTAGACAAAACACAGTAGTACAGTATAACCAACAATATTTATTTCACAAATTGACAATACAGATAGCACACAGGACAAAAACAGCACAAAATCTCAGGACAACACTCTCTACACAGCCACACAGTCTAGAAGGATCATAGACTGCAAAGTGAAAGTGAAAGTACAACCACTGTACATGATCCTGTGTGAAAAGTCCCGCCTTTATCGCGTTATGCATAATTTTTTGTTTACCAAAACTGTATTTGCGTCATTTATTTTGACGCACAGAAGTGAAAATTAACCCGCATCCACATAATAGTACATGGACTGTACAAATATCTGGATGCGGCCTAAATTTCACTCATGTGCGTAATTTTTTTTTACGCAAATACAGTTTTGGAAGTCCAAAAATGACGCATAACGCTAGGGACGTCAAAATTACAGTGCATTAACTGGTTTTGGGCATTTTTACATGTTTTTTGGTTATGTTAAATTTGGGACACATCAGAGATAGGCTGATTGAAGACAGTAAGGTGTTGATGGTGCATTTTCACATGTGTGACATCATACTGCAGCGGAACATGATCCACTACTCCCTTCACAGTATTTTTACGGTTGGCTGACGCAATAGATGGTCATAAGTGTGGCTTACATATATATGTAGCACAAATTGGGCATGTTTGGCATAAGGAGAGGATAGCAATGTGACGCACATATGTACAATACCTAAATGCCTTTGGCTCAAATTGTGTGCTTTGGCAACTAATGTGTTTGTTGACCAAGTGTGTGTGTATCACATGAAGCATAATTGTACATATGCTTGTATGAATGTGACGTCCATGTGTCCAATCCTTAGATGGAAGCCATATTGGAAATGAGTGAGGGCATGTGTTAGTCATACATGTAACAACACCTGTAAAATGTACTTCCAAGTTTTAGGGTCACGTAGACACCACATGTGACATAGCATGCACCAGATGGATGGCAGACGCTTGTTCATGTCAATGGTCCACATTTTCTACATCCTATGTCCTACAGTATTGGTAAGAGCTTCCTAGGCACTAGTTGGTGAATCCCACAGTGAGTCATACACAGGCATTGAGGAAGTGGGTACCATGTTGTTTGCACAGACAGACAAGGGTGAATCTCAAATGTATGATGACACCACAGTTGAGGCCACAGAAGTGAGCCCCAACTATCAAGTGGCTGTGGTGGACCAGAATACAAGACAGCACGTGTCCACTTATTTCCAGTGATCAATTGCACATAGGTGTCTTGTTCATGTGTGTGGTCCAATGATGATCCTGTATATTTTTTGGGGTGTAATTTGTCACAGTTCGGACAAGGACTCATCATGAGTCAGTGGCAGCTATTCCTGTATCTACTGAGTATCCTTGGTTGATCAATGTGAGTAAAGTGGATGTAGACATGTGAGCCAACATGTGGATGGTCCCACCCTGTCACTAAAGACGTGTAATGAGACAGTCAGCAGGGTAACCTTGGTGTGCTGAGTGAGATAATGTCTCAGTTGTCATGTTCCGGCAGGTGTCATTACAACATTTGTACATAGGTTGGCCTCTGCACTTCCCACTGCATCTGGGAACATCATAGACTCTGTGCTGATTATTCTCATAGCTATTCACCACACACAGCCCATCACTATGTTGTGCGTACTGTAATTCTGTGTGTGAACTGTCATGGTCCTGACATTTGTGTATTATTCATGGACATTATCAGAGGTTGCTGGTTGTGCTGAAAGCCCCGTACCCAATCCTTGCCTACGGCCCTGAGACACTGTCACACTTTGTCATTCATGCATAAATGCAACCCAGACAAGGGATGGGCCATGAATTTTGCTTTTCCAAGAGGATGTAACTCAAATGGTACAGTTAAAAGGCAGATGCTATACAATGTTTTTTTGTATGCATGGAAGAAGCCCATGCCCAATGCCCCCTGATGAATGAGAGGTTTGCTAACGCAAGTGTGGTACATATGTAGACACAGGGATACTTTAGTGTGACGCACAGACAGTTGCCAGTCAGGCTGACAGAATGCAAGGTGATTCAGGATCCAGCTACTTGACAAGTTACGTAATCAGTGGTCTGACTGAGACTGTTTGGAGGACAAACTAGACAGTTGACATGTAAAACTGTGTATGTCCTGTGTTTTTTAAGGTGACAAATGAACACAGTGGTTGTGTTACACGCCTTAATTAGTATCAATGCTTAATGGTGTATTTGACATAATGGCAACTCCTATGCTGTTCCAGGCATCATCAGGGGCAGTGCTTTTTGAAATGGGTGGTGTGCATGGAGGTGATCACAGGTGTGGGCTGCATCTGTTTCTCACCAGTCCTGTAGGTGAGACTTGCATTCTAAGGGCCAACAGACATTTTCACAGGGGAAGCAATATACATGTGCTAACAGGGCTTTGAAACTAGAAGACAGTATATAAATTGACCTGATGTCCTTGCAGTCAGATGTTCTATGACAATGGCATACCATAGGAAAGGGTGTAGCACACTGGTTTGCTAATGTTGGTCTGTGTGTGTAGAGGAGGGAATATCAGGGTACACATCTTAATATTCCAGGGACCTCTTCCGACAGGTGGGTTGTGACCAGGTGCATGGGTGTGTCAGGAGTTAGGTAATGGGCTGACATGCACATGGAATGTCATGTGTGCAATGCTGCTCATATGTGTGGCACTTGTGCTGTCTCTGTTCTGCTTGTATGGGACTCTGGTCACAGATATTCCTTGCAAATATTGGATGCATTTGGACTTACTGCTGTCATGGGTCTGGTCAGGCATTCCTGTTACTGATGCCAAAGCACAGTGACTGCCTCATGAATGAGGCTTGTTTTCCCCTTATTGAGTGATGGTGTCTTAGCTGTGTGCCATATGCTGCGTTGGACCTTGATTTCAACATGTATGTGTGAAATAGTTGTGGTCCTCTGCTATTGGCCTTCATAGGAGGAATGTACATGATATATGTCCTTAAGAGTGTGTGTGTGTGTATGTGACCATTGTATGTTAGGTATCACATTAGCTCTGGAATGTTCTGTGTCATACTCAGTATCTCAGCAATGCTCCATGAGGCAACACTCTTATTCTGATAAGTAGAGATGAAGGTGTGCAAGAAGGAATAGCCAGACCATGATATGGTGATTAGAATAGGTGTTTATTTAAATTAGTTAACTAAAGTGGTGAAGGTGATCATATTCAAAAGAAATTGTTGACGATCTGTTGCCGCCTGCGTATACCAGCAGCCGTGTTCTGTAGTTCCCCCTCCCGTTGCAGGCCAGCATCCTCCTCTTCCTCCTCTTCAGGCATGTGTGGCTCTGGTTCCAGGAGGGGAATGTCTCTTTTGATACAAATGTTGTGCAATATTGCACATGTGAGGATGATCCTACAGACCATCTCCTGGGAATATAGGAGGCTACCACCAGTGATGTCGAGGCACCGGAACCTTGACTTGAGGATGCCAAAGGTCCTCTCGACAATGCTGCGTGTCCTCCCATGGGCGTCGTTGTAGGCACGCTCTGCAGCAGTACTTGGGTAGCCAAATGGTGTCATAATCCATGGCTGGATGCCATACACCTGATCAGCTGCAAGAGAAAATGATTGGGATCATGTTGATGTAGTTGGCACTATTGAAATTACCTTTCATGGCAGTAGTTGTCTTGTGTTGTCTGTAACTCTTTTGTGTAATAATGTGGCATCCTATGCTTGTAGGATGTACCATCTGCATTGTGTTGTTTCCTTGGCAGAACGAGTGTTTGTCTGCTAACCGTTTGTCATCAGTATGCTTTGGGATTTGCAGTACAGTGTGCCCTCCCTAGCATTGTGACTTGTGAAACAGGTGTCCTTGTGTCTTCACTGGGGGTGAGATGATAGATCCATGCACAGTTAAAATTGACAGTGTTGTTAACACGTTCATATCAATGTACCCTGGACATCCCATACCTTTAGACTTAGGTAATGGATTAATGTAAAGGTCATTGGGACACTTACATTTTGCAAGGTGACATTTGGGCAACCCACTCCACACGTTATGATCTTTGACGTCTTAACATTAGACTGTACAGTAATTTCTGATGTGTGACAGGTTCAATGGTGACCTAAGAAACATGGCTAGCGATGTCACGACCTCAGTGTGTTCCTGTTCACATGTTGCTGCTGTGGTGTATGTGTCCTAGATGGTTGCTCTGCAGTGTGTACATAAGTAGGTTTTTGTACTTACTAACAAGTAGTCCAATGCCATACCGTCCATCCTGGAAGTGTTCATTGATGGTGCAGTGACGGAAGATGTATGAGTCATGTACACTCCCAGGATATTTATTCACAATGTTGGTAATCAATCCCTGGTGATCGACTATGGCCTGCACATTGATGGAATGTGTGTGCTTCCTGTTGCGATAGAGGTGTTCAGTTGCAGCACGTGGCACAAGGCGTACATGTGTGCAGTCGATTGCACCAAGTACGTGTGGGATGCCACTGATGAGGTAGAACCCCTGTTTTATTTCCTGCTGCTTCTGCAGTGTGTTAGAGAAGCAGATGTGGCGGGGTGTCAGTCCAATGATGGCATCCAGTACTTTGGGCAAAAAGCGGGAGAATGATGGTTGTGATATTCCGCCAACCAGGGCACCAGTTGTTTGGAAAGAGCCACTTGCCAGCATATGAAGTACGGCAAGCAGCTTTGTTTCTGTTGGGATGGTGCGGGGTGTCACCAAAGTGGGGGCCAACTGCTGTTCAATGTTGCGCAGCAGCTGCTGAATGGCCTGCTAGTTCGACCGGTACCTCTTGATGATGTCGTGTTCCCTGAGGCCCTGAAGGGTGGTTCTTGGGCGGAATATCCTCTCCTGCCTTTTGCGCTGCCTTTGGGGTCCCTGCTGGTGTTGTTGTAGCTTCTGTTGTTGCTGCTGGGCTCTGCATCTGCGTGCACGCTGGATTAGTATCACCTCCATGGCTCCATGTTGCTGCTCTGCTGCTCTGCTGCTCTGCTGTTTGTTCTGTGTGTTCTGATTAAATACAGGTGTGTTTGCCCCATTTTAATGCCTGCCCTGACCCAGGCGTTAATTTTGTACGCAAATTGGGCTGTTTGTAATTTTCTGGCTCTGCCTCTCGCCCGTGCGTCATTTTTGCCCAAAAGCATAAATACAACGCATGGCCGTGTAAGCCATTTTTTGGACTGGAACGCCTACCTTGCATATAATTAACGCAAGGCGGGTTGCCGCATCCAAAAAATGACGCACACAGCGGAATTTTGTTGTCTGCGGGCTTGGGCGTCAAAGTTTAAATACGAAGCAACGTTTGCGCTGATTGTGCATCAAACTTTTTGAGGCACAATCGGCGCAGACGGAGTGTAAATATGCCCGTAAGGCTCTGATTTATACTATTTGGTGCAAAAACACATTTCAGGGCCCCCAATGGCACTTAAAAAAATACTTACCTGTACTTACCTATACTTACCTTGGATGGGGTCCGCCATCCTCTGCTCTCCCTCTGGTGTGGGTGGGGGTGTCCCTGGGGCCTGCGGAGGGCACCTATGGGCTTATTCCATGGTGTTCCACCATGGAAATAGGCCCACAGGTCCCCTAACGCCTGCCCTGACTGAGGCGTTAAGAAATAGTGCAAACCAAGCTTTGCACCATTTTTTGACCCCTCCTTACCCCGTGCGTGGTTTTTGCATGGTAGGATAAATAAAGTGCTAGGACCTTGAAGTCATTTTTTGCACGTGAGCGCCTACTTTGCATCTCATTGACGCAAAGTAGGTTTCCACGTACAAAAAAAAACTTTAACTCCATAAATTTGGCACTAGACAGGTCTAGGGCCAAAGTATAAATATGGAGTTCGTTTTGCACCGAATTTGAGTAAAAAAAAAAAATGATGCAAATTCGGGGCAAAACAAGGAAAATATACCCCTAAAATTGAATGTTTGCCATCTTGGATTTTAGAGAAATGTTACTCCCAGGGATTGATTTTTGTCACACTTCCCAGGAAGGGGTCACTCAAGTGGGTGGGTGGTGGCCTGCACGTGATTGGACAGAACCCCCCTGCTTTTCACCCTAGCAGCAAAGATAAAATTGGCAGAGCTGCACTATACCTCGGAACAAGACAAGAAGAAGAAGGACTGCCATGCTGGACCCCTGGCCTGCACCTGGACACTGCACTCAGAAGGACTGCACCAGCTGGACACTTAGGATTCTCTGCTAAAAGGACTTTGTCTATCTTCTATTGCCGTATGAAGGGACTCCCTGTAGGCTAAAGGTAGAAAATAGCTAACCAGTGTCCCCTGCATCAATCCCTGAAGAAATCAACTAGCTGACCAGATACCAGTGGTCATTTTTGTATTTGAACCAGGTGCCTTCTGGGATTTGGAGTCCTAATCCCTAAGGAGCAACTAAGAGTTTCTGGAACTGTGGATTGAGTTGTGGACTCCTAAATAAACTTCAAACTCCTTCTGGAAGAAGATCCAGAAGTTTGAAGCAACTTTGGAAAAAAGCTCCATAAGTGGACCCACCCGACGTCACGAGTCAAGCCGGGTTACGTTGACCGTGACCGGGTCTGACTTGCAGGTTCGTCCTGCTGAAAAGCTCCGGAGCCCAAGGTTTCCAGGGTTTCACCTGGGGCTAGTGGAAAGGCAATCAAACAAAGTTGCGTTGAAATTGGCTTGCTGTGGAGGTTCTTCCGATGTCAGAAAGAAAAAACTCCAAAAGGTTGCGAAGTCAGAATGTAAAATGTTGACCCAGGTTTCCCGCACAGTGGATCTGAGGAGGGCTCCAGGGACATCAGCTTCAAGATCGGATTTGACTTGTGACTTTGTCCCAGTCCAGGAAATCTTCAAGAAAAAGACTAAGGACCTGATTACAAGTTTGGCATACGGGATGACCTGTCCACTGAACTTCCGACGGGGAAGCTGTCACCATACTGTCCACGTCCCCGCTGGGCCCATTACGATACGATTTTCCCATCAGCCCAGTGGGAAAGTCGTGGCAGCATTGTCGTCAGCTCGTAATCGAGCTGGCCGCAAAGCTGCCACTCACAGGGGGCACCTCTATCCTCGCAATGCTCACTGTCTGTCATGCTCTCTGTCTCCTGTGCAGGGTGCTGGGCATGAGGAGCCTTGCACTGCCCAAGCCAAGTGCATGGGCAGTGAAGGGGCGCACCCGTAGCCCCCTGCACATGTTTTCTCTGCCAGCCTTTTTTATGGCAGTGAAACCACCATGAAAAGGCTGGCAGAGAACCAGGTTGCAATCAGCAGGGCCGGGCTGACTTCACTGCCGCCCTGGCTGATTCAACCTCCGCCATCGTCAACCCATCAAGATCGAAGATCCTAGAGCAGATGGCAGCAGGCTGTCAGGGCTGCTTATCAACCCTGTAATATGGAGGTCTGACTGCCACAACTGTCGCGTTCTGACAGCCACCACAAGTGTGACGGTCCTAGGAATGTAATCACCTTGGGAGGATAACATTTCTATAATAAGTATAGTACAGGGACTGACATGACTCCAACTCACAACAAACACTGTTACTGTAACTCCAAACACCAGAACAGTGTTACCTACTCAAATGTAACTTGTTTGTCAACTCCACATTGAAATGTAATCACCTGGGTGGATAACATTTGTATAGCATCTGTAGTACAGGGACTGACAGGTCTGATAAGGCCAGTAGGCTCTGTCACTGTTATTCCACTCAGCCAGCTCAGTGTCCTCTGCAACAAAGACCCCTGTTTGTCAACTCCCAATTGAAGTGTAATCACCTGGGAGGATAACATTTCTATACTGGGCGCAGTGCAAGGACTGATATGACTACAACTTCCACCAAGCTCTGTTACACTAACATCAAACACCAGAACAGTGTATCCTACTCAAATGTAACTTGTTTCTCAACTCCACATTGAAGTATACTCACCTGGGTGGATAACATTTGTATAGTGTGTGTAATACAGGGACTGACATGACTGCTAAGGCCAGGAGGCTCTGTTACTGTTACCCCACTCAGCCAGCCCAATGTCCCCTCAACAAAGGACCCTGTGTCACAATCCTCTGTTGAAGTCTACTCACCTGGGTGGATAACATCTGTATACTGTGTGTAATACTAGGACTGACGGGATTGCTAAGGCCAGGAGGCACTGGTACTGTCACTACAAACACCAGAACCGTGTCTTCATCTCTGAAGTCCACAATACAATTAAACCTCATATGAAGTTTACTCATTGGGGGAGTAGGCATCTGTCAGGTTTTGGGGAGCAGTGTAAGTGACTGGACTGCAACTCAGAACAGGCACTGTTCCCCTAGGTCCAAGCAAACAAAAACAGTGTGCTCCCCAAAATACTCCTGCATACCAAATCGTTATTGAGGTGTACCCACCTGGGAGGAAACTATAAGTATAGTAATGTGAGTAATACAGGAAGTAAAATGGCTGAAAATCACAAGAAACACCCTTACTGTCACTCCAATTACCAGTCCAGTGTACATTTGTAAATATACCCATCTTTGGAAATTCACACATGAAGTCCACTCACCTGGAGGAATGACACATAACACGTGCATGAAGTACAGGGAGTGACATGACTCCTAATGCCAGGAGGTTCTGTCTCTCCAACTCGAAACACGAGCCCAGTGTGCTTTTGTTCAAATATCCTTGTTTACCAACTCACAATTGAAGTGAGCTCGCCTGGGAGGATGACTTATTTATACTGTGTGTGGTACATGGAGTAACATAACTGTAAATCCCAGGAGGGCCAGTCCCTTCAAATCCAATCACCAGGCCAGTGTCCATATACCATAATGCATCTGTCTGTGAACTCACAAATGAAGGGGCAGAGTTAAGAAAAGTGGCGCTGCACCTAGTGCAGCGCCACTTTTCTCGCGTCCTTGAATGCCACCATGTATGCACCGTATTTAAAATACGGCAGACCATGGCACAGTGTAGGGAGCAATAAAATCAACATTTCTAACGCTATTGATGTACTGTTCAGGGTTAGTGCCAAAATTTTGGCTCTAAACCTGAACAATACAAAGGGGCTCCTTATACGTTATGGTGTGCCCCCATTTAATGCCTGCTCTGAGCAGACGTTAAAAATGGCACAAAAATGGCACAAAAATCTTTTAGATTTCTTTGTGCTATTTCTTTGGCCTCCCTAATGGGGCAACACCTCCCTTACATACATTATGCCTGGTGCAGGCATAATGTGGTGCAAGGGGTCACAAAGTGGCACAATGCATGCATTGCACCACTTTGTAAATCTGGGGCTGCAATCTTGGTCTTGTTGGGCCACATTAGTGGAAATAAAAAAATGACGCTAATGTGGCGCAAGGAGGTACTAGGCCCTCTTAAATCTGGGCTGAAATTTACTCACCCGGTAGGGACCCAGAAACAGATCATGGTACCCTCTGTTATGTGGCTAACCATCTAGATCCATCTTGAGCAGCTAAACCAAGATGAAAATATTGTGACAGGAAGGGCAGCTCAATCTGTGTTTTAAAAAACACAAGAACCAAAGGTCTCAAGATTGGCAGCAGACACATTCACAATTCACAGACCACATTATGACTCCAATCACACATCATATTTACAACAAAGTGCTGGCTCTGCCTGCAGAACAGTCAACTAGGCCTTTAAAGGTTCAAAGCCACTACCCAATGCCAATGAATTCATATATCCTGCAGCTGGTTGGCTGAAATGAAATTGGTATGTTTCACAAATGTTAGGTCACTACAACTTATGCCACGTGTACCTGTCACAGAAGGGAAACCTTCTAATCCAATGTGTACACAGCCTTTGCTAAATGTCTCATATCAACAGGTCGAGCAGCCGCTGGGGACACAAAGACCACTGAAGAGTCTGCCAATACCCCCAAGGATGAAGCCCTCAGTAAGGACAACACTCTGGGATGTCTAAACACTGAGGACAGTTCTGGCCCATCAGGGGAACCTGGTCAGACAACACCAGTGACTCTCACTGTGACCACATTGACTCTTCCCAGCTGGGTTACATCAACATCACAGGCAGCCATTTGCCTTTTGTGTCCTAGGACAGTGGAAGTAATATTTTGCCAGGATCCTGAGTAACAGCAACACACCTTTGACAATGATGGTCCTGGAAACAGTGGCAGCGGGCAATCTGTGGCAAGGGTGCAGGCACGTGGGGTTGGGTGTGTGGGAGGTATGCTGTGGGCCAGCGGCATTAGGCCATTGGGGATGGTCCTGGCCAGGACACCATTAGCCAACTCTAGGGAGCCTATCAAGAATCCTAAGGCGTGATGGACCAGGTACTTGCCGAACTCAGGGGAATGAAGCAGCTGCAGAGGGACTTCCATTGTGAGTTACTGGAAAAGTGGGAGGCCACAAACACTGTCCTGGCTTCTCAATCAGGGGTATTTGGGGAGATTAGTGGTACCCTGCTCAGGTATGGTGAGCAACACCACATCCCTTCCTTTGGTCAAGTAACACCAGTCCCTTCAACATCTTTGGCAGTCACTGGAAGGGAGGCCCTGTCAGGAGAAGGGCCCATCTCTGACACCCATAGCTCTGTAGCAGCAGAACCCCCCTGCAAGCGGGAATGTGCAGCCAGGAATCCAAGGGCATTGGATGGCAAGACACCAACCACTGCCAGAAAGTGACTTCTTCATGAAGGAAATCATTGGTGTGCCACTGTGTTGACTGTTCCTCAAGCACATTCTATTTTCAAGGTAGTAGTACACTGGACTTTAGACTTCAAATGTTGTGGTATCTACTAAAATGATGACATCCACAACAAATGATCCCTTCACATTCCTTTTATGTTGAATGTCATTATTATTTCCTGCACCTATGTCAATAAACTGATCTATCAGAAAACCATTGCCTTCTTGCTCCTATTCCACATTTTGATATGTTGAGATGTAAGCCCATGAGGAAGACACACGATGGTAATGGAAGGAGGGATATGTCACAAGTAGTGCCATGCTCAGGATTACTAGCAACACACTGATACAAGTGTCTGGTCACACAAAACATTTTATTACACTGTACAGCACAATGGCTGTCAAAATGCCTGAACTGTCATAGCCAAGAACAGATGTACCATAGTGAGTCAGTCTCGATATACCAAGGTACAGTCCCCCAGACCACAGAAGAAAGGGCTTTGTCAGACCCCATCCCGTACAATAGGCTAATAGATGTGTGGATGTTGTCACCAGCTCGAGCCTTTCATATACCAAAATCACGTCTGCCAACATAACATAAGCCACGGCACAGACAGAGGGTAGTACAACAGTCCCTGATCATAGATCTATCACATTATAATGACCAAGCATCTGGTGGTGTGACACAAACCTGTGTCAGTGTTGTGGCATAGGCACTGTGGCCTGCAATGATGAAACACATCTACAGCTACATACAGGTCGTACAAGATCATTGTCCACACAATGTGAAGCGAGAATGCATGGAATGCATTTGATGACAACATATCTCAAAGCCACATGATCACACACATGAAACCATTAGCCCAACACGCCATATCAAACCTATGTATTGTGCATTTCAGAGTTTCACCCACCTACTGCTCAAGATGGTTTGGCACACAACACATACACAAATCAACACACCCCACAACTAATTACATACATGCACCTATCGACCTTGGAGCAAACTCAATTTTGATGACTTAGACACAACTAACAGCCAACACGGATCTAGATACAATGAATTCTGTTCCAAAACTTTATGAGCGGCTACAGGAAGCTTTTGATATCCTAATACCACTCAGAAAAACTAAACACAACAAAAGAAAACCAACACCTTGGAGAAACACAGAAATTAAAAAGATAAAGCAACAAATCAGAAAGTTGCAGCGGACCTGGCTCAAAACAAACAACAGTCAAGACAAACTGCAGCTACACAAACGTAACAGAATATACAAATCATCAATAAAAATAGCTAAAAAAAGGTACTACTCAGAAAGAATTCAAAATGTTAAATCTGGAACCAATTAATTTTATAAAATTGTCAATGAATTTTGAAAACGTACATGCATGGAACAAAGTCATCCCACTACTCAAGATTTCACAAACAAACTGGCAACTCATAACACAACCAAGGAAGACACATTGGAGTCCTATTTAAAACAGACGAAAACCATCAGCACCAACCTTTCCTAAAATACCCTCTAAAAAAAACAACCCAGCCTCTGCAGTCCTTCAAACAAATATCCCAAGGTGATTTTATGGATTTGATCAAAGCAAGCAGACCTTCCGGTTGCCCTTCTGCCCTTGCCCACCACACATCTTCAAGAACATTCTTTTATCTACTTTTGCTGCCACACCTGTAAGAAGAATCATCAACAACTCTTTAACCACAGGAACTTTTCCTGTAGACCTGAAAAAGGAATACATACGACAAACAAACCTAGACACACAAGACCCCAACAACTACAGACCAATCACAAATGGACCTTTCCTGGACAAATTGATAGAAAGAGCAGCATTCGCCCAGATGTCACAATTTATTGAAGACAATTCTATACTTTCAGACATCCAAACTGGATTCCGCCCAGGAAGAGGCACTGAATCTGCACTCATAGCAATCTGGGATGATCTTAAAAACACAGATGACCGCAATGGAGTTGTTGCAATACTTCTCTTGGACCTCTCGGCTGCCTTTGATACGGTTGACCATGACACCCTAATTCAACGACTCCACGAAGCCGACATAGAAGGGACTGCTCTCAACTAGATTACTTCATACCTTAACAAAAGAACTAATATCATCTATTCGCCCCACTTCTCGTCCAAACCCTACCTCACAAAAGCAGGGGTCCTCAGGGATCAATCATCTCACCTTTGCTTTTCAACATCTACATGATATCATTGCCAGAACTGATCAATGATTTTCATCTCACATGCTGCAACTATGCAGATGACACACAAATACTACTTTAATTAGAATGCTCCACAAACATTGAAAACTCAGAAATCTTCAGTTGCCTCAGAGCAGTTGATCTTTGGATGACTTGGAGCCATCTCAAACTAAATGCCCCAAAACAGAAATACTCATATGTGGTGACTGGAAAACGCATGACCCACTGTGGCCTGATGATCTCGGACCACCTCCTCAATTATCCAAGGAAGTTAAATACCTTGGAATCACCATGGTCTCTAAGTTAACTATGAATGCCCAAGTGGACCAATTAGCACGAACAAGCTTCATCACCTTGAAGACTCTATGACGCATCTTCCTCCACCTCGGATTTACACACAAGGTGCAAGCTAATATCTCGCTTGTGCTATCCAAACTGGATTATGCCAATGGCCTCTACCATGGATCATCTCTATCTATTATGAAAAAACTACAACATATTCAGAACTCCGCAGCCAGGCTACTATTACATGTAAAGCCACAAGCCCACATCTCCCCTGCCTTGAGAGCACTACACTGGTTACCCGTTGCCAGAAGATGCACCTTCAAGCTGCTTTGTATCACCCACAAAGCTATACATGGAACAGGACCGCTTTTTATCAGAAACAAAATACCCAAATACATTCAACAAAGAAAGCTTTGCTCAAGAGTGCCACCCCGCCTTAGAACACCACCATACATGAAAAATACTATAGGTGCTATATCCTTCTCCGTTCAAGCAGTCAAACTATGGAATTCATTACCCCCCAACTATAAGAGCCACAGATTACTATCTTGTCTTCAGAAAACTACTCAAGAGTTGACTCTTTCCTTCATAACCGCCATATTCAAACAGCTATGGATTACATATGCCTATGTTGATAAATATTTTTTATCCGATTATGTGTATATTCTAGTTATATATAGTTCTTTAGAAAATATGTATTGCTACTATGTCATAACAATAAACTACACACATACTCTTTAAACATGTTTAACTAATATCTATTTACTCATGATTTAAATATGTATACGCATGTATATAAATGTGTGCATATTTGTGTGTATTCATGTATGTATGTATGTGTGTGTGTGTGTGTGTATATATATATATATATGTGTGTGTGTTATTCTATGCTTAACATGTTCATGGGTCATTGCATAACTCCTAGATAAGTTGTTATACTAGATACTTATGAATCCCCACTCTCATTTAATATCACACTTTGTCTACCCATCACCATATGTCATGTCTCTATCAATCTATCCTCCATTCCCACTGTGACTCATCCAAAATCCATTCTACGACTTTCATCTCCTAAACAACCCTACCTAAGCTCTTCCCTCCTCTTCCACATCTAACTTACCCAAAACTCACTTTACTACCATATTCTCCCAAACAACCCTACTAAATTCTCCCTCATTTATCTCACCCTGCTACTATGATCTCCCTAACCCTTTCCACAGACTCTTCCCTCCTCCATCCCTCCTTTACTCATCCCAAGCCTAAATCCTATTACCATAAACTCCCAATTAACTCTTCTGGATTCTTCCCTCCTACACCCCTCCATTAATTCAGTCAATCCAACTAACAAATGCACATATCCACGGCTCAAATTAACTCATAATAATACTAAAACTGTACTCATATATGTTGCCCTATACTAATCCACCACTAATTCCTTTTGGGTTCCGGAGTAGCGTGCTATTCACTGAAAAGTGCTTTGACACCTAGTCAAAGTGCTATATAAATACTATTACCATACAATACAATTACAAGACACCCTAAATCTGTGACCAACGTTACATAGATCTATCCATGTCCACTTTCGATGTCAGAACAGCATCAGGTGCCTGCCAATGTCACAACTCTGAAATGCCCACATGAAGATGTCAGGGTGAAGGTACCTGGATAAATCGAATACAAGGATTTTAGGTTGAAAATTCATACCCATGACAAAAATCTCAAATCAAACATCAGTTGATAAACTTACATTGCAATGAGACTGACACAAACCCAGCAGATAATAAAGGTGGTGAAATGTTCATGTCTGATTTAGCAACTAACCCTTGGCTGTACACTGCAAAGCATGATATCCCCAATTTATTGGAATAACACCCTACTCCACACACCATGACAACTACAGTTCCTCATACAGTCACAGTAATCACATCACATTGCATACTTATACTCAGGTAAGTAGTGATTGGTGAGATCGGCCCACAAGTCTTAACATTCCTCCTCATCAATGTCATCCTCACTTGACATTTCAGGATTCCACCCCCCCCCCCCGGTGGTACTGCTAGCTCCCACTCATCTGGGATGTATTAGATATTCCTCAAGAGGGCAATATTGTGGACATGCAGCAACCCACAGTTATCTTACACACTTTTTTGGGTGAGTAGAGGAGGGCTCCACCTGTCTTGTCCAGACATCTAAATCTGGCCTTCAGGAGCCCAAAAGCCCACTCCACAACATGCTGTGTTCTTCCATGGGCATCGTTGAAGTGGACTTCCCTGACAAAGCTTGATTCCTCACTGTCGTCAACAACCATGGATGGTTTGGGTGTAAAGAGTCTCCTGTGATGGAAAGGGACAGAGATTTGTGCAGCAGACATTACACACACTAAAACAGGACAGATGTGACTTACCATCCAGCCAGGCCGTCTTTGGGTACAGTTGTGACATCAGCTGGGGGATTGCACTGTTCCACATAATGAAGGCTTCATAGACTGAACCCGGAAGAATTGACACATACCTGTGAAATATAGAGATCCCCCAAACAAACAACTTGGACATTAATGGGAAGGAAGCTCTTCCTGTTGCGGTAGACTTGTTCATTGCCATGCGGTCGGACCAAGGCAACATGTGTACCATCAATGGCTCCCACAACATGTGAGATGTGTGCCAAACCATAGACGTCAGCATTCACATGGGCGAAATCCTCACATTGAGGAAACCGGATATAGCTGTCCAGGTGTTTCAACATTGCTGAGAGCACATCCTTCAAAACCAGACTAAACATGTGCTGTGACATCCCAGCAGATAGGGCCACTGTATTTTTGAAGTGCGCTGTGACCAGTAACTGCAACACTGCCATGACCTGTGCAGAGGGTGGTATGCTTGTTGAATGATGAACGGCAGGCATCAGATCTGGCTCCAACTGATGACATAGGTCCACAATGGTTTGACTATTCAGACGGAAGATCTGGATAATGTGGCCTTCCTCCATGGTCTGAAGGTCTGGCAGCGGAAGAAAGACTGGAGGTTGTCTCATCCTGCCCTCCCCAGACACCTATGTATGACAAGAAATGGGTATTGTCATTATCCAATGTGTCCCTTTCAACATACAGGATGCATGTCAATTATAAAATGTGACAAGGCATGTAGTAAAGTGTGGACATGATATACAGTACACATCAACATTTGTAATCACACAGAAGTCACATATTACCCCCTTGCTTTGCAACATATGTAAAAACATCATGTATCTGGTAATAAACATTTTATACATCAAAAATGTCACTCAGACTGTGACTGGATTTGCCAAGCATAAAAATGACCTTTGTTTGGGGGAGGGGGATGAGACCCCCTGAGCAAATTTCTATATTTACCAACAACAGTGGTGCTTGAGTAATAGAAATTACATGGCAGTTACTCATTTCTCATTACTCATTACTGCAAATACAAACATTTTCGGAGGTGTGACGCATCAATAGCAGCCATATGATGCATTTCTGGCTTCTAAAATGGAGGCTGTCTGACCTACTCCACTGGACAATTGGAACTGCCCACAACCACTGGCGGATGTCGTCATGGCAGTAGGCAGTTGCAATCATGGCAGACACAGCCATAGGCTAATGTTGTTGGCAGTGGTGGTCGCAGGCCAATGGCTGTGTCTGCTGGCGGTGACAGCCACGTACGTGATCGACATGATCATCATGCTCTACAGAATCTCTCACTTGTCTCCTGAAACTGCTGCTAGCAAGACCTCCACTACCTGAGCTGCTGTTTACCACCTCTGGGAACAATCATGGCATATCCAACAGGGGATAGGGCCCCAGCCTTCTCACCAGAGGAGTTGAAGAAGCTGGTGTCTGAAGACTTACCCCTGCATGACCAACTCTATGGTGCACCAGAGGAGCAAGTTAGTGTCTCATGTGCACAAATTTTGTCAGTACGTCACCCTATTTTCCTTCCTCAGAGGCTATGTTGTGCCTATGTGTGCCAGAATGGCATCTCAAGGCCATGTAGGTGTAGTCAGTGTGGCAACAATGGAAGAGTCAATGTTCATGTATTTGTGTTCAGTGCCAGATGCTGAATCCCAATACATTTTGTTGTGTGTGCATTGAGTGTTCACTGATCCATCTTGTTTGGAGACACATGACTAGCTGAGGTGACATTGCAGCCATCCCCAGACATCTCTCACCTCATGGATGTTGTCAATGTGAGACAGCATATATTTGCATGACAGCATGAGCTGTGTATGCATGTTTTATGTGATGGTTGTGTCTGAAGTAAGAAATGAATATGTTGCCACGGGGATTCCAACCCACATCTGCCTCTGGTAAACTGTTGTATGGAAGGCATATCCTGCTCCCAGTCCCCTTCAGGTTGCAACACACACACCACGTGCCAAAATGCGGTTGGCTACATGATATACTGTCATGCATGGAAGTGAAAGGAAAGGAGTTTCATACAGGTTCTGTCTGCTCAGCCTTTGGAGACCAGGGCCTTTCGAATGAATCTCACAGCATGGGTCCAAGTTTAGGCTGGGGTAGAATTACGTTTGCTATACAACTGTGGTACTGTGTTAACTCTCTGTATCCCAGCATAGAATGGTATGAGGCCATATCGTGGCTATGTGCTAAATACAGTTTAAAGAGGCTTTTTTCTCTGATAAGACTGTTAATGGTTTTAGGAGAGAGTTAATGATCTGTGGCTGATGTGCACTTGCCATCATTGTCAATGTGTGTCTCAGACCTCCGACAGGACCTTAATCCCACAGCCCTGTTTTTACCTCCATACATGTCACATATGCGCTGTGCAGGCTCTTCTCTTTGCATTTCTGACATTTCCAAAGTGCAAACTGTGTGGTGTTTACTGGGAACCCATGATATGTGATTCAGTAGCCTAGTGACATACCTGGAAATGGTCAATGCATGCCTATGTTGTTTTGGCTGCAATCTATGTAACATGATATATGCCCAAAAGTGTATTATCTGTGAATGATAAGACACACAGAACCCCACCCCCTGAAGTGGTATGAGTCTGCATTTGCATCAGCACATGTCCACACATAGACAGGCTAGACTCTTTCTCTTCCCACCATGCCAGTCTCTTCATTGTTACCCATGTGTAAAGCTTGAAATTTTACCCTGGCAGTAGCCTGTAGGGACTGTATGCAGATGGCCATTCTCACAGATTGTGAGTGTTGTGATGCATTCCTGCCTAATGAGTTTACCTTTCAGAAGCCAGAGAGGTGTAATGTATCACATTGTTTATCAGATCTCAGTCAGATTGCTAGATCATGTCTCACAAAATGTCAGTTGACCTGCCTAGTCAGTGCAGGGCCTGAGCAGGTTGGTGGTTGTTCTGCAGAATGGGAAGTGTTTGCAGTCATGTCCCTACACTCAATGGCTAGTATGTGCCACACTTGGGCAGTGTGGGCAAAACAGAATGTTATCAGCTTTCATGTACTGACATGTACGTGACTCTGACATTTTGGATGTGACCTGTGGACATAAATTCTTGTCTTGTCCATTGTATCCATACAGATCAATGCCCATCAGAAGAAAGGGATATGGAGAGCCATTGCCCAGAATGTGCCGACCCTGGGGGTCCACAGCCGGGGGAGCACCCACTGTCGCAAAAGCTGAGAGGACCTGAGACGCTAGGCCTGGAAGATTGCAGAGTCCCAGCTGGTGCTGTCCTCCTAACATGGGTGGGGTGCCCATCGGACCATGACCCCCCAAATGGCAAGCATTCTGGCGGTGGCCTACCTGAAGCTTGATGTGCATTTGTGGGCAGCACAGCAGCCATAAGGGCATGAGTACACAGTGAAATCCTGTCTGTCCCATTGCCAGGTGATTGAGTGAGGTACTGAGTGCTCCCCCTGACAAAGAGCTATGTGTCACACAGTAGATTTGAGACTGCTTGTGTTGACATGTCAAGTGTATTAAACTGTGTGCCTAGCCTTTTGGTCCTGGGACCTAGGATAAAACTGGGATGAATTCACAAACAACTTGCTTTGCAGGGAGCACACATTGCTGTGTACAGTGATCCATCAAGTACTGTTTGTTGTTGTAGTGGGTGAGATCACTACTACTACATGTTATAGGCCCAATGGTAACTAAGTAATGAATCACTGTACTCTCCCATGTGTCTATGACCTACATTATGACATTGGCGTTATAAACCGATTACCAACACGGTGATGGTCGCCAAAAGACCATCACTGTGGCTACCATCCATCCACCAGATTATGACCACAGCCGGACTTCCACTACAAGAAGGGCTGAAATCCGTCCGTGCCCATACTGGCAGATGGTAGTAAGGTGGCGCTGCTACCACCAGAAGCGCCCAGCAAATAGACCAACACGAGCTGAATCATGACATATGATAAGGCCTGGCAGTGTCCTACTGGCGGGCGCTGCTGGCGGTAGCAGCGCCCCGTCCCATTCCCTGATGGAAGACCCTCTAGATGAAGATAAATTGGGCTTCCAACAGGTTTGGGGGTGTTGTGTGTGGGTGGTGTTGTGTGCATGTACATCTGAGTGTGTGCATGCATGCGTCTGTGTGTGTAGTGTTGTGTGCGTGGGTGGGTGTATGCATGTGTGTGAATGTGTGTAAGAATGGAAATGTGAATGCGTGTCTGCATGTCAGTGTGAATGTGTGTATGGATATGTGCAAGCATGACTGGATGTATGCGTGTATGAATGTGTGTATTCCAGTGTGAGTGGGTGTATGCGTGGTGTGAGTCTGCGGGTGTGTGCATGTATAGCGGTGGGGAATCAGAAGGGGTGAGTGTGGATGGAGGAGGGGCATCAGGGGAGTGTTTGGGGGGGTGGGTAAACCTCCTACCAGTGACAGGAAAGAAATTCCCTGTCACTGGTAGGGCCTTTCACCATTGTTTTTGTGGTGTTGCTAACGCCACAAAATCCATGGTGGTAGGCTGGCTCAAAATGCCGCCGGCAGTACTATACTGGCCGCGGGGCTGGAGATTGTTATCTCCAGCCCGGCGGCTGCTACCACCATGGTGGTAAGAATCATAAATTGGCGGGTTGGCTGCAGCCAACCCGCCAATGTCATAATGTGGCAGTATGTACCGCCAGCCTGTTTGCGGTACTACCGCCACCTTAGCACCTACCGCCGGGTTCATAATGACCCATCATGTATTTGTATAGGTAGACATCTACCACACAAAGGCTACTTATCTTCAGTTTGTGATGGGTGCTGGTGCCTCATTGCAGTGTGTGATGTGAAGGTGCCCATCATGCATGTGACATGGTTTACATTGGTTATTGTTTGCTGGAATAGCAAAGTACTTTACCTTGGTAAGTGTGGAATGTCAGTTGGCTGGATTTCTGTGTCATCCTTCTTTCCAACATTTCTTGTGCCTACATGTCAGCGTGTCCCCGTTTCTCTGTGGTAAACATTTGTAAGCTACAGTTTCATGCATGTTCCACCTATGTTGATGGGATGATGTCTGTATTCCTTCACATATATGTGCATGGCAACCTGTTTGTGGAATTGCACATTTACAATACAGTAGAGTTATATTTCATCTTGTGCCACAGCCAGGAGTGTGTCACCATTTTTTGTCATCTGACAAATGACTTCATGCATCATAGTATATAATTTGTCATGTAGTATTGCAGTGCAATAAAGGACATGACATGACACTTTGTGAATGTCTATGTCCTTGATGTGCAATCATATGGCACATTGCACTGAACATGTGTAATTGTTAAGGATTGTGGCCTGTCTGCTGGCATACATCATGAAGTGACTTGCAGTGATGTTGACATAAAATGTGTTTGGGTACAGTCAACAGACAGACACCAGGGTTGTCATGAACAAGATGTGGATAGTTTTGTGGCTTCTCATTGGGCAAGAGGTTTAGGGGCTTCTATTAGTCCTTGCAAGTCCTCTGTCTCTCGAACATGCAAAGGACAGATGGCTTCAACAGAAAAACTCGGAAGATATAATTGTAATGGGTGTCAGACAGTGCTGACCATCCTGGGACTTGCTGATTAATTGTGTTGTGTAATTTGGAGACATTTCTCCCTGACATTTTGAACCTGACCTCAGCAGTGTGTTCCTTTCAATGCCTCATGTGTGGACTATCTGAGTGACTTGATACTACCTCCTTGCCTCTTTCGGGACAGATGTCAATTGGAGAAGTGTACAGTGTTGATATGTTTACAGTGTGACATAGGTACTTTCATGTCACCTATTCCAGGATTTTGTAATTTTGTAAGCAACATTGCAGGATGTCAGGTTATCACTTCTCATTGTTGGTTCATTACTTATGTGCCAGGGAGATGTGTGCATGACCTTGTGTGGGATATGAGAGAATGGGCTATACAATAGGATACTATTGTTTGCCATTAGTTGACTGAGGGCTGCTGCATGCGGGGCAGCTTTGAGGATGAAGAGGTCTCCTAGTTGTTGTATGGTTATTGTTGTTCAAAGACATGCAATTGTAGTTGTCTGGGATCCTGATATTCCTGTGGGCAACTTTCAGAAATCTACATGGCATGCATTCATATGTAATGGAACATGTATTACTTGCACTTAGGTGCAAGATTTTGCTAGGGCATACTTGACATAATGGTATTGTTTGTTAAGCAGAGTTGCGGGTCAAGTGTTATCATGAACATGTGATGATCCAATTCCTCTCTGTCCTTACAGCATCAGTGCCAGCAAGTGGAGGAGAGGGAGCTGAGCCAAGTAGGGAAGCATCTGACCACGGGACCTTGGTTGAAGACACCATCAACACAGAGGGACCCAGTGGCCTAGAAGGGTAGGGGAATGCCATGGGAGAGGCTGGATCTACATCCTCGGCATCCTCTGATTCTTCCTCCATTTGGTCACTCCCTAGTGTTGATGGACCCATCATAGCAACCCCTTGTACCATCTTTGTCCACCACGCCCATCCTATCACCGTCCTCCATGTTGCTCCCCACCCAGTTGGCCGTGCCCACTCACCTAAGAGGTTGGCCGTCTCCTTCACCGCAGGCACCTTTGCTCCAGCCCCTGTTTCCCCTGCTGCCCCTCAGTGAGGAGGTTATTGACCTCCCGAGGAGTATCTCTGTAGGTCAGTCAGCTACTGTGAATGCCATCCAGAGACTGGCAAGTCAGCTCCAACAGACAAATGTCTCTTCCCATCTAAATCCCTCCTTCCCTTATCTACCCAAGGCACACAGACAGATCTGCACACATCCACATCAACACACAAGAGGAGCACACACAAACGCAAGCACCATAAAACACACCAGCACACATACAAAGAATATCCACCTAAAGACACAACAACACTCCCTACTTCCCTGGACACTCCCACTACCCCCAGCATCACAGACACTACATCAAGCATACCTAGAGGCACAACACCAACAGTCACCAGCACACCTAATACACCCATCAAACCTGCAGACACCATTCAGCAGACCCGCAGACATCCACTACAAGCACCACACCTGGAGACATCAAAACTACAGACACACATACATCAACCTCATCCAGCCAACCCGCAGTCACCACCCCAACAGACACACACAGTGACCACTCCCACATACCCCAGCACCTCCTCCTCCTGTCCCACCAAGACCCACAAATGCCCGCACTCACACACCCAACAGACACCCAACATATACAAGCAAACCTCCCATTAAGCACAAAACCCATGACATCCACCCATACATAGCCTACAACCACTCCCTCAACCTCCAAATCCTGATCCCCTTTTGATGACCGTCCCTGTGTCCCTAAGAAAGATTTTTGTTTGACCTTGACCTTTCCCTTGTTCCCTCCAACCCTGTCCCAAACCCAATAGGTCACACTCAGCTTCCAACCCCTCTCTTGTATCTCCAAGGCCTACCCTGTCCCACCTGCAAGCACCCATACCTCTCCCCTCCTAAAAAGCAGACCACCCCTCCGAAGCCCAAGTCCAAACCCCCCTCCCAATTCTGACCTACCCCTCAAGGATGATCCCTGAGGTGCCGGCCTGCTCCCTTGATGTCCCTTACTGTGGAGGTTCCACAACAGTTAAGGGCATCATGAGGTGCCTGTGCATCAGACTATAGACTGTCCAATGACCTTGGACTTTGAAGGCTCAACATTAATTAACCCAAACATTTGGTTGTTTTGTTGGGTATACATTTGTCCTACAATTCATTAACTATCATAATGTTGTTCCTGATTAATTTGTGTTTTGTGCCTACAGTTGTGTGTGTTTCAGCCTGCTTTCTGACCCATTTGCTGTTGTTTGCAGTATATGACTTTGTGGGCAGCGCTTATTTTCCCTAGGACAAGGGTATATGTTGAGTGTAGGTGATATGTGAATGTAATAGCAGTGATAGTGTCATGGCATTGTGTACTATTTGTTATGTATTTCATCTTGTGTTGTCCTATGTGAGCATGTATGGTGTTAGACTTGTATAGATTATGGCCCTCATTATGAACATGGTGGTCTGGGCCGCCATGCCGTCAGCAGTGGTAATTACTGCCGCTGGCATGGCGGTCCAGACTGAAAGAATGTGGCGAAATGCCACTTTTGAAAAGCAACAATGGCTAGGCTTCCGCCACCAGGCAGTCTGGCGGTTGGCAGTGTCTCATATCCGACAGGACAATAGTGCTGCCCACCGGATAATGAGTCATGTTCCACCAGCCGTTCCCTGGAGGTTTACACCGCCAGGGAAAGGCTGGCAGAATGGGTGACTCAGGGCAATTTACAGGCAGTGAAATGCGTGACGGGTGCTGCTGCACCCGCCGCACTGCTACATTTCTGCCGGCTCCATATGGAGCCGGCTTCAATGTTCAGGCACTGCATCCAGCTGGGCTGGCTGGCGGAAACACTGTTTCCACTCCCCGACCCAGCTGAATGTTCTTTTTGTGGCCATAGGGGGGTTCTGCGTGCTGCTGGTCTTCTGCTGACTGTCAGCGCTGAACTCGGCGGGTTTTCCCGCCGAATTCATAATGAAGGTCTATGTGTTAATCTGATGTGTGTCAGCTTGAGATTTGTTTTTGCAGACATGGAGTGTGTTCAGTTGTGCTTCCTCTGCTTGTATTTGAGTGTGCATGTGTCCATGTAGCTGTGTGTACCTTGCAGATAGTTCCTGTAGAGGTATGCCCCATGTTGTTGGAGTTGTATGTGCTTTGTTGACTTGCCCTTCCACATTATGAAGATAGGCATACCATTTGGGTCTAGTATTGTTTGTCCCTCAGACACAGGTAGGTCCATTTCCCGTGCAAATGTAGTTCAAGGTGTATGTGCAAAGTGATGTATGTCTCAGTGAAGCCTCCTTCCCTGATTGTGCATGATGCCCCATCCCTATTGAGCCAGTATTGTTAGCATAGTGATCTTTGTATATTTGTCTCTGTCTACTATGCATGCCATTGTACTTCCATTGTGCTGTGATGTGGGTGATATGTGTGTCCATAGCAGGGCTGTTCCATGGGAGTATTGTTTGTGTTCAAAGGACAAATCCATACATAAGGGTGCTGTATTTGATGACAGCCCATTGTCTGTGAGGACTGCTAGTGTGTGTGTTGTATGTGCAGATGTGATGTTGCTGTGTTGTTGGTGTTGTGTGAGTCACCTTCATTATCCCTGTGCCTGGGATGAGTGAATGTGCGTTTTTGTGTAGTGTTGCAGTGCAGTGTGACTGACCTACCCAAAGGGGGCATATAGTAACTGTGAAAGTGTCCATCTTTTTTTATGATTCCAATTGTGTACACAATGAGAAGTGTACTTTGTGCCTGTAGCATGACCCCCATATGATATGGATGATGACGCAAGGATCTGTTGTTGACTGTAATTACACAGGTAGGTGTGCATACTTATAGTCGGTTGCGTCCATGGTGGTGTTGATTTTGTGCTACATTGATGATCAACAACAGCGGCAGGATGTGTTTGATGGGTTCCATGGTGGCAGGGGACATGTGAGGCCTTCCTGGAAGTGATTGTCTCCCTTTATACTGTCCATTTCCACCTGCTGATAAGTGGTTGTTGCACCACCACGTTCTCATTGGCGGTGTGCAAACTCATAATGTGTCCAGTGGCAACACAGGCGCAGCTGGCCAGTTTGTGCAGCCTTGTGACAGTGACTGTCTGTGCTGCCTAGCGTTGCCGGAGGACGCAGCTGTCTTTGCTGCATATGCCTGCATGACTCGTAATCTGGCGGTCTGACTGCCAACATGATGGCGGTCCAACTGCCGCTGCTGCTATGGCTGTCAAAAAGATTATAGCAAACAATCTCCTTGGCAGGAGACTTGACCAGAGAAATCATTTAATCAAATTTTTAAAAAATTACATTTAAAATACGGGGGTTTTATAAATTGATTCTGGCTTTCACCACCGTCACATTCAGAAACAGAAAAAAGTGCATGTTTTAAATTTGCACCCTCTCTATTACAAATATCACAAATTCCACAAGCATTTCCTGACCCTTAGTAACATTTTGTAAAATCATTTAGTGGTAAAATATCCAAAAATTATAATTCATCTCACTTTGTGATAGAAAGAGAATGATACATATTTTTAGGTTTGCTTAAAAGACATAGGGCCTGATTTAAAGTTTGGCAGAGAAGTTTCTCTGCCACAACGTAGATGGAAATCCTGTTGGATAAAACATAAATCCAATAGAATATAATGGGATTTATATTCCGGCAGACAGGATATCCATCAACATTGTAGTGGAGTAACCCCTTTGCCAAACTCTAAATCAGACCCTGATTATCATAATAGGGTCTATTTGTTTTTAATGTCAAGCAGTGGGTGATATTGTTATTGTAACGTAATCTAATGATGGCATTTCTTTTTAAAAACAGCTTGAGTAATGCTGGAGTCCACTTCATGAGGTGATCCATTGTATACAGCAACTGAGTAGAAGCAACCCTAAGATTAATATTAAAAGTGAAATTATTTTTTCCTGCTTTAAATGCTTTAAAGTTCTCTTAAGGTGCCTGCTATAAAGCTTGTTAGCTTTTAGGCCCATCTGACTATATTTGCCAAATACATGGTGTATGTACTCGTAAGGGCAATTTCCAGCCATATTACCTGGACAGGAATTGCTTGACTTATAGAAGATAGCTTCCGAAGAAGGCTTCCTTCGTACTAATTAACAAGAGACCATTAACAAAGGAGAAAGATTGGGTGGATGGAATTTTTGCATTGCAAATCTCTAGAGGACACCTATATTCCAAAGAAATTGCACCTGAATTCGAGTTGAAAGAGTGACACTGCTGCTTACTTCCAAACTTAGGGCCGTATTTATACTCCGTTTGCGCCGAATTTGCGTCGTTTTTTTCGACGCAAATTCGACGCTAAACTAACGCCAACTAACGCCATATTTATACTATGGCGTTAGAGGCGAATAGCGCCAAAGTTCCCGGAATGTGCGTCATTTTTTAGCGTGAACCCCTTCCTTGCGTTAATGATATGCAAGGGAGGCGTTCCCGTCTAAAAAATGACTCCCAGGCCTTTACGTGGTATTTATACTCCCGGGCAAAAGAGACGCCCGGGAGTGGGCGTTGCTAAAAACGGCGCATTTGCGCCGCTTTTTAACGCCTGGGTCAGGCATGGCGTTAAGGGACAAGTGGGCTCAAAATGAGCCCAGAGTGCCCTCCCCTGCCCCCAGGGACCCCCCCTGCCACCCTTGCCCACCCCAGGAGGACACCCAAGGCTGGACGGACCCACCCCAGGGACATTCAGGTGAGTATTTTTTTTATTTTTTTTTAATAATTTTTGGTGGCATAGGGGGGCCTGATTTGTGCCCCCCTACATGCCACTATGCCCAATGACCATGCCCAGGGGACAGAAGTCCCCTGGGCATGGCCATTGGGCAAGGGGGCATGACTCCTATCTTTACAATGATAGGAGTCATGTTGATGGGGGATGGGCGTCGAAAATAAATGGCGCAAGTCGGGTTACGACGATTTTTTCGACGTAACCTGACTTGCCCCATTTTAAGACGCCCATGCGCCATTTTCCCCCTACGCCGGCGCTGCCTGGTGTACGTGGTTTTTCTCGCGCACACCAGGCAGCGCCGGTCTGCTTGCGCCGGCTAACGCCATTCAATAAATACGGCGCCCGCATGGCGCTGCAGAATGGCGTTAGCCGGCGCAAAACTTTTTGACGCTAAACTGCGTTAGCGCAGTTTAGCGTCAAAAAGTATAAATATGGGCCTTAATCACCTTGTTCTTAGTTATATTTATTCTCAGATGATTATCTCTTGCATATTCAATTTTTTTTTATTGTATTTAAAAAGAGAGTCTAAATTGCGCTGAAGTCCAATTGGTAGTAGATCAAAAATTACTACAACATCAACATACAATAAAACATACAACTCTTGCTGCTCTATTTGAGGAGGGAAATTCTTAAGAGTAGCAAAGTGGGAGGGAAATTCGCACAAATAAATTGAAAACAAAAGTGGGGCCAAAACACAACCCTGCTTCAATTCATTTGAAGGTATCCCAAATCCGATCAATTTCCTCCAAAGTGTGGGTCTATTGAACCTATAGGATGCAGTTGTAAAATCTACAAATGCAAATACAGAATGACATCTGAGATTTAAACACCACATATTTATCAATGAGAGTCTGAATAATTGCTATTTGTCTATCACCAACTGATTGGGTCTAAAATGAAACCTGGACACTTGGAATCACTCTAGATAAGTATGCCCATTCTTCAAGATGCTCCAGATTACTGGATAATTCGATCTTCCATGATACGTCCGGCAAACCTATTTGGTGATAATTACTGGTAAAGAATGAGTTACCTTTTGGTGACTTGGAATGACGATGCTCCCTGTCCATGAGCTTTGCCCCGTAGCATAACACAATACAAAAATTGGTACTGGGAATTTACTCCAGATTTCTGGGTTGATTTAGTATTAGTATGTTATTTGCTGTGGAGTATATTATGATTCATTGTTCATTGTTTAAGTTCTCATATAAAAGGAAAGATTCCTCATTATGCGGGTCATTCCGACCCTGGCGGTCGGTGGCCGCCAGGGCCACCGACCACGGGAGCACCGCCAACAGGCTGGCGGTGCTCCTACGAGCATTCTGACCGCGGCGGTTTAGCCGCGGTCAGACGCGGAAAGCCAGCGGTCTCCCGCTGACTTTCCGCCGCTCGTAGGAATCCTCCATGGCTGCGGAGCGCGCTCCGCAGCCATGGAGGATTCCGACTCCCCCTCCCGCCATCCAGTTCCTGGCGGTTCTCCCGCCGGGAACCGGATGGCGGGAGGGGGAGTCACGGGGCCCCTGGGGGCCCCTGCCGTGCCCATGCCTATGGCATGGGCACGGCAGGGGCCCCCGTAAGAGGGCCCCTAAAAGTATTTCAGTGTCTGCAAAGCAGACACTGAAATACGCGACGGGTGCAACTGCACCCGTCGCACCTTCCCACTCCGCCGGCTCTATTACGAGCCGGCGTCATCGTGGGAAGGGAGTTTTCCCCTGGGCTGGCGGGTGGTCTTGCGAAGACCGCCCGCCAGCCCAGGGGAAAACTCGGAATACCCTCCGCGGTCTTTCGACCGCGGAGCGGTATTTCGGAGGGGGGAAGTCTGGCGGGCGCCTCCGCCGCCCGTCAGACTCAGAATTAGGCCCTAAGTGTCATTATTAAATGTTCAGGTTGATAATGTGTCGGTATCTTCTAGAGGTAGGGGGAATGTCACTGGTGGCTATTTTAATGTGTGCAATTAAACTTTTTAAAGTGGGTATAGGTAGAAGTTCCCCTGCGATGTGTTTGGTGACATTAGGCAGTATATCCTTTAGGACTTTGTGGGTTCCTGGGATCTAGTGCTTGCCTCTCTTCTATCCTGAAATACCTCTCATACTTCTATTTCTGTGACATTTGTTTAGTGGCTTTGTTCTCTTACATGAATTTCAACATCGTCTTTTGTAGTGGCCCTCCCATAATATGCACTAGAATAATGTTTGGTACATTTCCAATTCAAATTTTCTGTTGGTACATTTTCTTGTTTGTAGGTGTAACCCAAGTGACTTAGGCCCTCATTACAACATTAGCTTTCTCACCTCAGGACTGCCAATGCTGCAGATTGATGCCACCCCCATACTGGCGGCATCCCTCCCACTCATATCACAATGTTCCTGCCGGGCTGACCGGTGGGAACATTGTAGTATGACATTCCTGCTAAGCTGACCAGTGGGAACAGCGCTACTGTACTGGCCTCGGCTCCTTTAAGGGAGCCAAGGCCAATACCATAGCACCCTTCTGAGGGTGCTGGGCAGGGGTACACCTGTGGGGCCATGGGCATGGGCAGTGCAGGGGCCGCCCTGTGGCCTCTGGCTTTCTACCAACCTTTCCTTGGTGGGGTGAACGCCATGGAAAGGTTGGCAGGAAGCTGAGTTGTAATCAGAACGGCAGCACTGAGTTCACCACAGCTGTGGCTGACCACAACTCAGACCATTGTCTAATTGTCAGAAACCACATTTTTAGAAGTGAAGTGGTCTTTAAGCAGTCCCATCTGCCACAGTTGTAATGCGGAAATGGGACAACCAAAGGTGAGGCGGTCCCATCACCACCATTAGTGTGCAGTCTGATTACCACCACACTTGCAATGAGGCCCTTAGTAATTACTTTCCATTCTGGGATGTTATAAATGTGACTTGCTGTGTCATTGTATTTGAAAGTAGAGTTATCAATAAATATATTTTTTCAAAGTTTACATGTTTGTGATTTACATGTAAAATTATGCAACTACTTCTAATTTTTAAACTTACAGGAATGTTATTTTTAGATGTTGCATATTATTTAGCAGCTTTTCTGTTGAGGGTGTTATAATGTGGAGCAGGTGCTTTCTTATCAGTTTTGTTGGTATTTTGTAGATGTTGAGGTTGTTAAGTTTATTTTACTCGCTGCTGTGGAGAGTTTATATATTTCTAATAATTTTGTATGCTTACTTTGTCATATCTTTTTTTCTGGTTTATGATAGGTGTTTTTTCTGGCAGTCGTGGTGTTTCTTGTAGGAAGTACATACAAAGAGGTAGATGATAGAGAGCATCTTGCTAATTATTTGCTATTTTACATTTTTATGTTTATTTCACGTAACTTTTAAATGAAATATGTATTTTATTTAGTTGGTGTGTAAATGTTTGAGGTTAATGGCAATATTTTGTTTTGGTTACATTGTTATGAATGGAGTTATCTATGTTTTGTGTTGAATTGTAAATATTTTGGTGATGAAATATATTGATTTTTAAGTTAAGCCTGTGTATAAATGTTTTATGTTTATTTGAAATATTTATTTTACATATAATGTGCTTTTTTATATTTATTAATGATATTGTAATTATGTGAGGATATTATTGTATTCAATATTGCATGATACAATATTTTTGACAAATTATTGATTTGAAGGTGACAATATTGTTGATTCTGATATTTGTGTTTTTGATATAAGTAAAAATCAATATTTTTTAACAACAATTCTGTGGTCTTGATATATTTGTGGTTTTATTAGGTAACCACTTAACTTCTGGGTCTTTCCACCCACCAGCACTGAGCCTTTCTTTAGTTATTTGGGGCAGGTTGCACCCAGGGCTTCATTACTTCTTTCCACACAATATATCCATGCCAAATGTGGGTTCTTTTTTTCAACATCCTGTGGATTCTAAAGGTACCCAGGGTTTGTCGATTCCCCTGAAGGGGGCCAAAAAAATGAGTTAAAAAAAGCTACATTTTGTATTCGAGAGAAAAGCAGGAAAAAATTGTTCCGGATAAAAGTGCCCCAGCTATCAAGAACATACAGAGCTGAATCACAAAACCTAATTTTGCAACACAATATTGACATTTTTTTAAAGGGAGAGCCCATTTTCCCTATTTTATGTGTTCTCAACCTACTTTCAGTTTGTGGTGGAAACTAGTGTGAAACACATGGGTTATTCAGGAAAGCTATAACTTTCTGAAAAGTTGACACCATTCAGAATTCAACAAGGGGTAATATATTTGCATCCCTCAAGGTTTTCCTAAGGAAAATAACTGTTCAACTAAAGAAATATTGAGCAAAGTAGGAAAAAACTGTCATTTGTGACAATTTAATCTGTAAAGTTTTATCACAATGGTAGATTTACAAAAGCAACATACCGTTATGTCCAAAGATATATAGGGTTTCTAGGTTCTCTAAGAAACTCTTTTACCCAGAGCCCACAAATGAGCTCCACCGTACAATGGATTTTCACTATATACCGAGAATAGACAAAATCATATGGTGAAATATGTTGAGGGAAAAATGGTTATTAAGGAAACCTATATATTTCTGTAAAGCGTACAAGATTTGGAGTTTAGGATACATGTTTATTTTTACATCTCTGAATTTGTGGGCACCCATCCTAGCACATGATTTACAGAATATTTTTCAAAATGTCTTCCTTCTTAGATACTGATTTACATTTGAGAGGCACAAATTCAGTGAAATTCAATTAATAATAAAAAATGTTCTATGATTATGTGCTCACACATGCCTTCTGCTAAAAATGTTTCCTCTCGTTTGAGGGTGGGTCTAATGCCTGCAACAAGAAATGGCCCAAAACACAACATGAACGTGAAACATTTTTTGACTGAAAACTGACCCTATGGTCCTCGTCATGGCATTGGTGGTAAATCGCGCTAACCGCCAAGCTGACGGGTGCCAACATACCGCTGCGGTGGCGGATATCCAATCGGCATATTACGACACACACACACCACACCGACAGAATACAGCCACATACATAAATCCGCTAGCAGAAGGTCAGTGGTAAACCGTTGGTCCCAATATCTATACCGTTACGCCAACAGAACAACACCCACCACATCATGACCCACGAATCACCACAGCGGACATTTAATGGCGGTAAATCATTGGCGGTACACAGGGCGTGCTCAGAATGGACACCCAAATACTAAACTACACAACATTGGCCAATTCAAATAACACACACCTGACACCCATACACACACCACACACACCTACTCATACCACTATAATACACACACCCACATTACCCACAACCCTTTACGAATACAAATCATTGCCACCAGACATATATCAAGACCACTACGACAACTACACACACACCCATACATTCCTCACACACTCTACTATGCACACCCAATCACATCACCCAACACCCACACACTTACACACATCACACAACACCCAGGCCCAACAAAGGCACCCCTGTTTCACAGATGAGGAGTTGCAGGTCATGGTGGAGGATATAGTTGGGTAGAGCCACAGCTGTTTAGAGCACAGGTACTGTAGATATCCATTGCAAGGAAGATAGAGCTATGGCTGAGAATCGTGGACAGGGTGAACGGCATGGGACAGCATCCAAGAACAAGGGAAGAGGTGGAACGACCTATGGGTGAAGGTGCGTTCCGTGGCAGCTAGGCACCAGCTTGCCACACAGAGGACTGGCTATGGACCCCCGCGTCCTCCCCCACAGCTCACAGCATGGGAGGAGCAAGTCTTGGCATTAAGGCATCCTGAGGGACTGGCTGGAGTAGCCGGAGGGCTGGACACTGGTAAGTCAACATTTAACACTTATCGCCCCCCCCATACCTGCATGCCATCACACCCCCTCACCCTCATTTCCATCACTTCACTCCAGCCCACACACTGCATCTTCACATATAACCAACTCCAATGGCCAGCCCAACACGCCATACAAATGCATGGACAGCCCTCCCAGACCTGCATGGACACCCATGACAAAATCATGCACAGCATAGGGGAACTAACAATCCCACAATACATCACCATACACAATAAAAGGTGACAGGGCAAAAGCAATCATAGAGGGGAAGATAGGGATTTACAACATGTCACCGGCATGAAGCATACTATATCACTTACATCCCCACAGGTGCCCCAACCAATCTCAGTGGAGAGGAGGTGCCACGACTATCCAGTCCCCCAACTGAAGATGCCCCCTGGACTCCAGGATCTGGATCAACAACCTGGTCCATCAGGGACCACTGGACAGTCGGTCACCTCAGCCCATTCATAGTCTACCACAGAGCCTCCCCATCAGTTACCAATACCATAGCACCCACCCAGCGTACCCACACCTCTGTCCCCAGGACACATCAATCAGCAGTGTGCCCACCAGTACAGGGACCCCAGTCTACACCTCATACCCAAGACAATCAGGGACCTGGGGTCAGTGGCAATGGACACACCATTCAGGGGACAGGGGCACAGGGCAACAGGGACAATGGGAGGACTGCCGTGCACCAGAGGGAGGACAGGCCCAGGGAACAGACTCTCCAGGAGGCACTTACCAATATCCTGGGTGCCCATCAACAATCCCAGGACACAATGGGCCAGATCCTGAACAGCATGCAGTAGAACAAGTGGCTGCAGGAGGAACACCATAAGGAGATCAGGAAGGACTTGCAGGCCCTCAACGCCACCATGATCTCCATAGCAGGGGTGCTGGTAGACATGGCTAACATCAAGAGGAAATGGACTGCACAGCAGCGGGCCCCTACCACTAGCTTTTCTATTCACCATCCCTCCACTTCCGCTGTGGACAAGAGGCCCCGCCACAGGACCCACAAGCCACCAGCACCCCTCTCTCTGCAGAAGGTGAACCACCCCTTCAACGCTCCCTGCAAACCAAACAGAAGCCAGAGACACTTGCCAAGACCAAGACCACCGCCAGGAAATTAGACTCACCTGATTGTCCCCCTTGTGTCTCACCCTGTCACCTTGTCCACTTTGAACTGCCAATGCTCCCCTTCCTATGGCCCCTCGGACACTGGACCTGTGCTACACACTGACTGGAACAATACCCTGGACTTTCTTCCAGCATCACCCCATTCCATTGCACTTTACCCTCAATTTTATAGCACTACAATAAACACCCTTGAACACAATTTGAGTAACACTGTTTTATGTGTCTCAAATGTGCATTTGTGGGAACAGTCACATCAAGTGCAAAAGATCTGAATACTGTGATAGCTAATAAATATTGACCTGGAACGGTCTGTAGTGGTAACATGCAGCCAATGTTTTCATATCACCAACATCTGGAACATGAGAAGCCATAGGTGAGAGTAAGTTGAGATGCAAAGGAGGTGAATGCCATCATGCCACAGATAAATCAATAGTCAGAGTAATGTTCAGTTCCACTTTCTCACCTGTTTGTCACTGGAAGTATTGTTGTATAACTGATGTTCTGTTGTCCTCATCCTCATCATCTGCCTCCTCATCCTCACTATCCTCAGGATCCACTGCTGCCACAGGGTCATCTCTAGTGCCATCCTCCTGCGACAAGGCACATGTCTTCTGAGGGTCACATTGTGCAACATGCAGCATGCCACTATTATCTGGCAGACCTTTCCAGGTGAGTAGCACAGGGACCCACCCGTCAGATGGAGGCACCTAAACCTGGCCTTCAGGGGGCTGAAGGTCCGCTCAATAATTCTTCTGATTCGCCCATGTGCCTCATTATAACAGTCCTCAGCCTCTGTCCTGGCATTCCTCACAGGGGTCAGGAGCCACGATAGGTTTGGGTAGCCAGAGTAACCTGCAACTATTGAGGGACAACATTTAGCCTTACACAATCCTATGGGGAGAACACCTGAAGGTATACACTGACATACAGTGGGTGGGGGATCTTGCTCACCTATTAGCTGCACCCTGTGCCTCTGTAGTTGGGCCATCACATTTGGGATGCTGCTATTACTCAGGGCAAAGGCGTCATGCACCAACCCAGGATATTTGGCAGTGGCGTGGGAGATGTACTGGTCCGCCAGTCACACCATTTGCACATTCAGTGAGAGGAAACTCTTCCAATTCCTGTACACCTGTTCTTTCTGGCGGGGGGGGACTAACGCAATATGTGTATCGTCAATCGCACCAATTATATTGGGGATATGGCCCGTTGCATAGCATCCTACCTTTACAGTGGCCAAAGCTTTCACCTTGAGGAAAGCAATGTAGCTGCACATGTGTTTCACCAGGGCAGACGAGATCCTTGCCAGCACAATAGACATTCCAGCTGCCAAGCCCACTGTCACTTGGAAAGAACCAGTTGCCAGGAAATGGAGCACTGACAGCACTTGCACAAGGGGGGGAATCCCAGTGGGATGACAGATAGCTGATATCAGGTCAGTCTCCAACTGGGCACACAGCTCTTTGATTGTTGCCATTTCCAGTCTATAGGTGAGTATTATGTGCCTGTCCTCCAGTGTAGCCAAGTCCACAAGGGGCCTGTACCCGGGGGTTCGTCTTCTCCACCAATTCATCGGCAGTTTATGTGATGGGACAGTGGGAATGACAGGTATGTGCAAATCTAGGCAGTGACGCAGTTAAGGTTAATATAATGGTTGTCCACCCCATGAAATGGCTACCGCCTGTCCTGTATGTGGAGACAGGTAGAAGTGAGGTAATTCCACCAACATTGGGCATCCTGGAAGAAGGCTGTCTTGCACCGCTGTGCAGTTCGTCATTGGATAATATGAGGCTCTATGGAGTACAGTGGCCAACGGGGATCTACGCCTGTGGTGACGGTATACACCGCCACAGACGTAACCGCCATTTTCTATCTGATTCCTCACTTGTTTCCTGACCTTCAACAGGAGAACACCTACACTACATGTGCTGCTCTGACCTATGTCTGGAACCTACCATGGCCTGTGTGACCCGGGAAAGGGCCCCTGCCTTCACATTGTAGGAGTTGGAGCAATTGGCGGATGGGGTCCAGCCCCAGTACGGATTGCTGTATGGGCCTCCATTCCAATAGGTGAGTACACCCCGGGCACAATGCATGTGGGAAAGATGCATGGAGATGTGTGTGCAAAGATTGTGTCAGGGGGTGATGTCATGTGGTGGTGTACATGGTGTGCACTGGCCAATGTGTGTGCCAATAGTGAAGGAAACGGGATTGGGGAGCTATAAGTGTGGCAGGTTGGATTGCCCATGGGGAACTTTTCTCCTCTCCTGCAGATACCATCTGTGCAGCGCCTAACCTTACTTTGCTCACAGATGTATCCCAGGGGCCAGATAGTACCACCAGGGCCAACACTGTGGTGTTGCCCACTCCACCCCCGGGTTGTGACTCTTGTCCTTCCCCAGGAGCAACTCTGTCCACCAGAACAGCAAGCACAGTGGCCACTGACAGCTGTCAGGGATGAGAGCCAGGCCCCAGGATCTCAAGGCTCACTAACCACTGTGACTGTGGAGAGTGGGGGATAGCCCCAGGTGCCTGGCACCCTTTGACCACTCTCCCTTTCACCAGGTCAGGAATGACAGCCTGACCCTGGTCCTCCCCTCTGGGGCTCTGTACCCTCCCTCCTGGAGCGGCACCCCAAGAGTCCAAACTTGTCAGGGTGCTCATAGAAACAGTCCTGCATAATTCTCCCACCAGTGCAGGGATGTTAACCTGCAACTGGTCTTCCAACCTGGGGTCTGTACCTTCTGATTGGACTAGGGCCAGGGGTGAGCCTTCCCTCCCCCACACTCCCTTCTGGGGTCCTGCACCCCCCAACTAGGATTGCCCCCACCAAAACATGGCAGGGCCACTGTTAGCAGTAGCCCCTTCCACCAGGTCAGGGGGGACACCCTGAACCTGGCCTTCCAACCCAGGGATCTGCACCCCACCTCAGGGAGGGAACCAGGGGGGTGATTGGGCAAACCACCCCACTTTCAAGTCAGGTTTTACCCCCTACACCTGATCCTCCAGTCCAGGGTCTGTACCCTCAGACTGGACCACTGCCTGGTAACCTAGTACTTCCTGGGGGGTACACCTACCCCCACCAGGTCAGAGTTTACCCTCTGAACCTGGTCCTTCAACCCAGAGTCACCACCCTGCATTAGAACCAATACCTGACACACTAGAACTTCCTGGGGGGCACACGTACCCCCATCAGGTCAGAGTGTAACCCCTGAATGTGATCATCCAACCCAGCGTCACCACCCTGAGGTTGAACCATTGCCTGGCACACCAGAACTTCCTGGGGGCACACTTATCCCCCATAAGGTACACACCATCCCCAAGGGCCACACAAGAGTCTGGCTGGCTCAGGTCTCCTGACCCCTGCCCATCTGGCAGAGTCTGGATCCCCCCTAACCCAGAAATGGTCTCACCAAGGTCATTCCTGGAGGGTTCTGCTCTCAGAGCTGACCCCTGACCCTCCAGGTTCTCCACTGGGCTCCGCAACTCCCTCTTAACCCTCTGTCGGAACTTCTGCACCCCCTCACTAGAAGTGGTACTGCCAGACACCAGAACTGGCTAAAGTCGCCACCCCAAGTTCTCCTGACAGTGTGGGATCTCCCTCAACAGATGGCCGTACAGTACAGGCTAGGCTCCCCTCCTGGCGTTGCCTCATGGAACCCGCCAGGAACTGGGACTGGATCTCGGGCACCGTGGGCCTCATCCCAACCGCATTTCCTCTCCTCTGAGACTGGACCTGGGATCCCTTAGCCATCCCACTGGCATAACTCTGGAAAATAAGGACTAGACATATGCTCTCCAGCAATTACTTCACTCAGCTCCTCACATGAATTAACCAAAATACCCTTCACCCAACCACCCAGTGACTCTGCCTTGAAAATGTACCCCACATCACCCTCCTGAGACTGGTGAGACAACAACTGACTGCCCCTGACACTCAACCTACACTCTTCTGGGATGTCTCCACACTCCATAACCAGGACTTCTACCTGGGGGGAACCCCTCTCCCCGTCACTCTCACCTAGAGTCAGTAGGAATATGACTCCCTATGCCTGTTCCCCAATCCACCTCAGGGACCCTGTTCATCACAGGAGCTACCTCATACTCCTGAACCACCTGCTATGTGTTAACTCCCTCCTTCAAGTAGGGCACCACATCTCTGGGCATGTGCTCACCGCCAATGTCATAATGAGGGCCTATTTTTGCAAAAGTGAGTAGCTGTGGGTTTTTGGGACCTAGCTCAGCAGGAACCTAGTTAAACATGCACATTTTTAAAAACTGGGGAATCCAGTGTGAGATGACTTGTGTGGCTGTAATCCAGTTATTTGTATCCAGAATCCCTTTCAAACCTCAAACTTTGACAAAACACATTTCCCTCATATTTCTATGATGCCAAGTTATGGAAACCGTGGGTAGCCACAAACTTCCTCCCACCCGGCATTCCCCCAAGCCTCCCACCAAAAATGGTACCTTGCTTGTGTGGGTTGGCATAGTGCCTGTGACAGGAAGTGGCCTAAAATGCAATATGGATGAATCATACTTTTCCACTGAAAACTGAACTTTTTTCCTTATATATATAGGTAGTGTAGATTTTTGACCCTAGCGCAGCTGGCACCTAAGAAAACCTAAAAAATGCATACACTTTTTAATACTAGACACCTGGGGGAATATAGGGTAGGGTGACTCGGGGGCTTTCACCAGTTTTTTTTTTTTTTTACCCAGAATCCCTTGCAAACCTCAAATTTGACAAAAACACATTTTCCTCATATTTCTGTGATGTTAGGTTATGTGATCTGTGGGTAGCCATCTTCCTTCTACCCGGCATATCCCCAAGTCTCCCAAAAAAAATGGTACCTCACTCGTGTGGGTAGGCATAGTATTCGTGAGAGGAAATGGTTGAAATTTGGGTAGCTGTAGATTTTGGACCCTAGTTCAGCTTGCCTGAATCCCTTGTAACCCTCATACTTTAACAAAAGAAAATACAGTTTCCTCACATTTCTTTAATCTGCAGCGAGCAATACACTTTCATCCCCCTGACATTCCTCCAAGTCTCCAGAAAACAAAGGTGCCTCACTTTTGTGGGTAGGCCTGGTGCCTGGAACAGGAAACGGACCAAAAGACAACATGAATAGATCACAGTTTTCCACTGAAAACTGACCATTTTTTTCCAGTGGGGTAGCTATGGATTTTGAAGCATAGCTCAGCTGTCACCTATGGAATCCTAGTGAGCCTGTACATTTTTTTAAACTAAACACCTAGCGGTATCCAAGTAGGAGTGACATGCTTGGCTCTTGCTATGTTTCTGTACCCATGATCCCTTACAAACCTCAAGCCTTGACAAAAAACACATTTGCCTCATATTTCTGTGATGGAAAGTTGTGTGGGGAGCCACAAACTTCATTCTTCCCAGCATGCTCCCAAGTCTCCCAAAATAAATGGTACCTCACTTGTGTAGGAAGACCTAGTGCCCATGACAGGAAATGGCCCAAAATGCAAGATGAATACATTACATTTTTCTACTCCTAACTGCCCCTTTTTTTGCAAAGTGGGTGGAGGTGGATTTTGAATCCTAACTCAGCCAGAATCTAGGGAATCCTAGCAAATGTGCACATTTAAAAAAACTAGACATGTGGGGGAATCAAGGGTAGGGTGACTTTTGTGAATCTCACCCGTTTTTATTAACCCAGACCTTCAATAAAAATACACCTTTTACTCGCAGTTCTGTGATGGAACATACTGGACTCTTTGGGGAGCCACAAACTTCTATCCACTCGGTATTATCACAAGTCTCCTGATAAAAATGGTACCTCACTTGATTTGGTAGACCTAGTGCCTGAGAAACGAAATGGCCCAAAACACAAAATGGACCAATCACATTTTCCCAATGAAAATTGACCCTGTTTTCCAATGTGAGTAGCTGCACATTTTGGACCATAACTCAGCAGGCACCTAGAGAGATCTAGCAAATCTGTACATTTGTCAGCAAGATCTAGAATCCCTCTCAAGCTATAAACTTTAACTACAAAAAATATTTTTCTCACATTTCTGTGACTGATTGTTCTGTAATCTGTGGAGTGCAACAAACTTCCATCAACCAAGCATTTCCTCAAGTCTCCCGATAAAAATGGTAACTCACTTTTGAGGAAATGGCCTGAAATACAACATGGACGGAAAACAGATACTTTTTTCCAATGTAGGTAGCTGTAGGTTTTGGACCATAGCTGAGCTGCAACTTAGTGAAACCATGCACAACTGTCAATACTTTAAGCTGGACACCTGGCGGTGTCCAGAGTGGGGTGACTTGCATTGCTCCCACAAGGTTTTGTACCGAGAATCCCTTGCAAACAACAAACCTATACAGAAAAACAGACTTTTCTCATATTTCTGAGATAGAAAGGTCTGGAATCTATGGGGAGCCACAAACATCCTTCCACCCAGCATTCTCTCAGATCTCCTGATATAAATAGTATTTCCTTTGAATGAGCAGGCTTAGTTTCAACTACAGCAAATAGCCCGAAATGCATCACATTTTTCCATTCAAAGCTGAACCTTTTTTGACAAAGTGGAAAGTTATGGATTTTGAATCCAAGCTGAGCCGAAACCTATGGAAACCTAGCAGACATGTACGTTTCTGAAAATTAGACACCTTTAAAAATCCAGGGTGGATCTCACCAGGTGTTTTACCCAGAATCCCTTGTTAACCTTAAACATTGATTAAAAAAATAAAATGTTTTCCTCACATTTCTGTGATAGAATGTTCTGCAATTTGTAGGGGGCCACAAACCTCTGTCCATACAGCATTTTCCCAAGTCTCCTGAAAAAATGGTACCTCACTTGTGTGGGTAGGCCTAGTGCCCTTGACGGAAACAGATCTAACCATGTCAATAGGGACCCCCTGGCCGGGGCTCCCATTGACCTTGCTTTAAGACATTTTTTGCAGCAGGCACTAGGCCCAGCCACACAATTAGGGGTGGGTGTATTTTTATCAGCACAAGTGGGGTAATGCAGAGTGGTAGGCATTTTGCAGACTCCTGTGAGTTCTTATAGATTCCATCATAGAATTATAAGAAAAAGTGTTGTTTCAGATTAAGGTGGTCATTTTGACCCCGGCGGTAAGAACCGCCGGGGCAGGCGGTAGCACCGCCAACAGGCTGGCGGTGCTCCGCCAGGCATTCTGACCGCGGCGGTACAGCCGCGGCCAGAAGCGGAAAGCCGGCGGTGTACCGCCGACTTTCCGCTGCCCATGGGAATCCGCCATGGCGGCGCAGCTTGCTGCGCCGCCATGGGGATTCCGACCCCCTCACCGCCATCCTGTTCCTGGCAGTTCCGCCCGCCAGGAACGGGATGGCGGTGAGGGGTGTCGTGGGGCCCCTGGGGGCCCCACTTTGTATTTCAGTGTCTGCTTTGCAGACACTGAAATACGCGACGGGTGCCACTGCACCCGTCGCACATCCTCCACTCCGCCGGCTCCATTCGGAGCCGGCATCCTCATGGAGGGGTGTTTCCCACTGGGCTGGCAGGCGGCCTTTTGGCGGTCGCCCGCCAGCCCAGTGGGAAACCCAGAATGACCGCCGCGGTCTTTTGACCGCGGTACGGTCTTCTGGCGGTTCCCTCCAGGCGGGCGGCTCCCGCCGCCCGCCGGGGTCAGAATGACCCCCTAAGTTTGAAGTTCGCATAGTATTGTGGGTAGGAAAACTTTACAGGATAAATTCAAGGCACAACACCCTGGACTCCCCTGATTGTCTTGTTGGTTTCAAAAATGTCTCTAATTTGTAAGTCTGCATGGGTTACTGCCACAGCTCAGTCCCACATACAGCACATATCTGTATTGCTTATCTCTCAAAGCAGCAATTTTGTGCCATTTTCTTTTGGCCCATCCACAAAAATGGGATACCATTCTTATCTGGATGTGCATGGGAACTCAGGGTGGTAGGAAGCCTGTGGCTCCCCACAGATTCCAGTTCTCTCCATCACAGAAACATGAGGAAAATTGTATTTCTTAATAACATTTGACATTTGCAAGGGCTTTTGCGTTCTATTACCTGATGAGAGCTACGCAAGTCATACACCCCTGGACTCCCCAAGTTGTCTACTTTACCAAAATGTGCAGGTTTGCCTAAGTGCCTGTCAAATGGAAGAATTACCTCAAATCTGGTGCTGGTACACGCAAAACACTGAATCTGCAATAGACACAAAAGAAAGACTTTTAATTTTACAGGAAACAGAAAAAGAGGTACAGAGAGAGAACAAGGACTGAAGGGGCTTCAAAAGGAGACAACAGAAGAGAAGAGGGACCCTCTAGAATCAGGAAGTAAGGAAGATGACTGAATGTCAGCAAGTAGTTGAAGGAATGCGAAGAGGTATTCAGGAACAGTGAGGTTCCCCTCTGCCTGAAAACCATGTTGCTACCCGATTTTAGAACCAAGATTTGCATCTGAGAGAAGGCTCCCCAAGACGACTCTCCTGCAATCATAGACGACAACTCGAGATGTCCGGACAGAACCACCCCGCTGGTTTCACTAAATTAGCCACCATGCTCCAGAAAGAACATGGCTTTCTCAGGTGTGTGCGAGAATCAGGGATTGGCAAGGGAGGTGGAGGAAGGGACAGGAGCTAAGTTAAAAAAAGGAAGTAGTGTAAATGCCAGAACTGACTCATAACACTTGGTAAAAGGAGATAAAATGTTCTTTGTATATTTTTTCCCTTTTTACACCTATACCTAAAGCAAAAATCAGAAGGGGTTAAGAGGTTCTAAAATAGGGCCCAAAAGTATATTAGGGTGAATCTGTTTTATCTCTTAATTTAGCTAGTGATTTTTTTAGATGGATAGATTATCATTCTTTTTCCTTTTGAATGCCTCGGTTATTGATGCACATATTCAAGGTAGTGTCTGAGGAAGAAAATAATAAAGATACTAGAAAGACTAAGCAGGCGAGGAAGCCTGAAGGGAGAAAACGAAGGCAACAGAGAGTGACAGGATTTGGAAATATATTGCTGGAAAAATGGACACTGATCAGTGGTTTCTTCTTTTGAAGGTACAAGTGGGGAAACTTCTAGAGCCGCACCTACAGAAAGGAGTAAAGCAAAAGAGGACATTATTAAAGAACGTTGATTCTAGCCTGTCTGTTATCCCTAAAACTTAAGAATTAGGAGATCAGAATAATTTTTATTGAAATAATATATCATGACTAATCACTGCATCAGAAATCTTCATAAGTTGTATGAGTACAGTATACTTAACAGTTTTGAGGGACATCTTTATTTCACTTGCTACAATTGATTAGTCATTATCTTAATCACCAAACTTGACTTTGGCCCAAACAGCTACCCACATGCAAAAAAAAAAAAAAAAGAGGAATTCTTAGTAAAGGTTGTGTTTACATTTTCACTGACAAAGAAGACTCAGGCCCCCTTGTGGAGAACTTCTGCCATTTTGAAACTACTTCACCCACCAAACTTAGAAGTGACCGCCAAGACACTGACAGGAGCCACCATTACAGCAGTTCCTGTCAATGACTTTTTACATTTGACAGACTACTCCATCAACATGATGAAGCTGTCCATCATATATTTTTTTATTTTCAATAACAAAATTCTTAAGCCAGATTTTCTTTTGGAATAAAAAACTCCCCTTTCAACATGGGAGTTATCGCCCATGGCAAGGGAGGCACTAAACAGGTATCACTGCCCCTTACCACCATGGTTTTCTAGGAGATGATGTACAGAACAACTGACTTGTATGTCTGCATATTTAAAATAGGTGGGATGACATAGAGATCAGCCACAGAAGACCTTTACTCAGTTCCGACATGGGAGTGGTGCAACCATGTCAGAGATGGAGTAGTTATGCCCACAGTTACACCAATGGTCTGTCCTCATACCATTACAGACCATTATCTTCATGGTAAGAATATTCTTTTGCTATTGCAACAGAGTATCCAACTACCACAGATATAAATCTAGTATCACTTTTTTAAAGTGAATCTACCACTTACACAGTTTGGTTTTACCAGCTCCAGAAATGCTGGCTTCAAACACAAATACTTATCAAAGTATCTGAATATTGAAACCAATACTACTGAAAGTGAACCCTAAAGCCACCTCAAGGCACCAACTGCTTTATGGTTTTTCACATGCCATTCACGCACCACATGCAAACTTTTATCCTGACTGCCATAGCCCCAATTCGAAAGGCCAGTGCGCGCACATCAATGTACCTCCACCAAGCAAGGGGCCCACCACATTCATACACCTCAGAAAGGAACCCCATTCTTGATTTCCTCTCAACCGGTCATCAACCAAATTGCTCAAAAACACACCACAAGCAAACCTCTATAAATGCATGTGTGCAGACGTTGACAGTTTCTGCATCCTCAATATTCACAAATAAAAAAAAAACTGTTTGACTACATTTTTACCACCTGTCATGTAACCACCTCCATTCTGAATATTAGCAAACACATGCCTAGTGAACCTTTACTAATGGCTCCCATGAAAGTCATATGAAACTCAGGAAGACATGTCTTACATGCATCTTTAGCGCACACACTGTGGTAAATCCAACTCATTCCAGTTTGTAGATATAACTTTTTGGATGTCTAAGAATGCCTTCCAAGGCCTATATTGCTTGAACTGAGTGAACAAATTTACATTTGAAATTAAGACAAATATGCTAGGTAATACTGCCTAAGTTCCATAAGAGAATATACTAACATATACTATGTTCTGGTGGCAGTTGGGAAGCAGAACAAACTTTTTACCCTTACATTTAGCCTTGGGTGCAGAGTTCTCCATAATGTTAGGATTTTTTGTAAAACATACCATCAACAGAGAGGGTATCCGATTGTTGATGCAAGAGGGGTCAGGGCTAATCCATAGGGTAGCCTAGTCTCAGAGCCAAGTGTTCAGCTTTGTGTGGAATGCACTAATTTTAGAGTCTGTGCATATGTGTAGAGGATGGTCATTCTGCCCTTTTGGTGCCAATTAGGGGAAGTCTATTCTCCCTGTTCTGGTGTTGCCTATACTGAGCAAATGTGTCTGGAAAGTTTCTGAAATCTGAGGAGGTATTGAGCTATGCTGGACAAAATGCTATTTAAGGCTTTGAACGTGTGTTTCAGGAGTTTAAATAGAGCTGTGGATGGGGAGTCAGTGAAACTGTTGCAGGTGCAGGATGTGTATATGGTGTGATGTTGCGGGAGGAGGCTGTCTGCTGTATTCTGCATGGTTTAGAGTTATATGCTTAGTGGTGTGAAGGAGTAACCCAGTATCAGTGTGAGTCAAATGGGTTTGAATATGTATGTGTAGTGATGGTATGTGTATCTGTACTTTCTCAACTATCTGCCTTCTACTTATGCAAATACCCCAAGAAAGCACACATAGCCTACGTTTTACCTACCTGTTCATGTCTCTACCCCATCAAAGTCATGACTCATCTTGTATACTTGCCAAGTGAACCTATACTAAAGCCTTCCGGCTCTAGTTGCTTGAAAACCTGCTTTTTCCTGTTACTTCAGAACACTCACTGTACTAAATTCAACTACTTCCAGTTTGTGGGTGCAATTTTGAGGTGTCCGAGAATGCCTCTGAGGCTTACATTCCTCAACTGAGTAAGCATATCTGCCTTTGAAACTACGGCAAACATGCTGGGGCATATCGCCTCATTTCCCTAAAGTAATAGGTCAAACAAATGTCCTATGGAACTCATTCATCACCACTTATACTTATGATTTGCAAGTGTGCACTAACGTGGATACATACTGAAATCTACATTGCCCTGATACTAAAAATGTGAAAATCACCATCATGCAAGAAATTGTGTCTTGTATCCTTGTCAATAACTTTGATTATGATACAAGTTGCTACTTGCGTTTGCAAGTGTTGATAAATGGGTTCCACTGGATATTTGTTTGACTTATTACCTGGTTCTTGTGGATAATCACGGTGGTTGTCATGTATACATAAGTTCCTTAAAATACACTTCAAAATCTAGACAAATCTTTACAATTTTGCCCCACAGGGTATTCCGTGACACCAAGGCTTTTGTTCCATCCACCTTTATGTGCAATGTAGAGACTGTAACGCAAATGTCAATCAGCAAACAGAGTACCTCCCAATCTCTGAGAGTGGACAAAGGTATTGATCAGGCTGTAAGCAAGTCCATGATTTCCTCAAGTAGAGGAAAGTAGGTATCCATACAAAGCCATTGAAAGATTTACCTTTGGGTGGCTCCACCTCAGTCAATTTCTAAATAGTTCACTTTTATATGCAACAACATAAAACAAGTAGTAAAACAGAGGGCTGGCTGAGATGGGTACAGGGAACAGTAAACATGACTCTCCTTCCACTTTCCTTGCTTAGAGCAGATTCTACAGCAACAATATGGTTGAGTTTTTTATAGCTGTTTCAGGAATGCAATCAGCTAATTGTCGATCCTGCAGCCTTGCCATGTCCTCCAGAGCATATGAAGTAGAGGCTGCAGCTTCTGTAACATTAAGACTTTCAATTATGGTCGACGGAAAGTCAAGAAAAGACTTGAGTCTTCCTGTAGTGGTTTGATGATAAACAACATACACATTGTGTGCTGCCATCTGGATCAGGTTGGATGAACAGATTCGTATACCAAGTGTGAGTTTTATTACTTGCACAATACAAGGCTGAAGAATCTGGGCAGTCTTATCCACTCTGCCCATTTACTTGTTGCAATCAAAATATACAGATAGGGTTTTGAGCTTCGGCCCTCTGACCCCAAAGTGTGATGGGAAAGTCCTCTCATTATAAATTGTATTGAGCATGTACACATCACGCCTATTAGAGAATGTGGCTGTGAGCAGGTTGCTGGAATAGAATCCAGTGCTCTGAGATTTCTTGAACATCTTACAAACAAGCTCCTGCTGGATTCATTTGCAGAGACAATGAACTGTACCACATGCCACAGTACCAGTTTTGTAAAGCTCACTGAACAGCTCTACTCCTGTATAGAAGTTGTCCACATAAAAGTTATAACCTTTGTGAAGGAGTAGCTAGACAAGCTCCCATGAAATCTTTCCCTTGACTCTAAGCATTTGAGGGCAACCTACAGGGTTTAGAGTAGAGTTCTTTCCTCTACACACTCGTAAGCTGCACATATAGCCAGTAATGCTGTCACACAGTATGTACAGCTTGATTCCATAGAAATCTCTTTTGCTCGCAATGTGCTGCCTGAACAGCAGCCGCTCCATGTACAGGATCAAGGACTCATCAATGGCTTTATTACTTACAGGAGTATAAATCCCTGGAAACCTGGCAGACTAATGTCCCACAACAGGCCGAATTTTGAACAACCTGTCATGGTTCCAGGGCAATGCAGCAGAATCGTCATTGAAATGTGGCATATGTTGCAATAACAATAAACAATCTTTGCTCATGTATGGTGCAAAGATGGGGGCTATTCAAATTGTGCAAGTAGACCAGTATGACGGCAAGCTTGGTTTATGCGCTAACCCCATTTTGATTGTAAGGCCCAAAAATATCTTCAACTCCTCAAGTAAAGTGTGAGGCCACTAGTGTACCTTAGAATGAGGCTCTATAGTGCCTCCATACTCCCTCAGAAATTGTTTGGATGAATATTTGTTTGCTGCACAGTTCGCTCAAGGAAGTCAATATTGAAAAAGAGATAGATGTGATCAATTGGCAAAAAAATTGGCCATCTCGACTTTATACCCAGAGTCACCAAAGAAAGTTGGAATTTATGGATGCCAAGGGAGAAATTCACCTGTGCTTGTCACTCCACATGCCTGGTCTCTGGGTTGGTCTAACCTGCTATGGTCACCCTGCTGCACAGGCTGTGCTTGCAAAGGGACAGCATGACTGCCATCATCATGTCCCTCAGAGTGGCTAAAACGTGAATTGTTGGATGGAACTCTGCAGACTCAAAAATCACTTCCAAATTCTGCTCCATTTTCCTCTCCCTCACATGCTATCTCAGTATCTGCTGTCTCTGTCTCTAATCCTGTCTCAGAACTGTCCTTCATAACCCGAGTAGGGACCTGGGCAGCAATCATCCACTGAGATTCCATCTCTGCTAATGGCTGAAACAGTCTCCTATAGTGAAGGCAGTTCCAAATCAGTTGGTGGGTGTGTGCATGTGAAATGTGTGTTATAGTAAATAAAAACAAAGTTACTTATGAGGTATCCTAAATCTATAAGTTCTCCAAAGACAAAAAAACAAATGACAAACAAAAGGCAGAGTATTACTTCACCTTGCCACATACCCAAAACCATAGCATACTGTTTCCTTGGCTTAGATAAATCTTTATTGTTCGGGGACCTGCTGGGCCATTACTATCATAAAAATAATTTCCTGAAGCCAAAAATCTACCTTTGTTGGTCAAAAAACGGACATTGACATAGTAGCCCCTGTATATTTGTGTACTGACATGCTCCATGTAAAAGCTCATAGTGCTATCACCAAGGTCACTAGAATTTTGTGGCAGAAGAGCACCCAATTATGTGACAGGATGGATTACACATGCAGCAAGGAAAGCCAAATTATGTGACACACTGTTGCGGTTTTTGACAATATTACTTTTTTGTGATTGGACAACATAAAACTACTTGGGCAAAGGTTATACTTCAATTAAACTAGAATAGCAACCAAACACATAAAGAAGCAACTGAAAGATGATCAGTCATCCTTTTCACAGGGCCTTCCACTGAGTACAAACATGTTCCCCCTACGTACGCACTTTTGACCCATTTGAGCTACAAATATCTGTATATATAAATCTGCAGATTTTGCAGGGATGACAGATTATGTGACATTTCTTTTTTATAAGTATGTGGTTTCCTATGGGGGCCGCAATGGTTCCTTTCCTCCAGGAAAACACACATTTTCTAAAAGCAATACTAAGGGCCCACAGGGGATCGTCCCGTATGAAGGTTGGGCTGACCCCCTGACAATTGCCGTTATTATTTTTTTTATTTTTTTTGCTTTCCTGGGGGATGCTCCCAGAAGGAAAATCACTTTTTAAAATAAAAAAAATATGTGCCCTTTGGGTGGGGGTCAGCCTGTTACCACAAGGGCCAGCCACCAAAATATGATCTCTAGTAGCCTAGTGGTTTTCATGGCAGGGCCTTGTGGTTTTCATGGCTGTGAATCGCAGTCGTGCTGCGATCCACAGCTAGGAAAACATGCTAGAAAGGCATAATTGGAAATGGGAGACACTCCCTTTTCTATTAATGTCTCTCCACAACAGCGGCCCACCCAAAAACAAACTGCACGACAGAGCAAGAACTCACCTCTTGTATTTTCTGCCACTGGTGGGAAACAGTGACATCTGCATGCCTTGAGGTGCACTGACATCACATATGGGTGGGAAGGGGTCAGGGGAAATTCTGTACAACCCAGTCCTTCTTTTTAAATATGGAATACTAAGGCGTGAGCAGCAGAAGATCCATTTGCTCCCTCCCCAGTTCCAGCGAAGGACTGCAAAGGTTAAGCTGGTATAGGCCATTTGCTGACGCACGCACTAAAGGGTTTGAGTATGGGAAGGTGATGTTTTTTGTTAATGATAGTTGTTGTCTATTATTTTTGTGTTTCGATATTGTTTGTGATGATATTATATCAGTGATCCTCACAAGAGGGGAATGGGGTCAGCACAGGTTGCATGAGAATACCTCCTTTACATACATATAGGTGATGCTAAGAAACTTTTGTCTGAATCAACCGTAAATGTCACCTTTGCCAGTAGTACCTACACTAAAAGCAAAATTATTTATTTGGAGACCAAAGGGAATGCACTTTTCAGTTTTGGGCATAGTGTAATATTGAAAATATTTTACTGTGCAAAATGGGGCTTACTCACAGGGACACTTTCTGTTGTGGATAACTGTTTATGAGCAAGAATGCCAGTTTAACTGTCAAAAATTTACAAAAGTGATTCATCCTGGATGTAAATGAGTTTAGTACCACAGATTCTCAGCCATGAATGAGGAGGATTCAAATGGTGGGTGGTAAGTATTGCAAGGCATGGTTTGCTTTGGCACATTTGCAACATTCACAAACGTACATTTGAGGACATTTGCAAACCCCCTCTTCATCAGCTTTCTATCCCCTTCCAGGATATGAATGTGAGTGAATCACTCATAGATTTGCTAGGGTGTTGAAAATTGACTTTCTCCTGGGAGAAATGGTTTCCCTGTAGAGAGAAAAATGTGCATTTGCCCTGGAGCTTCCACTCAATTTGTACAGAGTTATTTACTACATAGAGCTAGAAAAGTAACCCTTGATTATTATCACATGAAGCTGGACAGTATGTTCAGGTATGGGTGTAAGTCGCCCCAATACTTTTTTGCACCCTGACTAGGATTCAAAAGATGTATGCTGTGCTTTAATGTAATTCCAGATTGGAATATGATGCAAAGGTCATCAGCAATGCCTTATATTGAAATGATTGTATCTGGAATCCAAATGTAATGTTGGGTTTCACTTATTTGAACTCCTTTTTATATGTTGTATAATTTCATACCTTTCTAAGAGCCAGCCCTTAATGAGATTCATGCTTTGATATACCTGGATTTGAGAATTATTTTCTATTCTGCCACAAATGGTACATCAAAGATCCCTTTATAAAATGGGCTTCTGTTGTTGGAGGTAGGGGCACGGTTGGAATCTCTTCAGCCACCAGTCAGCACGTACTTGCTAAACTGTTGCTGGGATCAGCCAAAGACTCAGCTACAAGACGGCCCAAATTTCTATGTCTCATTCTTAACAGTAGGGCTCTTTGATGTTCATTGGGTGGAGTCGAAATAATTTAAAGGAAGTCAGATTAGCTAGGGAATCTGACCATTGAAGTACAGCTGGAGGTGTCTGTGATTTGCTTTTATAAATGTTACACATTGCATGAGCACTCATTCCTACTATACTCTCCAGATCATGGAGCAGTGCTAGTTCCATGTAAGTGAATGACAGGGTGTCACAGCATTTCCTGGATCTAGTCCCAATAAAATGAGATGCATTACCTTGACCATAGGAGGTGCGTCAAGTCACCTCCTCTTTGTCCACATCTTTAGCAGTTTGTAGACAGGAGTAATTAATCTATGTGTAGTCTGGTTGTAGTACAATACCATTGCTTTATGGTCTTACAGCAGCTGAATTGTATCCTTGTTTCCCCTCCCTTGAAGCCTCTGTCATGGATTCTTGATAGTGGGCCCAAAGCCCATGGTTCCTCTGCAGCAGCAGACTGCTGTGTTTTCTGACACAGGAAGAGTGGCTGAGCAAATGTTTCGAATGGATTTGCGTGTGTTTGTGGTAGGTGTCAGTATGTGTGTCTATGTGTGAAAGAGAGTGTGCATGTGGGTCGGTACCAACCCTACTCACCCTACCCACCCCACCCCTGCTGCACATTATGGCCTACCAGTGTTCCACTGTCTAATGCTTCTCTGTGGAGACTGACCAGATGTGCTGTAGATGTCTGTATGTGGATGTCAAATAAAGCTCTTCAATGACTGAGCTGTAGAGCTCACAGTTGTTTTTTGTTGCTCCATTTAGCCAGTAAAGCTGACAGGTTTTGTAGAATTTTCCTCAGCTTCTTGTATAGGCAACAAGTTGTAGATATCTCCAGTGTTCATTTTCTTCAATTCCGTATTCCTATAACAGATCCAAGAAGGTCCATGGGTCACCACTTGTATGCTCGTTATAGCTTGAAAGGCCCATTCGGATGAAAGAAAGAGTGAGTAATCAATGTGTAGCTATGCTTTGTGCTCTAAGTGTATTCAATGTGTTTGAATTGGTGATGGAGTGACTTTCAGGCACTGAACATTTCAGCATTAGGTTTGTGGGTCTATGGTTCTAGCGGACCTCCTTTAAAGGATATAGGGGGTCATTACAACATTGGTGGTAAAAGCCGCTTACCACCGTGCAGAAGACGGCCAGTACACCGCTGCGGCCACGGAATTCTGCCACAGCTATTATGACACACATCTCGGAATCCGCCGAAATGCAGACACCCACACAACTCCGCCACACCAAAGGTCAGTGTTAAACTGGCGAAAACAAAACCTCCACCTCCACGCCAACAGAAACACGCCCATGCTATTACGACCCACGAATCCACGCGGCGGTCTTTCAACCGCGGTATTCCATTGACGGTACACACCGCCGCGCTCAAAATACACACACATCTCCAAAACACCGCCACATTGGACAATTCCAAATACACACACCTGATACACATACAAACACCACTCCCACACACCCAACGCAATATAAAAAACACACCCACATCACCCACAAACCCCTACGACCAAAAATTTGTCACGAAGGCCAGAGAGACAGCACAGATTAGACATCCCACCACACAGAGGCACACAACACCATCACCCACACAACATCCACGCACAAAACACCACACACCACTACACATCACCACACTCATCAACACATACACCACCCCACACATCACCCACACCACCCCATGTCACGCCAAAGACACCCCCGCTTTTCAGAGGAGGAGCTCAGGGTCATGGTGGAGGAAATCCTACGGGTAGAGCCACAGCTATTTGGCTCACAGGTGCAGCACACATCCATAGCCAGGAAGATGGAGCTATGGCGCAGAATCGTGGACAGGGTCAACGCTGTGGGACAGCACCCAAGAAATCGGGAGGACATCAGGAAGAGGTGGAACGACCTACGGGGGAAGGTGCGTTCAACAGTCTCCAGGCACAACATCGCGGTTCAGCGGACTAGTGGCGGACCCCCACCTCCTCCCCCACAACTAACAACATGGGAGGAGCAAGTCTTGACCATCATGCATCCAGAGGGCCTCGGAGGAGTCAGTGGAGGAATGGACACTGGTAAGTCAAATCTTAATGATCATATCCCCACCCTATCTGCATGCCATCACACCCCCCACCCTCACACCCTCCCCTATCACTCCAACTCCTCACTAATGTACTAATAACACAAACCACTCATCCCAAAACCAAGCCCTGCCTGACACAACTAAGCATGGACACCCATCACGAAAGCATGCCCACTGCACATACCCAGAACAACCTCCTAACCATCATCACACAAGCCCCCACACAGGAATGCTTGCACTGGGGTACACGCACACCCACCCATTGCACACCATCACACATACACATGCAATAATCATGCTCTTATGCCCTTGCAGGATCACGAAGGACCCTCACCACACCGGAGGGTCCAGACATCTCCACTCCACCCACAGAAGAGGCCCACAGTGACGATAGCAGCTCTGCCCTACTGGAGCCTGATGACCAGCCCGGACCATCGTGGGGCTTTGGACAGTCAGTTCCGCTGTCACAGGCACAGCCCAATACTGACCTTCCACCCTCTGGTAACACCAGTACAGCACACACTCAGCAGGCCCAAACCTCCGTACCCAGGACAGGTCAATCAGCTGTGTGTCCACCACTACAGGGAACCCAGGATAACCCACCACCCCAACAACAACAGGGACCTGGGGTCAGTGGTAGTGGGCACACGGTCCAGGGGACGGAGATCCAGGAACACAGGGGAACTGGGAGGGCTGCTGTGCGACAGGGGGCGGACAGGCCAAGGGAACCCACTCTCCTCCATCATGGGAGCATACCACCACTCCCAGGAGACGATGGCGACGGTCCGGGTCAAGTTTCAGGAGACCCAGCGCCTGCAGGAGGAACAGTATTTGGGGTTCAGGGAGGAGCTCAGGACCATCAGCACCGCCTTGGGCACCATCGTAGGGGTGCTGAAGGACATACAGCAGACCATGAGGGACACTGTGGCACTCCAAGGGGCCCCTGACACTAGCATGGACGATGAACTGCCCACCACCTCCGCCGGCTCTAGTGGACAGGACGCCCCGCCACAGGACCACCACACCAGCACCCCACTCCCTGCAGACAGACAACCACCACGCAAGCGGTCCCTGAGTTCCAGGAACAGGACAGAGCAAGATGGCAAGACCCCCGCCAGGAAATGAGAACACCCTGATTGTCCCCGCACTGTCCCACTTTGTTACCCTGTCCATACTTAAACTGCACCGGCTCCACTTCTTATGCCCATGTGGGCAGTGTACCTGTGAGACTAATAGACTGGACTCTGCCATGGACATTCCTCCACCATCACCCATCCTCATTTTACAACCCCCCTCCATTTTTTAGCACTTCAATAAACACCCTTGAACCACAAAACAATCTGGAGTCAGTCTCTGATTTGGTAATATGTATTATCAATGACAGTGTAAAAATGCGTTTCTAGTTGTAAAGGCAACATACCTATGTCACACATCACAAGTCCTTGAAGGATGCATGCAGATGACACACATTGGTAACCACACCTGTTAAACCGTAATGGAAAGGAACAACTCAGTTACCAAATAATCCCATTAAATTACACACAGGAGAGAGGAAGACGTGTGACAGTGAATGTAATGGTAAAAATGAAAATGTTCTCACCTGTGTGTCACTGGAAATATTGCTTTATGACTGACTCCCTGTTGTCGTTGTATTCTTCCTCAGCTTCCTCCTCATCACTGTCCACAGGCTCCACAGGCTCCACAGCTGCCACAACACCGTCATCTGGACCATCCTCCTGCAGAAAAGGCACCTGGCGTAACAATGCAAGATTGTGAAGCATTGAGCAGGCGATGATGATCTGGCACACCTTCTTCGGTGAGTAGAATAAGGAACCACCTGTCATGTGGAGGCACCTGAACCTGGCCTTAAGGAGGCCAAAGGTGCGTTCGATCACCCTCCTAGTCCGCCCATGGGACTCATTGTACCGTTCCTCTGCCCTGGTCCTGGGATTCCTCACTGGGGTCAATAGCCAGGACAGGTTGGGGTAACCAGAGTCTCCTAATAGCCACACCCGGTGCCTCTGGAGTTGACCCATCATATCAGGGATGCTGCTATTCCGCAGGATGTAGGTGTCATGCACTGAGCCAGGGAACATAGCATTAACCTGGGAGATGTACTGGTCTGCCAAACATACCATCTGTACATTCATGGAATGATAACTCTTCCGGTTCCTGTACACCTGTTCACTCCTGTGGCGGGGGACCAGAGCTACATGGGTCCCATCAATGGCACCTATGATGTTGGGGATATGTCCAAGGGCATAGGAGTCACCTTTCACTGTAGCCAAATCTTCCACCTCAGGGAAAATGATGTATCTCCTTACGTGTTTCAGCAGGGCAGACAACACTCTGGACAGCACGTTGGAAAACATAGGCTGGGACATCCCTGATGCCATGACCACTGTTGTCTGAAAAGAGCCACTTGCAAGGAAATGGAGCACTGACAGCACCTGCACGTCAGGGGGGATTCCAGTGGGATGGCGGATTGGTGACATGAGGTCTGGCTCCAACTGGGTACATAGTTCCTGGATTGTGGCACAGTCAAACCTGTAGGTGACGATTAAATGTCGCTCCTCCATTGTCAACAGGTCCACCAGCGGTCCGTACACCGGAGGATTCCGTCATCTTCTCAAATGTCCCAGCTGTCGGCACCTAGGAAGGACAACAGCGACGACAGAGTCAATTTTTATCAAGGTATGTACCCACAGTTAAACAGAAGACGACACCAAACACAAAACCCTTCCTGTATGTGTGTTGAGTGTAGGCCTAGCTATGTGTGACGCAGAGGTAAATGAAGCCAGATGGGCCCCTGAAATGGCGGCTGCCTGACCTCTAAACTGGGACAATGGGATTGTGGGGTAACTGCGTTGCCGTTGCACACCGTCGCTGTAGGCGGTCGTAGACCTCAGCGCAATGCTGCATTGGTTAACATCGGACCCTATGGGTCCCAGGAGCCAATGAACAAGTGCGCCGGCGGTGATGATACGCACCGCCGCGGACGTCACCGCCGCGGACGTCACTGCCATTTTCTATCTGTTCAATCACTAGATACCTGATCTTCGACAGGAGAGGACCTACACTGCAAGTGCTGCTGTGACCTCGGTCTGGAAGCGACGATGGCTGCAGCGTCTGGGGAAAGGGCCCCTGCCTTCACTGCTCAGGAGTTGGAGAAACTGGTAGACGGGGTCCTCCCCCAGTACACGCTACTCTACGGTCCACCAGACCAACAGGTTAGTACACAGGTCGCACGTTGTATGGGCTAGGCCTGGGTGGAGAGGGCTGGTTGTAAGAGGGAAGGGGGTATAGTTCATGAACATGAATGCATGTGAATGAATGTGCCACATGGCTAGGGTGGGGAGGGGGGCCACTCACATCGATGGTACAGTTGGTAATGACTTTGCTTCTTTCCTCGTGCATGTCATGTAGCTCAGCGCCCACCAGAAGAAGGACATTTGGCGTGCCATCGCCAAGGATGTCTGGACCCTGGGGGTCCACCAGAGACAGGGCACCCACTGCCTGAAAAGATGGGAGGACATTCGCCGCTGGAGCAAGAAGACGGCTGAGGCTCAGCTGGGGATGGCCTCCCAACGTGGGATGGGTGCCCGTCGCCCCATGACCCCCCTGATGTTCCGGATCCTGGCGGTGGACTACCCTGAGTTGGATGGGCGCTTGAGGGCATCACAGCAGACACAAGGGGGTGAGTAGTCTCTCATTCTGCGGACTTTGCGCGCAGTGGAGGGGTCTGGGTGGGTGAGGAGGCCTGTGGGTGTACCTAGGCAAGGCAGAAATACGAAGTCTAGGCCCCTCAGTAATGCAGGCCATGTGGCACTCTACCCCACCGCAGTAGAGTGCCAAGTACAGGTATAGATGCCCCTGTGGCATCCATGGGTGCAAGTATCGTCACTGGTCAGGAGACCACCGCCAGAATCAGTGCCCAGGAGGGCCCCGGCTGCCACAGCCCCGCTGGGCAATGAGGGAATGTCATGCCACACACCAATGCCCAGTCCAGAGAACGTCATGCCACACACCAATGCCCAGTCCAGACCCGCCATGGCAAAGCACCGCTGAACAGTCCAGAATCACCATGGCAAAGCACCGCTGAACAGGGCATGCACCGGGGAAGAATGAAAAGGCCGCCACATCAAGCTTTGTTATCCCATGTGAAGCTGGGACAGTGACGGGACAGGAACTGTCACGGGGAGACTCATCCAGTCTGGGCACCAGTCCCCCTCCAGAACCAGTGGAGGCTGTTATCTACTTGTGAAACTGTGGCTTTGCACTCCCCAGGATGGTCCAGTGGGAAACCCACCCACTGTAGAGACTTGAGAGACTGTGGCTTTGCACTCCCCAGGATGGTCCAGTGGGCAAGCCACCCACTGTAGAGACTTGAGAGACGTTGGCTTTGCACTCCCCAGGATGGTCCAGTGGGCAAGCCACCCACTGTAGAGACTTGAGAGACTGTGGCTTTGCACTCCCCAGGATGGTCCAGTGGGCAAGCCACCCACTGTAGAGACTTGAGAGACTGTGGCTTTGCACTCCCCAGGATGGTCCAGTGGGCAGCCCACCCACTGTAGAGACTTGAGAGACTGTGGCTTTGCACTCCCCAGGATGGTACAGTGGGCAACCCACCCACTGTAGAGACTTGAGAGACTGTGGCTTTGCACTCCCCAGGATGGTCCAGTGGGCAACCCACCCACTGTAGAGACTTGAGAGACTGTGGCTTTGCACTCCCCAGGATGGTCCAGTGGGCAACCCACCCACTGTAGAGACTTGAGAGACTGTGGCTTTGCACTCCCCAGGATGGTCCAGTGGGCAACCCACCCACTGTAGAGACTTGAGAGACTGTGGCTTTGCACTCCCCAGGATGGTCCAGTGGGCAACCCACCCACTGTAGAGACTTGAGAGACTGTGGCTTTGCACTCCCCAGGATGGTCCAGTGGGCAAGCCACCCACTGTAGAGACTTGAGAGACTGTGGCTTTGCACTCCCCAGGATGGTCCAGTGGGCAGCCCACCCACTGTAGAGACTTGAGAGACTGTGGCTTTGCACTCCCCAGGATGGTCCAGTGGGCAACCCACCGACTGTAGAGACTTGAGAGACTGTGGCTTTGCACTCCCCAGGATGGTCCAGTGGGCAACCCACCCACTATAGAGACTTGAGAGACTGTGGCTTTGCACTCCCCAGGATGGTACAGTGGGCAACCCACCCACTGTAGAGACTTGAGAGACTGTGGCTTTGCACTCCCCAGGATACATCAATGGGCATGGAGCCCCTTCGTGGATCTGGCTTTGCACTCATCTGGCTGAGGTGCCCCCTTCCCTTCACCCTGAGGTGCCTGTAGTATTTCTATCTGATGCCCCAGCAGTGTTCTCTCCGTTTGTGGACAGGTATCTTTTGTGGGCCTCGCCCATGCATTTTTGGACTAGTCGTGCACGGACATTGATATGTGCATATCTGCACTACTTCTCGTAATGTATATACTTTTGAATGATTTTATAATATATCTGTATATTTTTGAGACATGTATATTGATACATTACAATGTTTGAACTGATTTCGTTTTGTCTTTGCATTCTTCCGGGGGGGTTGTGGGTTGTTACTGTGATTTTTGTGAATGCATTGGTGTGTGTGTTGTAATATGCGAGGGTGGGGGTGGGGGTGTTGCGTGTGTGTCCCCCTAACTTTTGCCTCCCCTATGTCGTAGGTGCAGTACTCACCGTTGTCTTCGCCGGCACCGGCGTTGCTCTTCGTAGATGAGTAGGTATACAAGGGCCGGTAGGATTTGTAATTCCGGCTCCATGGAGTCCTCCGTCCTCGTGGGATGTGTTCAGGTTTGCGTTTTCCCATTGCAGTAACTGTTTCCGCCGTGTTTTTATCCACGGTGAATCCGCCCCGGAAAAGGTGGCGGATTGGCGGGTTGTGATACTATGGGCGGTACATTGTCTTCCGCCTGTCTGTTGGCGGTAACCGCCGCGCTGCTTGTCTGTACCGCCGTGGCGGGCGGTGTGTTAAAGTGGCTGTCTTTGTTGGCGGTTTCCGCCAGGGTCATAATTCCCTTTTTTTGTCTGCCGGCCTGTTTGCGCTATTAACGTACCTTTAACACCGTCCGCCAGGGTTGTAATGACCACCATAGTCACTTGTGTCATGATTTTGCACATGGCCTTTGTAAGAATTTGGAGGACTAGTTGAAGTGGGTGAGAAATTACTTAAAATAATAATCATAGTACTTGTAAGGGTGAAACACTGAGGTCTCTAAATAAACCTGTGGTTAGCAAAAAGCAGTCAAACTTAATTTAGAGGAATGTGTAAAGTATTTATGGAGCACCTAAACAGTAATAAATTAAAAATGCAGCAGACGACAAAGCACAAACCAGCTTAGAAAAATAGGTAATATTTATAAATAAATAAAATTCCACCAACATGACTAACATTCTGAAAGTAGAATGACAATATGAATTTTTAAGGTTTGATTTAAAATAACACCAAAAAGCACAAAACACCAACCATGGGTATCTGGTCTCACAATACTGGATCAAAGTCAAAAGTTAAGGCTGACCGTTAGGGCCTGACAGTCAGATAGAGGTACAAGGATTGTGAAGGGAGCAGACCCCTCTCCCCAATCCTAGAGCCCTTCGTCCACTTGTCCACTACCTGGGCGCAATACACATCTTACCACATGAGAGAAACCAGGTACCAGATGACAGTTGGACATTGGTAGAAAAGTCTTTTGGATTGAGGCAGGAAAGACTTTTGGTTTTAGGCAAGAAAATGGCAACTTTTTAACAGTTTAATTCCCAAAATAGTAATATACTTGACCTTTAAGTTGGATTTTAAGTTACTAATAAAATTACCCCTTGAGATATTTTTATAGCTATTCCTAATTTATAGGTAGCACATATTATATATAGAATATGCCATACAAATTCCTTTATTATTTGTGGAGGGTCTGTCATTAAAGCTCCAATGTGGATATAGATCGTGAGTTTTGCTGTGGTAACTTCTCACTGCTTTAACTGCATCTCCAAGATTCTTCCAGGTTTTCCCTGTGCTTGTGATGTGTGTAATGAAGTTGCTGTGGTCTGTTTTTTTTTGCTTCTTCGTTAATAGTCTATGGGCCTTGTCAAAGTCAGAGAGTCTATATCTTTATTGTAAGGTGATGGCTTCTTTTTCCAAGGAATCCTTTTGATTTCTACGCATCTTTGAATATGCTGTGCTGAGGCAAATGGTTCCTCATTCAGTGCTAGTAAGTCTCCAACTTGCAAGGTTAGTTTTATTCACATCAAAATGTTTATAAATGAGGGTATTCATTTTCTTAGTCCTTCTCTTGGGTGCTGTGTTTTCAAGATCTAGGAGCGTTGTCATGAGCACAGGATCAGAGAGGCCAGTCATGAGGATGCAGCAGGTGTGCACCTTAGTGCGTAGTGCTGCTTTTACAAGTCAGAAATCTATTTTCGTTATGTTTTATGGGGAAATAAAAGTATAGCCTCAGGTGCTGGTTTGATGGTGTGGACACCAAGGGGCTTGTATGCCATCCTCATCCATGAGCACTTTTAGTATGTTTCTAACTTTTTTTGTGCAGGTCTGATTTCCCAAATCTGTTGAGTATTGGTTCAGTCACCATTGACCGCAAGCGGTGCATGGCCAAATTCTATGAAGAGATTACATTAAGAAAAGAAGGAGGCCTTGTTGGTGTCTCAACATATACTGATCCTATTGTGAGGATGTAATTCAGGATGGAGAGCTTTGCAAACATGTATCTACTCAGGATCTGTCTGCCTTGTCAAGATTCTCGACTGCAGTTGTTTGTGTAAGATTATGGCCACTCTTCTCTTCTTGTAATGGGCCTGTGCTGAAGGTGAACCCTTTTCCTGAAACTGGATCCTTCTGAATACATTACTTTCTGTACCTAGTCTCTCTTTAGTTTATCTGACTCTGTTAGAGTAAGATGTGTCTCCTGAAAAAGTGGAATATCAGGCTTTCAATGTGCTAAATGGATAAGTATGTCCTTTCTTTTGATAAAAGAAGTTAGACCATTTTAATGTAGCTACCAAATGTCCAGATGCTTGGGGATGATGTACATATCATTGGTGGACACAGGTACCCTAGCACTTCCTAGGACTTACAGTATTGAATCCTACCTGAAAGATGCCAGGGTAAACCAGGGCAGTGTGTATGGGTGGGGCAGTGGCATAACAAAAGCCCCAGCAACCCACTCAGCATGAGGCGGGCCTCAGCACAGTACCCTGACTGAGAGCGCCTGAGTGAGTTTGAAGGGGGCCCCTCCATGTACTTTGCAGGGGGGCCGCCTCAAGCTTTGCTATGACCCTGTGGTATATATGTCTCTTCTTGAGAAAGAAAAAGGATTGATTGCTGGTATTCGAGAGCTTGTCCCAACCTTGTTTAATTTGCCAGATGAGTAAGTTGTTGCGTTCTTTAAACTGATGGACTAACTTTAAGGGTTGTGGTCTGACACTGTGTTCATCATGGCTTTTTGGATGAGCTGGGTGCTTTGTTATGACTTTAAGAGATGTCTGGATTTGTCTCTGGTTTTTTGGTGTTCTTGTTCTTCAATTCTGTCTCTGTAAGTACCTCTAAAATACACTCTTTTTTGAGGGACGAAATTAGCGCCTTGACTGAGGGTGGTTGGGGCATTACTCCATGTTAAGGGGAACCAGTGGTAATTTGGGTAGGTGTCATAAGTTGCATCCCATTGTTTATCATATTTGTAATGATGTGTTCCAATTCAATGGGGTCTTGGCAATCCCTGGACCTTCCATTACATGTCAATATTATTGTTGCTGGGTCTCATAGACTGTACCGAGCATTTAGGCCCATATTTATACTTTTTTAGTGCCACATTTGCGTAATTTTTTGATGCAAAAGCGGCACAAACTTGCAAAATGCAATTGTATTTTGTAAGTTTGTGACGTTTTTGCATCAAAAAATAACACAAATGTGGCACTAAAAAAGTATAAATATGGGTCTTAGTTTTTCAGATATGGTCATAGTGCCAGACACTTCCTCCTGACAAGGTTTGTTTGTCTTGAATGAGTAATCAGCTTCAAAAGATTGATCATTGCCCTGGTATTGGAATGGGCTATTTTACTTAAAAGCGCACAGAAGAGTTCTGGCATGTTCATATCTACGAAAACAGTGGGTTATGGTCTGGGGCAGTTCATTAAAGACTGAGGATGTTGATTTATCTTTAAGGTAATGTGGGATGAAGTATTGGCCTGTTATTGTGGGCACGAGGTCAGCTAGGCAGCTTATCATGTCAATTCCTTTAATGATATCAGGAAGACTGAAAAGGCTTGGGTTATTCTTCCTGATTCTGTCATCCATTTCCGTCACTTTCCTCTCCAGGTACCAGACACATAAACTCCAATCCCAGATCACCATGATTTTAGTGTCTAGTTTGTCCAGGCCTTTCTGATGTGTTGAGCTGTGGTTTAACACTGACTAGAATGTTGTGTATGGGTTCTAAGTGTTTGTTGTTAATTAGTAGGGTTTGGCAGAACTCACAGAATTAGATTCTGTGGAATTCCTCTGAGTTACATAAAAACTCTGCAAGATTCTGCAGAGTTCCACCAATGGGCTGAAATAGGCATGATGCACTGCTTGTGCTGTGATTTAGCACCGGAAGCGTGTTCTGCACTGAAAAATCAGCAAGAATGGCACCACCATGCAGCTCACCAGAAAGGACAGCTACTTGAGTTAATTTTGCTGCCTCTTGAGTAGATTATCTATTCGAGCGGTAGCCTTCTGACCATGAATGGTTGGGACCTCACATAACCGGCTGTGTAAGAAAAATATCACAGCATGTCCTCCTAGCGATTGGAACTAGTGATATGGGATACCTAATCTCGCTCGCCATGTCACTATTCTGAAGCTGCACACAAGAAACAAATTCTGCCATGTGGCTATTGGGAGAATTTGTCCAGAACGCGTTACAAGAGTAACGCGGAGTTACCAAAATTCTGCCAATTCCGTGGGCCAAACAGAATATTCCTGCTAGTAATTGCAGTTGTTTTCTACATGCTTTCAATTGAGACCTTGATACCTTTTAGTGTAGGCATATGAACCTTGTACCTGTAATGAAGCACTACTTAGCTTCTAGCTATGAATCTCTCAGCTACACATCAGCTGGAAAACAGTCAATCAGAACGCAGGGTTTTGGTTTTGTACAGAGGTTTGAGTTACAAAACTCGTTAGTACCGCCTCATAGTCGCTGTGTCATGTCACGTTGTGATGCAGACTGGATATACATTTTATTTTATGAGAAAATTATGTTTTTGTGGAACATTAGGCATATATTTTGAAGTAGCAGCTTATTTTTGTTTTTAAAGTAAACAGTGAATTAAACATTAGCAACTATTGTAAAAAAATATGTGTGTGTACCATTAATTGGCATTTAAGTAGTTGATTCTTATGTCGGTTCACTCACACTACGTGCAATGATTATACTCATCTATGAAAGAAACTATTAAATGCTGTAATTAATATATATGAACCTCTGGATGTGACATGGCTTTCTTGTAAGAACAGTCTGCAATTGGCGGGAGAAAATAGCAAACCCACATGTGTGTTTTTAATTGGGTTCCTCTCTAGGTCTGCAGGTCATCTTTAACGACAATTCTTTGCAGTTTTCCTTTCTGAAAAGACAAGCTCCACTTGATTTTTGAAAATAATGACAAAGCCAACACACTAAAACCTATTTCCCACAGAGAACACATTGTCACATAAATAATGACATCTCCACAGGACGATTTTTGTGTTTCCATGTTCCTTAGCACATTCTGAGATCATCAACTCAATATATCCTTTTACTTCATGTTGGACAAGCTTTGTACAATTGCACGTGCTCTGTCAGGTAGAAAATCCTGTAGCGCGGACTTTGATGTCAGTTCATTTCAATGTGCATGTGTTAACTTACCTATAAGCCTGCTAGACTATACGTTTGTAATATCTGGGATATTATATAACCTCAAACTTCCAAGATCTGGGCCCGTATTTATACTTTTTTTAGCGCCGCATTTGCGCCGCTTTTTGACGCAAAACGGCGCAAACCTACAAAATACAATGGTATTTTGCAAGTTTGCGCCGTTTTTGCGTCAAAAAACGACGCAAATGCGGCGCAAACAAAGTATAAATACGGGCCCTGATGTTTTAAAGCGCCAAAGCCTGTAAATATCTATAGCACGAACCATGCAATATTCCAAGTGTAGAAGAAATATCAGAAAGGGCATTTTAACCCTAAGGAAACAAGATGGCGTCCATGCAAAGGGTGGTGTATGTAGTGCCCTGCTGGACACATACCTGTTTCAGCCCCTCCCTAAGGGCTGGTCTTACGCCCACCCCACACCCATCCAACACAGGTGCCATGGTGACGTGATGCTTGCTAATAAAAGTTACCGGGCGCACAAGCCCTGGATCAGTGATCACTCATCACCCTAGTGTCGACCTTTCTTCTAATATAGGCCCACAACGTTACAGTGTAGTTGCCTTTCTAAAAGCGATGGTCCAAACTTCCAGGTCCTCTAGTTACTTTAGGGAAGAGGAATTGGTCAGTGTCAGGCAACTACTTGTTTCCTCGAGGCTTGTATTTGCATATTACTGCTAACCTCCCAGCTACTCTCACGTGTCTCACGAACTACTGAGGAAGATGGCCTTTAACGTTACAGCTCAGGTGCTGTGGCTGATGAAGTGGATCGGTCTCAGAATGCTGGTTTGCCCTAGAAAAAATGGGGGAGTGCAGGCAAGTGTGAGGGAGGGAAAAAACCCTGATTGTAGTGTTTTGGAATCCCCGAGCCTGCTCCATGACATAAACAGTCACTCTACCAGTGGAGTAAGGAAACTTGACGGGGACCTCTGAACAATACATGACAGGGACCCCTACGAAGGCCTGCTTTACTGCTGGTGGGGCCTGGTGCAACTGTCTTTTGTGGCACTCCCATACCTCCTTCTCCACTAATTCCCTCTCTACCACTCTCCAACAGTGTCCCTCAACACTCCATAGCCCCTCTTTGACATACATTTGTTTTTCTTTTTTGAAGCACAACTCATCGTTCAATCACAGTTTTGTGATCTGCATGGTACACATTCTTTGCAGCAGGCACATCATCCCTCTGCACTACTTTATGATGAGTAAAATCTCCCACTAGACACAATTCAGACTTCTTTCCAGGAGTAACATTAATCACTAGAGTTAGCATGATATTTTTATTGTTGCCTGAAAACTGCTGGATGCACAAACAAGTTCAGTGCTTTTAAACCCATGCCATATTTAGACACAACGTCCACAACAAAGCCAGTGCGCTGGTCCTATGACCCTAAAGTCAGCTCAGCCCCCACGACCCAGTCAGGAGGTCTCAGGCCAGGGGTCCGTGCACCGCGCTTAGGGGGTCCTCACTGAATTCTGAAGTTGTGATGATCCTTCCCTTCTTCTGTTGATAGAGCAGAAGTTGTTAGCTGAGGGTAAAGATGATGACAATGCATTGCAATAGGATGTCAAGGCAAATGAGTCAACTCCTGCTAATTGGTCCACAAGTACAGACTTGGCAAATACCCAGACTAAGAACCACCCTTAGAGGCAAGGTTAGATGTACTAAACCCACATTATTTGCAATTTGCAATTCACAGCTTATTCAATGAAAAAAAAGTAGGTTCACATGTACTGAACCCACTTATCTGCCATTTACAACTTCCTGCTTATTCAGTGAAAAAGAAAATAGAAAAGACCATCCAGCATTTAGGAATGCCAAGCTTAAGGCATATGGGGTTATGCCTAAAATTGCTAAGGCTTTTAATTACTAAATACATGGATCATCAAAGCAGAACAGAGAACATCAGGGACTGGGGTTGGGTTAATGAGAGACAGAAGGATGTTACAAACTATATGATGTTTTAGTAGACATGAAAAAATTAGAAGACTGCAAAAGACAGCTTTACCTGAATAAATTTGGGACTTGGGTGTCCATGAAGGGGCTGAATAAAGTGATACGCAATTCTTCATTTTCCAGCTCATCTAAAAAGCTTTTCTAGATTATCTGTATGGGTGTAATTTAGAAGCCGTCAAGAGTCATGGCTATGATTCCTGACTTGTCCCTTGCTACCACTGGCCCTTTCTTTGCACCCCTGGCCACAAAGGTGGCAAAATCAGTGGCAAGAACACAGGGGAAGTTTGCCCTTAAGCACTTCTTGGGCTCCAAACTTCTTGTTTTCTGAGAACTTTCTACACTAACTGTGACTATTAGTGTAACCACTATTATTGTTATAAAAAGAGAACTGGGAGCTGGAATGAGACCTTTGCTGTGACCTTAGGTAACGAAAAATGCTTTGAAATGTATGCTAAGTTCTATTTGTAGGTGCAGGCCTGTGTGTGAATGACAGTGATTTGGGCAGTGACAGGTAGTGTGTGAGAATGAGTAAGTTAAGGAGTCAGTGAATATGAAAGAGTCATGGTGATTCAGAATGAGAGTGACTGCAAATGAGTGAGAATAAATGAGTATGAATGGGTTTAACCATGAGTGATAATGAGTAAGTCAGAGATAGAATAAGTGAGTGTGATTGAGTGAGACATTAAGAATGAGTGAGCATAAGAGTGATTGTGAGGGTGAGTGAGTGTGAACAAATGAGTGAGAATAAATGAGAGTGTGCAAGGATGAGTCAGATAGAGAAATGAGTGCAAGTGAATGTGAATGAATAAGGGTGGTGAGTGAGAATGAGTGTGAGTGCATGAACATATATGAGTGTGAGTAAGAATCTGAAGTTATCCTTACAAGTCTGCTCTTAGACCTAGCATACTGAAGGTAGTTATTTGCTTATAGAAGCACCCAGTCCCAATATACTGGCACTAGTATACCAATGCAATATTTAGCATGATATGCACCTGTGACAATGATACTGGCACTGAAATACTGGGGATCATTTTGACATCATATGTATCCATGGTAAAATCCTGGTATTGGCATGCCTAAATGAAGGATTTCTGAATGGTAGACAAAATTCAGCAAGGGGTCATTTGTGTCGATCCGACAAGGTTTTCATACAGAAAATAACAGCTGAAATAAAAAAATATTGAAATTGAGCTAAAAACCAGACATTTGTCACTACGTTTTACTCTGTAACTTTTTCCTGCAATGTCAGATTTTTGAAAGCAATATACTGTTATATCAGCTGGACTCTTCTGGTTGTGGGGATATATAGGGCTTGTAGGATCATCAAGATCCCTAGGTACCCAGAGCCAATAAATGAGCTGCACCTTGCAATGGGTTTTCATTTCATACTGGGTAGCCACCAATTCATTTAATGAAATACAAAGAGTGAAAAATAGGTATCAAGAAAACCTTTGTATTTCCAAAATGGGCATAAGACAATGTGTTGAGAAGCAGTGGTTATTTGCACATCTCTGAATTCCGGGGTGCCTATACTAGCATGTGAATTATAGGGCGTTTCTCAAATAGACATCTTTTTTACACACTGTCTTACATTTGGAAGGAAACAAAAGTAGCGAAAGACAAAGAGCAATAACACTTGTTTTGCTATTCTGTGTTCCTCCAAGACTCCTGATAAAAATGGTACCTCACTTGCGTGGGTAGGCCTAATGCTCGCGACAGGAAACGCAACATGGACATATCACATTTTTCCATTGAAATCTGACATATTTTTTGCAAAGTGCCTAGCTGTAGGTTTTGGCCTCTAGCTCAGCTGGCACCTAGGGAAACCTACCAAACCTGCGCATTTTGGAAAACTAGACACCTAAGTGAATCCAAGATTGGGTGACTTGTGGGGCTCTCACCAGGTTTTGTTACCCAGAATCCTTTGCAAACCTCAACATGTAGCCAAAAAAACACTTTTTCCTCACATTTCGGTGACAGAAAGCTCTGGAATCTGAGAGGAGCCACAAATTTCCTTCCACCCATCTTTCCCTCAAGACTCCCGATAAAATGGTACCTCACTTGTGTGAGAAGGGCTAGCGCCCGCAACAGTAAATGGCCCAAACCACAACGTGGACACATCAAATTTTCCCAAAGAAAACAGAGCTGTTTTTTAAAAAGTGCATAGCTGTGGATTTTGGCCTTTAGCTCAGCCGGCACCTAGGGAAACCTACCAAACTTGTGCATTTTTGACAACTAGACACCTAGGGGAATCCAAGGTGTGGTGATTTGTGGGGCTTTCACCAGGTTCTGTTACCCAAAATCCTTTGCAAACCTCAATATTTGGCAAAAAAAACACTTTTTCCTCAAATTTCGGTGATAGAAAGTTCTGGAATCTAAGAGGAGCCATAAATTCCCTTTCACCCAGCATTTCCCCAAGTCTCCCGATAAAAATGGTACCTCACTTGTGTGGGTAGGCCTAATGCCCGCGATAGAAATAGATCACACATCAGTCAATGTTGGTCCGTACATGAGGCAACTGTTGAACCTGGGGTGATCCTTTCCTGACGCAGGCACTAGGTACAGGCACGCAAGTGGGGTAGTGTTTTTATCAAGACAGGTGAGGAATCACTGGGTGGTAGGAATTTTAGGGACCCCAGCATGGTCCTGTAGTTTGTGTGACAGAAATGCACGAAAAAATAGAGTTTTTATTCAACATTTCAGCTTTGCAGGGTATTCTGGGTAAGAAAACTTTGGGGAATCCACACAAGTCATACGTTCTGTAGACTCCCCCGGATGTCTAGTTTCCAGAAATATCTGGGTTCAGTATGTTTCCCTATATGATCGCCAAACCCAGGACCAAAAACACAGGTACCTGCCTTACAAAACCAGTTTGTTTTGTGATAAATCATTTTGATGGCTCCACAGTACGATTTGGGCGGTGGAATATTGGGCTGAACTAAATTGGGGAGCTCCCAAGAGAGCACTCTCTCTTTGTGCTTGCTGCCGCATTCACCTGCTCTCTGGGTTGGGCTAACACGCTATTGTCCCGTTGCACAGACTGAGCTTGCAAAGGGACAGCAGGACTGTCCTCTTCACCTCCCTCATAACTACTGGAAGAGGTTATCGAACGGGACTCCTCCAACTGAAAAATCACTCCCAGAGTCTGCAACATTGTCCTTTACCTCAGATGCTGTCTCAGTCTCTGATCCTATGTCAGAGCTGTCCTCTATAACCCAAGTGAGGGAGTGAGCAACAGTCATCCAATGCCCCCCTGGGAAACCATACAACTACTAAAAAAATGTTTGCCCCCACAGGGGGTCACCCTGCCCACGGGCGACCCCCTGTCAATTTCTTTTTTCTATTAATTTAGCCCCAGGGGACAGCTACCCCCCCAAGTGAAATCCCTGGTGTCTAGTGGGGTTTTCTGGCCAACGAGAGGCAGGAAACCTGTTCAGGAAGGCCTCGTTTGACAGGGTACAGTCTCCCCTTTCAAACGAGGCCTTCCTGAATGTCGGAAAGGCCGTTTGAGGCCATTTGTGCAGCCGCTTCCTGCTCCGATGGGGAAAGCAAGGCACACTGATTTCACAAAGGGGAGAGTGAGGGGCCAGGGGGAGACACGAAAGATCTTCCTTGTCTCTTGTTTTTTTTTTTTAAACGAGGATTTTTTAGCCCCTCCCTGGTGTCGCCCACTGGTCGTGACCCGCACCAGGGAGGTAGTGTGGGTGTCGGCCAATGGCCAAACAGGTTAATCACAGGTAAGGTAAAACATTGATGAGTGCTGACAAGTAAGACCAGCATGGCTTCCGTCTCCCATTAACAGAGGACGAGTGGAGCGAGGCGCATGAGAGGAGTGGCCGAGTATCCTGATCCATCTAACGAAGAACCCTGGCCGAGATTGGGGAACGTCACCTGAGGACTGGTGAGTGCTGGGTTCCACGCAGTAGGGTGACAGGCCCTCTAACATAGCTGGGTTTGGCACGAGGTGGTAGGCCACGAAGATAGTACCTCAAGGCACGGAGAGAGGAAGGGGTCAGGCTTTGCATATGGAGCGCAAATAATTCTTTTTTATCAGTGTAGACACAATTGAGGTTGCAAAATTAGAGGGAATATAGCAACCAGGTTCAGAAAAGGACTGCATAATAAAGTCAATTAAAACAATATAGCGTAAAGGACACTACATAATGGGCAGTGATGATTTCCCCGTTGTGCTGACAACTGATATTTAGAACCCGGGCATAAGCACCAAAATTAAAATCCATCCCCACAGGGGATTGTATGTACCAATAATATGCCACCTTCAACGGCTACCAGGACGGGCAGAGCCCGCTGAGAGTCTGGCAATTGTAACCTAAAGCTAGGGTGGCCCGAAATTTAAAGCCCAAAACTGGGACCTTTCACAAAAATAGAAGAAGGGCTACAATTTTACTTTAACCGAGTGCATTGAATGACAGCGCTTATTCACACTGAATTACAGGAGAGGTACTAAGAACAGAAAATGCAATTTCTAAAGCCAGTTTAATGCCTGTTAATTATTTTGCATTCTGATAACATCTGTGAAGTATCGCTGCTTTGGAAAACGAAAAAAGCTACTCTCACCATTTTCAGGCGACCCTCTTTAAAAACCGGGACAGAAGCTAAATTCCCCGCAGTCTGCCGGGACAACTGGTGAAAATCCGGGAATGTACCGTCAAATCCGTGATGCCTGGTCACCCTGCCTAAAGCGAAATACAATATTATGACAAACGCTAACAATGGCTCAACCAAAGACAAATACGGAAATGAGCAACCATTAAGGAAGCATTATGGCCCAAAACTAAAACAAAGTCAACATGCACAGATCAAATGTTGGACATTAATCCCATGAACGCCACATAAGAGATTTCCAGGCTCAACACAAAAAAGCGATTGCCCTGCTCTAATGCAGGAATTCCATAGTGAAGTATCCTCTTTTTGACCAGCTATTACAAAAATCTGTCACTGATTTGGATCACCATTTATTGAAATTGGAAGGACGCGTGAATAGCTTGAAGGTGTGGGTGTCGACCGCGAACAAGACAAGATGCCCTACTCAATAGGGTGACAACTCTAAAAAGATTACCACTCCTCTGATATGAATGAAAATTTGATGATGGAGAAAATCAAAGTTGCCAGAATAATCTGTGAAAAGGAAGAATAAACCCAACCATTTCAGACACTGAACTCCCCTCCCAGGTACAGAAATTGTTTCAGAAGCTGTTTATTGCTTCTGTCATTCTCAACACATACTTGGAGTTTATTCAGAATTTGAAAGGAAGAAAAAAAAGTTACACCTCTTGTGGCAACAAGAATTCAATTTTACCATTAAAAAGTAAGAGATTTACTAGGTTTCACAAGCTCAGGAAAAAATCCAGTTTGAGTTGGATGAAATATTAATTTTCCAAGACATTTTACCATACAATGTAGACAAGAGCAGGGAGTTTAAAACTGTTAATGTATGCATAAGATTAAAAAAAATTCTTATGGTTGACGATTATGCCTTAGGAACATCACACATTCTATATTTCAAAAGAAGCTGAGCCTATCCTGAATCTTAAAAAAGAAAGGACCCTGAGAACGCAGAGAGCTCCTCTCCATTCAGGGACATAAACATGCATTGGCAGATTCAGTGACGCAGCAAAAATCCATCAGCCATTGGCCGACAAATCAAGGGGACTGACTGACCACAAACAGAGAAACATTCTGATGATGACTAATTCCACATCCTTCCACTGTGAATATTGGCATGTTCTACCATGTGTATGCTTGACGAGCCTCAGCCAGGACAAAAAGGGCCTCAATGCATGGCTGCTTTTTTTACTTGGGGGTGTAGGTCATTCAGTACCAAGGTTTACAAAGTACTTTAATCAAGACAATAGCCTCCTTGCGGGATTGGAGTCGATTCATGGGTCCTCTACACCATATTAACAGAGGTACTTTTTCAATATGAGTGAACAGCACTATCTGGGGATTAAATTCTGCCCCTAACTCACTGGCAGTTCTTCCAGCATTTAACACCAAGTTACACTTATTGTATACTTTTACAGTGTTGATGCTGTTTGTTATTTTATGTTTTATGATCATATCTATCTATAGTGATGATGCTGTCTGTTATTTTAAGTGTTATCATCATATCTAGCACCAGTCTCTCAAAGACTAAACTATCCCATAGGCAGAAAGAACATCAAGGTGGTCATTACAACCCTGGCGGACGGTGTTAAATCGGCGGTAAGACCGCAAACAGGCCGGCGGTAAAAAAATTGGAATCACAACAGTGGCGGAATCCGCCAACAAAGACAGACACTTTAACACTCCGACCGCCACGGTGGTACAGACAAACAGCTCGGCAGTCAACGCCAACAGACAGGCAGGAGTCAAAGTACCGCCCACAGTATCACAACCTACCAATCCGCCACCTTTTACGGGGCGGATTTACCGTGGACAAAAACACGGAGGAAACAGGACTTCGAAGGGAAAACGCTCACCTCTACACACCCCATGAGGAATCCGGACTCCATGGAACCAGAGCTGCACATTTTTCCAGCCCTCATCTTCCTGCTCCTCTACCAGGAGCACGAACGCCGGTGGCGAAGACAACGGTGAGTACTGCACCTACGACACAGGGGAGGGGGAGGGGGAGGGGGAGGGGGAGGGAAAAAACAGGGAAACACATCCACCCTCACCCACTACAACAGACACACTAATACATATTTACACATTATAGTTACACCCCTCAACCCCCCGCAAGAATGCAAAGACAAAAGGAAATGAGTGTAACCATTGTAATATATTACAATCAAGTACGCAAAAATATATATATATACACCATAAACAAAATATACACCAAGCTTAGTAGTCCAAGTAGTGCTCCAATGAAGTCCGTGGAACACTGGGCCCACACGGTATGGGCGAGGCCCACACAAGATCCCCGACCATGACGGAGAGAACACTGCAGGGGCATCAGAGAGCAAGAAAACAGGCACATCAGGATGAGGTAAAGAGGTGGCACCTCAGCCGGTTGAGTGCACGACGCCAAATCCACGAGGGGGCCACATGCCCACTGTTCAATCCTGGGGAGTGCAAAGCCACAGTCTCTCAAGTCTCTACAGTGGGTGGGTTGCCCACTGTTCCATCCTGGGGAGTGCAAAGCCACAGTCTCTCAAGTCTCTACAGTGGGTGGGTTGCCCACTGTTCCATCCTGGGGAGTGCAAAGCCACAGTCTCTCAAGTCTCTACAGTGGGTGGGTTGCCCTCTGTTCCATCGTGGGGAGTACAAAGCCACAGTCTCTCAAGTGGATGCCTTTCTCAACTGGTTCTGGAGGGGGCCTTGTGCCCAGAGTGCTTCATCCTGATCTGGAGGGAACCTTGTGCCCAGAGTGCTTCATCCTGCTAAGGACAGAGGTAGTGGATGTATTTCTCCACTGGTTCTGGAGGGGGCGGTGCCCTGTTCAGCGGTGCTTGAGGCCTTGGTGCCCTGTTCAGCGGTGCTTGAGGCGGCAGGCTCCTTTGCAGTGACTCAGCTGCTGGCGGTCCTCTCTGTCCCAGCGGGGCTTGTGCTGGCAGTCCTCTCTGTCCCAGCGGGGCTTGTGATGGCGGTCCTCTTTGTCCTAGCAGGGCTTGTGCTTGCGGTCCTCTCTGTCCCAGCAGGGATGATGGCGGTGGCCTCCTGGTGGCCTCCTGGGCAGCGGGGATGATAGTGGTGGCCTCCTGTGTAGTGGGGATAATGGTGGTCTCCTCCGCTGTGCTGCTCTTCCCAGACTTTCCTGGTTTCCTGTGGCCCTTCCCCACCTTGGAAGGTGTTGCAGCTGACTTCACACTCCCACCGGGACCCCTGGGAGCGGCTTTGGTGGCTGGAGTCTTCCCCTTCTCCCGCTGGGCACTGGCCAACTTCTGATGCTTGACAGGTGGGGGACTGTCCGTGCTGTGGCTCCGTGCCACATTGGCTGCCCTGGTGGCCAGTGAACTCCAGATTCCGGAGACTACAGGCACCACTGGTCCCAGAGATGTTGTGGCTGAGGTGCTAGGTTGGGACCTGGAGAGTTGGGCCCTAGGAGATGGACGGGGTGGGGGAGGTGTGGGAAAGAGGTCAAGGTTGGACAGGAAAAGTTTTTGGGAGACACTGGAACGGGTAGCTGGAGGGGGTTTGGGAGTGGAGGAAGAGGTTGTGTTTGTAGGAGGTGTTCGTTTGGTGACTTTGGGTGAAGGTGCATGCGCTGGAGGCTGTCGTGAGGTGGATGGCTGTTGGGTGGGTGTGTGCCTGCGTTTGTGTATCTTGGGAGGTGGCATCACAGACACACTGGGAGAGGACACAGGGGACGTGTGAATGGTAGTGGGGGTGGTGACTTCACGTGAGCACGGTGTGCTGGTGGGTGTGCTGGAGAGGGACGTAGTGGCTGTAGAGGTAGTGCATGCAGGTGTGAGTGTAGATGAGACTGGGAGGGAGGAGGGAGATGAGGAGGAGGGGGACATAGTGGAGGCAGTGGATGTTGGTGTGTCTGTATGTGTGTGATGCTTGTGTGACTGCCTGTGGGATGTGTGGTGCTTATGTTTGCCAGAGCTTCCCTTGTGTGTTAAGGTGTGTGCATGCTGGTCTGAAGGTGTGCTTGGGAAAGGCTGGGGGACAGGGGATTGGGTCTGGGTGGAGGAAGTCGGAGGGGGGAGGCTAGAGACAGGGACAATGGCTGCCATCAGTGCTGGGGCGAAGGTGATGCCCACCCTCCTGGGTGAGCCGGCACGGGGCAAAGGCTGAGGGGCTGCTGGGAGGGTGGTGCTGGTAGGGGGTGGCGGCTGTACCTGTAGATGCGGGGGCACAGATGTTGCCGCCACCACAAGGGAGCTCCCATCAGAGGTTGAGTCTGTGTCGCTGGTGTCAGCTCCTGTCTCCGCCGTGGAGCTCCCCTCACCCTCCGTCCCACTGGTGAACACCAAGTCCGTAGTCTCGCCATCCATGGACATGTGGGATGAAGCTCCCTCATGCTCTGGTGCCACTGCTCCTCCGCCTGATGATGCTAATGCACACAAGAACAGGGAGACCACAAAAAGGGGGGGGACGACAGAAGAAAGACATGTTCAGTGCATGCATTACCGCTACCGTTGGCGGACACGACAGACACAGAAGCCCCCTGCACTACGCCGCGCTGTTGGGCTCCACTGTTCAATTCCTGGGAAATGGCCTACTAGGCTATGGACGACATCTGCACGCATAGAAGACACAGGGGCATGACTAGGTGTACTTGGCACTCTACAGAGGTGTGGTGGGGTGCCAAATGGCCTGCCTTACGGAGGGACCTTGCCTACTAAACGCGCCCTGGCCTAGGGAAACCCACAGCCCACCTCCCCCACCCAGACCCCTCGACTGCGTGCAAGATCAGCAGGATGAGAGAGTACTCACCCCCTTGTGGCTGCTGTGATGCCCTCAAGCGCCCATCCAACTCCGGGTACGCCACCGCCAGGATCCTGAACATCAGGGGGTCATGGTGCGACGGGCACCCCTCCCACGTTGAGAGGCCATCCCCAGCTGAGCTTCTTGCCCCAGCGGCTAATGTCCTCCCATCTTTTCCGGCAGTTGGTGCTCCGTCTGTAGTAGACCCCCAGGGTCCGGACGTCCTTGGCGATAGCACGCCAAATATCTTTTTTCTGGTGAGCGCTGACCTACATGAATTGTACAGGGGGAAGAGAAACTCATTACCAACTGCACCGTTACACTCATTGGCCCCCATCCCTACCCTTGCCATGTGGCACATGCACTCACCGTCGTTTCATGCACACCACACTCCCCCCCCCTCTTCTTACATCCACCCCACTCCACACAGGCATAGCCCATACAGCATGCTCCCATTGTACATACATGTTTGTCTGGAGGACCGTAGAGTAGCGTGTACTGGGGGAGGACCCCGTCCACAAGTTTCTCCAACTCCTCCGATGTGAAGGCAGGGGCCCTTTCCCCAGACGCTCGAGCCATTGTCTCTTCCAGACCGAGGTCACAGCAGCACTTGCAGTGTAGGTCCTCTCCTGTCGATGATCAGGTATCGAGTGATTGAACAGATAGAAAATGGCGGTCACGTCCGCGGCGGTGCGTACCGTCACCGCCGGCGTACATCGTCATTGGCTCCTGGAACCCATAGGGTCCAATGTTAACCAATGCAGCATTGCGCAGCGGTCTTTGACCTCCTACCGCGATGGTGTACAATGCCAGCGCAGTTACCTCACATCCCATTGTCCCACTTTAGAGGTCAGGCAGACGCCATTTCAGGGGCCTACATGGCTTCCTTTTTAACTGCGTCACACATACCTAGGCCTAGAATCAACACACATACAGGCCACTTTTCGGATTATGATTTGTGTTCTGTGTAAGCTGTTTGTACGTACCTCTGAGTTGGTTGACTCTGTACTCACTGTTGTCCTTCATAGGCACCATCCGCTGGGACATGTGAGGAGATGGCGGCATCCTCCGATGTACAGACCGCTAGTGGACCTATCACAATGGAGGAAGGAAATGTGATCATCACATACAGGCTTGACCGTGCCACAATCCAGGAACTGTGTACCCAGCTGGAGCCAGACCTGATGTCAGCTATCCGCCACCCCACAGGAATCCCCCCTCAAGTGCAGGTGCTGTCAGTGCTCCATTTCCTTGCAAGTGGGTCATTTCAAACAACAGTAGCCATAGCATCAGGGATGTTCCAGCCTATGTTTTCCAGAGTGTTGTCTGCCCTGCTGAAACACATGCGGAGCTACATCGTTTTCCCTCAGGTGGAGGATTTGCCTACTGTAAGGTGATTTCTATGCCCTGGGACATATCCCCAACTTCATATGTGCCATTGATGGGACACATGTGGCTTTGGTCCCTCCCGCAGGAGTGAACAGGTGTACAGAAACCGGAAGAGTTATCATTCTGTGAATGTGCAGATGGTATGTTTGGCAGACCAGTACATCTCCCATGTTAATGCCATGTTCCCTGGCTCAGTGCATGACGCCTACATCCTGCAGAATAGCAGCATCCCTTATGTGATGGGTCAACTCCAGAGGCACCGTGTGTGGCTATTCGGTGAGCACCTGGAAGCAAGTCAGTGGGAATGGTTGTCTGGGTCTGGGGTTATCCCTGCAGGTTAGTGTGTGTCTAACAGTTGTTCCTCGCCATTTGCAGGTGACTCTGGTTACCCCAACCTGTCATGGCTACTGACCCCAGTGAGGAATCCCAGGACAAGGGCAGAGGAATGCTACAATGAGGCCCATGGGCGAACACAGCGGATAATCGAGCAGACCTTCGGCCTCCTGAAGGCCAGGTTTAGGTGCCTCCATATGACAGGTGGATCCCTATTCTACTCACCAAAGAAGGTGTGCCAGATCATTGTGGTCTGCTGTATGCTTCACAACTTAGCTTTGCGACAACAGGTGCCTTTTCTGCAGGAGGATGGTCCAGATGGCGGTGTTGTTGCAGCTGTGGAGGCTGTGGACAGTGAAGACGAGGAAGCAGAAGAAGAGGACATCGACAACAGGGACTTGGTGATCCTGCAATATTTCCAGTGAGACACAGGTAAGAATACAAACCTGCCTACTATATGTACTTTAACACTACTACCTCTCTACTGTCTGTCGTTTTCACACAGTGTATGGTCACTGAGTTGTCACTTTCCCTTACAATTTCACAGATGTGGGTCCCACTGTGTGACATCTGCTTTGATTCCTCATGGACTAGAGCTGTGTGACATAGGTATGTTGACATTATAATTGAAAGAGCTTTTTGCCACAGTAATTGATAATACACTAATTCGAAATCACAGACTGAATCCAGATTGTTTTGTGCTTCAAGGGTGTTTATTTAAGTACTCAATATTGGAGGGGGTTACAAAATGGAGAGGGGTGATGGTGGAGGTATGTCCATGGAAGAGTCCAGTCTATTGGTCTCACAGGTGCATTGCCCAAATAGGCATAGGAAGTGGAGCTGGGGCAGTTTAAGGATGGACAGTGTGACAAAGTGGGACAGAAGGATGACATTCAGGGTGGTCTCATTTCTTGGCGGGGGTCTTGGCATCGTTCTTTGTCTTTGTCCTGGATCTCAGGGACCATTTGCGGGGTGGTTCTCCATCTGCAGGGGGTGGGGTGCTTTTGTGGTGGTCCTGTGGCAGTGCCTCCTGTCCACTAGCGCCGGCGGAGGTGGTGAGCAGTTCATCGTCCAGGCTAGTGTCAGGGGCCCCTTGTTGTTCCACAGTGTCCCTCCTGGTGTTGAGTACTTCCTTCAGCACCCCTACGATGGTGCCCAGGGTGGAATTGATGGCTCTGAGTTCCTCCCTGAAGCCCAAATACTGTTCCTCCTGCAGGTGCTGGGTCTCCTGAAACTTTCCCAGTACCGTTGCCATCGTCTCCTGGGAGTGGTGGTAGGCTCCCATGATGTTGGAGAGGGCCTCGTGGAGAGTGGGTTCCCTTGGCCTGTCCTCCCCCAGTCACACAGCAGCCCTCCCAGTTCCCCTGTGTTCCTGGGCCTCCGTCCCCTGAACCGTGTGCCCACTGCCCCCAGGTCCCTGTTGTTGTTGGGGTGGTGGGTTAGCCTGGGTTCCCTGTAGTGGTGGACACACTGCTGATTGACGTGTACTGGGGACAGAGGTATGGGCCCGCTGGGTGGGTGCTGTGCTTGTGTTTCCAGAGGGGGGAAGCTCTGTAGTGGCCTGTGACTGTGTGATGGGAACTGACTGTCCTGAGGTCCCCGATGGGCCAGGCTGGTCATCTAGATCCAGTTGGACAGAGCTGCTGGCATCACTGTGGGACTCTTCTGTTGGTAGTGTGGACATGTGTGGACCCTCCTGTCCGGTGACGTTGGGTAGGGGTCCTGCAGGGGTATAAAAGGATGTTTATTACATCTGTGTGTGCCATGGTGTGCAATGGGTGGGTGACCGTGTTCCCCAGTGCTTGCATTCCTATGTGGGACCTTGTGTGATGATGGTTTAGGGGGTGTATGGGTTTGTGCAGTGGGCATGCTTTGGTGATGGGTGTCCATGCTTTGGTGCTGCATGCAGGGCTTGGTGTTGGGATGTGTGGTTTGTGATGTTGGGACATTTGTGAGGAGTTGGAGTAATGGGGGTGAGGGTGAGGGTGGGGATATGTGATGGCATGCAGGTAGGGTGGGGGATGTAATAGTTAAGATTTGACTTACCAGAGTCCATTCCTCCTGCTACTCCTGCGAGGCCCTCAGGATGCAGAATCGCCAAGACCTGCTCCTCCCATGTTGTTAGTTGTGGGGGAGGAGGTGGGGGTCCGCCACCAGTCCGCTGAACCGCAAGGTGGTGTCTTGAGACCACGGAACGCACCTTCCCCCGTAGGTCGTTCCACCTCTTCCTAATGTCATCCTGATTTCTTGGGTGCTGTCCCACTGCGTAGACCCTGTCCACTATTCTTCGCCATAGCTCCATCTTCCTTGCAATGGAGGTGTGCTGCACCTGTGCTCCGAATAGCTGTGGCTCTACCCGGACGATTTCCTCCACCATGACCCTGAGCTCGTCCTCCGAGAACCTGGGGTGTCTTTGCCGTGCCATGGGGTGGTGTGGGTGATGTGTGGGGTGGTGTGTGTGGTGATAAGTGTGCTGATATGTAGTGGGGTGTTGTGTGAGGTGCGTGGAAGTTATCTGGGTGATGGTCTGGTGTGCCTGTGGATGCTAGTATTGTTGATGGTGGTGTCTCTCTCTCTGTGCTTCTTTCTCAATTGCTGTCGTAGGGGTTTGTGGGTGATGTGGGTGTATGTTTAATATTGTATTGGGTGTGTGGGAGTGGTGTGTGTATGTGTATCTTGTGTGTGTATTTTGAATTGTCCAATGTGGGTTTGTTTTGCAAATGTGTGTGTATTTTGAGCGCAGCGGTGTGTACCGCCAATGGAATACTGCGGTTGAAAGACCGCTGCGTGGATTTGTGTGTCTTGATAGTGTGGGCGTATTTCTGTTGGCGTGATGTTGGAGGTTTTGTTTTCGCCAGTTTATCACTGACCTTTGGTGTGGCGGACTTGTGTGGGTGTCTGAATTTTGGCAGATTCCGTGCTGTGGGTCATAATAGCTGTGGCGGATTTCCACGGGCGCGGCAGTGTGTTGGCAGACTTCTGCATGGCGGTAAGCGGCTTTTACCGCCAATGTTGTAATGACTGCCCAAGTTGTGGTAAGGGAACGATTTGTTGTTGCGTTGGTTTATTGAGTGATTATTGAATTAAAATTAGGTTGGACCAATTTTATAACACTTGTGTGCCTTTAATTAACATATTTACACACAATACTTAAGTTCTAAACTTCCCACTGAAACTGATAACACTGATAAAATGGATCCACTACAAGGACATAGCAGTAGCATTCCTACAAAAACCTCACTTTTTGAATGATGATGTGCCAAGACGACACTCTCCTATGCTCTCCTCTGTACTTCTTACAATTCCATTCCTCAGGTCAGAAGAAAGCCGAAGGTGTAGCTATATACCTTAGAAAAGGTAAACTATTTTCTGTAGATTCCATATTCTAACATAAAGAAGGAAGGATACTTGTTTTAAAATAAAGATTGGAGGGTGTTATTGTCATTGTAGCTTGTTACTTTGTTGTTGGGGTGATTTCAGAATTACATTAAACTCAGCACAAGATCGAGCCCATAACAGAGGGAGAAGGTCTACAAACACACTTAGCGTGTTACATGAGGGGCTTCAAGATCTAAAAATTTAGAAAGCAAATGTCCTCTTCTGGACTTGACATGTTTTGTACACAGAGAGAAAATCTTTAGAAATTCCTTGAGGCCCAGATATAAACCTATATACTATCCAACCATGCTCCTGTCCTCGTTCAATGCGACTTGTTCATGAGTTGGCATATCCTGCATAATTCAACACAGCGTAATCTTACAGGATCTCCTAAGAATTCCATGAGAGTATGCAGAATTATGCAAGAAGAGTAATTCTGCATTTAGCGCTATTTCTTAGTGAAAAATTGTCCCCTCACATCCGAAATGGACGTGAGGATGCAATCTGTTCTAAGAAGTAGCACTTAATGTAACCAAATACAAATATTGTGTGCAAGCAGACACTTGCTTGCTAAATATGCCCTTGGGGTATGGATTTTCCCCAACTTACTCCCAGCTTTTAGCCATATTTGAGGACAAGGATGCATTGCGCCTTTAATTAACATGTTTACACACAATACGTAAGTTCTAAACTTCCCTCTGAAACAGATAACACTGATAAAAATGGATCCACTACAAGGACATAGCAGTGGAATTCCTACAAAACCCTCAATTTTGAATGATGATGTGCCAAGACGATACTCTCCTATGCTCTCCTCTGTACTTCTTACAATTGCATTCCTCAGGTTAGAAGAAAGCCGAAGGTGTAGCTATATACCTTAGAAAAGGTAAACTATTTTATGTAGATTCCATATTCTAACATAAAGAAGGAAGGATACTTGTTTTAAAATAAAGATTGGAGGGTGTAATTGTCATTGTAGCTTGTTACTTTGTTGTTGGGGTGATTTCAGAATTACATTAAACTCAGCACAAGATCGAGCCCATAACAGAGGGAGAAGGTCTCAAAACACACTTAGCCTGTTACATGAGGGGCTTCAAGATCTAAACATTTGGAAAGCAAATGTCCTCCTCTGGACTTGACATGTTTTGTACACAGAGAGAAAATCTTTAGAAATTCCTTGAGGCCCAGATATAAACCTATATACTATCCAACCATGCTCCTGTCCTTGTTCAATGCGACTTGGTCATGAGTTGGCATATCCTGCATAATTCAATATAGCGTAATCTTACAGGATCTCCTAAGAATTCCATGAGAGTATGCAGAATTATGCAAGAAGATTAATTCTGCATTTAGCACTATTTCTAAGTGAAACATTGTCCCCTCACATCCAAAATGGACGCGAGGATGCAATCTGTTCTAAGAAGTAGCACTAAATCTAACCAAATACAAATATTGTGTGCAAGCAGACACTTGCTTGCTAAATATGCCCTTGGGGTATGGATTTCCCCTAACTTACTCCCAGCTTTTAGCCATATCTGAGGACAAGGATGCATTGCGCCTTTAATTAACATATTTACACACAATACGTAAGTTCTAAACTTCCCTCTGAAACAGATAACACTGATAAAAATGGATCCACTACAAGGACATAGCAGTGGAATTCCTACAAAATCCTCACTTTTTGAATGATGATGTGCCAAGACGATACTCTCCTATGCTCTCCTCTGTACTTCTTACAATTCCATTCCTCAGGTTAGAAGAAAGCCGAAGGTGTAGCTATATACCTTAGAAAAGGTAAACTATTTTATGTAGATTCCATATTCTAACATAAAGAAGGAAGGATACTTGTTTTAAAATAAAGATTGGAGGGTGTAATTGTCATTGCAGCTTGTTACTTTGTTGTTGGGGTGATTTCAGAATTACATTAAACTCAGCACAAGATCGAGCCCATAACAGAGGGAGAAGGTCTACAAACACACTTAGCGTGTTACATGAGGGTGTCGCGTGGGCTCTCATTATTCTAAATGAGACTACTGGATTTCTGGGTAGCAGGATCTATAACGGTGTGGGGGACTGAGTCTGACCCACGTGTAAAGAACTCTGTCACCCTAAATCCGGTTTTTGCTCCGGCTAACTAGCAGTGCCTCATTTCTCCCATGTGGAAGGAATGATTTGGCAGCCGAGCGCATGACATCTTTGGAACTTCTCAGGGAAGTTGTGGTTACTCAGATCCAAACCAACTCTCTTATTTCCAATATGATCTCATATACAAATGACAAAGACAGTATAAGTTTTATATAATGTTTTAATAAAACGACTGTATTTTAGATATTAAGGCGTGAGCAGCAATAACCAGAACGATACAACACAGTAGGATTGAAATAGTCACCAGGAGAGTAAAACATAAGAACAAAGCTATCATACTGTCTAACAGTTTCTACTCTCCCTCTGCTTGTTCTATTTAGAGCAAAGCATGTTAAGCTTCTAGCTTGCCTATTAGAATCACTGTGGAGACATCAGCCCTCATACCTGAGCAAAGACCTGTCATCTTGGTTCAGCATCTGCAACGAGGCAGTCAGCGTCTAGTTGTGGTTCCCTGGTCGGAATCTCCCTCTTGCGTGTATTGGGACAAGGAAGTGATTTTATAACTAACATGTCATCGTGATCACAAAATGTCCCTACGCAGGAATGCCAAGTCTAAACTCTTACCACGTCTATCGGCAATGTACCAGACTGTATCCTTGACTGAAGCACAGAGTAAATATGTTATGGAGAACTCCAGTGCTGAAGTAGGCAAAACAGTGTGATATGAATAAAAAAACAACACCGTAGAACTGGCTATTTGAAAAATAACAGTACGAAGCCTAATAAAAAGCATGTAGAGCAAAGTGCACAGAGGCTCTAAGCTGTCAGCAAATTAATAAAATATATTCAGGGCAAAGTGCAGAAAGGCCTAAAGCCTGAAGCTAAAGCGCAATGAATACGTAAAACTAACCACACTACACCCTCCCCTTGTCGGTAGCAAGTGGTTCCAATAATATAAAAGGATGCCCCAAATATAAACAATACCTAAAACCATTATTTCGACAAAGTGAGAAGACAACAAAGTCATAAATTTAGGTAACATGTGACCATAAAGCCAAATTCAATATAGTGTCAATTTCGTAAAAATCCAATCGTCAGATAGAAGCAATAGAACGCAGGAGTTCCTCCACTTCGATATATGTCAATATCGGAAGATCCACGCCACAAAGTACCATGGAGCAGGTGTGATCCAAAGCCCCAAAACCATTCAGGGCGGCACCCCGTGCAGGGCCTATGAAAGAGACAATACCATCTTCCTCCAGGAAGGGAATCTCATAAACTGCCTCACGAAGCAAGCGCATCCGTAGTGCACAAGTCTGGGAATGAGCCCTAATCGGGAACATCAACAGATCAGTATCGACCATTGGAGGGCGCTGCAATGAGAGACAGAGAGCCAGTGCATGTTCAAACGAGCACCATAGGCACCGAAATACGGGTTGCACACAATCCAAAACCGGTCTGAATGACAGAGACCAGTCACACTCCAAATGTCCCAGGAGTGTTGCTCCAAAATGCTGCATCATGTGTTCACGACACAGCTGCGCTGACGGGAGCAGCAATACAGGATCTCGTCGTGACGGGACAGCCATTGCGAAAAAATAGCAACAACAGCAAGACTCCAGCCAATAAAGCCAAAGTAATCGGGAAACCCCCAAAAATGCTTCCGAAAATAGAATGTATAGCCGAAGGTATCAAACCGAATATGGAAGAGAAGGTGTGAGCGAAACCAACACCAACGACTTTGAAAAAATGTGCAATACCAGCAGTGCTGGATGCATTAAATACACGTCCCACAAGTTCACCTAAGTGATTCGGAAAGTTAGTATTCAAAAGGGACTGTATCTCCGCCGATGACCTTGCCACCTGAAGTGCGTAGGTCTCGCTAGCAGATGTAAGGGCCACATGCTTTTGAAACAATAAAGCTTTTAGCCGACTCAATTTGTCAAAATCAACCTTGGAAGTAGCAATATGAGGCCAGATGTACGCTACCTCCCTAATTTGAGTGGGGGGAAACAACACATTCCCGCAGCACGTAACGGCCTTGTTGACAACGACGATGTAAACTATTCCGGCACGCATGCCACAGCAGCGTTCGCTGTTAAGAACAATGTAACTGCTGTTAGAAAGCACCTGGAAAGTGTTTTTAATAACCGAGACTGGAACTCCCTTCAGATAACAAGCTAAGTTAGCAATCGAAGCGTTACACGCCCCGTGCAAGGACAGCTGTTTACAAACCATTGAATGGCTGACAGAAGCTTCGCATTCGCTGCCGCTAAGAAAAACCTCCTTCAAACCATTAACACATCTGTACTGAAAGGGAAGGTCCCACACCTTGTGTATGTAACTGTCTCCCAATAGTTCATATCTTCCCACCGGAATGTGCTTCAAACACTAAGTAAATGGCAAAGTAGAGATAGGCAAATTAATAACCCCATGAATCAACCATTCAGCTGATGGAATCTCAGCTACCGTGAAAGGCAGTTTCTCTAATTTCTCAATATTTAACATAACATGTCGCTTCCTTTTTAGCCATCAGTTGTTGTTGACGAGTCAAATTAAAAGAGATAAAGATCTCTCTGGCACGAACGTGCTGCCATGGAACGCGACCCGCCTTCAAGGTCTGAAGAGTCCAACCCAGCTGCATGATGGACCGCGTCTGACTCTGCCCATGATATAAAGAAGACATGTCTGATTTAATAATGTCAATGGCAGAGGAAACAATGCTGTCAATCGTGTAAACACGGTCAGAAAGGGTATGCATGCCATTATCAACAACAGACAAAGTCTGCATCAGATTTTCTTGATCAATCTGCCTCAACCGGGCTGCAGCCTCCTGTTGTGAAAGCTTCCAAATCTCATTATAAACCTTGTATAAGAACGTTTTCTTTCGTGGTACTTTGGGTCCTGACAAAAAATCTTGTAAATCAGTATCATTAGACAGTAACGTGAGATGTGACTTAACTGCATCCAGCGTGGATGACTTCAACCATTGCTGACAAAGCTTCCCCACACTGTATGTAGTTATAATATCAGCATGTTCTGGTGAAACGTAACGAGGGTCTGCCCTACTAGTCCTGAACCCCCCTGAAGAGGTGACAAAACGTTGATGACACATATTAGTGTCCACAGGCCATAATAACCACCCGCCAGGATGTCACAATGAAGTGTTAAGCGTACCATTCTGGACCCAATGTGTAAAGTCACTAAAAGTAGCATTCACATAGTGCTGCCAATTTTTTAATTTAGAAGGGACAGGTATACTAGGCAAAGTCAACTCCCTAATTGTCGCTAAGCCCAAACAGCTAGTCTGTTGTACTGTGTCATTGAGTAAAATCATCTGCACAGGGATAATGCATGCTCTAAATAGCGTGTCCCTGCCTTGCATGTGCCAATTTTTCGAACCCCAAACACTTTTCAAGTCAACAGTTTTAAACCAGTATTCATATCCCTCGACCGAAAGTTTAGATACAAACAAATTGGAATACAGTAATTTAGTATCGGTCAATAACATTTGCTTATTAGAATACGGTGCAACTTTAAAATAGTAGGACTTAGCATTTTGTTGATCATGCCCAGAAAAATATGCAAATTTATCATAATACGTTTTCGAACTCCCTTGTGGAGGAGTCGAGCAATGATCCCATTGCACATAATTAAATATGGGCTTGGGGCTACTAGCTTTATGTATAAAGTGGTGTCCATAATAGTTATAACAAAACATGTCACCATGATTATCTCTAAACTGGTAAGCATCTTCATCGTCATAGACAGTATAGTATTGCAAATCCGTTAGCATAGAATCTACTGTCTTCACATCCCAATCATCAGCAACAATGCCCGGTATAACAATATCATTCATTGATAATTTGAGGACATACGGTATTTGAATCAATTCAGTGGGACCATATATATCAAACATTACTTTATCCCACACAATTCCACCCGGAACTGGTATAGCAGAAATGTTTACTGTGGACAAGTTTCTTCGAACCATATGAGACGAACAATGTGGTTTTAACACAGTCTCCACGTGCTCAATGTCTGATCGATCAGGAAGAAAATGACCATGTATGACCAGAAAAAAAGTAACCACAAATCCCAACCATAATAAAATAGTCATCACGGCCAAAAACAGCCAAAAATAGTTCCAAGGAAGAACAAAATATGTGCGTTTAAGCCAACCCAGCAGCCGTCGTGGACCGTGGACAGAAGACATCGAGGACGAGGAGCCGGACCCATCATTATCAGCGTCGTTGAAGCAGCCAGAAGCAGTTCTAGCAAAAGGTGCAACTGTGAACGAAGAATCAGATGGAGGCTCTCGCCGTGGCATGCTATAAACCACATGTTCAGAAACGTCAGTAGAACGTACAGCAATTTGATCACAAGATTCCATATTAATCGCCGTCGGTGGAACAATCGCAAGATCATCATCCACCCTCCCCAAGCTCGGAGAGGAAACAGTGTCGGTGAAAATCACCTGCAGCGGGACTTCTTCCCCAGTAGTGAGAGGGATTCCGGAACTACTGGGTGTCCCTCTTGGTCTGCTGTGCAGAATCGGCCACATGTTGTAACTTGACATTATCAATGGAAACAAAGCGATTTCCTTTGGCTCCTCGCAGCGGCGGTAAAATCACAGTTCTTGTGCCGCTCACCCCTAACACAGGGACAGGTTCTCGATAAGAAGGACCAAATTCTTTTTTAACTGCAACCTTTTCACGCACTAGATCCCCAATCCTGGGTATCCAACCAGTAGGTGTTACTGGCTCATCCTTAATTCCTGAGGAGGCAGCACTGGCAGAAGAGTTATCTTCACGGAATTGTTGTAAATCCTGCAAAACAGTGACACGATCATTTATGTCAAAGGGCGTATCTGCCGCCTCCACACCAGGACCATCTAGGAGGCTGCTAGATGTTTTTTTCTCCAAAAAATGTGTCGCTAAGCTCTTGCCCTCACTCGACAACTCATATCCCAGGAAAATGACGCTGAGGAAGGCAATCTTTGATTTCTTAAAATTAAACTTAAAGCCAATATCAGCAAACCCCACAACAATGCGCGATACACGCCTCAGATGTTGCAGAATCTCATCATCTGTCAGATATATGTCATCAACATATGATAATGCTTCAGGGTCGAACTCATGCAGCATTTCAGTTACACGAGCCGAAAACAGTCCAGGTCTATTCTTATACCCCTGAGGCAAACGACAAAAAATTTTCTGAGAGCCAAACGCACTAAAACAGGTATAGTCCCGACTCTCGGGCGCTATATTCTGGCAGAAAAATCCATTCGAGATATCCAATGTTGTCTTGTATATTTTACGCACTATATTATTCATAAGCGCTGCGCTGTATGACTATTCAAATGTCGGTAATCCACCACTATCCTATAGGAATGGTCCGGTTTAGCAACCGGAAACAAGGGATTATTCATCGGCGAGACACAGGGCTCAATTACACCCTGGTACTCCAATTGTGCAAGAATTTTCCTAACCGATGCCCTTGCTTCAAATTTGATAGGATACTGCGGTTGTGGCTGAGGTTCGCCCTTTATCTGAATAACATGATAAGGTGATTGTCTGTCCCACCCCACATTATTTCTATACAAGGCGGGAGCCTGTGCTAGATCCCAATATTTACTATAGGACTCCGCTAGTTCTCTCGGAACAAGTGGTGAGAAGGAAGGTGTAATAACCACCTCCCCAACCGGACAGTCGCGAACAAAGTCAGGTGGCCAATCTTGTTCGGCCAGCAGAACATCATATGATTTTACCACATGGTCCCAAAAAATGGCGTTTATAATACGTTCAATGTCCCCTTCCAATCGCAGAGTCACTTCATATACTCTATCAGTTTCAGAGACTCGCATATCCGCCGTCTCGACTTGTATGAAGTCATCAGTTGCTTTCACCTCCAGATGCTCTAGAAGACTCCGGCGAACTATTGTGACCTCTGCCGCGCTGTCTAACAGTGCTAACGCCCATGTCTTGTTCGTCAAGAGAACTCTCTTCTTGAGCGGCATGTCTGACTGAGACAGCTGCCACTTTCTTCTTTTTAAATTGCTGTTTCTGTTGCAGCGGTTTCTCTTCTTGTTTAATAGAAACCTCCGCTGGGCGTTGTTAATCCTGTCTCGGTTTCACGTACTCCGTCCTCCGCTCTGACCGCCCACCTCTCTCACTTCTTTTTTCCGAGGAGTCCTGAAAGGAACGAGATTGGCGTGTATCAGTATATTGATATCTATCAGGCGTCTTCAAAGTATCCCTATTCCTGAGATTATACCTATTCTGTGGGGTCTCCGGTTGCGGAGACTGCCCACCATCTTTCTTAGGTGTTTGCTGTTTCTTTTCCCAGCGCTTTTTCGAACCCTCAGGTTGTTGCTGTTTAGCATTGTCTTTATTATTTTTACCCTGTAACTGGGGTTTTTGTTGTCTAGCCCCTAGGCTATCACGACCAATACTAGAATATGTTTCCGCTATTATTCTCTGAAGCTCCCGCTCCTGATTAAGCAGCGGAACATCCCGAAGACGCATTCGCACTGCTAGTGCTACTGCCTCTCCTTTGAGATTACTCAAAATAATAGAAGAAACTGTGGCAAAATTGCCCAGCAACTGCATGCCCAAATCCAAGGCAGGGGCAGCCCCATATTCATCCTGAATCTGTTTAAGTACGTCCAGTAAATTAGCTAATGTCAGTGTACCATGTGCCGTAGTGTAGAGCGCGGCAAATACCGTGCCCCAGGTATTACAAAGGTCCACCGGAGGAACCATCCCGTACGGCAAACACATCGTCAAAATTCTATGTTTATCCTGAGGTCCCGTATGGGGAAATACTGCTTCCAGCGTATTAATTTTTTGCGCCAGCCAAAATGGAGACTCCTCTCGTTTAGCCGGTACCTTACCAATAACTGAGTGTACAGTGGCCGGATTAATACCCGGAACCACAGCCTGTGGGTGCGCTGGAGCAGCACACGCTGCATTCGTATTTAGTGTCTGCATGACAAACTGAACTAATCGTCTATATGTAGCCGTTAATTCCGCATATAAACGATGAACTTCAACCACTGCCAATTGAGCAACCGCAGGATGTGGTGTATATGTAGCCAATAAAGGCCAGGTTGGACCATCATTACTCAGTTGACCTAACCTAACTTGTGTTACTGTGTGTGGGAGGGCGCCATCAAGCCAATTATGGTGTTCTTGATAAGATAGAGGTATTTCTAAATAAGCGTAAGACCTGTATTGTCCAGGGACATTCGCAACTGTGTATTCGTGAAAAGTATTTGTTCCCCCATCCACTGCTGGAAATCCGACCCAAGAATAAAAAAGTTCAGTTCTATAGGTTGCATGGGCGTCCACCACAAAAGTTACTGGACCCCCCTGGACTGTCAGTCCATGTGTCAACAGATGTCCCGTGAGCGGGTGACGCATATTAATTGCTATATTCACTACATTAGGATTCGCAATTTTTATAAAAAAATAGCTTCAGGTCAGAGAAGGCACACCAATATCGGGGTTTTTCCTTTTCAAAGTTCAAGCTTGAACAACCAACCACTAAGCAACAGGAAGCACCTATGCCGTGGCGGCGGAAACCCTCAGCCCCACGGACGTCTCCGTATACTGAACCGAGGAGTCAAAATATATATGAGACCAAGAGAGTCAGTCGTACCTAATCATTAGAGCCAGACCAAACGTTGGCGGCGCCATGTCGCGTGGGCTCTCATTATTCTAAATGAGACTACTGGATTTCTGGGTAGCAGGATCTATAACGGTGTGGGGGACTGAGTCTGACCCACGTGTAAAGAACTCTGTCACCCTAAATCCGGTTTTTGCTCCGGCTAACTCCGGCTAACTAGCAGTGCCTCATTTCTCCCATGTGGAAGGAATGATTTGGCAGCCGTGCGCATGACATCTTTGGAACTTCTCAGGGAAGTCGTGGTTACTCAGATCCAAACCAACTCTCTTATTTCCAATATGATCTCATATACAAATGACAAAGACAGTATAAGTTTTATATAATGTTTTAATAAAACGACTGTATTTTAGATATTAAGGCGTGAGCCGCAATAACCAGAACGATACAACACAGTAGGATTGAAATAGTCACCAGGAGAGTAAAACATAAGAACAAAGCTATCATATTGTCTAATAGTTTCTACTCTCCCTCTGCTTGTTCTATTTAGAGCAAAGCATGTTAAGCTTCTAGCTTGCCTATTAGAATCACTGTGGAGACATCAGCCCTCATACCTGAGCAAAGACCTGTGATCTTGGTTCAGCATCTGCAACGAGGCAGTCAGCGTCTAGTTGTGGTTCCCTGGTCGGAATCTCCCTCTTGCGTGTATTGGGACAAGGAAGTGATTTTATAACTAACATGTCATTGTGATCACAAAATGTCCCTACGCAGGAATGCCAAGTCTAAACTCTTACCACGTCTATCGGCAATGTACCAGACTGTATCCTTGACTGAAGCACAGAGTAAATATGTTATGGAGAACTCCAGTGCTGAAGTAGACAAAACAGTGTGATATGAATAAAAAAACAACACCGTAGAACTGGCTATTTGAAAAATAACAGTAAGAAGCCTAATAAAAAGCATGTAGAGCAAAGTGCACAGAGGCTCTAAGCTGTCAGCAAATGAATAAAATATATTCAGGGCAAAGTGCACAAAGGCCTAAAGCCTGAAGCTAAAGCGCAATGAATACGTAAAACTAACCACACTACAAGGGGCTTCAAGATCTAAACATTTGGAAAGCAAATGTCCTCCTCTGGACTTGACATGTTTTGTACACAGAGAGAAAATCTTTAGAAATTCCTTGAGGCCCAGATATAAACCTATATACTATCCAACCATGCTCCTGTCCTCATTCAATGCGACTTGGTCATGAGTTGGCATATCCTGCATAATTCTATATTGCGTAATCTTACAGGATCTCTTAAGAATTCCATGAGAGTATGCAGAATTATGCAAGAAGATTAATTCTGCATTTAGCGCTATTTCTTAGTGAAACATTGTCCCCTCAAATCCAAAATGGACGCGAGGATGCAATCTGTTCTAAGAAGTAGCACTAAATGTAACCAAATACAAATATTGTGTGCAAGCAGACACTTGCTTGCTAAATATGCCTTTGGGGTATGGATTTCCCCTAACTTACTCCCAGCTTTTAGCCATATTTGAGGACAAGGATGCATTGCGCCTTTAATTAACATATTTACACACAATACGTACGTTCTAAACTTCCCTCTGAAACAGATAACACTGATAAAAATGGATCCACTACAAGGACATAGCAGTGGAATTCCTACAAAATCCTCACTTTTTGAATGATGATGTGCCAAGACGATATTCTCCTATGCTCTCCTCTGTACTTCTTACAAATCCATTCCTCAGGTTAGAAGAAAGCCGAAGGTGTAGCTATATACCTTAGAAAAGGTAAACTATTTTATGTAGATTCCATATTCTAACATAAAGAAGGAAGGATACTTGTTTTAAAATAAAGATTGGAGGGTGTAATTGTCATTGCAGCTTGTTACTTTGTTGTTGGGGTGGATTCAGAATTACATTAAACTCAGCACAAGATCGAGCCCATAACAGAGGGAGAAGGTCTACAAACACCCTTAGCGTGTTACATGAGGGGCTTCAAGATCTAAACATTCGGAAAGCAATAGTCCTCCTCTGGACTTGACATGTTTTGTACACAGAGAGAAAATCTTTAGAAATTCCTTGAGGCCCAGATATAAACCTATATACTATCCAACCATGCTCCTGTCCTCGTTCAATGCGACTTGTTCATGAGGTGGCATATCCTGCCTAATTCAACACAGCGTAATCTTACAGGATCTCCTAAGAATTCCATGAGAGTATGCAGAATTATGCAAGAAGAGTAATTCTGCATTAAGCGCTATTTCTTAGTGAAAAATTGTCCCCTCACATCCGAAATGGACGTGAGGATGCAATCTGTTCTAAGAAGTAGCACTAAATGTAACCAAATACAAATATTGTGTGCAAGCAGACACTTGCTTGCTAAATATGCCCTTGGGGTATGGATTTCCCCCAACTTACTCCCAGCTTTTAGCCATATTTGAGGACAAGGATGCATTGCGCCTTTAATTAACATATTTACACACAATACGTAAGTTCTAAACTTCCCTCTGAAACAGATAACACTGATAAAAATGGATCCACTACAAGGACATAGCAGTGGAATTCCTACAAAATCCTCACTTTTTGAATGATGATGTGCCAAGACGATATTCTCCTATGCTCTCCTCTGTACTTCTTACAATTCCATTCCTCAGGTTAGAAGAAAGCCGAAGGTGTAGCTATATACCTTAGAAAAGGTAAACTATTTTATGTAGATTCCATATTCTAACATAAAGAAGGAAGGATACTTGTTTTAAAATAAAGATTGGAGGGTGTAATTGTCATTGCAGCTTGTTACTTTGTTGTTGGGGTGGATTCAGAATTACATTAAACTCAGCACAAGATCGAGCCCATAACAGAGGGAGAAGGTCTACAAACACACTTAGCGTGTTACATGAGGGGCTTCAAGATCTAAACATTCGGAAAGCAAATGTCCTCCTCTGGACTTGACATGTTTTGTACACAGAGAGAAAATCTTTAGAAATTCCTTGAGGCCCAGATATAAACCTATATACTATCCAACCATGCTCCTGTCCTCGTTCAATGCGACTTGTTCATGAGGTGGCATATCCTGCATAATTCAACACAGCGTAATCTTACAGGATCTCCTAAGAATTCCATGAGAGTATGCAGAATTATGCAAGAAGAGTAATTCTGCATTAAGCGCTATTTCTTATTGAAAAATTGTCCCCTCACATCCGAAATGGACGTGAGGATGCAATCTGTTCTAAGAAGTAGCACTAAATGTAACCAAATACAAATATTGTGTGCAAGCAGACACTTGCTTGCTAAATATGCCCTTGGGGTATGGATTTCGCCCAACTTACTCCCAGCTTTTAGCCATATTTGAGGACAAGGATGCATTGCGCCTTTAATTAACATATTTACACACAATACGTACGTTCTAAACTTGCCTCTGAAACAGATAACAGTGATAAAAATGGATCCACTACAAGGACATAGCAGTGGAATTCCTACAAAAACCTCACTTTTTGAATGGTGATGTGCCAAGACGATACTCTCCTATGCTCTCCTCTGTACTTCTTACAATTCCATTCCTCAGGTCAGAAGAAAGCCGAAGGTGTAGCTATATACCTTAGAAAAGGTAAACTATTTTCTGTAGATTCCATATTCTAACATAAAGAAGGAAGGATACTTGTTTTAAAATAAAGATTGGAGGGTGTAATTGTCATTGCAGCTTGTTACTTTGTTGTTGGGGTGGATTCAGAATTACATTAAACTCAGCACAAGATCGAGCCCATAACAGAGGGAGAAGGTCTACAAACACACTTAGCGTGTTACATGAGGGGCTTCAAGATCTAAACATTCGGAAAGCAATAGTCCTCCTCTGGACTTGACATGTTTTGTACACAGAGAGAAAATCTTTAGAAATTCCTTGAGGCCCAGATATAAACCTATATACTATCCAACCATGCTCCTGTCCTCGTTCAATGCGACTTGTTCATGAGGTGGCATATCCTGCCTAATTCAACACAGCGTAATCTTACAGGATCTCCTAAGAATTCCATGAGAGTATGCAGAATTATGCAAGAAGAGTAATTCTGCATTAAGCGCTATTTCTTAGTGAAAAATTGTCCCCTCACATCCGAAATGGACGTGAGGATGCAATCTGTTCTAAGAAGTAGCACTAAATGTAACCAAATACAAATATTGTGTGCAAGCAGACACTTGCTTGCTAAATATGCCCTTGGGGTATGGATTTCCCCCAACTTACTCCCAGCTTTTAGCCATATTTGAGGACAAGGATGCATTGCGCCTTTAATTAACATATTTACACACAATACGTAAGTTCTAAACTTCCCTCTGAAACAGATAACACTGATAAAAATGGATCCACTACAAGGACATAGCAGTGGAATTCCTACAAAATCCTCACTTTTTGAATGATGATGTGCCAAGACGATATTCTCCTATGCTCTCCTCTGTACTTCTTACAATTCCATTCCTCAGGTTAGAAGAAAGCCGAAGGTGTAGCTATATACCTTAGAAAAGGTAAACTATTTTATGTAGATTCCATATTCTAACATAAAGAAGGAAGGATACTTGTTTTAAAATAAAGATTGGAGGGTGTAATTGTCATTGCAGCTTGTTACTTTGTTGTTGGGGTGGATTCAGAATTACATTAAACTCAGCACAAGATCGAGCCCATAACAGAGGGAGAAGGTCTACAAACACACTTAGCGTGTTACATGAGGGGCTTCAAGATCTAAACATTCGGAAAGCAAATGTCCTCCTCTGGACTTGACATGTTTTGTACACAGAGAGAAAATCTTTAGAAATTCCTTGAGGCCCAGATATAAACCTATATACTATCCAACCATGCTCCTGTCCTCGTTCAATGCGACTTGTTCATGAGGTGGCATATCCTGCATAATTCAACACAGCGTAATCTTACAGGATCTCCTAAGAATTCCATGAGAGTATGCAGAATTATGCAAGAAGAGTAATTCTGCATTAAGCGCTATTTCTTATTGAAAAATTGTCCCCTCACATCCGAAATGGACGTGAGGATGCAATCTGTTCTAAGAAGTAGCACTAAATGTAACCAAATACAAATATTGTGTGCAAGCAGACACTTGCTTGCTAAATATGCCCTTGGGGTATGGATTTCGCCCAACTTACTCCCAGCTTTTAGCCATATTTGAGGACAAGGATGCATTGCGCCTTTAATTAACATATTTACACACAATACGTAAGTTCTAAACTTGCCTCTGAAACAGATAACAGTGATAAAAATGGATCCACTACAAGGACATAGCAGTGGAATTCCTACAAAAACCTCACTTTTTGAATGGTGATGTGCCAAGACGATACTCTCCTATGCTCTCCTCTGTACTTCTTACAATTCCATTCCTCAGGTCAGAAGAAAGCCGAAGGTGTAGCTATATACCTTAGAAAAGGTAAACTATTTTCTGTAGATTCCATATTCTAACATAAAGAAGGAAGGATACTTGTTTTAAAATAAAGATTGGAGGGTGTTATTGTCATTGTAGCTTGTTACTTTGTTGTTGGGGTGATTTCAGAATTACATTAAACTCAGCACAAGATCGAGCCCATAACAGAGGGAGAAGGTCTACAAACACACTTAGCGTGTTACATGAGGGGCTTCAAGATCTAAAAATTTAGAAAGCAAATGTCCTCTTCTGGACTTGACATGTTTTGTACACAGAGAGAAAATCTTTAGAAATTCCTTGAGGCCCAGATATAAACCTATATACTATCCAACCATGCTCCTGTCCTCGTTCAATGCGACTTGGTCATGAGTTGGCATATCCTGCATAATTCAACACAGCGTAATCTTACAGGATCTTCTAAGAATTCCATGAGAGTATGCAGAATTATGCAAGAAGATTAATTCTGCATTTATCGCTATTTCTTAGTGAAACATTGTCCCCTCACATCCAAAATGGACGCGAGGATGCAATCTGTTCTAAGAAGTAGCACTAAATGTAACCAAATACAAATATTGTGTGCAAGCAGACACTTGCTTGCTAAATATGCCCTTGGGATATGGATTTCCCCCAACTTACTCCCAGCTTTTAGCCATATTTGAGGGCAAGGATGCATTATGCATTTTGCTCTAAGCATTCGTGCCAAATGCAGCAGAGCACAAATACCGAGCACCTGCTCTAACTTTCTAAATGTGCTCTCATGGTAGGATTTATTTCCCCCAAATTCTTCTCAATTAAATGAGCAGGAGAAGTCACATTTTCTTTGGTACTTCTGCATCAAAACATAACACAGTATTACTGAAAACTACTTTGATTACTCTGACATATTAGAAATTCTACCCAGGCCAAGTAATGAATAACCTCATCTTGCAGAAACAATGACGTATAAATGAAATGCCTTTCTGGGATTCTATTGTCAGAGGAGCAATTAGAGAGGCTCTACAGCAGTGATACTCAAAGTGCAGCACCAGCTGCATGTGGCCCTCCTGACCTTTACATGCGGCCCCCTGGTCAAGGTCAGCACTGGACTTCTATTGACTCAACTCAGAACTATCACTAAAAACATATTAAATGAAAGGCAAACATTTAGTTAACTGTAATTTGAAGATAAAGAAAGGAAGTAATTAGGGTGTTCTGCACCACTTAATGTTAGGAACACCTTTGTTGTTAAAGACTCTTGCGGTAAACATGTGAAAAAAACAACTCTCTTCAAATTCAAAAAGTGTATTACATTAACATGCAGAACTGTTTCATGTTATTACATCAGATTATATCAGTACACTAGGAAGTATTTTTTTAACATGAACATGAATTTAGAAACATTCCGTACCCCCTTTATCTGAAAACAATGTTAATAATGAAACAAGAGGTAAGTCAGTTTTTGGGTGGCCTAGGTTGCTATTGTACCTGAACAACATTATAGCTTCTGAACACAAACTCAGGAGAAGGTTTTGTACATCACACATCCTGAAGCCGTTTCTTTTATGGTCCTTTTATATGTGATGTTGAAGAAAAAGGAGGGGCAATGAAATAAAACTCTTGCCTAGGATCACACAGCTTGGTCAAGTGTGGAAGCTAGAATTGATCCTAGGTTTTCAGGTTTCACATTGTGCAATTCAGCCACTTGATGTACATGTTTTGCTTCCCCTAAACCCATGTGTGGTATTTTTGTATATAGTGTTCCTTTATTAGTGTTTTCTTAGTGTATTTTCTGTTTATTTATTTATTGTGTGAATATTGGTATGTTCCTTCTCCCCCCATTCTTTTACTGTTCTAGTAGAATGGAATGAACTTGACTGGAGTTGCTGGTTAGAGATTGGACTCTGGCTGTTGTGGATGGAGTTTCTTTTCCCTGGATTGATGCTACAATAAACTCAATTACAGTTTAAATCCTAAGAAGACCATCACTACATATTGGCGAGGATTGGTGCTTTTAACCTTCACTTGGATCTCCGCCTTCAGGAAACTCCAACACAATCCAAAGAAACTCCATTTTATTTATGAGCATTTAGATCTGCTCGTAGTACATATTAAGGTACTTTTGTTTGTAACCGTATTCGGATTTTTCTTACATTTTTTCCCATTTTCGACTCTGCCATCGTTTTTCTCTCATGCCCGTTGATTTTTGATTATACACTATCTGAGCGCATTGCAGCTGTCGTCTCTTGGCAACGGCTGACGCCATCTTCCGGATTCTTATTTCCCTAGAGAGCAGCTGTGTGGATTTCCCCCTCTGGCGTCCGCATTTCCAGGCAACAATCTCTGCCGCCTGCCGGACGTTTATTTACTTTCTAAACAGCATCTACGATGTTTGCGAGTGCGCTTGCTGACGGAATTATTATTCTGTGCACAGTTTCTGTGTGCTGCATGTCTGCATGAACTTATTTTATCTGAAATTTTACACAGCTTCAGAAGTTCCTTTAATTGTTCCAGTTCAGAGGAACTTTGTTATTTGCAATTGGAAGGTCTTCTGTGTACGGAATTTGAAAACATGCAGAACATTACACCACCTCCGTTTTTTTTATCTCTTCCTGAAGACCCTCCCGTACCATGGCCCAAATGGAAGAAAGTTGTTTTAACATACATTTGTGTTTGTGGAAGCAATTAATCTGCTGAAAGGAAAACTTCAGTTCCACAACACTGCCTTGGAGCTGAAGGTCAAGAAATGTTGGAAACTTTGCTTACAATACCCTCTCCTGATGGTGCTGAAGGAGATACTTCATTAACTGAATTTGAAACAACTTTATTTAGATTGGACAGACATTTTTTGCATAAAATATTTATCTTTCTGCAGAGGTATTACTTTAGCAGACATAAACAGAAGGATGAAGAATCTTTTGAGGATTTTGTCACAGCCTTACGTAAACTTGCTTCATTGTGCAATTTTGGTGAGAAGGTGGATGAGCGTATTCAAGATCAATTTATGCTTGAATGTAAAAGTGATAAAGCTAGAGAAGCTTTGTGGTCAAAAAATGGCCCTACTTTAGATGAAGAACTAACAGTTGCCAAACAAGTGGAACATTCTATGTAATGCATAGAGGACTTGAAAAAGTAAAAAAATACACTTGTTGATATTCAAGCTCTTGATATTAAGTCTAAAACTAAAAGTCAAGAAAACAATAAAACTAAATTATTATGTTTTAGATGCGGATCGTCTACTCACCTTGCTAATAGCAAAGAATGTTTCGCACTTAATGTTGTTCGTAATAAGTGTGGGAAAAAGGGACACATTGCTAAGTGTTACAAATCATTAGCCAAGTCTAAGCTCAAAATCCATTAAATTGAATGTGATGATGATCGTGATTTTATTCTTCAAATTGTAAATGATGTTAACTGTGTTTCCAGTATTCATTGTGAATATCCATCCGATTCAGTTGATGTAAATGGTATCTCTATTTCCATGATGGATTCTGGTGCAAAACTATCTCTTGTGTCTGAATACAGTATGATTATGCAAAATATTTTCAAGGGAAAGTTTCTCTTCAAGACCCAGATGTTACTCCCTACAGTTATGGTGGCAAACCAATAGAACTGAGGGGATACTTTGATGCTACTATTTCAGGAAACAACATTTTTGGCAAGGTATATGTTCCTGTTGTTGATGATACCATTTTAAGTTGGCCTCATCAGAAAATGCTTGGTATTATTTTGAATCCTAATTCCGTACCACAAGTGCAAGTATAGAAGATTAATGATTTTGGTGTGGAACTCATGAATGAATTTCCTGATGTATTTGTCTCCAAAGCAGGATGTATCATTGGTTACAAGCACTGCATCTGTTTGAAGGATGGCTCACAACCTGTAGCCTGTAAAGTTAGAAGTATTCCTTTTAGTGTACAAGGGAAGGTGAAGTTAGAACTTCAAAGGTTACAATCTGAAGGCTTTTTATTGAGGAGGTTGAGCAGCACAGTGGATTGCCCCAATTGTGGTTTCCACGAAGACGTCTGGGGACATTAGGTTATGTATTGACCTCAGGCACCTCAACAAAGCTGTATTGAAGATAAATTTTTGCTGCCAAATATAAGTGAGATGGTCAGCTCGTTGGGTGATGCAAAATATTTTACTAGTCTAGACCTGGGCTCTGCATATCATCAGGTTCAATTGTGTGAGCAATCAAAATTGTTAACATCCTTCATAACTCCTTTTGGTGTTTATAAATGTAACAGAATGCCTTTTGGGTTATGTTCTGCAGCTTCCGTTTTTCAGAAACTTATGAACGAGATCCTTGGTGAATTAGATGGTGTCAAGGGCCAGATGCAGCAAACTGTTTGCAACTCGCAAACGGCGAAAATCGCCGTTTGCGACTCGCAAATGCGTGTTTGCTATGCAGAAATGCGTTTTGCAAGTCGGAACCCACTCGCAAAATGCATTTCCGAGTCGCAAATAGGAAGGGGTGTTCCCTTCCTATTTGCGAGTCGCAGTGGTATGCAACTCCATTTGCGACCGCGTACGCGGTCGCCAATGGAGTCGCAGCTACCATCCACTTGAAGTGGATGGTAACCCACTCGCAAATGGGAAGGGGTCCCCAGGGGACCCCTTCCCCTTTGTGACTGGACCCAAAATTATTTTTTCAGAGCAGGCAGTGGTCCAAGGGACCACTACCTGCCCTGAAAAAATCCGAAACAAAAGGTTTTTTTTTTTTTTTTTTAAGTGCAGCTCGTTTTCCTTTAAGGAAAACGGGCAACACTGGGAACAAAAAAAATAACTGCTTTATTTAAAAGCAGTCACGGACATGGAGGTCTGCTGTTCCCAGCAGGCCTCCATCCCCGTGAGTGCCCAGAGTCGCTATGGGGGCGCAAATTGCGACCCACCTCATTGATATTAATGAGGTGGGTCTTTGCGACCCCATAGCGACTCGCAGAAGGTGTCAGAGACACCTTTCTGCATAACAAATTGTGACTTGCAATTTGCGAGTCGCACGGACTCGCAAACTGCAAGTCGCAATTTGCTACGTTCCTACATCTGGCCTCACGTTCTTTCAGGATGATGTGCTTATTTTCACAGGCACTCTTGAGCGACCTGTGTCAAAGATCAGAGAGGTCTCAAGGGCATTACATTAAAAGGGGATAAATGCAAATTTGCTTGTCCGGAGATTTTATATCTTGGGCATGTCATCTCTGGTGAAGGTGTGAAGCCGAAGGATGATTTGGTAAAAGCGATAGTTAATTTATCTGTTCCAGAGAAAAAAGAAGATGTGCAAGCATTTTTAGGCATGGCTGAATTTCATTCTAGGTATGTTCCCAATTTTGCTAGTAGATCTTGATGCATCAGAGGTTTATTCAAGAAGGGAGCAGAGTTTGTTTGGTCTGATGAATGTAGTAGAGAATTTGTTGATCTGAAGGATGCTTTATCTTCTGCTCAGTATCTCAGCAGTTTTCAACCAGGGCTGTCATTCTGCATTATCACAGATGACTCAGATAAAGGTTTAGGTTGCATACTTGAGCAAATGAATGAAGGTAAAGGGGTTATGATTGCATTTGCCGCTAGGGCTCTGAGAGGGGCTGAATCCAGGTATTCTACCTTTGAAAAAGAGGCATTAGCCATTTATTGTACAATTCAGAAGCTTAAACAATTTCTTTGGGGGTCACGTTTTGTTGTGCAGTCTGATCATAAGCTATTACAGGAGATCTTTGAGAAAAAGTGGTTGGATTGTATATCTTCTTGTATTTGCATGTGGATTGTTGGACTCCAGGATTTTCAATTTTCGGTTAAGTATATCCCTGGATGTGAGAATAAAACTGCTAATTGTTTGTCGAGATTGCTGTCAGTGAGTTGGGATATGGATGATGAACAGAATTCCTGGTGGATTTATGATGATGTCAAAGTTTGTGTCATGACAGATGGTTGTAAACTGGAAAATTAATGGTTGGAAGAATTGCGAAAGGAAGATGAGTTGGGACACATCAAAGAGTTGCTGTTATCTGGCGATACTTTGGTCATGAGAAGGAGGTTGTGTTATATAAGAAAGTCTGGAATGAGCTTTCTGTAGAAAAAGGCTTAGTATTGAGGGCTGGCACATTAATTCCTCCTTCTAGTTTGCGCGAACGCTTGATGTCTCTTGCACATTCTGGCCATCATGGCATTTGCAAGACAAAAGAAATATTGAGGAGTGCGTATTGGTGGCCAGGTATGGATTTAGCTCTGGAAAGAAAAGTTAGAGACTGTGTGGAGTGCAAAATTGCTGATAAGACTTTGAAGAGGAGGACTCATCCCATGGAATTGAGGGAGATTCCTGAAGAAGTGTGGGAAGAGGTTTCATTAGACATTATGGGTCCTGTAAATTGTGGTTCTGTTTCCAAGTATGAAGTAGTTTTGATGGATGTCTTATCCCGTTGGTCTGAGGTTTTGATTACTTCAGATATTACGTCAAGGTCAATAATAAAGTTTTTGGATGCCAGAGAAGGTAATCCCAAGTGTATTTTAATGGACAATGGTGTTCAATTTACATCCAAGTTGTGATTTCTTGGTGTCAAGGGATATTGTGCATAAAAAACATGCATTGTACTTTTCTGAATCTAATGGTATGGTTGAGCGTTTCAACAGGACATTAAGAGAAGACATTCAGTTAGTGAAGCAAATGGGGGAGGGTTGGATGGATGCGATAAGAACAAAGGTTGAAAGTTATAGGTACACTCCACATTCCAGTGCTGGTCAATCACCTTTTGTGTTGTTTAGGAAGAGTACCTCACAGAAAAATGTGTCTGCCGTGGGTAAAAGAGTATGTTAAAGATCTGATGGATTGTGAAAATATTAAAAATATTGCTTTAGCTAAAGAGAGTACTAGAGAAGAGGAAATGCACTTATGACATTCGCAAATCTGTGAAAGAAGTTGTAGTTGCAGTGGATGATTCTGTTAAAATACAATTGCCAGGTAGAATTAGCAGTGGACAATCGCATTATAGTAGAATCTTCAAGGTTATTAAAGTATTCAAAGGTGCTGTCAAAGTTGACGATGGATGTGTTTGGAATTTGAAGAGAGTTGTTAAAGTCAAGACTGAGTAATGCTTTTCATTTTAACTTTATTGTATTTTTTTATTTCGGGGGAGGATAGTGTAGTATTTTGTATATTGTGTTCCTTTATCAGTGTTTTCTCAGTGTATTTTCTGTTTATTTATTTATTGTGTAAATATTGGTATGTTCCTTCCCTCCATTCTTTTACTGTTTCAGTAGAATGGAATGGACTTTACGTTCCAGACTATTGGAGTTGGTGGTTGGAGACTGGACTCTGACTGTTGTGGATGGACTTTCCTTTCCCTGGATTGATGCTACAATAAACTCAATTACAGTTTAAATCCACATGTTCCGTTCTCCTTTTCTACTGGATTAAGAAGACCATCAGTACACCATGACACACCCCAAATCAGACTTCCTCACACAGGCCTATTGCCACCTGGCTGGCATCAGTGTGGCCCCTGGACACACAGCAGACCAAAGTTTGTGGCCCCTGGAAAAATGTTTGAGAGTACCTAGGCTCTGCAGAATTATTTGAAGCAAAATGATGAATGCACAACAACCCTGATGACCCACTGCGAAGCCGCTAAGGGTATAATATGAGGTGACTTCATATCACATGTTTTTAGACAATAGGGTCCATTTATAAGAGCTGGAACAAAATATAACTTTCTTGAATTTTAACCCCTTCGGTGCTTCTGACAGAACAGTTCTGTCATGAGCACCAGTAGGCATGTGCCCAGGAGGTAACCATTATGTCTTCTGCACATGATCATCAAATCCCTCTGCTGCATACAGCAGAGGGATTTGATTTTTCTATTAAACAACCTTGGGAGCTGGGAAAGAGCTTTCCCAACTCCCAAGGCTATTTTTAGTTTTCACTGAAATGACGAGCAGCCCACACGTGAGCTGACATAATTTCAGTGAAAACGAAAGTGAAATGAGCCGATCGCTTAATTTCACTTTCTTTGCCTTGGTGCTCAGGGAGCTATCTCAGCTCCCTGAGCACCGAGGTAGACAGGAGAGATATCATTGGAAAGGAGACAATTCCCTTTTTCCAATTGTACCCTTCCCTAGGAGATACCTTTTTAAGGATTGTCACAGGAGGGCAATCTGCATGCAGGGATTCACCCACTAGACACCAGGGAGGTGGAGAAGCCCCTTGGGCAAGGGCTTTTGCTTCCCCCACTGTTTTTAGCCAAATCAGTTTTTATGCTCCCAGGGGGGCAGTGGGAGGCAATAGCCCCCCGGGGGACAGAAAAACCCTAGGCCCAAAGGAGATTGTTTTTATAGCCAGAATAGGGGTGGGGGCGGCCCAGAATGGGCTTGGCCATGCCCCCACCCCTTCCAATAAATGAGCATAGTCCTTCTGTCCCACCTGGTGGGCAGGTGGGGTCAGTAGACCCCGATCTGCCCCCTTTGGGGGGTAGAAACCCTACTAGGGCCCAAGGAGTATTTTATTTAACCAGAGTAGGAATGGGGACTGTGCAGGATGGGCTTGGCAATGCCCCAACCTTTCCAAAAATGAGCACAGTCTATCTGCCCCGTGGGGCAAATGGGGACAATAGCCCCCGATCTTCCCCCTTGGAGGAGGCAAAAAGCCCACTAGGCACAAGGGAGTATTTTTTTCACCAGACTAGGGGTAGGATCTGCTCAGAATGGGCTTGGCAGTTCCTCCATTCCCATCAAAAAATGAGCACAGTTTTCTGGGTCAATAGCCCCAATATGCGGTGTGCCTGGATGACGCTGTGGCTAATGGTGAGCGTGGGTGGTGCTTGGCTTGCAGTGTGCATGAACTGGTACCTGGCCGGCAGTGTGCATGGACAGGCACTTGGCTGGAGGTGTGTGTGGATGGCGATTGGCTGGAGGTTTGCATGGATGATGCTTGGCTGCCAGTGTGAGTAGATGCCACTAGGCTGGCAGTGTACTTGGATGATACTTGGCTGGCAGTGTGCGTGGACTGGTGTTTGGCTGGAGGTGTGCATGGACTGCTGCTTGGCTGCTGGTGTTTGTGGATGGCACTTGGCTGGCAGTGTGCATGGATGGTGCATGCCTGGCAGTTTGTGTGGATGGCACTTTTCTGGAAGTGTGGATGGACTGGTGCTTGGCTGGAGATGTGTGTGGACTGGCACTTGGCTGGTGGTGTGTCTTGTGTGGTTCCCCTACTACTTTCTTGCACAACCTCAGATAGAGCTAAAAAATAACAATAATGTTCCCACATTTCTGTGTGCAATCACCATGTGAGCACAAATTTGTTACCCCTAGCATTCCTCTAGGTCACCTGATAAAAATTATACCTCACTTGTTTGGGTGCCCAAAGCAGAGTCAGCCTAAAAATGTATTTTAAAAAACTAGGCTTATGAACATGCTTTGGTGCCCCCTCAATTTCTACACATTTTTGTCACTTCCCTGTTGCAGACACTTGGTCCACCCACACAAATGAGGTATCATTTTTATTGGGAGGCTGAGGGTAATGCTGGGTGGTAGGAAGTTTGTGCCAGTGTTGTGCTCTTGCACAGAAATGTGAGGAAAATGTAAAAAACTATTTTAGATAAATTTGAGGTGTGCAGGGCATTCTGAGAAGGAAACCATCGGCGGGCTTATGAAAGCCTCACCTCTATGGACTTCCCCGGGTGTCTAGTTTTCAGAAATGTCTGGGTTTGTTAGGTTTCCCTAGATGGCTGCTAAGCACAGGACAAAAAACGCATTTCCCCCATGCAAAACCAGGTTGGTTTGTGATAGATAATTTTGATATCTCCACAATATGTTTGGGCTGTTTCCTGTCACGGGCACTAGGCCTACTCAGACAAGTGATGTACCATTTTTATTGGGAGACTCAGAGAAACACAGAATAGTAGAACAAGTGTTAGTGCCAATTGTCTTTCTCTGAGTTTGTGCATTTCACCTGTAAAACAGTGTGTAAAAAAACAAGTAATTTTTAGACATGCCCTCGAATTCACATGCTATTATGGGTATGCACAAATTCAGAGATGTGCAAAAAAAACACTGCTTCTAAGTTCCAGATCTTGTGCTCATTTTGGAAACACGTAGGTTTCCTTGATACCTATTCACTCTTTATGTTTTACCCAACTTTATACCCGGTACACAATGAAAAACTATTGCAAGGAGCAACTCAGTTATTGGCTCTGTATACCTCAGGTTTTAGTGAACATGAAAGCCATATATATCCCTGCAACCAGAAGGATCCAGCAGACATAACAGTATATTGCTTTTGAAAATCTCCCATAATGAGAAGTTATAGATGAAAACACAGACACAAATGGCTGTTGTTTTCCAACTCAATTTTAATATTTTTTCATTCCAACCATAACTGTCTTTAGGAAAACCTTGAAGGTTCTACACAAATGACTACTTGCTGAATTCAGAACTTTGTCTACTTTTCAGAAATGTATAACGTACTCCACCTTTGGTTTTAACCCCATTACTACCACTAACTGGATGGAGGTTGAAAGCACAAAACATAGAACAAATTGACAATTTCCCAGTAAAAAGCCATAACTGTGTTGACATATTTTGTTTTTCTGACTCAAGTCTGCCTCACCCTAAAATCTGGGAAAATTATGATTTTAGCCCTGCAAACCCTTTGTTGATGCCATTTGCAGGGAAAAAAACAGATGATTTCTTTTTCAGCACTTTTTTCCAATTTTTCCCAAGAAACCCACAAAATGTAGCTGTATTTTGGCTAATATCTCGGTCCCCGCTGGGGGAATCCACAAAGCCTGGGTACCTTTGCCAAAAAAAGGCATAGCACAGGTGAGAAAAGGCATAGCATTGAAGGGGTTAATGGAGGAGATAACACAACAAATGTTATGAACATACAAACATACTGCGAAAAAGGGTCAAGGCTCTTGACCTTTAATGTTATAATTAATCCAACTAAAAATACAACCAAACACATTAGTACTTCAATTGTCCATAGATAATCTCCAATGAACAACATTAATTATTTAGGTATTTTACAAATCTTTTGCAAAATTAGACACAAAAAGAATATCTGTTAAGTCAAGCTTGACAAATCTTTAATGAGGTAAATTTCCTAGCTATTCCCACAATCCTTTTGGAATACTTGGAAGAACAGATAACCCCACAAGAAGTACAAGAAGTACTTAAAGCTATTAATTGACTCTGTAGCAACAAAGCTCCAATTGTTTAATAAGACTTTCAAAGAAATATTGGCCACATATTTATCCCATGTACATATCTCCCTTCTATAGAAAGGAGGGAAATAAAAAAAAATACAATATACTCACAATTTCAATAGCCAAACTAATAAAACTTTTGACCTATGTAGTGCAAATAACCCAAATTCATTACTGAATATTGACTCAAATATATTAATGAAAATCCTGTGTAAATGACTCAATCATACAACCCACGAGGGATGGCCAAAAGTCTGGACAACCCCCCCAAAAACAGCGAACCCTTGGTTTTGCTGGGGGGTGGGCCGCAGGACCTGGCCCTAGGGACCCCATCTCAGAGGGCCTTTTTTATTTTTAAAGAGGAGAGATACTGTGGAGTACCCATTCCACAGCCATCATAGGCTTCGGTGAGCCCACCACTGGGAACAAAACTTAAAAAAGGGGAGGGGTCATGCAAGCCCCCTCACTGAGTTTCATTAGGACCTAGGGAATCCCATCCACCCAGACCTTTTTTAATTAAAGAGGAGGAAGCCATGTGGGCCCCTCCCCTAGCCTTGTTAGGTCCCAGGGACCCATCCCAAGGGCCATTTTTTAAATTAAGGTGGAGGGAGCCATGTACCCCTCTCCCAGAGCCTTACTAGGTCCTGGGGACTCATTCTCCAGGGCCACTCCTTGAAATAAAAGGAAGGGGGGCACATGGCTGAGTCCCAAGTCCAAATATAGATGCCATAAATGATGTCACACACATGTTATGAGTGATGTAATATAGGAGGTCATAAGCAGTGCATGAGGAAGCAGTTCTAGTCAGCTCTACTATTTATAACTGGTGAATGTTTTAGTTCAAAGAATTAATGTTGTCACTGACACATTCACCTAACTATAACGTAAACTTATCCTTTGTTTTTTCATTGAATTTCTAAGCTTTTTTAAAAATAAAAACAGACCTTTTATGACACCTAACTAAAGGTAACGTTACTGTAACCTTTAGTTTTTTCAGTGAGTATATATAAATATAGACATCAATGTCGATATAGATATCGATAAACAATGAATATTTTTTTTGTATAAAATATTTGAATAACCTTTTAACTTAAATAATAAATGTAACTTTTTTTACATTTTTAAATTAATCCTACTCATAGCTTTTAGGAAATAAATAAACATAGTCAGTTCACTTTAGGTGTACTTTCAACACATCTTTAAAAAAAGTATTTATTTAGTAGATTTAAATTAATGAAATATCTCATTCAAATTACATTAATAGGGGCAGAGTGAGCAGCCAAGGAATATGGCAGTACTTCTCTGAAGCTCTGCTCAGACTGCTTCACTTGCTGTCAACTATAATAGTGGTGAGGTGAAGCAACATGTGCATTAATATAACATTGTCAAGGCCTGAATGTTCAATCACATACCTTACACACTTTCTGAACTTTCTGGGTTTCTCTGGGTAAAGAACACATTGAGAAAAATGTAAAGCCATTCCCCTGAACTGGGTGACCACAGTGGCATCTCTGGGAAGAAATGGAAGGAGTTGAACCTTAAATAGTTGAGAATCCGCCTCAGCAGTAACCTTGACCTTATGATGGAAGACTCCTTCCCTCCCTTAGTACAAAACCTGACACATGATATGGCTTGGTGGTTGAAGTTACATATTTATCTATGGGATAGGGCACAGATTATTAAACTGCACATACTACCCTGAATAAAGTATAGTTTGGCCTTGTTAGCCCTGTTGATTATCAACACCATACTGTCAGACCTATCAAGTAGGTTAAAGATGTTTTTTGGGGGGGAGGTGGGAAACTTCAATTGAAAATGGACAAATTCAATGCAGGGATGGAAAATGAAAGATGTAGTTTACAACACTTAGAAATGTATTGAATTTCTTTTTGTCTAACACAATTTGTATACCAAATATACAGGAGAAACCAGCAGTGGTAAGGCTGGTAGACAAACTGCTGAGACATGCCAGATGACTTATTATTATACTATATACACAGGAGAAATGTCACTTAATACAAGTCCATTAAGTCCTTCAAAAATACCAGTGTTGCCTAGCAGGAGGTGCATCTCTCTATTTGGATGCACTATGTCCTACATGTTGGAGCCCCCATATGTAGAAAAATCTAAATTGAACATAAAGAACCAATATATGCAGATATTAGATTCACAAAGTTAAAGACCACCAGATAGCCACCCTTTCTAAAAGTTAGTAGGTGGTTACAAGGTGATAACTATGGGTGTGTGAAATTGGTGTAAATTGCTTTTGCGTAATTACATGACATTTCAGCAAAATTATAATGAATTACCCAAAAAGCAAAACCCTTATTTTGTGCTATATCTTAACATGAGAATAGTCCTCACATCATTTTTTGGTGCAAAGAACCAATTCACAAAGGCACAACAAACAACAGCCACATTCTGCTGTTCACATTTATTTGTGGGAAATTTTCACAGTGAATTATGGTTTTCTTGTAAATTTTTCCAGCAAATGGCATTTAATTACGTGAAGTGCCATGATGGCATAATTTTGGTAATTTTGCATAATAGACATAATGTGAAATTGGCACAATGACGTGAATTATGCCTGCCTGGCATACATTTTGCTGTGGCCTAGTGATCACACATTGTTTATGAACAACATAATGTGACCAGGTTTCTGAAAATCAATGATTTTATATTGACCACAATACTTGTGACATACAGGATCCCCTACTTTGCTGTTAATACTAGTAATATTCTAATAAAAGTTTGGAAACAATCATGTGGAACATCAACCTGTCAACCCATTGGAGACTGAGGGGTAGAAAAAAAACTAACCTTGTTTCTAGTTTCTATTATTCAAGATGTCACATTAGCAGGGGTGTCCTTCTCCAGATGCTGCTTGTGATTTTACAGGGACGCGCTCAGTGGAAGACCAGGACTTAATCCAAAAACATCCTTTTCAGTAGCTAAAACCACAAGGGAACACCCACAGTGATAACTATTCCTCCTTGAGCTAGATCATTTATCAATATTTATTTTAGGGTCCTAGAGAAATAGCAGTGGATGAGAGGGCTTACAATGTTGGGTCAAGGTGCATTGAATATGCCCTCGGTTGACAGTGCATCACAGAGTGTAGAAATTATAGTGATAACAGTCTCTAGGCTTTGACCAGCCTGCTAAGTAAAAGAGACCATTGCACATTGGTCATCTCCAGCATGCAAACATTGAGATCCCATTTTATCCTTCTTTCTACCTCATAATTGCAATGAATCTCAAATATGTACTGAATTTAAATTATATATAAAGTTACACATTGTACATAGGACAGGCAGGACACCACCCTAAAAACTTCATAACCTCATAATTAACAATAAACTCGCAAAAAGGGCCAGTATAATGGGCACATCACTGTATTCTTTCCATATATTGAGTCACAAAAATAAAGCAGATTACACCAGTTTCATAAAGAGTACATATTGAAGCCAAATTCACCCTTACTGGATAACATCCCAGGTCCTTACAGCTGCTACACACTAGTCAATTTTCCACATCCAATGAAAGACCATATTGATAACGGAAGTTTCTGCCTCTAGGCAATACAATTTAAGTCCTGTTTTATAGAAAGTATAATTTGAGTCATGTGGTAAGAATGAGCTCTTAATGCATTCAGCAATTCCTAATTCTATTCTTCTTATATTTACGTTAATTGGCTGGCAGATAGATAGATCCTGTGGCATGCAGTTGTGGACTTCAGAATACCAAATCACGTAATAAATTGATTCATGAATTGATTCTTTACCCCCTAATGAAGGTGGATTATGCCACCATATTTTTGCATAAAAAGGGAAAGACTTCTTACCTGAATGAATATCCTTTTTAAAGCAGCAGCATAAATTTTCTCGATACACCAAAAAATCCATCATCTCAATCAGATCCTGGAAAGTCTGTGTTTTAAATGAAGTAATCCACTCTGGAAGTCAGAAGTAGATAAATCCTTTACTGAATCCCAGGAACGAAGTACACATCCCTTCAGCTGACACAACCCAGTCTCTCCCCCAACATCCTATACACTTCTATAAATATTACAATACAAACATTGACATTACACATATCAACTATTATAGTAGAACAATACACATCTGCTACCTTTTATTGCATACAACACTTTTAAAACAAAACAAGACTTTAAATGATAAACAAAATACACAAATCCCACTTGAAAGAATTTAACTGTTAATTTATTTTATCCATACATTTTAAGCAACAAAGTGGCATATTTACAAGAAAGTGGGGCATCATAGATGATGCCCCACTATTCGTACACCCCATGGCGCCCCCCTAACGACACCATGTGTGCGCTGTATTTACAATATGGTGCACCATGGCACATGTTAGTCCAATAGCATCAAAATATTTTCACACTATTGCGGCAGTCTCGTGGATTAGCGACAACATTTAGGGAGCTAATCCACCAAAGTCTAGGTAGGCCCATTGAATACAATGGGACTGTCACTTTAACGCCTGCGTAAGGCAAGTGTTAAAAATGATGCTAAAAATGGTGCTAGGAAATCTTGTAGATTTCACTGCACCATTTTTCAGAGCCTCCTAACATGGGAACACTCCTCTTGCATATATTATGTCTGGCGCAGGCATGATGTGGGACAAGGGGTTACAAAGTGGTGCAATGCTTGCATTGCGCCACTTTGTAATGGTAGTGCAACAAAAACGCCTCCTTAATGTCACATTAGCATTAAAAAAAAAATGCTAATGAGGCAGAAGGATGCACAAGGAGCTTGTTAATATGGGCAAAACTCTTTCAAATACTGCAGGCATCTAATTTTCCTTCCATTTTCCATGTTCCTCTTGACACATGAGCTTCTGTCACTACCCCCCAACCTCTCTTCCACAGCACTCATCAAACACTGCTCTCCCCTCAACAGCCATGGCTCTCCTCCTTCTCATTCAACCATTTATTATCCCAACAACAGTCATCCTCCAAATCCATGTCATCAGAACCACTTACAGTGATGGCCTTTTTATATCATTCAAGTCTACTCAGATGCCACATTTATCCATCACTGAACCTTGCAGAGTCAAACAACACTTCTTTTACCTGCAAAGAACATGATTAAACACTAGAACCCTTCTGATCTCTCCCAGGCTTCTCCACTCACACCCATTCTCCAGCTTCCAACAAGACACTATTCCTTCCACTTCACAAATGCACACACCCGTAACTCTCCAGAGCTTTATTGGCATTCTCAGGTACCACTTCTGGTGACTATTCTTTAACCCTAGAACAAGATAATCTGTTCAAATTATGCTTAGTAAAGGGAATCCTACCTCTCATGATAATAAAGGGGTTATACCCTGTAATGTAGGACTCTTACCATAGGGGTATGATTGCTGTGTTTAGGGCGGCTGCACCACCGTGTGTGAGTGACTGAGTCAGTCTCACACTGAATGGGAGCTGTCAGCCTGACTGCATCATCCACACCTATAGAGTAAAGATGATTTCTGACAGATCACACCCTTTTCTCTCACATCCACAAAGTCTCATACACATGAAGGTGAATAAAGAGATGCACAGAAGGTTGCAATATAATTAATTGAAGCAACCACATCATCATATATAAAACATGAGCTGCAATTATTAGGAGGATGAAACAGCATAGAGATGATTGTGACCATTAACGTGAAAAATATGAAAAGTCCGACCATCCTGGAAGAAGCATAGATATAGTGATTCCTACCTACGCCCTGATCTCTAAACCTGAGAGCATGTTGTTGTGTAGCCCTAGTCCCCATCTGAGTAAAAAGAGGGAGTCTGGTCCCTATACCATGAGAGTGGCAAGAGTATGTCTGTTATTATGTTGGCAATCCTCCAGATTAACTGTAAGATAAAACCAGGGTCAGTGTAGCTGTAGACAAGATGGCAGACAGCATGTAATGGCTCTGGCAGAAATTCCCTCTAACCCCCTTTGGCCTGTGTGGTATTTGTATGACAAAACAAGTTGTGTTCTGAGAACTGGCCTGATGTGATACTATGTCTAGGTTTTAGAAGGTTGGCTATGTACTCTCAGTACTCTTGGATCGACGATACTAAGTAAACTATCTTGTACAGCCTTGAGCAGAGGTACAGGATGAAATGTCATGCAAAGAACTGACAACAGTATTTTCACAGAAAAGCAGTTGATTAGAAAATAAAAACACGCCTGTTAAAAACAAGCCATGCTGAAAATATAATGGATAAGTGAAATAATATGTGTAACTAGATAAAATGGCACAGGCTGCCAGTCTGGAGCTAAAGTATGTGTGCCCAAGTAAAATGCTAAGATGAACCCAGAGGACACCCCCTATTGTCAGAACAAGAGATCAGGGTACAAGACCTAAACTGCCTATACTAAAAACTAGTACTCTTTGAAAGCAAGCTAAAAATAGACATAAAAGAGATAAAATGTCCTAGATGACAAGCAGGGCAAGCCAAAGGCTGGCCAAATAAAAAGGGGCAGGTTTAGAATTGGAATAAGAAATGAATTTCAAGACAAAGGGGGTTATTCTAACTTTGGAGGAGTGTTAATCCGTCCCAAAAGTGACGGTAAAGTGACGGATATACCACCAGCCGTATTACGAGTTCCATAGGATATAATGGACTCGTAATACGGCTGGTGGTAAATCCGTCACTTTTCTGTCACTTTTGGGACGGATTAACACCTCCTCCAAAGTTAGAATAACCCCCAAAATGCCAAATGTCAACTCTTACAATAATCGTGGTTCTGGATGAAATCTCCAAGGTCATCCAGGGTGATGGAATTCAGGAAAGACCCCGCTTCAGCAGGCAAAGAGTTGACCAGTGTATAAGGTAAATGAAGGGAGGTTACATGTTCCATTGCCTCAGCCACAGTTCCTGCCGAGGAGGCAGCTTTTCACATAGTGCCAGACAGTAAAGCATCAGGAGCCAGCAGTTCTATGAAGGAAGGCTCAGAGAAGGCATCCTGCAAGAAAAGCAATCTCAATAGGCATATCAGGCAATGAACCTTCATTGAGAACATCATCAGATCTGCGTCCAAATAAAGCACGTGTTTCAAAGCAAGATATACTCCTAGTGCATGTTCAATAAGGCATGACAGACAGCGGAAGGCAGGCTGCACACAATTAAGGACCAGTCAGAATGACAGTGACCAATTCCTGTCCAGTTGTTCCAAAAGTTATGCTCCACACTACTGCTTCATGAGATCACAACATAGGGTGGCTGGTAGGAGCGCCATCATTTTCTAGTTTCTGAGATGGGGCAGCCATTGCAAATCAAAAACAGCACAAGCAGAATATCTCCAATTAATGCCAAGGTTTTTAGGAATTCTCCAAAAACACTCAAAAATAGTGAATGGATGGCTGAAGGTATAACTCCAAAGACCACCTGGAAAGTGCCAATAAATCCAGAACCAACAGCCTTAAAAATGTGTACAATGCCTGACATGTTAGACACATTAAAAATTTGACTGAATGATTCACCAAAATGTTTAGGAAAGTTGGTATTTAAAATGCACTGTATCGCTGCGGAGGACATTGCCACTTAGAGGTCATACGTTTCACATGTAGATGTGAGTGCCACATGTTTGTGAAACAAAAGGGTTTTCAGTCTGCTCAGCTTGTCAAAATACACATTATAAGTAATAGTAAAAGGCAACAAGTCACACTTTCAGAGACTGTAATTATATAAGCAATGCCGGCTCTCATACCACAGCAGCCTTGATCACTCAGCATCATGTAATTTCCATTCAAGAGCAATTGGAATACTGGATGAATGAGAGGCACAGGGATGCCCTTAAGATAACAAGCTAAAATTGCAATCAAAGTTTTGTGTGCTCCATGCAAGGACATCTATTTACAAATCATCAATTGGCTTACAGAAGTCTTACATTCACTATCAGTTAGAAAGACCTCTTTCATGCCATTGAAATATCTGTAATCAAAGGGCAGCTCGAACACCTCATGGATGTAACTGTCTACTAGTTGTTTAAATCTGCCTACAGGAAAATGTTTCAATCACAAAGTGAATTGGAATGTTGAAATGGGCAGAAATTTCACTCCATGTATTAACCACACAGCTGATGGAATTTTCTCCACAGTGAAAGGCAACCTTTCTACCTTCTCAGTACTAAGCATGATGTAATTAGCTTATTTCTTAGCCATTATCTGCTGTCTCTGTGTTAAATTAAATACAGCAAATAACTCTGTAGAGTTAATGCACTGCCAAGGCATGTGGCCACTTTTAAAAGTCTGTAATGGCCAACTCAACTGCATAATGGACCTAAGTTGACTCTGTCCATGGTGTTAGACTGACATGCCATTTTGAATTATGTCAATTGCATATGACACAATGTTGTTTAAGGTGTAAATGCAGTTGGCGATTTGTTTATATCATTATCGAAAACAGCTAAAGTTTTCTGCAAGTTTTCTTTTTATATTTGCCTTCAACAGGGTACAGCCCCCCTTTGAGAAAGCTTCCAAATATAATTATATATTCCTGATAGGAAATGTTTTGAGCGTGGTTTTCTAAGACCTAGCAAAATATCTTCTAAGTCTACATCTTTTGAGAGAAAACTAAGGTGTTCTTTTACAGATGTTAATGTGAAAGATTTTAACCACTGTTGACAAAGTTTGCTGAAACTGTACGTTGTGAGAGTCTGCTGCTTGCTTTAAAACCCGGTGTGGAGTTAACAGAACATGCATGACAAGCCTTTGTGTCCACTGGCCACAATAACCACCCATTGGGATGTGAAAGTGTTTAAGGTGCTGTTCTGAAGCCAACCATAGAGCTGTTCTTCAGTGAAATTTAAAACCTTTCACCAATTATCAAATTTAGCTGGTGAAGAAATGCTGGGTGCATTCATTTCTTTATTTTTGTCAATCCTACGCAAGTTATCTACTGAATAGTGTCATTGAGAAATATAATTTGTGATAAAATAGGGTTTGACCTATATAATTCCTACCTGTCCTGTTTGCCAATATTCTGTTCCCCCACACTTTTAAAATTGATTGATTTCATCCAATAGTCATAGCCTTCTTCAGCCAACTGGCAAAACATAGGAATTGAATAAATTAATTTAGTATCTGCTAGAAATATTTTCCTTTCTTTGGGAGGGGGTTATTTGAAATAATAAGATTCTACGTCTTAAGTATCATGCCCTGTAAAACAAGAAAAAGTTTCTAAATTTGTTTTTGAACTCCCCACTGGAGGAGTTGTACAATGTTCCCATTGTGTATAGTTGTAAACTCTTCTGGTGGTACCAGCATTTCCCTACAATTCATCTTTGTCATATAAATGTATTTACTTTCAATTACAGTATAAGGTTCATGCTCAGAAAGCATAGAACCAACTGGATTTACATCCCTGTCATCACAAACAACCCCCGGTGCAATAATATCTTTAATAGACGCTTTAAATACATATGGAATTTGAATCATTTCTGTGGGGCCAAAGATACCAATCAGTACTTTATCCCTAACAATCCCATCATGAACTGGAACATCTGAAATGTTCACAAGGGACAAGTCTCTTTGGACCTTATGTGAGGATAGGTATCCACCTGTTTAACAGCAGAGGGTTCAGGAAGATAGTGGCCATGTATCAGAAGAAATAAAATGATGACAAAACCAACCGAAAGCAGAAAGGCAAGCAAAGTTGGAAGTATCCACAGATAATACCATGGACGAACCAATAGTTATGCTTATGTAGAACTTATGTGCTTTTGATACAGGTACTATAGACTATTCAGAAGAATTTGAAATGGTCAATGTCATTAAAATAACCAGAAGCAGTCTGTGCAAAAACTGGAGCCAATGCAGGTGAAAGAATACTGGTAAGTGTATCCATTGGTGGTTCATAATAAACAATTCTATCTGTTTGTGATGCTTTTGAAGAGTGAAAATCAGAATTTTTGACATTTCTTGTCAATGTGGTGGTGACAGGAATGAACAAAAGTTAATTCTCTGCCCTCCCCATGCTCAGGGAAATAATTTTATCATTTTGAAGTGAATGCAGAAGTAACCCTTGGATGGCAGTGAGAGGAATATGGGAACTACCAAGCAGTCCTTGTGGTCTACAGTGCAGAATCAGCCACACAATGTAATTGATGCTGTCAATTGAAAAAAAGCAGTTTTGTTTAGAACCAGGAAGCGGTGGTAGAATGACAGTTCTGGTACCGTGTATTTTCAGGACTGAAACCAGTGCTGTGTAGGATGGGCCAAACTCCATCTTCACAGGTATCTTTTCACAAACTAGACCCTAAATTCAGGAATCCAGCCTGCAGATATTAGTGGCAAATCCTTTATTCCTAAGGTGGCAGCATGTACAGATGAATTTTCATCATGGAACTGTTGTAACTCCTGCAAGATAGTGACATATTCATTTATGTCAAAAGGTGTTTCTGCCACTATCACGCCAAGGCCATCAAGACCTGGGAAATATATAGATATCCCAAAAAGGAATTCATAGGGGGTGTGTCCTCCCAGACACTGTCTGGGCAGATAATTTAGTACTCTCTGGACTCCATATAGGTGGTGAAGCCATATGTGACCTGAACCAAATACTCTTGCTGTGAAGGATTGCTCTAAGTCTTGGTTTTTCCGCTCCACAATCACATTTCCCTCGGGATGATAGAGAGATTAAAAATGCAATTGAATACTCATTGTTGCCATGGTGTCCCTGAATACCCTGGATGCAAAAGCAGAACCCTGGTCTGAGTAGAATGCTGCAACCACATATGTTCCAATGAAGAGTTGCAAATCTTTAAAAACAGTTTGAGTATCACTTGATCATTGCGGCCAAACCCATTTAAATCCCATATCAAACCCATATAAAACCCATATCAACAGCAACAATAATGTATTTGTATGTACCATCCGGTTGCAAGGGCCACAATGGTCCAGGTACACACATTGTAATGGTTAGTTGGATACTAAGGTGGGTTTCTACGGTGGGCGCTTGATGGTGGACATTTAATTTGTTTGCAAATGTCACAACTAAGTATATATTGATTGGTCTGTTTGTATAAGCCTGGCCACCAATAGCGTTTTTGCAACAGAGAAATGGCAGCCGCCACACCAGCATGGGTGGATGCAACCTCTTCATGTGCTGCTTTGATAAGATCCAATCTTTAGTCTTGGTTGTGGATCACCCAATAACCCACCTCCTGTATTCTTGCACATGCAGGTTTTGGGGACTTAAGTGGTAGGATTATTTTGCAAGATATGCTTTTGGCAAGGACTTGTCATCAGCCGAAGCTTTCACAGCAGCCAATGTTTCATCATCCAATCTTGTATGGGAAGCGAGTAATCACAGCAACAGAAACCATAGCTACTGCAGATTTGGAAGCTTTTCCAGCCAAATATTTTCCTACAAAGTGCATTCCAACACACTGATGGCCCACTGTACGTACTACATGAGCCAGTGGCAGCTTGTCTTTGAGATCTGCTGTCTTCCCCCACAAGAATTTTTGTTTTATGGTGTTTCCCTTAGAGTCTCTGTGCCTGTTTACTCAGCAGTATTGTAAATATTGATTGGAGGACAGGATTCAGTAACTCAAATCACACACAATCAAGGTAGAAAGTTCAGGATCCATGTGTTCTAGTGCCAACATTAGAGACTTAAGCTCTGCAGGTTGTGCTTAGCAGTCCCCTAGGGTGTGCATGCAGGTCTGTTGAGGAAGAAATTTACCATCCCTCAGTACCCCACATACAGCTGCACAAGTGGCGGAATATTGATGTTTAGTACCTGTAGCTGGTTGAGCTGAACTATTGGTGTAATGATAATTCGATATTGTTCAAGAGGCAAAACATTGGTGGACATGGGGTATTCAAGTTCATATCAAAACAATTCTTGGATGTAAAGTTTTGTATCAAAAACATAAACAACATAAGTTGCAGTCAGAGAGGTAGCCCATTGAATCTAACGTGGATGTAATGCTTTTGGGTTTGGACACTTGCTTAGGTGACAGCCTCAAGGACTAAAATGTGTTTCCCTTTGGCTAGTGGTCTCTACTTTATGACAGTCATTTGGACAGCAGTCAGGATTTTTTCTGTGAGTGCAAAATATTGTTCAGCTTTGGGGTTTAATATGCTATTGGTACAGTGTTACCTTCATTGAATGTAACTCAGGTGAACTCGGTGGGACCAGGAATGACCCGGATTGCCAAGTTTGTTTTCTTGGCACGTGTGCAAGTGTTTTGCTGCAAGCATGTCTATCTGTAATGCTCTGAGAATGCTTGTGTGTTTGGATGTCCAAAATCTGCCTGAGAAATCTGGACAAATTAAATCATAAAGTGTGTTTATGCATTGTCCATATTCTAGAGTGTAGGTTGTGCCACAATTGAAGAAACTCAGCAATGACTGTAGTTTCTTGATAGTGTTTCGAGGTTGTAACTGTGCACATTTCTCTAGGAATTTTGATGTCAAATTATTTTTCTCACTCGATAGTTTGCATACTAAGAAAAGGCCACTTAGAAACAGATTTTTGCTTCATGATCAATATTGTGCAATACTGATGTTACATGGGCTGGGAACAATCAAGGACTGTTCTTAAACCCATGAGGGAGACTATACGATTTTCTTTGAGAGCCAAGTGCTGTGAAGGCACTTGAATCCCTGCTTTCAGGTGCTAGATATTGGCAGAAAAATATTTTGTAAATATCTTAGGTAGTTTTGTATTTTTTGCACACTATGTTGTTAATTAATATGCTATGAGAATTTTGTATTTCAAATGTGTATGCATGACTGTTTAAGTGTCTGTAATCTAAGACTATTATATATGAATGGTCTGGCTTAGCTACGGAAAGCAAAGGGTTATTCATTGGAGGTATGCAAGGTTCAATTACTCCATGATGCTCAAGTTGCGAGAGAAGTTCCCTCACTGGTGCTTTATCCTACTGTTTAATGGGGTACTGTGGTTGTATTTGTGGAGTGCATCTTATTGGTATACCGTGATAAGGGGAATCCCTATCCCACCCCACATGGTTGTGGTACAGCACCGGTGCTTATGCCAACAAGGACTGAGAACAAAGGAAAAATTACATCTTCCCCCTGTGGGAGTGTCTGAACAAATTCAGGAGGACAATCTTTTTCAGATACAACCAATATCAACTCATATACCGTAACAAATAATGCCCAAGGCTAAGGTGCAATCGCCTTTAAAAGAACAATATTTTATTAACAGAAGATTACTTTTAAACAAGGCTCAGGCACATTCATGTGAAGAGAATTATAAAATTATACTGTCACTTTTTATAGCAAACATTAGGAAACATCTGCAACAAAAAAATGATTTTCACAATTGTCTAGGGTCAGTGTATCCAATTTGATGATGTTTCGATCCATTAAATATTAAGGATCATCATCAGGACATTAAGAATCATGTCTGAACTCTAATACCTAAATGGAAGACTGAATTGAAAGGAAAGGGCAAACGAAGGGGATAGAAGAAAGCAAAAAGATTAAAGAGCAAAGAAAAAAAAAGGAGAAAACTAAAGTAAATCAAAATCAGGAAAGAAAGAAAAAAGAAAGAAAAAAATGTGACTGGCTAAAAAATGAAATCAAGGAAATCAAAGTGAGAGACATCAAACCAAGGTGAGAAAAAATTAGTGGTGTAGTTATGCAGTCGTGTGCATCAGTCCATGCTGTAAGAATGCAGGAAACAGAAAGCGTGCCTAGTGCAAAAATAACACACATGCAAATATATTAACTCTGTACCCTCTCATCAAAATATAATACCAACCATACCAAGGGAGGAAGCAAGCCCTCATCGGCATCACATAGTAAATCAGAAAAAAATCATATGCCTCTGATGAAAATAAGAAATTGCTGACTAAAAGTAAAGAAAAAACATATGAATATTGAGGTAGGAATTTAAAATAAATTATATTAATATATAATAGGAAATTCAGAACATTCATATAGCAAGAGCCCGCAGAGGGGCACAAATGAGTAATAAAACATTAAACAAAAAGAGAGGTATGGTGCAAAGTATATCCACAATCAAGGTAAATCTGTTCTAAATCTAGAAAAGAAAATATCCAATAAATGATCTTCGAAAAACCAATCCCTGGTTCAATAGAAATAAGAGAGACAGAGAAGCCTGACCTATCGTAATAACAACATGCTCTCCATGTAAGCAATTGCAAAGCATGGTAAAGGAAGAACTTATGATGGTCACATGCACAAAATAGAAGGATGATTGTAACAACCCAGGTACAATCAAGAATAAGCGGCAGCCATATTGAACACTTATCTGTAATCCCAAAAGGCCTATCACATGTCGCATATCACATTCAATGAATCACCATTGAGAAACCAAGTCCCCAGTTTAAAAGAAATAACAGCAACAAAGTAGCCCAACCCACTGTAATAACAGCATGCTCTCCATGTAAGCTACCGCAAAGTGTGGTGAAGAAAGTACTTATGAGGGCTACATGCACGAAATATGAGTACTATAACTACCCAGGTGCAATTGAAAATTAGTGGAGGCCATATTGAACACTCATCCGTAATCCCAAAATACCTATCACATTTTGACTTATATCATTTAATAGTAAAAGAAAGACCAATTATAATATGAAATCCAATGGATTTGTAAAGGCAGAATAGAACCAAAAGGGGACAACCAAAAGCCACAAAAATCACATTGCCAGTAAGATACGAGGAATCCAGTGGCCACTTTGAAGTAGAGAAAAGGCTAAGCCTAGCAGAAAAGACATAGCCCAGAATAGAGGGACAGTAGGAGCTCAAGTAGCTAAGAGTGACGCTGTTGTGATCCTTAACCAGGAACCACAGCTCATCTATATATAGCATTCAGCAAGCACAACAAGTAAGCAGTATGGGAAATGGGATATTATGGAAATTACCCTGCTGCTGGATGCACGCATAAGAAAGATAATAATGGTAGGATGCATTACATCATACATACAATGCTTCATGAGCCATCAAAGTCAATTTCCTAGCTTCAGGAAGGATTGAACACAGCACAATAATGAAAGGAGAAGATTGATACAGCAATCCAACATCTGATTAAAACACATCCAGATAGTATAAATAATTGGAGGAAGGACAGTGAACCAATGAGATTACATTAAAGGTGCCCAATCCTCCATCCTATTAAGTCCATTTGAATTCCTTTATCTTTAATAGTGCTATTATATCACCACCACTGTCAGATAATTTCACAGTGGTGATGACTATCCAGTGTAGGTAATTCTGGGAGTGGTTAAGTGCCTGGAAGTGTTCCACCAGGGATGTTTTCCACTTCAAATTGTTACTTGATATAATTTAGGACACTGTGCCAAATTGCTCATTAATTGCATTCACAAATCAAGGTCTGGGGCTTTCCCATATTCATCTTGAATTTGTTTTATTTAACACTTCTAGAAGATTTGCAAGTGTTTGTGTACCATGTGCGGTAGTGTAAATTGCAACAAATACTGCACCCCAAGTGCACAGTTATCTTCTGGGGGAGCCAAACCAAAGGACAAACACATTGTGAGAATTCAATGTTTATCTTGGGGTCCCAGATAGGTAAACACAGCTTCCAGGGTATTTATTTTTTGTGCTAGCCAAAATGGAAATCCTTGAAATTTGGTGGGTACCTTACCCATTATTGAATACATAATCACAGGTTTAATCCGGTTGTAGCCAAATGTAGTGCTGCTGGAGCAGCCTTCGCCGGGGCAATTTTTAAAGTTTGCATTACAAATTGTACTAAGGGTCTATATATATATATATAAATATATATATATATATATATATGTATATGTAATAAATGATTATATAAGTGGTGTAAATCTGCTACTAGCAAGTTTGCTACATAAGTTTGTGATGAACATGTGGCTGATTCCTTACTTAAAGGACCTAAACTAAAGTTTTGTATAACCTGTAGTAGGGCACCTTCAAACCAATTTTGGTGTTCTTGATAGGATAGAGGTATTTGTAAATATGCATATAGTCTATATTGTTCAGGTACGTTTGCTATTGTATAATTGTGGAAAATGTGTGAAATTCCATCTGTTGCTGGAAAAGTGATTTCTGTTTTGCATGCATCGTGTGCCTCTACCATGCTAACCAAAGGCAAGTTGTGTGCTGAACAGAGCCATTCAGAAAAATCATGTGTAATGTAATTTAAAAAACTCTAAATAATGCATCCATGCCTTGTATCTGCTGGTCTTTCGTTTCACATGCAGTTTTTAGTTTTTTTGGCTTTTTTAAATACTCATAGCCTTGTATGGCCAACTGGAAAACAAATTGATCAGAATAAATGTATTTGGTGTTGGTTAACAATATTTTCCTTGCTTTTGATGTTGGTAATTTGAAATAATATGATTCAGCATTTGTGACAACATGCTTAGACAAATAAGTTAATTTCTCTACATATGTTTTTGAACTCTCCACCTGTGGCGTTGGACAATGTTCTCATTGTGTGTAATTGAAACTATTCTGGGAGTGCTAGTCTTCAGAAACAACCCTTAGGTTCACTCATTCATTCATTGACATTTTAAAAACATTGACATTTTAAAAACAAATGGAATTCGTATCATTTCAGTCAGTCCAAATGTATAAAAAAGTACTTTATCTCAAACAATTCCATCAGGAACTGGAACAGCACAAATGTTCACAAGGGACAAGTCTCTTCACACTTTATGGGAAGACAAGGTTTCAAAACTTAATCCACTAGTTCAACAGCAGACAGTTCAGGAAGATAATGGCCATTCATAGTAGAAAGAAGAAGATAACTAATCCAATCCATAGAAGGTATATAATCCACAGATAGTACCATTGGTGAATCAAATAGCTGCATTTAAGCTAGTTAAAACACTTCTATATACATTGAACTGGTACAATAGCTGGTGTTGAAGACGTTGAAGTAAAATCATCAAGGTCAGCAAAATACCCATAAGCAGCCCATGCAAAAACTGGAGCGGGTCCTGGTGAAAGAGTACCGGTAGTTGAAGACAATTCCATCCATTTCTAGTGCAGTTTAAATTGCAGATTAACATTTTTGACAATTCTTGTCAATGTAGCGATAACTGGATTGAACAAAATTTAATTCTCCTCCCTCCCCAACCCCAGGGAATTACTTTCAGTGTTGTTCGATGCTTGAAGAGGTATCTCCTATATGGTAGGTAGAGGGGCAAGGGAACTACCCCAGAAGCCTCCTGGTTTACTGTTCAGTTTCAGCCACATGATGCAACTTAATGTTATCAGTAGAGACAAAGTGATTGTCCTTGAACCAGGCAGCACTGGTATTACAACAGTTCTTGTACCTTGTATTCCAAGAACCAGCACCGTCCCCTGTATGATGGGCCAAGTACCTTTTTCACAGGCCTCTTTTCTTGAACCAAATATCCAACTTTTAGAATCCAGCCTATGCATGTTGTTAGATCCCTCATTCCAAAAGTGGCAGCATCTACTGAGGATGTTCATCTCTGAACTATTGTAATTCCTGCAAGACAGTAACACATTCATTTATGTCAAAAGGTGTTTCGGCCATCAAGATCTGGGACATACACATGGATACCGAACTAGATTTAAGGGGTATGGCCTCCAAAGATCTTCCATGCAGATTTTTAAATTCTCTCTGGATTCTATACAAGTGATGGACCCCAACTAAGACCTGAGCCTAATATTCCAAACATCTCCCAGGATGGTATGGACAAGAGTAATGCACTGTAACACCCATTGTTTCCATGCATCCCTGTATGCCGCTGAGGCAAAAGCAGGGCCCTGGTCTGAGTGGAATGCTGCGGCAGCATATTTCCCAGTAAAGTCTAACAAATCTTTAATAACAGTTTGAGTGCCAGCCAATTATTGTGGCAACACCCATAACAATCTGGAGCAAGAGTCTACTGCAAGTAGAATATATGTGCACCATCTGAATTTAGGAGACCACAGTGAACCAGGTACACACACTGAATAGGCTTGTTTGATATTAAGGGGGATGTCAGTGGTGGGCATTTGATGCAGGTGCCTTAATTTATTGACAGATGTCACAGCTAAGGACATATTGCTTGGCCTGTTTGTACAGGCCATGCCACCAAAAGCATTTTTGTACAAGAGAGGTTGTAGCCGCCACACATGCATAGGCAGAAACAACACCCTCATGAGCTGCTTTGATCAGTTCTAGTCTATGATCTCGGTTGGGTATCACATGATCACCCACCCCTGATATAGTTACAAATGCAATATTTTGGGCACTTAAATGGTAGGAATATTTGATAGGGTATGCTTTTGGTAAAGTCTTGCCATCTGCAAAACCATTCACAGAAACCAAGATGTCATCATCTACCCTCATTGTGAGAACAGGTTATCACAGCAACAGATGCCATAGAAACTGCATATTTGACAGCTTCATCATTGAACTAGTTTCCTACAACCTGAATTCCAAAATGTTGGTGGCCTAAAGTATGTATTACATCAGTCCGTGGCAGTTTGTCATTAAGACCTGACAGTTTCCCAACAAATATTTGTATTTTACGGTATTCCCTTTTGAATCTCTGAAACTGTAAAGACCCTAGTAATGTAACTGTTCTTTGAAGGACTGAACACAATAATATGAATCACACACAGTAAGTGTAGGGATCTCTAGATCTGTATGTTACAACACCAAAAGCAATTATTTAAGCTCAGCAAGTTTTTTTGTGCAATCCCCTAGAGACTTCATGTAGGTTTGCATGGGGTGGAAATTGCCATCCCTCATAACTCCACAGATGGCTGCACAATTCAAAGAGTATTAGTGTTTGTTACCTACAGCTGGTTGAGATGAACCATCAGTCTATGGTGATGAGGCATGACATTAGGGGCATGGGGTATTCAAGTTCACATTGGAGAAATTCTGGGGCCTCTATTTTTGGATCAAAAACATAGTCAAGTTAGTAGAGCATTGTATCCAATGTGGATGTATTGCCTTTTCTTTTCGAACGCTGGCTTTGGTAAAAACCTCACAGACTGGGCTCAGGGTAACAACAATAATGCTCTTACCTTGGGCTAATGGTCTTTCCTTGATGACCATCATCTGAACTGCAGTCAGTATTTTTTCTGTTGGAGAAAAGCACATTTCTGCATTCGAGTATATGTGATGTGCATGATCATAAGGTATTTCTGTATATGAATGATACATTTTCATATTCAAACAAAATTGCATCGCCTCTGTTAGATTCCTCTATTGTGACCTCTCCATCAATCCTTGCATGAAGGTATTTGGTCAGGCAGTCTCTGCGACCCAGGCCTGAAGGCGAAAAACTGACAGTATACAGGTGCGATGACATTTAGCCAACAGCCAGACATGCACACACAATAGCTTAGATTAAGATCCCACAGCTAGACAACTACTCTGCAATACTCCCAGGATATTAGCCCCAATAAAGCACCTAGGTCCAGAGAGACGGACATTCCAAAACACCATAAAGTTAGATGCTGCATATAGTTAGGCATACCCAGCTAATCAGGATGCAACACAAACAGCACATGAGGTGACCACCTGCCCCTCAGGCCAGACATCTGGACAAGAACTCACTGAACCACATTTGTGTTCATGCCAGGTCAATGCCCACCTGCATTCTCCAGGGCAGCTGTTCTCATCTTATGGTCCTCAAAAATGGTATAAAATATGTTCCGAACTGATGTACTTTGAGAGACAGTCCTCAGACAAGATTCTGTAACTGTTCTCCCAGCCGTAATATTTGATTATACCAAATGTTTCCTGCTCTGCCAGTTGCCTCTAGCCTTTTGATTTTGATGGTAAATCTTATTCAAGCAACATTTAAATGTTATTTGTTCTGTGTCACCTTCAATAAATTTGACTAATGCGAATCCGATGGCAACCAGAATGACCCAGATTATCATTTTGTTTTGTTTTCACGTGTGTGTGTTTTGCTTCAAGCATGTCAGTCCGTAATGAACTGAGAATTATTTTATGTTGCGGTGTCCATTTTTTGCTTGAGAGATCTGGATGAATTAAATTATAAAGTGATTTTATGCATTGTGCATAATACGGAATGTATTTTATGCCAACATTAAAGAATCATTGCAAGGGTTGCAGTTTTTTATATTGTTTGGTGGTTGTAGTTATGTATACCTCTCTAAGAAGTGTGGTGCCAGATTTTTCTACTCATTTGAAAGCTTGTATCCCAGAAGCAGGACACTGAGGAAAACAATTTTAGTTTTCTTAAAATTTAACTTGTAGCCATGATCAGCAAATCACAGTACAATGTGATCTACCCTGGCCAAATGTGTGTTGAGATTGTCATCTGTGAGATAAATGTCATCTATACAGGACGATGTTTCAGAATCAATATCATGTAACATTGATGTCACATGGGCTGAGAACAATACGGGACTGTTCTTATACCCTTGAGGAAATCAGCAAAAGCATTGATGAGAGCCTAATGCAGAAAATGTGCATAAATCTTGGTTTTCAGGCACTGGATTTTGGCAGAAAAACGCAATGGAAATATCCAGGGTCATTTTGTTTCCTTGACACACAATGTTGTTCATGATGACTGTTCTATGTGAATTTTGAATGCCAAATGTGCATGTATGACTGTTCAAATGTCTATAATCTAAGAATATTCTATAAGAATGGTCAGGCTTAGCTATGGGAAATGAAGGGTTATTCATAGATGATACACTGGGTTCAATTACTCCCTGGTACTCGAGTTGTGAGAGGGTATCCCACACAGGAGCTTTACCGTCATGTTTTATTGAGTATTGAGGGTGTATTTGTGGATTGGGCCATATAGGTATAATGTGATAAGGAGAGTCCCTATCCCAACCCACATGGTTATGGTACAGCGCTGGAGCCTGTGTCAGAGTCCAATCTAGAGCATATGCTTCTTTTACTGGATCTGGAACTAGGATTCAAAAAGATGGAAAAATTACATCTTCCTTATGTAGGAGCTTTCTGACAAACTCTATGGCCAGTCTATTTCTGCCAGGAGAATGTCATAGCCAAAGCTTAGTGGTAATATTTACTAGAAAATTGCAGTAATTGTGCTTTTAATGTCCCTCTCAATTTAAAATTGTAATTTATAAACCCTACCTAATGGTTTCGACTTCATGCTAGTTGCTGTCACCTCCCGAAGCTCTTGAAGATTCTGGTGAATTTTCCTACCTTTCCCGCACTGTCTAGCAGAATCACTGCCCATGTCTTGTTCTTCAATAATGTTCTCAATATGTGTGGCATACTTAGCTAAAACCTTCTTTTTAAATTGAAGTTTGTGCTGTGGAAGATTCTCTTCCTATTTTATTATGACATCAGATGAGCATTGCAAGTCATTTTTTTTGTTACACGTACGTGAGCCCTGAAAGGTACGAGAAGGGCATCTATCAATGTATTGAGACCTGTCAGGGGACCTCAAGTTTGTAATGTTTGTCCGAGGTCTCTGACTGTGGAGATTGTCCTTGTTGTTTTATTTTATCTTCTTATTTTTGTCTGTCCTAGTCTTTTTAAGAACCTTCCTCTGCTTGCTTGGTATTATCCTTCTTGGAATTACCCTGTTCTCTGTGGCGTATTTGGTCTGGCCCCTGTGGCATTTCCTACAGTGTATGTGTGAAAGTGTTTGTATTTGCCTCAACTGCAGGAAAAGTGACCCATGAGTAGAAAGTTTCAGTACTGTATGCGTCCAAGGCAAGATTCAAGATGCAAACTGGATTTCAGTACATTTATTAGAACAATCACATACAAGTATAAAAAGCATGGGCTACAATAATAAGGCAGATGAAACATAATATGGTATTCATAATTACAACCAAGGTAAAGAGAGCAAATAACCCCACCATTTTGCATGATTCTAGAAAGCCTAGAGATTCTTGCCTAAACCCTGTGTCTAGATCTGAAAGCACAGACTTGCTTGTCCTGATCTAAGGGAGTAACCCCATACCTGAATAAGGTAGGAGGGGTCTGCCTGTTGCTGGATGGCAATCCTCTCAGGAAGCTGACGAGTCAGAGCCAGGATCAACAGGGCTGTCTGGTTTATGGTATGCATCCCAGGACAGTAATGACTGAAATGTCTTCTATCCTCCTTAGATCTCTGTGTTGTTTATATAATAACCCATTCAGAGTTTGAGGGAGAGGCCTGACATACTGGTGTGTCTTTGTAGATAGGACTGGGCCCTGGACTCCTGGACTGGCAATGTGAGTTAGCACAACAGCCTTGAACAAGGCACAGAATTCACATTGTACAATGGCTGATAAAATGTGCTGCATGAACTCTAAAATATGAATGTTCAACATAGACTCTAAAGAGGGCCCACAATATATTCCTAGTGTTAAGGTGGACACAGCCTAACAAAGACTGCAGTTACTGAATCAATGTGTTCTTATTCTTCAACATGACATTAAGGGCTACATGTATGAAAGAATTGTTTTGCGACTCGCAAATTGCGAGTCAGAGCGACTCACAATTTGCAAGACGCAAAATCTTATGTTGAAAAGTGTCAATTGCACTGTTTGTGATTCGCAAGGGGGTCGCAAATGCCCTCCCTCACGAATATTAATGCGGTAGGTTGGAATTTGTGACCCCCTTGGGAATGGCCGCCCTCACAGGGAAGGTGGCCTGCTGGGGACAGCAGACCACCATGTCTGTGAATGCTTGTAAATAAAGTTTTTTTTTTTTTTAAATCCTTAAAAACAAAAAATGAAACATTTTAGTCTCAATTTTTCAGAGCAGGCAGTGGTCCATAGGACCACTGCCTGCTCTGAAAAAAAGTGTTTTTACTGCCATTCACAAAGGGGAAGGGGTCCCATGGGGACCCCTTCCCGTTTGCAAATGGGTTAGCACCAGTGTGACACTGGCGCTAATTGCGATTGTTTTGCAACCACATTCGCGGTCACAAAACAATCTTACATGGGACTGCGACTCGCAGTTAGGAAGGGAACACCCCTTCCTAATTGAGACTCGCAATCCCTTTTTGCTATTCTGTAAATAGTTTACCGAATCGCAAAACTGGGTTTCAACATACCAAAGTGCATTTTGCACGTCACAAACGACCCGATTCGCTGTTTGCGATGTGCAAAATGCTACGTACATGTAGCCCTTAATGCCTAATCCATTTTAGCTGAACCCTCCAAGATGGGTTTGTTTTGGTTTCAACAAGTCCTCAGATACATACAAATGTGACAAACTTAAAACTCATAGTCAAAGGTGGCATCATCCTGGAACTATTCAAAAAGTGCATGGAACCACATGTACAAAAGTTAGAAACTGTAATTTCCTAATCTTATGAATTGCAATTAGAAAATCTCAATTTGTAACCTAAGAAAATGTAAAAGTCTTCAACAGTGATTCCTAATGGGTCTATAGGACATAATTAATGAATATTTATAAGATAGGTCACAACTTGTGACGCAGGGATGGTGGCCTGTTGTGGTCAGCAGACCACCACGCCTGTCATTGCTTTTAAAAATAGCAATCTTTTTTTTCAATATGGAGCCTTTATTCCTTAATGGAAAATGGGATGTGTTTAAAAAAAAGAAATTGAAACTTTGCAGTGGCCCTTGCAACCCCTACCTGCTCTTGAAGTACTGGGTTTTTCAGAACCCAGTGGTGCCAGGGAACACACCCTAAGACTTCGAGTCCTTCCTGTTTCAGACTACAGAAACACAGAGTCTTCTTGGTGAAGTCAAAGATCTTGTTTATTGGCTGCAGCCAGTAACAGGTATCCTAGAAGTACAACACGGTGTATATTCTCAGGAGACTGCTCCTCTTGCAAAGCTAACCTTCTCTTTTATACAAAATATTATGCTTTGGGCAAACATTCCTTATTTTACAGTTGACCATTCACATATTTTCACTACAAAGAAATAGCAGGGTTGTGATGACAAGCCCATATTTCAGTTTGTCCAGCCCTCAATCAATTACCCGGCAAGGCTCAGTACTTTCATCAGATATCAACGGACCCCCAAAATAAACAGGCACATCCTCCTTGTAAAGCAAGTCATAAAGAAAGAAACAGGGACAGGTGTGTGTAAGATTAGGCATGGTTTGTGTGTGATGAAAGGTTTTATGATGTGTTGACCCTTGATACTAATCTCATTCGGCCACTGGGAAAGAAACTGGCCGAACAGGTTTGGCTTCAGGCAGTGGAGTCAGCTTGCCCAGGTCACAGAGGAGTCAGCAAAGATGTACGTGTCCTTCAGACTCGTTTTCAGCATTAGACATTGGCCTATGTGAGGGCAATCACAAAATGGCTGTCGTTTAAATGGAACACGAGGGTTCAGGACGGAAACTCTGATATTCGGGTGATTTCGTTACCCGAATATGAATACAATGCTTGTGCATACTATTCTAATCATTCTCGGTCTGCTGATACCAAAATCGTTGTGATACGATGATGTTTATAACACGGGTCCAGAATTTTCAGTACCACACTCTTTAAATATATTTGTTTTCCAATCTCTTGTGGACTCCTTCCAGTTTATGAATGGGTTATCACCTCTTTCAAGGTGTCAGTAGAATATGAATGGTTTAAAACTGTAATTTGGTTGCAAAACATTCATACATCCCATTCAGATTTGGTATTTGGAAGAGATGCCCTAAACATACCCCTTCCAAATACCAAATCGCAAACACATTTGATTGATGTGATTTTGGTGACATGTTACTGATTTGCAATTTGTGTTTTGTACATATGAAAAAGCATGTTTGCTGTCAAAACCTTTCAGGTTAGCCATTTCTGAAAGCAAAAATGGTTTGTACATATGGGCCATAATCTTTCAAAGTACAATTTTGAGTTATGTGATGACACTCAACCCGTATGTGTCTCCACAAATAGAAGCCATTGAAGTAGATTATCTAAGGATCAAGTTTAAGGAGGAAGGTGCACACATTTTCAGAAAAGAGTTAGGTTGTCTGTTAGGGTACAAGTATGAGGGTATCTTTAAGTGTGCAAGATGAAGTGAGAAAGGAACTGGAATGTTTATGTGCAATGAAGTAGGGGTGATTGACCTGTTGTTGTTAGCCCCTTTACTAGTGGCATTTAAACCCATTGTGGACATCCGTTTATATGTTAGCTTAAAGGCATTATAGTTTTAGGTGTGGTACCTAACAATAATGAAATGGTAAGAATGCTAGCAGAAACACAATACTTTACCATATATATATCTTGCTTCAGCATACCACCAAATTGTGTTGGAAGAGAGTTGCCAAGACCTAACTGTTTTATTACCCATATGAGCACTTTTATGATGATTAATGTTTTATGGTGAAATTAGTCAACAACCTGACGAATGAGTAAGACTGACGTTGAGAAAACTCAGTCTAACCTCCAAGCATGAGAAATGTCAATTTGTTTTTTCTAAAGTAAATGATCTTGGCTATCTGATTTCTGGTACAGGTGTTGCCCAAAGATGGATATGGTGGAAGCAATTGTAAACTTAAAAGAATCAAGTATTAAAGAAAAATGTCATTCCTTTTTGGGAGTGGTTGAAACTATAGCAACATTTTAAAAAACCTATGCAGGCAGGTTTTGGAAATGAAGATTATTACTCAGAGGGGAGGTGAATTTAAGGTGGAACGACTTATTCAGAGGGAATTTGACATGTTGAAGGAGGATTTGGTAAGGTCTAGAGGCCTCATTTACAAGGCCTGTGGAGCAGGGCTGTGCAGCAAGTGACTTGAGGGAGGACTTAGAGATCGAGAATCATTCTCGGAGGAATTATCTTCGGATCTTAAATATACTAGTGGTAGAGGAAGGTGGTGAGATGAATACCTTTATCATAGCACTATTACAAGATACCTTTCTTAAAGACAGTCCTGCTATTAATATCAAACAGGAGATACAGAGGGCAGACAGGGATCCATTTAAAATGAATCTGAAACATTGAAAACCAAGGAAGATCTTGATACTTTTTCCTATGCAGTGAAAGAGTACATCTTGGGTATTGCTTTAAGCGTGGCTCTCTCACTGCCGGAGGTTATTCCTTCACTATCAGGTACAATGTGTGTGTGGCTATAGACCAGCATCAGTGGAGCTTGATAGGAGAATGGAAGAGCTATATGAGCTGGGGTCCAAGGTACAACTCAAATTCCTGGTGGTGCTATAAATAATGTGGAATAACCAGTTGTATAACTATCCTGCCATAGAAGACATGGATGTGCTGGTTGATTCCATTAAAAAGGGTAGCAATGTCTGTGGTTGTTTACAATTTTTAAGGTTAGTTTTCAGGTTTCATGTAGGGTTGGGCGTGGTGAGGGGAATGCACACTGTGGTCTAGTTTCATTTTGATCATATTACACCCTCCCAGGGATGCTCATAGGCATGCAAACTGCCATTTAGTAGCAGGAGGATTCAATAGGGTGGGGATTGGCAAGGGGCACTGGGTGGGGAGCAGCAGGGAAACAAAAAAATAAATTACTAAAAGTCACCAAACTGCTGTTTTTTTAAGCACTTATATAAATATTAATATAATATAAATATAAATGATATCGAAGGAAAAAGGGGTTGAGATGCTCAGAATTTGAACGGAGGCAGGGAGGAAGTTACACTTTTTAACTTGGAATGTAATGGCCTTAGGTCAAAGGGGAGGCAGCGATGGGTGCTACAGTATCTCAACGAGAGCATGGCCCATTTAATGATCCTATAAGAGACCCATTTAAACGCAATTGAGAGTTATGTAGTTTCAGATTACGCTTAATATTGAAAAAGGGGTTGCAATTCGAAAAGAGTAGGTATGGAGGTGCTGTCCTCAAAAACTGATAGCTGTCAGGTAGGTCCTTGGAGGCATGAGATGCTTTGATTATAAATTCTTATATGTGGGTCTTTACTGCCCCAATGCTGATGATCTATTGTATCTCTTGACCTTGGAGTGAAACTTGGCATAGTTTTCACTACCTGTGGTCTTGGTTGCGATTTTAACACCTTGTTAGACATCAGTCTCAACTGGTCTACCAGGAGGGACTATATACATACACCTAAGACCAGGCAGGCTCTAAGAAGTATGTTACAGCATCAAGTGCTAGTGAATGTGTGGCTCCACCAAATGCCTGGGGGGTATACATTCCACAGTTAGAAAAATTGACATGTTTCAAGGTTCAACTATCTTTTTGTGGACAGTGCTATAATTGCCATGGTTAAAGAGGTAAACCACCTGCCAGGGCATATTTCCAATCATTTAGCCATGACCATGCTTTCTCAAGACCCTGGTTGTGGGCTGAAATTCTAGTTGGATGGTCAATTGTGCTCTTTTTCTAGATACAGATGTTGGATCATCTCTGAAAAAACTAGTGGTGATTTTTTCATTGTAAATATAGGATCTGCCTCCCAGCTATAGTCTGGGATACCAATGAATCCTTCATACATGGGGTCTTGCGAAGTCAAACATATTTTAAGAATAATTCAGAGAGGATGGAGCTTACATCGCTGGAAGAAGAAAAAGGGTATTTTGGGGCATCCCTGCTGGCACAGAACTCCCTGAAGAGGGTGAAAGAAGCACAGCTACATTTTAGAATTAGGCTCGAAACAAAGTATAGAGAGCAGTGGCAGGTAAAGTGTCTGAGCCTCTTTGAGTATGGGGAATGATCAGGTTCACACTTGGCATGGAAGACGAGATCAGAGAGGTCCAGGAATAACATCAAGGGGATGACCACTAATTCTCAAGGGCTCATGTCCAAAAAGTCGGGAGAAATGCAGGATCACCTGGTCCCCCTTTTCTTGACACTACATAAAGAGGAATTCAGTCTGGACCTTGATAGGACCCGGGAATGTTTGAGGATGAGGGACCATTCAGGGCTCATGGAGTTGGGAAAGGAGTAGCTTGAGGTGCAGATCTCTAAGGCAGAAATTTGGGAGCATCTGAAACATGCTAAAATAGGGAAGGTGGCAGGCCCAGATGCAGTCCTTCTGAGCTTTTTTAAGCTATTGAAGGAAGTAGTTTCACCAGTCTTGTCGAAGCTGCACAGTTCTATGTATTTGAAGAACGCCCAGATCCCAGTGTAATGGAGTGAAGCCACATTAGTGTTAGGCTTAAAACATGCTAAGTACCCACAAAAGGCAGATTCATATCAAACAATTTCTCTAGTTTTTTTCTAGCATTTTGGCTGGCGGATTGACAAAACTACCCCAATTAAATAACTCCGATCAGAAGGGTTCTGTCCTCAAGCGTCGGATCCATGAGTTCACTCAACAACTAATTGGCTCAATCAAACTAGCCACGGCCTATTTGATCCTTTTAGCAGAGGCTACTATTGATGCAGCTAAGGCTTTCGAGCATGTGTGTTGGGCTTCTTTTTGCAAGATCTTGGCAGCATTAGGTTTCAGCTCGTGTTTTGTCCTGACCGTCCAGAGGCTATGTACAAACTTGTCTGCTTAAACTCTATTTAATGGGTCCCTGACTAGGGGTTTCGGGATTTGTACAAGCATGAGGAAAAGGTTCTCTCTCTCCCCCCTTCTGTTTGATCTTTATATTGAACTGTATGGTCAGCTACTCAGGAGGGATCAACAGGTAACCCCTTTTCCTCACAGGACTATAGGAACAAAATAGCACTCTACACCAATGACCTTATAATATATACATCAGATCCTGCCCAGACTACCCCCAGAGTGGAAAAGCTAGCTGAGGAGGTCTGTGCTTTGTCTGGATACTCTGTGAATTCTTCCATGTCATACATTATGAGCCTGATTATGAGCTAGCGGTCTTCAGACCACAAGCCCTGGGTAGCATTAAGACACTGGCTGTCAGACCACAAGAGTTCGGCCAGCATTGCCAGAATCTATGATGCCGATCACCTGGCTGCTGGGGAGATTGTAATCCACCAGGGCATTGTTGCATGCAACACTGCCCTGCAGCATTTCCCTGTGGATTACCACCTTGTTCTCTGCCAGCCTTTTTATGGTGGTAACACTGCCATGAAAAGCCTGGCCAAGAACAGGTGCAGGCAGCTAAATGGCATGGGCAGTGCAGGGACCCCCTGCCCATCACCTTTGCAATGTTCACTGTCTGCCAGGCAGACAGTGAACATTGCGAGAGTGCTTCTGCACCTTGGGGGCTACAGCATTGCCGCTGGCTCGATTAGCCAACCTAGTGGGAAACTCTTAATAGGACTGGTGGGATGGTCGCAATGAAGGTGGTGGCCACCCTGTCAGGAGTTTGGTGGACAGACTTTCCCATCTGCCAAACTCGAAAAGAGGCCCAATGTGTTGGAAAATCACTAATTTGGCGGGGAGGTTAAGAAGGAGATCAACTACTTGGGCATCTCTATAGTCCATTTATTGGAGCTGGCCCTGACACATCATTTAGGTAGGGAAGCAAAGGAAGTTGATTTGCTACTTACTAGGAGCAGAAATTTGCTACTAACTATTTATGGTTGTGTAACCTCGATCAAAATGTTGATATTCCCTAAGATTATATATCTCTTCAACTGCATCCCACTTACTTTCCTTAGAATGGCTATAGCTAAAATACAAGGGAAATAAAGAAGCTTCATCTGGGCTTTAGGTAGAGCCAGGCTGTCTTGAAAAAATTGAAGAAAGGGGGCCTGACTTTTTATTATATGGCTTTCCAGTTTAAGAATTGTAGGATGTTCCTTGTGACTCTGGACAGTTCAACCGGGTGTAGGAGGCGGGCCTGGCTTATAGTGGGTACCTTGTGGTACTTACACCCTGTGCCAGGTCCAGTTATCCCTTATTAGTAGAATAGAGGTGTTTTTAGCAGCTTAGGCCGATGGAAGGTAGCTATGGCAAAGCAGCTTAGGCTGAACTTGGAGACATGCAAAGCTCCTACTATACCACTTGTATCATATAGCACAATATCATATGAAAACACAATACTCAGAGTTACTAAAAATAAAGGTACTTTATTTTTATGACAATATGCCAAAAGTATCTCAGAGAATACCCTCACTTAGGAGGTAAGTAATATACACAAGTTATATGTACACAAACCCAAAACAGGTAAGTAACAGTAAGAAAAGTAGTGCAAACAATGTAGAATCACAATAGGATGCAATAGGCAAACATAGGTCTTGGGGCAATACAAACCATATACTCCAAAAGTGGAATGCGAATCACGAATGGACCCCAGACCTATGGGAGCTTGTAAGGGGTCACTGGGACTGTAAGAAAACAGTAAGGGTGTCCAAAATACTCCACCCCAAGACCCTGAAAAGTAAGAGGAAAGTTACCCTACTACCCCAGAAAGACACAATAGTCGTGATGGGGGATTCTGCAAGAACCACAAGCACCAGCAAAACACTGAAGATGGGTTCCTGGACATGAGGACCTGCAAGGCAAGGGGACCAAGTCCAAGAGTCGCGATAGTGTTCAGGGGGGCAGGAGCCCAGGAAATCCCGGATGAAGGTGCAAAAGGGCTGCCTCTGAGTGGAAGAAGCCAAAGATTCTGCAACATCGAAAAGGGCTAGGAACTTCTCCTTCAGATGGAAGATGTCCCACGTGTGCTGGATGTTGCAGAAGTGTTTCCACACAGAAATACCGCAAACAAACCTTGCTAGTTGCAATGGTCATGGTAGAGGTTTTTGGGTGCTGCTGGGGACTAGGAAGGACCAGGATGTCGCCCCTTGGAGGAGGAGACGGGGGGCGCTCCGCAACTCAGAGAGCCCCCGCAGAAGCAGGCAGCACCCGCAGAAGTACCAGAGCATTCACTTAGAAGCTTTGTGAAACCGGAGTCACAAAAGGAGGGTCCCACGATGTCGGAGACCAACTCAGAGGTTTGAGAACTGCAGAACGGAGTGCTGGGGACCCAGGCTAGGCTGTGCACAAAGGAATCCTTGGAGAAGTGCACAGAAGCCAGAGCAGCTGCAAATCACACAGTACACATCTTTGCTGTCTGGTGTGGGGAGGCAAGGACTTACCTTCACCAAACATGGACTGAAAGATCACTGGACTGTGGGGGTCACTTGGATCTAGCTCCTGTGTTCCAGGGACCACACTTGTCAGGATGAGAGGGGACCCAGAGGACCGGTGATGCAGTCTTTTGGTGCCTGCGTTAGAAGGGGGAAGATTCCATCGACCCACTGGAGATTTCTTCTTGGCTTCCAGTGCAGGGTGGAGGAAGACAGCCCTCAGAGCACGCACCACCAGGAAACAGTCGAGAAAGCCGGCAGGATGAGGCGCTACAATGTTGCTGGTAGTCGTCTTGCTACCTTGTTGCGGTTTTGCAGGCATCCTGGAGCAGTCAGCGATCGATCCTTGGCAGAATTCGAAGAGGGAAGTGCAGAGGAACTCTGGTGAGCTCTTGCATTCGTTATCTGAAGAATACCCCAGAGGAGAGACCCCAAATAGCGGAAAAGGAGGTTTGGCTACCAAGAAAGGAGGTTTGGCTACCAAGAGAGGTAAGAACCTATCAGAAGAGGTCTCTGACGTCACCTGCTGGCACTGGCCACTCAGAGCAGTCCAGTGTGGCCCCAACACCTCTGAGTCCAAGATGGCAGAGGTCTGGGACACACTGGAGGAGCTCTGGGCATCTCCCCTGGGAGGTACTGGTCAGGGGAGTGTTCACTCCCCTTCCCTTCATCCAGTTTCGCGCCAGAGCAGGGCTGGGGGATCCCTGAACTGGTGTAGACTGGCTTATGCAGAGATGGGCACCATCTGTGCCCATCAAAGCATTTCCAGAGGCTGGGGGAGGCTACTCCTCCCCAGCCCTTCACACCTATTTCCAAATGGAGAGGGTGTAACACCCTCTCTCAGAGGAATTCCTTTGTTCTGCCTTCCTGGGCTGGGGCTGCCCAGACCCCAGGAGAGCAGAATCCTGTCTTAGGGGTTGGAAGCAGCAGCAGCTGCAGTGGAAACCATGGAAAGGCAGTTTGGCAGTACCCGGGTTCTGTGCTAGAGACCCAGGGGATCATGGAATTGTCACCCCAATACCAGAATGGTATTGGGGTGACAATTCCATGATCTTAGACATGTTACATGGCCATGTTCGGAGTTACCATGGTGACGCTACACATAGGTAGTGACCTATGTGCAGTGCATGCGTGTAATGGTGTCCCCGCACTCACAAAGTTCGGGGAATTTGCCTCGAACGATGTTGGGGCACCTTGGCTAGTGCCAGGTTGACCACACACTAAGTAACTTGGCATCCCACATTCACCAAGTGAGGGTTAGACATATAGGTGACTTATAAGTTACTTATGTGCAGTAAAAAATGGCTGCGAAATAACGTGGACGTTATTTCACTCAGGCTGCAGTGGCAGTCCTGTGTAAGAATTGTCAGAGCTTCCTATGGGTGGCAAAAGAAATGCTTCAGCCCGTAGGGATCTCCTGGAACCCCAATACCCTGGGTACCTAGGTACCATATACTAGGGAATTATATGGGTGTACCAGTGTGCCAATGAGAATTGGTAAAATTACGCACTAGCCTGCAGTGACAATTTTAGAAAGCAGAGAGAGCATAAACACTGAGGTTCTGGTTAGCAGAGCCCCAATGATACAATTAGGCACCACACAGGGAACACATACAGGCCACAAACTTATGAGCACTGGGGTCCTGGCTAGCAGGATCCCAGTGAGACATATCAAACACATTGACAACAAAGGGTTTTAACTATGAGCACTGGGCCCTGGCTAGTAGGATCCCAGTGAGACAGTAAAAACACCCTGACATATACTCGCAAACAGGCCAAAAGTGTGGGTAACAAGGCTAGAAAGAGGCTACCTTCCTACACCGGGGGTGTAATCTTAGAAGAAATTATCACAGAGCTGATATCTACCGGTTTCCGTGATACGTTTGGGGCTAGAAAAGTTTTTTTTTTTTAAGTTTGACTGAAATTTTTAAAGGCTGTACTCAGCCTTTGGTTCAGGGTTAGAAAGACACTGGGAATCAGATATTATTCAGACATTTCACCAATTTGGGACTCCCCAGGTATCCCTGAGTTTTTATTGGATGGGTTGAGCTATCCCCTAAGAATGGCTAGAATGGCAACCTGGGGGAGCTGTTTACAGTGCAGGGATTCTTACTGTGGGAGGCACTTAAGGCCAGGACATGGGGCTTTCTATCACAGTTTAAATATTTGCAGCTTACATTGTGGTTTACAAGAGCCAATTTAGAGATCAGGAGAGTCTGAGAAGATGAGTCACTCTTCCAAGATGTGTGGTCCATGAACAAAGAGGTTTCCATATGGTTTTGGAAACTCCTGGATACTGATGATAGAAACCTGGAGGCACCGTATGTGGCATGAGAAAAGTTGAGCCCCAGGCTTGAGTTAATACCTTTGAAGAATTCTTAAAGCTGCTGTATTCCACAAGTAAGCCAGCTAATCTGAAATGGAACAATTATTTCACTCAGAACATTCTGGACTCCCCAAAGGATTGCACGATGTGTACAGTATCTGACCCGTAGGTACAGAAGATGTGGCCACCTGGAAGCAAACGATGAACATATGTTTGCCACATATCCCTCGATCAGTGGGTACTGGGAGACTGTGAGTAATGTAATAGCGGAAATTGTGGGTGTTAGAATGAATCTAAGTTCTACTCCGGTGTTGTTCAGGGTATATGCTGTATCTCATAGCCTCTTGGGAAGGTCTTAGTGGTGCTTGCTGTTCTACCAAGTGCTTCTCGCTAGAAGGGAGGTTTGTAAATGCTGGTTAGACCCATTACCTCCCTCCCCAGAGGATTGGCTCGTAGCCTCACACCAGACATGCAGACTGGATCTAGGGTGCACTCCAGGTAGGACAGATGCAATCTGGGCTGATTTTTCAAGGTGAAGTAGTATACAGGTTCCAGATAGTTGAGCTGTCTGATAAATACACCCAAGCACTAATGTGATATGGGTTTCTAGCCCAAGTTGGTATGATAGGGCTATTGCCAGTGCATCAGATTGGAGGCTGATCCCTCAATTCAGTATAGCCTGATTATGGAGCAGCTTTGGTAATATGAGGACAAAAAATAAATAAAAGAAAAAGGAAAAATAAACAAACAACACAAGGAGAGACAAATGTATTTAAAGATGGGATTTTTTCTGCCATGGTTTGAGGAAGCTGCCAAGAAAAGTGCAAAGACAGAGAACGCAGGAAAATTAGATCCTAGTCACGGTTCAGGGAACAAATGACCATAAATTACCTCAAGATTAAAAATAGAATTAGAAGAAATAATTAGAGGATTTTTGGATCTTGAATATGTGAATCAATACTAAGAGAAAGAATTGAACTATCGGTGTAAAGAAATTCCTAGACCAGCTGCAGTTATACATGAGAAAGTGACTGAATTGGGCAGGAAATATGAAGTTCATCTCTTGAAACGTGTCACATTGCAGAAACGTTTTAGGGTACACTTAGATGATGAAGCAATTGAAACCATGTGTTTTTCAGTAATGTGATTAAACATTACTGAATTAGTAAAAGGCATTCATAAGTGTAGTGATTTTGGGAAATTAGAGATTTTAAGGGCCAGATGTACGAAATGTTTTGCGTGGCGCAAACTGCGAAATTCTCAGTTTGCGCCATGCAAAACGCGCATCGCAATGCACATTCCCATTTTGCGAGTCGGTAACTTGGTTACCGACTCGCAAAATGGGAATGCGACTCGCAAATAGGAAGGGGTGTTCCCCTTCCTATTTGCGATTCGCATAAAGATGCAGAATTGCTTTGTGACCGCGAACGCAAAGCAATTTGCAGTTAGCACCAATGTGAAGTGGGTGCTAACCCATTCGTAAAAGGGAAGGGGTCCCCATGGGACCCCTTCCCCTTTGTGAATGGCTCTAAAAATATTTTTTCAGAGCAGGCAGTGGTCCTATGGTTTCATTTTCTCGAGTGTATTGCAACTCGTTTTCCTTTAAGGAAAACGGGCTGCAATACCAAAAAAAAAAAAACTGCTTTATTAACAAAGCAGTTACAGACATGGAGGTCTGTTGTCTCCAGCAGGCCACCATCCCTGTGAGTGCAGGGAATCGCAAGGGGGTCACAAATTGCGACCCACCTCATTAATATTAATTGTTATTCCAAATGATTTGTGGGCTGAATGCAAAATTGTTGTACATTGGTGAAGTTGGTCAGAGCTACAGAGAAATGCTTGTACTAATGCACCATCACCTATTTTAATGTAGAAATACAATGAGGTGATAACTTTCCTGGAAGGCAGAGTTCCTCCAAATGATTTGGACTATGTGAGGCTGAACAGATTTCACCAATATGTGAAAAAGTCAGTGCATTAATATTATGGTTGTTGATGGCATTCCAGAAGGACACTGGTCAAACCCATCTTGAGCAGATTGATGTGGGATTATTTATCTCACAGTTTGTTATTGGGTTGAGACATGAAATTAGTGGCATTATACAGTAGAATATGCTTTGCTGACAGACAAAGTCATTGGATGAGATTCTGAAACACATAAGTATATTAGTGATAAAAAGGAGATGAAGCAAAGAAACCTTAAACCAAAGTTTATGGTGGCCCTGACAAAAATGGCAGAGAAAGGTTTTCAGAATCTGTTGTTTCCAAGTAATGTTGGTGCAATGCAAGGTGTCAGTTTTCAGAGTGACATGCAATCAATCAATTAGGTTATATTTGTAAAGCATGACTTGTCACCTAAGAGGGTATCCAAGCACTTGCTATAGATATTAGTCGAAGAGCCAGGTCTTGAGCCCTTTCCTGAACTGGGTCAGCGAGGGTGAGGACGAGGTGAGGAGGTGGAGGGCGTAGCAGGCTTTAGTGGTGAGGTGGGAGAAGGAACATTCTCCAGAGTAGACCCAGGTGTAGAACTCCGTTCTGCCAGCAGAATTTGCAGAATTCAGGCACATTGCGCTATGCAAAGTAGTTCCCGAATTCTGCACTCAGGTGCGGAGCAGAGTTCATTCATGCTTGCTTTGTTGCTGTGTTATGAGTGATAGGATACTCCCGGGCTACTAGCGAACACCCAAAAGACTTTGCGTTCATTTGCATTGCTTCCGGCCACACCGGCCGCCAAAACTGCAGCACGTGAACTCATTTCTGGAGTAGAATTTCTACTCCAGATGCCACTAAATCTTGTCAAAAAGAGATTTTTGACTATAAATTCAGTCAAAAATAGATTTTTGACTAGTTTTTCTTCTCTAATGGACAATGAAATTTTTTTTCTGACTGGGAAGCCTTTTTAAAAAAGCAAAAACAGGAAGGAAGTGTGTCAAACTCAATTTCCTGTTTCAGTCCTGCAGGCTCCTCCCAGTGCTTGGTCCATCTCCTGGTCAATTTTCACTTGGATTGCGAGGTAGAACGATCTCTCTCTTTTCTTACCTGGCAGATCCTTTTCCTACCTGGCAGCCAAGACTTGGAACTCCCTCCCCATCCACCTCCGCCTGACCCAAGACCACCTCTCCTTCAGGAAGCAACTCAAGACCTGGCTGTTCGAGCAGTAGCGGTCCCCCTCCCCCAGCGCCTTGAGACTCTCCGGGTGAGTAGCGCGCTATACAAATTTCTTGATTGATTGATTGATTTGTCTCTTGGCTATACCTTTGGTTTTAAGGACTTTGTTTTTGTTGAATCACACAAGTAAGTTCAAATCTGTTGCATAAGGGTGTTGTTTGATTGTTTGGGTGTGCACCAGTATTTCTTTGTACTCTAATTAAATTCTTTAATTTTATAGTGGTGGGTGGCCTGGAGTTTTAGTATAGGCCTAGTAATTATTTACTTTGCATTCAATTGATTTTTAACCATTTGTAAAGGAAAATTGTTATACAGTTCAGTACATTTTCTACATGTTTGTAACTTTGCAATATTATTTTAGTATGTGGCCTACATTTCCAAATGGCTGTCAATCCAGTAGGAGCCAGCATTAGTAGTCATCAATGTATGAAATAAATGTTTCAGTGGCATGTGTTTTAAAAACTTTATTTAGGACAGGGATGGCAGTAGATTAATTAAAAATGTTGGCTATTAATAGTATTTCATTTATTTTTTGCAAAACGCGTACGTGTGCTGGGGTAATATTTGATGGTATAAGAAGATGTGTGTTGTGAAATTTTTATAGCTTAGTACATTTTTATGATGTGCACTGCTGGATTATTGTTGGTCACTTTTCCTCAGTGTTACCTCCACCATGTCTCCTTATGGCCAGTGTGTGTGTATGTGTGTGTGTGCTTTTCATCGTCCACCATTTCTCTTTGTTTTCCATGCAGCGTGTCCAGGAGCCATTTACTGTTCATAGACTTGCATGTGTTCTTTGTTCTTCATGCCACCTTGTTAGCAGTTGTTGTTTGACCAAATGGTTGACGATCATTTTCTCCATTCAGCCAGTGTCCCTTTGACATAGGCTTTCATGTGTTCTTTGCCATACCTCCTGCTCCTTGTTGCTGCTTTTTGACCATGTGGCTGGCTGACAGCCATTTTGTGCATGCTGCAATTGTGTCTTTGCCATACACTTGCATGTGCCCGTTGATGTTTGATCATGTGCCTGGCTGGCAGCTATTTTGTGCATGCATCTGGTGTGTCTTTGCCATAGGTTTACATACAAACATCAATTATTAATTTTATGTTTTTATTTTTTATTTTTTTCAAATATTTGTATTCACATTTTTACATTTTTATATTCTTTATTGCTTTTTCATTTTTATTTTTATTGTAATTGTTTTTTTTATTTCTTTTCTATTTTAATGTTTATAGTTTAGTAGTATTAATTTTCTTATATATCTTTATTTTTATTTTTATTTAATCCTGTATTTTGCCTTGATCCATCCATCTACATCCATCCATTCCTCCATCCATCCATCCATCCATCCACCAAAGACCCAAAGCTGCACTAAATCTTTGGTTTATTTAGGTGTAATTCAATTTCCTCTAGGCTACCCTGGCTGCGGAGCACTACAGATTCATCAACAGCATACCTCATTTTGTTAATGATTATTCCATTTTCCCTGGACCACCTTTCCACCATAGGTTTTTTAAAGAATTATTCCATTTATCTATGAACCTCTCTTTGACTACCCCAGGTGTCTCCTTTATAACAGATGGAGAAAAAGCAAAGAGCTAGATCTGCATGTCGTGCTGTCTGATTTCCAATGTAATGTTGTGTGGTGTGCTTGCATGATTTGACCTCCCAATGTTTGATTAAATTGGTATTTATTACATAAGTAACTGACTGCACTGAGTTTGCTTTTGTCTGTACTGTTTCAGCCTGCAGCAATGGCATATTTGACTGGCTACAAGTTTTTCTTGTATCATTGTTTTTAGGTGCACAAGAAAAGACACCCACACATCACCTGCAGCACTGCCAAAGAGAAGGCCTTACAATTACCTTGGTCCTCCATACTCTTCACTTGTGCATTTTAGTACCACTGTCAACCTAGAGCTTAAGATGGCCCAAAGAAAGTTGCTCCCAAGAAAGTGTTCAGTGAGAAGAAGAAGCAGCTTTCCACCAGTGGCGTGCCAACCGCATCGTTTTTCGGGAGATGTGTGTCTGCCACATCGGCCTCCATGGAGGTACCTAGGAGCAGTACTCCCACATCAACAGCACCCCCCCAACCTAAGCCTAAGTCCATGTCTGTCAGTGAGGCAGACACTGCAATCATGGCAACGCCTCAGCAGTGATGCTGAATTGGATTTGTCCCTTTTGCAAAGTATTAGATAACAGAGCAAAGTCAACAGCAGCCACAGCAAACAATAGCAAATCTTCACAAAGTTAGAGCAGAACAGGAGGTCAAGCTTCCTGCCAAGCAAGAGCTTCCTCTTTTAGAATCAATGGCTCCCAGATCTCTAGCAAGAGAAAGAAAGGGTACAACTCCACCACCTTCTCCAAGCACCACCATTGATGTCAATGATAGGGATATGGAGTGGACCCAGTCTGAGTCCGGGAGATGCCAGGGAGGCAAGAGAAACAAAAAGTTCCAAAATGCCTTGAGTGGGGTGATGATGAGGAAGAGGGTGATGATGAGGATGATGAGGATGATGAGCCAGTCATTTTGCAAGCTGACACAGAAGGGGCCAGATGTAGCAAATAAAATATTTGCGAGTTGCAAAGTGCGAGTCCATGCGACTCGCAATTTGCAACTCGCAAATAGGTGTGCAGTACGGTGTCTCAGACACCGACTGCGACTCGCTATGGGGTCACAATGACCCACCTCATGAATATTCATGAGGTGGGTCGCAAATTGCGGCCCCATAGCGAGTCAAGGCACTCGCAAACATGGAGGACTGCTGTAGTCAGCAGACCTCAGTGTTCGTGACTGCTTTAAATAAAGCAGTTTTTTTTTTTTAAGTGTAGCCCGTTTTCCTTAAAGGAAAACGAGCTGCACTTAAAATAAAAACCGAAACCTTTAGTTTCGGTATTTTTTCAGGGCAGGGAGTGGTCCCTTGGACCACTACCTGCCCTGAAAAAATAATATGGGGTCCAGTCACAAAGGGGAATGGGTCCCATGGGGACCCCTTCCCGTTTGCGAGTGGGTTACCATCCACTTCAAGTGGATGGTAACTGCGACTCCATTTGCGACCGCGTACGCGGTTGCAAATGGAATTGCATCCCACTGCGAGTCGCAAATAGGAAGGGAACACCCCTTCCTATTTGCGAGTCGGAAATGCATTTTGCGAGTCGGTCCCGACTCGCAAAATGCATTTCTGCATAGGAAACTCACATTTGCGACTCGCAAACGGCCATTTTTGCCGTTTGCGAGTCGCAAATCGTTTCCTACATCTGGCCCAAGATTCTGACATTAGTATCCAACCTGCTCCGTGGGATGTGGCATAGGCAGCAATGCCGGCTCCCATACCTGTAAAGCCCCAGCAGAGACCTACACCAACGCATACCTCAGTAGAAGTATACACTGCAGAAAGGCAATTGACACACCCACCTACCTCCAGTGCTTCTTCAGGCATTGGCAGTGGCCCAATAAGAAAGTACTCCTCCCCAGTTTGGGACTTTATTACGATAAGCAAACAGGTAGACAACATTGCCACATGCTCCATTTGACATGCAAGTGTTCATCGATGCCAGCCTCATTCACATTATCGTCCTGGATGCCAGACAACCCACATGAAAAAACATCACGCAATCCAGTGAGTGGAGCACCTTAAAAATGGCTGAACATTGTCATGGTGGTGAAGGTGAGGAGAACCAGGAAACATCAGCTACAACTGGCAAAATCACAGTGGAAGGTGAGGAAGAAGAGAGTGACAACCTTCAAAGCAGTCCTGTCCCCATCAGTGCACCAGAATTACCCACCTCAGTGACCTCACAATGGCACAGGAGGACTCTCAGTCCGATGGAGACATCCAGGCTTACGGTGACTGCACCATGATGCACATCTCAAAACTTGCCTTGTCAGTGGCCTCATAAATGAAGAAAATCCAGGTTACAATTACCTGCATGTTTAGGCAGGAGGGACCCTTTTACCGCAATCACCCAATGGCACTTTTGTATAATGGGAAGCTGGCAAAAATTTTAGCGCTCAAACTCCTCCTTTTTTCTTTTTTGTAAAGAGTGGGTTTCTTAGAGTTTGTGGCAGCCAGCTGCCTGAAGTGGAAGGTTCCAAGTTGGACCTAATGTGTGAGAGTTGATGTTCCAGCACTCCATCACAATTGGTTGGCCAAGCTCTGCAGACAAGTGTTGTCCATACTATCCAACTGATGACAGACATGTGGGCCGATTGTAATGCAAATGATTACATGTGCATCACTGCACTCTGGATCTCCTTTGTGGAGATAAAGCAAAAGCTATCAACAGGTCTTGGTCCTGAAGAAATATTTAAGACAGTTTGGTGGCAGGCAAAAATAGCCAGGTTCGCCATGGAGAAATCACACGTATATGCAAACATCTTTGATAAATTTAAAAGCAACGTGTCAGAATGGCTGCTACCCAGAGGTCTTTGAATTGGATTTGTTGTCACAGAGAAGTAATATAGTGAAGGCCATTACGAATGGTGGCTGTTCCAGAGTACTGTGATAGGCACACTGCATTAACCTGGTTGTGCAAGACTTTCTTAAAAAAGAAGACATAGGGCCTCATTTTGAGTTTCATGAAAGGGAAAGTAGTGGGGACTACCCTGCTGGACCTATTAGGAGTTTTGGTGGAAATCTCGGTTTCTGCCTACGGCCTAGTGGGAAACCAGCTACAGCATTGTCTCCTGCTCATAATCGAGCCAGGGGCAATGTTGTAGCCCGCATGGTGGACCAGCACCCTTGCAATGTTCACTGTCTGCAGGACCTCTTGTGGACCCTTGCACCTGTTCTCTGCCAGCCTTTCATGGTGGTGGTACTTGTAGGAGGCTTGCCTGGCTTATAGTGGGTACCTTGTGGTACTTACACCTTGTGCCAGGTCCAGTTATCCCTTATTAGTAGATTAGTAGTGTTCTAGCAGCTTAGGCTGATAGAGGTAGCTATAGCAGAGCAGCTTAGGCTGAACTAGGAGACATGCAAAGCTTCTACTATACCATTTATATCATATAGCACTATATCACAAGAAAACACAATACTCAGAGTTACTAAAAATAAAGGTACTTTATTTTAGTGACAATATGCCAAAAGTATCTCAGAGGATATACTCCCTTAGGAGGTAAGTAAAATGCACAAAATATACACACAAACCAAAACCAGGTAAGTAAAACACTTAGAAAAGTAGTGCAAACACTGTAGAACACAATAGAATGCAATAGGAGACAATAGGCCTAGGGGCAACACAAACCATATACTCCAAAAGTGGAATGCGAACCACGAATGGACCTCAGGCCTAGTGTAGTGTGTAGAGAGTCACTGGGAGTGTAAGAAAACACTAAGGGTGTCCAAGATACCCCACCCCAAGACCCTGAAAAGTAGGAGTAAAGTTACACTATTACCCAAGAAAGAGTAAAGTCGAGATAGGGGATTCTGCAAAGACAACAACGGACAGCAAAGCACTGAAGTCGGATTCCTGGACCTGAGGACCTGCAAAGGAAGGGGACCAAGTCCAAGAGTCACCCAAGTGTCCGGGGGGGGCAGGAGCCCACTAAACCCCAGATGAAGGTGCAAAAGGGCTGCCTCTGGGTGGAAGAAGCCAAAGATTCTGCAACAACAGAAGGTGCCAGGAACTTCTCCTTTGATCCAAAGATGTCCCACGGCGTGCTGGAGGATGCAGAGTTGTTTCCACGCAGAAAGACTGCAAACAAGCCTTGCTAGCTGCAAACGTTGTGGTTAAAGGTTTTGAGTGCTGCCGGACCCAGGAAGGACCAAGAGGTCACCCCTTGGAGGGGGAGACAGAGGCGGCGCTCAGCAACAGAGAAAGCCCATGCAGAAGCAGGCAGCTCCCACAGAAGCATCTGAACAGGTGTTCAGAAGATCTGAGCAAGGCGGTCATCTCAGCACAACAAAAGAGGGTCCCACGAAGTCGGAGTCCAACTCAGCAAGTTGGGCAATGCAGGACGGAGTGCTGGGGACCTGGGCTGGGCTGTGCAAGAAGGAAGTCTTGCAAAAGTGCACATAAGCCCTAGCAGCTGCAGTTGACGCAGCACACAGGATTACTGTCTGGCGTGGGGAGGCAAGGACTTACCTCCACCAAATTTGGACAGAAGGGCCACTGGACTGTCAGGGCCACTTGGATGCAGCTCTTGTGTTCCAGGGACCATGCTCGTCAAGATGAGAGGGGACCCAGAGGACCGGTGATGGAGAAGTTTGGTGCCTGCGTTAGCAGGGGGAAGATTCTGTCAACCTTGGGAGATTTCTTCTTTGCTTCCAGTGCAGGGTGAAGGCAGACAACCCTCAGAACATGCACCACCAGGAAGCAGTCGAGAAAGCCGGCAGGATGAGGCGCTACAATGTTGCTGGTAGTCGTATTGCTACTCTGTTCCAGTTTTGCAGGCATCGTGGAGCAGTCAGCAGTCGATCCTTGGCAGAAGTCGAAGAGGGAAGTGCAGAGGAACTCTGGTGAGCTCTTGCATTCGTTATCTGGTGAGAAACCCACAGGAGAGACCCTAAATAGCCCTCATTGGAGGATTGGCTACCTAACCAGGTAAGAGCCTATCAGGAGGGGTCTCTGACGTCACCTGCTGGCACTGGCCACTCAGAGGTCTCCACTGTGCCCTCACACCTCTGCATTCAAGATGGCAGAGGTCTGGGACACACTGGAGGAGCTCTGGGCACCGCCCCTGGGGTGGTGATGGACAGGGGAGTGGTCACTCCCCTTTCCTTTGTCCAGTTTTGCACCAGAGCAGGAGCTGGGGGCTCCCTGAACCGGTGTAGACTGGCTTATTCAAGGAGGGCACCATCTGTGCCCTTCAAATTATTTCCAGAGGCTGGGGGAGGCTACTCCTCCCCAGCCCCTAACACCTATTTCCAAAGGGAGAGGGTGTAACACCCTCTCTCAGAGGTAATCCTTTGTTCTGCCTTCCTGGGACTGGGCTGCCCCACCCCAGGAGGGCAGAAACCTGTCTGAGGATTGGCAGCAGCAGTAGCTGCAGAGAAAACCCCAGAGAGCTAGTTTGGCAGTACCTAAGGTTCATGCTGGAGCCCCGGGGGTGCATGAAATTGTCCCCCCAATACCAGAATGTTATTGTGGGGACAATTCCATGATCCTAGACATGTTACATGGCCATGTTCGGAGTTACCATTGTGAAGCTACACATAGGTATTGACCTATATGTAGTTCACACGTGTAATGGTGTCCCCGCCTTCACAAAGTCCGGGGAAGTTGCCCTGAACAATGTGGGGGCACCTTGGCTAGTGCCAGGGTGCCCTCACATTACGTAATTTTGCACCTAACCTTCATTAAGTGAGGGTTAGACATATAGGTGACTTATAAGTTACTTAAGTGTAGTGTAAAATGGCTCTGAAATAACGTGGACATTATTTCACTCAGGCTGCAGTGGCAGTCCTGTGTGAGAATTGTCTGAGCTCCCTATGGGTGGCAAAAGAAATGCTGCAGCCCATAGGGATCTCCTGGAACCCCAATACCCTGGGTACCTAGGTACCATATACTAGGGAATATTAAGGGTGTTCCAGTGTGCCAATCAGAATTGGTAAAATTAGTCACTAGCCTGCAGTGACAATTTTTAAAGCAGTAAGAGCATAAACACTGAGGTTCTGGTTAGCAGAGCCTCAGTGATACAGTTAGGCACCACACAGGGAACACATACAGGGCACACTTTATGAGCACTGGGGTCCTGGCTAGCAGGATCCCAGTGACACAGGAAAAAATAAACATACATACAAGTAAAAATGGGGGTTACATGCCAGGCAATATGGTACTTTCCTACAGTACTGCCATGAAAAGGCTGAAGGAAAAGGAGGTCGTAATCTGCAGGTCAGCCCTGAGTGCAGCACTGCCCTGACAGATTATGATCTCTGCTACCGCCAGGCTGTCGGGATCATGGATCCAGGCGGTGCTCGTGGAACCCTGGTGATCTGACCACCAGGGTCTTAATGTGGCGGTCGGACCTCCACAACAGCGGCAGCCCTGACTGCCACCGCTGGGACACCAGCCTCGTAATCAGGCCCACTGTCAGCAACATACTGACTACCTGAAGATGCATCTGTACTCATTTCAGCCATTCTTTTAAGCCCGGAAAAAGTTGTGCATTACTTACCAGACCGGTTTAGACAGGCACCCAAGAGTGACACACATTCCAAGAAGAAATGAGATACATCACTCAATCTGGCAAAACATTATCATTTTCCTTTTAACAAACATACTTTTTAGAACTGGGTGGGGTAAATTTACTCTTCCATAATTTGTACATTTCAAAACTAGAAGACATAACATTTAGGATATACTATCTGGGATCTCTCTGGGGCAGAAGGACTGTTTGCAATGCATTAAACTGAACTGTGTCATACTTATCCCTTAGTTTCCTACCACAACAGATTCATGATGGTGTGCTGCTCAGCACCCCAATGAATATTGTTGTGGTTTCTTTTGCGTAGTGTTTGTCTTTGTCACACCTTTCCACAAATCCCCTTTCCCATCCACTCATTGAGCCCTTAACCCTCTTCTCCCAGACTGTGTGATGTATTGAGGTTTGACTCAATTTTACACCATAAATTAATCACACACTTGCTGGGGCAGATGTGGTGGAAGTGACACCACCTCACTGCATGACCTTCTAACCTTCTGTTACCTGAGCAATATTCCACACCGGCTCCATCAACATCATCATTCATGTCTTGCCTATGTGTTCTGTAAATGCTTGATCTGGTCCAACCACTCTTGAGTCTGAGACCACTTCTTCTGATTCCATGTTTTAATTTCCTAAGTCTAATTTTATAGCTCCCCACCAATGCTCAGAAGAAATTGATATTGCTAGACTTTATTATCATATCAGGTCTTCTTTGATGTGTGTCTAATGCTGCCATTGTGGTAGTCTGCTCTCAATCTTCCTAAAGTTATGATATATGACCCACTAACTCTGTTTTCTTTCAATCTAGTTGATAGTGATAGATAACCCTCTGATCAATCCTGTAGTTAGAGTTTGCATAGGTGGGAGTGGCACCTTCTGTCTTCCCTGTTAGTGCGCTAGCCAACTACTACTAATACCTCTACCACCCCTTAAGATGCCACCTTAGGAAAAACTCTGCAGTAAGAGGACACCCTCACTTCATCTATTCAGGTAACAGAAGAACTATCGATTGAAGTGAATTTGTTTAGTTAGTAAATCATTCCTACAGAAGACGATGTTGTCTGTGTGTACTGGGTTTTTGTAGGCAAAAAAAAAAACAATGACAATCATCCCCTAGTGGTCAATATTTAGTTGCAGAGGGCAATAGAGCAAAGATATAAGTAAATGACATACAGTTTTTTTAGCAGATTAAAATAAACAGGCTACACTAAAAGACAACAGTGCAAACTAAAACACCAAAATAAAGATTTGAGGCACAAATTAAGTAAAAAAAAAAATAATTTAAATTATTTACAAACAGAAAACCCTCCCTCTCCACCTACAACAGTTCCACCCCTCTCCCCAAACAAATAATAACCCCATTCCCCAAAAGTCTACTAAAAAGTCCATAGTCCATCCCAACTCCCTCCCAACACTCCCAACCCACAGCAAGTCCCTCCAAAAAAAAAAAAAGAAAAGAAAAAAAGGGCTTTGAAGAGGTCACAGTCAATATTGGCCTGGAGCTGGTCCAGGGTCTTCTCAATGCTGGCGAGGCAGCTCTCCATGTTGTCCATCGCTGCAGGATGCAGTTCAGCAATGCCCTGTTGGACTGGGAGGGTGCAGCAGCAGGTGCAGTCAGGGACCTTGACTGCTGGCGGCGGCACCATGATGTACTCGCTGGGAGGACGGGAGGCTGGGGGTTGCCATGCTACTATGCTTGGTGTGCTTTCAGCCTCTTCCAACTCCAGGACCACCACCCACTGGTATTCGCCCTGGATGTTCCCGATCCTCTGCTGGCCAAAGATGAGCCACTATCCCCTGCCTGGTTGGTGGTGGTCTTTGTGCAGTACTAGGTATATAGAGAAAAAGAAGAATAAAAAAGACAAATTGTAAGCATTGCTCTGAACAAACACTTCTTCAAAAGTAGGTAGTGGGTGGCACAGTAGCACAACATTGCTGGCTCCCTAGGAGCATTTGAATTTGATGTGATTATGATTAAGAGAGTCACAAGACCAATTTTATTTGTTTACCTACACATGCCTTATATAAAAAGCACAAACCGTCTGGTAGAAAAGAATTAAGACAGAATAAAATCAGTTATTTCATCTTTTGTTCTTTTAAAGGCTTTTCTATTAAATAAACAGACACATTTAATTTTAATGGAGAAATGAAAATGAATCACCTCTCATTTATGATGAGTAAGGCATTATGCACTATGGAGTACAAGTTGTTGTGCCACATTTTTGGAGGCATGCTAGCCAGCACTTTGAGCACTTTGCTACTCTCGGCAGCTGGGGCAGCTGTAGCTGACAATTTTATATCCTTAATTTCATTGGCCAGCTCTACCACAGATTCCTTTCACTTAGTTTCTACCCTGACTCCAAAGAGGCAGATGAATAAATAAGATATGTCACATATGTCACATACAAAATGTGGATATATTTCTCCTGTCTGCCATAAGTAGAAAGTGGGGGAAATGATTCATTGCACTACAGGGAAAGGAATTGGCTATACAGATTGTATTTGACACATTTGTCACAGAGTATCCCCTACGCCAAACTTCAAATCACCTGGGGCTCATACTAGTTCCACTTTATTCACTGACCTGGCCTACCATCATAAATTCTTTCCAACAAATTAATTTCCTAATCATTAAGGAAAGGAACCTTGACTTACTCTACTACAGACTAAGGCAGAGGGATTAGGCCGTTAGGTAGCGCTTTTTCTATAGAAGGATAGAGGGACATCACTGACGTTGTGATGTGAGGCAGCATCTGTTGTTCCATCCAGGGTCCAGATCACAGAATATCTGTGAGAGTGAGAAGAGCCAGGGTTCCTGGCACTGGGTACGGTCCAGGCACAGACATGCACAAACAGGCTTGCCTTTGGCATGCAGTTTGCACTCAGTCAATGCATGAGCTACACAGTCGTGCAGCAGCCTCCATAAGTAGTCCTGTCCTGGGTGGTGGGAGGGGCTGGCAGGGAGGTGGGAAGTGGCAGGAGAGAGAAAAGAAGCAGCAGGAAAGATGGTTGGAATAATGCCAATGAGGTAATGCAGAAATACAATAGTACAAAGCACAACAGAAGCAAAACAAACTACAATTTAAGAAATAAAATAACAGTTGGACAGCAGGATTGAACTGGTGGCCTCTGGGACTAGAGGCTAAGCTTTAGTCACAAGGAACTAGGCTGTGGGGCAGCGGGGAAGAGGAGCAAAGATTGGGTTCAGAAGCTACTCTTGCAAGGAGTTGGGTTTCAAGTTGGATTACAAGATGTTCAAGGAAGTATGGTTGCTTCACAGGGTAGAGGTCAAGAAACATCCTATTGATCGGAATTCTGGGGAAGATGGAAGAATGATAAAGGAAATGACACCTTCTGCAAGAAGATCAGGCATTGAAAGCGAGATTGTAAGCTGAACCCCAGATAGAATGCAAGAAGGAAATTTGGTGCAAATGCAGAATGTATCTGGTTAGCAAATGCAAGTTCCACAAGCCCCAATGGCTCCACAAAATGTGGGCAACCCAAAAGTTACATGAACCAAATACCCCAAGTCATTAAAAATTTGTTTCAGACCCAAAACCAAAACCCATTTCAAAATGTCCCTGTGTTGGACAGTGAGAGCTTTGTCTCTGGTAATTCATAAATGACGGTGCCTGAGGGGGAAGGAAGATTGCATACTTGGCGCAGCCTTGGTGGTAGAACAGAGTGGATAGTTTCTAGGTGAGGTAAATGGCCACCAGGTGTCATTTCTTATTGCCACAGGTGCTACATGTTCACCTGTTAGAAGAGCAGAAGCCCCAAACCTACTCCTCTGGAAAGAAGATCCAAGTTATAGGTGTTATAAATAATCAGATTGCAAATCCAGTTTCAAAGGACGTCCCTGTAAAAATAGGTTAATTTGATGAAAAGCAGCAGTTTCTTGTATGTGACTTGACTCCTGTGAACCTGCTAGGAAGAGATGTGTTTTGCACGATAAATTGCACACTCTATTGTATACTAAATGGAGTCTAATTCCAGACTCATTACGAGGAGTGGGATTTAAATTGGTCCACCAAGATGCTGTAGGATTTCTCCCAATGAGAACAGAGAAGTTGCCCCAGACTTGAAAGAGACTGTGTACCCAGAAGTATTGTGTTTTACAGGAAAAAATGTGAAGCTCAATTTTGTTTTACCAGGAACATCAGCATACAATTTGACCCCAGAGACAGTTGCACATATACCACCAATAATGGAGGATATTTTGAAGAAAGGGATAATGAGAGAGGTCATTGGAGACCTTGTAGTTCACCGATCACGAGTTTACAGAAATCCAATGGCAAGCACAGGATTGTGCGAGATCCTCGAAAAATTAATGATTTAGTTGTTCCATGTTGTCCTGTGGTACTGAATCCAGCTACCATTCTTTTCCACATTTCATGCACTGTAGAATAGTTCTCAGCTGTGGCCGTTTGCCAAGCCCTTTTCTCCATACTATTGCTTGAAGATAGCCAATTCTTATTCTCTTGATAGGTGAAAGGGTCTTCGCTTCCTACTACACATACATGGCACGGTTTCCTGACTAAACAGGCACTCCTGTTGATGTATTCACATCATGCACAAATGGAGTGGTATGCCTGGTTCCCACTAAGCAGAGACAGGGGTGCACTCAAGGTATTGCAGAGTTTGAGGGATGAAACCTTGGAAGACATATGCAATGAAATCCAAAGCCCAGCATGCCATGCACGACCTGCTGGGAGATGGTTTGGTGAAAGCAATGGTTAGCACTGAGGACTACACGCATACTAAACTAGTGACAAAACTTTATGCCTATGCACAGGAAGTGTGCAGATCGGGGTTGATAAAAGTTAGATTGGCATGGCAAAGGAATATATGCGCCTCTGATGAACATGCAGTGGCAATATTGCTGCTCCAGCACTCCATCTATATCCCTTAATGGGAGGCATAGGTTAATTCATGTTAAGTACATTAACCAAATGTACTATATGCTTGTCAGGTTGTTTCAGTATGGACTGTTCCCCACAGCGGACTGCACAAGGTGTGGGGAACAAGAGGTAGGTTTCCTTCACATGGTATGGCTGTGTCCTGGGATACAGACATATTGGACCCATGTGCTCAGGGAGTTGGGAGACATAGTGGGAGTGCAACTAGAGGTTACGCCATTGCTGACCCTTCTGGGTTATGACAGAGAGGTGCCTAAAGGCGTTCTCAGCTTAATAGCCATGGTCCTTTTACTGGCAAAGTGTAGGGTGGCTATGTGGTGGGATGGAGGCCCGTTGCCCACCTTGAAAGAATGGCATGCAGATATGCTTCACTGTAACACCCAAGCAGACAAGCAGACACTTAGAATCAATTACTTCTTCAGCAGTCTCATCCCAAACATTGCCGGGGTCCATGCCAGGCATACTTAGTCAGCAGGGAAACCAGTGACCCTGAAGAGGCGTGTTAGTGGATCCCACCTCCTCTTGTAGTCGCAATGTTGATGTGTCGCCTTATATCCTGTGACTCGTATTACCTATAATGTATCGAGACACAGCCTTGGGATATGCTACACTGACCCATGCCTGTCTCAACTATTTATGCTGCCCTCTGTTCGGTTTCCTGATGTTCGATTTGCCAGACTGTAACTATGTTTTATCGTATTACATAAATATGTATGTGTGTCCAATATTTGTATGAGCTGGTATTTTCAATGTCGCTTGGTTTCAAATTGTAATTTATGGAAAATCATAAATAACTAGTTAAAAAACAATTCTTATTCTCTTTTGTGTTGCGAGAGGGAGGTTTGGCACAGTGCTGAGCTCCACAAGAGTACACTGAAAATCCTTCTATTTAAAATCAGATTTTGAAGAAAATCTTGAGTCTCTGCAGGCGACCTGTGATTCAGTTCTTGTGCAGTAGATTTATGACCTACCTGTGGCATTGAGCACAAAAGAAGCTTGTAAACAGGGTAATACTTTAAAAACAAAAGTGTAATACTTGGGACATATCATTTCAAAGGGAACGAGAAAGGTGTCACAGGAGAGGGTAGGGACCATCTTGAGTATAAGCCCACCAAGAGAGCAGAGAGACATCAAAATGTTTTAGGAAATTGTTGGCTACTATAGGCAGGGCATACCAAACTTTCCACTAGTGGCTTTACAGTAGTGAGGCTTACAGAAAAAGATATGAGATCTACTTTAATGGGATAAAAAATGCTTGAAAGCTTTCATAGAGCTTAGAGAAAGTCTTTGCCATGCCCCGGCACTAGAAATTCCAGATTACCATAAAATAATTCATATTATTTTACAGTGAGAGGGAGGGCTACACTCTTTTAGTGGTTACCCAGATGTGTGGTGAGTCAAGAAGACCTGTAGCCTATTTTTTAATTACCCTTGATCCCGTGGCCATAGGGCTGCCTGGTTGTCTCAAATTGGTTGCAGTGGTCAGTGTCAGCATAGAGAGATGCAAAAACATAGTGATGGGACATTCTTTAACTGTTATGGTCACTCACTCCATTGAAAGTTTTAATACCAGAACAAACACCCAGGGGGTTATTCATAAGGAGCTTGTGTCACCACTACATCATTTGTTTCGGCGGCGCTGTGCTAGTTCCATATTTACAAAATGACGCATCTGTCCAAATGCATTACTTCTCCTGTCCCTGCATTAAAAAAACCTGTGCGGGATCTGGCTGCATCACATACATTTTGATGAATGTAAAGTGGTCCTTCCGTTACAAAAAAGTCAGTTAGAACTTATACATTGGTATTTACAAGATTTTCCATGTTTGACACTTCAACAAGATGTGTCATGCGTATCATGCAACGTTTCAGAATGCCTATGCCACCAAAACCCAGGCATAGGGACTGACACAGTGGTGGTCATTCTGACCCTGGCGGTCTTTGACCGCCAGGGCGGAGGACCGCGGGAGCACCGCCGACAGGCCGGCGGTGCTCCAATGGGGATTCCGACCGCGGCGGTAAAGCCGCGGTCGGACCGGCACCACTGGCGGGGTCCCGCCAGTGTACCGCGGCCCCATTGAATCCTCCGCGGCGGCCCAGCTTGCTGCACCGCCGCGGGGATTCCGACCCCCCCTACCGCCATCCAGATCCCGGCGGTCGGACCGCCGAGATCCGGATGGCGGTAGGGGGGGGCGCGGGGCCCCTGGGGGCCCCTGCAGTGCCCATGCCACTGGCATGGGCATTGCAGGGGCCCCCGTAAGAGGGCCCCTACATGTATTTCACTGTCTGCTGCGCAGACAGTGAAATACGCGACGGGTGCAACTGCACCCGTCGCACAGCTTCCACTCCGCCGGCTCGATTCCGAGCCGGCTTCATCGTGGAAGCCTCTTTCCCGCTGGGCTGGCTGGCGGTCTGAAGGCGACCGCCCGCCAGCCCAGCGGGAAAGTCAGAATTACCGCCGCGGTCTTTCGACCGCGGAACGGTAACCTGACGGCGGGACTTTGGCGGGCGGCCTCCGCCGCCCGCCAAGGTCAGAATGAGGGCCAGTGTCTTTAAAACAGGAAGATGTCTGTTTTGCACCTCCCCGGTGTTTGTAGAAGTCTACACATGTGACAGTCATGTTGTGGGACCCCTTGACCAACCTGGGACCTTGGCACCTATGATCCCATCATCCACTGCAGCAAGGCAATGTGACATTGTTAACTGTTTGCAAGGGACAAACAAGGAGTGTTACTTCTCTAAGGAGGAATGGGTCCCCAAGTCTAGGTCTGTATATTCTAAAGGACAACAGGTAAGTATGAGGGAGGGAACACATGTATTTCCCCTTCACATTCCAACATTTACTTATATTCGCTTATATTAAACTGTCACTCACTATGCCACTCATACTCAGATCTCTACATACACATAAGTAGACTATGCCCACTGTATTGTGACACATAACCACACTTCATACATTACCTTTTATATCCAGGACCACCGTAACAGTGTAGATGGTGATGTTCTACCATTTTAAAGTCTTTTACATTGATCCTCACATATTAGGCTCCATGCATCAATCTGAACTGACGCATCACCTCAGACTTTTGATTCATTGTTAAAGTCGCATCAGTTCTGACACCAACTTCACCAATGCATCCATTTCTGAGCAGATGCCTTGCAGCATTCTTCTCTGGGAATGCTCAGTATTTCCTATGCATCGTGGAGCCCTACGCCATGAAGTACCGTATTGTAAATACGATGCATCCATGGCATTGTAAACTTTTTTCCTGCAGTGCAAGTATTTCCGATGCATCGCTGCCATCCCCAGTACATAACAAACTTCTAACTGTCAAAATATGAGCAGCAAATCCTTGCATCAGATAATGTTACTGTTAGTAATGGGGACTTTGGTTGGCAGTCAGGTTACCTTCTGTCCAAGCAAGGACCCTCACTCTAGTCAGGGGAAGTCACACAGAATCCAAATTATCCTGTGCCCACCCTCTGGTAGCCTGGCACTGATCAGCCCTGTTCTCTCACACAAGCCCCCGCCAGCCCACACTACCAGGAGACTCAGCCCAACTCTGGGAGAGTCTTCCTGGCTTGTCAAGCCAGAAAGACAGTGAAGAGAACAGGCTGTCCATTTGCAGGGCCTACTCTGCCTTACATCCTCCTGCCATGGTCACTCCCTCTGGGTATTCTCAAACTGAAACTTCCCTCTTGAGGGTTCTTCCTCCTCTCTCTCTGCGAACTTGGGTGGTGAGGTGCATACCTCCCCTACTCCTAACTTTGCTAGGGCAACACCTAGCTTACCCAAAGAGGTCACCCAACACTTGAGCAACCCCACCAAGACCAACAGGGTCAGGGGGCCTACTTTACTTTTGTCCCTCCCGGACCAAGTACAGTGCTTCCAGGAAGGCTAGCACCCAGCAGAGGCTACTGAAAGCTGTCAGTACCCAGAACCACACCCTAAGCTCTCCACTGACAGGTTGCTGAGCTGCTCTAGGGGCAACTGTGGGGTCCTTGCACCCCTCTTGCTGTCTAGAGTGGGGGGCTACCACCTCCTGTGGCAGACACCCTCCTTCCACTTTCCCTTTTGTCAGTGCAGGGGCAACACCCTGCATCTGGACAGCTGCCTGACTACTCAGGACTTCCTTGGGGTCAGGTGAGGCCGCACCAGTGCGAACTCTGGGCTCCCCCCTACTGGGGCAGAAGGCCTTTGGCTCCTTGGTACTCTCTTTAAGAGTGGCCCACCCTTCCTTTTCTTCTTTTCTTTTCTTGGGGACCCCTGTCTCCTAACTGTAGGGACTTACTCCCCAGGACTTTGGGTTGGGGGGCACCCTAGGTGACCGCCCCATCTGGGACCAAACTCACCTCTGGGAGGTCATTGCCCAGGATACAATCTAGGGGGAGGTCAGCACTGACTACCACCCTAAACCAGTCAAGGATACCCTCCCTCTCTAGGGGCACTATGGCTACAGGTTTGGAGGTCACCTCCCCTGTGGCTATCCTGACTTTCCTGGTCTCTCTTGGGACATACATCTATGGGGTCACTAACCGGTCACTCATTATACTGTAATGTGACTGGCACAGGTGTCTCTCAGGCCATTGGTAGGGATCCCATTCACCTGAATGGGGTGAAAGTGCCTATTCCCACCCTCAGGGATGACCAGCTTACCATCTGGCCCTGTCTCCCAGCTCAATGCTAGGAGGACTTCATCATCTGAGGAGTCCTCCTCCATGGCTACACTGGACAGCCCAGTGCTAACCACCTTCTTTGAACAGGCTGCATCTCCTCTGAAGTGACCTGTCTGCTGACACTCAAAGCAAGCCTTACTGTCCAAGAGCTTTTTTAACCCTGGGCCTCCCTGTCTCTGCTTGTCAGAGTGGGAGTGGGATTTACTGTACTCCTTCTTAGGGTTCTGGGGTACAGAGGGAGTCTCTGTGGTGGGCATACCACCTCCCTCCTTAGGTTTTTGGGGACCTGACCCCCCCCTTTGTGGAGTCTCCCCCCTGGGACTTGACAACCACCCTGGTTCTCAACCACTTATCAGCTGCCTCCCCCAGCTCTCTAGGCGTTGGTCAGCTTAGAGTCCACTAGATGCTGGTGTAACATTTCTTGGATACAATTGGTCAAGATGTGCTCTCTCATGATCAGATTGTATAACCCCTCATAATTATTGACTTTGTTACCATGAATCCAGCCCTCTAGTGCCTTAAGTGAGGTGTCTAGAAAGTCAACCCAAGACTGAGTATTGACCTTCTGGGTGTCCCTGAACTTCATCCTATACTGCTCTGGGGTCAGACCAAACTTTTTAGTTAAGCACCTCTTCATACTAGGGTATGAATCTGCCTCCTCCCCATTTAAGGTCTGAAGCCTAGCCCTCCCTGAGTTGGGGACCAACTCCCATAAAAGTGAACCCCAATATGGGGGCCTAACCCTTCTCATTTGGAGTGCCCTCTCAAAGGCCTCCAACCACTTGTCTATCTCACCCCCCTCTACATAAGCAGGAACCAATCCTTTGGGTAATCTGGGGCAAAACCCCCCACCATGGACACCTCAGCTTCTCTGTCGCTGCCACCATCTCTTTTCTCTTGTCCTCTTTCTTTGCCCACTTTTTCTTTTCTAGGGCCAGCTTCTCTGCCTCCAAAGCTATAAATGTTAGCTGGGCTTCCAGCTCTCTTTCCCTGAGGGACAGGTTCTCTCCTCCTGAAGGGACCCCCTTCCCCCAACTAGCTTTGGGTATGACCCTAGTGACTGCGTGTAATGAGGACCGGTCTTCCTCATCCTCACTTAGGCTCAGATGCCCTCCCTCCCCTGAGTGGTTGGAACTAGCATCCTCCCCTGCTTCTTCCTCCTCTGGAGCTTCCTCTGGGCCTACTTCTTGGGCCTCAGCCCATGCTGTCCGGGATTTAATCAGGACATGCTTCCTGAGGTCAGTGGTTGCAGGCAACCCCCTTGCAGTACACAACCCCCTAAGCTGGACTACTGTCAGTGTGGGTAGGCTAGCCAGATCAAGCTCCATGGTGCCCTAGTTTTGTGTCAGCAAAAAAACGTTTTGCAAAAAATGGAAACAAGAATTTAGAAAAATCACAAAAATTAAATAATTCAAATTAATCCAAATTAAAAATTGAATTTTTTTTTTGCACTAGGTCAATTTAAGGGATTTTTAATTTGCTTTACTTAAAACTGTAATGTGATACTGAACACAAGTACAGGATCCCACCACTGCTCACCAAAAATGTTGGAAAATGGGTTAGTGGTAAGGGCAGGAAGCTACCTACACTTTCTTCAATTTTTTAAGATTTTTTGTTTTCTAGCACCTAGAAACAAAAAGTGCCAATCGGGTCATCTGGTTGCACCTCGACCGGGGCAAAGTCAAAGTTTAAGGCCGACCGCGTTGGAGCCCCGCTCGGCTACAGCCCGCGGGAGGCCCTGGTCAAAAGTTTACCTTCGTACCTAGTCATTTTTCTGAAGATTTTCTTCATCGGGACAAACCTGCCAGTCCAACCTGACCTCCTGGAACCCTTCTCCAGATACGTGCAGTGGGAGCCCTCGATGGAGATTTTTACCTTCGGACATAGTCATTTTTTTGAGGTGAAAATCGTTTGACCGGGTCAAACCTAGATCTTGATCCGACGTCTTTGGAGCCCTCCTCGGATACGCTGGCTGGGAGGTCCCGGTCAACTTCCTACGTTTGGACTTAGGCGGTCATTACAACATTGGCAGTGAAAGCCGCTTACCGCCGTGCAGAAGACCGCCAGCACACCGTCGCGGCCGCGGAATTCCGCCACAGCTATTATGACCCACAGCACGGAATCCGCCAATATTCAGACACCCACACAAGTCTGAAACACCAAAGGTCAGTGATAAACTGGCGAAAACAAAACCTCCACCGTCACGCCAACAGAAATACGCCCACACTATCACGACCCACGAATCCACGCAGTAGTCTTTCAATCGCGGTATTCCACTGGCGGTACACACTGCCGCGCTCAAAATACACACACACATACAAAACACAGCCACATTGAACAATTCGAAATACACACACCTGATACACATACATACACCACTCCCACACACCCAATACAATATAAAACACACACCCACATTACCCACAAACCCTTACGACCACAATTACTGAGAGAAGGCCAGAGAGAGACACCACCATCAACAATACTAGCATCCACAAGCACACAACACCATCACCCACATAACTTCCACGTACCTCACACAACAAACCACTACATATCAACACACTTATCACTCCACACACCACCCCACACATCACCCACAACACCCCATGGCACAGCAAAGACACCCCAGGTTCTCAGAGGAGGAGCTCAGGGTCATGGTGGAGGAAATAGTCTGGGTAGAACTATTCGGATCACAGGTGTTGCACACCTCCTTAGCTAGGAAGATGGAGCTATGGCGCAGAATAGTGAACAGGGTCAACGCAGTGGGACAACACCCAAGAAATCGGGATGACATCAGGAAGAGGTGGAACGACCTACGGGGGAAGGTGCGTTCCGAGGTCTCAAGACACCACCTTGCGGTTCAGCGGACTGGCGGCAGACCCCCACCTCCTCCCCCACAACTAACAACATGGGAGGAGCAGGTCTTGCCGATTCTGCATCCTGATGGTCTCGCAGGAGTAGGTGGAGGAATGGACTCTGGTAAGTCAAATCTTAACTATTACATCCCCCACCCTACCTGCATGCAATCACATACCCCCACCCTCACCCTCACCCCATCACTCCAACTCCTCACGAATGTCCCAACATTATAAACCACCCATCCCAACACCAAGCCCTGCATGCAACAACAAAGCATGGACACACATCACTAAAGCATGTCCACTGCACATACCCATACACCCCCCTAAAACATCATCACACAAGGTCCCACACAGGAATGCAAGCACTGGGGTACACGGTCACCCACCCTTTGCACACCATGCCACACACAGATGTAATAAACATCCTTTTATACCCCTGCAGGGCCCCTACCCAACGTCACCGAACAAGAGGGTCCACACATGTCCACACCACCAATAGAAGAGGCCCACAGTGATGACAGTACCTCTGTCCAACTGGATCTAGATGACCAGCCCGGCCCATCGGGGACCTCGGGACAGTTGGAAACACCAGCACAGCACCCACCCAGCGGGCCCATACCTCCGTCCCCAGGACACGTCAATCAGCAGTGTGTCCACCACTACAGGGAACCCAGGCTAACCCACCACCCCAACAACAACAGGGATCTGGGGGCAGTGGCAGTGGGCACACGCTCCAGGGGATGGAGGCCCAGGAGCACAGGGGAAATAGGAGGGCTGCTGTGCGACAGGGGGAGGACAGGCCAAGGGAACCCACTCTCCACGAGACCCTCTCCAATATCTTGGGAGTCTACCACCACTCCCAGGAGACGATGACAACGGTACTGGCCAAGTTCCAGAAGACCCAGCGCCTGCAGGAGGAACAGTATTTGGTCTTCAGGGAGGAACTCAGAGCCATCAATTCCACCCTGGGCACCATCGTAGGGGTGCTGAAGGAAGTCCTCAACACCAGGAGGGACACTGTGGCACTACAAGGGGCCCCTGACACTAGCCTGGATGATGAACTGCCCACCAACTCCACCGGCGCAAGTGGACAGGAGGCACCGCCACAGGACCATCACACCAGCACCCCACCCCCTGCAGAGGGAGAACCACCTCGCAAACGGTCCCTGAGATCCGGGACAAAGACATAGAATGATGCCAAGACCCCCGCCAAGAAATTAGATCAAATCAAATCAAATCAGAAACATTTATAAAGGGCGCTACTCACCAGTGAGGGTCTCAAGGCGCTGGGGGAAGGGGGTTACAGCTGCTCCAAGAGCCAGGTTTTGAGCTGCCTCCGGAATGCAGGGTGGTCCTGGGTGGTCCTGAGGTTGGCGGGGAGGGAGTTCCATGTCTTGGCCGCCAGGTAGGAGAAGGATTTCCCACCTGCCATGGTGTAGCGGATGCGAGGGACGGCGGCGAGTGCGAAGTTGGCGGAGCGAAGTTGACGGGTAGGCGTGTAGAAGCTGAGGCGACGGTTGAAGTATTTGGGTCCCTTGTTGTGGAGGGCTTTTTGCGCGTTGTTGAGGAGCCGGAAGGTGATTCTTTTGTTGACGGGAAGCCAGTGCAGGTGTCTCAGGTGGGCGGAGATGTGGCTGTTGCGGGGTATGTCGAGGACGAGGCGGGCGGAGGCGTTTTGTATTCGCTGCAGACGTTTCTGGAGTTTAGCGGTGGTTCCTGCGTATAGGGTGTTTCCGTAGTCCAGGCGGCTTGTGACGAGGGCGTGGGTCACAGTTTTTCTGGTGTCGGCGGGGATCCAGCGGAAGATCTTTCGGAGCATGCGGAGAGTGAGGAAGCAGGAAGATGATACGGCGTTGACTTCTTTGGTCATGGTGAGAAGTGTGTCCAGGATGAATCCGAGGTTGCATACGTGGTCTGAGGGGTTAGGTGCGGAGCCAAGGGCCGTGGGCCACCAAGAGTCGTCCCAGGCGGACAGGGTGTTTCCAAGTATGAGGACTTCCGTTTTTTCTGAGTTCAGTTTCAGACGGCTGAGTTTCATCCATTCTGCGACGTCTTTCATTCCATCTTGCAGGTTGGTCTTGGCGCCGGTGGGGTCCTTTGTGAGGGAAAGTATCAGCTGAGTGTCGTCGGTGTAGGAGGTGATGTTGTGTTTGCATACGATGTCGGCGAGGGGGCTCATGTAGGGATTGAAGAGAGTCGGGCTGAGCGAGGAGCTTTGTGGGACGCCGCAGATGATCTTGGTGGGGTCTGAGTGGAACGGAGGGAGGGAGACTCTTTGGGAGTGGTTAGAGAGGAAAGAGGTGATCCAGTCCAGGGCCAGTCCTTGGATACCAGTGGATGCGCAGGCGGGATGTTAGGGTTCGGTGGCAGACGGTGTTGAAGGCAGCCGAGAGGTCGAGGAGGATGAGGGCGACTGTTTCTCCGTTGTCCATCAGAGTTCTGATGTCGTCTGTGACTGAGATGAGGGCGGTTTCTGTGCTGTCGTTGGCTCGGAATCCGGACTGGGAGGGGTCGAGTAGGTTGTTGTCTTCAAGGAAGTTGGTCAGTTGCTTGTTGACGGTCTTCTCAATGACTTTGGCAGGGAAGGGGAGGAGCGAAATGGGGCGGAAGTTCTTCAGGTCGCTGGGGTCCGCCGTAGGTTTCTTCAGGAGGGCGTTGACTTCCTCGTGTTTCCAGCTCTCGGGGAAGGTGGCAGAAGCAAAAGAGCTGTTGATGAAGGTCTGGAGAAGGGGGGTGATGATGTCGTCGGCTTTGTTGAAGATGAAGTGTGGGCAGGGGTCCGAGGGGGCACCGGAGTGGATGGAGTTCATGGTAGCTTTGGTCTCCTCCATGCTGATGTGAGTCCAGGCGTTGAGGGTGATGGCTGGGGTTGTAGGTTCTGTGGTGGTTGGCTGGGTCTGGTGTCCGAAGCTGTCGTGTAGGTCGGTGATATTACGATGGAAGAAGGTAGTGAGGGAGTTGAAGAGGTCTTGTGAGGGCGTGATGGAGTTGGAGTTGGCATTAGGGTTGGAGAGCTCTTTGACGATGTTGAAGAGTTCTTTGCTGTTGTGAGTGTTCTTGTCCAGTCTATCTGTGAAGGTATTTCTTTTGGTGGCGCGGATCAGCTGATGGTGTTCGCGGGTGGCTTTTTTGAGGGCAGACATGTTTTCTTCGGTTTGGTCTTTGCGACAGGCTTTCTCGAGGGTACTGCACGTTTTTGGGGATTCCCTGAGGGTGTCTGTGAACCATTGAGGTTTCCTGGTGCTGGTCTGTCTTGGGAGGCGTCTGAAGGGTGCGAGGTTGTCCGCGCAGTTGGTGATCCAATGAGTGAGGCTGAGGGCTGTGTTGGGGTCGGTGGAGAAGGTGGGTTGGTTGTCGCTGAGAGTGTAGAGAAGCTGTTCCGTGGGGATTTTGTTCCAATGTCTGCGTGGGATGGGTTGTGTGCAGAGGTGGAGAGTCTTGCGTCTGAAGGTGAAGAGGACACATCTGTGGTCGGTCCAGTGTTTTACGGAGGAGTGGCTGAAGGATACGTGGTTGCTGGCGGAGAAGTTGTGGTCGAGCTTGTGTCCGGCGATGTGGGTGGGGGTGTTCACCAGTTGCTTGAGACCGAGGTTGGCGAGGTTGTCGAGCAGGGTCGTGGTGTTGAGGTTGTTGTTCTGCTCCAGGTGGAAGTTGAGGTCTCCAAGGAGGATGTAGTCCGGCGAGGCTAGGGCGTGCGGGGAGATGAAGTCAGCGATGGATTCGCTGAAGAGGGCGGGTGGTCCAGGGGGTCTGTAGATGAGAGTTCCTCTGAGGGTGGTCCTGGGGTCGGTGTGGATCTGGAAGTGCATGTGTTCGGCGGCGATGGGGGTGTCTTCGGTGGAGGTGGTGACGTTGATGGAGTCCTTGAAAACTATGGAGATTCCTCCACCGACTTGGTTGGTGCAGTCTCTCCTGGTGATCTTGTAGCCGTCGGGGATGGCTATGGCGATGTTGGGGGCCGAGCAGGCGTTCATCCAGGTCTCAGTGATGAAGGCGACGTCCGGTGCGGTGGAGTCCAGGAGGTCCTATAGTTCAATGGCGTGTTTGTGGAGGGAGCGTGCGTTGATGAGGATACACTTGATATGATTATTGGCGTGTGGGCTGACGGGCGGGGTGCAGTCGCAGTGGAAGGTGTGCTTGCAGGTCAGGCATGCGAAAGGTCCATGAGTGCGTTTTGGGTTGGCTTGGAAGCAGGTTCTAGAGCATCCCGGGTTGAGAGCGTGGAGGGAGGTGGGGTCGTAGCGGCGCTGCGGGGTTTGGGAGTGCTAGGGGCCAGGGGTTGTGGCGCTGGGCGCGGACAAGGCGCGGATGGGCGCAGACGGGTTTGCCTTTGGAGCGCCAGCGGTCGCCATAAGCGGGAGGAGGGGTTAGCTGGGGGCGGGAGGGAGTGGGGGGGTGACAAATGGGAGCAGGGGGGCGGGGCCGAGCGGGAGAGCAGAGGGCGGGGGGTCAGGTAGAGGGGAAGGGAAAGAAGATAGGGAAGGGGGGATTACAGAGGAGGAGAGGAGTCAGGAAGAAAAGAAGAGAGGAATGGAAGAGGAAGGAGAGAAGACCACAGAAGAAGAGGAGAGACGAGTCCAGAAGAAGAGGAGAAGACCACAGAAGCGGAGGAGAGAAGAGTCCGGAAGAAGAGGAGAGGCAAGTCCAGAAGAAGAGGAGAGAAGAGTCCAGAGGAAGAGAAGAGAAGAATCCAGAGGAAGAGGAGAGAAGAGTCCAGGAGAAGAGGAGAAGACCACAAAGAAGAAGGGGAGAGGAGCACAGAAGAAGAAAAGAGCACGCAAGGACGGGGTGCAGAGGAGGAGAAGAGCACAGAAGAACACAGATGAAGAAAAGAAGAAAAGAGCACGCAAGGACGGGGTGCAGAGGAGGAGAAGAGCACAGAAGAACACAGATGAAGAAAAGAAGAAAAGAGCACGCAAGGACGGGGTGCAGAGGAGGAGAAGAGCACAGAAGAACACAGATGAAGAAAAGAACACGCAGGATGGGGTGCAGAAGAAGAGAAGAACACAGATGAAGAAAAGAACACACAGGATGGGGTGCAGAAGAAGAGAAGAACACAGATGAAGAAGAGAACACGCAGGATGGGGTGCAGAAGAAGAGAAGAACACAGATGAAAAAAAGAACACGCAGGATGGGGTGCAGAGGAAGAGAAGAACACAGAAGAGGAGCAGAGCACGAGGAAAAACGCGGTGAGGAAGAAGAGAAAGAAGAGAAGAACACAGAGGAAGAGCAGAGCAGGAAGAAAATGCGGTGAAGAAGAGGAGCGGGACACAGAGGAAGAGCAGAACACGAGGAAAGTACGGTGAGGAGGAAGAGAGGGACACAGGAGAAGAGCAGAGCCGGAGGAAGATGGCTACCAGAGGGAGGAGCAGAAAAGTGAAGGGAGATGGACAGAGAGAGGACAGCAGAGGTACAAAGAAAAAGATGGAGGACAGAGCAGAAGTTCAGAACAACAGAAGTGAGTAACGAGGGCTGGGCGAGGGGCTGGGCGAGTACTTACAGTTTAGCTGGTCTTGCTGGGAGGTGGCAGGAGCCTGGGCAGGTGGAGCTGCAGCGGCGGGGGAAGAGACCACCTTGATTGGCATCCTTCTGTCCCACTTTGTCACCCTGTCCATCCTTAAACTGCCCCAGCGCTCCACTTCCTATGCCCATTTGGGCAATGCACCTGTGAGACTAATAGACTGGACATTCCTCCGCCATCACCCCTCACCATTTTGCTACCCCCTCCAATATTGAGCACTAAAATAAACACCCTTAAAGCACAAAACAATCTGGAGTCAGTCTGTGATTTTGGAATAGTGTATTAGCAATTACTGTGGCAATATGCTCTTTCATTTGTAATGTCAACATACCAATGTCACACAGCTGTAGTCCATGATGAATCAAAGCAGAAGTCACACTGTGGGACACACATCTGTGAAATTGTAAGGGAAAGTGACAACTCAGTGACCATACACTGGGTGAAAACGACAGACAGTAGAGAGGCAGTAGTGTTCAAGTACATGTAGTAGGCTGGTTTGTATTCTTACCTGTGTCTCACTGGAAATATTGCTGGATCACTGAGTCCCTGTTGTCGATGTCTTCTTCCTCTGCTTCCTCGCCTTCACTGTCCACAGGCTCTACAGCTGCATCAACACCGCCATCTGGAACATCCTCCTGCAGAAAAGGCACCTGTCGTCGCAAAGCTAAGTTGTGAAGCATACAGCAGGCCACGATGATCTGGCACACCTTCTTTGGTGAGTAGAATAGGGATCCACCTGTCATATGGAGGCACCTGAATCTGGCCTTCAGGAGGCCGAAGGTCCACTCGATTATCCGCCGTGTACGCCCATGTGCCTCATTGTAGCATTGCTCTGCCCTTGTCCTGGGATTCCTCACTGGGGTCAGTAGCCATGACAGGTTGGGGTAACCAGAGTCACCTGCAAATGGTGAGGGACAACTGTTAGACACACACTAACCTGTAGGGATATCCCCAGACTCAGACAACCATTCCCACTGTCTTGCTTCCAGGTGCTCACCTAATAGCCACACACGGTGCCTCTGGAGTTGACCCATCACATAAGGGATGCTGCCATTCTGCAGGATGTAGGCGTCATGCACTGAGCCAGGGAACTTGGCATTCACATGGGAGATGTACTGGTCTGCCAAACATACCATCTGTACATTCATGGAATGGTAACTCTTCCGGTTTCTGTACACCTGTTCACTCCTGTGGGGGGGACCCAAGCCACATGGGTCGCATCAATGGCACTTATGATGTTGGGGATATGTCCCAGGGCAAAGAAATCACCTTTCACTGTAGGCAAATCCACCTGAGGAAAAACGATGTAGCTCCGCATGTGTTTCAGCAGGGCAGACAACACTCAGGACAACACGTTGGAAAACATAGGCTGGGACATTCCTGATGCTATGGCCACTGTTTGAAATGACCCACTTGCAAGGAAATGGAGCACTGACAGCACCTGCACTTGAGGGGGGAATTCCTGTGGGATGGCGGATAGCTGACATCAGGTCTGACTCCAACTGGGTACACAGTTCCTGGATTGTGGCACGGTCAAGCCTGTATGTGATGATCACATGTCTTTCCTCCATTGTCGACAGGTCCACCAACGGTCGCTACACTGATGAATGCCACCATCTCCTCACATGTCCCAGCGGACGGTGCCTATGAAGGACAACAGTGAGCACAGAGTCAAACAACTCAGAGGCACGTACCCACAGCTTACACAGAACAACAATCATAATCCAAAAAGTGTCCTGTATGTGTGTTGAGTCTAGGCCTAGGTTTGTGTGACACAGTTAAAAATGAAGCCATGTGGGCCCCTGAAATGGCAGCTGTCTGACCTGCAAAGTGGGACAATTGGATGTGAGATAACTGCGCTGGCGCTGTACACCGTCGCAGTAGGCGGTCGAAGACCGCGTTGCAATGCTGCATTGGTTAACATTGGACCCTATGGGTCCCAGGAGCCAATGACGATGTATGCCGGCGGTGACGGTACGCACCGCAGCGGACGTGACTGCCATTTTCTATCTGTTCAATCACTCGATACCTGATCTTCGACTGGAGAGGACCTACACTGCAAGTGCTACTGTGACCTCGGTCTGGAAGAGACAATGGCTTGTGCGTCTGGGAAAAGAGCCCCTGCCTTCACATCGGAGGAGATGGAGAAACTCGTGGATGGGGTCCTCCCCCAGTACACGCTACTCTACGGTCCTCCAGACAAACAGGTAAGTACACTGGGAGCATACTGTATGGGCTATGCCTGTGTGGAGTGGGGTGGATATAAGAAGGGGGGGGAGATTGTGGCGTGCATGAAACGATGGTGAGTGCATGTGCATCATGGCAAGGGTAGGGATGGGGGCTAATGACTGTGACGGTGCAGTTGATAATAAGTTCTTCTTCCCCCTGTACAATTCATGTAGGTAAACGCCCACCAGAAAAAAGATATTTGGCGTGCCATCGCCAAGGACGTCTGGACCCTGGGGGTCTACCACAGACGGAGCACCCACTGCGGGAAAAGATGGGAGGACATTTGCCGCTGGAGCAAGAAGACGGCGGAGGCTCAGCTGGGGATGGCCTCCCAACGTAGGAGGGGTGCCCGTCGCACCATGACCCCCCTAATGTTCAGGATCCTGGCGGTGGCTTACCAGGAGTTGGATGGGCGCTTGAGGGCATCACACCAGCCACAAGGGGGTGAGTACACTCTCATCCTGCTGATTTTGCGCGCAGTGGAGGGGTCTGGGTGGGGGAGGTGGGCTGTGGGTTTCCCTAGGCCAGGGCGGGTTCCTTAGGCAAGGTCCCTCCTTAAGGCAGGCCATGTGGCATCCCACCCCACCTCTGTAGAGTGCCAAGTACACCTAGTCATGCCCCAGTGTCATCCATGTGTGCAGATGTCGTCCATAGCCTAGTAGGCCATTTCCCAGGAATTGAACAGTGGAGCCCAAGAGCGTGCCGTAGTGCAGGGGGCTTGTGTGTCTGTCGTGTCCGCCAACAATGCATGCACTCAACATGTCTTTCTTCTGTCATCCCCCCCCCCTTTTTGTGGTCTCCCTGTTCTTGTGTGCATTAGCATCATGAGGCGGAGGAGCAGTGGCACCGGAGCACGAGGGGGCTGCATCCCACATGGCCATGGAGGGCAACACTACGGACTCGGACTTCACCAGTGGTACTGAGGGAAAGGGGAGCTCCACGGTTGGAACAGGAGCTGAGACCAGCAACACGGACTCGTCCTCTGTTGGGAGCTCCCTTGTGGTGGCAGCAACATCTGTGCCCCCTCATCTACAGGTACAGCCGCCACCCCACCTACCAGCACCGCCCTCCAAGCAGCCCCTCAGCCTTTGCCCCGTGCACGCTCACCCGGGAGGGTGGGCATCACCTTCGCCCCAGGCACCTCAGCCCCTGCCTCAGTCACCCCTGCTGCCCTCAGTGAGGAGGCCATTGACCTCCTCAGGTCCCTCACTGTTGGGCAGTCTACCGTTTTGAATGCCATCCAGGGTGTAGAGAAGTAGTTGCAACAAACAAATGCATTCCTGAAGGGCATTCATTCTGGTCAGGCGGCCCTTCAGCGAGCTTTTCAGACTCTGGCCTCAGCACTGATGGCAGCCGTTGTCCCTGTCTCTAGCCTCCCCCCTCCAACTTCCTCCACCCAGACCCATTCCCCTGTACCACAGCCTATCACAAGCACACCTACAGACCAGCATGCACACACGTCAACACACAAGGGAAGCTGTGGCAAACAAAAGCACCACACATCCCACAGGGACTCACGCAAGCAACACACACATGCAGACATAGCAACATCCACTGCCTCCACTGTGTCCCCCTCCTCCTCATCTCCCTCCTCCCTCCCAGTCTCGTCTCCACTCACACCTGCATGCACTACATCTACAGCCACTACTTCCATCACCAGCACACCCACCACTACACCCCGCTCATGTGCAGTCACCACCCCCACTACCATTCACACGTCCCCTGTGTCCTCTCCCAGTGTGTCTGTGACGCCACCTCCCAAGATACACAAACGCAGGCACACACCCACCCAAGAGCCATCCACCTCATGACAGCCTCCAGCACATGCACCTTCACCCAAAGTCAGCAAACTAACACCTCCTACAACCACAACCTCTTCCTTCACTCCCAAACCCCCTCCAGTTACCCGTCCCAGTGTCTCCCAAAAACTTTTCCTGTCCAATCTTGACCTTTTTCCCACACATCCCCCACCCCGTCCGTCTCCTAGGTCCTGAACTAGCACCTCAGCCACAACCTCTCCTGGACCAGTGGTGCCTGTAGTCACTGTAATCTGGAGAGCACCGGCCACCAGGGCAGCCAGTGTGGCACAGAGCCACAGCACAGACAGTCCCCGATCTGTGAAGCATCAAACGTTGGCCAGTGCCCGGCGGGAGAGGGTGAACACTCCAGCCACCAAAGCCACTCCCAGGGGTCCCAGTGGGAGTGTGGAGTCAGCTGCGACACCTTCCAAGGTGGGAAAGGGCCACAAGAAACCAGGAAAGTCTAGGAAGAGCAGCACGGCGGAGGAGACTGCCGTCATCCCCGCTGCCCAGGAGGCCACATCCATCATCCCCGCTGCCCAGGAGGACACAGCCATCATCCCCGCTGGGCCAGAGAGGACTGCGAGCACAAGCCCCGCTGGGCTAGGGAGGACCGCCAGCACAAGTTGCGCTGCGCTAGATAGGACTGCCAGCACAAGCCCCGCTGGGCTAGAGAGGACCGCCAGCACAAGACCCGCTGGGCTAGAGAGGACCGCCAGCACAAGCCCCGCTGGGACAGAGAGGACTGCCAGCACAAACCCCACTGGGCTAGAGAGGACCACCAGCACAAGCTCCACTGGGACAGAGAAGACCCCCAGCACAAGTCCCGCTGGGACAGAGAGGACCGACAGCACAAGCCAACCTGGGCTAGAGAGGACCGCCAGCACAAGCCCCGCTGGGACAGAGAGGACCGCCAGCACAAGCCCCGCTGGGACAGAGAGGACCGCCAGCAGCTGAGTCACTGCAAAGGAACCCGCCAAGCACCGCTAAACAGGGCACCGCCACTCCAAGCACCGCTGAACAGGGCACCACCGCTCCAAGCACCGCTGAACAGGACACCACCGCGCCAAGCACCTCAGAACAGGGCACCGCCGCTCCAAGCACCGCTGAACAGGGCACCGCCACTCCAAGCACCGCTGAACAGGGCACCGCCGCTCCAAGCACCGTTGAACAGGGCACCGCCGCTCCAAGCACCGCTGAACAGGGCACCCCCGCCTCAAGCACTGCTGAACAGGGCACTGCCGCTCCAAGCACCGCTGAACAGGTCACCGCCGCTCCAAGCACCGCTGAACAGGGCACCCCCGCCTCAAACACTGCTGAACAGGGCACCGCCGCTCCAAGCACCGCCTTCCAGGGCACCGCCACCTCAAGCACCGCTGGCCCATAAGTGCCAAGGGCACTGACGCTACTGAGTCCGTCACGAGCAGGATGAAGCACTCTGGGCACAATGTCCCCTCCAGAACCAGTGGAGAGATACATCCACTACCTCTGTCCTTAGCAGGATGAAGCACTCTGGGCACAAAGCCCCCTCCAGAACCAGTGGAGACATACATCCACTACCTCTGTCCTTAGCAGGATGAAGCACTCTGGGCACAAAGCCCCCTCCAGAACCAGAGGAGAGATACATTCACTACCTCTGTCCTTAGCAGGATGAAGCACTCTGGGCACAAAGCCCCCTCCAGAACCAGTGGAGAGATACATCCATTACCTCTGTCCTTAGTAGGATGAAGTACTCTGGGCACAATGCCTCCTACAGAACCAGCGGAGACTGTTATTCACTTGAGAGACTGTGACTTTGCACTCCCCCGGATTGAATAGTGGGCAACCCACCCACTGTAGAGACTTGAAAGACTGTGTCTTTGCACTCCCCAAGATGGAACAGTGGGCAAGCCACCCACTGTAGAGACTTGAGAGACTGTGGCTTTGCACTCCCCAGGATGGAACAGTGGGCATGTGGCCCACTCGTGGATTTGGTGTTGTGCACTCAACCGGCTGAGGTGCCCCCCTTTCCCTCCCCGTGAGGTGCCTGTTTTCTTGCTCTCTGATGCCCCTGCAGTGTTCTCTCCGTCACGGTCGGGGATCTTGTGTGGGCCTCGTCCATACTGTGTGGGCCCAGTGTTCCACTGACTTAATTGGAGCACTACCTGGACTACTATGCATGGTGTATATTTTGTTTATGGTGTATATTTTTGCCTACTTGATTTTAATATATTACAATGGTTACTCTCATTTCCTTTTGTCTTTGCATTCTTCCGGGGGGGTTGTGAGGTGTAACTATCATGTATTAATATGTATTAGTGTGTGTTTTGTAGTGGGTGAGGGTGGTGGTGGGGGTGTTGCGTGTGTGTGTCCCTGTTTTTCCCCTCCCCCCTTCACTGTGTCGTAGGTGCAGTACTCACCGTGTCCTTCGCCGCCGGCGTTTGTGATCCTGGTAGGAGAACAGGAAGACTATCGCAGGGAGAATTTGGAGTTCCGGCTCCATAGTGTCCTGTTTCCTCATGGGGTGTGTAGAGGTGAGCATTTTCCCTTCTAAATCCTGTTTCCGCCGTGTTTTTATCCGTGGTGAATCCACTCTGGAAAAGGTGGCGGATTGGTAGGTTGTGATACTGTAGGCGTTACTTTGTCTTCCGGTGACCGCCAAGCTGTTTGTTTGTACCGCCGTGGCGGTCGGAGTGTTAAAGTGACTGTCTTTGTTGGAGGTTTCCCCCACGGTCATAATTGCAAATTTTTTCCGCCGGCCTGTTGGCGGTCTTACCGCCGCTTTAACACCGACCGCCAGGGTTGTAATGACCACCTTAGTCTCTTTTTGGGAGATTTTCTTCACCAGGACGAACCTGCAAGTCAGGCCGGGTCGCGGTTGAGGCAAGCCGGCTAAAGTTGCTGCAGCGGGTCGGTCCCTAAATGGAGCTTTTTTTCAGAAGTTCTCCAAACTTCTCAAAAATTCTGGATCTTCTCCTGGATGTACCTTTAAGGTTCTTTTGGGGTCCACAGCTCACCCCAAGGTTCAAGAAGCTCTGAGATGATCCTTGGGGGTGTGGACCACAACTGCCAGAATGCACATGGCGCAAACTCCTTTTTGGCCACTGGACAGTGGTCAGCTGGTTGATTTCTTCAGGAGTTGGTTCAGGGGACTCTGGTTAGCAATTTTTCACCTGTAGCAAATAGGGAGTCCCTCCTTGAAATAGTTGAAGCCAGGCAAAGTCCTTCTTGTGGTGAAGCCCAAGTGTGCAGCTGGTGCTGTCCTTCAGAGTGCAGGGTCCAGGTGCAGGCCAGGGGTCCAGCAGGGCAGTCCTTCTTCTCCTGTGGTTCTTCCTTGTTGGAATCTGACGGGGATCTGGTAGGGAACTGAGGTGTGGGTGCAGGTCGGCCAGTTTTATCCCTGCTCCTGGGTGAAAAACAGGGGGGTCCTGGTTCTCCAATCGGGTGCAGGGTCCTTCCCCCTGTGATGACCACTTTCTGGGAAGTGTGGCAAAAATCATTCTCAGGGAGCAACATTCCTCAAAATTCCAACATGGCTGAAAGTGATTTTTGGAGGTTACATCTGGCTGAGCCCACCCACTGGTGTGGCTAAAAATCTTAAACACACCTCTCTCCTGCCCTCTCCTAATCTAATCAAGGGGGCCTACTAGTCTAGGTTTGCAGGATGTGGGGGTGTTGCTGGGTTGCTCCAAATGTCCTTCTCTACCTTTGAAGACCAGTTTGGCAGCCCTCCCCCTTCCTGCCTCACCATCTGCTGAGGGGAGATCTCCTCTCACAGGCACATCTCTTTGTGTGAAGCCAGGCCACCTCACCCCTCATCAAGGCAGCCTTGCAAGGCTGCCAGAGGCTGGCCAGTCAGAGCACAGCAGCAAAGACACTGCAGGGCTGATGTTGGCAACTTTTCAGGTAAAATTTCAAACTCTTTACCTGAACAAGTTATATTAAATCCAACAACTGGAAGTTTAGGTATTTATTATAACAATTAATTTCATACCAAACTCTTGGTATCTGTTACTTAAGGGGACTTTTAAAATTTAAATAAATTCTCCCCATTCTAGCCTGTGGAGGCCATTCACTACAATGAGAGAAAAACAAATTTGGCTGTTTTACCTCACCAAGGCTTATAAAACTATTTGTATAAGGTCCCTTCATATAGGTACATGGCACCCAGCCCTAGGGGGATATATGGCACACCTTAGGGGTGACTTATATGTAAAAATAAGGTAGTTTAAGACTTTGGAACTACTTTTAATTCCAAAGTCGAATTTGCATGTAACTTTAATTTAAAAGCAGCCAGCAAGGCAGGCCTGCCTTTAAAATGACACTGGGCACCTCAGCAGTGCACCTATGGGTGCACTACCTATGCTGGGTTCTCTAAACCTACATGCCCTACCATATACTTGGGACTTATAGGTAGGTTGACTTAGCCAATTATAATTAGCCTAATTTGCATACTGATTTTACACAGAGTACAGGCCCTGGGACTAGTTAGCAGTACCCAGGGCACCATCAGAGTCAGGAAAACACCAGCAAAAAGTGGAAAATGGTGGCAAAAAGATAGGGGGCCTCTGCAATCAGCCCTGTTCTCTCACAAGATGCAATAAGTGTATGTTGAGATATCACTGTAAACGTGATATAAAGGGGGTCATTTCCTGTCAAAAGACAGTCGAGGGACCGCCGTGCTGAAGACCGCCAGTGGTGGCGGTTTTCCGCTTGGCGTATTATGACTGCTGGCAGCCCTCCGTCCTTTTCCGGACGGAGAGCCGCCAGCAGCCATACTGGCAGTCGGCGGGGAAGTGGAGGTTGCTCCACCTCCACTGCCACGTCAACAGAACACCGCCCACCGAATCACGTTCCTTGATTTGCCGTGGCGGTGTTCTGTTGATGGTGTGGTGGCCGTGGAGCAGCCCCCATAGATCCCGTCCCCTCCCGGAGGATCAACTGACCAGGTAAGTTGATCGTCCATTAAGGGAGGGGGTTGGGGGGTGTTGTGTGTTGTGTGCATGCATGGGGGTGTGCATGTGTGTATGTAGAGAGGGTGTGTGAGTGCATGTATGCATGCTGGTGTGTTGTGTGTTTGGTAATGAGTGTGTGTCTGTCTGTATGTATATCTGTATAGAAGTGTGCATGTATGTCTGAATGTGGGTGTGTGCGTATGACTGTGTGTGTGTCTGTTGGCATGTATGTTGGTGTGTGTGCGGGTATGTGTGTTGGTGGTGCCTGCATGTGTGTCGGGTGTGTATGTGCATTGTAATGTTGGGGGTAGGGGTGGGGAGGGGGGTCCTGCCACCTTCGGGGGTGGCAGGGGTGGGGGTTGAGGGAGACCCCTATCAGTGCCAGGGAAGGAATTCCCTGGCACTGATAGTGCTCACCGCCATGGATTAAATGGCGTTTCCAAACCGCATGAAATCCATGGCGGTCAGCCGTGTCATGATACCGCCGGCGGTATTGTGATGATCGCCGGGCTGGAGTCCCAGGTCTCCGCCCTGGCGGTCAGATCGGAGAAGTGGCGGATGACCATGGCGGTAACCGCCATGGTCATAATTCCAAATTTTTACCACCAGCCTGTTGGCGGTAAGACCGCCGCTTCTCCGCCGACCGCCAGGGTTGTAATGAAGGCCAAAGTGTCTTTAGTCTCTTGAAAGCAATAGATGTCTCTTTCTGACTTTAGATAAACATGTTTCCTAACTAGAGCTAGATGCAGGATTATTATGATTGTTACAATTTTATTAGCAGTACTAGTAGCTGTAGCATTATTGGTCGTGATACATCTAACACCAGAGAAAGAGAAATCTGTATTTTGAGTTACTAATATGACATATTCACATGGCTTAGATGAGGATACATTGAAGGCATTATTTGTAGATTACATGAAAGAAAATTGCACTGGGAATGTTCTAGATGAGTTCAAGAATACACACATGCTATAGATGGAAAGGACTGTTATGTTTCTGCTCACTTGCCGTCCTGACATCCCATCACATAGCTGTGTTGTATGCTATTACATGCAGTATTTTGCTGATATTAATTTATAGGCAGCAACACTTACAATACTACTATTCTAGCATCAGCATTATTCTTCTGAAAGTACCTTTACTGAAGAGCATGAACGTGCTTGCATCCAGATGCAAAAGAGATGGGAACAGCTTGGCATTACTTTAGACCTTTTCTTCCTACAGACACTTTTCAGGAATACAAAAACAATTTGACATGTTTAAAGAGACATTTAGGGAAGACACTTATCATGATGTTAGAAGAAAGGAGATTATACCTCTCACACAGTAAAAAGAGATGGAGATGTTTTGGAAAATGTTTGGTAAAACGATGATGATGAATATAGAAAGAAATTGAGTTTTCCGAAATAGAAATTAGACAAAAGGGAACAATTTGTGTTTTCAGAAGAAGAAACCAAATTAGAAAGAGGCCAGTGGAAAATAGTAATTATGAACACACATTTGAATTGTCAGGCACTACATGGCAAATTGTTCAGGGAGATGAATCTGTTATCCCAGGAGTCTATTTTATCTGTGATAAGGTGCTTATTTCAAATAACTAGATGACTGGGAGAGTATTTGCTATTTGGCTTTGCCTTTTTCTGAAGATGTATTATGAATTGATTCTTTGATAATGACACCAGCACAGAGGCACAAACATAGTATTACTCATAGAACAGAATTAGTGGGAGATATGTTTGGCTCAATTATGCCACTTGTAGGAGTAATTCTAAATTATGTAAAGGTAAGAATGCTTTCAACGGTAGTACTTCTGGAAATTTACTTGTGATCAACAAAGAATTCATGGCAAGTAGATCAATGGTTTTGCACAATAGATTAGCATTAGACATATTACTCTCAGAAAAAGGCAGAGTGTGCAAGATGCTGAAAGCTCACCGCTGCTGTACATACATTCCAGATACACAAAAAACATTGCTGATCTGAAATCTAAATTAAAATCATTAGAAACTACTAGTCCACTAGAAAGTTTTGGCAAATGAATTTCTGCAATTAGCAACTGGTTTGCTACAGCAGGAGGAGGGATCTTCAAGGTAATACTTGTACTCATGTTAATTTTTAGAGTTTGTTTCCTGACCTCATCAGGAGTTTGCAAATCAATTAAAATTATTCAGGAGAAAAGAAACAACAGAGAAATAGACAGACAGATAAAGAGAGAAATATAAATAAATAATTGCATCAATAGAGATTATAAAAAGCTGAAATAAAGTGAGAGTTTGAAAAGAGAGGGAAAAGACAACTGAAGATGAGAGTGCCCTTTAAAAAATCCATCTATGAAGACTTTGTGATAGAAAACATCAGAAGGAGGAGGTTGTGGAGAATTTTAAAATAATGGAAATGAATGCAATAATGTGAAGGATTAACCTTTATGCCTTAATTGAGAATAGCAATAGCGTATTGGTAATTCAACAAAAATAAGTAGGTTGTCACATTTACATATATTAAGCTTGAATAGGTAAAATTGCACTGTCTGCAGGACTGACTTAGATTAAGAATGTGAAATGTTACTCTTTGGAGAAACTGCCATCTTGTGAACATGATGTTTTAGTGCAAAAGAAGTTTGTTTTAACCTTCCCAGAGCATACTTTTCATAAAATATAATAATGTAATAAAATGTTTTAGTGTAACTCTGAAAATGTTTTAAAAGCATAAAGTAACTTAGTATAGTAAAATAAATATGTAGCTTGTGGTTTAATAAAATGATGTAAAAGCCTAACCATGAAGTGGATTTCCTAAGCGGAGACAATGACGAGAACCCTTACAGAATAATATAACGTTTTGATAAGAATGATTCATTTAAACATTTGTTAAAAATGGGGTTCCTGGTTGGCAGAGGTATGCACCTGTCCAAGCTGGAACCCCAATTCTAGTCAGGGTAAGTCAGATGCACACCTTAAATTAACCTGTGCGCACCCTCTGGTAGCTTTTCACAGAACAGTGAGGCTTAATTTAAGAGGAAATGTGTAAAGTATTTGTGCAACACTTCAAACAGTAAAACAGTGAAAACACCTCACAAAAAGACACTACACCTGGTTAAAAAATAGAGATTAATTTTATGAGAAAAACAAGACCAAAATGACAAAAATCCAATAAGTAGAACTTACAATATAGATTCTTAAATATTAAAATTCAATATGTTGCTTAAAAGCATAGAGTTCCAACCTGAGATATCTGGTCATGCTTGACCGAGATAAATCCGAAGGTTCAGGATGACTACGATGGAGCGCAGGTTGGACACAGTGCAGGTAAGTCCTGCTGAAGGGTTACCTTCCCAAATGTTGAGCCAAGAGTCTCATTCATGGGGGTTTAAACTTGCCAGATGCAAATAGAGTGCTGCAGGAAGTGGTCTGTGGCAGTGACTAGATGGCCAAGCAACATTGATGAGTGGGCTGGAGTTTTGTTGGCATGAGCAGCGGTGCTTGTTGTGCAAAGAAATGAACTTGCAGCGGCTCATGCTGATTCTTTGTGCAAGCTGGCCCATTTGTGGTCGCTAAGAACCCAAAAGCTTGAATTCAGGAGCTAAAAAAACTTCCAAGGGTGCAGGACTGGAGAGGCACCTCTTGGGGGTTTGGTTCTGGTTGAATATGGGTCCAGGAACTATAGCAAGTGAATAAGAAGTATTTTGTGTCCCTGAGACTACATAAAAAAGAACTCCCTTGGAGTTATTTTGGTTGTGGGATGTAGCAATGCAGGTACAGTGCATCTCACTCCCAGGCAGGAGGGCAGAAGGCAGCAGGCCAGCTCAGAAGAGCAGGAGTCCAGCAGAGTAGCAGCTCAGCAAAGTGGCAGTCCTTTTACCAGGACTTGTACTAGCACAGCAGCACAGCGGTCCTGCTTCCTGGCAGAGTATCTACAGGTCCAGAAGTGTACTGAGATGCTGGTGTCAGAGGTTCATTATTTATACCCAGTGGTGCCTTTGAGGTGCTCATTAAAGGGGTTATGCATCCCTTTATGTGGGGCAGGACACTGTACATTCAGGTGTAGGTGTCAGCCCTTCTCTCCCAACCTGCCCACGATAGCCCATCAGGCTGTGGATGGCCTATCAGTCATACCTTAGCTCCCTTTGTGTGTGGCTGTCTAAAGGGAATGTACAAGCCCAGCTGTCACCGCATAGCAGATGTGTAATGGAGACAGGCAGCAGACACTAAGTCCCATATTTATACTTTTATAGCGCCTCATTTGCACCGCTTTTTGATGCAAAAATGGCGCAAACTTACAAAACACAATTGTGTTTTGGAAGTTTGCGCCGCATTTGCATCAAAAAATGATTCAAATGCGGCGCTAAAAAAGTATAAATATGGGCCTAAATGGCTAAAGTGAAAAAAACTTTCTAAAAGTGGCATTGTCAGAACTGCAATTAAAACTCTGACTTCACCATTAGTTAGTTTAAATTGTCCAGAGACACCAAACCTGACGAACATATCTTTTCGTGATTGGGAATTATACTTATAAAATGTAGTAAGATAGTCCCAATGTTATCCTATGGTAGAGATAGGCCTTGCAGAAGTGAAAAATGAATTTCGGAGTGTTTTACTACCAGAGCATGTAAAACTTAAAAGTACATACCCTGGATTTAACTGCTTCGCATACTCCTTGTGAGTCATATAGGGTCTACCTTAGGGGTTACTTATAGGTATAAAAAGGGAAGGTTTAGCACTGGCCACAGGTTAATCTTGCCAGGTTGAAGTGGCAATGTAAAACAACACACACAGGAACTGCAATAGCAGACCTGAGACATGGTTAAGGGGCAATTTAAGTAGGTGGCACAATCAGTGCTGCAAGCCCACTGTTAGCATTTAATTTACAAGCCCTGAGCACAAGTAGCATACTTTAAAAGGGACTTATAAGTAAATTAAATAGGACAATTGGAATAAATCCAGTGTTACCATGATTTAGGAGAGACAGCACGAGCACTTTAGCACTAGTTAGCAGTGGTGAAGTGCAGAGAATCCTAAAGCCCACAAAACCAAGGTCAAAAAATGGAGGCTAAAAGTTGGGGGCAACACCACCCTAAGGTTGTCATTGTAACAACATTGTTGTCCATGGACTAGTGTGTAAGGGGTGAGACGATAACGAGATGTTTCTGTCCTCATGAAGGCACCGATTGCTGATTGGCTGTCAGAAAGGAGGAAGCTTAAACATTTCCAATAGTCTCTGTGGGGCATATTATTAGCCCATATTCACTTCCCTGCCTGAATCCTTGCTGTTCTGAGACTCTTTGGTGTTTCCTGAATACCTCTTCATTGGAAATTCTATTTTGGTTGATAATTGAGATTTTGATTCTGAAGCTTTATGCGTCAGCATCTCTATTTTGGCCTCCTTTTTGGTTCTGACTAACACATTTTTCTCATCTTCCTAAATCTCTCCTGGAATGTATGGAATGTGCTTAATATAGCTGCTCTGATAACTGATTATACTGATTTAGTAATTATTGACTGATACTGATTATATGTTATGCAGATTCAATGAAGATTGAAAGCAACCAAAACGGTTTATAACTATGGCCTCATTACAACCCTGGTGGTAAATCCCGCATACTGCAGTGCCTATGGCTGCCAACATACCGTGACCATGGCGGAAATCCGCTACGGGCATTATGACCCACACTGAGAATTCCGCCACTATACAGACACACACACAACTCCGCCACACCAAAGGTCAGTGATAAACTGGCAATAGCAAAACCCACACCATCACGCCAACATGAATACTTCCACAGTATCATGACCCACGAATCAACGCAGCGGTCTTTCAAATGCGGTAAACCACTGGTGGTACACACCGCAGCGCTCAAAATGCACACACACTTACAAAACATAACCACAGTGGACAATTCAAAATACACACATTCACACACCACACCCACACACTCACACCACTATAAAACACACACCCACATTACCCACAACCCTTACATGCAACAATTTTGAAGAAGCAGAGAGAGAGAAAAGCAAAGACCACACCGTCATCCAGAGGCACAGAACACCATCACACATACACCATCCATGCACCTCACACCACACACCCCAAGCCATCACCCCACACATCACATCACACATCACCTCACACCACATCATGGCACCTCAAAGACACCCCATGTTTTCTGAGGGTGAACTCAGAGTCATGGTGGAGGAAATCATCAGGGTAGAGCCACAGCTATTCGGATCACAGGTGCAGCAGACCTCCATTGCCAGGAAGATGGAGCTATGGTGGAGAATTGTGGACAGGGTCAACGCAGTGGGACAGCATCCAAGAACAAGGGATGACATCAGGAAGAGGTGGAACGACCTACGGGGGAAGGTACATTCCGTGGTATCAAGATACCAGGTAGCCGCACAGAGGACTGGCGGTGGACCCCCACCTCCTCCCCCACAACTAACAACATGGGAGGAGCAAGTCTTGACGATAATGCATCCTGAGGGCCTGGCAGGAGTAGCAGGAGGACTGGACTCTGGTAAGTCAAATCTTTACTACTATCTCCCCCGACCCTACCTGCATGTCATCACATACTCCCACCCTCACCCTCACTCCCATGACTCCACCACCTCCCACACACCCCACATCACAACCCACCACTCCCACAACCAGCCCTCCATGCAACAACAATGCATGGACACCCATCACCAAAGCATGCCCAATAAAGAGACTCACCCAGGCCACAAAATCACCACTCATACAAGGGTCTAGGCGATAGTGCAAGCACTTTAATACAGGGAAACACACCCATTGCACAAGATGGCACACACAGATACAATAACAATGAATTTACATCCATTTTCTATCTGTTCACTCACTTGATACCTGACCTTCAACAGGAGAGGACCTACACTGCAAGTGCTGCTGTGAACTGAGTCTGGAAGCGACAATGGCTCAAGTGTCTGGGGAAAGGGCCCCTACCTTCACCACTGAGGAGTTGAATAAACTGGTGGATGGGATCCTCCCCCATGTACATGCTACTCTGCGGTTCTCCAGACAAACAGGTGAGTATACTGTGAGCATGATGCGTGGGCAATGCCTGTTTGGAGTGGTGTGGATGGAAGATGCATGTGGGGGGTGCTGAGGGCTGCATGTGAGGATGGTGAGTGTATGTGTGTCAGGGCATGGGTGGGAACTGGTGGGCAATGAGTCTGAGGGTCTGGACAGGTGAGTAATTTCCTTTCCTCCTGTACCTTTCCTTAGGTCAGCGCCCACCAGAAGAAAGGTATTTGGCGTGCCATCGCCAAGGAAGTGCGGATCCTGGGGGTCTATCAGAGACAGAGCACCCACTGCTGCAAGAGATGGGAGGGCCTGTGCCGCTGGAGCAAGAAGACGGCGGAGGCCCAGCTGGGGCTAGCCTCCCAACGTGGAAGGGGTGCCCATTGCACCATGACCCCCCTGATGTTCCGGATCCTGGCGGTGGCATATCCAGAGTTGGATGGGTGCTTGAGGCCATCACATCAGCCACAAGGGGGTGAGTACAGTGTCATTAAGCTGACTCTGCGTGCTTTACGAAGTGTCTGGGTGGGGGCTGTGGGTTCCCCTAGGCCAGGGTGAACTTGGCAGGGTAGGTCCCTTGTTGGGCAGGCTCTGAGGCACTCCAAACCCAATATTTTTTGTGGACATCTACAACTGGGCAGGCTCCTGTGGTTTCCAGGGGTGCAGCAAATGGTGTTAGGCATTGTACCCCATGGCCTGGTGAATTTCCTACTAACTGCTAGTGCATGGCCTAGTGCATACGGCTGCTCCCTGTGTGTTGTGTCCACCAACAGTAGTGGTGTTGCATGCATTGACCATGTGTGTTTTCTATCTTTCCCCCCTTTCTTGTTTTGTCACCCTGTCCTTGTGTGCATTAACATCATCAGGCGGAGGAGCAGTGGCACAGGCGACGGAGGGAGCTGCATCCCACATAGCCCTGGAGGGTGAATCCATGGAGAGTGAAGGCACCAGTGGGACGGAGGGTGAGGGGCGATCCACGACGGGGACAGGAGGAGATACCAGCGACAGCGACACCTCCTCCGATGGAAGCTCCCAGGCGGTGGCGGACTTCTCTCTGCCCACCCCAACAACAGGTACAGCAGCCACCCCCCCTACCAGCACCGCCCTCCCAGGACCCCCTCGGCGTGTTTCCCGTGCCCGCTCACCCAGGATGGTGGGCATCTCCTTCGCCCCAGGCCCCTCAGGCCCTGCCCTAGTCAGCCGTGCTGCCCTCAGTGAGGAGGCTATTGATGTCCTGAGATCCCTCACTGTTGGGCAGTCAACCATTCTGAATGCCATCCAGGGTGTCAAGAGGCATTTCCAGCAAACAAATGCAAACCTGGAGGGAATTCATTCTGGCATGGTGGCCCAACAGAGAGCATTTCAGGCTCTGGGCTCAGCACTGATGGCAGCCATTGTCCCTGTGTCCAGCCTCCCCCCTCCAACTTCCACTACCCAGACGCAATCCCCTCTACCTCAGCCTATTCCAAGCACACCATCAGACCAGCATGCACACACATCAACACACAAAAGTGGCTCAGTAAAACATAAGCACCACACAGGCACTCACACAAGCACCATATTCACCTGTCTGTTGGCAGTTAGCGCCACGGTATTTGTTGCTACCGCCGTGGCGGTCGGAGTGTTAAAGTGGCTGTCTTTGTTGGCAGTTTCTGCCATGGTGGTGATCCCATTTTTTTTTACCACCGGCCTGTTTGTGGTGTTACCGTCACTTTAACACCAACCACCATGGTTGAAATGAGGGCCAATGTCTTGAACTCTAGCTGGGAGGACCAATTGTGCCACCTCAAAAAAATGCTTCAGGCTCTACTGTAGGAGGCTGGCCTGGTTTGTAGTGGGTACCTTTGGTACCTACATCTTATACCAGGTCCAGTTATCCCTTATTAGTGATATGTAGTAGTGTTCTAGCAGCTTAGGCTGATAGAGGTAGCTATAGCAGAGCAGCTTAGGCTGAACTAGGAGACATGCAAAGCTCATGCAATACCACTTATAGTTACACAGTACTTATACACAAGTAAAGACAATACACAGTGTTACCAAAACTAAAGGTATTTATTTGGGTGACACTGTACAAAAAATATCTTAGAGACAATACTCCTTCTGGAGGTAAGTATTATACACAATAAATACACTAGACACCAAAATTAGACAAGTAAATAGTCATGGAACAATGCGGACAAATGGAAATACTGTCGAATGCAATGGGAGAAAATAGGTCTAGCGGCAACACAAATTATATACTGAGAAAGTAGAATTCGGAGTTACCATTGTGAAGCTACATATAGGTATGGACCTAAATGTAGTGCATGCGTGTAATAGCGTTCCCGCATTCACAAACTCCCGGGAAATGGCCCCAAACTATGTGGTGGTACCTTTGCTAGTGCAAGGGTGACCTCACACTTAGTAACTTTGTACCTAACCTTGAGCAAGTGAAGGTTAGACATATAGGAGTTTTATAAGTTACTTAAGTGCAGTGAACATGGCTGTGAAATAATGTGTGCGTTAGTTCAAGCAGGCTGCAATGGCAGGCCTGTGCAAGGGTTTGTCTGAGCTCCCTATGGGTGGCAAAAGAAATGCTCAGCCCATATGGATCTCCTGGAACCCCAATGCCCCGGGTAACTAGGTACCATATACTAGGGACATATAAAGGAGATACAGTGTGCCAATTAAATTTGGTAAATGAAGTCACCAGCCTACAGTGACAAATTTAAAAGCAAAGAGAGCATAGGCACTGAGGTTCTGATTAGCAGAGTCTCAGTGACACAGTCACGCACTATATAGACACACACATTAGGCCATACATTATGAGCACTGGAGTCCTGACCAGCAGGATCCCAGTGAGACAGGCAAAAACATACTGGCATACAGGTAAAAATGGGGGTAACATTTCAAGGAAGATGGTACTTTCCTACATCTACATATAGCAGGCCTGACTATAAAGGCCAGTAAGTGGCAGATAGGGCAGGGATTTTAAACCATTCCAGTTTGGGAACCACTCCACCCAAGATCCAGACAGAGGTGAGGGCCTTTCTGGGCCTCACCCTGTACTGAAAAAGGTTTGTCAAATGGGGTGGCGCTATTGCTGCTACCTTGACAGAGCTGACTTTCAAGAAGCATCCCAAACAGGTGATCTGGATGGATGTGGGCCAGAATACCTTTGACACCTTAAAGAAGGCCATGTGCACAATACCAGTGCTCAAGGCCCCTCATTTTTCCTAAGAGTTCATTGTGCAGATGGATGCTTCAGAGCATAGCATAGGGGCCAGGCTCTCACAGATAAACGAAGGGGGCCTGATTCAACCAGTAGCCTTCATCGGTCAGAGGTTACTTCCCAGGGAACAGAGGTGGAGTGCAATAGAAAAGGGAGTATTTGCAGTGCTTTGGGCAATGAAGAAGTTGAGACCATACCTGTTTTGGAGCTCACTTCTGGGTTGAGACGGACCACAGATCCTTTAGATGGCTAATTCAGATGGGGAGTGAGAATCCCAAACTGTTGAGGTGATCCATCTCCCTACAGGGAATGAATGCTAGGTTGGAGCATCACCCTGGAACTGACCACACCAGTGCTGGTGTTTCTCCAGATTCTTCCACCCTAGCGAAGAGAACTCCCCTGAGGAAGGGTAGTTTCCCTTGTTTTCAGCTGGAGGGGCACATGTTGGACCTGGTATCCTTGGTGTGGTTTTCCCCCAGCTTTTTGGCTTTAATCTTCCTGTATTGTTGACTTTATTTTTGCTGGCCTTAGGACTCTGTACACTTAACCACTGCTAACTAGTGCTAAGGTACATGAGCTCACTCTCTAGAACATAGTAACATTGGCTGCCATCTACTTGGCACATAAGCCCCTAATAAAGTGGCACTACCTTTACTCAGTATCAGGAAATTAAATGCTACTAGAGGGCCTGCATAACTGACTGACCCACCCACTTAAGTAGCCCTTTGAAATATGTGTCCTGTCTGCAATTTCAGCCTGCATGTGCAGTTTTAAAACTGCCATTTCAACCTGGCAAAATAAACCTTTTTCTACCCTAAATTGTCCTTGTTAATACATGTAAGTCACCCTTAGGGCAGGCCCTAAACAGCCCATAGGAAAGGGTGTAGATTATTATAAAGGTTGGACCTGTACTTTTTACTTTTACAAGCTCTGGTTTTGAAAAACTCTTAAAATTGTTTTGTTTTTCACTGCTACAAGGCACACAACTCTCCCATAGGATAACATTGGGTTACCCTATAATATTTATTAATAATCAACAACTTTAGATTGGGAGGAATTAGCAAGTTTGAGTGTGATCTCTTAATAATTGTATTTAAAACTCTCTTTAATTTTGAAGTTTGATTTTAAGTCACAATTCTGAAAATGCCACTTTTTAAAAGTTGGCAGTTTCTTGATCTACCATTCTGTGCCTGCAACCCGTATCCGTGATTGGGTGAAGCTGGCAGTTGGCCTTTGTGTACTTCTCCCAGGCTGTGAGACAAAGGGGGAATAAGTGTTGGCATGATGGGTCATCTCTGACCTGATAGGATGGCAGAGATGTCACCTATCATACTTGCACATGAAAAAGACTGTGGGGCATATTTATACTCTGTTTGCGCCGGAATTGCGTCGTTTTTTTTTACGCAATTCCGACGCAAAACTAACTCCATATTTATACTTTGGCGTTAGACGCGTCTAGTGCCAAAGTCCATGGAGTTTGCGTCATTTTTTAGCGTGGACACCTACTTTGCGTTAATGATATGCAAGGTAGGTGTTCCAGTCTAAAAAATTGACTCCGAGGCATGTGCGCCGTATTTACACTCCCAGGCAAAATTCACGCCCGGGAGTGGGCGGGTCAAAAAAAATGACGTCCGGCCGTTTTTGCGCCGTTTTTTAGCGCCTGGTCAGGGCAGGTGTTAAGGGACCTGTGGGCTCGGAAGGAGCCCAGAGGTGCCATCCCAAGCCCCCAGGGACACCCCCTGCCACCCTTGCCCACCCCAGGAGGACACCCAGGGCTGGAGGGACCCATCCCAGGGACATTAAGGTAAGTTCAGGTAAGTTTTTTTTTTTTTTTTTTTTTTGGCATAGGGGGGCCTGATTTGTGCCCCCCTACATGCCACTATGCCCAATGACCATGCCCAGGGGACAGAAGTCCCCTGGGCATGGCCATTGGGCAAGGGGGCATGACTCCTGTCTTTGCTAAGACAGGAGTCATTTTAATGGGGGTTGGGAGTCGAAAAAAATGGCGCAAATCGGGTTGAGGCGAAAAATTTGCCTCAGCCTGACTTGCCCCATTTTTTGGTGCCCAAGGTCCATATCCCCCTACGCCGGCGCTGCCTGGTGTACGTTGTTTTTTTTTCACGCACACCAGGCAGCGCCGGCGGCTAACGTCATTGAATAAATACGGCGCCCGCATGGCGCTTCAGAATGGCGTTAGCCGGCGCTAATTTTTTTGACGCAAAACTGCGTTAGCGCAGTTTTGCGTTAAAAAGTATAAATATGGCCCTGTGTCTCAGCAGAGTCACAAAAGGTTTCACAGTAGTATTGCGGGGGCCAGGGTAGGGAGGCAGGAAATTCAAAGCGCCTCCAGAGTGGAAACCTCTAGAAGCTTTTCCTACTTCAATGCTGGCACCAAGTGTAAATATTGGACTCTCGGATCCAACTCTCCAGTACACATCTACACTTGTGAAAGATCAAAAGGACTGCTGTGGTGCCCTGCTGCAAAAGGAACTGGTACTCTGCTGCCTTGCTGCCTGAGTGAAAAGGACTGGACCTACATCTTGAACCCAGGACCACCAAAGTGACTGCAATGGCTAGTTGGCCGGCCATTGACTAGAGCCTCAGAGATGGAAAAGACTCCAACCACCTTGAGCCTAACACCTTGACTCTGCTTTCTGTGAGTCTTGCCCCCCCTCAATTTAAATGCCTCATGTCCTGGGCACTTTGAAGTGGGCCTGTAGGTGCTCTCCCAGCCCAGGTGTGGTCTTTTTGGCAGAACTGATGAAGTACAATGCATCTCTCACAGCACAGCATTGGAATCTTAGTTGTGCAGGACTATGCATGAGAACCCCCAGTTCTCTGAACTGCTGCTGTGCAACAAATCACTGATGCAGGGTTTTGCATCCTTAATGATGATGCAGGACGTTGAATCACAAAGGCTGTTGGCGGCTTCATTGGAACTGCCAAGCACTACACATCTTCAATGCAGGACCTACCATCACTGCTACGCAGCTCCTCTAAACTTTCACTGAAAGATGCATCCTCAATGCAGTATTTTGCAACACTTAGGCAGTCGGCCTAAACATGTGACTTTGTCTCAGTCGAGCGTGACCACTTAAACCTTTGAAATTGCATATCTTCGGTTCTTCTAATTGGATATTTGTCATTCTGGTGTCAAATAATTTATTATCTTCTACTGTATTTTTCTAATTTTTTCTAAATTGGTGTGTGATGTCCCTTGTGTTGTGTTTTCATTTTATTACTGTACAAGCGCTGCATAAATACTTCACACATTGTTTAAAAATTAACATTAATGTTTGAGCCTAGCTACCTGAGGATTAAGCACAGGTTAATTGTAGGTTTGCTTGCTTTTCAGCTTGACAAAAATTTTGGTTGGTGCTTGAGTAAGGTTTCACCCCCCTCAACCAGTAACTCAATTTTCTACACTGGTAATACTGGAGAAAGAAAATTGCAGTGTTCAACATGAACCACCAACGTCAAACAGAAGCCAACACCTGGCCATACTGGAGATGGAAATGTTAAAGAAGGGAAATCAGAAGATAGTCAATCTCAATCTATGCACCCAGAATCTTGAATCACATCCCCGGCATCATCCTTGCTGCTTTAGACGTGTAATTCAGATTAGTTGAAGACCTATCTATTTAAACAACCCAACCACACCACACCATGAGACTATGGGCCAGATTTACAAGGCCCTTGCGCCCCTTAGCGCCACATTTGCAGCAAAAACATTTCCGCAAATGTGACACCAATGGTCCAATACCATAGCCCCACATTTACAAGGTGGCACAAACTAGGTTTGCACCACCTTGTAAATCCTTTGTGCCACATCATGCATAATGTGTGCATGATGTACACAAAGGTGGCATTCCCTCATTAGAGGGTCGCTAAAAATGGCACAATGGAATCTACAAGCTTCTACGCCATTTCTATCGTAATCTTTAATGCCTACTTAAGCAGGCATTAAAATGAGGCTCCAATTGATTTGAATGGGCCTCTTAACACTATACTGGATTAGAGTCAGTTTTGTTTATGTTAACCCAGTATAGCGTTACATTAGTGTCAAGACATTACGCTATTGCTCCTAACATCCATCATGGTGCTCCGTATTGTAAATACGGTGTTACCATCAATCAATCAATCATAACATTTATAAAGCGCACTATGTACCCGTCAGGGTTTCGAGGCGCTGGGGGGGGGGGGAAGGAGAGGTGCTGCTAGCGTTCGTAGAGCCAAGTCTTGAGGAGTTTCCTGAAGGTGAGGAGGTCCTGGGTCTGACGTAGGGAGGTGGGGAGAGAGTTCCAGGTCTTGGCGGCGAGGAAGGAGAAGGATCTGCCGCCAGAGGTCTTGCGCTGGATTCGGGGGACGATGGCGAGGGCGAGGTGGGCAGAGCGGAGTTGACGTGTGGGGACGTAGAAGCTGAGTCTGTTGTTGAGGTAGGTGGGCCCGGTGTCGTGTAGAGCCATGTGAGCGTGGGTGAGGAGTTTGAAGGTGATCCTTTTTTCCACGGGGAGCAAGTGGAGGTCCTTCAGGTGCGGGGAGATGTGGCATCGTCGGGGTATGTCGAGGATCAGGCGGGCGGATGCGTTCTGGATGCGCTGGAGTCATTTGATGTCTTTTGTTGGGATGCCTGTGTAGAGTGCGTTGCCGTAGTCAAGTCTGCTAATGACGAGGGCTTGGGTTACCGTCTTTCTGGTTCCTGTTGGAATCCACTTGAAGATTCTACGGAGCATTCGGAGGGTGATGAAACAGGAAGAGGAGACGGCGTTGACCTGTTTGGACATGGTGAGAGCGGAGTCGAGGATGAATCCGAGGTTTCTTGCGTGGTTGGCTGGGGTGGGTGGTGGTCCGAGGGCAGTGGGCCACCAGGAGTCGTTCCAGGCCGAGGGGGTGCGTCCGAGGATGAGGACTTCCGTCTTGTCGGAGTTGAGCTTCAATCGGCTGTTGTTCATCCACTCGGCGATGGCTTTTAGTCCCTCGTGGAGGTTGGTTTTGGCGGTGAGAGGGTCTTTGGTCAGGGAGAGGACGAGCTGGGTGTCGTCGGCGTAGGAGATGATGCTGAGGTTGTGTTGACGGGCCACTTTTGCGAGGGGGGCCATGTAGACGTTGAACAACGTTGGGCTGAGAGAGGAGCCTTGGGGGACGCCGCAGATGAGGTTGGTGGCTTTGGAGCGGAAAGGGGAGAGCCGGACTCTCTGGGTTCTGTCGGAGAGGAAGGATGAGATCCAGTTGAGGGCTTTGTCTTGGATGCCGGCTTCGTGGAGGCGGGTCAGTAGGGTGCGGTGGCATACTGTGTCGAAAGCGGCTGATAGGTCGAGGAGGATGAGGGCTGAGGTTTCGCCGTTGTCCAATTGTTGTCTGATGTCATCAGTGGCGGCGAGGAGTGCGGTCTCGGTGCTGTGGTTTCGTCTGAATCCAGATTGGGAGGGGTCTAGGATGGAGTTGTCTTCTAGGTAGTGGGCGAGCTGGGTGTTGACGATCTTCTCGATGACTTTCGCTGGGAAAGGGAGGAGAGAGATCGGTCAGAAGTTTTTGAGATCGTTGGGGTCAGCCTTGGGTTTCTTGAGGAGGGGTTGGATTTCTGCGTGCTTCCAGCTGTTCGGAAAGGTGGCTGTGTTGACGGAGAGGTTGATGATCTTGCGGAGTTTGGGGGCGATGGTGGTGTTGGCTTTGTTGAAAACGTGATGTGGGCATGGGTCCGTGGGAGAGCCATGGTGGCATTAGAGGACTCGAGGGTTCACAAGAAAAGTGGCGCATCACTAGTGATGCACCACTTTCTTGTAAATATGGCCCTAAATTCCTGTAACTGATCACGGCCTTGTAAACCAGGGTTTAGGAAAGTTTCCCTTTTTGACATGGTCACCCCCACTTTTTGCCTGGTAATTGATGGAATTTTGACTGAATAAGCACTGGGTTCCTGCTAACCAGGTCCCCAATGCCAGATCACTTTCCCTAGAGCGGTGCAATTGTTCCTCAATTGGCAATTCTTTTGCCCCCTGTAAGACCCTTGTAATAGCACCCTGGAACCTCAGGAATGGGTACCGAAGAGGGTTCCCAAGGGCTACAGCATGTAGTGTGCCACTCTCACCTAGCACATACAGACTGTCATTGCAGGCTGCTTGTCTTGGTGCAGCTAAAAGTGAAAAAACAACATGGCCCACAACCTGTCTGCCCTTCCCCATAACACTTTATACAATATATGTAAGCCACCCCTATAGGAAGACTTACAGCCCTAAGGCAGGGTGCATTGTTTTACATGGGAGGCCATACATGCAAAAGCAGATATGCCCGTGCTATATCTTTGTCAATTCTTAGACATAGTGAGTGAACAGGGAAGCCATGTTAAGTACATGTGCTGGTCCCTATAAGTTCCCCAGCTACATGATGGCTTCACTGAAAGTAGGATTGTTTGGTATCAAACACCTCATGTTAAAAAATCCCCACTGATGCCAGTGATGGATCTTTTAAGACATGCACCCAGAGGACACCTTAGAGGTGCCCTCTGAAAACCTACCAACTAGCAGTGTGTGGAATGACTAGTTTTAGCCAGCCTGCCACCACCAGACATGACTCCGAGCCCCTAGGGTGAGAAACTTTACTCTCAGGCAGTCAGAAACAAAGTCTGCCTGAGAGAGGTGTTACACACCCTACTCAACAGGATGACCTGCAAATCCGCATTCCAAGGCAGAGGGCTTTCAAGGAGCCCACTACTCTTGATATGCAGATCTGGCTTCACTCAAAGGAGAGACGCCAACCATTCTGCCCCAGACCGTATTTGGCACCGGGATAGGCAGGACATTTTGTATTCAGGGAGATCTGTCCAACCCTTAGTTCATTCCCACCCCTGAGGTTAGCTACCAGATGGGAACACCACATTTAGAAATCAGCCATCTTGGTGTAGGCAAAAGCAGGAACTGTGGGGGAGGATAATACCCACTGGAAGTGGTCAAATAGTGACCCCAGTGGAAAGTAGCCCATTGGCTACTACCCTACACTCCCCTATCACCCCTAAAGTAATTATTTTGAGGAGCCCCCAGCACCAGGAACTCAGATTCCTGCTGAACTATGAAGAAACATACAGAAGAAACTATACAGAAACTTCAAACCTCAACCCTCTCCTAGGGACATCCTCAACAGATATGCCACAACAATAACTGACACGAACCACACACTGACCACCATGAACATCCTCTCCATCCAGGACATCACGTCCACCCTGAAATCCATCCACTCAGGAGCTTCCACAGACCATGCCCGCACCACATATTCAACCTTGGAAACTAAAGGATCGTCCAGGAACTCACCACCCTGCTCAACACCTCTATCACCACCCCACAACATTTCCTGACACTTGGAAACATGCTGAAGTCAGACCACTACTCAAAAAACCCTCCACCAACCATAGCAAACCCCAAAACTAGTAGCTAATCTCCTCGGCACCCATTCCCAGTGAAGGTACTAGAAAAGGTCATCAACGACGAGCAACTCATGATACACCTGGATCAGAACCAGTTACTCAATGCCTCCCAATCCGCTTCAACAGCAATCACAGCACTGAAACTGCCCTGATCACAGCTACCGATGACATCTGAACCCTCTTTGACCAAGGAGAAACAGCAGCTTTGATCCTCCTTGACCTCTCAGCAGCCTTTGACACAGTATCTCATCACACGCTGATCAAAAGACTCCACCACATCGGCATCCAAGGGTACGTGCTCAGATGGATAACCTCCTTCCTCACCAGAATCACTAAGAGAATCCACCTACTCCTTCCACCTCTGAACCCAAGGAGATCACCTGCGGTGACCCCTAGGGCTCATCCCTCAGCGCCATGCTCTTCAACGCATGTATGAACCTGCGGGTCAACATTGTCATAATCCACAGTCTCAACATAATTTCCTATGCAGAAGACACCCAACTCATCCTCTCACTCATCGACGACCCCTCCATCACCAGAACCAACTTCCACAGATGCATGACAAGCGTCGCTGACTGGATGAAGAACACTGGCAAGATGGAAGTACTGATCTTTGGCAACAGCAGCACCAGATGGAATGACTCCTGGTGGCCATCAGACCTAGGAACTGCATCCACTCACTCGAAGGTCACCAGAATCCTCTGAATCATCATTGACAACAAGCTCACCATGAAATCACAGATCAACACCTTCTCTTCTGCCTGCTTCCTCACTTTGCTCCTTCTATGTAAGATCTTCAAATGGCTACTCCTACACAAAAGATGCACCGTGACACAGGCCCTCATCACCAGCCGACTGGACTACGGCAGAGCCCTCTACATAGGAATCAGCGCACACCTCCTACAGAGACTTCAGACCATACAAAATGCCACAGCCTGACTCATCCTCAGCCTTCCTCGATCAACCTACATCACACCTCACATCAGGCAACTCCTCTGGATCACAGTACAGAAGTGATGCCAATTCTAGCTGCTCACCCACGAACACAAGGCTCTACATAACCAAGGACCTGCATACATTCACCACAGCCTGAACTTCCACCAACCGTCGAGAAGACTGCTCTGCTTCCCTTTCACTTGCCCATACTCCCTGCTTCTACTGAAGCAGAAGTAGAAGATGTTCCCTCTTTCACATCACAGCAAAAACCTGAACCAGCTTCCCCACGCACCTCTAGACCATTACCTCACATCCAGAATTCCGAAGGGCCCTCACAACATGGCTTTTCGAAAAAGCCTCCAGGACCTGCAAGTGCCTGAATACCCTATCAGGGGATTAGCCGTGCGTTATAAATCCTGGTTGATTGATTGATTGATTGAAGGACACTCAATAGCCTCGAAAACAAAGACTGAGCAAGAAGCACCTGACTTAGCCCCAGCCCTGTCAGCCTGTCTGTGGTTCCTGTCAGTTTGTGCCAAAGTTGACTCGTCCTGTAAGCTGCTGTGCCCCAAAAGCCTATGAGGTGTGTCTACTATCAACAAAGAACCAGGAACTCCGGTGGAGCTGCTTCCCTACATCTTACAGGACCCCTGAGAGAACTGCGAGGTCTCCGGACCATTGAAAACCCAACACCTGAAAACACACTGCACCCGTGCTGCCTAGCATGAGCTGAAGTGGGCCAACGGTGCCAGCGTGGCCCCCTAGCCCTCCAGAGACAAAATTCTCTTGGACTTGCCCACTGTGGACTCGCCAAAACTGCCTGCAGCCGTGCCCGCTGCCCCCCTCAACTGCAAGTGATCTCGGTGGAGAAAACCTGACACCTCAGGACACATCTGCACCCTTCGCCCCTGGCCCATGGAGAAGAGAACCAAAGGTGTCCCTCAGTCCCCAAGCATCTCAAGACTTGAACCCACCTGTTGGTTCTTCTCGACTGGACTCCCTGTCCTAAACTGCAGCCTCTTTTCAACCGGACCAACCCCCATTGACTAACATTGGGCACCCAACCCAGTACTACACCTCTGCACCTGGCTGACCCAGTGCTGCCTGCTGTGACCTGTTGGTGTGGTGCTGACCTTTGCCAAATATTTACCTTAGGGGATTGGTCCCATAAGTCACTGTACTGTACCTGTTTGCCATATTTATTTTCCCTCCATAGGATAACATTGCAGATTCCAAAAATTGTAATGTCGGCTTTTCAAAATTTTTAATATTTTTCTGGAAAAATGTACTTAACTGATCATATTGATTCTTGTGCATAAACATATATAAAGATACTTGCTATTTTTGTAAATTTGTGTGGATTTCCTTGTTGAATTGTGTTTCATTTACTGACCGTGTGTGTATTTGCAGATGTCTTACACTCCTCTCTGATAAGCCTAAGACTGCTCAGTCACACTACCCCTAAAAGTACGCATTGGGATTGCTAGAGATAGCCCCTGTCCACTAGTAAACGAACCCCTGGACTCTTTGCACAATATATCTCAATTTGTAATGTCATTTAAAGAGCCAGCTTCCTACACTCGGCTATCACCTATGTTAGGCCAGCTACGGCTTCCAAGAAAGATATGCACTTTAAGAGATCACATATGGAAACTCTCTGGGACTAAAAAGAAAGGGAATGACAGTAAACCTGGTAAAACCACGAGCCCAGTTTTTTAATGCTTGGACAGTGCAAATTACAGATAAATAACAATAAACAATAAACATGGATCTGCCAAGCTTTGATGTTTTATGAAGCAAAATGAAGTAGTCCCATAGAGATCAGTTTAGAATTCACGAATCTAAAAAACGCAATTTGAAGATTGTTTTTTCCACTTCAGTATCACGCCTGCTTTTGGAGAGTGACAAAGGCAAGCGTTCTGAAAAGAGCACTCAGTATACAGGCAGCATGGGGTCATCGTTAGCAAACTAATTTTCCATTCTCTTTATTCTGCCATATTTCCTTGAATTAGGGCTCAATATTAATAACTTTGGAAATATTCATAATGGATATAAAAGCATTAGGGAACGGAACAGCCCAATATTTATAAAACTCAGCATGTGTGCCTTGCATCAGGGTCCCTTCATTCCACCGTAAGGTTCTGCAGGGCTTCTGCCAAGCTATTTATCTCTGAGAGGAAGCCATCAAACGGGGTGCGCGCTGGAGCACAGACTCACGTATGCCTCTCTGATGAATGAGTTTATAAATATGCAGCAGAAACTCACCCCCTCGTCTCTCAGAATGGCATGTCTCAGAAAGTGGTAAAAACACCTGAAATTTCTCAGTAATCGCCCCAGGAAGCTTCGGATTGAGAGGAGCACGTCGCCGCGAGTCTTTAATCTCACAAACTAAAGGGACACTGCGATGTCACCTGCTTTTGAAGGCGCCCAGGAGCTGATTTGCTGTGATAGGAGATAGTCTCTTAGACTGCCGTCCGCGCGTGCACTGCACGCGCAATTGTAAGGTCATCACGGTGTGCGCTGCTGTTTAGACCAAAGCCTTCCCACCTTCATGTCCCCTTTTCGCACTTCTAAACTGCCGCATTCTTTATAGTAGCGCTCTTACTTCGAAAATAAACGTCAGCTTCTCATATAAAAATGTTATATGGTGTCATAAAATGCGCAGTATCATCTAACAGATGAAAGTGCAAGCCACGCTGTCCCTTAGAAGGAACTGGTCATGGTGTATGAATTATTTTTATTCTCTTTATACATACTAAACTAAGGGGCTTTTTTATGAGCCGGCTTGCGTCGCTCTAGGTGGTCCATGAGAGACGCAAACAAGTTAAATTTTTGAAGCCAAGAAAAGTCACTTTGCGTGGCTCCAAAAATCTGGAGTCGCGAAATGCTGCACAAATCGCTGTGTTGCATTATTCTGCCCTGGGAAGGCGTACCATGGCCCATATTTATACTTTTTGACGCTAAACTGCGCTAACGCAGTTTAGCGTCAAAATATTTAGCGCCGTCTAACGCCATTCTGAAGCGCCATGCGGGCGCCGTATTTATGGAATGGCGTTAGCCGGCGCTAGCAGACCGGCGCTGCCTGGTGTGCGTGGAAAAAAACCACGTAGACCAAGCAGCGCCGGCGTAGGGGGAAAATGGCGTTAGGGCGTCTTAAAATGGGGCAAGTCAGATTGAGGCAAAAAAATCGCCTCAACCCGATTTGCGCCATTATTTTCGACGCCCAGACGCCATTTAAATGACTCCTGTCTTAGTAAAGACAGGAGTCATGCCCCCTTGCCCAATGGCCATGCCCAGGGGACATATGTCCCCTGGGCATGGTCATTGGGCATAGTGGCATGTAGGGGGGCACAAATAAGGCCCCCCTATGCCACCCAAAAAAAAAATATATATATAAAAAATTATACTTACCAGAACTTACCTGAATGTCCCTGGGGTGGGTCCCTCCATCCTTGGGTGTCCTCCTGGGGTGGGCAGGGGTGGCAGGGGGGGTCCCTGGGGGCAGGGGAGGGCACCTGTGGGCTCATTTTGAGCCCACAGACCCCTTAACGCCTACCCTGACCCAGGCGTTAAATAGTGGCGCAAATGCGAGGTTTTTTGACCCGCCACCTCCCGGGCGTGATTTTTGCCCGGGAGTATAAATACGACGCATTTGCGTCGCCGTCATTTTTTTAGACGGGAACGCCTTCCTTGCATCTCATTAACGCAAGGAAGGCGTTCACGCAAAAAAATTACGCTCTTTGCCCATACTTTGGCGCTAGACGCGTCTAACGCCAAAGTATAAATATGGCGTTAGTTTTGCGCCGAATTTGCGTCGAAAAAAACGACGCTAATTCGGCGCAAACGGAGTATAAATACGGGCCCATGGGTATTGTGTGGGTGTTCCCACGCAACTCCCATGGTTTCTGACACACTCTCAGATTTACAAGAACATAAAAACTTCAGGATGAGTCAAAATCTTACACCTTCCCAGGGGAGGCGTAATGAGAAGCAATAACTCTAGTTCTCCTTGTTTCTTCCTCTTTCTCTGTGTGCTGCATTCTGCCTCCTAGGATTGTTTTTGTGCAGGAAGGTGTCCCTTCCCAAACAAAAACCATCCTCCCTGGAATTCCGGCACACTTGCACCAGGAATGTTTACACACAGAGACAAAAATGCACACACACTCCCACTCTCTGTTTGGAAAGACTTCAACAATATTTGTTATTTCACAAAATAATATGCTTTCCACATTCATCTCCCTTTCCGCTGCCCCTTAGGCCCCTCTTGTGTGCCCTGTTAGTTGTTCAGTGTATTTTAACATTATGTATGATTATTAGGAAATCTGAAGCTCACCCCAAAGGCCCCCACCCCCCAGAGTAAAGGTAGGTGAAGAGGTAGGGAGCGGTTTATCCCGAAGACTTTGGGTGTGGAGCTCCGTCCCTTTGGGACCTCTCCTGCCTGCTATGGTCCCACTGCGGCCTACTGCTCTATCCAGAGCATGTTGTCACATGCCCTTGGTTGACTCGGGAGATGCAGCATCAGCAACCAAGCACAGTGGATGACACTGGCAAAAACCGCAACCCTCTTGTGAGACTCACTTCCACAACTGATCACCGAGACTAGCAAGGGCCACAGGCCACAATCTGAACACTTCTGATGGCTTCAGTCTTCATTCTCTGTCCAGGGGCTCATTGATATCCCCCCCCCCGGAAGCCTCTTGCTGCTTGAACACTGCAGATACTTAGCTCCCCCCATGGAAGATGGGGATTACAGGGGACAACATACACCATCTAGGGTCTCATCCTCCATGTTCTGTGCCTGAACCCATGTAAGCACTGTGAGAAGCTGGCCTGGTTTGTAGTGGGCACCAGAGGTACTTACACCTTATACCAGGTCCAGTGATCCACCTTAGTGAATCGTAGGCAGTGTCTAGCAGCTTAGGCTGTCTAAGGGTAGCTGTTGTAGAGAAGCCAAGGCTGAACTAGAAGACATGCAAAGCTCTTGCAGTACCAATATAGTCATACAGTACTTATACACAATAAAAGACAATAATCAGTGTTACCAAAAAATAAAGGTACTTTATTTTAGTGACACAAGGTCAAAAATATCATAGAGGCAATACTCCTTCTGGAGGTAAGTATTATACACAATATATACACTAGTAACCAAAATCAGGTAAGTAAACAGTCCTAGAATAATGCAAACAGTGAAAAACACAATAGATTGCAATTGGCCTAGGTGCAACACAAACCATACTCTAAAATTATGGAATGCGAATCTCAGATTCCACCCTCCACAAGTGTAGTGTGTAGAGAGGCACTGGCAGTGTAAGAAAACACCAAAGGTAGGTAAAATACCCCACTCAGAGCCCAGCGAAACAGGAGTAAAGTACAGCAAGTTTCCTCAGAACACACTAGAAGCCATGGTAAAGGATTATGCAAGAACCAAGCAAGACTGCAAGAAACCAAGAATGTATTCCTGGACCTGAAGACCTGCGGAGAGAGGAGACCAAGTCCAGAAGTCGATGAAGACAACCTGGATGAAGGTGCAAAAGTGGATTCTCCGGTTAGAAGAAAAGTACAGAAATGCACCAAAAAGACAGCTGTGGGTTCCTTTTTGGTGCGAGAGAGATGTCCCACGTCGAATCATTGGGTGCATGCTGTTTGAATCGCTGTATTCTGCCAACAAGCCTTGACCAAGAACGCGTTTTGCGTCAAAGAGACTCTTCCCAGGCCCAGGAGGGACCTGGGGGTCTCAGCTTTCACTGAGGAGACAGAGGGGGCTCTCAGAACTTCAGAGAGCCCTCAGAAGACCAGGCAGGACCCACAGAAGTCCCAGGACATGGGGACAAAGGAGTTGCAAAGTGCGGTAGTCGCAGCACTACACAAAGGCATCCCACACCACCAGAGAACAACTCAGGGATCTGAGCATCACAGGATTGAGTGCTGGGGACCTGAGCTACGGGGTGCACAAATAACTTTTGGAAGAAGTGCACAGAAGCCCAAGGAGCTGCTGAAGACACGATGCACAGGGCTACTGTCTGGCACATGGAGGCAAGCACTTACCTCCACCAAATTTGGACAGCTGGACCTTTGGACAGTCAGGATCACTTCGGTCCACCACCTGTGTTCCAGGGATCACGCTAGTTGACAGGAGAGGAGTCCCAGAGTACCGGTCGTCTTTGCAGAGAGGTGCCTGCTGGAGCAGGGAAGTGACTCTGTCACTCCACGGGAGATTCCTTTGGTCCTTCTGGTGCAGAATGAAGACAGGCAGTCCTCAAAGCATGCACAACCTGGAAACTGTTGCAGTTGCTGGCTGGAGCTGAAGTTGCATGGTCACAGTAGCCTTTCTGGATAGTTTGTTGCAGTTACAGCAGTTCCTCGAGCAGTCTGCAGTTGATCCAATGGTCAGAAGCTGAAGCAGAGGATGCAGAATAGTCCTGGTGGAGTCTTGCAAACTGAATCTGAGCAAACACCCAGAGGAGAGACTCTAAATAGCCGTGAGAGGGGGATTGGCTACCTACCCAGGTATGCACCTATCAGGAGGGGTCTCTGACATCACCTGCTGGCTCTGGCCACTCAGATGCTCCCAGAGGGTCCCCACATCTTTGAATCCAAGATGGCTAATGCCAGGGACACTCTGGAGGAGTTCTGGGCACTACCCCTGGGGTGGTGATGGACAGGGGAGAAGTCACTCCCCTTTCCTTTGTCCAGTTTCGTGCCAGAGCAGGGACTGGGGGTCCCTGAACTGGTGTAGACTGGATTATGCAAGGAGGGCACCGTTTGTGCCCTTCAAAGCATTGCCAGAAGCTCTGGGAGGATACCCCTCCCATGCCTGCAACACCTATTTCCAATGGGAGAGGATGTAACACCCCTCTCATAAAGGAAATGCATTGTTCTGCATTCCTGAGATTGAGCTGCTCAATCCCCAGGAGGGCAGAAACCTGTCTGTGAGGTGGCAGCAGCTGGGGCTGCAGTGGAAACCACAGAGAGCTGTTTTGGCAGTACTGGGGGTCTATGGTAGAGCCCCAATACCAGATTTGGATTGGGGGTTCAATTTCACAATCTTAGATACCTCACATGGCCATATTCGGAGTTAGCATTGTGAAGTTACATATATGTATTGACATATATGTAGTGCACACTTATAATTGTGTGCCAGCATTCCCGAAGTCTGGGAAATTGGTCCTGGACAACAAGGGGCAAGCCTTTGCTAGTGCAAGGGTGCCCTCACACACAGTAACTTGGCACGTAGCCTTCAGTAACTGAAGGTCAGACAAATAGGTGACTTATAAATTACCTGGTGCAGTAAAAATAGCTGTGGAATAGTGTGTGCACTATTTCACTCAGGCTGCAGTGGCAGTCCTGTAGGAGTGTTTTTATGAGCTCCTTTTGAGTGACAAAAGAAATGCTGCAGTCCTTAAGGATCTCCTGGAACCCAAATGCCCTGGGTACCTAGGTACCATATACTAGGGACTTATAGGAGGGTCCAGTGTGCCAATCTGAATTGGAATATGGAGTCACTAAACTATAGTGACAAATTTGGTAAAGAGAGAGAGCATAAGCACTGAAGTTCTGGTTAGCAGAACTCCAGTGACATAGTCAAGCATACTGACAACATACATAGGCCACAAACTATGAGCACTGGGGTCCCAACTAGCAGGATCCCAGTGAGACAGTAAAACACTCTGACATAAAGGCCAAAAATGGGGTAACCATGCTAGAAGAAAGCCACCTTCCTACAAGCACTTGGGGAGTTGCGTGTGATGTTGTGTCAGCTGCCCTTCCCACCCACAATTTCTTTGAACATTGTATTCAAGGAGTAATGTGACTTGCACTACTGGTGGGCCTTTATCCACATTGTGCACCACTGCTTTAGTACTGACAACACACATAGGCCACAAACTATGAGCACTGGGGTCCCACCTAGCAGGATCCCAGTGAGACAGTAAAACACACTGACATAAAGGCCAAAAATGGGGTAACCATGCTAGAAGAAAGCCACCTTCCTACAAGCACTTGGGGAGTTGCGTGTGATGTTGTGTCAGCTGCCCTTCCCACCCACAATTTCTTTGAACATTGTATTCAGGGAGTAATGTGACTTGCACTACTGGTGGGCCTTTATCCACATTGTGCACCACTGCTTTAGTACAGTCAATCACTACTGCAACATATAAGGCTCAGGCCCCACCTGCTTCCACTGCTGGGCTGCTGTGGCTCACAGAATCCTAACTGGCTGCCCTTCATATCCTTGCTGTACCATCAGAACAGCCCACACACCAAGCTCTCTCCAGTGCCTCCTATTGGCTGCACAACATGGTGACTTGTTACAACTTTTCTTGGCCTGAGGATAAATCTGTGGCCCTGCTTGACTATCCCCATCTTCTCTGTACTGAGCTTAATTCTTTTCTGTTCCTTTCCTCCACATGCATGGAGCCCGGGGCCACTGAGTCTTCTCTCCTTCTAACTGCCAATTTTGCATGACGTTATGACCAGTGGTAAAGCCACATGACAGTTACTCTTCACTGAGATGGTATGGGCTCCAAACCACTGGTGGCTGTGACCAACCCCTCAAAGGATGCCACCTTGGAAAATATTCTGAAAGAGATCTCAGTTGTGGGCACACAACTGTGATCCATGGATGCAAAGACCTTGGCCCTCATCAGAAATAACGATGCAGAGGTATATGGGTTCCTTCCATTCCAAAGTTGATGATATGGACAAATGGATGCTTTTCCTTGAAGAACGTTTGAATAATGAAGCCTTCTGGGGCCCCTACATCTGACATCTTAAGCAAAAAGTGATTGACCAAGAGGACAGATCAAGATGGAATAACATTTGAATTCATGATATGATAGAGGAGAAAATTTAAAGGAATAATGATGTGAAGAGGCTATTGATGGAATTACTGCCATGTGTGTTTGGTATAAATTCAACTCAAAATGCAGAAGGCCCATAGAATCTACTCTAAGTCAGTGCTATGGCCAGTCGTAGCCTGCTTTCTGTGCTGTGAACAGGTCTATGTGACCTTAACGGCTGCTCGGAGCCACGCTGCCCAGACATGGAGGTCATAAGGTGCAGATTGCTGCTGAAACTACATTGGCCCCGAATGGGATTTTAGACAGGACTGGCCTTTTGGGCATGATCCATAGAGGAACTAGCAAGACGATCATGGCCTGAGTGACATATAACAACTGTTACATCCTGTGGAGAGGGATTTTACACACCACTCACAGGTCCTTGTCACACAATTCATAACGGAAGGACTATTTTCTTTTGATGCATGCTGTCATAACATGCAAGCTGAATAATGACATTCTCACAATGAAACTCTGTTTATGCTTATAGTAGCATTATCTTTGAATGGTATTGCACCAATCTTACTGGAAATGATGGCAACTTAACATTTGCAGCTACAAACAGCCTACTGTACGCATACAACTGAAATCACATATGCCCAACTATCTCTAAAACAATAGAAGCTGCATCAAATGATCCTAATCCTGTGGGCTGCTGCAAGATCCAACTTTAGGGTACAAATAATGAGGAACTCTGCTGTGGCAAACATGTACAGAGGGGAAAGACAGGCAATCTTGAAAAAGGATATTGCATAAATGATTCACACACATCTCGCTAACCCAACCAAGAGTTCCGAATGTAATCTAGAGAAAGTCAAAAGGGCACTAAATTCCCAGTTCACCAATAAAGCCTGTCATAACAGAGTGACAAGGATGGTCATCTCTGGGCCACTCAATTGCATCAATGAGAGGTTCTGACTGCCATTCCGGCCGAGAAAGGATACACGCTGGAAATAGCCACCTCTGTCGCAGACAATTGAACTGACCTCTACAGCTCTGAGATGGGGGACAATGTCCAGAAAGAAAGAGGATTTTTTGAAGGACTGGCTCTTCCATGCCTTAATAATAAAGAGTGAGATCTCCTAGCAGGTGAAATAACAACGAAGGAAATAGCCCATGTGATCTCCAATTTTCCTTACAACATGGCACCAGGTGAAGGTTGATTCTCTGTTGAGTTCTTTAGATGGCTGCAGTCAAATTCAGAGGACTCCCTTTATAACTCCTATAATAATGCAGGGTTCGTCTGGCTGCCCTTCCAAAAAGAGCGCTCATCACAGTCCTCCCAAACCTGGAACGGACCTGTTCCTATGCAGTAGTAACTGCAAAGTTTTCTTACTGATGCTGACGTGAAGATACTGGCAGAGATCTTGGCCACTTGACTCAAATGGGTGATTCCCACCCTACTTCATTGCTCTAAGGTGGGACCCTGTATGACATCCTGCAACCAACTGCATACCCTGACATACATATTGTGGCTATCTGGGGACTCCAAGGACAACTCACTAGACTCTGAGAAGGCCTTTGATTAGATCAATTGGACCTATACGTTCTGAACTCTTGAGAGGTTAGTACTAGGCAACTATTTCCTCTGTAAAGTTAAATGGCTTTATGAGGTCCCCAATGCACAAGAAAATTGCACAGGTTCCTCTTGGAGTCCTTCCGGGTGCAGAGAGGGACATCAGGGGTGTTCTCTCTCACCCCTTTTGTTTCTTCTCACTATGGAGCCCCTGGCAGCTGCTATATGCCAGAACCTGCAGATCATGGGGATTCCTTTGCCATCTGGAACCTCTAAAATCCTTCTATATGCAGATTATATCTTGTTCAGCCTTACTGACTTACAACATACTTGCTGATACTTATGCCTACCATTACAGCATTCTTAGAAATTCCCAGCTACCAGGTCAACTAGGGCAAGAGTAAAGCCCTGCCACTCTCCCAGGAGGCTACAAAAGCAGCCATATTGGATTTTAGATTATAGTGGACGGTGGAATGCCTAAATTATCTGGGTGTGTACATTAAAAGGGGTCTAAAGGGGATTATTGCGGAGAATCTTGACTCATTTGTAGCCAAATCCAAGATGGATTATGCAAAGTGGACTCACCTAAATCTCTCACTATGGGGGAGGGTGCAAGAGGTGATTGTGGTGGTGGTACTACAATTCACATATGTCTTGGGAATTCTGCAATTTGTAACCAAGACCTCCTTATTTTAGGAGATTGATAAGGGTATCAAAACCTTAATTTCATATGGGGAACAGGATGAAAATATTAAAACAAATCACTTACAGATGGTGTGGAGGCATGTACATCCTTTGTGTAGACCATTATGACATGGCACTTAACTTGTCCAAGCTTGTCACCCTGTGACCAATGAGGGACTGTGTCCTTCTCTGGGTCCAAGTTGAACTACAGATTACAGGAGCCGACTTGGGCCTTCATATGCTGCATAGTCACTGCTCACTGGCTTCGCAATCTTCTAACCCTATTGTTATACCATGTCCAGGCTGTGAATTCTTCACACTCACCAGCTTCTCAACAGAGATGCTTGACTGCACAGGGGAATGCCATTTGAAATATAGCTGGCATCCTAGTAGGAGGCTGGACTGTCTCTTTGGTTGTCTGGAAAAGGGCAGGTTTCCTTACTTTAAATCACGTACTGGCAGGCAAACAGCTTAAATTCTGTGCAGACTTACAAGATGAAGTTCATATATCCAGGCCAAAACACTCCCTCTCCAGTTGCCTTGCTTTCACTCCATAGGAGATATAATACTCCACTGTATTACAGGGTATTGTAGCAAAGCACTCATGCATTGCACATTACCTCCTCGGCCCACCTTCCCTGTCACAGTCCTAACACAATGTGCTTTGCTCATGCTGATAACAAATCTGCTGCTAAAGTAACTCTGGGGGAGTTTATGAGGGTAGTCTCAGGATTCTGCAACCTCATATTACATCATAATAGTTGCCTGCTGGGCCCAGGAATCACCAGAGTGAAAATCTGCATCTTGCTGCATTGGAAGGTGCCACAAGATCAGCCCATGATAAGTGGTTGCCTAAAATGTACAAAATGGCCAGGTATGAATAAATGAATAACAGGGTGCAGGACAATGAGAAAACCTTTACACACATATGGGAATCCTTTCTTTCTGGTTCTGCTCCACACCTATAGACACACTCCTCCTCTTCTTCCTCCCTCCAACACTTCCAGTTGCTGTCTATGAGAGTGATGATGGTGCATGGGCCCCCATAGTCTTCCACCGCCACTGCAAAGTAGGGCAGGCCCATTGGTTTTTCAGACAGTCAGTGTTTTTTACCTCAGGATCACCCTTACTTGTTTTCCTCATTTCTGTACCCACCACATATCATTCCCCATTAAGATTCACCTCCCTCCCCTGGACAGCACATCCCGATATTGCAAATCATGAAGGAGGCCATCACCACCCTGGTCCTGCCCATGATCCCTGCCACTCCCTTCCTATAAGATTTTATGGACGGTGATGTGATAGAAGAGAATTAGAGGAATCAAAGCTACCCAGAAATACAGGCATTGAATGTGTTTCTTAACAGAGATAAAAGAACAGCCCACCGCACTGGTCTCCCTCACCCCTCCATTCACATTGTTATTGTTATGGTTACCATGATGGTTACAACTCTACTGTAATGCAATTCTAATGGGTTAACACTGTTGCTTGTTTAACCTTCGGCCGGTCCCTTTTCTTTTGTAATGTGATAATAGAAAAACTGCACCTCTAATCCCATAATGGTTTTGATTCTGCATGTACCTTGCTACACTATGACTTATTGCATTTGATGGAAACATTTGTAATGTAAAGGTATATCTCAATAAAAAAATGTACAAACAACTTTGTACACATTGAATGGTCTCATAACTCTCCTTTCTTGACTCTTCCAACTGGCATTTCACCAGGAAGTGAGAGGGGATGATACCTTCATCTTTTCTTGCTTTCTTTTCTGTACACATAGGAGTTTGCTACATGCTGTCAGTAAAGAGATTAGTTGATATTTTGACATTTCTTTCTATTTATAAAGTAATATCTGGGCAACGAGGTAACAGCACCTGTGTTGTGGCAAGACCCTGTACCCTTGTCAGCTGTCCAACAAGCCTGCTTTATCAGGTCTGCCTTAGAGACCCAAGGTAACTAGTAGTTTTAACAGCTTAAAGTACAAGTATTATTTTTGAGCCCACAAGAAACCTTGAGCATGCATCCAATCAGGACTTTGTTTCCATGGAAACAGAGTAAAAAACAGTCAGTCGTGCATCTTTTACTTGATTTGCACTTGCTTCTTTTGCTAGTGTACTCTGTGACATCCCAGTCAGTATCGATTCTTGTAAATACTCTGCTAACCACAAGAATGTGGAACAAGAAATCTCTTTGGAGTTTATACAGGAGCCTGTCCCCATAGATGACCAGTCTACCTCAGAAGTGCCATTGCTTATTTTGATTCAGGGGATGATAAATAAAGCTGTGGCTGCCACTCCTCAGTTCAAATGACCTGCCCCCATGCAGCAGAGAGTATCACAGAATGTTCACCCTGAGGATTTGGAGGAAGATATAAGGGGATGTTATATTCAAAGCCCTGATTTAGAAGGAGTATTCAATCATGTCAAGAAGAAAGTGTCATTCCTAGAGTCAGTTTCTGATAATAAATAATGAGAAGGCTCTTTTCAGCAGTACCACCAAAATGAATTTGAAACAATATCTTTGTAGAATACAATATACAAATACTCTTTAATTAATGGAATGAGTTAGAGAGCTCGAATTTCTATCACACAGATATCTGCTTCTAGGTTTCAATGAGGAATTTTCACCCAGTGCAAAAGCTGTCTCTACAATGGCAGGTTTGTCATCTCAAGGCTCTGTTGTTCCTGGGGATGTTATGCCTGCTGACCTAGTAGACTAACAGGTTAGAGTTGATTTAAAATGCAATAGTGCGGCTGCTGCATTTGTCGTGCATACAAATACATACTCTTCCTAAACAATCTTCAGTGATTTCAGGATATTTCACCACAAGGCAAACACAGATGCACTCTAAGCATGAATGCTTGCCCCATGCTATTTGTCATTTTTTATCTACAGGGTGTGCCCCGCATGGCACTCTCTCTTTTCCCATCCTGCTGAATGGATGGTTTGAATCTGAGGTGCCCCACATCCAACATGTCCTGGACAATCCTTCAATCCTCTGCCACAGCCTCCAACATTAAATCCTGACCATCTGTGAAGTATTTAAAATATATTTTAGTTGGACATTGTCTAAAGATGTTTGCCAAAATATGTATCAGTGTTTTCTCTGACTCTTCTTGACTGAATATGGTAAATCAAGGGCACAGACTCCATTTCTCAACCAACCATTCCTCCAGGCACATTTATTATGATCCTGGCACCTAAATCTCCAATTAAATGTTTGGCTCTAGAAGATTGGTTAATGTATTCATTTACTTTTTCAAAGTCTTTCAAAAATGTTCAGGAGGCATGCCAACTCCTCCTGAGCTGTGGTGGGATTGTGAATTCCAAAAAGGTATTCCATCTCAAATACTTTAATTAATTGGAGCATTAGTCAGGGCAGACCTAGGACAAATATTTTGCCTTAAACAAGATAGAACAAGCTGGTTTGAGATCCTTCAGTGCTCCTGCAAAAAAACATGCAACAACCAGGAAATAGTTGATGACCCAGGGACAAAAGTCCTCAACTATTGCAGTGGTGTTTTAGGCTCCTTGCCTTGTACAACACTTGTTTCAGCATGTGATGAACTGCTGGAAACCAGAGTATGAGAATTGCAGCATTTCATTCCAGTGACTGCAGAGATTTGTTGGATTCTTTATTCATGACGAGCTCCAGCCATTTTAGACAAAGTTTCTTTGTCTTTTATACCCCTGTTATAGTCACCACAAATGCAAGTTCCAAAGCTTGAAAGGTAATTCTGGGAGACTGAGGTTCAGTGTAGTTTGTCTCAAATAGAGTAGTCAGCCCAGGATCCTTCAATTGGAAAGTGTTGGATGTAACTTGACAAGCACTCTTGTATTTTGCTTCATTTATTCAGAGTCTGGTATTGTGCCCAAGAATAGACAACCAGGTTGTTTGGTCATAAATGAACCACCAGGTGAGTCCTTTGTGTCTCCTGTCTGAAGCCCTGGCCCTGAAGATATATTGATGGGAAAGACAAACTCTCCATGTGATGGAAGTATATGTGCTAGAGATGGAGAATGGGCCTGCCGACCTATTGAGAAGCAATTTCTTTCAGTCAGGCTTGATGAGAATTTCCCCTGTCATATTTCAGGAGATTGTTTCCTTATTTTGATCCTCCTTGGATTTATATGTTTGCTTCAACAGGCAATGCCATTCTCCCAAGATTGTGTTGCCAATTTCTTTCAATAAGAGGGTGGGGAGCAGATGATATGTCAACCCCTGTGCCTCAAGAGCTTCTCTATGGTTTACCCCTGATTTACCTTAATTCCCATCGTTTTACAGAAGTTTTAGGGGCAGTGGGGAGATATGTTGTTAATTGTTCCTCATTGGCCCAGACATCAGACTATGGCTTCCATACTTGGTCTAACTGGAATGTTTCGACCTTGGATATTTCCTCTTGATTCATTTTCCATAATTTACATTTTCTAAGTGAACTAACTCTCACTCAAGTGTTTGTGGGTGTTTGGCTATTAAAAAATCAGCCTTGGGGCAAGAAGTTGTTCATCAGAGGTGGCCCATGCACTCAACAGTCCAGAAGCACAGTTAGGCTTCCAGGAGACAATGGGAACATTTTGATAAATGGTGTAGAGATATGGGACAGCAAACCAGGACTCAGATTTAAGAGGGCCTAATGCCTCCTTGCACTACAGCAGGATAATTTTGTTTATGATGCTAATGTGGCCCAATGAGCCAAGATCACAGTGCCAGATTGACAAAGTGGCTCAATACATGCATTGCTCCACTTTGTAACATGTTGTGCCACATTATGCCTGCGCCAGGCTTAATGTATGCATGGGGGGCATTCCCCTGTTTGGGGAGCTGACAAAATGTTGCAAAGAAATCTAAAAGATTTTTTTGCAACATTTTTTCCAGCATTTTTAATGCCTGCACAGAGCAGGTGTCAAAAGGAGGCACACCAGTATTTATAATGGGCCTCAATGTGCTTTCTAGGATTAGGTTCAACATTTTTTACGCTAATCCTGCAAACCTCCAAACTAGAATAAAACATTTTGATGCTAGTACCCAGACTACCGCCATAGTACACCATATCTTAAATATGGTGAACACATGGTGGCATTAGGGGGGTGCTAAGAGGTGCAAGAAAAGTGCCACTGCATTGGATGCAGTGCCACTTTCCTTAAATCGACTACCGGTCTTGTAATCCAATGTTAATTCTTGATTTTTTTGTGAGTCAGTTTCCTATTAGGATTAGCGTGTCAACCCTCTTGTACCAGTGGGCCACAATTTAGGATTTGAGGTTGAATAAGCTGCTACGAAAGAAGATTTGTTTTCATATGAATCCTTTCCCTTTTTTGTTTTTGTTAATTCTATTCATGTACCTAAGGGAGTAATGTATAATTTTTTGGAGTGTGAGTTCTCCCATAAATTGGATGGGTATCCACATCATCAAACGTGTAGTTCCCTTCTCCATTTAGAGGTGAGGGCACCCCTGGACCTCAGACTGCTGAGCCTTAACTGGCTCTCCCATTGCAAAACCTTACCCCCAAGACCATCAGGTTAAAGGGTCACTGGGTGGCAGTGGCAGTAGTTGTGACATCACCACATATGTTTCCTGGAAGGCAAGGTGGGCCCAGAAATGGAGAGCAATCAATGGCACTGAGGTTCCTGGAGATATTTCCCACCATGTTAGAGGCATGGACATGGGACAATAAAACATGACTTTCATGACTACAGTGCATATAGGCACAGAGATCCCAGCAGGCAGGCAGCAATCTCTAAGTATGTCAGAACATCTTCTGCAGGAAAGGAGACCGGCATCCACAAAAGTCTAAATGAACCAGCTCATCTTTTCTTATTATTGTCAAACTGAAATTCAACACTTGTAACTCTCCACACAAAATACTATATATGAAACACAGTTCATCTAAGTTAGTGTGAAATGCACCTTCAATGCATGCTCTCAAAAGTGGTGTTGCTGGGTTTTTTCAGGACCTAGTTTTTCTGCCCTGGACATGTTATCCCCTTTCCATTCCCAAGTAATCACTTGTTCATGCTGGTAACCAATGTAGTTTTGCTTCCTTTTGGTTCCAGTTTGTTAATGTTTCCTTCTTTGGGAGCCTCAACCAGCTTGGTGAATTTCCTCATCCTCTAACAATGAATACACTGTCATATTTCTTAGAATGAACTGCAAGCATACACCTAAGAGGAGGGAGGCCGGTGGACAAATATTAACCACAACATGCAATATGAGAGTGGTCTGTGGCAGACCATCAAAGAGGCGAGTCAAAAGTGAAATGATATTGTGCACAAGGAGTCAGACCTGCTGGAAGGCCTGTCTTTCAAGGTGTGAGCAAACCATTCACAGTGAAAAATAAATTCCCAGAAGTAAGCAATGGCATGTTGTTGGCCATTTTAGCAGGGTCATCCCCAATCTTTTTACCTACTTCCTCTTATTTTTTTCTAACCTGTTTTGTTAGCTTTAGGACTCTGGGCACTTTACCATTGCTAAACAGTGCTAAAGTGCATATGCTCACTATGCAAGTTGTATTGTTAATTTGCGTATCCATGATTAGCATATTTGATGTACTAATAAGTCCCTAGTAAAGCACACTAGAGATGCCCAGGGCCTGTAAATCAAATGTTACTAGTTGGCCTGCAGCACTGGTTGTGCCACCCACATTAGTAGCCCTGTAAATATGTCTCAGACCTGCCACTGCAGTGTCTGTGTGTGCACTGCCAATTATACATGTAAGGCACCCGTAAGGTAGGCCCTAGGTAGCCCCACAGGCAGAATGCAGTGTATGTAAAAGGTGAGACATGTACTTATGTGTTTTACATGTCCTGGCAATGAAATACTGCCAAATTCATTTTTCACTATTGCAATGCCTATCTCTCTCATAGTTTAACATGGGGGCTGCCTTTAAATATTATTAGAGTGCAGAGTCCCTTTGGGAGCAAATGGATAGTTGGAGTTTAGGGTCTCTGAACTCACAATTTAAAAATACATTGTTTAGTAAAGTTTGTTTTTAGATTGTGTGTTTGAAAATGCCACTTTTAGAAAGTAGGCTTCTTCTTGCTTAAACCATTTTGTGACTCTGCTTGTTTGTGGATTCCCTGTCTGAGTCAGTTTGACAGTTGGGATGTTTGCACCTCTCCTCCAGGCAGTGACACAAATGGAGCTGGGGTGTAGCCTGCATATCCTGATGGGCCATCTGGGCTGAGGGGAGGGGAGGAGTGGTCACTTACACCTGAAAGGGCTGTGTCTACCCTTACACAATGCAGTTTGCAACCCCCTGGTGTTTGTCTGGGGCCTGGCCTGGGCAAGGCAGGATTTTGTAAACAACAGAGACTTCTCTTTGAAGTAGGCCTACTTTAAAGGCAGAAAGGGATGTAAGTATTGGACCCAAAACCCCTGAAAATTAGGTCACTTCTGCAACCTAGAGGAACCCCTACCAAGGAGAAGAGCTGAAGAGCGAGAAGTGCTGCCCCTGCCTGTGATTGTGCTTTTCTGTGCTATCCTGCAGTTGCTGCTTTTGCCTGTGAAAGGGGACAAGGACTGGACTTTGTTATGCATTCCTGCTTGAGAAGAATCTCCAAGGGCTTAGACTGAGCTTGCCTTCTGTTGTTGAAGTCACAGGAAAAATAAAGTCTTCTTTCTGCCAGCACTTGGGTGTTCTGCTGAGAGTCATGCCTGCCAAATGGTGACCTAACCTTTCTCTGGGCCCTTGAAAGGTCCAGTTGCTGGAAAAGGACAGAAATCCACCCAAAGGGCGCTGTGCCGAGAAATTTTCGATGCACCACCGCCTCATGGCTGATAAACAATGCGCCGCCAGCCTCTCGGCTAAAAGCATTGTTCCACCTGCATCGCGGCTGGAAAATTGGCACAACGCAGCTGGAGAAACAATGCACAACACGGTTTCTCAACACCGTGTGATCAGAATTCAATGCAATATCGCTGGGCACGGACAATCAATGCAAAGCCAATGCAAAGCATGGACAGGCTTTGCATTGATTGTCCATGTTTCTGACTCTCTTGCGGGAGAGAAGAAACAATGCACGCCGACCTGACCGGAGGAGGAATGACCCACGGTCTTGCTTGCGTGTGAGAAATTGACTCATCACTGGCCTTTTTCGAAGCACACTCAACCGTGCGGCTTTATTTTGAAGCTACCTGGTACTTTTGTGAAATAACAGCATTTTCACAGTTTTTTAAGGATTAAGGGGGTCATTCTGACCCTGGCGGTCGATGTTAAAGCGGCGGCCAACCCGCCAACAGGCAGGCGGTCAAAAAAATTGAATTCTGACCCTGGCGGGAACCGCCAACACAGCCCGCCACTTTAACACTTCGACCGCCACGGCGGGGCAAACAAACAGCGCGGCGGTCACCGCAAACAGACAGGCGGCAGACAATGTACCGCCAACCCTATCACGACCCACGAATCCGCCACCTTTTCCGGGGCGAGAGCCCGCCGATAAAAACACGGCGGAAACAGATCACGAACGGGAAAACGCTCACCTCTATACACTCCACGAGGAATCTGGATAGCATGGAACCCGAATTAAACATCCTACCAGCGATTGTCTACCTGCTCCTCTACCAGGAGCACGAACGCCGCCGCAGGATACAACGGTGAGTACTGCACTTACGACACAGGGGAGGGGGGAGGAGAAAAGATTACGGGCACACACATACACGACCCCCCCCCCAAATCCCCACACACCAATGCAGAGCAACAAGTCAGATTTACACCCCCCAAACCCCCCGGAATAATTCAAAGACAAAATAAAATGATCATCAAAATAGAAGTATATTAAAGCATATTTGAACTGAAGTGAAATATTAGATTATTAAAACAAATAAATCACAACATGAAGAATATGAACATAGTCCAAAAGTCCGGCACATATTGGCTACATGCCATTGTCCGTGGGCCAATGTGCAGAAACACATGGGCAAAGCCCACACACGAAACCCAATTCCATTGGAGAGAACACTGCTGGGGCATCAGATAATAAAACCACAGGCACCTCAGGGGGAAGGGAAGGGGGGCACCTCAGCCACATGAGTCCACGACGCCAGATCCACGAGGGGCCTCCATGCCCACTGTACCATCCTGGGGAGTGCAAAGCCACAGTCTCACAAGTCTCTACAGTGGGTGGATTGCCCACTGTACCATCCTGGGGAGTGCAAAGCCACAGTCTCACAAGTCTCTACAGTGGGTGGATGGCCCACTGTACCATCCTGGGGAGTGCAAAGCCACAGTCTCACAAGTCTTTTCAGTGGGTGGATTGCCCACTATACCATCCTGGGGAGTGCAAAGCCACAGTCCATCTGGTGGATTACAGACTCCACTGGTTATGGAGGAGGCATGGTGCCCAGAGTGCTTCGTGAAGCCCTGCCCGACACAGATCCGGCCCTGCCAATGGGCCAGCGGTGCTTGAGATGAAGGCCCCAGCGGAGCAGTGCTTGAGAGGAAGGGCCCAGCGGAGCGGTGCTTGACAGGAAGGGCCCAGCGGAGCGGTGCTTGACAGGAAGGGCCCAGCGGAGCGGTGCAGAGATGGCGGGGCCCAGGGGAGCGGTGCTTGACAGGAAGGGCCCAGTGGAGCGGTGCTTGACAGGAAGGGCCCAGCGGAGCGGTGCAGAGACGGCGGGGCCCAGCGGAGCGGTGCTTGAGAGGAAGGGTCCAGCGGAGCGGTGCAGAGACGGCGGGGCCCAGCGGAGCGGTGCTTGAGAGGAAGGGCCCAGCGGAGCGGTGCTTGAGATGAAGGGCCCAGCGGAGCGGTACAGAGACGGCGGGGCCCAGCGGAGCGGTGCTTGAGAGGAAGGGCCCAGCGGAGCGGTGCTTGAGATGAAGGGCCCAGCGGAGCGGTGCTTGACAGGAAGGGCCCAGCGGAACGGTGCAGAGATGGCGGGGCCCAGCGGAGCCGTGCTTGAGAGGAAGGGCCCAGCGGAGCGGTGCTTGAGAGGAAGGGCCCAGCGGAGCGGTGCTTGAGAGGAAGGGCCCAGCGGAGCGGTGCTTGAGATGAAGGGCCCAGCGGAGCGGTGCTTGAGATGAAGGGCTCAGCGGAGCGGTCCTTGAGAGGAAGGGCCCAGCGGAGCGGTGCTTGAGATGAAGGACCTAGCGGAGCGGTGCTTGAGAGGAAGGGCCCAGCGGAGCGGTGCTTGAGAGGAAGGGCCCAGCGGAGCGGTGCTTGACAGGAAGGGCCCAGCGGAGCGGTGCTTGAGAGGAAGGGCCCAGCGAGCGGTGCTTGAGAGGAAGGGCCCAGCGGAGCGGTGCTTGAGAGGAAGGGCCCAGCGGAGCGGTGCTTGAGATGAAGGGCCCAGCGGAGCGGTGCTTGAGAGGAAGGGCCCAGCAGAGCGGTGCTTGAGATGAAGGGCCCAGCGGAGCGGTGCTTGACAGGAAGGGCCCAGCGGAGCGGTGCTTGAGAGGAAGGGCCCAGCGGAGCGGTGCTTGAGATGAAGGGCCCAGCGGAGCGGTGCTTGAGAGGAAGGGCCCAGCGGAGCGGTGCTTGAGATGAAGGGCCCAGCGGAGCGGTGCTTGACAGGAAGGGCCCAGCGGAGCGGTGCTTGACAGGAAGGGCCCAGCGGAGCGGTGCAGAGACGGCGGGGCCCAGCGGAGCGGTGCTTCACACGGCGGGCCCTGTTCAGCGGTTCTTCTCACGGCGGGGCCCTGTTCAGCGGTTCTTCTCACGGCGGGCCCTGTTCAGCGGTGCTTCTCACGGCAGGGCCCTGTTCAGCGGTTCTTCTCACGGCGGGGCCCTGTTCAGCGGTTCTTCTCAGGGCAGGCCCTGTTCAGCGGTTCTTCTCACGGCGGGGCCCTGTTCAGCGGTTCTTCTCACGGCTGGCCCTGTTCAGCGGATCTTCTCACGGCGGGCCCTGTTCAGCGGTTCTTCTCACGGCGGGGCCCTGTTCAGTGGTTCTTCTCACGGCGGGGCCCTGTTCAGTGGTGCTTCTCACGGCGGGGCCCTGTTCAGCGGTGCTTCTCATGGTGGGGCCCTGTTCAGCGGTGCTTCTCACGGCGGGGCCCTGTTCAGCGGTGCTTGTCTTGTGTTCCTAGGGAACCAGATCTGGGCAATCATTCCCGCTCAGTCGCCATCCGACCTATCGCTTGCGGGGCCCTCCTGTGTTGGACTCCTGGGCCCGTGGGTGTCTTCCGTCACACCCCAAATGGGGCTGGTGGGGCCATCCTGGGCAGCTCGCCTGCTGCCGGACTTCTTCACCCTGCTGCCCTTGCCCTCCTTGGACGAATCTCTGGGGCCCTTGCCTCCCTTGGAAGTATCTCTGGGGCCCTTGCCCTCCTTGGACGAATCTCTGGGGCCCTTGCCTCCCTTGGTGGATGGGCCAGGTGACGGTGCAAGGCTGGTGTCCTTGGGGGCACCCGTCTCAGGCCTGTGGCGCCGGCCCTTCACTTTTTTGCTTCTTTTCCCAGGGGGTGGGCTGGCTGTCCCCTTGCTGCTGGCCGAAGTTCCTGCCCTAGGAGCTGGTGGACTCCAATAGCCCTGAACGATGGTCCTAGTAGGTGCAGGGCTTGTGGTGGCTGAGGTGCTGGTTGGACTCTTACGAGATGGAGGGGGTGGGTCAGTTGTTGGAAAGAGGTCAAGGTTGGAAAGGAAAATCAATTTAGAAAGACAGGGACGGGTAGTTGTAGTGGGTATGGGAGTGGAGGAAGAGGATGTGGTTGTAGGAGAGTCAAGTGTGCTGTCTTTGGGTGCAGGTGCTTGTGACGGAGGCTGTCGTGAGGTGGATGGCTGTTGGGTGGGTGGCTGCCTGCGTTTGTGTGGTTTGGAAGAGGGGGTGACAGACACACTGGGAGAGGACACAGGGGACGTGTAAATGGTAGTGGGGGTGGTGACTGCACGTGTGCGGACTGTTCTGGTGGGTGTGGTGGTGATGGACGTAGTGGCTGATGGTGGTGTGCATGCAGGTGTGAGTGGAGACGTCACAGGGAGGGAGGAGGGAGACGAGGAGGAGGGGGACATAGTGGAGGCAGTGGGTGTTGCTGTGTCTGCATGTGGATGTTGCTTGGGTGAATGCTTGTGGGATCTGTGGTGCTTATGTCTGGATGAGCTGCCCTTGGGTGTTGAAGTGTGTGCAGGCTGGTTTGTAGGTGTGTCTGGGATAGGCAGAGGAACAGGGGAGTGGGACTGGGTTGAGGAAGTTGGAGGGGGGAGGCTAGACACAGGGACAATTGCTGCCATCAGTGCTGAGGCCAGAGCGTTGAACGATCACTTATGGGCAGCCTGACCCGAATGAATGCCCTCCAGGTATGCATTGCTCCGATGCACCTCCCTTTCCACCCCCTGGATGGCATTCAAAAGGGTAGACTGCCCAACAATGAGCGTCCGGAGGAGGTCAATGACCTCCTCACTGAGAGCAGCAGGGGTAACTGGGGCAGGACCTGAGGTGCCAGGGGCAAAGGAGATGGCCGGCTTCCTGGCCGAGCGGGCACGGGGCGAAAGCTGAGGGGCTGCTGGGAGGGCGGAGCTGGTGCGCTGGGTGGTGGCTGTACCTGTTGTTGCGGTGGGCACGGATGGTGCCGCCACCACAAGGGAGCTCCCTTCCGAGGACGTGTCGGTGTCGCTGACGTCTCCACGGGTCCCCGTTGTGGAGCCCCCCTCTCCCTCCGTCTCACTGGTTAAGTCCGAGTCGGTTGCAGGGCCCTCCGGGCCCATGTGAGATGCAGCTCCCTCGTGCGCCGATGCCACTTCTCCTCCGCCTGATGATGCTAATGCACACATGAGCAGGAAAACCAAAAAATAAGGGGGGGAGAGAAGAAAGAAAGACATGTTGAGTGCATGCATTGGCGGCACCGTTGGTGGAGAGGACAGACACAGAAGCCCCCTGCACTACGCCGCGCACTCGGGGTACACTACTTAATTATTGTGACTTGGCCTACAAGTCTATGGACGACAAATGCACACATAGGTGAGCCCGGGCCATGGATAGCTGTACTTAGCACCCTACAGAGGTGGGGGGTGGGGGCACAGGGCCATGTCTAACGGAGGGGCCTAGCCTACAGAAACCGCCCTTGCCTAGAGATAGCCACAGCCCTCCTCCCCCACCCAGACGCCTCCACTGTGCGCTAATATAGCAGAATGTGCTGATACTCACCTCCTTGTGTCTGCTGTGATGTCCTCACGTGCCCATCCAAATCGGGGTAGGCCACCGCCAGGATCCGGGACATCAGGGGGGTCAATTGAAGACTGGCACCCCTCCTACGTTGGGAGGCCATCCCCAGCAGAGCCTCGGCGGTCTTTCTGCTCCTGCGGCGGATGTCCTCCCACCTCTTGCGGCAGTGGGTGCCCCGTCTGTTGTGGACCCCCAGGGCCCGGACGTCCTTGGCAATGGCACGCCAAATGTCGATCTTCTGATGGGCGCTGACCTATGTGACATGGACAGGGTGGAAAAAGAAATTTCATCACTTTTCTGCATGGTCGATGTGAGTGGCCCCCCCTCCCCAACCTTGCCATGTGGCACATGCTCTCATCTGTCGTGCGTTGCTATCCTCATACGCTCCCCTCCCCACCATCTTACATCCACCCCACTCAACACAGGCATAGCCCATACTACGTGATCCCAGTGTACTTACCTGTTGGTCTGGAGGACCGTAAAGCAGCGCATACTGGGGGAGGACCCCATCAACGAGTTTATCCAATTCCTCAGATGTGAAGGCAGGGGCCCTTTCCCCAGTCGCAGCAGCCATTGTCTCTTCCAGACCGAGTTCACAGCAGCACTTGCAGTATAGGTCCTCTCCTGTGGATGATCAGGTCTCGAGTGATTAAGCAGATAGAAAATGGCGGTCACGTCCGCGGCGGTGCGTACCGCGGCGGTGCGTACCGCGACCGCCGGCGCACATAGTCATTGGCTCCTGAGACCCATAGGGTTCTATGTTAACCAATGCTGCTTTGCGCCGCGGTCTTCGACCGCCTACCGCCACGGTGTGCCACGCCAGCGCATTGACCTCACATCCCATTGTCACACTTCACAGGTCAGGCAGCCGCCATTTCAAGGGCCCACATGGCTTAATTTCTACTGCATCACACAGGCCTAGGCCTTGCATTGCCAATCATACAAGCCATTCAATGCATAGCGAATCGTGTACTGTGCAAGCTGTGGTTACGTACCTGTGGGTTGCTTGACTCTGTGCTCCATGTTGTCCTTCCTAGGCACCGTCCGCTGGGACTTGCGAGGAGATGGAGGAATCCTCCCGTGTACAGACCGCTGGTGGACCTGTCGAAAATGGAAGAACAACATGTCATACTGACATACAGACTTGACCGAGCCACTATACATGAACTGTGTGCCCAGCTGGAGCCAGACCTGATGTCCCCCATTCGCCAACCCACAGGGATTCCCCCTCTGGTGCAGGTTCTGTCAGTACTCCATTTTTTGGCAAGTGGATCATTCCAAACAACAGTGGCCATATCATCAGGGATGTCTCAGCCTATGTTTTCTAAGGTTTTGTCCAGAGTGTTGTCTGCCCAGATGAAACACATGCGGAGCTACATTGTTTTCCCTGAGGTGGGCGATTTGGCTACAGTGAAGGGTGATTTCTATGCCCTTGGACATATCCCCAACATCATTGGGGCCATTGATGGGACACATGTTGCCTTGGTTCCCCCCAGTGGCAGTGAGCAGGTGTACAGGAACAGAAAAAGTTATCATTCTATGAATGTCCAGGTGGTCTGTTTGGCTGACCAGTACATCTCCCATGTAAATGCCAAGTTCCCTGGGTCAGTGCATGACGCGTACATCATGCGAAATAGCAGCATCCCTTATGTGATGGAACAGCTACAGAGGCACCGTGTGTGGCTAATAGGTGACTCTGGTTACCCCAACCTGTCGTGGCTACTCACCCCAGTGAGGAATCCCAGGACAAGGGCAGAGGAACGCTACAATGAGGCCCATGGGCGAACTAGGAGGATTATAGAAAGAACCTTCGGCCTCCTGAAGGCCAGGTTTAGGTGCCTGCATATGACAGGGAGATCCCTAATGTACTCACCAAAGAAGGTGTGCCATATCATCGTGGCCTGCTGTATGCTTCACAACCTGGCTTTGCGACGCCAGGTGCCTTTCCTGCAGGAGGATGGTCCAGATGGTGGTGTTGTAGCAGCTGTGGATCCTGTGGAGAGTGAAGAGGAGGAGGACGACGGGGACGACACAGACAACAGGGACACAGTGATACAACAGTATTTTCAGTAGCACACAGGTACGAATCAACCACGCCATTTTACATTTACTTAAAGTCTCCTGCCTCTCTACTGTCTGAGTTCCCCCCCAGTTCCTGTTAACTGAGTTGTGACTTTCCCTTCCGTTTTCAGAGCTGTGGGCCCCACTGAGTGACCTCTGCTTTGTTTGCCCATGTACTACAGCTGTGTGACAGTGGTATGTTGTCATCACAATGTAACTGAACATTTCTGCACCGTTATGTCTAATACATTTGTTCAAATTACAAGCAGACTCCATATTTTTTTAGTGCAAAAAGTGATTTAATTAAAGTGCTAAATTTATGGAACATGATTGTAAAACGGGGATGGGTGATGGTGGAGTAATGTCCATGGCAGAGTCCAGTTCTCAGTCGCACAGGTGCATTGTCCATATGCCTGTGGAAGGATGGAGCTGGGGCAGTTCAAGGTTGGACAGGGTGACAATGTGGGACAGTGGGATGACATCAGGGGGTATCGTTTGCTGGCGGGGGTCTTGCAATCCTACTCTGTCTTCTTGTGAGATCTCAGGTTCCGCTTGCGGGGTGGTTCTTCTTCTGCAGGAGGTGGGGTTCTGGTGGCCCGTCGTTGTGTGGGGGCCTCCTGTCCACTAGCGCCAGCGGAGGTGATAGGCTGTTCCTGGTCCAGGCTAGTGACAGGGGCCCATTGTGGTGCCACATGGTCCTCTCGGAACCCCATGTACTGTTGCTCCTGCATGACGTGGATCTCCTGGAACCTGGCCAGTACCGTAGCCATCGTCTCCTGGGAGCAGTGGTATGCTCCCATGATGGAGGAGAGGGCCTCTTGGAGAGTCGGTTCCCTGGGCCTGTCCTCCCCCTGTCGCACAGCAGCCCTCCCAGTTCCCCTGTTTCCCTGGGCCTCTGTCCCCTGGACGGTGTGCCCACTACCACTGCCCCCAGATTCCTGTTGTTGTTGGGGTGGTGGGTCAACCTGGGTGCCCTGTAGTGGTGGACACACCGCTGATTGACGTGTCCTGGAGACAGAGGCATGGGCCCGCTGGGTGGGAGCTGTGCTGGTGTTCCCAGAGGGGGTTAGGTCTAGTGTAGCCTGTGGCTGTCTGTGGGGAATCGACTGTCCCGAGGTCCCCGATGGGCCGGGCTGGTCATCAGGGTCCAGGGAGACAGAGCTGCTGTCATCACTGGGGGCCTCTTCTGGGGGTGGGATGGACATCTCTGGATCCTCCGTGGCGGTGTGGTGGCGTTCGGGTCCTGCAGAGGTATAAGAGTATGGTTATTGCTTCTGTTTGTGGCATTTCGTGTAATGGGTGGGTGGCCGTGTCCCCCAGTGCTGGCATTCCCTTGTGGGGGCTTTTGTGACAGTGGCTTGTGGGGGTGATGGGTGTGTGCAGTGGGCATGCTTTGGGGAGGCATGCAGGGCTGGGTTTTGGGATGGGTGGGTTGTGATGGTGAGCCATTAGCAAGGAGTTGGTGTGATGGGGGTGGGGGTGAGGGTGGGGGTATGATTTGGCATGCAGGTGGGGTGGAGGGAATGAAGTAGTGAAGATTTGCCTTACCAGAGTCCATTCCTCCTCCTACTCCTGCGAGGCCCTCAGGATGCAGGATGTGCAAGACTTCCTCCTCCCATGCTGTGAATTCTGGGGGAGTAGGTGGGGGTCCGCCGCCAGTCTTCTGCACCGCAATGTTGTGCCTTGATACCATGGAACGCACCTTCCCCCGTAGGTCGTTCCACCGCTTCCTGATGTCGTCCTGATTGCGTGGATGCTGTCCCACAGCATTGACCCTGTCCACTATTCTTTGCCATAGAACCATCTTCCTGGCAATGGTGGTGTGCTGCACCTGTGCCCCGAAGAGCTGGGGCTCTACACGTACTATTTCCTCCACCATGACCCTGAGTTCTGCGTCAGAGAACCTGGGGTGTCTTTGGGGTGCCATGGGGTGGTGTGGATGAGGTGAGGGGTGGTGTATGTGTTGTAGAGTGTGGTGAGTGTGGTGGTGTATGGTGTTTTGTGCGTGGAAAGTGTGTGGGTGATGTTGTGATTGGCCTCTGTGTGATGGTGTACTCTATGCTGTGCTCTCTCTCTCTGTCCTTCACTCGCAATTGTGGTCGTAGGGGTTTGTGGGTGTGTGTTCTATACTGGATTGGGTGTGTGGGAGTGGTGTGTGTATGTGTCTCAGGTGTGTGTATTTTGAATTATCCAATGTGGATGTGTTTTGTAAAGGTGTGTGTATTTAGAGCGCGGCGGTGTGTACCACCAATGGAATACCGCGGTTGAAAGACAGCTGCGGGGATTTGTGGGTCGGAATGGCATGGGCATATTTCTGTTGGCGTGACGGTGGAGGTTTGGTCATCGCCAGTTTCCCGCTGAACTTTGGTGTGGCGGAATATTGTGGATGTCGGGTTTTTGGCGGTTTGCCAGTTGCGGGTCAGAATGACCGTGGCGGTTTACCGCGGCCGCGGCGGTGTTATGGCAGCTTTCTGGCCGGCGGTAAGCGACTTTTACTGCCGAGGTCAGAATGACCCCCTAAGACTCTTAGGCTCTCATTATGACCCTGGCTGTTGGCGGTAATATGGTGGAAAGTACTGCCAACAGGCTGGCGGTACTTTCCAACATATTATGACATTGGCGGTTTAGCTGAAGCCAAACCGCCAATGTACCACACTGACCATCACAGCAGTGATGGCCACCGGGCTGGAGATATCAATCTGTGGGATAATGACCCCGCATACCGCCATGGTTTCCGAGGCTCCCTTACTGCCACGAAAACCATGGTGGTAGGGACTATCAGTGACAGGAAATCCCTTCCCTATCATTGATAGAGATCTTCCCCACCCCTTCCCCAGATTCCCCCATCCCACCTTCCTCTCCAAACACCCCCTAAAATTCAAAGCCCCTACACACACGCACACATGCATGTAAACACTCATTCCACATTCATCCATGCATGCATACATCCATTCACACACACACATCCACACACACTTTCATACATACACTTAGACATGCATTCGCAGAACACAACATACACGCACTCACACCTCCATACATGCACACACATTTAACATGGAAAGCACAACTGTGAGACTAATAGACTGGACTCTGCCATGGACATTCCTCCACCATCAGCCCTGACCATTTTACAACCCCCTCCACTATTGAGCACTTAAATAAACACCCTTAAATCAAATAACAATCTGGAGTCAGTCTGTGCTTTCACAATTGTGTATTTGCAATAACAGTGGCAAAATGCTATCTTAAATGTTATATCAACATACCTATATCACACAGCTCTAGTCCATGCGGAAACAAAGCAGATGTCACACAGTGGGACCCACATCTGTGAACTCGTAAGGGAAAGTGACAACTCAGTGACCATACACTGGGTGAAAATGACAGACAGATGAGAGGTAGTAGAATTTAATCAGATGTAGCAGGCTGTGTTGTCTTCTTACCTGTGTCTCACTGGAAGTATTGCAGGATCACTGTGTTCCTGTTGTCTATGTCCTCTTCTTCTGCTTCCTCGTCTTCACTGTCCACAGGCTCCACAGCTGCCACAACACCTCCATCTGGACCATCCTCCTGCAGAAAAGGCACCTGTCGTCGCAAAGCCAAGTTGTGAAGCATACAGAATAGGGAACCACCTGTCATATGGAGGCACCGGAACCTGGCCTTCAGGAGGCCGAAGGTCCTCTCTATAACCCTCCTAGTTCGCCCATGGGCCTCATTGTAGCGTTCCCCTGCCCTTGTCCTGGGATTCCTCACTGGGGTCAGTAGCCATGACAGGATGGGGTAACCAGAGTCACCTGCAAATGGCGAGGGACAACTATTAGACACACACTAACTCATAGGGACATCCCCAGACCCAGACAACTATTCACACTGTATTGGGTCCATGTCCTCACTTAATAGCCACACACAGTGCCTCTGGAATTGCCCCAACACATAAGGGATGCTGCTATTTCTCAAAATGTAAGCATTGTGCACTGAGCCAGGGAATTTGGCATTCACATGGGAGATGTACTGGTCTGCCAAACACACCATCTGCACATTCATCGAATGGTAACTCTTCCGGTTTCTGTACACCTGTTCACTCCTGCGGGGGGACCAAGGCCACATGTGTCCCATCAATGGCACCTATGATGTTGGGGATATGTCCCAGGGCATAGAAGTCACCTTTCACTGTAGGCAAATCCTCCACCTGAGGGAAAACGATGTAGCTCCGCATGTGTTTCAGCAGGGCAGACAACACTCTGGACAACACATTGGAAAACATAGGCTGGGACATCCCTGATGCAATGGCCACTGTAGTTTGAAATGACCCACTTACTAAGAAATGGAGTACTGACAGCACCTGCACTTGAGGGGGGATTCCTGTGGGATGGCGGATAGATGACATCAGGTCTGACTCCAACTGGGCACACAGTTCCTGTATTGTGGCATGATCAAGTCCGTAGGTGATGATCACATGTCGCTCCTCCATTGTCAACAGGTCCACCAGCCGTCTGTACACCGGAGGATGCCACCATCTCTTCACGTGCCCCAGCGGACGGTGCCTATGGAGGAGAACAGCGAGCAGAGAGTCAACCAACTCTGAGGTACGTAAACGCAGCTTACTCTGAAATATTAGCAAATCGACATATGCCTGTATGAGTGTCTAGGCAAGGCCTTGATATGTGTAACGCAGTCCAAAATAATGGCATGTGGCCCCATGAAATGTCAGCTGCCTGACCTGTAAAGTGGGACAATTGGATATGAGGTAACTGTGCTGGCGTTGTGCACCGTCGCAGTAGGCGGTCGAAGACCGCAGTGCAATCCTGCCTTGGTTAACATTGGACCCTATGGGTCCCAGGAGCCAATGATGATGTACGCCGGTGGTGACGGTACGCACCGCCACAGACGTGACCGCCATTTTCTCTCTGTTCACTCACTTGATACCTGATCTTCAACAGGAGAGGACCTACACTGCAAGTGCTGCTGTGACCTCAGTCTGGAAGAGACAATGGCTTGTGTGTCTGGGGAAAGGGCCCCTGCCTTCAGCACGGAGGAGTTGGAGAAACTCGTGGATGGGGTCCTACCGCAGTACACGCTACTCTAGGGTCCTCCAGACAAACAGGTAAGTACACTGTGAGCATGCTGTATGGGCAATGCCTGTGTGGAGTGGTGTGGATGGAAGATAGGTGGGGGTGAGAATGAGGCGTGGTGAGTGCCTGTGCGTCATGGCAAGGGTAGGGATGCGGGCCAACGACTGTGATGGTGCGGACGGTAATAACTTCTGTTTTTCCCATGTACTATTCCTGTAGGTCAGTGCCCACCAGAAGAAGGACATTTGGCGTGCCATCGCCAAGGAAGTCCGGACCCTGGGGGTCTATCACAGACAGAGCACCCACTGCCGTAAAAGATGGGAGGACATTCGCTTCTGGAGCAAGAAGACGGCGGAGGCCCACCTGGGGATGGCCTCCCAACGTGGGAGGGGTGCCCATCGCACCATGACCCCCCTGATGTTCAGGATCCTGGCGGTGGCGTACCCAGAGTTGGATTGGCGCTTGAGGGCATCACAGCAGCCACAAAGGGGTGAGTACACTCGCATTCTGCTGATTCAGCATGCATTGTAGGTGCCTGGGTGGGGGAGTTGGGCTGTGGGGTCCCCTAGGCCAGTGCCAGTTTAGTAGGCAAGGACCCTTCTTAAGGCAGGCCCTGTGGCACCCCACCCCACCTGTGTACAGTGCCAACTACACCTAGTCAGACTCCTGTGCCATCCATGTGTGCATCAATCGGGCATAGCCTTGTAACCCATGTGCCTGGGATTGAATAGGGAACTCCAAGTGCACGGCGTAGTGCAGGGGACTTCTGTGTCTGTAGTGTCTGCCAACGGTAGCAGTATTGCATGCCCTGAACATGTTTTTCTTCTGTCTCCCCCCCCCCTTTTTGTTGTCTCCCTGTTCTTGTGTGCATTGGCATCATCAGGCAGAGGAGCAGTGGCACTGGACCAGGAGGGAGTTGCATCCCACTTGGCCCTGGAGGGCGACACTACAGAGTCTAAATTTACCAGTGGGACGGAGGGCGAGGGGAGCTCCACGGCGGGGAGAGGAGCTGACACCAGCGATACGGACTCCTCCTCTGATGGGAGCTCCTTTGCGGTGGCAGGCCCATCTATGCCCCCCGCATCTACAGGTACAGCCGCCACCCCCCCTACCAGCACCGCCCTCCCAGCAGCCCCTCAGCGTGTGTCCCGTGCCCGCTTACCGAGGAGGGTGGGCATCTCCTTCGCCCCAGGCACCTCAGCCCCTGCCCCTGACACCCCTGCTGCCCTCAGTGAAGAGGCCATTGACCTCCTCAGGTCCCTCACTGTTGGGCAGTCTACCATTTTGAATGCCATCCAGGGTGTAGAGAGGCAGTTGCAACAAACCAATGAATACCTGGAGGGCACTCTGGTCAGGCAGCCCATCAGCGAGCTTTTCAGACTCTGGCCTCAGCACTGATGGCAGCCATTGTCCCTGTCTCAAGCCTCCCCCCTCCAACTTCCTCCACCCAGACGCAAACCCCTGTACCTCAGCCTATCCCAAGCACACAATCAGACCAGAATGCACACACCTCAACACACAAGTGAAGCTCTGGCAAACATAAGCACCACACATCCCACAGGCACTCACGCAAGCTTCAGACACATGCAGACACACCAACATCCACTGCCTCCACTGTGTCCCCCTCCTCCTCATCTCCCTCCTCCCTTCCTGTCTCGTCTCCACTCACACCTGCATGCACCACATCCTCAGCCACTTCTTCCATCTCCAGCACACCCACCACCACACCCTGCTCACATGCAGTCACCACTCCCACTACCATACACTCGTCCCCTGTGTCCTCTCCCAGTGTGTCTGTGAGGCCACCTCCCAAGGTACACAAACGCAGCCACACACCCACCCAACAGCCATCCACCTCACGGCAGCCTCCAGCCCATGCACCTTCACCCAAAGTCACCAAACGTACACCTCCTACAACCACTACCTCTTCCTCTACTCCCAAACCCCCTCCATCTACCCGTCCCAGTGTTCCTAAGAACCTTTTTCTGTCCAACCTTGACCTCTTTCCCTCACCTTCCCCACCCCTTCAGTCTCCTAGGGCCCGACTCTCCAGGTCCCAACCCAGCACCTCAGCCACAACATCTGCGGGACCAGTGGTGCCAGTAGTAACCGGCTTCTGGAGTGCTCCAGGCAGCAGGGCAGCCAGTGTGGCAAGGAGCCAGGGCACGGACAGTCCCCCACCTGCAAAGCATAAAATGTTGGCCAGTGCCCGGTGGGAGAGGGGAAAGAAATCGGCCACCAAAGCCGCACCCAGGGGTACAGTTGGGGGTGTGGAGACAGCTGCGCCACCATCCAAGGTGGGGAAGGGGCACAGTAAAACTGGCAAGTCTGGGAAGATCTGCATGGCGGACAAGATCGCCACCAGCCCCGCTGCCCAGGACACCGCCACCAGCAGAACCGCTTCCCAGGACACCGCCGCCACCAGCCCCGCTGCCCAGGACACTGCCGCCAGCAGCACCACTGCCCAGGACACCACTGCCAGCAGAACCGCTGCCCAGGACACTGCCGCCAGCAGCACTGCTGCCCAGGACACCACTGCCAGCCGAACCGATGCCCAGGACACCGCCGCCAGCAGCACCGCAGGCCAGTGAGCGCCAATGATTCAGACGCTACTGGGGCCGCCACGGTCAGGGTGAAGCACTCTGGGCACAAAGCCCCCTCCAGAACCAGTGGAGTGTCACATCCACTACGTCTGTCCTTGGCAGGATGAAGCACTCTGGGCACAAAGCCCCCTCCAGAACCAGTGGAGAATAGCATCCACTACCTCAATCCTTGGCAGGATGAAGCACTCTAGGCACAAAGCCCCCTCCAGAACCAGTGGAGAACAGCATCCACTACCTCTGTCCTTGGCAGGATGAAGCACTCTGGGCACAAAGCCCAATCCAGAACCAGTGGAGAACAGCATCCACTCACACAGTCCTTGGCAGGATAAAGCACTCTGGGCACAAAGCCCCCTCCAGAAACCAGTGGAGACTGTTATCCACTTGAGAGACTGTGGCTTTGCACTCCCCAGGATGGAACAGTGGGCAAACCACCCACTGTAGAGACTTGAGAGACTGTGGCTTTGCACTCGCCAGGATTGAACAGTGGGCAAACCACCCATTGCAGAGATTTGAGAGACTGTGGCTTTGCACTCCATAGGATTGAACAGTGGGCAAACCACCCACTGTAGAGACTTGAGAGACTGTGGCTTTTCACTCCCCAGGTCTGAACAGTGGGCATGGAGCCCCCTCGTGGATCTTACGTTGTGCACTCATCCGACTGAGGTGCCCCCCTTACCTTCCCCCTGAGGTGCCTGTTTTATTTCTAGCTGATGCCCCAGCAGTGTTCTCTCCATCTTGTTCGGGTATTGAGTGTGGGTCTCGCCCATGCCTTTTGGGCCCAGTGGTCCACGGACTATGATAGTGGAATACCTTGGACTTGGATTCTTGGTGTATATATTTGTTTATAGTGTGAATATCTTAATGTATGTATATATTTTTGATTACTTTCTTTGTATATATTACAATCATTCGACTAATTTCCTTTTGTCCTTGCATTCTTCCGGGGGGGGTGTAACTGTAATGTATCAATATGTATTAGTGTGTGTGTTGTCGTAGGTGAGGGTGGGGGTGAGAGTGTTGCGTGTGTGTGCCACTCTTTTTTCCCTCCCCCCTCCCCTGTGTCATAGGTGCAGTACTCACTGTGGTCTTCGCCGCTGGTGTTCGTGCTCCTGGTAGAGGAGCAGGAATATAAAGGCTGGAAGAATCTGAAGTTCCGGTTCCATGGTGTCCTGTTCCTCGTGGGATGTGTAGAGGTGAGCGTTTTCCCTTCCAAGTCCTGTTTCCGCCATGTTTTTGTTCGCGGTGTATCCGCCCTGGAAAAGGTGGCAGATTGGTGCTTTGTAATAATGTGGGCAGTACATTGTCCTCCACCTGTCTGTTGGCAGTTACCTCTGCGGTGTTTGTTTGTACCGCCTTGGCAGTCGGAGTTTTAAAGTGGCTATCTATGTTGGCGGTTTCCGCCACGGTCGTAATTCCATTTTTTTTTCCGCCGGCCTGTTGGCGGTTTTAACGCCGCTTTAACACCGACCGCCAGGGTTGTAATGACCACCACTGTGTGTGTTGGCACAAATACTTTACACAAAGCTTCCTAAGTTAAGCCTGCCTGCTCATGCCAAGCTACCAAGATGGTGAGCAGGGGTTAACGGAGGGTGATTCTCCTGTATCCTTACTAGAGTGAGGGTCCTTGCTTGGACAGGGGGTAACCTGACTGCCAACCAAAGACCCCCATTTCTAACACATGTTATGTGAAGTTTCTTGCTTGAAATTTGTATTGCTCTCTTCTGATAGGTCGATCAGCAAGGTGCTTCTATGCCAGGCTCCTTTGTCCTCGTATGTGTCTATTATTTTTACCTCATGTTTTGCAGTTGCTTGTAAGCATATCTTGAGCCACCCTGCTAACATTTTGATATCTAAATTTAATTCCTAATGTCTTCATGACAATGGGGTCGTATTGATCTTTGGCAGCTTAAGAAAGTTAAGGCCCTATTTATGGTTTGGTAGATGGAGTATTTTCCGTCGGCCTAGCGGAGGCTTAACGTCCGCCAGGCTGGGGGTACTTAGCCTGCCAAATTTTGAAATTAACACCAAGCTGCCGGTTACTTCAAAAGCATTGGAAGAAATGCATGACTCTGTCAAATTTTTTTAAATTAAATAAATAAAATCCTGAAATGGAGATTTCTTTTTGCATATGTAAAAAATACTTCTCTCACCGTGGGAAATCTCTTCCATGGTAAGGGGAACTTTGAGCAGTTTTCAATATCCCTTATCACCAGTGGTTTCCTGGCAGTGACAGGCAGTGAAAAGTGCTCTGTATGCCACTTCACCCATCTAAATTAGGAACACTGCCATAGGGCTCACCCTCCTATAGCCCTTACTCCATCAGGCCATCAGAGGGATGTAACCATGGCGTAGACGGAGTAGTCTCCTTTGTGGTTACATAAAAGGTCTGCTTGCTTCTAAGTCTAGTGGCAGACCATTATCTCGGCTGTAACTCTGTCGCTATTTGTGGAGGAATGGTTGTAAATGAGGCTTTAGAGACTTTTGTAATTTGCAAATGATAGCTTTTATTATACGGTCTTAGAATGCTGAGTAGATAAATCTTCCAAAAATTTCAAACAAGGAGCAAGAACAAAATCCAGTGTCCTTATCAACACTCTAGTGTCACTTTCTTCTCCATCCTTATTTTCAGGTATTCTGAGATGATGCCATTAACACCCCTCAGGAACAAAATCAGAACACTCTGTAGCTCACGGATGGAATACAACAATATTTCTGTCTATTTTATGTATTGTAGAAACTGTGGCCTTCATATTTCTCTACCTCACCCCTTTACCACACAGTTTACATGCATTTCAAAACTGCTTCATTTGATTTTCCAGGGGAGAAGGTTGTTTATCTTACAACCAGAAAGTATTAGTTATCTCGAAAACCATCTACTCCTACTATATTAGAGTGTGGTCACCCTTAGCTGGTCTTCAATGGCACATGTATACCCACTGTTCCAATTCCTGAGGGTGGTGAAAAGTATGAACTGCAGCACACCAGTGTGACCAAAAACCAAAAATGTCCACAAAGTGAAAAGAAAAAGGCAGAGAAGAGGAAAGGGAACAAATAGCAATATCTGCCACCACTGGGTTTTGCAATCACTCACCAGGGTAGCCAAAACTCTCCTGAGTTGTGGTAGGCTTCTCCTCATCCACTAGTGGCATCCACCACTCCTCCATACAAGTGTCCTCCTCCTCCTCTGCGCTGCTCTTGGCATCACTATCTTCCTCCAGGCTTTTCGCATTGAGGTCATCTTTCACTTCATGCCTTCTTCTAGCCTTGAATTCTCCTCCTTCTAGGTAGTTAGCTCTTGTGCTGGTCTAGTCCTCTCCTTTCCTCCTTCATGGCATTCTTGTTCTGCTTTTCCACCTTCATCTCCAGTTGACTCTTCCCATTCTGTTCGGAATTAGGCTGCGCGCGGTCCAGGACCCGCCCTGACCGCCACTTCACGCATTTGCCGCGCTTCATACGTGCCAGTATTCATCCCCCCTTGCTCCAGGAATAGCCATCTGCATCACCTGCCCTGTGGTAAAGCTTATGTAGCTGCAGGGTCAGGGCATTGGTGGACACGATGCGCCTATCAGTGGCACTCCATGAAGGGACTACAACTCCCAAGATTTTAAGGGCAGCGGCCATCTTGGGGTGTGGCAGGCCTAGAAACCCCAGCCACACCCAATCACAGTGCTCACTAGTTTAGAGACTTCGGTTTCAGCCTGACCTCGTGGAGTTTCCTTTTCAGGAAAAGAGCTGAGCTGCAGCAAGGCAGAGTTTCTTGTTTTCCATTGGGATTCAATAAAGAGTATGTCATACTCGTAGCGGTAAGGTCAATCGGAGGGGCGTTTCTATTTCCAAGTAGAGAAGCGTTTCAGGCACAAAGAGAAAAGCGCTTCAGACACGTAGAGAAAAGCACTTCAGGCACAAAGAGAAAAGCGCTTCAGGCACGAAGAGAAAAGCGCTTCAGGCACAATGAGATCAGCGCTACAGGCACAAAGAGAAAAGTGCTTCAGGTACAAAGAGAAAAGCGCTTCAGGCACAAAGAGAAAATCGATTCAGGCACGAAGAGAAAAGCGCTTTAGGCACAAAGAGAAAAGCACTTCAGGCACAAAGAAAAAAGCCCTACAGGCACAGAGGAAAAAAAAAAAAGGTAGTTTGGCAGTACCCGGGTCTGAGCTAAAGACTCGGGGGATCATGGAATTGTCTCCCCAATGCCAGAATGGCATTGGGGTGACAATTCCATGATCCTAGACATGTTACATGGCCATGTTCGGAGTTACCATTGTGACGCTATACATATGTCGTGACATACGTATAGTGCACGCGTGTAATGGTGTCCCCGCACTCACAAAGTCCGGGGAATTTGCCCTGAACAATGTGGGAGCACCTTGGCTAGTGCCAGGGTGCCCACACACTAAATAACTTAGCACCCAACCTTTACCAGGTAAAGGTTAGACATATAGATGACTTATAAGTTACTTAAGTGCAGTGGTAAATGGCTGTGAAATAACATGGACATTATTTCACTGAGGCTGCAGTGGCAGGCCTGTGTAAGAATTGTCAGATCTCCCTATGGCTGGCACAAGAAATGCTGCAGCCCATAGGGAGCCCAAGTCTACCCAGTCTTGTGAAGACTCCTTTTTGGTTTCTCTGAACTTCATCCTGTACTGTTCAGTGGTTAAGCCATAACCATCTAGGAGTGCATTCTTAAGAACTGCAAAATTATTGGCATCACTTTCTTTTACAGTAAGGAGCCTATCCCTTCCCTTTCCACTGAAAGATAGCCATAGGATAGCAGCCCACTGCCTTTGAGGGACCTCCTGTACAACACAGGCCCTCTCAAGTGCAGCAAACCACTTGTTAATGTCATCCCCCTCCTTATAAGGGGGAACTATCTTGTGCAGATTCCTAGAATCATGCTCTCTTGCAGGATGACTATTGGGAATACTGCTGCTGCCACCATGGGGTTCACACTCCAATTTCTGTCTTTCTCTTTCTATCTCCAAGGACTGCCTATCTAAATCCAGCTGTTGCTTCTTGAGCTTCAGTCTGGATTGTTCCACTCTCAATCTATTGAGCTCCCTTTCTAACATTTTGTCATCAGGGTGGGTGGGTGAGGCATGTCTGGAAACAGAAGTATTGTGAGAATGAACAGAAGGAGACCTGGCCCTAACAGATGGCACTCTAACAACCTGGCTAACAGAAGTAACACTCCTACTATGATGAGAAGGAACACTCTTACTGTGATGTGAGGCAACACTATTACTGTGATGTGAAATCACATCAGTACCAGTTAAGCTAGGTGGTCTGCTAATGGGCAGGTTGAGAAGAGTCCCTCCCACATCTTTTGCTAGGGGTGCCCAGGATCAGATTGGGAACCATCAGCTAATTTCTCACCAGAAGTGCCACCTAAGGTCTTATCTTGTTCAATGAGCATATTAACTAACAGTTGTCTTGAGGGATTCTTCCCTACCCCTAAACCTCTATCTATGCAGAGACTCCTTGCTTCCTTCCAGCTAAGGTTGTCATAAGCTATGTTGGACAGATCAAGAGTTTGGCCTGTACCAGACATTTTAGACAGTGTTTAAGGGATAGATAAAGTGAGAAAAAGTTTTTCAGAACTTTTTGAAAGACAGAAAAAAAACGTAAAACTTTTAAAGAACTTTTTAGAAAGTTTAGAGGTAATTTTCAGCACTTAGTAAAGAAGTAAGAGAAGAAAAGCAAAACCTTTTGGTTAGGTGTACATACACTGAACTTGTTTTGTATATTTTTCTCTTATGAAAAGTACAATGACAAAAGTGGTAAGTAGTTGCAAAGTACTTATCCCACCGCTTCACAACCAATGTAGGAGACTGGACTGGCTTGTAGTGAGTACCAAGGGGTACTTACACCTTGCACCAGGCCCAGGTATCCCTTATTAGTGTAGAGGGGTGTATAGCAGCTTAGGCTGATAGAAAAGGTAGCTTAGCAGAGCAGCTTAGGCTGAACTAGGAGACGAGTGAAGCTCCTACAGTACCACTAGTGTCATATGCTCAATATCATAAGAAAACACAATACACAGATATACTAAAAATAAAGGTACTTTATTTTTATGACAATATGCCAAAAGTATCTCAGTGAGTACCCTCAGTATGAGGATAGCAAATATACACAAGATATATGTACACAATACCAAAATATGCAGTAATAGCAATAGAAAACAGTGCAAACAATGTATAGTCACAATAGAATGCAATGGGGGCACATAGGGATAGGGGCAACACAAACCATATACTCTAGAAGTGGAATGCGAACCACGAATGGACCCCAAACCTATGTGTCCTCGTAGAGGGTTGCTGGGACTGTAAGGAAACAGTGAGGGTTAGAAAAATAGCCCACCCCAAGACCCTGAAAAATGGGTGCAAAGTGCACCTAAGTTCCCCAAAGAGCACAGAAGTCGTGATAGGGGAATTCTGCAAGAAGACCAACACCAGCAATGCAACAACAATGGATTTCTAGACGAGAGTACCTGTGGAACAAGGGGACCAAGTCCAAAAGTCACGATCAAGTCGGGAGTGGGCAGATGCCCAGGAAATGCCAGCTGTGGGTGCAAAGAAGCTGCCACCGGATGGTAGAAGCTGAGGATTCTGCAAGAACGACAAGGGCTAGAAACTTCCCCTTTGGAGGATGGATGTCCCACGTCGTGAAAAGTCGTGCAGAAGTGTTTTTTCGCAGAAAGACCGCAAACAAGCCTTGCTAGCTGCAAAGCTCGTGGTTAGGGTTTTTGGATGCTGCTGTGGCCCAGGAGAGACCAGGATGTCACCAATTGCGTGAGAGGACAGAGGGGGCGTCAAGCAAGACAAAGAGCCCACTCAGAAGCAAGCAGCACCCGCAGAAGTGCCAGAACAGGCACTACAAAGTGGAGTGAATCGGTGCTCACCCGAAGTTGCACAAGAGAGTCCCACGCCACCGGAGGACAACTCAGGGGGTCATGCAATGCAGGTTAGAGTGCCGGGGACCCAGGCTTGGCTGTGCATGAAGGAAATCCTCGGTGAGGGCACAGGAGCCGGAGTAGCTGCAAAACACGTGGTTCCCAGCAATGCAGTCTAGCGTGGGGAGGCAAGGACTTACCTCCACCAAACTTGGACTGAAGAGTCACTGGACTGTGGGAGTCACTTGGACAGAGTTGCTGAGTTCAAGGGACCTCGCTTGTCGTGCTGAGAGGAGACCCAGAGGACCGGTGATGCAGTTCTTTGGTGCCTGCGGTTGCAGGGGGAAGATTCCGTCGACCCACGGGAGATTTCTTCGGAGCTTCTAGTGCAGAGAGGAGGCAGACTACCCCCACAGCATGCACCACCAGGAAAACAGTCGAGAAGGCGGCAGGATCAGCGTTACAAGGTCGCAGTAGTCGTCTTTGCTACTTTGTTGCAGTTTTGCAGGCTTCCAGCGTGGTCAGCAGTCGATTCCTTGGCAGAAGGTGAAGAGAGAGATGCAGAGGAACTCTGATGAGCTCTTGCATTCGTTATCTAAGGAATTCCCCAAAGCAGAGACCCTAAATAGCCAGAAAAGAGGGTTTGGCTACTTAGGAGAGAGGATAGGCTAGCAAACACCTGAAGGAGCCTATCAGAAGGAGTCTCTGACGTCACCTGCTGGCACTGGCCACTCAGAGCAGTCCAGTGTGCCAGCAGCACCTCTGTTTCCAAGATGGCAGAGGTCTGGAGCACACTGGAGGAGCTCTGGGCACCTCCCAGGGGAGGTGCAGGTCAGGGGAGTGGTCACTCCCCTTTCCTTTGTCCAGTTACACGCCAGAGCAGGGCTGAGGGATCCCTGAACCGGTGCAGACTGGCTTATGCAGAAATGGGCACCATCTGTGCCCATCAAAGCATTTCCAGAGGCTGGGGGAGGCTACTCCTCCCCTGCCTTAACACCTTTTTCCAAAGGGAGAGGGTGTAACACCCTCTCTCTGAGGAAGTCCTTTGTTCTGCATCCTGGGCCAAGCCTGGCTGGACACCAGGAGGGCAGAAACCTGTCTGAGGGGTTGGCAGCGGCAGCAGCAGCAGCTGCAGTGAAAACCCGGGAAAGGTAGTTTGGCAGTACCCGGGTCTGAGCTAAAGACTCGGGGGATCATGGAATTGTCTCCCCAATGCCAGAATGGCATTGGGGTGACAATTCCATGATCCTAGACATGTTACATGGCCATGTTCGGAGTTACCATTGTGACGCTATACATATGTGGTGACATATGTATAGTGCATGCGTGTAATGGTGTTCCCGCACTCACAAAGTCCGGGGAATTTGCCCTGAACAATGTGGGAGCACCTTGGCTAGTGCCAGGATGCCCACACACTAAGTAACTTAGCACCCAACCTTTACCAGGTAAAGGTTAGACATATAGGTGACTTATAAGTTACTTAAGTGCAGTGGTAAATGGCTGTGAAATAACGTGAACGTTATTTCACTCAGGCTGCACTGGCAGGCCTGTGTAAGAATTGTCAGATCTCCCTATGGGTGGCACAAGAAATGCTGCAGCCCATAGGGACCTCCTGGAACCCCAATACCCTGGGTACCTTAGTACCATATACTAGGGAATTATAAGGGTGTTCCAGTATGCCAATGTAAATTGGTGAAATTGGTCACTAGCCTGTTAGTGACAATTTGGAAAGAAATGAGAGAGCATAACCACTGAGGTTCTGAATAGCAGAGCATCAGTGAGACAGTTAGTCATAACACAGGTAACACATACAGGGCACAGTTATGAGCACTGGGGCCCTGGCTGGCAGGGTCCCAGTGACACATACAACTAAAACAACATATATACAGTGAAATATGGGGTAACATGCCAGGCAAGATGGTCCTTTCCTACACTAAGGGGGTCATTCCTACCCTGGCGGTCCGAGTCCGCCAGGGTAGGGGACCGCGGATGCACCGCCAACAGGCTGGCGGTGCATCCAGGCCCATTCTGACCGCGGCGGTAAAGCCGCGGTCAGAAAAGGGAAACCGGCGGTTTCCCGCCGGTTTTCCCCTGGGCTGCAGAATCCTCCATGGCGGCGCTGCAGGCAGCGCCGCCATGGGGATTCTGACCCCCTTCCCGCCAGCCTGGTTCTGGCGGTTTTGACCGCCAGAACCAGGCTGGCGGGAACGGGTGTCGTGGGGCCCCTGGGGGCCCCTGCAGTGCCCATGCCAATGGCATGGGCACTGCAGGGGCCCCCTAACAGGGCCCCACTTAGAATTTCAGTGTCTGCTTAGCAGACACTGAAATTCGCGGCGGGTGCTACTGCACCCGTCGCACCCCTTCCACTCCGCCGGCTCCATTCGGAGCCGGCTTCCTCGTGGAAGGGTGTTTCCCGCTGGGCTGGCGGGCGGCCTTTTGGCGGTCGCCCGCCAGCCCAGTGGGAAACCCAGAATGACCGCTGCGGTCTTTTGACCGCGGTACGGTCTTCTGGCGGTTCCCGCTTGGCGGGGCTTAGAATCAACCCCTAAGTTACATGGGAAAATTGTTTTTGTTTTAAGTTAATCAATTGTAAATTAGTAGTGAATACTGATGGTGTGAGAGATGAGGATGGTATTTGCACCACACAAACTTGGTGCAAACTCATATTTCTGCTATGTCCACTCCCTCATGCAAAACTAAGGATGTGGGTAAGGCTGAAAATTTGAGGCAGCTGTTTTTATCAAATATAGCATCAAATGAAGGTTCCAATCAAGAAAAGGAGAATTGTACTTGCTCTAGAAAGTCTATGAGCAGAAATATAAGAATCATTATAACATTGGAATGTTCTTGTTAGAAATGGGGTCTTTAGTTGGCAGTCAGGGTGCCTCCTGTCCAAGCAAGGACCCTCAATCTAGTCAGGGCAAAGGAGAAACCCACCCGATTAATCCCCGCTCACCCCCTTGGTAACTCGGCATGAGCAGGTTTAACCCAGAGACAATGTGTAAAGTATTTGTACCAACACACACAGTAATACAGTGAAAACACTAAAAAATGACTCAACACCAGGTTAGAAAAATAGCCAATATTTATCTGAACAAAACAAGACCAAAACAAAACAAAATCCAATCATATACAAGCAAAGTAATAATTTTTTAAATATTAAACTTCAATATCACGCTTAGAAACCCAAACGCTTCAATTAGGTGATATCAGAGCATTGTAAAGGAGTCACTCCCAGCAATCTGACTCCAATGGAGCCAGTCAAGGAGTTACACGGACCCCTAGGTAAAGTACCTTGTGAAAATGAGGAAACAAGCTGATGCACAGAGTTGGGGTTCGTGGAGTCCCTGGATCCGAGGTGGCGTCAGTTTGGGTGCTGCAGAGCGAAGGAGCGGAGGCGTCACAAAGAGGCATCTGGTCCTTGCTGTTGAGTGGTGGAGGTGAGGCGGCATCAGTGAGAAGTGTTAGATCTGAACACTTCTAGTGGAGTCAATATCCGGCAGGCACGACATGGTGCGGCAACTTCCACGAAGTTGCGGACTTTGGCGAGGCTGCAGGGGTGTCAGGCCTGCGGGGTCATCGCTTCGGTTGCAGGCGGTGTCACAGGATTCGGCAGTGGCATCAGTCTGGAGTCGTCATCCGAAGTTAGTTTCCTTGGTTTTCCCACCAGCTTCTAATTCTAAGGGTCCAGGGACTGGATTAGGGACCACTTGTCAGGGCAGGAGTCTCACCAAAGAGCTCAGGTGCTGGAAGAGAAAGTCTTTAATGGCCCTGAGACTTCAGAACAGGGGACAAGCTCAGTCCAAGCCCTTGGAGATTCTTTTCAAGCAGGAATATACCACAATGTCCATTATTTGTCCCCTTTCACAGGCAGAAGCAGCAACTGCAGCATAGCCCAACCAAGCAGCACTTCTCCTCAGCTCTTCAGCTCTTCTCATTGGCAGAGATTTGTTTTGGTTCCAGAAGTAAATCTTGAAGAAATCCAGAGTCTGGGGTTTAGGGACCACTCTTTATACCCCTTTCTGCCTTTGAAGATGCCCAACTTCAAAGAAAAGTCTCTGTTGTTTACAGGATCCTGCCTTGCCCAAGCCATGTCCCAGGCACACACCAGGGGGTAGGAGACTGAATTGTGTAAGGGCAGACACAGCCCATTCAGGTGTAAGTGACCACTTCTTCCTCCACTCTTTGCCAGATGGCTCATCAGGATATGCAGGCTACAACCCAGCTCCCTTTGCGTCACTGTCTAGAGGAGATTCACAACAGCTCAACTGTCAGTTTGACCAAGACAGGGAATCCACAAACAGACAGAGTCACAGATTTGTTAAAGAAAGAAAATATCTACTTTCTAAAAGTGGCATTTTCAAACTAACAATCTAAAAATCTAAAAATCTAAAAACCTACTTTACCACAAGATTTATTTTAAAATTGTGAGTTCGGAGACCCCAACCTCCAGATATCTATCAGCTCTCAAAAGGAAACTTCACTTAAGAGATATTTAAAGGCAGCCCCCATGTTAACCCATGAGAGAGCTAGGCCTTGCAACAGTGAAAAAAGAATTTGGCAGTATTTTACTGTTAGGACATGTAAACAAATCAGTACATGTCCCACCTATAACATACACTGCACCCTGCCCATGGGGCTACCTAGAGCCTACCTTAGGGTGCCTTACATGTATAAAAAGGAAATGTTTTGGGCATGGCAAGTGGGTACCCTTGCCAGGCCAAATTGGAAGTTTAAAACTGCACACACAGACACTGCAGTTGCAGGTCTGAGCCATGTTTACATGTGGGTGGCACAACCAGTGCTGCAGACCCACCAGTAGTATTTGATTTACAGGCCCTGGGCACCTCTAGTGCACTATACTAGGGACTTACTAGTAAATCAATGTGCCAATTATGGAAAATCCAATTACACATACATTGTACACATGGAGCACTTGCACTTTAGCACTGGTCAGAGTAGCAAAAACAGAGTGTAGCACAGTCAAAACATGGGTAGCCGAGGCAGACAAGACAGGGGAATACATGCTGAGGAAGCCAGGTCTAACAATTCTCCTATGAAGACAATGAAGTGGCTCTAGGTTTATAATGGCTAGTATAAGCCTTCTGCTCCAACATTCCAATGTTTTTTTCTTTCTGCCTCTCCCGTTTAAATTTGAAAATTCTACATTAAGTGGGTGAAATATTCTAATATCCTTATAGCTATTCTGCTTCAGGCTATACCTGTAAAATTAAAGGCCTTCACCTTTGTTATAGGCTCTCACTGAAGTATACCCCCAGCAACTGTCTACATATGGGATAAAGACCCCCTGCCATACATGATAAGGACATTGCAAGTCACCTTGGAGTTCCATGGTCATCTTGAGGAATAAAGCTGAAGGTTATGGAACTCTAAGGTGACTTGCAAAATCCTTATCATCTATGGCATTTGGTGTTTTATCCCTTATAAAACATGGTCAGTGTTTTATTCCTTATAAGACTTGTTCACACCATCAACCTTTACCACAAACCACTTATGCCCTTGCTGTTTAGCTTTTTTATATCAAAGAGAAAGCATGTTTGCAAACATGATAGGTAACATTTGAATCGTCAGTAGAAAATTAAACACATTAAAAATCCATTAAGACTGTATTGCAAAAAAATACTGGAACCAGTTTACATGTAATTTTTAAAAGGTGCAGTTATTCAGAATGTGTAGAAACATGTAGAAAGAATATAACTTTTATATAACTACCTCAGGACTTCAAAAATAAACATGTTGCACAAAATCTCCTTTCTCCTTATCATTTCACAGAAAAACAGATATAAAAGGCAAGTTTCATTCTTGCTTTAAACAGCTGGTTTAATTATGTTGTGACATGATCAGCCCTTCCCCTTGGCTGATGTCTCTAGCAACAGACATTGTGATTTCAGAACTCAGCTGTAAAAAGTTATGACAGTTGACTTCTGGTGGAAATTCTTTATTATCAGTGACTGTGTGCCTATTACAAAGGAATTAGAGACAGGGTTTTATACTGGGATTGCAGAATCCTGCATATCACAAGGCTACTTTCTATCTCAAGGGAGGAAGAGTGTCTATCCGCCTGCCAAGGTGGACAGCAGCAAGTCTCAGTAACTAATACTAAAGCATACCATTACATCTTTGAAATCAAGAGGAGATACATTATCCAAAGTTCCCACAATAATATGAACCAATCAAAAATCAGTGTTCCCAATGTACTTGGTGTCAGCTTTTTTTCTCACAGATAGTACAATGCCAGGTTCCTCCATCTTTGCGGCCACCATGATATCTCGCAAAGGAGTATCCACCTTCTCTGCTTCCTATTCCATTCAGGAGCTGGTAATCAATGTCCAACCAATTCATTGCATCAAACATGACTTTCTAAGAACAAGATAACAGAAAGTACATTTTTAATGCGAACACAGTGACTCTTCTGCTGAAAACAAAAGGAAAGTTAAGCACATCAAGCAAAACCACATTTAGTGTTACAACACACATATCCCAACAATAGCTACATTTAAAAAGTAAAAATCACTTGTTTCACTAAATCTAAATGTAAAATAATGTGTGCACACATATAAGTAATCATGGTTAAGCATGTTTCAAGTTAACATATTATTAAGAGCAAACAAAAGCTAATGACTTAGAGTTACCAATACTAACAACAATTATTTGGGCAACAGGATGATGGCATGATTAAAGACAAGACTTATGATTAACCCCTTCGCTGCCAGGCCTTTTCCCCCTCCTGTGCCAGGCCTTTTTTTGCCTATTTGGGGCAGTTCGCGCTTAGGCCCTCATAACTTTATGTCCACATAAGCTAACGAAGCCAAATTTGCGTCCTTTTTTTCCAACATCCTAGGGATTCTAGAGGTACCCAGACTTTGTGTGTTCCCTTGAAGGAGGCCAAGAAATTGGCCAAAATACAGTGAAAATTTCGTTTTTTTCAAAAACATTGGAAAAAGTGGCTGCAGAAGAAGGCTTGTGGATTTCCCCCTGAAAATGGCATCAACAAAGGGTTTGCAGTGCTAAACTCAGCAGCTTCCTAGCTTTCAGGAACAGGCAGACTTGAATCAGAAAACCCAATTTTTCAACACAATTTTGGCATTTTACTGGGGCATACCCCATTTTTGCATTTTTTTGTGCTTTCAGCCTCCTTCCAGTCAGTGACAGGAATGGGCATGAAACCAATGCTGGATCCCAGAAACCTAACCATTTCTGAAAAGTAGACAAAATTCTGAATTCAGCAAGGGGTCATTTGTGTAGATCCTACAAGGGTTTCCTACAGAAAATAACAGCTGAAAAAGAAAAATATTGAAATTGAGGTGAAAAAACCATCAATTTTTCTCTACGTTTTACTCTGTAATTTTTCCCTGCACTGTCAGATTATGGAAAGCCATATACCATTACGTCTGCTGGACTCCTCTGGTTGCGGGGATATATAGGGCTTGTAGGTTCATCAAGAACCCGAGGAACCCAGAGCCAATAAATGAGCTGCACCCTGCAGTGCGTTTTCATTCTATACCGGGTATACAGCAATTCATTTGCTGAAATATAAAGAGTAAAAAATTGCTATCAAGAAAACCTTTGCATTTCCAAAAAGGGCACAAGATAAGGTGCTGAGGAGCAGTGGTTATTTGCACATCTCTGAATTCCGGGGTGACCATACTAGCATGTGAATTATAGGGAATTTCTCAAATAGATGTCTTTTTTACACACTCTCCTATATTTGGAAGGAAAAAATGTAGAGAAAGACAAGGGGCAATAGCACTTGTTTTGCTAATCTATGTTCCCCCAAGTCTCCCGATAAAAATGATACCTCACTTGTGTGGGTAGGCCTAGCGCCCGCGACAGGAAACGCCCCAAAACGCAACGTGGACACATCCCATTTTTTTTAAAGAAAACAGAGGTGCCTACCTGTAGCTTTTGGCCTCTAGCTCAGCTGGCACCTATGGAAACCTACCAAACCTGTGCATTTCTGAAAACTAGAGACCTAGGGGAATCCAAGATGGGGTGACTTGCGGGGCTCGGACCAGGTTCTGTTACCCAGAATCCTTTGCAAACCTCAAAATTTGGCTAAAAAAACACATGTTCCTCACATTTCTGTGGCAGAAAGTTCTGGAATCTGAGAGGAGCCACAAATTTCCTTCCACCCAGCATTCCCCCAAGTCTCCCGATAAAAATGATACCTCACTTGCGTGGGTAGGCCTAGCGCCCGCGACAGGAAACACCCCAAAGCGCAACGTGGACACATCCTAAATTTTGGAAGAAAACAGAGGTGTTTTTTGCGAAGTGCCTACCTGTAGATTTTGGCCTCTAGCTCAGCCGGCACCTAGGGAAACCTACCAAACCTGTGTATTTCTGAAAACTAGAGACCTAGGGGAATCCAAGGAGGGGTGACTTGCGGGGCTCGGACCAGGTTCTGTTACCCAGAATCCTTTGCAAACCTCAAAATTTGGCTAAAAAAACACATGTTCCTCACATTTCTGTGGCAGAAAGTTCTGGAATCTGAGAGGAGCTACAAATATCCTTCCACCCAGCGTTCCCCCAAGTCTCCCGATAAAAATGATACCTCACTTGCGTGGGTAGGCCTAGCGCCCGCGACAGGAAACACCTCAAAGCGCAACGTGGACACATCCTAAATTTTGGAAGAAAACAGAGGTGTTTTTTGCGAAGTGCCTACCTGTAGATTTTGGCCTCTAGCTCAGCCGGCACCTAGGGAAACCTACCAAACCTGTGCATTTCTGAAAACTAGAGACCTAGGGGAATCCAAGGAGGGGTGACTTGCGGGGCTCGGACCAGGTTCTGTTACCCAGAATCCTTTGCAAACCTCAAAATTTGGCTAAAAAAACACATGTTCCTCACATTTCTGTGGCAGAAAGTTCTGGAATCTGAGAGGAGCCACAAATTTCCTTCCACCCAGCGTTCCCCCAATTCTCCCGATACAAATGATACCTCACTTGCGTGGGTAGGCCTAGCGCCTGCGACAGGAAACACCTCAAAGCGCAACGTGGACACATCCTAAATTTTGGAAGAAAACAGAGGTGTTTTTTGCGAAGTGCCTACCTGTAGATTTTGGCTTCTAGCTCAGCCGGCACCTAGGGAAACCTACCAAACCTGTGCATTTCTGAAAACTAGAGACCTAGGGGAATCCAAGGAGGGGTGACTTGCGGGGCTCGGACCAGGTTCTGTTACCCAGAATCCTTTGCAAACCTCAAAATTTGGCTAAAAAAACACATGTTCCTCACATTTCTGTGGCAGAAAGTTCTGGAATCTGAGAGGAGCCACAAATTTCCTTCCACCCAGCGTTCCCCCAAGTCTCCCGATAAAAATGATACCTCACTTGCGTGGGTAGGCCTAGCGCCCGTGACAGGAAACACCCCAAAGCGCAACGTGGACACATCCTAAATTTTGGAAGAAAACAGAGGTGTTTTTTGCGAAGTGCCTACCTGTAGATTTTGGCCTCTAGCTCAGTCGGCACCTAGGGAAACCTAGCAAACCTGTATATTTCTGAAAACTAGAGACCTAGGGGAATCCAAGGAGGGGTGACTTGCGGGGCTCGGACCAGGTTCTGTTACCCAGAATCCTTTGCAAACCTCAAAATTTGGCTAAAAAAACACATGTTCCTCACATTTCTGTGGCAGAAAGTTCTGGAATCTGAGAGGAGCCACAAATATCCTTCCACCCAGCGTTCCCCCAAGTCTCCCGATAAAAATGATACCTCACTTGCGTGGGTAGGCCTAGCGCCCGCGACAGGAAACACCTCAAAGCGCAAAGTGGACACATCCTAAATTTTGGAAGAAAACAGAGGTGTTTTTTGCGAAGTGCCTACCTGTAGATTTTGGCCTCTAGCTCAGCCGGCACCTAGGGAAACCTACCAAACCTGTGCATTTCTGAAAACTAGAGACCTAGGGGAATCCAAGGAGGGGTGACTTGCGGGGCTCGGACCAGGTTCTGTTACCCAGAATCCTTTGCAAACCTCAAAATTTGGCTAAAAAAACACATGTTCCTCACATTTCTGTGGCAGAAAGTTCTGGAATCTGAGAGGAGCCACAAATTTCTATCCACCCAGCGTTCCCCCAAGTCTCCCGATAAAAATGATACCTCACTTGCGTGGGTAGGCCTAGCGCCCGCGACAGGAAACACCCCAAAGCGCAACGTGGACACATCCTAAATTTTGGAAGAAAACAGAGGTGTTTTTTGCGAAGTGCCTACCTGTAGATTTTGGCCTCTAGCTCAGACGGCACCTAGGGAAACCTACCAAACCTGTGCATTTCTGAAAGCTAGAGACCTAGGGGAATCCAAGGAGGGGTGACTTGCGGGGCTCGGACCAGGTTCTGTTACCCAGAATCCTTTGCAAACCTCAAAATTTGGCTGAAAAAACACATGTTCCTCACATTTCTGTGGCAGAAAGTTCTGGAATCTGAGAGGAGCCACAAATTTCCTTCCACCCAGCGTTCCCCCAAGTCTCCCGATAAAAATGATACCTCACTTGCGTGGGTAGGCCTAGCGCCTGCGACAGGAAACCCCCCAAAGCGCAACGTGGACACATCCTAAATTTTGGAAGAAAACAGAGGTGTTTTTTGCGAAGTGCCTACCTGTAGATTTTGGCCTCTAGCTCAGCCGGCACCTAGGGAAACGTACCATCCTGTGCATTTCTGAAAACTAGAGACCTAGGGGAATCCAAGGAGGGGTGACTTGCGGGGCTCGGACCAGGTTCTGTTACCCAGAATCCTTTGCAAACCTCAAAATTTGGCTAAAAAAACACATGATCCTCACATTTCTGTGGCAGAAAGTTCTGGAATCTGAGAGGAGCCACAAATTTCCTTCCACCCAGCGTTCCCCCAAGTCTCCCGATAAAAATGATACCTCACTTGCGTGGGTAGGCCTAGCGCCCGCGACAGGAAACACCCCAAAGCGCAACGTGGACACATCCTAAATTTTGGAAGAAAACAGAGGTGTTTTTTGCGAAGTGCCTGCCTGTAGATTTTGGCCTCTAGCTCAGCCGGCACCTAGGGAAACCTACCAAACCTGTGCATTTCTGAAAACTAGAGACCTAGGGGAATCCAAGGAGGGGTGACTTGCGGGGCTCGGACCAGGTTCTGTTACCCAGAATCCTTTGCAAACCTCAAAATTTGGCTAAAAAAACACATGTTCCTCACATTTCTGTGGCAGAAAGTTCTGGAATCTGAGAGGAGCCACAAATTTCCTTCCACCCAGCGTTCCCCCAAGTCTCCCGGTAAAAATGATACCTCACTTGCGTGGGTAGGCCTAGCGCCCGCGACAGGAAACACCTCAAAGCGCAACGTGGACACATCCTAAATTTTGGAAGAAAACAGAGGTGTTTTTTGCGAAGTGCCTACCTGTAGATTTTGGCCTCTAGCTCAGCCGGCACCTAGGGAAACCTACCAAACCTGTGCATTTCTGAAAACTAGAGACCTAGGGGAATCCAAGGAGGGGTGACTTGCGGGGCTCGGACCAGGTTCTGTTACCCAGAATCCTTTGCAAACCTCAAAATTTGGCTAAAAAAACACATGTTCCTCACATTTCTGTGGCAGAAAGTTCTGGAATCTGAGAGGAGCCACAAATTTCCTTCCACCCAGCGTTCCCCCAATTCTCCCGATAAAAATGATACCTCACTTGCGTGGGTAGGCCTAGCGCCTGCGACAGGAAACACCTCAAAGCGCAACGTGGACACATCCTAAATTTTGGAAGAAAACAGAGGTGTTTTTTGCGAAGTGCCTACCTGTAGATTTTGGCTTCTAGCTCAGCCGGCACCTAGGGAAACCTACCAAACCTGTGCATTTCTGAAAACTAGAGACCTAGGGGAATCCAAGGAGGGGTGACTTGCGGGGCTCGGACCAGGTTCTGTTACCCAGAATCCTTTGCAAACCTCAAAATTTGGCTAAAAAAACACATGTTCCTCACATTTCTGTGGCAGAAAGTTCTGGAATCTGAGAGGAGCCACAAATTTCCTTCCACCCAGCGTTCCCCCAAGTCTCCCGATAAAAATGATACCTCACTTGCGTGGGTAGGCCTAGCGCCCGTGACAGGAAACACCCCAAAGCGCAACGTGGACACATCCTAAATTTTGGAAGAAAACAGAGGTGTTTTTTGCGAAGTGCCTACCTGTAGATTTTGGCCTCTAGCTCAGTCGGCACCTAGGGAAACCTAGCAAACCTGTATATTTCTGAAAACTAGAGACCTAGGGGAATCCAAGGAGGGGTGACTTGCGGGGCTCGGACCAGGTTCTGTTACCCAGAATCCTTTGCAAACCTCAAAATTTGGCTAAAAAAACACATGTTCCTCACATTTCTGTGGCAGAAAGTTCTGGAATCTGAGAGGAGCCACAAATATCCTACCACCCAGCGTTCCCCCAAGTCTCCCGATAAAAATGATACCTCACTTGCGTGGGTAGGCCTAGCGCCCGCGACAGGAAACACCTCAAAGCGCAAAGTGGACACATCCTAAATTTTGGAAGAAAACAGAGGTGTTTTTTGCGAAGTGCCTACCTGTAGATTTTGGCCTCTAGCTCAGCCGGCACCTAGGGAAACCTACCAAACCTGTGCATTTCTGAAAACTAGAGACCTAGGGGAATCCAAGGAGGGGTGACTTGCGGGGCTCGGACCAGGTTCTGTTACCCAGAATCCTTTGCAAACCTCAAAATTTGGCTAAAAAAACACATGTTCCTCACATTTCTGTGGCAGAAAGTTCTGGAATCTGAGAGGAGCCACAAATTTCTATCCACCCAGCGTTCCCCCAAGTCTCCCGATAAAAATGATACCTCACTTGCGTGGGTAGGCCTAGCGCCCGCGACAGGAAACTCCCCAAAGCGCAACGTGGACACATCCTAAATTTTGGAAGAAAACAGAGGTGTTTTTTGCGAAGTGCCTACCTGTAGATTTTGGCCTCTAGCTCAGACGGCACCTAGGGAAACCTACCAAACCTGTGCATTTCTGAAAACTAGAGACCTAGGGGAATCCAAGGAGGGGTGACTTGCGGGGCTCGGACCAGGTTCTGTTACCCAGAATCCTTTGCAAACCTCAAAATTTGGCTGAAAAAACACATGTTCCTCACATTTCTGTGGCAGAAAGTTCTGGAATCTGAGAGGAGCCACAAATTTCCTTCCACCCAGCGTTCCCCCAAGTCTCCCGATAAAAATGATACCTCACTTGCGTGGGTAGGCCTAGCGCCTGCGACAGGAAACACCCCAAAGCGCAACGTGGACACATCCTAAATTTTGGAAGAAAACAGAGGTGTTTTTTGCGAAGTGCCTACCTGTAGATTTTGGCCTCTAGCTCAGCCGGCACCTAGGGAAACCTACCATCCTGTGCATTTCTGAAAACTAGAGACCTAGGGGAATCCAAGGAGGGGTGACTTGCGGGGCTCGGACCAGGTTCTGTTACCCAGAATCCTTTGCAAACCTCAAAATTTGGCTAAAAAAACACATGTTCCTCACATTTCTGTGGCAGAAAGTTCTGGAATCTGAGAGGAGCCACAAATTTCCTTCCACCCAGCGTTCCCCCAAGTCTCCCGATAAAAATGATACCTCACTTGCGTGGGTAGGCCTAGCGCCCGCGACAGGACACACCCCAAAGCGCAACGTGGACACATCCTAAATTTTGGAAGAAAACAGAGGTGTTTTTTGCGAAGTGTCTACCTGTAGATTTTGGCCTCTAGCTCAGCCGGCACCTAGGGAAACCTACCAAACCTGTGCATTTCTGAAAACTAGAGACCTAGGGGAATCCAAGGAGGGGTGACTTGCGGGGCTCGGACCAGGTTCTGTTACCCAGAATCCTTTGCAAACCTCAAAATTTGGCTAAAAAAACACATGTTCCTCACATTTCTGTGGCAGAAAGTTCTGGAATCTGAGAGGAGCCACAAATTTCCTTCCACCCAGCGTTCCCCCAAGTCTCCCGATAAAAATGATACCTCACTTGCGTGGGTAGGCCTAGCGCCCGCGACAGGAAACACCCCAAAGCGCAACGTGGACACATCCTAAATTTTGGAAGAAAACAGAGGTGTTTTTTGCGAAGTGCCTACCTGTAGATTTTGGCCTCTAGCTCAGCCGGCACCTAGGGAAACCTACCAAACCTGTGTATTTCTGAAAACTAGAGACCTAGGGGAATCCAAGGAGGGGTGACTTGCGGGGCTCGGACCAGGTTCTGTTACCCAGAATCCTTTGCAAACCTCAAAATTTGGCTAAAAAAACACATGTTCCTCACATTTCTGTGGCAGAAAGTTCTGGAATCTGAGAGGAGCCACAAATATCCTTCCACCCAGCGTTCCCCCAAGTCTCCCGATAAAAATGATACCTCACTTGCGTGGGTAGGCCTAGCGCCCGCGACAGGAAACACCTCAAAGCGCAACGTGGACACATCCTAAATTTTGGAAGAAAACAGAGGTGTTTTTTGCGAAGTGCCTACCTGTAGATTTTGGCCTCTAGCTCAGCCGGCACCTAGGGAAACCTACCAAACCTGTGCATTTCTGAAAACTAGAGACCTAGGGGAATCCAAGGAGTGGTGACTTGCGGGGCTCGGACCAGGTTCTGTTACCCAGAATCCTTTGCAAACCTCAAAATTTGGCTAAAAAAACACATGTTCCTCACATTTCTGTGGCAGAAAGTTCTGGAATCTGAGAGGAGCCACAAATATCCTACCACCCAGCGTTCCCCCAAGTCTCCCGATAAAAATGATACCTCACTTGCGTGGGTAGGCCTAGCGCCCGCGACAGGAAACACCTCAAAGCGCAAAGTGGACACATCCTAAATTTTGGAAGAAAACAGAGGTGTTTTTTGCGAAGTGCCTACCTGTAGATTTTGGCCTCTAGCTCAGCCGGCACCTAGGGAAACCTACCAAACCTGTGCATTTCTGAAAACTAGAGACCTAGGGGAATCCAAGGAGGGGTGACTTGCGGGGCTCGGACCAGGTTCTGTTACCCAGAATCCTTTGCAAACCTCAAAATTTGGCTAAAAAAACACATGTTCCTCACATTTCTGTGGCAGAAAGTTCTGGAATCTGAGAGGAGCCACAAATTTCTATCCACCCAGCGTTCCCCCAAGTCTCCCGATAAAAATGATACCTCACTTGCGTGGGTAGGCCTAGCGCCCGCGACAGGAAACTCCCCAAAGCGCAACGTGGACACATCCTAAATTTTGGAAGAAAACAGAGGTGTTTTTTGCGAAGTGCCTACCTGTAGATTTTGGCCTCTAGCTCAGACGGCACCTAGGGAAACCTACCAAACCTGTGCATTTCTGAAAACTAGAGACCTAGGGGAATCCAAGGAGGGGTGACTTGCGGGGCTCGGACCAGGTTCTGTTACCCAGAATCCTTTGCAAACCTCAAAATTTGGCTGAAAAAACACATGTTCCTCACATTTCTGTGGCAGAAAGTTCTGGAATCTGAGAGGAGCCACAAATTTCCTTCCACCCAGCGTTCCCCCAAGTCTCCCGATAAAAATGATACCTCACTTGCGTGGGTAGGCCTAGCGCCTGCGACAGGAAACACCCCAAAGCGCAACGTGGACACATCCTAAATTTTGGAAGAAAACAGAGGTGTTTTTTGCGAAGTGCCTACCTGTAGATTTTGGCCTCTAGCTCAGCCGGCACCTAGGGAAACCTACCATCCTGTGCATTTCTGAAAACTAGAGACCTAGGGGAATCCAAGGAGGGGTGACTTGCGGGGCTCGGACCAGGTTCTGTTACCCAGAATCCTTTGCAAACCTCAAAATTTGGCTAAAAAAACACATGTTCCTCACATTTCTGTGGCAGAAAGTTCTGGAATCTGAGAGGAGCCACAAATTTCCTTCCACCCAGCGTTCCCCCAAGTCTCCCGATAAAAATGATACCTCACTTGCGTGGGTAGGCCTAGCGCCCGCGACAGGACACACCCCAAAGCGCAACGTGGACACATCCTAAATTTTGGAAGAAAACAGAGGTGTTTTTTGCGAAGTGTCTACCTGTAGATTTTGGCCTCTAGCTCAGCCGGCACCTAGGGAAACCTACCAAACCTGTGCATTTCTGAAAACTAGAGACCTAGGGGAATCCAAGGAGGGGTGACTTGCGGGGCTCGGACCAGGTTCTGTTACCCAGAATCCTTTGCAAACCTCAAAATTTGGCTAAAAAAACACATGTTCCTCACATTTCTGTGGCAGAAAGTTCTGGAATCTGAGAGGAGCCACAAATTTCCTTCCACCCAGCGTTCCCCCAAGTCTCCCGATAAAAATGATACCTCACTTGCGTGGGTAGGCCTAGCGCCCGCGACAGGAAACACCCCAAAGCGCAACGTGGACACATCCTAAATTTTGGAAGAAAACAGAGGTGTTTTTTGCGAAGTGCCTACCTGTAGATTTTGGCCTCTAGCTCAGCCGGCACCTAGGGAAACCTACCAAACCTGTGTATTTCTGAAAACTAGAGACCTAGGGGAATCCAAGGAGGGGTGACTTGCGGGGCTCGGACCAGGTTCTGTTACCCAGAATCCTTTGCAAACCTCAAAATTTGGCTAAAAAAACACATGTTCCTCACATTTCTGTGGCAGAAAGTTCTGGAATCTGAGAGGAGCCACAAATATCCTTCCACCCAGCGTTCCCCCAAGTCTCCCGATAAAAATGATACCTCACTTGCGTGGGTAGGCCTAGCGCCCGCGACAGGAAACACCTCAAAGCGCAACGTGGACACATCCTAAATTTTGGAAGAAAACAGAGGTGTTTTTTGCGAAGTGCCTACCTGTAGATTTTGGCCTCTAGCTCAGCCGGCACCTAGGGAAACCTACCAAACCTGTGCATTTCTGAAAACTAGAGACCTAGGGGAATCCAAGGAGTGGTGACTTGCGGGGCTCGGACCAGGTTCTGTTACCCAGAATCCTTTGCAAACCTCAAAATTTGGCTAAAAAAACACATGTTCCTCACATTTCTGTGGCAGAAAGTTCTGGAATCTGAGAGGAGCCACAAATTTCCTTCCACCCAGCGTTCCCCCAAGTCTCCCGATAAAAATGATACCTCACTTGCGTGGGTAGGCCTAGCGCCCGCGACAGGAAACACCCCAAAGCGCAACGTGGACACATCCTAAATTTTGGAAGACAACAGAGGTGTTTTTTGCGAAGTGCCTACCTGTAGATTTTGGCCTCTAGCTCAGACGGCACCTAGGGAAACCTACCAAACCTGTGTATTTCTGAAAACTAGAGACCTAGGGGAATCCAAGGAGGGGTGACTTGCGGGGCTCGGACCAGGTTCTGTTACCCAGAATCCTTTGCAAACCTCAAAATTTGGCTGAAAAAACACATGTTCATCACATTTCTGTGGCAGAAAGTTCTGGAATCTGAGAGGAGCCACAAATTTCCTTCCACCCAGCGTTCCCCCAAGTCTCCCGATAAAAATGATACCTCACTTGCGTGGGTAGGCCTAGCGCCCGCGACAGGAAACACCCCAAAGCGCAATGTGGACACATCCTAAATTTTGGAAGAAAACAGAGGTGTTTTTTGCGAAGTGCCTACCTGTAGATTTTGGCCTCTAGCTCAGCCGGCACCTAGGGAAACCTACCAAACCTGTGCATTTCTGAAATCTAGAGACCTAGGGGAATCCAAGGAGGGGTGACTTGCGGGGCTCGGACCAGGTTCTGTTACCCAGAATCCTTTGCAAACCTCAAAATTTGGCTAAAAAAACACATGTTCCTCACATTTCTGTGGCAGAAAGTTCTGGAATCTGAGAGGAGCCACAAATTTCCTTCCACCCAGCGTTCCCCCAAGTCTCCCGATAAAAATGATACCTCACTTGCGTGGGTAGGCCTAGCGCCCGCGACAGGAAACACCCCAAAGCGCAACGTGGACACATCCTAAATTTTGGAAGAAAACAGAGGTGTTTTTTGCGAAGTGCCTACCTGTAGATTTTGGCCTCTAGCTCAGCCGTCACCTAGGGAAACCTACCAAACCTGTGAATTTCTGAAAACTAGAGACCTAGGGGAATCCAAGGAGGGGTGACTTGCGGGGCTCGGACCAGGTTCTGTTACCCAGAATCCTTTGCAAACCTCAAAATTTGGCTAAAAAAACACATGTTCCTCACATTTCTGTGGCAGAAAGTTCTGGAATCTGAGAGGAGCCACAAATTTCCTTCCACCCAGCGTTCCCCCAAGTCTCCCGATAAAAATGATACCTCACTTGCGTGGGTAGGCCTAGCGCCCGCGACAGGACACACCCCAAAGCGCAACGTGGACACATCCTAAATTTTGGAAGAAAACAGAGGTGTTTTTTGCAAAGTGTCTACCTGTAGATTTTGTCCTCTAGCTCAGCCGACACCTAGGGAAACCTACCAAATCTGTGCATTTCTGAAAACTAGAGACCTAGGGGAATCCAAGGAGGGGTGACTTGCGGGGCTCGGACCAGGTTCTGTTACCCAGAATCCTTTGCAAACCTCAAAATTTGGCTAAAAAAAACACATGTTCCTCACATTTCTGTGGCAGAAAGTTCTGGAATCTGAGAGGAGCCACAAATTTCCTTCCACCCAGCGTTCCCCCAAGTCTCCCGATAAAAATGATACCTCACTTGCGTGGGTAGGCCTAGCGCCCGCGACAGGAAACACCCCAAAGCGCAACGTGGACACATCCTAAACTTTGGAAGAAAACAGAGGTGTTTTTTGCGAAGTGCCTACCTGTAGATTTTGGCCTCTAGCTCAGCCGGCACCTAGGGAAACCTACCAAACCTGTGTATTTCTGAAAACTAGAGACCTAGGGGAATCCAAGGAGTGGTGACTTGCGGGGCTCGGACCAGGTTCTGTTACCCAGAATCCTTTGCAAACCTCAAAATTTGGCTAAAAAAACACATGTTCCTCACATTTCTGTGGCAGAAAGTTCTGGAATCTGAGAGGAGCCACAAATTTCCTTCCACCCAGCGTTCCCCCAAGTCTCCCGATAAAAATGATACCTCACTTGCGTGGGTAGGCCTAGCGCCCGCGACAGGAAACACCCCAAAGCGCAACGTGGACATATCCTAAATTTTGGAAGAAAACAGAGGTGTTTTTTGCGAAGTGCCTACCTGTAGATTTTGGCCTCTAGCTCAGACGGCACCTAGGGAAACCTACCAAACCTGTGTATTTCTGAAAACTAGAGACCTAGGGGAATCCAAGGAGGGGTGACTTGCGGGGCTCGGACCAGGTTCTGTTACCCAGAATCCTTTGCAAACCTCAAAATTTGGCTGAAAAAACACATGTTCATCACATTTCTGTGGCAGAAAGTTCTGGAATCTGAGAGGAGCCACAAATTTCCTTCCACCCAGCGTTCCCCCAAGTCTCCCGATAAAAATGATACCTCACTTGCGTGGGTAGGCCTAGCGCCCGCGACAGGAAACACCCCAAAGCGCAACGTGGACACATCCTAAATTTTGGAAGAAAACAGAGGTGTTTTTTGCGAAGTGCCTACCTGTAGATTTTGGCCTCTAGCTCAGCCGGCACCTAGGGAAACCTACCAAACCTGTGCATTTCTGAAATCTAGAGACCTAGGGGAATCCAAGGAGGGGTGACTTGCGGGGCTCGGACCAGGTTCTGTTACCCAGAATCCTTTGCAAACCTCAAAATTTGGCTAAAAAAACACATGTTCCTCACATTTCTGTGGCAGAAAGTTCTGGAATCTGAGAGGAGCCACAAATTTCCTTCCACCCAGCGTTCCCCCAAGTCTCCCGATAAAAATGATACCTCACTTGCGTGGGTAGGCCTAGCGCCCGCGACAGGAAACACCCCAAAGCGCAACGTGGACACATCCTAAATTTTGGAAGAAAACAGAGGTGTTTTTTGCGAAGTGCCTACCTGTAGATTTTGGCCTCTAGCTCAGCCGGCACCTAGGGAAACCTACCAAACCTGTGCATTTCTGAAAACTAGAGACCTAGGGGAATCCAAGGAGGGGTGACTTGCGGGGCTCGGACCAGGTTCTGTTACCCAGAATCCTTTGCAAACCTCAAAATTTGGCTAAAAAAACACATGTTCCTCACATTTCTGTGGCAGAAAGTTCTGGAATCTGAGAGGAGCCACAAATTTCTATCCACCCAGCGTTCCCCCAAGTCTCCCGATAAAAATGATACCTCACTTGCGTGGGTAGGCCTAGCGCCCGCGACAGGAAACTCCCCAAAGCGCAACGTGGACACATCCTAAATTTTGGAAGAAAACAGAGGTGTTTTTTGCGAAGTGCCTACCTGTAGATTTTGGCCTCTAGCTCAGACGGCACCTAGGGAAACCTACCAAACCTGTGCATTTCTGAAAACTAGAGACCTAGGGGAATCCAAGGAGGGGTGACTTGCGGGGCTCGGACCAGGTTCTGTTACCCAGAATCCTTTGCAAACCTCAAAATTTGGCTGAAAAAACACATGTTCCTCACATTTCTGTGGCAGAAAGTTCTGGAATCTGAGAGGAGCCACAAATTTCCTTCCACCCAGCGTTCCCCCAAGTCTCCCGATAAAAATGATACCTCACTTGCGTGGGTAGGCCTAGCGCCTGCGACAGGAAACACCCCAAAGCGCAACATGGACACATCCTAAATTTTGGAAGAAAACAGAGGTGTTTTTTGCGAAGTGCCTACCTGTAGATTTTGGCCTCTAGCTCAGCCGGCACCTAGGGAAACCTACCATCCTGTGCATTTCTGAAAACTAGAGACCTAGGGGAATCCAAGGAGGGGTGACTTGCGGGGCTCGGACCAGGTTCTGTTACCCAGAATCCTTTGCAAACCTCAAAATTTGGCTAAAAAAACACATGTTCCTCACATTTCTGTGGCAGAAAGTTCTGGAATCTGAGAGGAGCCACAAATTTCCTTCCACCCAGCGTTCCCCCAAGTCTCCCGATAAAAATGATACCTCACTTGCGTGGGTAGGCCTAGCGCCCGCGACAAGAAACACCCCAAAGCGCAACGTGGACACATCCTAAATTTTGGAAGAAAACAGAGGTGTTTTTTGCGAAGTGCCTACCTGTAGATTTTGGCCTCTAGCTCAGCCGGCACCTAGGGAAACCTACCAAACCTGTGTATTTCTGAAAACTAGAGACCTAGGGGAATCCAAGGAGGGGTGACTTGCGGGGCTCGGACCAGGTTCTGTTACCCAGAATCCTTTGCAAACCTCAAAATTTGGCTAAAAAAACACATGTTCCTCAAATTTCTGTGGCAGAAAGTTCTGGAATCTGAGAGGAGCCACAAATATCCTTCCACCCAGCGTTCCCCCAAGTCTCCCGATAAAAATGATACCTCACTTGCGTGGGTAGGCCTAGCGCCCGCGACAGGAAACACCTCAAAGCGCAACGTGGACACATCCTAAATTTTGGAAGAAAACAGAGGTGTTTTTTGCGAAGTGCCTACCTGTAGATTTTGGCCTCTAGCTCAGCCGGCACCTAGGGAAACCTACCAAACCTGTGCATTTCTGAAAACTAGAGACCTAGGGGAATCCAAGGAGTGGTGACTTGCGGGGCTCGGACCAGGTTCTGTTACCCAGAATCCTTTGCAAACCTCAAAATTTGGCAAAAAAAAACACATGTTCCTCACATTTCTGTGGCAGAAAGTTCTGGAATCTGAGAGGAGCCACAAATTTCCTTCCACCCAGCGTTCCCCCAAGTCTCCCGATAAAAATGATACCTCACTTGCGTGGGTAGGCCTAGCGCCCGCGACAGGAAACACCCCAAAGCGCAACGTGGACACATCCTAAATTTTGGAAGACAACAGAGGTGTTTTTTGCGAAGTGCCTACCTGTAGATTTTGGCCTCTAGCTCAGACGGCACCTAGGGAAACCTACCAAACCTGTGTATTTCTGAAAACTAGAGACCTAGGGGAATCCAAGGAGGGGTGACTTGCGGGGCTCGGACCAGGTTCTGTTACCCAGAATCCTTTGCAAACCTCAAAATTTGGCTGAAAAAACACATGTTCATCACATTTCTGTGGCAGAAAGTTCTGGAATCTGAGAGGAGCCACAAATTTCCTTCCACCCAGCGTTCCCCCAAGTCTCCCGATAAAAATGATACCTCACTTGCGTGGGTAGGCCTAGCGCCCGCGACAGGAAACACCCCAAAGCGCAACGTGGACACATCCTAAATTTGGGAAGAAAACAGAGGTGTTTTTTGCGAAGTGCCTACCTGTAGATTTTGGCCTCTAGCTCAGCCGGCACCTAGGGAAACCTACCAAACCTGTGCATTTCTGAAATCTAGAGACCTAGGGGAATCCAAGGAGGGGTGACTTGCGGGGCTCGGACCAGGTTCTGTTACCCAGAATCCTTTGCAAACCTCAAAATTTGGCTAAAAAAACACATGTTCCTCACATTTCTGTGGCAGAAAGTTCTGGAATCTGAGAGGAGCCACAAATTTCCTTCCACCCAGCGTTCCCCCAAGTCTCCCGATAAAAATGATACCTCACTTGCGTGGGTAGGCCTAGCGCCCGCGACAGGAAACACCCCAAAGCGCAACGTGGACACATCCTAAATTTTGGAAGAAAACAGAGGTGTTTTTTGCGAAGTGCCTACCTGTAGATTTTGGCCTCTAGCTCAGCCGTCACCTAGGGAAACCTACCAAACCTGTGAATTTCTGAAAACTAGAGACCTAGGGGAATCCAAGGAGGGGTGACTTGCGGGGCTCGGACCAGGTTCTGTTACCCAGAATCCTTTGCAAACCTCAAAATTTGGCTAAAAAAACACATGTTCCTCACATTTCTGTGGCAGAAAGTTCTGGAATCTGAGAGGAGCCACAAATTTCCTTCCACCCAGCGTTCCCCCAAGTCTCCCGATAAAAATGATACCTCACTTGCGTGGGTAGGCCTAGCGCCCGCGACAGGACACACCCCAAAGCGCAACGTGGACACCTCCTAAATTTTGGAAGAAAACAGAGGTGTTTTTTGCAAAGTGTCTACCTGTAGATTTTGTCCTCTAGCTCAGCCGACACCTAGGGAAACCTACCAAATCTGTGCATTTCTGAAAACTAGAGACCTAGGGGAATCCAAGGAGGGGTGACTTGCGGGGCTCGGACCAGGTTCTGTTACCCAGAATCCTTTGCAAACCTCAAAATTTGGCTAAAAAAACACATGTTCCTCACATTTCTGTGGCAGAAAGTTCTGGAATCTGAGAGGAGCCACAAATTTCCTTCCACCCAGCGTTCCCCCAAGTCTCCCGATAAAAATGATACCTCACTTGCGTGGGTAGGCCTAGCGCCCGCGACAGGAAACACCCCAAAGCGCAACGTGGACACATCCTAAACTTTGGAAGAAAACAGAGGTGTTTTTTGCGAAGTGCCTACCTGTAGATTTTGGCCTCTAGCTCAGCCGGCACCTAGGGAAACCTACCAAACCTGTGTATTTCTGAAAACTAGAGACCTAGGGGAATCCAAGGAGTGGTGACTTGCGGGGCTCGGACCAGGTTCTGTTACCCAGAATCCTTTGCAAACCTCAAAATTTGGCTAAAAAAACACATGTTCCTCACATTTCTGTGGCAGAAAGTTCTGGAATCTGAGAGGAGCCACAAATTTCCTTCCACCCAGCGTTCCCCCAAGTCTCCCGATAAAAATGATACCTCACTTGCGTGGGTAGGCCTAGCGCCCGCGACAGGAAACACCCCAAAGCGCAACGTGGACATATCCTAAATTTTGGAAGAAAACAGAGGTGTTTTTTGCGAAGTGCCTACCTGTAGATTTTGGCCTCTAGCTCAGACGGCACCTAGGGAAACCTACCAAACCTGTGTATTTCTGAAAACTAGAGACCTAGGGGAATCCAAGGAGGGGTGACTTGCGGGGCTCGGACCAGGTTCTGTTACCCAGAATCCTTTGCAAACCTCAAAATTTGGCTGAAAAAACACATGTTCATCACATTTCTGTGGCAGAAAGTTCTGGAATCTGAGAGGAGCCACAAATTTCCTTCCACCCAGCGTTCCCCCAAGTCTCCCGATAAAAATGATACCTCACTTGCGTGGGTAGGCCTAGCGCCCGCGACAGGAAACACCCCAAAGCGCAACGTGGACACATCCTAAATTTTGGAAGAAAACAGAGGTGTTTTTTGCGAAGTGCCTACCTGTAGATTTTGGCCTCTAGCTCAGCCGACACCTAGGGAAACCTACCAAATCTGTGCATTTCTGAAAACTAGAGACCTAGGGGAATCCAAGGAGGGGTGACTTGCGGGGCTCGGACCAGGTTCTGTTACCCAGAATCCTTTGCAAACCTCAAAATTTGGCTAAAAAAACACATGTTCCTCACATTTCTGTGGCAGAAAGTTCTGGAATCTGAGAGGAGCCACAAATTTCCTTCCACCCAGCGTTCCCCCAAGTCTCCCGATAAAAATGATACCTCACTTGCGTGGGTAGGCCTAGCGCCCGCGACAGGAAACACCCCAAAGCGCAACGTGGACACATCCTAAACTTTGGAAGAAAACAGAGGTGTTTTTTGCGAAGTGCCTACCTGTAGATTTTGGCCTCTAGCTCAGCCGGCACCTAGGGAAACCTACCAAACCTGTGCATTTCTGAAAACTAGAGACCTAGGGGAATCCAAGGAGGGGTGACTTGCGGGGCTTGGACCAGGTTCTGTTACCCAGAATCCTTTGCAAACCTCAAAATTTGGCTAAAAAAAAACACATGTTCCTCACATTTCTGTGGCAGAAAGTTCTGGAATCTGAGAGGAGCCACAAATTTCCTTCCACCCAGCGTTCCCCCAAGTCTCCCGATAAAAATGATACCTCACTTGCGTGGGTAGGCCTAGCGCCCGCGACAGGACACACCCCAAAGCGCAACGTGGACACATCCTAAATTTTGGAAGAAAACAGAGGTGTTTTTTGCTAAGTGTCTACCTGTAGATTTTGGCCTCTAGCTCAGCCGACACCTAGGGAAACCTACCAAATCTGTGCATTTCTGAAAACTAGAGACCTAGGGGAATCCAAGGAGGGGTGACTTGCGGGGCTCGGACCAGGTTCTGTTACCCAGAATCCTTTGCAAACCTCAAAATTTGGCTAAAAAAACACATGTTCCTCACATTTCTGTGGCAGAAAGTTCTGGAATCTGAGAGGAGCCACAAATTTCCTTCCACCCAGCGTTCCCCCAAGTCTCCCGATAAAAATGATACCTCACTTGCGTGGGTAGGCCTAGCGCCCGCGACAGGAAACACCCCAAAGCGCAACGTGGACACATCCTAAACTTTGGAAGAAAACAGAGGTGTTTTTTGCGAAGTGCCTACCTGTAGATTTTGGCCTCTAGCTCAGCCGGCACCTAGGGAAACCTACCAAACCTGTGCATTTCTGAAAACTAGAGACCTAGGGGAATCCAAGGAGGGGTGACTTGCGGGGCTTGGACCAGGTTCTGTTACCCAGAATCCTTTGCAAACCTCAAAATTTGGCTAAAAAAAAACACATGTTCCTCACATTTCTGTGGCAGAAAGTTCTGGAATCTGAGAGGAGCCACAAATTTCCTTCCACCCAGCGTTCCCCCAAGTCTCCCGATAAAAATGATACCTCACTTGCGTGGGTAGGCCTAGCGCCCGCGACAGGAAACACCCCAAAGCGCAACGTGGACACATCCTAAATTTTGGAAGAAAACAGAGGTGTTTTTTGCGAAGTGCCTACCTGTAGATTTTGGCCTTTAGCTCAGCCGGCACCTAGGGAAACCTACCAAACCTGTGCATTTCTGAAAACTAGAGACCTAGGGGAATCCAAGGAGGGGTGACTTGCGGGGCTCGGACCAGGTTCTGTTACCCAGAATCCTTTGCAAACCTCAAAATTTGGCTAAAAAAACACATGTTCCTCACATCTCTGTGGCAGAAAGTTCTGGAATCTGAGAGGAGCCACAAATTTCCTTCCACCCAGCGTTCCCCTAAGTCTCCCGATAAAAATGATACCTCACTTGCGTGGGTAGGTCTAGCGCCCGCGACAGGATACACACCAAAGCGCAACGTGAACACATCCCATTTTTTGAAAGAAAACAGTGCCTACCTGTGGATTTTGGCCTGTAGCTCAGACGGCACCTAGGGAAACCTACCAAACCTGTGCCTTTCTGAAAACTAGAGACCTAGGGGAATCCAAGGAGGGGTGACTTGCGGGGCTCGGACCTGGTTCTGTTACCCAGAATCCTTTGCAAACCTCAAAATTTGGCTAAAAAAACACATGTTCCTCACATTTCTGTGGCAGAAAGTTCTGGAATCTGATAGGAGCCACAAATTTCCTTCCACGCAGCGTTCCCCCAAGTCTCCCGATAAAAATGATACCTCACTTGTGTGGGTGGGCCAGGTGCCTGCAACAGAATAATGCCCAAAACCTGAAGGGATAGAAGGGATAGCACAGCAAGTTTATAAGGGCATATTCCTTTATACATCTTTAGACAGACTCTGCTTTGGGGACCCACATAAGTGAGGTGTCATTTTACTTGGCAGACTGAGGGGAAAACTGGGGAGTAGGAATTTTGTGCTGGAGCGGTGATCCTACTAAGAAAAATCAGGAAAATATGCTTTTTTATGCAAATTTTGAGGTTTACAGAGGAGTCTGGGTAAGAAAATGTTGGGGGAGCCACGCAAGCCACACCTCCCTAGACTCCTTGGGGTGCCTAGTTTTAAAAAGTTTCTGGGTTTTGTAGGTTTCCCTACATGACGGCCGCACCCAGGACCAAAAACATAGGTGGGCCCTCCCCCCCAAACACAGGTATTTTTGGAATATATCACTTTGATGTGTGCACATACGTCTGTGATGTGCCAAACACTAAAATTGTGAAAAGAAACACACTTAGGTTATGTGAAGAAGACCCCTCACCCACCAACCAAGTTGGTGGCATGCTTCATCATCGGGGTCCCACCCGAGGCACCTAGCGTGTCTCAAGTGTGCTGCGACGCCTGATTACAGCGGAGCAGGTTTTATTCATTTGTACCACACATACTGGTTGGATTTGGCACGAGGGTGAGTGATGGTTCAGTAGATCAAATTTTATTAACAAGAGATTTCACAAAAGTGAAATGCACTGGTAATAACTGAAAGGCCAAAAAACTGAACCAATGACTCACAGCTCGTGAGCTGTAAAGCCACGACAAGGCACCAACCGCTTTACAGTCCATTCACACACCTTTCATACATGACATGCACTAGACCATTCACGCCGCCAGCCACGGGCCCAGCACATTACAAGACTCGCATCCACAGACAGCGCCAGTCAAGGGCCCATCACTTTCATACGCCCACATGCCTGATACAGCAATCACACCAGCTGATGAGTGTGTGGACTGGCGTTTGGCCAGCACTGCCAGCCAAGCACCACCCCACACACACCGCCAGCCAAGCGCCACCCCACACACACCGCCAGCCCAGCGCCACCCCACACACACCGCCAGCCCAGCGCCACCCCACACACACCGCCAGCCAAGCGCCACCCTACACACACCGCCAGCCAAGCGCCACCCCACACACACCGCCAGCCAAGCGCCACCCCACACACACCGCCAGCCAAGCGCCACCCCACCCACGCCGCCAGCCAAGCGCCACTCTACACATGCCATCCCCTTTTTTTTGTTTTTAAACAACAAAGAAACCACTAATCATAAATTAGTACAAAACTACAAACACAAAAGCTCTAACTGAATACATGACTAATGCCAACCGTGAAACCGAACATATAAAAATATAAAACACCAGTTTACGCTCACGGAATTTCCCAATAATTCTTCTGTGTGTGGTAGCTCCTGAAACAGCCACCCACACACAGCCCAGGCTTTGAAGGACAATCAGGGCAGTACATCCTAGTCTCCTTCCTGATACCTCTTCGAGCACAGACTCTACATCTCTTAGCAGGAAAGTTATTTTTGGCCGTGGGAGGAATGTGCTCAGCAAAGTGACGATCTTTCAATCTAGCCACATCCTCCACCACTGCTTCTCTAGGAACTCTTGCCTGTTCCAGCACAACAAGGCTAGCTATGATAGATTCCTGAAATTTCACAAATGTCATCCTTGACTCTGGAGAACTATCCTTAAACACAACAAAAGCATTAAAAGTTGCCAAGTGGAACAAGTGAAGCGCTAATTTCTTATACCACACATAAGACTTACGAGCAGCAGTGTAAGGTTCTAACCTCTGATCTACTCTATCAACACCACCCATGTGCTTATTATAGTCTATGATGCACACAGGTTTGCGCACTTCGGCAACCTGACCCCAAACAGCCACAGGTGAAGTACTCTCATCATGGATGGTGCTTAGCATGTATACATCCCTCTTGTCTACAAATTTCAGAGCTAGCAGCTCATCATTCCGCAAGGCACTGCACTGTCCCTTCTCAAGTTTTTTACAGACAAGCTCTTTTGGATAGCCTTTCCGATTAGAGCGGATTGTGCCACAAGCAACAGTGTCCACTCTGAACAACTCCTTGAACAACCGAACTCCAGTGTAGAAGTTATCTACATATAAATGGTGACCTTTGTTAAACAGTCGTCTACCAAGTTCCCACACAATTTTCTCACTAACTCCAAAAGTGGGAGGACAACCAGGGGGGTCAATATTGGAATCCCTACCAGTGTAGACCCGGAAATTATAAACATATCCTGTACTACTTTCTGACAGCATATACAATTTAATTCCATACCGTGCCCTCTTGCTAGGAATGTACTGCCTAAAAACCAAACGACCCTTGAACAGGACCAAAGACTCATCTACAGATATTTCTTTCCCTGGAACATAGATCTCTGAAAACCGATCTACCAAATGATCAAGGACAGGTCTAATCTTAAAAAGACGGTCAGAATCAGGATGATCTCGTGGCAAGGCTAAAGCATTATCTACAAAATGCAACATCCGAAGAAGAAGCTCATACCGGTTACGACTCATGATGGCAGGAAATATAGCAGTTGCCATCAAGGGACTAGTAGACCAATATGAAGACAGCGACGACTTCCTTATCAGCCCCATCAAAAAAGTTAAACCCAAGAACTTTTTCAACTCTTCCAGATTTGTGAGAATCCACCGGCTAGCTCTAGAGTGTGGCCTAAGTCTGGCAGCGTTGTCCCTCAAAAACTGCTCTGCATACAAATTAGTCTGCTCAACAATCTCTTCCAAAAATATATCGTCCATAAACAACTCAAAAAAGTTGACGGGCAAAAAGTTTTCCGTATTAACTCAACACCCTGGAAAACCAGTAAACGCAGGCAACTGTGGCTGCTCCATGTTTGGTGCAACCCATGCGTCAGGTCTTCCAATGGGAAGCCTTTCAGCCGCTGGCTCCTGCACCATTGGCACATCACTGTCCTCCTCTAAAACAGGCCCTTCATCAGCACTGAGAGTGGCTTCATCATCAGATGATTCATCTCTGACAGAAAATTCACTTCCAGAATCCGGCACTTCCTCCTCTGCCTCAGATGCAGAGTCAGTCTCATATTCATGGTCAGAAGATGACTCAAAAAGCACACTAACAACCTGCTGAGCAGTCATCCTACGGCTGGCCATGATCCTTCCTACAAAAATTAACTGGACAAATACACCACCAACAACCAGCACTGTGTAAGATAAGTAACAAAGTATAGGTTTATCACTAAGAATTATAAACTCAAAAACTATACTGCTCACTTGCCTGAAAAAGCTTGACTCACCAGCAACTACTCTGCACAGCCACAGCAATCACCAACGATATCCCACTAAAAAGAGAAGAAAAAAAAGCAAATTAGACATAAGACAACACAATAATCATTGTGCATAACTCTAAGGACAATTTCACACACAATCCTGCATTCAGTACACCACCTATAAACATGTCATTCATGCATTGCAACAATACTCACTTGGAGTAAATTTATTTACTTACCTAAAACATGCAACTACGCAAACCGCAGGACAACTACTGCCAAAACTGCAACAAGCCACAGCAAATTCAGCAAAAGCTTTGAACTAGAACAAAAAGGAGAAAAACTGTTATTATCATAAAAGCAAATACTTCGCCAGTTGACAAATACTCCGCCACTAACCATTTTTTCATTTTCCCTTGTGTCTAGTCTTCTCTGCTTGGGGGAAGATGGGCCTAAAAAAAAATAGGCCAATCTACCCCCAAGGGGAGGGGGCAGAAATCGCCCAGATTACATTGCACCCTTTGGGGGGGGCGACCCTTGCCCAAGGGGCCACACCCCCACACAAAGCACACACACACACACATATAGTATCCCAGGCGCTATGGGGATTCTGCCCCCCTTGGGGACAGAAAGGCCTAAAAAATAGGCATATCTGCCCCCAAGGGGGGCAGAACTGCCCAAAAATACATGTGGGCCCCTGGGGGCGACCCTTGCCCAAGGGGCCGCCCCCCAACACAAAAAATAAAAACCAACAATAAAATCCCTGGTGTCTAGTGGCTTTCTGCCCCCCTTGGGGGCAGATCGGCGTAAAAATAGGGCCAATCTGCCCCCAAGGGGGGCAGAAACGACGATAAATACATTGCGCCCCCGGGGGGAGCGACCCTTGCCCAAGGGGCCACCCCCCAACACAAAGCACACATACAAACATATCTTTCTGGCGCTATTGGGATTCTGCCCCCCTTGGGGGCCGAAAGGCCTAAAAAAAATAGGCCTCTCTGCCCCCAAGGGGGGCAGAACTGCCCAAAAATACATGTGGGCCCCTGGGGGCGACCCTTGCCCAAGGGGCCGCCCCCCAACACAAAAAATAAAAACCAACAATAAAATCCCTGGTGTCTAGTGGCTTTCTGCCCCCTTGGGGGCAGATCGGCGTAAAAATAGGGCCAATCTGCCCCCAAGGGGGGCAGAAACGACGATAAATACATTGCGCCCCCGGGGGGAGCGACCCTTGCCCAAGGGGCCACCCCCCAACACAAAGCACACATACAAACATATCTTTCTGGCGCTATTGGGATTCTGCCCCCCTTGGGGGCAGAAAGGCCTAAAAAAAATAGGCCTCTCTGCCCCCAAGGGGGGCAGAACTGCCCAAAAATACATGTGGGCCCCTGGGGGCAACCCTTGCCCAAGGGGCCGCCCCCAAACACAAATAATAAAAACCAACAATAAAATCCCTGGTGCCTAGTGGCTTTCTGCCCCCCTTGGGGGCAGATCGGCCTAAAAATAGGGCCAATCTGCCCCCAAGGGGGGCAGAAACGACAATAAATACATTGCGCCCCTGGGGAGAGCGACCCTTGCCCAAGGGGCCACCCCCCAATACAAAAAATAAAAATCAACAATAAAATCCCTGGTGTCTAGTGGCTTTCTGCCCCCCTTGGGGGCAGATCGGCCTAAAAATAGGGCCAATCTGCCCCCAGGGGGGGCAGAAACGACGTAAAATACATTTGCCCCCAAAGGGGAGCGACCCTTGCCCAAGGGGTCGCTCCCCTACACTAGTAAGCACTCAAAAGAGAAATCCCTGGTGTCTAGTGGGCATTCCTGCTGCCCGATCGCATCGCGATCGGGCAGCAGGAATGCTCAAAGAGACATCGAGGGAAAGAAAAACCCTTTCCTTTCCCTCGATGCCTCTCTCAGAGCACCCCCACCCCGCACGAAGGTGAAATACTCACCTTCTCCCTTGACGCGCTGGAAGCAAATGGCTTCCAGCGCGTCTTTCCCCCTTTCCATGAAATCAGCGTGCGATCGCACGCTGACGTCATGGGGGGGCGGGGGGTGGGCGTGAAAGGGGAAGGGATTCCCCTTTCAGCCCTGGCCTGGGGGTGTTGGGGGGCGGCCCTCGGGGGAAGCGCTAGCGCTTCCCCCGACTGCCAGTCGAAGGACGTAATGGTTACGTCCATGGCGCCACACGGGCGCTGCCATGGACGTAACCATTACGTCCCTGGCGGGGAAGGGGTTAAGAAGAATTCCCCAAGAAGAAAGGGTCATGCCATGGACAAAGAGCATATGTGTTGAAGATGTCAAGGTGTATTGAATGGTCAGAGAGAAGAAGGAAGACCAAGCACAGACCCGCACGATGTCCCAGTTAAAATGGAGAAAGAGTAATGAAGTGGGTGGATTCACATTCAACAAAAGAGAAAAAAATGTGTCATTTACTTTAGTTAGTTTACTTGCCCCTTCCCCTAGCATTCTGACAAACTGGGCACTGCTGAATACCATACTCGCTTTTCATCTGTTGATTTGTTGAAGGTTGACCAGTATGACATTTAGCTGGTCACTACTGAAAGTGAGAGTCACAAGGTCTACAAATACCGTTCCTGTGTCTATTTCTTCCACTTTCTCAAAATTGGTGATTGTAATTAAAAAACATTCTTCTCCTTCTCCTAACTTCCTAAGAACATGATTCTGATGACCTGAGGTCCTTAGTTTGGCCCTTATGTGGATGGGCTCCGCTCGCTCTTTTTCTGGCTGTACCACTGAATGTATCCACCTTTTTTTGTCTTTTTCTTCCATGACTTTGTCTTCCTGCCACTGTGCATATATCTCGCAATATAGCTCCAGTGTCCAGGGCTTCTTTGCATTTATTATGTTTCCTCCAAGACCATTGTCAATGTTTCTCTATATGTGTTTGTAACATGTGCTAATTTCTGTGTTTCCATACTCAGTCCCTGTGTCTTAGGCCCTTGGGTCTGTGTCATCCTGCCCCTTTGCCCCTCTGTCCACATATCTGCATTACAATGTGTATATGAGATTTTGATTTTCAATTTCTATTTCATTTCTCAACATTTAATTTGACTTATTTCTTGAGAATATCAACTTTTGACCTAAGTGTAATGGTATAATAGGAAAGGATGACATATTTATCAGCATAGCTATGGATGCCATGGATGGATAAAACAATGACTAATCACCAAGATTGTAACATTATAGAGAGGGTGTGTGCTAAAGAGTGAGAAAGGTGGTCAAAGAATAGAGATCCTCAGGGAACTGGCGGAATTCTAGAAGAGTTGCAAAGCAAGCTGAAGCAGTACCAGGAAAGTAAATATTGTCTCAGTGCTTCATGGTTTCAGTTTTGCTGTTAACAGATATGCTGACTGGCAATTGCTGTGTTTTTTTTTACTGGTAGAGGAACCAGAGAAAGAAACTGCAGCCAAGACTCTTTGTGGATAGGACTATCAATGATAAGGCAGCAGCATCACTGCATATTCAGAGGTTACAGGAAACCATTGTCTGGTCATGAGCCTCACAAAGGTACATTTTACACAGCCAAATGCCATGAAGGATGAGGGATACAATGCCAATGCCAGCCACATTTCACTACAGTGTAGCCAACATATAGTATGCACGTGGCACCAATTGTGGGTTCAGTTTCGTGAGTTACATGAAAACCCTGGAAGATTCCTCAGAGTTCAGCGAACTGGTGAAATCAGCATGCCGTGCTGGATTTTTTTCATGATGAAAAATCTGCGCAAATGGCACTTCACCACAAGGCACTGCTGCTCAGGTTGGTTTCAATGTCGCTTGCGTACATTTTCTACTTGAGCTGCAGGTTTCTCACCTCAAATGGTTGAGACTGTCTGCGACCATTAGCAGTAAGAAAATCTTGCAAAGTCCCCTCCTAGCTCCTGAGAATTGCACAATGGGAGTGGCAAAATTCCCCCAACTCTGCTGGCGGAGAGGAATTTACTACCTACTCCTAGAGAAGAGTTGCAGAGGTTCATACTACATATTGATGCTGGGTGTTTTTTACGAAACAGTGAACCAGTAATGCCCAAGGTGATGAGATTGATGTATCTTATTAATCTTTCTATCTTTTTCTTCTGTTTAAAGAGAATATCTATTTTTATTTATTCAGATAGTTTTGGACTCTATGATTAAAATGCTTCATATTATGATTATTGTTCCTTGAAGCAGAATAGTCTTTGTTTCTCTCCCAAAAAAATATTATGCATGAAAACTCCATATTGTGTTTTGCCATCATTCATGGGAGTTTTCTGCAATTAATTGGGTTTGCTGCACTCTGCAGTTTGTTTGGTGTAATGTCCTGTCTGTGTCCTTGTACCTCATTATGAGCCTGGCGGTCAGTGATAAAGTGGCAGTAATACAACCAACAGGCTGGCGGTAAGTACTGCCAAATTATGACCATGGCGGTGATATCTCCGATAGGCAGCCAATGTAACACACCCACTGCCGGGGGAAACAACAGTCACCACAGTGGTAGCCGCCTACAGCCAGGCGGAAGACAAAGTTCGCCCACCATATTAAGACCCTGCAAACCGCCACCTTTTCCGGGGCGGTACCAACGCCATCAAAAGCCTGGCAGAAAAACATCACAGAAGTGAAAGAACTCACCATTGAGGACACAGGGAAAAACCACTCCACCATGGAACCCGAACTGCAAGTCTTTCCGATGATCTTCTATGTTATGCTCCACCTGGAACACCAACGCCGGTAGAGATGACAACGATGAGTACAGCCACCTAGCACACAAGGGAGGGTGGGAAGAAAATGAGAGTGACACACACACACACACACGCACCGCACACTCCTGACATATACACGCCATACACACAGCTGTATTAATTACAAAAACAATCTGACCATGAAAATCTGCAGAATAATGCAAGGACAACAGGAATTTATGAAAATGATTGTAATCAGTCCAGCAATAACATCAACAATCTGATTTGGCCATGAAACAGATCTGTACACTTGTATAAAAAAAAGGACACTGCTCAGTTCATAGTTCAATGCGCCCACATGGCCACAGGGCACAGTCCAAGGCCCCACTCGAATCCTGCACCAATCCGGATAGAACACTGCAGGGGCATCAGTTGTCAAATAGGCAGGCACCTCAGGGGGAGGGCGGCACCTCAGCCGGATGCGAGAACAAGCCCACTGGTTCTGGATGGGGCTCTATGCCCATAGCTCTGTCCAGGGGAGTGCAAGGCCACAGTCTCTTGAGTGAATGACTTTCCCACTGGTTCTGGAGGGGGCTCCATCCATGCCCATTGCTCTGTCCTGGTGAGTGCAAGGCCACAGTCTCTGGAGGGGGTGGCTTTCCCACTTGTTCTGGAGGGGGCTCCATGCCCATTGCTCTGTCCTGGGGAGTGCAAGGCCACAGTCTCTGGAGTGGGTGACTTTCCCACTGGTTGTAGAGGGGGCAACATGCCTATTGCTCTTTGTCCTGGGGAGTGCAAGGTTACAGTCTCTCAAGTGGGTGTCTTGCCCGCTGGTTCTGGAGGGGGCAACATGCCCATTTCTCCTAGTCCTGGGAAGTGCAAGGCCACAGTCTCTCAAGTGGGTGTCTTGCCTGCTGGTTCTGGAGGGGGCAACATGCCCATTGATCTTACTCCTGGGGAGTACAAGGCCACAGTCTCTTAAGTGGGTGTCTTGCCCACTGGTTCTGGTGGGGGCAGGCTGCATAGCAGCCCTTGGAGGCCAGACTACATGGCATCCACCGGCAGTGATGGCTGCATTATGGTGGTGGTTGGGGGAGGCTGGTGCTCAGCCCCTGCACCCTCTGATGGCTGCACTGTGGTGGTGGTTCGCGGAGGCTTCTGCTCAGCCCCTGCACCCTCTGGTGGCTGCACTGTGGTGGTGGTAGAGGGAGGCGCCTACTCAGCCTGTGCACTCTCTGATGGCTGCACCACCACTGCTGGGAGGTGGAGGAACAGACCCGGTGGGAGAGAACAAAGGGGACGCATGCATGGATGTTGTGGAGGTGTCTGCCAGTAAGGTGTGTGTTCTGCTTGGTGTGGTGATGCTAGTAGTGTATATTATTTTGCATTTATTGAAAACAACATCAAACAGACACATCAGTGAGATCATAAGTATGTACTATAATCACAATATAAAGTAATGAACCTCAGAGTCTTATATCCATCAGACGTATAACTCAGTAAGGACACAGACTAGCGCCATTAGCCACAGTTTTATCCAAAGCGCATCAGTGAGACCTCCCGATGTGTAGAACAAACGAAATAGAAGAGACATCAACATAAGGAAGCAAGGACCAGGAAAGGGAAGAAGGCAAAGGAAAAGAGAAGTAAATATTATATAGCAGAAAAAGGAGGGAAGGGGATAAGGACATTGCAGCCGTCAGATCACCAATACAAATGCAGTGATTCGATAGCATGGCAGGGGAGTATGACTATTATGCAGTCACTTAGGGGCGCTAGACCACTGCATGTTGGTCGGTGAGTGGGTCTCCAAAAAGGAGCGCAGGGGGGCTTATATATCTCTCGGTCGGAAACCCTCCGCCATAAGGTCCCAGTATATCATTAGTTGTTCCTGACAATATGAAGCATCATACAACCATTCACAGCAACGGGGAATTTAACATCCCCCCCAGCACATCGTGACCCTATGCTTTCCAGCAGCGGCAACAATCCTACCAATCTCCTATGTGCAGCTGGCAGTCCTCAACATATCCCAAAAGGGCAAGCTTAAGGGTGTGCAGCAGCTGGATCTCAGTCATCTCCTCAATCGCCCACAGTACCTCGATCCAATATACATGCAGTACCGGGCAGCTCCACGCCAGATGCAAGAAGTCTGCATCAGGGGTCATACATCTCTCACAATGCGCCTTGGCCCAGAGGCCCATATCCTTCAGCCTAAGAGGCATGTAATATAAACAATGTAAAAAATTGAAGTGAATGAGGTGCAATCTGTATTTGGGGGACAGCTCTCGCATATGCGTGGAGCAACATCGCCACTGTTCATCGGAAATGGCCTCACCCATGTCCACTTCCCAGTGGGCCTTGGCTTTAACCTCCATCCCAGCCACCTCACTCTGCATACAAACATATAACCTCGTAATAAGCCTGTGCGGGGAAGGCATTTGATAAAAAAGCTCCAGCACTCTACACGCTGTAGGCATTACAGTAAAGCATGTTGAACGCGCACGGAGCATAGCACAAATTCTAAGAAAGGATAGTCGGTGCAGCGCAGTGTTGTGTACACCACCAAGAGCGGCCTCCGAGCAGATGAACCTCTCATCAGGAAACTAGGACTCCAAGGTAGTCAAGCCAGACTCTCGGAGAAATTCACAGGCCCAGACATCTTCTGACAGCTGCATGTCACCTACATCCTGAACCGGTATCCAAGTGGCAAAAGTCTCCTCCACGGCTGCGTGCCGCAAAAGCGCAGTCCAAGCTCTCGCTGTGCCCTCCACTGTGTCAACCCCTCGCAGTCTGGGTCTGGTCGGGCCAACCAGCTCCCTCGGTAGTCTATCTGGCTACACAGTGTCACTTCCAGGTGCCAAGTGAGGTAAGTATCAGATAGCATATAGCCAAAAATGCGCAAAATGTGCCTGAGCACAATGATAGTAGAGGGCTAGATCCGGGGCCGCCAACCCACCTCGTTCAAACGGAAGTGTCAATTTTTCCCATGATATTCTGGGCTGCCGACCAGCCCAGACAAAAGTCACAAGGGTGGATCGAAGCTGTTTCAGAAAACTAACAGTTAGGACAAGAGGTAGATTATAATAAAGAGATACAAAAACTTGGGCAGAATAACCATCTTCGCTATCGCAATGCGACCCTTCAGCGAAAGAGGCAGTGAACACCACATCTCTACCCTTTCCTCCAACCACATAATAGCTTTGCCATAATTAGCTGATCAAAGCGTGTCAACGTCCCTGCTTAGTCAAATACCCAGATACTGCATCGGTCCATCAGCCCAGTAAAGGGAGGTATCTAGAGGAAAACTGCACCATAGCCTCGTAGACGGGCAACACCACCGACTTGGACCAGTTGGTGGTGATCCCGGAGATCTGCCCAAAGCCAACTATCTCATCCAACAGAACATCAAGGTGAAGGATCGCGATCATATAGAGCAACGTCGTCCGCATACATGGATATTAAAATTGGGTGCTGCTGGAATGCCAAGCCCCAATGGTTATGATGCTGACGCAAGCGAGCCGCAAGCACCTCCATTGCCATGGTAAAAAGTAGCAGAGAGAGTGGGCATCCCTGGCGAGTGCCCCTGGCGATCGGGAATGGGTCAGAAATGGTACTATTGACTCTCAGCCAGGCGGACGGCTGTGAGTACAACAGGCGAATCAGCTGAATAAACAAAGCGAACATATATTGCCATGCCAGAGAGTCAAGGCCTTGGTGGCATCCAGGAACACCGCTGCCACGCAGTCTTCAGGATCGATCAGGCTAGATATTGCAAAATAATCTCGGAGGTTATATAGGGTGTAGCGACCCGGCACAAAGCATGATTGATCCGGCAGCACCAGAGAAGGGAGCAGGGACGCCAAGCGGGCCACAATGAGTTTCGCTAGGATCTTATTATTAATATTGATTAACGAGAGGGGCCTATAAGAATCTCAACAGCACGGATCTTTCTGAGGCTTTCAAATAGCCACAATGAGAGCCTCCCGCAGTGAGGGCAGAAGGATCCCGGTCTCAAGAGCCTCCACATAAACCTCCTAGAAGTGAGGAGCTAATATGTCAGCATTTTCTTTATAAAAAGATGGCATAAGGCCATCCAGCCCAGGTGCCTTATCCCCGGGTAAACTACGCTTTCCCTGGGCCACATCATCCATAAACAAGGGAACATCTAGATATTGCCTGTGCGCATTCTCAAACCACAAAAGGCTATTATCTGCAAACTAGTCAGCGGCTGCCTCTGAGTTCAACCTGGGGGAATCAGCATATAGATCCGAATAGAAGTCAGTGAGGATGTGCTTGATCTCACCAGTGCCAGTGTGTCGTGCTCCAGACGAAACAGTCAGCTCTACAATAAAGTTACTTGCCCACGGCTTGTGGAGCATTGTGGCCAGAGTGCGGCCAGACCTATCGCCCTCGCATATCTCCTCGCCCTAGCGTTCTTCCCTAGAAAGCAGACCTCTTGCAGAGCAGCCAGGCTCAAACTGTGTCATCTTCCCCCTCAGGGCCGCCAAAAGCTCCTCCGACCAGTACAAGGCCAAGCGTTTTTCAAGATCGGCCATCTGGGCCTCCAGCTCTGTCAGCTCCCGCCTTAACACCGTCAGCACACTATGCTGTTTAGAGAGGCAAACCCCAAGGATCATCACCTTGAAAGCCTCTCAAACGGTGCCAGCAGAGACCACTGACCCCTGATTCTCAGCAAAGTAATGGACGATGGTGTTGCGGACCTCATCCCTGAATACCTGATCCTTAAGCGTGGGCCACCAGGAACAGCCAACTCCAACATGACCAGTGAATGATCCAACAGAGTATGGGCTTTATGCTCAATGGACCGCGTCCATAGCTCAACATCCCTGGTGCTGAGCCATCTGTCTATATGGGACCAACTCCCATGCACATCATTGACGCAGGCACCTTCCCTGTCAGTTCCATGCTTTTCTATCCATAGGTCCACCTAAGCGCCCTCAGCCATTACACGAGTCAGAGCTCTGGCAGCCGCTACGTGCTGTGGTCTAGCCAGGCTTTCATGATCCGCCTCAAAGTCCAGCACCACGTTGAAGTCTCCCCTTCACAGCAAGGACCCGGGGCCCAGCCACCCCACTTCCCCAAAGAATTCAGGGTCAGCAGTATTTGGGCCATCGAACAATACCAATCTGCATGGTCTATCAAGCAGTGTACCACGCAGCATGACATAGTGACTGTTCGGATCCACAAGTGCCTTATCAGTACGTGAATGAAGCCCCTTCCGAATCAGAATCGCCATGCCTGGTGCATATCTCGAAAACATTGCAGCGTGCCATTCACCAATTTAACCAGCTTTCAGCCGATGTTTGGTGGATTCCACCAGGTGAGTCTCCTGCAGCGTACAAATATCTACCACATGTTGCTGCATATAAGCAGATATCATTTGCATCTTACGCCCATCATTCAGCCCACGAACATTACAGGTGAGGCAGCGCACATGCTTCACACTTTCTAGCGCCATACCATCTCCTTATCCAAACATACATCTCCCCAAAGCATCACAAAAGAGGCATCCATGGCATGCAGGGGAAGGAACAGGTATGAAAGAAAAGAGACATGGGGAGTGAACCAAGCACAGAACATTACCAACCCCCACACACGCTGGCCCCCTCAAATGGGTTAGTGCTACAATCCCACCCATCCCTAAATGTATTTCCCACAACATAATAGCGAACATTTTAAATGGACTCATCCAATGGGGAATCAACAAGGCCATCCGAGAACCATCCCAGGTGGGATCGAAGGGCAAGGGGACCAAGAATGAAGGAAATATAGCAGAACAGCCCGCCCTATTAGTTAAATCAGCTGCAAATTTGCAGGCTGTGCGGCCCAGGGCAAGGTCACAGGGGGCCTAAATACAAGAATATATTTAGTCATGATCACTCAAAGTACCTCCCTCTCTGCCAGCGGACTGTGGGCTCTCAAACAGTGCTTTCTTAGGGACAAATTTAGCATATTTCGTGGTCAGTTTCTGGTCCGTAAAGAAATACAACTTGTCCTTATGTTGTACTCGCAGCTTAGCTGGATAAATGAGGGAGTATTTTGCATCGGTCTGGCTCAGAGTGCGTTTGACCAGTGTTGGACCTGGCCCTTTTACAGGGTCATTCCCCAGACTTTTTGCCTTTTGCCTCCTTATTTTTCTGATCTTTGCTGGCTGACGTTATGATTCTGAACACTTTTTCACTGCTAATCAGTGCTAAAGTGCATGTGCTCTCCCTTGTAAAATTGGTATAATTGGCTTATACCTCATTGGCATATTTAATTTACCTATAAGTCCCTTGTAAAGCGGTATACCTATACCCAGGGCCTGTACATTAAATGCTACTAGTAGGCCTGCAGCGCTGCTTGCGCCACCCACAGAAGTAGCCTTTCAAACCTATCTTAGGCCTGCTAGCATCTAAATTTACTTGCCAGACCCAGAACTCTCCTTTTACTACATGTAAGTCACCCCTAAGGTACGCCCTAGCTAGCCCTATGGGCAGGGTGCCATTTATGTAGAAGGCAGGACATGTGACAGGTTGCATGACCTGTCCTGGTAGTGACAAACAGCCTAACTTGGTGTCTCACTGCTGCCTTCTCATAGGATTGCATTAGAAATGCCCTGCCTTATGTGTAAGGGGTTTTGTCTGATTTATGAGGGGTAGCGTAGGCATGTTTGGTAAGGTTGTAATAGTGGTAAGAAATGCTGCTTACTGGTGTAGGTGTATTTTTTATTACTATTACAGAAATGGCACTTCTACAAAAATAAAAATGTCTCTATGCTTATGACTCTGGTGTTTTGCAGCTTGACTCCAATCCACGTCTGGGCAGACTGACAGTTGGGCTTTGTGCATACTTTTCAGACAACCTGTACGCAGGGAGGGTGGGGGTGTCACAGAGGTGCATCTACATATTGTATGGTCTTCCTGGGCTGAGAGAAGGGAGAGGCGGGCACACCCGCATTGTAAAGGCTGTTCCCTGGCCTCGCACAATAGGGTCATTTACCCCCCACTGATGTTTGAAGCCTGTGCTGGAGGAGAGAAGGGGCACTCCCAGAACCAGTTGCAACTGGTTGAAACCCCCTCTCCTCCTCCTTCCAGACACCCCCCCGGGGCACCAGCAGGCACCGCCCTTGGAGCCTGACCATCAGAAGTGGGTACGGCCACCCCCAGAGCACGAGGAAAGCCTCATTGGAGGCCCCTGCTCCATCTCACCTTTGTTCGGGCAGCCGCACCGAGGACGCAGGCAGCTACCTGCACGACGCAGGGCATGGGGGGCGGAAAGGGAGTTCCTTTGTTAGGTGCATCGGAGAGGGTGCCGACTGGCCCTCTCCCCAGGAGTCAAACATAGCCCCCGTTGAGCGCACAGGAACGCTGGGGTCCCCACCTAATTCTTCCAGGTACTAGGAGTGTCTTTTTCTACAGAACAAGGAACTTTTTGGGGACACTGGGAGGGTGGTATGCTCCAGGCTATTTTTCTAAAGCGATATGTATATTTGCTACATGTTCCTGGTATGGGCTGACATGCTGATATATGTTTTTCATGACTTGCCATATGTGCTCTAATGTTCCTTTGATGGGTATTTATGATGTGTTCATGACAAGTACACATCATTTTTTATTGTGATTCCTGACTACTGCTTCTGTTGCAGAATCCTGAGCACTTCATGTTCTAATGTGACAACTGCTTATTCTTGCAGAGTATTATTAACTTGTGTAACGTTCTGCTAAGGTAGCAGGGTATTACTGACGTGTAATGTTCGGTCTAAGTATGTTTTGTGCAATACAGTTTATTTTTACATAGCTCAGTGTTGTTTACTTTTGTAGTATACATAATGCATCTCATGTGTTGTGTGTGTTGTGCAAACGCTTTACACATTGCCTCCGGGTTCAGCCTGACTCCTAGTGCCAAGCTACCAGGGGGTGAGCAGGGGTTATATTGGACGTGTAACTCCCTTGCACTGACTAGAGTGGGTGGGTTCTGCCTGGCTTAGGTGCATACCCTAGCCAACCAGAAACCCCATTTCTAACAACCGTCAAGAAGGCCTTACGGGCAGCATGCATCCCAGGAGTGTAGTCAGGGAAGATGCTAATTTCCGCGTTATTATACCCCACTGGCCTGCGCTCCCTGGAAGGTCAAAGTATAGTGCCCCTGTTTGTATAATTCAGTAATCGTACAATAATGGGGCACGCAGGGGCCACTGGCAGAGGCCGTGGCCCCAGAGACTTGTGGGCCCTCTCCACCACCAGCACCCGGGAGAGGTCGCCAGGGAATAGTGAAAAGAGAGCATGGTTTCTACATAGTCCTCCGTGCGCCCAATGACTGTCGACTCGATACCGGGCCTCAAGATCGTTGTTTTTATTCTGAATCACCTTCAGCACACGTTCCTTGCACAGCAACTGTTCTCTGTCTCCATCGCGACCATCCTCCGAGTCCTAGGTGCTTGACTCCAGCTGTTCAAAGCGTGAGTTGTGACCATCCACCCATTCCTTTGAACGATCCATCTGCTCCGTTATATGGTCCAGCTTGGTGTCAATGTTAGCCAGGCTGTGATTGAGGTCTAAAAACATAGCCTTCTCAGAGGTCGCAGATGTCTCCTCCTCAGGCGGCAAGTCATCACCAGCCAGCCAGCCGAGCTACTTTTCTTTTTCCCACTTTCAAAATTGAGCTCAGTCTGCTTCTGGTAAGCCTTCCCCATCTTCCTCGCAACCAGCAAGGCAGGAGGCCAACAAGGCACCAACTTACCTCACCAGCAGATTTACCTCACCAGCAGACGTCCGCCCAGCAGCCGCCCAGCAGCAAGGCCACCTGAAGACAGAAGATCCACGCGGGAGCCCACTACTGCCGGCTGCCCACCCCTCAACAAGGCAGGAGGAAGGAAAAGGGGCACCGGACACCAAAGCCAGGCCTGCAGGTGTCACCGCACAACCAGCCACAGTCTCAGAGCCAGCCGAAGCAGCCTGAAAATAGCAGTCCTTCCAATCACGGTGCCACACGGCACGAGTGTTGCCGCCGACCAGGCCTTACAGGACGGCAATAGTGAGGTCCCAGGAGAAATACGTAAGAATTAAAAAGGAGGGGGTCTGGGAGGATCCACACCTCCATATGCCACAAAGGGGCCCCCACAGGCATAGGACACTAACAGCCCCCCCAGTAGGCCAGCACACAAGAGGTGAGCGATAGGAGTTACCAGCCCCCAGAGCTGAGGCAATCCTGCACCCCCACGGGAGCCCACAGCCCACTCTAGGGGCTGACCGGGCCCCGCAGGAGCAGAAGAGCGGAGCATCTGTCCGGTAGGCCAGGGGGCGCACTTAGGTCTCAGGCCCCCAGGAGCTGGGGCAATCAGGTAAAAGAATATAGGGCCGCCAGTAACTGGTATGAACCAGCACCCACGCGGGAGCCTGTAGCCTGATCCAGCCGCTGACAGGGCCCGCCAGTAAAATGAGAAGGGGACATCCCCTGCAGCACTCAACCCGCAGCTCCGATCCAGGAAGCCGCCTGGAACAAACGAGGCCTGCGAGCTCCGCGTGCCTGCATAGGGCCCACAGTGAGTCAGGGCTGGCAGATGCAGCCCTCAACAACCCGATTGGCAACCAAATCCAGCCGGAAGCCTCCTTGAGTCCTCTGATGTTGCCCCAGGCGGTGCTAGCAGGGCAGGAGGCTGCAATGGAGTATAAATTCAGCGCTTTAGTATCCGTGCCAGGCAGAGCCTAATGATGTGGCAGCCATCTTGCAGGACGGCCAAGCTACGCCCTGCTGGTAGTGGATATTGATGTAGTGCATGCAGGTGTGAGTGTAGACGCAACTGGGTGGGAGGTGGAGGAGGAGGAGGGGGAGTCAGTGGAGATAGCGGATGTTGTTGTGTCTGCAACTAAATTGTGTTTGTGTGAGTGCCTGTGGTATGACGTGTGGTGCTTGTGTTTGCCTGTGCCACTCTTGTGTGTTGTCTTGTGTGCATGCTCGTCTGCCTGTGTGCTTGGGATGGGTTGAGGTTGAGGAGAATGGGACTGGGAGGTGGAAGTTGGAGGGGGGACAGCTGAAACAGGGACAATGGCTGCCAAAAGAGAGGATGCCAGAGCTTGAAACGATCTCTGTTGGGCCACCAATCCACCGTGAATGTCCTCCGGGAATGGATTAGATTGCTGCATCGGTGCTGCCTGCCCGTGGATGGCATTCACAATGGTTGTTTGCCCCACAGAGAAGGATCTCACAAGGTTAATAGCCTCCTTACTCAGGGCAGCAGGGTTCACTGGGACAGGGCCTGAGGTGCCTTGGGCAAAGGAGATGCTAACCCACCTGGGTGAGTGGGCACGGGCAACTCACTGAGGGGCTACTGGGAGGGCAGTGCTGGTATGGGGGTGGTGGCTGTACCTGTAGCTGGGGTAGTCACAGAGGTGTCCGCCACCACCAGGGAGCTCCCAGCGGAGAAGGTTTCAGAGTCTGTATTGTCCCCTCTAGTTTCTGCCATGGTGCTCCCCTCACCCTCTGTCCCATTTGTGCCCTTAGCCTCAGAGGACTCAGCCTCCAGGGTCCTGTAGGAAGCAGCTCCTCTGTCACCAGTGCCTCTGCTCCTCCACCAGATGATTCTAATGCACATAAGGACAGGATGACAAAACAAGAAAGGGGGGGAGAGAGACAAAGGATACACAGGGTCAATGACTGCACCAACTCTACCATTGGTGTACACAGCACCCTCACACACAGGGAACAGGCCTACGCAATATGCATGGCACTACAAGTGAAATGGCTAGTCACCAAGGAATGAGGAGGGGCACACACCGCCAACTGCTGCATACCTGGAACCCACGCAGCCCTGCCCAGACGTAAATGCTAACAAGCTAGGTAAGCAGTGTTTCACATTCAAACCCTTAGCCACCAGGGGACCTACGCTGCTATGTCTGGTCTGGCCTTGGGGCACCCAAGGACACACAACCACCACCCGGATACCACCTCACCAGCTGTAAGTTATAATGATAGCCACTGTACTCACCCCCTTGTGGCTGCTGTGTTGCCCTCAAGCGCCCATCCAGCTCAGCGTAGACCACTGCCAGTATGCAGGCCATCAGGGGGGTCAGAGTCCAACGGGCACCCCTTCCTTGTTGGGAGGCCATCCCCAGCTGGGCCTCTGCGGTCTTTCGTGGTCCTCCCACAGATTGCACCGTTTGCGACAGTGGGTGCTCCGGCTGCCATAGACCCCCAGGGTCTGCACGTCCTCAGCGATGGCATGCCATATTCCCGTCTTTTGATGGGCGCTAACCTGCAGAAGCAATACAGACAGGAGAACACCATTAGACAAACATTCCAGCCAGTCACACAAATGGCCCATCATACCCATTTGCAGCACCATTGGCATACACTTAGCCCAGTCCACAACATGTACACCGCCAAAAGGACATCCACCCCCCTTACACGAGGCCTTCACACACAACTCCATGCATTCATGCCACATACAATGTGGCCAAGGTGTACTCACCTGTTGGTCTGGAGGCCCATACGGCAGTCCGTACGGGGGTAGGACCCCATCCACCAGTCGCTTCTGAAGTGAAGGCTGGGGCCCTTTCTCTGGTCACACAGACCATGGTAGGTTCCAGACACAGGTCACAGCAGCACATGCAGTGTATGTCCTCTCCTATGGAAGGTCAGGAAGTAAGTGAGGAATCAGCTAGAAAATGGTGGTCACATCCACTGTGGAACATACCGTCACCACTGGTGTAGATCACCATTGACCACTCTACCCCATAGGGCCGTTACTAACCAATAATGAATTGCATAGCGGTTCACGACCACCTACCGCCACGGCGCACAACGTAGGTGGCATTACCTTACTTCCACCTGTCCCTACACACAGGACAGGCGGTCGCCATTTCATGGGGTGTGAACAGGCCTATTGATTTTTGCTGTGTCACTGGATACATAGGCACATACTTCACTAATTCCACTGTCCCATATCATGTTTGCACATTGTGGATTGCTGTTGTGGCTCCATTGTTCAGTTTGTGACAGCCTACTTACTCTTGTGTCCCTTAAATACCTACCACTGCGGATGAATAGGAGATGGAGACAGACCCCCGTGTACAGACCCCTGGTGGGCTTGGCTACACTGGAGGACAGGACACAATACTCACCTATAGACTGGACAGGGCCACAATCACAGAGTTGTGTGCCCAATTTGAGCCTGACCTGATATCTGCTATGTGTCACCCCACTGGGAACTCCCCACTTGTGCAAGTGCTATCAGTGCTCCATTTCCTGCCAACTGGTTCTTTCCAAATCACACTGAACTTGGCAGCAGGAATGTCACAGCCATTGTTCTCAAACGTGCTAACAAGAGTCTTGTCTGCCCTGATAAAACACATGTGCGGCTACATTGCTTTCCCCCAGGTTGAGGATTTGGCCACTGTGAAGGCTGGATTCTCTGCAAAGGGACATATCCCCAATATAATTGACGCGATTCACAGAACACATATTGCCCCCCCGCCAGAATAAGCATTTGTTCAGGAATCGTAAGAGTTTCCACTCCATGAATGTGCAGCTGATGTGCTTGGCGGACCAGTACATCTCCCATGTCAATGCTAAGTATCCTGGGTCGGTGCATGATGCCTTTGCCCTGAGGAATAGCAGCATCCCAAATGTGATGGCCCTATAGAGCACAAGGTGTAGCTAATAGGTGAGCCCTGGTTCCCACCCAGTATATGTTGGTGTATGCCTATGATGTTGGCCATATAGGATAGTGTGTAGCTAAATGTTGTCCCTCAATATTTGCAGGTGACTCTGGTTACCCAAACCTATCATGGCTGCTGACCCCTGTGACCAATGCCAGGACAAGAACATTATAATGAGGCACATGGGCGGACCAGAAGGATCATTGAAAGGACCTTTGCCCTCCTGAAGGCCAGGTTCAGGTGCCTCCATCTAACAGGTGGATCCCTGTGCTACTCACCCAAGAAGGTCTGCCAGATAGTAGCGGCATGATGCATGTTGCACAACTTGGCCCTCAGATGCCATGTACCTTTTCTGCAGAAGAAGAAGACATGAGATGCCCCTGTGGCAGCAGTGGACCATGAGGACAGTGAGAATGAGGAGGCAGAGGATGAGGATGCAGACCACAGAACATGTGTGATATGTCAGTACTTCCAATGACACACAGATGAGACAGTGCAACTTTACATTTCTATGACTATTGTTGTATTCTGTGTGGAATTGTCATGCTGGCATTAGCCACTTCTTTGCACTACTTACTGTTACCTCTGGATATTCATTTTGCAGATGCTGCTGAAATGACACATTCTCCTGGTGTGATTGCCACAGCCGGCTACAGGTTATTAATTCTATGCTCATTCTATGTAAAGTTCATTTGAAATGGTTGTAGCTGTTTCAATCAATGCAGATTTATAATACATGAAATACTAGAAGTCTAGTTTTGTCCAATGGTGTTTATTGTAGTGCTAAAATATAGAGTGGAAAGTGCAATTGAATGGGGTGATTATGGAGGAAAGTCCAGGGTACTGTTTCAGTCTGTTTGTAGCACAGGTACATTGTCCATGGGGACACAGGAAGGGGAGCAATGGCAGTTAAAGGTGGACAAGGTGACTGAGTGGGACACAAGGGGGACAATCAGGAGAGCCTCATGTCTTTGCAGTGGTCTTGGCAAGTGTATCTGGCTTCTGTCTGGATCGCAGGGATCATTTGCGGGGTGGTTCACCTTCTGCAGGGGAAGGGGTGCTGGTGGCCTGTAGGTCCTGTGACGGGGCCTCCTGGCCAATAGCGGCAGTGGAATTGGAGGGCTGTTCAGATGACTGGCTATTGAAGGGGGCCCACTGGTGTGACACTGCCTCCCTCATGATGTTTGCCATGTCTGCCTGCACTCCTGCTTTGGAGGCCAGTGTGGTGTTAATGGCCTCCCTGATCCCCTGATACTGTCCCTCCTGCAGCTACCTGTTCTCCTGCACGTTGTCTAGGATCTGGCCCACCGTGTCCTGGGAATGTTGGTAGGCTCCCAGGATCTCGGAGAGTGCCTCCTGGAGACTCAATTCCCTGGTCCTGTCTTCCCCTTGGTGCATAGCAGTCCTCCCAGTGTCCCTGTTGGCCTGTGCCTCTGTCCCCTGAACCGTATGCCCACTGCCACTGACCCCAGGTCCCTGATTGTCTTGTGTGCAAGGTGTGGCCTGGGGTCTCTGTACAGGTGGGCACATTGCTGATTGATGTGTCCTGGGGACAGAGGTTTGGGGACGCTGGGAGGGTGCTGTGGTGTTGGTTCCTGATGGGGGAGGCTCTGTGGTGGTTTGTGGCTGGGCTGGCTGGGCTTGGGTGACCGACTGTCCTGTGGTCCCTGATGGGCCAGGTAGATCATCAAGATCCTGAAGTCCAGAGTTACTGTCATAACTATGGGCCTCTTCTGTTGGGGGACTGGATAGGGGTGGCACCTCCTCTCCAGTGACATTGGCTCGGGTACCTGTGGGGATGTAAATGATGTATTATTCTTTAGGTGACTGCCATTTGTACTTCTGTAGCTTTCCCTCTATGGTTGCTGTTCACCTGCCAGGTTTTGCTTTTGAATTATGGTGTATAGTAGTTATGCTAGTTTCCCTATGTTGTGCATGCTTTGGTGATGAGTGCCCATGCAGGGCTGGGAGGGGTGTCCGGGGCTTGGCCTTGGGATTAGTGAGATGTGATGGTGGAGTGTGTCGGATGGAGTGGAGTGAGGAGAGTGATGGGGTGGGTGTATGATGGCATGCAGGTATGGGGGTGATAATTGTTAAAAGTTGACAAACCAGTGTCCATTCCTCCTCCAACTCCAACCAGGCCCTCAGGATGCATTATTGCGCAGACTTGTTCCTCCCATGCTGTGAGTTGTGGGGGAGGAGGTGGGGGTCCACCGTCAGTCCTCTGTATAGCGAGCTGGTGTCTTGCTGCAATGGAATGTACCTTCCCCCTTAGGTCGTTCCACCTCTTCCTGATGTCATCGCTTGCTCTTGGGTGCTTTCCCACAACGTTCACCCTGTCCACGATTCTCTGCCATAGCTCCATCTTCCTTGCTATTGATATCTGCTGCACCTGTGCTCCAAATAGCTATGGCTCTACCCTGACGATTTCCTCCAACATGACCCTTAACTTCTCCTCAGTGAAATGGGGGTGCCTTTGTGGTGCCATGAGTGTTATGTAATGTGTGTTGGTGAGGGTGTGTTGGGTGATGTGTTGGGGTGTGTGATGTGGAGTGCGTGAGTGGTGTTTGGGTGTGTGTCTAGTTGTCGCAGTGGTCATGGTGTCAGTCTTTAGGCAATAAATTGTATTCATAAAGGGTTGTGGGTAATGTGGGTGTGTTTTTTTATAGTAGTGTGGGTGTGTGTGTATGGGCGTCAGGTATGTGTTGTTTGAATTGACCAATGTGGTGTTGTTTTGTTTGTGGGTGTCCATTGTGAGCGCGGCGGTATGTACCGCCAATGGTTTACCGCCATTTAATGTCTGCCGTTGTGATTCGTGGGTCATAATGTGATGGGCATTGTTCTGTTGGCGTAACAGTGTGGGTTTTGGGACTGCCACATTTCCACTAACCTTTGGGCTTTGTGTATGTGTCTGTATTCTGTCGGATTGGTGTGTGTGTGTCATAATATTGTGAATGGATATTCGCCAGTACAGTGGTAAGTTAGCGGCCGTCAGCACGGCGGTAAGCGGCATTGACCGCCAATGTCATAATGAGGGCCATAATGACACTTATGTCAGATCTTGCATGCCTCATCATGATGTTGACATTCATAACCTACCCACATCTGTGCTTCATCAGTAAATCACAGTGCCTTTGTATCCCCAGTTTTTATATTAAATGGTTTTGCATTAACATGACATTAATTAATAGATACACTCATGGTGTTTGTAAGGAACATCTCCAACCCACCCACCCTGGCAGCATGCTTATCCTGCCAAAATCTAGTCTTCATTTGTCTCATTGTATGGGAGGAATATCCACAGGCCAAATGCCACTTTAATTTCAGTCACATTGCCCAGGGCACATGCTGCAGGCATCACAATGGTTAATCCAAGGAAAGTCAACTTTCTAAAAGTATTATTTTCAGAATTATGTCTTAAAATCCAGCTTTACGATTAAAGAGGATTTTAGACCAAACAGGTCATTCCTAGCTGTTCCCAAACAAACAATATCACTTTTTAAAATCTAATAAGTTAACATAAGCATCCTTGGTGGAAGTAGGCCTCACAGTAGTGAAAAATGAATTTTGGAATTTGTAAATGCCTATGGGCTGTTTAGAGCCTACCCTAGTGATTTATGTGTGTTTAAAATGAAGGTTAAGGCCTGGCACCATTTATGTTCATATTGCCTAGTTGAATTATCAGGTTAAAACTGCACAGGGCTACAATGGCAGGCCTGAGATATGTTTTTAAAATCTAAAGTGGGTGGCACAACAAATATATTAGGCCAACTAATAGCATTCAGTTTACAGGCCCTGGGTATATATTGCATCACTTGACTAGGGAGTTCAATGGAAAATATAATTGCCATTCAGGTGTTTAAAAATGTTACCTTGTTGGGAGTAGGCAAAAAAGACTGGGGGAAGACAGTCCTAGGCTCACAGGTCTAACGGGAGGCAGTTTGTATTTCAATGTAACATGAGTCACACACTCACCTGGTCCCAACTGTGGAAACAACACTGGAGCCAATTCTGGAACTCCGCTCCTGCTCAGGATGATGAAAGATCCAGGGGCAGTACTCTGAGATCTTGCAGCTTCCAGAGGGGGAAGGGACAAAGGTTGTACATAAGTTGAAGTTATTGACACTCACAAGATTGCACTCGGTACATAGGATGGGGTTAATGACACTCCCAAGGTATGCTAGAAACACAGACTGGCGTTTACAAGGTGCATACAACTATCAATCATTTCCAAAAATAACATTCTTTTTGACACTTTGGTTCAACAGGTAAACACATAATTAATTATCTGGTCCATGAACAACAACAGTTCAAGCACCAAGGTTGGAGAGAGAGTCCGGACTAAGGGCTAGCAAGGAGTGCTGGAGGAAAATTACAAAAAAGGAACTGGAGACAAGTCTAGAGTCTTGAAGAGGCAGATAGCCAGGCCTGCTTACTATTATAAATGATTAGTGCACACTATCCTGAAAGGAAAGTACTTAGCCCTTTCTAGTACTATAGCTGGAATCCAAAGGTGGCAGGAGGTTCGGTGCAAGAAACTCAAGTGGAGGCAAAATCATAGCTCATGAAGGAACACACTGGAAGTGTCCCAGAAGCCAGGTTCCTGGGATCATCAGGAAGGCTTGGAGGGCTAGAGCACTGATAACTCCGGGCAACTCAGGAGTTGAGGGCAGGAACAACTTTTAGCGCAAGACTGGAGCGCTGAAAGATCTGGGTGATTCAGGAAGTGAGTGCAGGTACATCTATAGGCAGGATGGGGATGAGGTCAAGTGCTGATGCAAGCTCTGAAGTGGTATTTATACAGCAAGAAAAGAATGTTCCAGAAAGTTATGTGTCCCATGTGGAAGCATGGAATATTCCAATGAACCTGGGGACGATCAAGTGTTATATACAACCGATATGATGCCTTGCAGGTGGCAGGTGCAAATGGTAATTGGTAACAATAAACAAGTACAACAGAACCACAAGTTCATGATGGTACATTTCAGTGGTTCACAGTTGAAATGTAACTATCCTAAATAGACATGTGATATCCACAGGTGCACAATAGACTAAACTTGCATAGCAACAGAATAGGAGGGTCAATGGTGCAGGCTTTCTGGGAGGGAAATCATGGAGTGCTAAAGCGTAAAAGGTGCCATAAGGGAAGTTTGAATTGGAAAACTCGGGGCAGGAAGGCACCACAAGGGAATGGTGCCATGAGCTCAGCGATTAAACCCCACCCCACATAAGGAACAAGGGGCCAGATGTAGGAAAAAAGAAATTTGCGACTTGCAAATTGCGAGTCCCTGCGACTCGCAATTTGCAAGTCGCAAATTGCTATGCAGTACGGTGTCTCAGACACCGACTGCAACTCGCAATGGGGTCGCAATGACCCACCTCATGAATATTCATGAGGTGGGTCGCAAATTGCGGCCCCATTGCGAGTATAGGCACTCGCTAAAATGGAGGCCTGCTGACGTCAGCAGACCTCCATGTTAGCGACCTGCTTTTAAATAAAGCAGGTTTTTTTTTTCAAGTGTAGCCCTTTTTTCCTAAGGGAAAACGAGCTGCACTTCAAAAAAAGCCGAAACCTTTAGTTTCGGTTTTTTTTCAGGGCAGGGAGTGGTCCCTTGGACCACTCCCTGCCCTGAAAAAATATTTTGGGCTCCAGTCACAAACATGGGACCCCTTCCAATTTGCGATTGGGTTATCATCCACTTGAAGTGGATGGTAACTGCGATGCCATTTGCGACCGCATAGGCGGTCGCAAATGGTATTGCATCCCAATGCGACTCGCAAATAGGAAGGGAACACCCCTTCCTATTTGCGAGTCTGAAATGCATTTTGCGAGTCGGTAACGACTCGCAAAATACATTTCTGCATTGGGATACGCGTTTTGCGACTCGCAAATGGCAAATTTTGCCGTTTGCGAGTCGCAAAACGTTTGCTACATCTGGCCCAAGATGGAGTAGTGACAACCTGATTGGCAGTAGGAATGGACAATAATGTCCACTCTGCCAGCGGTGATGGCAGAATTTTGGCAACTATGCATTACGCAATGTGGCAGAGTTTTTTCTAATGCACGGCTCATCAACAGAAAGATGCGCCGCCTAGCACCTAGGCACTAGGAGGACACTCTGTGAGATTTTCTCAAAGTGCCAGCTGTGGATATGTGGTTTCTCTGGACCAAGGTAAAATACCAAGTTCAGGCTGACAGCAATGGAGCATGGGCCATCTAGAGAGACCCAGGTTGGCCTGCTGAACAGTATACTTTAAATCCTGGTTTGAAGAGTGTTACCTGGATCCACTTTGAAGATGTGTCACACAGTTGAAGCAATGCATTGGCTTTGAAATGTGGCGAGACTGCAGTGTGAGATCTTGCTGCATTGCCGTTTGGGAGCCAATTGAGGAGGGATTGCAATGCAAAGTGAGAAGTCATGGAAGCATTGTGCAGTTCAGATGATGCGTCAGTTCTGAGGACCTGCAAGACTGAGATGCGTAGTCTGGCATTGTTGTTGAGGCTGCCGTCAATGAGGGATGCGAAGAGCTCCACCAAGGATGCTTCATGTAGTGGTTCTGATGCAGCGGTGTGCTGCCATGCGTGCTTTTGTTGGGGTTCTGATCCATGCAGCAACGGTGATGCATCAGTTGTGCTTGGGGTTGCACCACACAGCAGAGGAGATGCATTGGTTCAACTGGGTACACTGAGGCTATAAGAGCACCTTAGGCCCACTTCCAAGGAACCAGGATTGTTGTGGCACCACTAGGCAGGGCAGCCTCACAGATGGCAAAGTCCAGGTGCAGAAGCAAGGTTGTTGTAACCTTCTGTCACTGAAGCCCAAGTCAGGAGGCCAGCCAACTGGAGTCCCTTGGAGTCACTCTGGGGTTCTCAGGTCAAGCGATGCAAGGCCATTCCCTCTCACCCAGGCAAGAGGACAACAGAAAGCAGGTCAGCACAGCAAGGCAGCAGTCCAGCAAAGCAGCAGTCCAACAAGGCAGTAGCCCAGCAGGGCAGCTGTCTAGCAGAGTGGCAGTCCTTCAGTAGCACAGCAGTCCTTCTTCCTGGCAGGGTATGCACAGGTCAAAAAGAGTACTGAAGTGGTGGTATCTGTGGCCTAGTACGTATACCCAGCTGTGCTTTGAAGTAGGGCACGTCCCCAAACATCCTGCATCTCCCACTCCTGGCTCCAGACTAACTACAGGGAGTATGAAGCCGTTTGTGTGGAGACAGGACACATCCTAGTCAAGTGTCTGTTGGAAAATGCCCTTCTCCTCACTCCCATGCTGCCAGTAATGACCCATCCAGCCACAGCTAAGTTCTTTATTGTTGGTGGCTGTCTAGGAGGAATATATACAGTAAAGCTCCACTGTAAGCTTCACCCAGTCATTAGACCCAGGCATGGCCTAAAGGCACTAAGATGGTCATTATTACATTGGCGGTCAGCTGAGTGATGCACTGGTAATGGTAGTAGGTCCGTGACCAGGCTGGCGGTGAAGACCGCAAAATTATGACCATGTCGGTGATCCCTCCCATAGACAGCAAATGTACCACCCAAACCGCCAGTGCAGTCCGTCCATGGACCATAGCGGTTGCCATGTTTAGGCTGGCAGAACACCACACCCTGCCCATCATATTATGACATAGCAGACCGCCAGGATTTCCGGGGCGGGACCACCGCCACCAAAAGCCTGGCGGAAATGAATCATATAAAGAAGACACTCACCTCCAGGGACACAGAGGAGTCCACAGCCCCATGGAACCTGAATTAGAAGTCCTGCTGATGTTGTACCACATGATGGCAGGCCAGGAGCAGCAACGCTGACAACAATGGTAAGTACAACTGCCTAGCACACAAGTGAGGGCGGGGAGAGTGACGGACTCACACGCACAACACACACCATACACACATACCACATACCGAGAGCTATCTGCAGAGAAATTCAACAACAACATAAGCCAGGAGCAATGAAAGCCAGGACACATACCTCTGGTCCAACTACTGTAACTCTGTGGGGACAGTGACCTCAATAAAATAAATGACAAAAATATATACAGAAATGCCATTGGCTAGTCCAATGTCAGTGATATGCCACAGGGCAATGTCGAAGGCCCAACTTGACTCCTGACAGCCCAAGTCACTCCACTGGGCAGGGGCAATATGTTGATGATAAACAGGCACCTCAGGGGTGAGGAAGTGAGGGGGTGTCTTGGGAGGTGGTGGGTCCTTGCTCCATTGCTTCGGGGGCAGAGGTGTTGGCTTGGAGCAGGGGGCCGGAATGCCACTCTTGTGCCCCTTAGTGGCAGGTGTAGCTCCAGGGGGAGAGAAATGAGTGGACTGGGAGCTGGAGGTACTGGGCTGAGGGAGAGGGACCTTCCTCTTACAGGCAGGATGGGGAAAGGAGGAGGGAAGAGGTCAAGGCAGGAAAGGAAAGGTTTCTTAGGTCCAATGGGTGGGTTGTGGGAGGAGGGTTGGGAGTGGCAGCAGAGGGAGTGGTTGTAGGGGGAGTAGGTGTGCTGTACTGGGTTGCAGGTGCATGGACAGTGTGCATGTGGGAGGTGGATGGCTGTTGAGTGTCTGAGTGAGAGCATTTATGTGTCTTTGGAGGAGGCAGACAGGGTGGGAGAGGACAAATTGGACGTGTGACTGTATGTTGTGGTGGCGTCTGCAAGTGAGGTGGGTGTGCTGCATGAGGTTGTGAAGGTGGTGGTGGTGACTGCGCATATGGTATATGGAGCGCTAGTCTGCATGTCTGCTGTTGAGGTGACTAGGGGCAAGGCTGTACAGGTGGCAGGATCTGGGACTGATGATGCACTACTTGCAGGTTTGAGTGTTGATGTGACTGTGAGGGAGGAGGAGGGGAGACTATGGAGGTGGTGCTGTTGTTGTATGTGTTACTGTATGTTGGCTGTGTGTGTGCTTGTGGAGTAAAGTGTGGTGCCTGTGCTTCTCTGTGTGGGTCCTGTCTGTTGTCTTGGGTGCATGTTGGTCTGATTGCGTGCATGGGATGGTTGGGGGGCAGATGGATTTGGGACTGGGAACAAGTAGTTGGAGAGGACAGAAGAACCAGGGAAACTGGCTGCTGTCAAAAAGGAGGCCAGAGCCTGAAACAATATCAGTTGGGCAGCCAAACCACAGTGAATGCCTTCCAGGTAGGCATTGCATTGCTGCATCTAGGATGCAAGCCCCTTGATGGCATTCACTATGGTTGACTTCCCTTCAGAGATGGATGTCAGGAGGTCAATAGCCTACTCAGTGAGGGCAGCAGGGCTGACTGGGGCAGGGCTTGAGGTGCCTGGGGCGAAGGAGATGCCAACCCTCCTGGTTGAGAGGGCACGGGCAACTGGGTGAGGGGTTACTGGGAGTGCAGTGCTGGAATGGGGGGCAAAAGATGTAGTAGCTTGGGTGATCCCAGAGGGGTCCACCACCACCAGGGAGCTTCCATCAGTGGAGGAATCAGAGTCAGATGTCGTAGCTCCTGTCTCCCTCACGGTGTTCCCTTCACCCTCCAACCCATTGCTCCCCTCGGTGTCTGTGGACTCTGCCTCCCTGGTCCCGTGGGCTGCAGCTCCCCCAGTCACCGGTGTCCCTGGTCCTGCACCAGATGATGCTGATGCACAAAAGGAAAGGATGACAAAAGTAGAGAGGGTGGGGGAGAAAGAAAGGGAGCACAGGGTCAATTACAGCAACGACAGCACATATGGCATACACATCACAATTACTCACTAGGACTATCACTGTGCAGTATGTACCACATGGCCAAACCATTACATGAGAACAACAGCAGAAATATACCCAAACACTACCATCTGCACACCTACTGGGAGTCACTAAGCCATGTCTGCCATGGTATGGCAGCTACTTGCCATTACCAAATATACCTACCACCCTACATTACTAAACAGAACTCCACTAGATTAGCTAAACCAGCATAATGGGGCATCCACTGACTAGAACCTTGCACCCAAACACCGTGGCAGGCAACAAAAAAGGATACCACACAGTGTGTACTCACACCCTTGTGGCTGCTGTGCTGCCCTCAAGCGCCCATCCAACTCAGGATTGGACACCACCAGTATACGGGCCATTGGGGAGGTCAGGGTCCGACAGCCACCTTGCCCTCGTTGGGAGGTCATCCCCAGCTGGGCCACCGCAGTCTTCTGGGCCCCGCGTCACTTGTCCTCACACCGTTTCCTGCAGTGGGTAATCTGCCAGCTATAGACCCCAAGGGTCCGCACGTCCTTGGCGAAGGCTCGCCACAACCCTTTCTTCTGATGGGCGCTGCCCTGCATAGGGAACACAGACGAATGGACACCATGAACTCAACACTCCATTCTGTAACAGAAATTGCTTACATACTGCATTGATCACATGACCCGTACTTCTGCATACACATTGCATGCAGCAAAAATACACTCCCCAAATGACACTGCCAGCACACACATGCATCTTCATACAGCCATGTTGCATCCAACGTACCCATAAGGTACTCACATGTTGGTCTGGAGGCCCATACAACTGCCCATGCAAGGGTAGGACCCATCCACAAGCTTCTCCAACTGGGTCCCTTTACCCTGTAGCACCGACAATCGTGGGTTCCAGACACAGGACACAGCAGCACACGCAGTGGAGGTGTTGATCTGTAGAGAGTTAGGAATCAAGTGAAGTGGCACAGAGAAAATTGGGGTCACGTCCGGGGCGGTGAACACCGCCACCTCTTGCGTTGATCATCATTTTTTCCTGTGCTCCATAGACCTCCATGTTAACCAATGAGGAGTTCCACGGCGGTGCAGACCGCCTGCCGCCATGAGGACAAAAGCCGGCGGAGTAAGGTCACTTCCACCTGTCCCTGCATACAGGACAGGCAGTTTTCAATTCCTAATGCTGGTACTCATGGCAGACAATTAAATGTTTGTCATGGGTACAGATGGTACACACCAGGACAATTCCAGTCTGCCACATACATAGATGCTCTGTGTACTGTGATATTGTATGTCTATGCTAACTGTAGTCACACACATATCATGTTTGGTTTACCTAGATACCTACCACTGTGGAGGAGGAGGCAAGCACCCATGTACAGACCCCTAGTGGACTTGGCTACACTAGAGGAATGCCGCATCATTATGACCTATCGCCTGGACAGGGCCACAATTACTGAACTGTGTCAACAATTGGAACCAGATCTGATTCCTGCTATTCATAGCACTACAGCAACACCCCCTGCAGGACAGGTACTTTCAGTTCTCCATTTCCTGGCAAGTGGTTCCTTCCAGGTGACTGTTTGCTTGGCTGCAGAAATATCACAGCCAATGTGTTTGAATGTGCTTGGAAGAGTTTTGACTGCTTTGCTAAAACACATGATCAGCTACTTCTCATTCCCCCCAGAGTGAAGATTTGCCCACTGTAAAGGTTGTATTCTACGCCATGGGACACATACCACATGTGATTGGGGACATTGACAGTACCCATATTGCCTTGATCCCCCAGGACAAATGAGCAGGTCTACAGAAATAGGAAGAGTACCACTCAATAAATGTCCAGATGGTGTGCCTTGCCGATCAATACATCTCCCATATCACTGCCAAGTTTCCTGGATCTGTGCATGATGCCTATGTGTTGAGAAATAGCAGCGTCCCACAGGTGATGGCACGACTACAGAGGCAGAGAGTGTGGCTCATATGTGAGCTTGAGTCTTTACCCAATGTATGTCACTGTATGCTACCTGAAGATGTGCTATATGGCATTGCACATAAGTAATGTGTGTCCTTCACTACTTCCAGGTGACTCCGGCTACCCAAACCTGTCCTGGCTGTTGACACCAGCGAGGAATCCTAGGACAGGGGCAGAAATTCAGTACAATGAAGCACATGATTGTACCAGGAGGGTTAGTGAATGTACATTTGGGCTACTGAAAGCTAGGTTCTGGTGCCTCCATGTAACTGGTGGATCCCTATTTTACACCCCTAGGAAGGTCTGCCAGATAGTGGTGGATTGCTACATGCTGTACAATTTGGCACTCAGACGCCATGTGCCCTACCTGCAGGAGGAGGGGGGAGACAATGCACCTGTGGCAGCAGAGGACACTGAAGACAGTGAGAAGGAGGAGGAGGAGAACGTGGACAACAGGACACATATGACACAGCAGTACTTTCACTGACACCCAGGTAAGACTGTACTTCTGTTCATACCTCCATTACATTTAAGAGTTGTGTGAGTGCTGTGTTGTGCCAAACACTACCTTCACTTCTCAATTGACTGCCACTTATGCTTTCCCTTTTTGCAGATGTTAGTGTGGTCAGAACTATGCACTGATGTGATGACTACAGACTGCTTACACACATTTGTTGGACAAATTTAAACATTACAGTACAGTTGCACAGGATAATGCATTTTTAGAAATTGCATACTGTTGCATGATAAATCACAGAAACTTCAGTTGTGTCCAAGGGTGTTTATTGAAGTGACAAAAAGGATGGGATAGTGCAATAGAGTGGGGTGATGGTGGATGTAAACTTTAGTGTAGTGGCTCAGTTGGTATGTTGCACAGGTCCAGTATCCATGGGGCCATAGGAAAAGGAGCAGTGGCAGTCCAAAGTGAACAGGGTGTCTCAGTGGCACACAAGGGTGACATTCAGGAGGGCTCATTTCCTGGCAGTGGCTTGGGTCTTGGCAACAGTCTCTGGTGTCTGTCTGGGTTGCAGGGGACATTTGCGGGGTGGTTCACCTTCTGCAGGGAGAGGGATGCTGGTGGCCGGTGAGTCTTGTGGCAGGTCCTCCTGTCGACTATCTGCAGCAGATGTTGTAGGCTGGTGTTAGAAATGGGGTGTTTGGTTGGCAGTCAGGTTACCCCCTGTTCAAGCAAGGGCCCACACTCGAGTCAGGTTAAAAGACAATCACCCTCAGCTAACCCCTGCTCACCCCCTTGGTAGCTTGGCACGAGCAGTAGGCTTAACTTCAGTGTTAGGTGTAAAGTATCTGTACCAACACACACAGTAACTTAATGAAAACACTACAAAATGACACAAAACTTTTAGAAAAATTGAAATATTTATCTAAATAAAACAAGACAAAAATGACAAAAATCCACAATACACAAGTCAAGATATCAATTAAAAACCAAAAAGAGTCTTCGTGTAATTTTAAACACAAAACTAATGCTGTAAGCGTGGAAATGTACCTGGGTGCGTCTAAAATAACCCCGCAAAGGGCTTGCCATGCTTAGATATTTCTCACGAGCGAGACCGTGTGTCGTTTATCCTTCAGTCGATTCGCCGTGCCTCGTTTCTTCTCTTCGCAGGAGCATAATGCATCGATTCAAGCCGCACTCTCGGGTCGGGACAGGCCTTGTGTCATTTTTACAAGCCCAGAGATGTTTGCGTCGGAAATCCTGCAGCACGATGATCTAAAAACCACGCAGCGTGGGTTGCGATCTCACCAGCCTCCGTCAGCGATGCTGTGTGTCATTTCTCCAGCCGTGTGCATCGATCTTCCATCCGTGCGTAGACGAGTGTCGATTTTCAGCTACGAAGCCGGCGGCGCGTCAATTTTTCAGCGGCGGATCTGAGTTGCATCGATCTTTTCCCTGCACGGAGGTGAGTGCGTGGACTTCTCACACTTGGGCTGCCAGCTTCTCCTTTCAGGGTTCCAGGAACTGGATGGGCACCACTTGGCAGAGTAAGAATCTCAGCAGAGGCTCCAGGTGCTGGCAGAGAGAAGTCTTTGCTGTCCCTGAGACTTCAAACAACAGGAGGCAAGCTCTAAATCAAGCTCTTGGTGAGTTCTTCACAAGAAGGAAAGCACACAAAGCACAGTCTTTGTCCACTAGCACAGGCAGAAGCAGCAACTGCAGGATAGCTCCACAAAACACAGTCACAGGCAGGGCAGCTCTTCTTCCTCAGCTCTTCAGCTCTTATCCAGGCTGAGGTTCCTCTTGGTTTCCAGAAGCGGTCTAAAGTCTGTGGTTTTGGGTGCCCTTCTTATACCCATTCTGCCATTTGAAGTAGGCTTACTTTAAAAAAAAAGTCTCTCTTGTTTGGGAAATCCTGCCTTCCCCAGGCCCAGGCCAGGCCCCAGACACACACCAGGGGGTTGGAAACTGCATTGTGTGAGGGCAGGCACAGCTCTTTCAGGTGTGAGTGACCACTCCGCCCCTCCCTCCTAGCACAGATGGCTCATCAGGATATACAGGCTAAGCCCAGCTCCCTTTGTGTAACTGTCTAGTGAGAGGTGCAACCAGCCCAACTGTCAAACTGACCCAGACAGGGAATCCACAAACAGGCAAAGTCATAGAAATGGCCTAAAAGTGGCATTTTCAAACAAACAATCGTAAAATCAACATTACTAAAAGATGTATTTTTAAATTGTGAGCTCAGAGACCCCAAACTCCACATGTCCATCCGCTCCCAAAGGGAATCTACACTTTAATCATATTTATCATCATTTTGGCCTTGTCATCCAGCACCCCTACAATGGTAGCCATGTTGGCACTTAAGCCCTGCAACTGCTGCATGACCTCCTGGTGGTGTACCCCCTGCAGCTGCTGGTTCTCCTGCAAGATGGTAATCTCCTGGCCCATCCTGTCCTGAGATTGTTGTTAGGCCTCCAAGACATGTGTGAGTGTCTTCTGGGCAGTCAGTTCCCTGGGTTGGGCCTCTCCCTGGCACACAGCTAATCTCCCACTGGGCCTGGCCTCCTGTGCCTGTGTCCCCTGAACGGTGTGCCCACTACCACTTACACCAGGACCTTCATCATCTTGCCTGTGTGGTGCCGACTTGGGTCCATGTACATGTGGGCACACAAGCGATCGATGTGTCCTGAGACAGAGGTTTGGGGACATTGGGTGGGTGCTGTGGTGTTGGAGTTAGATGGGGGGGGTGGTGTACTGGGTGTAGGATGTGGAGACCAGCTGACCAGTGGTGCCAGATGATCCAGGGAGATCATCCAGATCGGGACATCCAGAGTTGCTGTCATCACTGAGGGCATCTTCTGGTGGGGGACTGTGTTGTCGTGGCACATGCTCTCCACCGACATTGGCTGCGGTACCTGTGGACATGTGAGAGATTTGTTACAGACATTACATGTCACATATTCAGTATTTCTGGCTTTCCCTATGGGTTGGGTGTTGTACTCCCACCTTTGGTTAGTGTATGTTGGTCGATTGTAGGATTGAAAGTACTACATGCTGCCCATGCATTACTGTTGTGTGTGCATGCAGAGCTGGGAGGGGTGTGCTTGCAGTGGGTAGGGCATGCATGGGTACACAATTGAGGGTGGTTATGGGGGTGGTTCACTGTTTGGGATGGAGTGGGGTGAAGGGAGTCAGGGTGAGGTGGTGACATGCCATGCAGGTATTGGTGGTAGCAGGATAGTAATGGTGACTGACCAGTGTCCAGCCCTCCAGTGACTCCAGTGAGGCTCTCAGGATGCAGGATTGGCAGGACTTTCTCCTCCCATGCAGTCAACTGTGGGGGAGGAGATGGGTGTCCACCGCCAGCCTTCATGATGTCGACTTGGTGCCTGAAGGCCACTGCACGCACCTTCCCCCATATTTCATTCCACCTCTTCTGAATGTCCTTCCCTGTGCGTTGATATGTTCCCACCGAGTTCACCCTGTCCACGATCCTCCACCATAGCTCCATCTTCCTGTCAATAGATATCTGCTGGACCTGTACGCCGAAACAGCTGTTGCTCTACCCTGATGATTTCCTCCACCATCACCCGCAACTCCTCATCTGTGAAAGGGGATTCTTCTGTAGGGACATGCTTATTGTGTGGTGGATTTAGTGTTTGTGTTGTGCAGAGTGTGGTGCGTGGTGCGTGAAAGGTGAATAGGTGGCTGTGGTTTGTGTGTGCAGTTCTTCTATAATCTTTTGCTGGCAAGCATGTTGTAGCAGTATTTTCGTGTTTGCAATTGATTGTGGGTTGTGTGGGGGGGTGTTTTATAGTGCTGTTGATGGGTGTGTGCGGTGTGTGTATATGTGTCAGGTGTGGGTTTTTCAATCTGGCCAATGTTGGCTTCCGTTGGTGTTGGGTGCCGAAATCTACCACGGTGGTGTGCACCACCAATGGCTGAGAGCAGTTTTGTTTCTGCTGTGGTGATTCGTGGTCCATAATTTGGAGGGCGGTGTATTACTGGTGTGGCAGGGAGGGTGGTGGGTCCAACAGTTTTTCACCTCCATTGGGTCTTGCAGAATTGTTGTTGTGGTTGGTTTCTGTGGATTTTGTTTATGTCTCATAATGTGGTGGGCAGATTGCCACCTCCGCAGCAGTCGTCACCACAGGATCTTTGGCAAAGACCGCCAATGTCATAATGCCCACATAAGTGGCTAAGGCAGGAAAATGGCAACTTTCTAAAAGTAACATTTTCAAAATTGTAATTAAAAGTCTCACATCACTATAATTTAGGCTTTTTCATTGCAATTCCAAAGACACAGGTCCCCTGCTCCCATCTGGAAATTACAGCATTTCAAATGTAATAAAGTAACTCCAGTGTTAGTCTATGGGAGAGTTAGACTTTGCAGTAGTGAAAAATGTATTTAAAATGTTTTTTTTTTTGTTTGTTTATTAAAAAGATGTGTAAAACGTACAAGTACAGATCCAACTTTTTAAATACCCTGCCCATTGATCTCTGGGTTAACCATGGTCTACCATAGGTGTGAAATATGAGAGAATTTACTCAACACGATTTCAGTCTAAATGCTACTGAATTGTTAGTTTAAATTGGAAGTGAAACTGAGATATGATCATTGATTAGTCTGTGACCTACATATTTTTCAGTTGCCTATAAAAGTTCAATAAACAGAAGAAGGTTATACTTCCTATACAGATGTTGTTCAGCTGTTTATAATACATATGGCAGTTTACACTGTGTAACTTATATCCGCCAATGCTTCTCAAGAAAATATCAGGACTCCTGCACACCAGTGAAATGCAGTGCTTATTATTTCATGCAACAGAAAAAAGTTGATGCGTTATTGCTCTAAATGGAGCTTTGCTCACAATGTGAACCACGTAAAGGAGGAAACATTAGAACGCGATTAATATGAGAATTGTAATTCATGTATCCAATAATGTCTTGATGAAAACCGAAATAGATCTATTAAGATTAGATCTCGTATTGTGTCCCAATATTAAATTTGATTTTATTTAACTAATAATTTAAACTTTCCAATTTTTGTAATATTTACATTGTCTAAAGCTTATAAACCAACTAGAATCAGTGATAGTGTATGTACAGGCAGGTTTAAATACCATCTGTACAATCAGTGGCATTCTAGTATCATGAACAGTGAATAGTCTACAAGATGGGGACAACCTAACAGAGCCTACTGAGGTTAATATTATCCATTGAAGATTTATCAGATGAGCAGGGAGTATAGACCACTAATGTACAATGCAACAGTGCCATATGATACAATTGACAAGTTTCACAAGGTGATGATTCAAGATTTCACAAATAACTCGACAGGTTCCAATTTACATGGTCACAATGAGAAACACCGCAGTTTGTAAGACGATAATACAATTATCTTTAATCTTTATATAAAGGGTGCACTATTGTATTGATGACTAAGGTAATTGATATTGATGAAGCAATGATAAGGATTGCATGTTCATATTTAAACAGAGATCTATCAAATCAGCCATCCCTAAATATCATGTTTCACTGCACGAACAACGGGTACTTACTAGAGTAATCTTACACCTTAAATGTTATCATCCTTGGATTACAATAGTTTATCTTGAAATAAAAATATTCAAGTATCATTTACATCCTTCTAAATAGCTCACTGACTTTTCCAATCTACACACAAATACTTCAATTAACAATGATTACTTATTTTCCTTTGTGGAGTCTTTGCCATATTATGTAAAGGATATTAAATGTTTTAGTATCTTATCAAGAAATAATACATATTTATTGGGTGGACTTCATCATTATGCTGAAGATGGATGCTGGCTGCCAATAAACAATTATAAGAGAGACTGATGGCTTTAAAGCATTTTAACATTTTCAGAAGCCCATGTAATACTTTTTTTCAAAAATACACTATTAATGAACGTCATTACATTTTAGCTAAATGAAATTATCTTCATGTTTCATGAATCTTTATATAGAAAGAGGAAGGGTGTGATGATAGGTACCTGCTTCTGGTCAAGTTCTACAAATCTTTTTGTAGGCTAGCCTGAGGAGCAGTTGCTCTGGATACCAAGTATGGAAAAATGTACAGATGGCATTGTGCTGGGGCTACGTCATATTGGGAACGTATTTATTATTTGGAGAAGCGAATGGAAAACACATTTGGCATTCGTGAATGCTCTGAATGACAATATTCAGAATTTGAATGCACATCTGAACAAATGTAAAGCGTATTCTTTAGATGTGAGAGTGGAAGTAATTGGCACAACAATCGAAACCTTTTGTTTCAGAAACCACCTCCAGACAACAGCACCTTACATGCTAAAGATAAAAATCTTGAAGCCTTAAATTAAGAATCCTAATGGCAAGCTATTGCATACCAGGAGAAATTGTAGCACTGAAGACAGCTTTAAAATACCATAATGGTTGTGATGCCATTTTAGATAGAGAGGGTAACCCGGGAAATATTGAAACAAACCATTTAGAAGACATTTGTTATTTTATAATGCTCCTGGGTGAGTTGACAAACAACACTTGTATCAGATTTATAACGACATTTAGTGAGAAAGCAGGAAAAAGCAGACACTATTTGAAGAACAATTGGTGTATTCTGATAAGTTGCACATTGATTGTCAGCATTTCATAAAAAAACACAAGTATTGCACACAAAGGTCTTGTTACTGAAAGACCATCTTGTGCATAGCCATATGAAGGTGAGGCAAACAAGAATTAGATAAAAACAAAGAGGGCTTTTATGTGTTCAAAATGTAAAGCGAGAAAAAACAGTAGGAACAAAAATGAGTATGAGTTTCCCTATGGTAAAGGCAACTAAATTATTAAGAAGCCCATTACCTGCAATTCAGGTTATAATGAATATACCTTGTATTGTTACTCTGACATTGGCAAAACCACATTATCTGTTCAAATACCCTGTAACATCTGTACACTATACAATCACGACTGGTGATATCCAGTATGAAACAGGGAGTCATTGAGACTTGGGCAACCTGGCCAATTTAATACAAATCATCAGTAGAGTAACCATGCATAACCTGTTTTTTCCAGACATTGCACAGGAAAAGGTAACGTGGTATGCCTGCGGACTGTATGACAGCCAGCGGGAGCAGGGAAAAATTTAATAAATGAAATAATTGCTGGTGCCTCTCCAGAGCCCAGGGGGACTCAGTGGGAGGCACAGGAGAGACAGTCATACAATGAACAAATACATTAAATAATTACTGTTGCTCCTCCAGGGCATATTGGAATTATTAAGGAGGCAGGGTGAGGCAAGGCATAAAACTTCATAAATGAATTAAATATTCACTTCCGAGCCCCTCCAAGGCTCCTGGGCACACCATGGAAGAAAGGGACACAAGCAAAAAATGAATAAACAAATAAAAAAACAACAGCATTATACTGCAATCAGCCACAATCACAAACAAATATATGAATGCAAACAAATGACAAAACTGTTATGAGCCTCTTCTATTTAGAAAATGTAGAATTAAAGGATTACAACACACACCAACTAGCTGCACAAAATGGTGGTAGGTAGCTCATCCACCACATGGATGCTGAAGAAGAAGGCATGAAACTCAAAGATATACAGCCAGCAAACTCATGTGCATGCACACACACACACACACACTCTCTCTCTCTCACTGGCAACACAAAATGATGGTTGGTGCATGGTCAGCAAAGACAAAGGTATGGAGCAAAAAGAGAAAATAGCGGCCTATGACAAATATAGAAGCTGGCTGGCTATGCACAGCTAGCAAAAAAGGAAGGATAGAAAACAAAGAACAAATGGTAGCTTAAGGCAAATACATAAACTGGCTCCATAAAATGGCCAACACCACATGTGCAGCAATAACTGAGGCATGGAAAACGAAGTAAATGGTTGCTCTCTCCTGCCTGGAAAACCGCCACCCCCCCAAAAATATAAAAAATAAAACTAATATCATTGCAGGGAAAGAATTGCATGGCTATAGATTATTTGCCCATAATGTGGTTAAAATGTGGTTAAAATATGGGCGTACACATGGAACTACCCTTTCTCACCATTGTTATATCTGCAAGGCCAAAATCAAAAATTACATAAACCTAAAAGATTTGTCAACCGCAACCTTCCTAAGGTGATATCAACTACCCCTCAAACAAAATTAATATTTGCAGGACAATAAGCAAAACACAATGCCAACCATGTCACATCTACAAAATCTCACAAAAAAAATGATGGATGAGAAGATGGGGAAAAAGGTAGCTGAAAATATAGGAATATACCTGAAACCATGGGCCTCTACTCTGTGAACCATCCCATCTCTAACCACCATTATGCACATGCTGAAAGAAAATAATCAACATTTTGCATTTAATACAAGGCCATCCAACAAACAAAAATACAAAACAAAAAAAGGAATAAAAACAGTGGTGCCTGCACTCCCTCAAGAAATACACAGTCCAATAATGCACTGTGTGTGTTGAGGCAGCAGAGAATGCAGACAAAAACACTGGGATGCTTTCCCTCCAAAATTCAAATCCAGAATGACCAAAAGTTGAGCAAAGCAGTGGGATGACAAGGGTGAGAAAAGAAAGTTCCTATCATATGTACAGTAGCCCTCTAGTCTCTATAGCACTGTCTGCCTCTTTGCCTGTTTAAGCACTAAATATATTCTACTCTCAAAATATTACCCTTTCAGGTGAAAACTACAATGTAATTGTGAGTTGACATTTCAGTCCCCACATTTAAAAACTGCTGCTTGCTCTTGATTTGTAGTTTCCTGCTCAGAAATTGGCTGAATGGTCCTCTTAGGTAAAAAAAACCTGAATTAAATGTTTGTTGACTGACCATGGTAAAGGAACTGCAGCTCATTTTAGGAAGATGCCACTCATGGTTAGCTGCTTTTCTTCATCTACATTATCACTTCTTCCTGAATAGAAGCCTTGGTGGCTCAATGGTGTAATCTATTATGCACTCCAGGCGGTCTGATGGGCTGACGGTGGTCAGACTGGTGGTCAGCCACCACGGTTTGAACACAGCACTGCAGTACTGATCACGACGTCCTGAGGAAAACAGGGAGGGAGCCCGCACTGCCCATTCCTGTGGCATGGGCAGTACAGGGCCCCCCCTGCCCAGCACCCTCAGAATGTGTACTGTCTGCTATGCAGACAGTACACATTCTGAGGGTACTTTTGTGCTACTGTATTGGCCTTGGCTCCCTTAAGGGCAATACCGTGGCACTATTCCCATCAGGCTGACCGGTGGGAACGTAATAATACTGGGGACGAAGCTGCTGGGTTGACTGCTGCTTCATTGCCACAAATTTGGTGGTTGGCTGGTCTGACTGCTCAACTCGTAATTATCCCCTGTTTGTATTATATTCACTTCACCCAGGTCTGCTTCTGATTCTAAACATGTGTTCAACAGGATTAAAATAGGAATAGCAAAATGTCTCACTCTGGGCCAGTTTAATGCCAACAAAAACAATTTTAATAGGCGATGCAAGTTTCCAAGTTTGTAGGGATTGATATCAGTACTAACTCAAGCTAATCAATGAGGAGAGCATATTGTTACATTTGCATCAAAAACTTTGAAGGAGGCAAAAGTCAACTACTTGAATAATTTATTAAAATTTACCCTTTTTCTCTAAATTGGTGTGGGTATTTTCTTGTGTTGTTTTCAGATTGCATTATTGTTCCTGTGCTGCATGAATACTTGACTGACTGTTTTTTGTGCCAAGCTTTCCAGGGTTAATCACAGGTTGATTTAGTGACTTTTTGTGGTTTACCCTGCCAGAGATTTTGGCTGTTGCTTTATAAAGGTTCACACCCCAGTCAATCAACTACCCAATTTCACACTTTAAATTATTTTAAGGGCATATCCTTTGTGGTGAATATCGATAGTAGGCCGCTGGTTATTATTGTTTCAAGAAAAGGCAGGATGAAAGCCACATCCCAGATCAGTAGATAGATGGAAGCTTTGAATGATTTTAATTTCGGAGCTGAGTATCTTTCAGAATCAAGTAATGTTTCCTCAGATTGTCTTGCAATCTTGCTGATTGCTTATAACCAGGAAGTAGATGCCACTGATGGTGTTTTGTTGTTTAATTAAACAGCTGTTGTCAAAGAACAGTGGATCAAACCATTGAAGCTTAAATAAATCATTTCCCAAGTAAAGTTGTATGAATGGAGCGTGATGAACTATGTGTAGAACAGTAATTAGCTGTGTAAATGTGATCATTAGATCTACTCCTGAAAGGATGAGAAGCAAATTGGTAAATATAACGCATGAAGGCCATTTAAGTAGAAACTCTGCTAAACTGCTAAAGCTCATCTCTGGGAGTGATACTGGTGGGCTAGGATAGACCAGATGGTTCACAATTTAGCTCACAAGTTTTTGATATTTGCTGGCAGTGATAAGGGCAAGAAGGTGAGACATGTCTCATTGACCGATTTAGAAGTATAAGAAGAACACTGGGTAATGGTGGTGAGTGACATTGAGGGTTGATTTAGCCTGTCACAACAATTAGACATTCGTCATTCCGCTGGTTTCTCACACCACTATACAGATATCTGCCATTTGGCCAGGATAGTGGCAGTCCAACTGCCACCGCGAATTTGGCAGTCCATGGACCGCCAAACTTGAATTAGGCCCTAAATCAATTTGCAAGACGTGTTGGACACGAAAGAAGATACATTTATTATTCCTATTCCAATCTGGACTATTTTGAGGATATTAAAACTTAAATATTAATATAGGTTATTAACTATATACGTAGTTAATAACAAATTAAATATACTTGCATAGTAACACATCAACATATAGCATCACTACACATAATAAAATTTTAAAAATTTATAAATAACTTGTAGATAAATCTGTAAATATTTTGAACCTCATTACGAATGTGGCAGTTCTAAAGGCAGACCACCAAAGCTGCGGGGGGGAGACGCCATTGTCATACTGGTAGCGTCCCCTCTGATGTCCCTTAACAGAGCCGAGGCCAATATACTACCACTCAAGCACCCTCGGAATGCACACTGTCTGCAAAGCAGACAATGCATATTCCGACAGTGCTGGGCAGGGTGACTCAGGCGCTGCCCATGTCAAGGGCATGGGCATTGCTGGGGCACCTCTGTGGCCCCCGGAACTGGCTTGTCACCGGCCTTTTCATGACAGGGTCCCTGCCATTAAAAGGCTGGCAGAGAGTGGGGTTGTAATCAGCCAGAAGGCACAGAGTTCAGCACCACCCTGGCTGAGTACAACCCCAACTGCCATCACCACATCAAGTTAACATCTGTGAGCAAGGTCGGAATGACCGAAACGCGTTGGGTGCTCTTGTGATTTTGCAAATGACTTAAAGCCCAGCATTAAAATATTTGGAAAATGTACACCTTGGAGTGTGGTTTTTTCCTTGTGAACCCGAGGAATTTGTGTGAATAAATTAAACGGATGTCCTGCCGTTAAATCTGCACCACCGTGAATAAAAGTGCGCCGGAGCACGCCTCTACAGGACAACAGCGCTTGGATTGGATACATACATATATATATATATATATATATATATATATATATATATATATATATATATATAACACAGCTGGGAACAGCCTGTTAAATGCCAGCAGTGCTCATCCTTCCAATCTAATCAGGACCATCCCGTACGGGGAACTGTTACAGGCTAAGAGAATTTGTAGTACCAACTAGAGTTACCAACAAGAGCGCATTGTAATGTGTCAAAGACTTTCAGAGAGAGGATATAGTGACAGGATGATTAGGACAGCAGTTGATAAGGTGGATCTCAAAGATAGATCAGATCTTTTGTATTCCTCAAACACAATGAAGGACGAACAGCAACAAATAAGATTTATTACCACCTACTCGGATCAAGCTTTTCAGCTAAGACACATTTTGAAGAAAAGCTGGCACATCCTGCAAACAGACTCCCATTTAAAGAGTGTAGTGCAGGATCTGCCATCTATTACATTTCGTAAAGGCAGGTCTATACGTGAGAATTTAAGCCACAACATGATAATGAGTTCTGACACCACGAAACAGATAGGGATCCCCATTCAGGGATTCTACTGTTGCCAACGATGCAAAGCTTGCAGATATAGTGTTAGCTGTACGGATGTCACGTGGGGTGACGGACCAAATAAACATCGAATTACAGGATTTTTTAACTGTAACACTGATTACTGTGTGTACTGCTTGAGATGCCCTTGTGACAGGATATACGTGGGTAGTACTATCCACAAAGCCAAAAAGAGAGTCCTCGAACATATGAGAGCCATCCGTAATAATGATCACAATTACCCGGTAGCGAGACACTTTCAAGAGGTACACCAAGGAAATGACAAACTATTGAGCTATTTGGTATGTGATCATGTTAAGAGCAATATACGAGGTGGTAATAGACAAAAAACTTTGCGCATTCTGGAGTCTAAATATATTATTAGGTTTATGACACTTTCGCCTGGAGGGTTGAACTCCAGCGAGGAGATGTGTAGTCATCTGAGTTAGTTAGTTGTCTGGGTAAAAATTTGAAAAAGTTTGAAAAATTTGAAAAATTTGAATAGTACAAATAATATCAATGTAAGTTTCAGATATAGATGCGATATATGTTCTGTTTTTAGCAGTATTGATTTTTTCACATGTAGGATTTCTTTAATTAAATTATAATTTTTTGGGGGGTTATGGGTTATTAGCACATGGATATATGTAATGTAGCACACAAGACACAATTAGAATAGGAATATGACATCTATCAAATATAAGAGATCATAACAACATTATGTAAAGATTGAGGACATTGGTAAATAATAATATGAAAGAAGAAAAAATCTAATGAAGATACTTGTTATACAGGCCTAATAACATCAAAAGAAAGAATAGTAACAAAATGTGAAAGTTATATTATGTATAAGGGACCAGCTTAATATGGTCGCCATGTTATCCAAGTGATCTAATATATATGCCATACTTGTCCGTTTTTAGTTTTACTGATCTCAGGTATTTGTATGCTAATGTGCTAAACTCCCCCATCTGTGAACAAGGCTACAGCTGAAACGCGTTGGGAGGAATAATCTGTGAAGAGTAAAAGCTTTTATCACACTGGAAGTGTCCTGACCTTTCTTGTTATTACAAGAATTTGTTGTGTATTTTTATGGTGTTTCTCGAAGCCATGGTCGGACCGCCACCTTTTTGAGCCTCGGTCATTCGGGTTCTTTTTGGTGGATATATATATATATATATATATGGGGAAACCTTGTTAGGTACAATTTCAATACATGTGGAAGGAGATGGACAATTGCATAATTGAACATGATAAACCAACACATAAAGCCCCATTTAGCAGTGTCAATAGTCGACATTTCGATCCTTGTTAATTTAAGAATCATCATTAGGACAAAGAAGCAAGAATGTAGTGCTGAAAAGAGAAGACAAAGAAAAGACAGGACCAATTACTGGAAAATAAATGGAGGAAAGGCCTCTAAATAACAAAGTTCTGCCAATACACCAACCTGATTCAAACTTCAAATCTGCTTAAATCAAAAGATTTAGATAGGGTAATACCCCAGATAAAGGTGACAGTCAGGCCAAAAGTAAGGTCCTATTAAATGATAAAGAGAAAAATGTCCATTAATGCAAATGAATAATGCAGTTGTATTTATTATAACACCAACTCAGCCCAGCAGAAAGGAAAAAAAAAAAACTCCAACAGAGTATCATGATAGCCTACAAAAGAAACAACAGTCCAGCGATTCCTAACCATAGTCTGTAAGGAGTGCCCAAAACCACTGAATTGCCCTTCCATTACTCACCAATTTCACAACAACGCGCTTAGTTTGAAACAAGAATTAAGTATTGGCCAAACAGTACAATGGAATTAATTAAAATCATGTAGTCGAAACTGAAATAAAATAACCACAAATTAAAAGGTGCTTAAATAAAATTTCAACAATCAAGGCACAATCAACCAGTAGGGACCCGAAAAAGAAATCACTATAGCAGCAATAAAACCCTGGTCTCCCCAATGTACTTAATTAAGGATAGGAAATGTGATATAGAGGGGTCCATAATCATTTTAAATGAAAATTAGTTGCCATGTATAGTGCACCTTACATTAATGAGCACTCAAAACGAAATTACATGAACCATACATTTGCATCAACTAATCATAGCCAAAAAGAGCCACTAGTATACAACCAAAGTCTATACATGACTTCCATGCACACCCAAATAAAGAGAGTTACCCTGTTAAACCTTCCTGTCTTACTTGATCTGAAGTCACCAAGCCTTCTCAGCTTCTGACTCCGACCGGAACTAATCCACAGGAAGGCTAGGCAGAAAACGTGCCGGTAGTCTTGAAACTGATCAGTGCCCCGGAGGTACACGAAGGCACATAACTGATTAGGTGCGTCAATTTAACCAAACCGAAAGGGAACAAGTCTATTGAGAGGCCATTCTGAATGAAGAAGACGATTTCAAAGTTCTGAGGTCCCAAAGAATGGTTAGTCAAATCCTTGCCCCACCCAAATTAAAAAGAAACTGAGTTGAAGATGACAAAGAAACAAGGGAAGGATCCCAGTTACCAATTGAAGGCATTGAATATGTAAATTGAAAAATAAAGGAAGAGAAAAATGCAGGTCAAATAGATGCTATAATTATATGTGAAAATTATAGTCTATTGAGGAGAGACGAGTAAGTCATCAAATATTACATAAAGTGCGTCAACAATCATCACCGTCTTACCCTAAAAAGGATTAAATGAACAAATTAACATCATACGGGAAATCAAGCCAATGATAATTTAGAAAGAAACACAATTCAAAGCCAACAATTTTTGTTGGGGGAACAGAAGACAACAACAATTACTAAACTCCACAGATATAGTTCAAAAGACCAAGTTGTTCATATCACATGGTTCGCAACATACATCAAGAATCATCAAAATGTCCTGTAGGTAAAAAAGTCTAATAACCATGGATCAGGTGGTGAAGATAGTGGGCCTTTAGAATGACATTCAATCCAAAAGCAAAGTTTGTAGTCATGGGGACAAAAGAGCGCCCAAAAAGTCCAGATAAATACAGTTAAAAGAGCTGTGTTGCCTCATCCATCTGGGGTGCTCCGACCGTGGTTAAACAAATCACATCTAGAGATCCATCATCGTTCACAGCTTTGTAACAGTTGTATCAAATCTCTGCCAAAGAGAGGAAGCTTCAGCTGGTCAATTGCTTGCCAATAAAAATTAAATTCAGTATGACTATGTGCAAGGAAAAGCATGAGCAACAGTGCTGTTTCCACTCTGCAGCATATTCTGTTCTTATGTTGGATGATCCGTGTCTTCACCGTCAGGGTCGTTTGACCAATATACACCAAATCAGAGGGCCACCGGTTGCATAAATAACATTACTGGAGCGACAATTGCTGTGGTGATTTAAAGTGTAAACCCATGTGCCAACCCTAAATTCTTTCATATTATTAGTCTAAAAACAAACAATGCAATTATGACTTCTGAAAAGACCAAAGATTGGGAGTACAACCCAGCGGAGGTGATGGATAAGTCGCCCTGTCTTTTTGAGGGCCATGTCACCGCAATTGCTGACAATGTTCAACACTGCCCCCTTAATGACTCCTATTCAATGGTTTGGAAGCCTGATGATAACTGACACAACTCTTGCATGGGCATATAAAACTATATATGCATGTCCAACCTTTTAAATACAATTACAATAAAGCCTACCCAGAGGTGACATATGAATTAAAAGGGAGTTTTGGGCTTGGAAAAGAGTAAGGGGTTAATTATGAGTTTGGGGTCCCCACGCATGACCACCAAACGTGCTGGGAGGACACCATGGTGGTGGTGTACACCCCCTATACCACGGTTACCGCCAGCCTGACCTGGCTGACCAGCAGAAACCTTGAAATAGAGTGTTCGTGCCAGTCTGACTCGCAGAAACCGTGCTACGATTTAGCTATCTTGTAGCACAGAGGGGGAGACCAGCACTCTCCTATTGCAAACACTGCTCATTCTGACGGTGCTGGGCAGGGGGCCCCCCTCCACTTGTTGTCCACCAGCCTTTTCATGGTGGGGGAATGGCCAAAAAAAGGATGGCAGAGAACAAGGTTGTAATCAGCATGGCAGTGCTGAGTTCAGCACCGCCCAGGCTGATTACAGCCATGACCGTCATCACCCTGTCGGGCTCTGTGATCCTCGTCTTCACCATCAGGGCTGTTTGACCAATATACACCAAATCCCAGGGCCACCGGATTGTATAAATAACATTACTGGAGCGACAATTGCTGAGGTGATTTAAAGTGTAAACCCATGTGCCAACCCTAAATTATTTCACATTATTAGTCTAAAAACAAACAATGCAATTATGACTTCTGAAAAGACCAAAGATTGGGAGTACAACCCAGCGGAGGTGATGGATAAGTCGCCCTGTCTTTTTGAGGGCCATGTCACCGCAATTGCTGACAATGTTCAACACTGCCCCCTTAATGACTCCTATTCAATGGTTTGGAAGCCTGATGATAACTGACACAACTCTTGCATGGGCATATAAAACTATATATGCATGTCCAACCTTTTAAATACAATTACAATAAAGCCTACCCAGAGGTGACATATGAATTGAAAGGGAGTTTTGGGCTTGGAAAAGAGTAAGGGGTTAATTATGAGTTTGGGGTCCCCACGCATGACCACCAAACGTGCAGGGAGGACACCATGGTGGTGGCGTACCCCACCATTCCACGGTTTCTGCCGGCCTGACCTCGCTAACCGATGGAAACCTTGAAATAGAGTGTTCCTGCCAGTCTGACTGGCAGAAACAGTGCTACGAGTTAGCTATCTTGTAGCACAGAGGGGGCAACCAGCATTCTCCAATTGCAAACACTGCTCATTCTGAGGGTGCTGGGCCTGGACCCCCCTCCACTTGTTGTCAACCAGCCTTTTCATGGTGGGAGAATGGCCAAAAAAAGGCTGGCAGAGAACAAGGTTGTAATCAGCATGGCAGTGCTGAGTTCAGCACCGCCCAGGCTGATTACAGCCAAGACCGTCGTCACCAACTCGGGGGCTATGATCCTGGTAGGTATGGCGGTCTATTGGCAGGCCTGCCGACATAACTCATAATGTAGCAGTTGGACCACCACAGCTGGCGCTCCTAGGACTGCCAGCCTTATAATGAGTCCGTCATTTTGCCAAGTTAAATTGGCAGAATAAAACTGCCCACAGGTTGCAATGACAAGCCTGAGAAATGTATTAAAAGTCGACCTTAGTGAGGGGCATCATGAATGCTGCAGTCCTGCTTGTGATATTTAATTTACAGGATCTGAGTAACTGATGTGTCACTTTGCTAGGGACTTATAAGTAAATTAAATATGGCAATTGGGTGTCAGCCAATTGTAGCATATTTAAAGGAGACAGTACAACAACTTTAGCACTTGTTAGCAGTTGCAATGTGCAGAGAGTCCTAAAATCCAACAAAATGCAGAGAGAGTCAATTTCACATGATACAAGTGTAGATATTATTTTGTATTAAATTAATAAAAGGAAAAACACTTCAGAAAGAAGTAACTGAATTTGTAGAGAATTTATTAGGGACTACAAATTAAACAATATGACTTTCAGAATTTCTGTATAAAGAAACAAAGGAAGCTCCAAGAAATATGTCTCAAAGAGAATCTATGTACAAGCTGTAATGGTACTCCAAAGTAAATGAATTGCTGACATTTTGATCTCAACTGTAATTTGAAAATGATTGTCTTCAGGAGAATGTCCTTTTTTTACTGTATCAGCATGTTGGTTGTCTTATGAATGAATAAGCATCTACAAATGATAACAGGTACAAAGGAACAAAGGAACAAGGGGTTAATTGTAAAAGGATCCTTCACAAAGAGTAGGACAGGTCAGCTGCTACTCTTCTCTCTCTCCAAGCTGCACTACCCACATTTCCGTATGATCTAAAGCACTTGCAAAGTCCTGGAGTCAAATAGCATTTTCAAACATAACACATACCCCATTGTACAAACATTGTTTAATGAACAATATACTCATTTACAACAAACAGTGGATACATGAAAATGCATAAGTAAACAACATGGGAAATAAGAACATTAAATAGAAAATAAAGTAAATTAAGGAAACTATTGAAGAATTGTAATCTAATTTAATTAAACAACACAATTTATCCACATTTAACATTTTTCACCTATACAGGACTCTTGGTAGAATGAGCCACCACTTTCCTATGACCTTCATTTAGGGTCACTTGAGGTGCATGACGAGTGACAGAGGAATTTGTCACTCATTCTTTGGCCAATCTGGACATACTCCAAACCTCTCCATTATCAACCAGTACTACATTCCTGCACATCTCTTTGATCGCCAAAGTACCAAGGTTTTCTGGATTGGAGTTTTTTTTTTTTACTTCTGTTTCTTGACCAACATACTTTCACCCACCATTCAGTTTCCTAGACTATGGACATTATATGCCCCAAAATCATACCTGCCTTGATAGGTCTGTACTATTGGAGGAAAGCGATCAACTCCTGATTGATGTTTCTTAGACAAGTGTGGCACAGGTTTGTTCCAGGAACAAATCCTTTTAATCCTTTCAATGCTACAAATGATGAGATCTTTGACTAGCAATTTGGGGCCATTTGACATGCCCACAAAGTCTCTTTTCATACCCTTCAGTAATTGTTTGAATTTAACAGCTCTCTCTGCACAATCCTTGTTCAATCTTGCCATCTTTTCAGGTAACCTATTTGCATGAGTGATCGACAAAGATCTCACAAAATTCAGCATTTTACCTGAAACAAATTAGACTCTAATATCAATATTTAGAGTCGTAGGTACACCCTCATCAGCAGAAATATCTTTTACTATATGTTGTCATATTGCTCATGCATTTGGCAGGCTGCCTGCCATGAAAAGGCTGGTGGAAAGGCAGTGCTGGAGGCCACAGGGGGACTGCTGTACTAGCCACGACCAGGTCATGGGGAGTGCAGGGGCACCCCTGCTAGCACCCTCTGAATGCACACTGTCTGCTGTGGCATGAAGTGCGCATTCTGAGGGTGCTGTGTGTGATGGCATTGGGATGGGCTCTCTTATGGAGCCGAGGCCAATGGTGCTAAACTGTTTCCAATGGACTGACCAGCAGAAACATCATAATATGATGGTTTCCACAGGTCAGCGCAGTGAAAACATCGTAATACGGTGAGGATGGTGTGGCCGCCCGCCGAACGTCCTCCTCACTACCACCATATTGGAGTTGTAGTGGTGCAACCACCCAACTCCTAACAAGAGCCTTAGACTGGAATGTAAATGGCAAATGTAGTCCTTTTAATGTCTAACACCTACTGCCAAATAGTGTAGATTGGAGTGGGAACAGGAAATGTAACCCCTTTAGTGTCCAACGTTTTCTGAAAATGCTTTAGGCTTGAGTGAGAATAGTAAATGCAGATCCTTTAGCCTCCAATACCTTCTCTAAAATAGTCTATATTAAAGTGCTAATAGTAATTGTAACCACTTGAACATCCAATACATTCTCTGAAATAATGAAATTTGGAGTTGGAATAGCAAATGTAACCCCTTTTGTGTCCACCACCTTCCGCTAAATGGTTTATACTAGAGTGGGTATTGTAATTGTAACCCTTTTAGTGTCCAGTACCTTCTTCAAAATAGTCATGTTTGGAGTGGGAATTGTAAATGAAATCATTTTAATGCCCAACACCTTCCCCAAAGTGGTTTACACTAGAGTGGGAACAGTAAGCGTAACTCCTTTTGTGTTCGACACCCTCCCCACAATAGTTTACAGAGGAGTGGGAAAGGTAAATATAATCCTTTTAGTTTTCCACACCTTTCGGAAAATAGTCTAATTTGGAGTGGGAATAGTAATTGGGACCCTTTTAGTGCACTACACCTCCCCAAAAATGCAAACAGGGAGACACTGTCATGTTTCCTTAAGAAATCATTGACTGGTGGGAACTCTACAGGTGTGGCCAATGTGCCCTTTGGGGAAAATAATCCCTAGGGGAAAGTGGTAGAACATACCCTTGGCTGCCTTGGTTGGGAGATAGTCTCAGAGGGTGAACTTGTGACCCGTGAGGGTGGGAGTTATAAGGGGTAGGAGTCATCAGTTCCACCAGGTTACAATGAATGGGATCCCTGTTACTGCTGTGAGGGATACCAGTGGCAGCCAGACCATTGTAGTGGAAAGGTTGATTTCCCCAGATTAGTACACTGTAAGGAGACTCAGGCCAATTGGTAGATTGTTTCTGCCCTATGGATCTGGTGTCCATGGAATGAGATGGGGAGTTTACCCCAAGTAGAGTCATAGTTAGTTGCCAGATGCCTATTGACTGTATGCTGGGGAATAAGTTGCCAACCTTATTGGAAGAGATGGGAGGGGCGGCTGTCCAGTTCACCTTGAAATCTCTAGTTTCTGGGAGATACCCCTCCCAAATGGAGGTACAGAGGCCCAGATGGAGGGGCAGAGGAAGTAAAGGCTCACTCACCTTGACCCCTGTTCAGCCTCAAGATACATACCCTGGACCTGTGGGAAGGAAAGTAGAAGAATGATGCCTACCACCCAGGGCTGTTAACTCCTACTCTAAAAAAACCCACAGACCTGGGGACCCAAAACAGCAGTTAGGGAACTCAATGCCAGCCCCCAGGCTGAAAGTGAGGCCTCCCAAAGTCACACCTTGAGCATTCACCTGGCAGTGGATGGCCTGAGACCTGACTCTTAACATTTACAACTGTCAGTGACCGCTATTTGTTGATATCCTCATGGGGAGAGTCTTCCTTGGGTTGGAGACAGAAGTCTGCTCCAAGTGGAGGAATGGGCCACATTTCTTTTTTGGCTGTGGTGGTACTTCCTGCCTATAACATGCAGAGTGTGGTTTTATGTTTTAATTGTTTAATACACATTTTCACATTTTTGTTGATTTCTCATTTCAGTTAGATATATGCTGTATATTTTAGTGAGATATAATTGTTATGTAATGTATTTTGATATATTATAGCTATTGCATCACCTAACTAATTTGTACTATTTATGTTTGAATATACTGTTTTTTTGTGAGTGGTTATGGTCTCTTGTTTTAAATGTTTATATTTGGAGTTTCTTGTTCTTCTTTAAAGAAAATTATTTTGGTTTCTAGAAAACTAATATTTTAATTATGAATTCCTTTAAATGTTTGGTTTTCCTGGAGTGATTTTATTAATAATTGTTTGTTTTTTCATGGTCCCCTTAACATTTTGGATTGCTTCAATGAATTATAGTAGACTAGTGTTATTATTTATTTTAACACTATTTTATTTGTATTTTGTATTTATTATTTTTGTTTTATCTACATTTCCTCTTCATTGTAAGGTGGATTATATTTTTTAGTTCATAGCTACAAAGAAAGATCTCCAGCTATTGAACTGTAAATTATGTTTAAGTTATTTATTGTTGCGTGGGAAGTTACATATTTATCTATTGCATTTGATGACATTGTTTTGTATTAATTTCGATTTTATATGTTTTATGATATTGTTTGTTTTGATTTCATTGGTTTTAGGCATACTGGTATGTGGTGTTCAGTTTTTTTAAATGTATTAATATACCGTGGTGACCTGGAAATAGGTGATCCGACCTCCAGTGCCAACAGCACCGTGTGCAACCACCAAGCATATTAAAAGCAGAGTCGCCGTGGTGGACCCTTCATGGCAGTCAGCCAATGGGGGTCCGAACCTCAGCAGTTCATGGTCAGCAAAGTAGTACACAACTGAACATTGGATTAATTTATAAACAACACAGCTCACACACATTGCCATAGTGGACACAGCTGCAAAGGACACTATAAAACACCCCTTCACAGACCACAAACCTTCACTTTCAATGCCAAACACAGAAACCAGAGCACCTTACTTCCCATGAACTACATAGCTTAGGCACCCTTCTTTTTCACCATCACATAGAACACCCTCCAAACACGTTTGTTAATTGACTCCCTTTTGCACTTCCCCTGTTTAGTAAGTCACTGTCGCCCGTTTTTTTTTTTTTCTTTCCATGATATCATGGTTGAAAAATCCATGCTTTTCAGAAGATGAGTTAAGAGTCAAGAGTAGAACGTAGTTGTTTGGAGTACAATTCCAGCATGCTCCTCTCAGTTGGAAAATTGAAATGTGGGACAGGATCGTTAATAGAGTCAATACTGTAGGCATCACACTGTACACAAAGGAAGACATCAGGAAGGTCCGTTCTCTGGTCTCCAGGCACCAGCTGCAGGCCAAGAAGACTGACCTTAGCTGACCTTGTTTCTATTACGCAAAATATCAGCACAGTATCCACTTGGCACAAAACATCTGTTAGTGAACTCACACATGCAGCATACTCACCTGGGAGGATACCATTTGTCAAGTGTGTGTACAAAGGGGGTTACCTGACTCCAACTCCCAGAAGGCACTGTTTCATTAACTCTAAACACTAGACCAGTGCTTACTGGGCCCAATACATCTGTTAGTAACGTCTCAAATGATGTTTACTCACCTGGGGGGAGAACAGTTGTCATGTGTGTATACTAGAGAGACATATCTGACTGCAACCCCAGGAGACACTGTTTCACTAACCCCAAACACCAGACCAGTGTGCATTTGTCAATAGACCCCTGTTTGGTGACTCTCAATTGAAGTGTACTCACCTGAGAGGATACCATTTTGTAAGAGTTGGAAGTAGAGGTAGTGATATGACTGCAAATCCCATTAGGACCTGTAACTCTATCTCCAAACACCAGCACTGTGGCCTCTTGTCTACTCTTGTGTGTGAACTATCAAATGAAGTATGCTCACCTAGGATTGATCAAGCACAGATCATGGCCAAATCACAGATGTATCCGTCAATATAGCTCTATCTTGACTTGCTAACCCAAGATGAATGTTTTGAGGACAGGAAAGACACCTTAAGGCCTCAAGATGCATCATCAGATTGGTATTGGCAGGAGAACTATTCACATTGCACTAGGCACTAATAGCGCCAGTCACATATACAACAAAGTCCTGGGTCTGCCTGCATCACACTCAACTAGGCCTCCAAATGGTCAAAGCCATATTATGCCCAGCTACTGTGTTGCCTACACTGGTGGCAAGATGATGTTTTCAGGCCATCATTCCTAGTGCTAATGATCTGCACATTTCAGCAGCAGCTTGAATCAAAATGAATTGCCATGCTCCACACATGGCATGTCAATACACCCAATACCATGATTACTTGCCACAAAGCTCTCTGCTTACTGCAACTCAAAACCATTCAAAGTAGATTTCACAATACAGCAAGTAACATTGTACGCTTTAACTCAACAAGTCAAGCTGCCACTGAGCACACAGAGGCCACAGAACAGACTGCTACTACCCCCCAGGTTGAAGCCCTCAGTGAATAAGACTCTCCTGGATTTCTGAATGTAGAGGACGGTTCTGTCCCATCAGGACAACCAGATGGCATTACCTGACACAGTCAAAGCCCACTTTGTATGTCAGAACAGCATCAGATTCCTGCCAATGTTACGACTCTGAAATACCCACATGAAGATATCATGGTGAAGGACAAAGAACAGAACAAGGAGTATATGCTTGAAACCATACCTATGACACACTTTAAATGGAAAATAAAGTGCATTGTAAAGAAACAAAGCACCACCATCAAAGTGGGGATATGTCAAATTATTTCTTATCAAGCAGTCTTTGGATGAATATTGCAGAGTAACAGCTCCCTAGCTGTTTTAAAAATACATTCTCACAACTACAGTTCATTGTACAGTCACAGCCATCACATGACATATGTAAACTCAGGAAAAGTGCCTGCTGATGAGATTTCCCCACAAGTCAGCTGCTTCCTCTTCACCACTGTCATCCTCACTTGGCATTTCAGGATTCTCACGCAGTGGCACTGCAGACTGACCCTTCTCTGGGGTGTATGGGATATTCCTATGCAGGGCTATATTGTGGAGCATGCCACATTGATCTGACAAACTTTCTCGGGTGAGTAGAGGAGGGCTCCACCAGTCCAGTCCAGACAGTGGAGTCTGGCTTTCAGGAGCCCAAAAGCCGTCCCCACTAGCCGCCATGTTTTTCTATGGATCTCATTGAAGTGGGCTTCCCCTGGCATAGTTGAATTTCTCAGTGGCGTCAACAACCAAGGTTGGCTTGGGTGTGCTGAGTCTCCTCTCAAGGAGTGGGACATAACTGCAGAAATGATTCCCTCACTTTATGATTGCAGTACCTGACATTGCACACACACAATCAGGACAGACATGACTTACCACCAGCCAGGCCCTCTCTGGGTGCAGTTGTGCCACTGTTCCGCTTTATTAAGGAATCATGGGCTAAACCCTGATAATGGGCAGAGACATGTGAGATGTAGAGATCTGCTAAACAGACAACTTGCACGATGATGGAATAGAAGTTCTTTCTGTTGCAATAGACTTGTTTAGTGGCCTGTGGTGGCACCAAGCCAACATGTGTGGCATCAATGGCCCACACCACATGTGGTCCTTTTCTCATTTGACAAAATGTGTACACTGCTGTTTCATGCATGGTCTACCTGTGTTCATGGGATGATTCCTATATTCCTTCACATATGTGGAAGCCAACCTGTGTTTGGAATAGGAGATTTGCAATGTGAGTACATTTCATGTGGTGCCACAGACAGGAGTGTATCACCATTGAATGTTGGCTGACACATACCCTCAACCATCATTGCATGTCATTTAGCATGTACGACTACAGTAGCAATGAGGGACAAGGTGTGTATGACTAGATATTTTAGCCACAATGTGCATTCCCAAGCTATTGATGTGACATAATGTAGCAAAGTGCACTGCACATGTGTAATGGGTAAAGTGTTTTACATGACTGTCGGCATGCATCATGGAATGTTTTGCAGTTATATTGAAATCACATGTTTGGGTAAAACCACTCATCCAGGTTTGCTGGACCAAAATAGAGACAATGATGTAGCTTTCATTGGGCAACATGTTGAGGGCCTTCTACAGATATCTGCAATTGTTTATGTCTCTCCAACATACAAAGGACTAATGGCTTCTACTGATGTAATCAGAGTATGTCATTGTAAGAGGTGCTAGACATTAGTGGTGATTTTCCTGGGGCTTGCTGATTCATTCTGCTGGGTTTTAGGGACATATCTCCCTGCCAATTTACATACTGTGTCTACAGTGTACATTTCCATGCCAAATGTGTGGCCTATCAGAGCACTATTGGTACTACCTCCATGACTCCATGGAGTCCAGTGGGACAAATTTCACTTGAGGAAGTGTGCATTTTGGATCTGTTTCCAGTGTGGCATGAGCATTTCCATGTCACCTTCTCCAGGATATTGTACCATTGTCAGCAACATAGCATGTTCTGGGAGCATAATTTCTTATTATTGTGTTATTTTGTATGTGCCAAATGAATGTCTCCATGACCTTGTATGGGACCTGTGTAAATGCAGTTGATATTGGCCTACTATTCTATGACAACAGGTAACTGAGGGATGCTTCTTGAGGCAAAGCATTGAAGGTGATGTAGTCTTCCACTTGTTAAATGATTACTTTCACTGCAGAACTACCGCAGTGCAATTGTAGTTGTCTGAGATCCAGATTTTCTTGTGGGCAAATGTTGACAGTTCAGAAAGCATGCATGCATATGGTATAGTACGTGTAGGGGCCACTTAGGTGAAGTTTATTGCTGGGGCTACTTGACTTAATGGTAATGTTTGCTAATCACAGCTGTTGTTCAAGTGTGATCATAGATATGTGGTGACCCTATTTATCTTTGTATTTGCAGCATCAGCCCAGGCAAGCAGAGGAGACAGGGCAGATCTGAGTGTGGAAGCATTTGGCCATAGGAACTCAGGTCAAGACACCACTGACACAGAGGGACCCAGTGTCCCAGAGGGTGAGGGAAGTGCCACTGAGGAGACAGGATCTACATCATCATCGTATTCTTCCTCCAGTGGCCACTCTCTAGTGGTGGCAGACCCATCGGGACATACTGCAGTACCATCCTAGTCCAGCACCCCCAGTTCTATCACCATCCTCCCTGTTGCTCCCCACCCATTTGACCATGCCCACTCACCCAAGAGGGTGGGAGTCTCCTTTGTCACAGACACCTTCGTCCCAGCCCCTGTTACCCATGCTGCCCTGAGTGAGGAGGCTATTGACCTCGTGAGGAGTATCTCTGTGAAGCAGACTGCCTTTGTTAATGCCATCCAGGGGTTTCCTTGAAGGCATTCACAGTTCCATGTCTGGCCTGTTGAGATCTTTTCAAACACTGGCCTCCTGACTGACGGAAGCTGGTCACCCCAACCTTCCATCCCCCTCCACCTCTTCTCAATCCAAATCCACCATTCCCCTACCTATACCAAACACACAAACAGATCCAGACTCACCCACCTCGACACACTAAAGCAGCACGCATAAACACAAACACCACAAAACACACTCAAGCAACTAACATACAACTACATGCACAACATCAGCCATCACTTCCCCAGACACCCCTATAGCCCCCACCGACACACACACCACATCCATTCTACCCAAGGCACCACTACAATGGCATTGAAACACCCACCATACCAACAGACACCACCCCAACAAACACACCACATATTTGCAGACAGCACCCTAACAGACACCCAGACATCCATCATATCCCCATTATTACAGAAATGACTCCAACAGACACACACATCCACCACTACAAGAAACCTGCAGACACCACCCTAACAGACACACACACATCCACCACTTCCACATCAACCAGTACCTCCACTTCCTAGCCCTCAAGACACACAAACACCCACATTCTTACATACAACAGATACTACTCAAGCATAAGCAGACATCAACACCGACACAACAAACAACCACTCCCTCGACCTGCAAATCCCCAACCCCTTCTGATGACCATCCCTGTGTTCCAAAGAACATTTTTTGTTTCACCTTGCCCTTTCCCCTGTTCTCTCCACTCCTATTCCAAAGCCAAGATACCCAACCCACATCCGAACCCATCCCTTCCACATCCAAAACGTCCCCTGTCACTCCTGCCCCCTCTGCATGCACCTATATCCCTCAACCCAAGAGGAAGCCCACCCCTCCATAGAAACAGTCCACCCCTCCCAAACCCACCCATCTCAATCTGACCCCTCCAAAAATGATCCCTGATGTGCCTACCTGCCCACTTGATGTTCCTTCCTGTGGAGGCTCCTTAACAGTAATAGGTGTCAAGTGTGGGCACAGTACTGTGCAGTGAAACACTGATGGACTGGCCAATGGCCTTGGACATTTTGCTTTTACTAAAAAAATACACCCAAACAGTTATGTTATTTTTTGGGGGTATACTTTTGTCCTTCAATTCCTTTTCTACCTTTATGTTGTTCCTGAGTAAGGTGTGTTGTCTGCCTACAGTTGAGTGTGTTTCAGCCTCCTTGAAGATCCATTTGCTGTTGTTTGCAATATTTGCCTTTGTGGGCAGTGCTGATGCCACCCAAGACAAAGGTAGATGTTGACTGTTTGGATATGTGTTTGTTAATGCAATTGTGGTGTAATTGCATTGTATTCTGTTTGTATTGTAATTACTTAATTTTGTGTTGTCCAATGTCATCATGTATGGTGTTAGACTTGTCCCCCACATTTGTCTCATGTGTTGCAGCGTGAGTTTTGTGCAGACATGGAGGGTCTTCAATTGTGCTACCTTTGTTTACATTTGACTGTGCATGTATCCATTTTGCTGTGTATACCTTGCAGCTACTTCATCTAGATGTATGTCCCATGCAGTTGCAATTGTATGTGCTTTCATGACTTGCACTTCCACATTCTGCAGATAGGCATGACACATGTCTCTAGTATTGTTTGTCCCTGTACATGTTGGGCCAGTTCTTGTGCAAATGTTGTTGTATGGACAGAGAAATATGTGTTCCAGTGCAGCATCCTTCCCTGAGTGCTCCTAATGCTCCTATCCCTATTGTGCAGATATTGTTTGCATACTGAGCTTTGTATATTTGTCTCTCTGACTATTGTGCATTCCCATTTTCCTTCCATTGTGTTGCAATGTGGGTAATGTGTGGGTCCTTTGCAAGACTGTATCATGGGAGAGGTGTTTGTATTCCATGACACATTGGAAACATATGTGTCCTGAATCTGACAACAGTCCATGGCATGTGTGCAATGTGAGTGTGTCAGTTTTATTGATAGATGTGATGTTGCTGTGTTGTTGCCGTTACGTGACACAGTGGTGTGTACACTTCATACGTCCCTGTGCCTAAAATGTGCAGACATGTTTTTTGTGTAATGTTGCGGTGCAGTGTTAGTGACCCGCCCAAAGGGGGTGTTTTATGGCTGTGAATGTGTCATTGTTTGTGAATGACTTCAACTGTGTACATGATGACAAGTGTACATGGTGCCCGTAGCGTGACCCCTGTATCATGTGGATGATGGTGGATGATGGTGCAAAGATCTGTTGTTGAGATTAATGACACAGGTAGATGTGTGTGTACTTACAGTCGGTTGCGTTTATGATGGTGTGGATTTTGGGCTCAATCAATGAGCAACAACAGCTGCAGGACATCTGTGATGGGCTCCATGGTGGCACCGGACGTGTAAGGCTCCCTTCAGGTGAGTTGTTCCCTTTATACTCTGCGTTTCTGCCTACTGAGACATGGTGGTCATGGACTGCCAGGGCGACAGCAGTGGTTTGACCACCATTGGATTGGAAGCCAGACCACTGTATTACAATGCATGCAGTTCCACAGAATGAAGACCACTGCGGTCCTGCCGACACCGCCATGCAGCGCAGACCTCCACAGTCGTGAGATAGGCCAATGATGCTGTAAAAGGAGAGGCTGCTAGCATTTCTGCCAGACATTATGACGTCACTGTGGCGGTCCAACCACTTTATCTCATCTGGCAGAAACAGAGGCATATAAGGCATCCAGCTTCATACATCCTGTGCTGCCATGGAGACGACCCTTCACATCCTGCTGCTGCAGATAGAAAGAGCCCAAAATCAACATCGCTGTGGATGCAACAAACGGTAAGACAAAACACCTACCCATGTCCCCAAACTCAGCAACCTATTGATGCGCAGATATAGAATTACTATGGGGGCAGTGCACTGTGGACCAAGTATAAATTTGTGTGTCCCGGGTCAGAGTAGTACACAACGTATGACCCAATCACAGCTCCATTACACTGACACTGCACCGCCACACTCCACAAAACCACACATGTGTGCATATCCCAGTTTCAGGGATAGTGAAGTGACACCCTCAAATTGATCACATGCCATGGCCTGTCATGATATTGGAGACACATATATATTGATATGGATGTGTCATTTAACACCCCTTTAAAGCAACATCCCACTGATGGACTCACACATAATATCCACATTGCAAGAGAATGGAAGGTAAATGGAATGCACAATATCTTGTGAGACAAATATCCAAAGCTCACAATGAAAACAATACCGGCATAATAGAGATGTAGCATCAAGCAGACCCCAGGAAGGATGCTGCCCTGAGACACATTTCTCTTTTCACCTAAAACACTATTTGCACAGGAACTAGGGCTCCATGTGTCTCAGGGACAACCAATAGTATAACCAAGTGCCATGCATATGTACCAAATGTGTAAGTGCAAGTCAAGAAAGCAAATATAACAGAAGAATGGATTGCACATTTAGATGAAGTGACTGGAAGTTATACACATGAAAATGGACACACAGTCAGTCTGTGAAAGTCAGTGTATAGGAAGGTAGTACCATTAAATACTATCCATGTGTAGATAAACAAAATTCTAGCTTGCAAACATGATACAAATGTCCAATCAACATCAGGGAGACAAATGTAATCCAATAGATGTTGAATTGGCCAAACTAAGATGAAATACTTACCATATCAAACAACACATAATGCAAGGATACCCAAATTGGATTACCACCCACATATCTATCCATTGAATATCCCCCTTTTTCCTGGGTGACACCAAATCGGCTTCCCAAGTCAGATCTTGCCAACCACAGCAAATGGATGAGCAATCAGGGTGAATCAAACACAACTGTAGGCATATATCCCACATTACTCAGGAACAACAAAAAAGTAGAAAAGCAATTTTAGGTCAATTGTGTACCCAAAAAAACAGCTTGGGTTAATTAACATAATGTAAATTTTGATTTAATGTCAATATCCAGTCGATGTACATCAGTCCATGCACACTGCTGTGCACCAAAACATGACTTCCTGATCACTGCCATAGGAATCCCCACAGGAAGGGGCATCATGTGGGCACGCCAAGCACTTTAGTTGCCACCCTTGGATGGGGTGGAGTCTGATTTGGGATGGGTGGGCTTGGTTTTAGGAGGTATGGGCTTAACTTTTGGAGAGGAGGGCTTCTTCTTGGGGGTGGGAAGTGTATGGGTGATTCCAGAGAGGCAGGGGCAGGTGTGACAGGGGAAAACGTGGGTGTAGATGGGATGGGTCAGAATGTGGATAAGGTGTCAGGAAGCAACAACTCTGCCTAATTTGTCAAGATCCTCAGGGGAGTTGTCTTAATCATCTGCGTGTAGCACCGCTGGGTTGTTTGTAACGTCATTTTACCATCTGCATTTCAGGATAGATATTGCCAATGTTGGATATGTACTTGATGTTACCAATGCTTGTTCCACTATATAGTTGTTTTCACCAATGCTTGTTGAACACATGTGACTGTGTCAATTCCTTGTGCTTCTAAATGTGTTAGGTTCACTTGTTTATTGGTCGCCAGGCAACCACCAGGTCCCCAAGGTCTCCCGGGAGCAGCTGCTTTGTGTTTTCAAAGACATGAGTCATGCAGGCTACAACTACTCTTGCTCTGCACATGACTCTGCTTGGCTTTCTTCCTGTCTGGCAAAGAAAGCCCTCTGCGCTCTGGAATTCCCTCCAGGCCCCGCCTGCTTCTCTTTTGAATTGACTGGCAGCAAAGAGCCTCAACAGAGATCTTCTAGAAAGAACACAGTTCTGTCAGCTAAGTGGAGCATGCTGTCTGGAATCTGTTTGTGTAGAATTTTATTATGGTCGCTTTGTTTTTTGGTGAAAGTTGAAAACTGAGACTGATTGCACTCTAGCCTTCTTGAGACTTTGAAAGGCCACTTCTAAGGACACAGACATGATGTATGAGTGGGGCCTAGATGAGGGTTGAATAACAGATTTTGCATGGGGGCCTTGACAACTTTTTTTTTTGTAACTGAGAACTGTGACAGAACTTCACTATCATCCACTTGTTTATTTTTGTACTAATAGTGATTACACAGTTCAGTGCCAGGATTACTTTGTGTGTAAGCTTACTTGCTTTTGGTATTGCAATTCATTTTATGTTAATAGTGATTTTGCAATTCAGTTCTAGGAATACTCTATATGTGAGTGTTCTTGCTTTTGGTATTGCAAATTGTTTTATGTTGTAGTTTTACCATAGAAAATCTAATATGAAAGTGCAGATCCATGAAAGAGACTTGTAGAACTTCCTAATTTGTTTATCGACATCGAAATTTTATCACATTTTGTATATATTAATCCGTGAGAATAGAGAGAGGGCCAAGTTGCTGATATTTCCAGGTGAATGTGCTGTGATAACCAAATTAGATTAATTTAACAAGATCAGTGCATGCCTTTTTTAATGCTATTTAATGAGACCAGTGCATGCTTTATTAAATGTTGTGAAACAGTATCATAATAGCACATAGCTTCACCAAACCCGTAATTCAACACAGACTGTCCCCAATAATCTCACCCAACAGGACCTGGTGAAAAGGAGTGCAGTGTTTCTTTCTATCTTTTTCCAAATCCCCTTCCCCTTTGGGGCACCTGTCAGGGCTCATGGTGCAATCAGCAGCACTAAAAGGTGCCTCATGAGGTCTGAAGAAAAGTAATCGCCCCTGCAGACAGTCTGGTTTTCAGCTGAGTGGCCGCGCCCCAACATGAGGTCCTTTTAGTTTTGGGAGAGGGGTTTCACAGTGGAAAGGGCAAAGTCAAATAAAAACCTTTATTTGGGAAATTGGGTAGAGTCTGCAGAAGGGATTAGGAGTTGGGCGGTTGAGGAAGTGCTTGTGTCGTCTGTGGGTGTTGTTGGTGCTGGTATGTGTGTATCTAAGGTGTGCTTGGGTTTAGGGGGCATTTGTTGTGTGTGTGAGTTTGGGTTTTTATGCCTCTTGGGGGCTGTGACGTGGAGGGAATGTCTAAGGTGGGTATAGTGGCAGTGTCTGTGGGTATTGGGGTGCATTGTCTATGGGTGTTGGTCTTCATTCAGGGCAGCAAGTATAATGGGTGCAGGGGATGAGGTGCCTGGTGCGAAGGAGATGCCTATCCTCTTGTGGGAGTGGGCATGGCCAACTGGGTGGGAAGCAACAGGGAGGGTAGAGATGAGACTGAGGGTGTCCGACAAGGCTTGAACAGGTACAACTCCTGATGGGTCCACCACCACTAGGGAGTGGCCATTGGAAGAGGAATCTGAAGATGAAGTTGTTGATCCTGTATCCTCTATGGCACTCCCCTCATTGTCCGGGCCACTGGGTCCCTCTGTGTCTGATGTCTCTTGACTGGGGGTACCATGGCCAGCTGCTTCCCCACTGGTTTCTGCACTGTCTCCTCTGCTTGCCTGTTCTGATGCTGAAATTGCAAGCACAAATAGGCTCACTACATGTTTCTGATCACACTTGAATAACAGCTATGATCACCAAACATTATCATAATGTACTTAAGCCCCCGACCAGAAGCTACGGCAAAGTGGGTACAACATTTGCTAAACATACTGATGCATGCTACATGAACTGTGAAGAGTTGCCCAAGGAAAATCAAAATCATAGACAACTCGAATTGAATGGATGGAATCTGTGTTTGCATGTGCCTTCCCATTGGGCAACATGTTAAGGACCTTCTACAGGCACCGAAAATTCCCTGAATCTCTACAACATGCAATGGACTATTTTCTTTTAGGTATGAAATCTGAGTAGGGTGTTCCAAGCTGTACCAATCAAGACATGTTATTTCCCTGGAACTAGCTGATTCATTGTGGTGTGGATACTTGTAGACAAGTATGTGTACGTGTGTATCTAAGGTAAGCTTGGGTTTGGGTAGTGTTTGTTGTGTGCGTGAGTTTGGTGTCTAAGGTATGCTTGGGTTTGGGTGGTATTTGTTGTGTGAGTGAGTTTGGGTGTTTGTACCTCTTGGGTGGCTCATTCCCACATTCTTTCAAGTCACTCCCTCATGCATGTGAACAACTAGGTAACAATCCTTCACCATTTAACATGAGCTAAGCATTTTGCCGAATTATTCTACATCAATGGCATGGAAATGAACAATATGAGTAAAAGCTGTAGTCCTATCTGTCATGTCCTTTATTGCTTCTGAAATTGCACCTGCCATATTATATGGAGTGATGGGTGAGGGTGTGGGTGAGCCACCAAGCAATGGTGACACACTCCTATCTGTGGAACCACAGAACTGTAGCCCCATCACATATGTCCAATTATAAACACATGTTGGCATGCACACAGATGTGAGGGAATCAGGCACCATTCCACGAAGACAGATAGAACATGCTTGAAACAGCAGTGAAAATGAAATATCAAAAGTGAAAGGTACACATGCCTATATGTAGGTACCAGGAATGGTGGCAAGAGTGATGATTACTGGACATTCACTACTTGCCAAGGGAATGTATTGCTCTGTAACTGCACCAAAAGGCAATGTATGTTCTGTCACATATATAATGGCCACCTAAACATGAGAGATAGTTGTGAGGCACCAGCACTTGTCACACACTGATGACAAGTAGCCAGTGGGGGACTGATGCCAGTACACTCACATGAGCAGACACATGGCTAAGTTCATTGATCTATTACATCTTGTTGTTTTTTGTTGGGGCTGACACACTGAAGGCAAGTGGACTATTGGGTGCAAATGACACACCCAAAACCAAACAACATGACCTGATTGATCACTGTATTCAGCCATGTGTTGCATATAGTGGTAGTGGACTGTAATCTGGGGTGTCCTAGGTCACTGAGTCAACAGGCAAGGCACATCAGCATGCACCAACTTCCATACCTACACAACCAATTACTTGTGTGTGTCACACATGGCCCATGGCCCATCTCCAATATTCAGGGTGATATGGTAGAATCTAACACTTTAACTTGGCCACATAACAGGCAGGAAAATGCCCAGGACTCACCCTCTTGTAGCTGCTGTGCTCCCCTCAAATGCCCATCAAGCTTGGGGTAGGCCACTGCTAGAATGTGGGCAATCATGGGAGTCAAGCTCTGGCATGTGTCCCACCCATGTTGGTAAGACAGCCCCAGCTAGACCTCCGCGATCTACTAGGCCCAAGGACTCAGGTCCTCCCACCTCTTGCAACAATGGGCGCTCTGCAAGCTATGGACCCCCAGGGAGATGTCTCTCTCTAAATCCTTTTCTTATGATAGGTGTTGACTTACATGGATGCAAAAGACAAATGGAAAGGTTACAATTTCATTTATTTGTCCAAATGGTGGTGTCACACACATTTCAAAAACATTAGGCAGAAAAATGTTGTAACTGTCAATACACCACAAGTGTGAAGCACACTTGCTATTAAGTACAGGGACAGAAATATACACTTTTGGTGTCATCTGCAGACTAAACCACTACCCTGCTCATGGCCTACACTGACTAAGCAAACCCACTGGCAACAGGTGGCCCAGGCTAAAGCAACGTGTACTGTGATGTGAGCCATAATGAAACACAACATACCATTGTGACTCTGTGGGCCTGACTGGAAAGATACATTTACATCCAGCCACATTGTCTCAATGCTTACATCCCTGCAGGCATAGGGATAATACAGAGTATACGCTACGACTTAAGTGACAATTAAAGGGCTGCCATGGGTGGCACGGATAGTCTCTTATCTGTGCATGTGTGGACATGTCACCTCCCCAATGTATTCTCATGCCACTTCAGAGTGTGTTTGTTTGGTATGTACTTGTAGCACAGAAAACACCTTTTACCAAATGTGGCTATCCTACAAAGATGACATCCAACATATTGTTTGGTCGCATTGGTTGCGTGTAACCAAGTTTATGAGTTCCATCACGTGCACTTCTCTGAATCAACCTGCTATCTGCACTGTAGGTCTGTCACTTGTGTAATATGCCTGTACTGTACAAATAAGACTCACGTAAAGGTGTGATTATGGGACCTGTCAGAAGTCAATGGCATACCTTGTCATTGTTTGTCATTGCAAATATGTACTAGGTCAGGGGTTACATCAGTAACAATTTATAATGTAGTCAATGTATAAAGGCCTGCAGGTCACCTCTTGCCACTGAAGACTCATTTTGGCCATATCCAAGTATTTGCAGGTCTACAAGGAGTGGGGCCGGTACCACAATTGCATAACCACTGTAACTCTAACCGAGCCTGGCCTATGTCCCATACTGGGAGAAACATTTCACATGCCTTGGTCTCTGCAGGCTGAGCATACAGAACCTACATGACACCCACATTTCCATCACTTCAATGCATGATAGTACCTCCTGTACCCATCATCTATGTGGGTCCAGGGTTTAAGGGCACTCTGAAGGGCACAGTGAGTTTTACATGGTTCTCCTACGACAGTTTGGCAAGGCCAGGTATGGGCTGAGTGATCTGTGGAAATATACACATTGCTAACAAGATCCTAAAATGACTCAAACAGTGTACATACATACACAGCACATGCTGTAATGCACATACATGTTGTTTTACATTTACAAATATCATACTCAAAGGTATTTCATTGTATGGCTATAAAGTCTCCTTGCCTAGATATATGAATGCATCACACATCACAATAGTAATGTGAAGTGCATAGAGTACTTGTCTTCACTACCAGCAGCATGTACATCTCATGTATTGAACACAGAATGTGACAAAAGACACCGAAAAAGTCTCACTGACATGCACACTGAGGCATATGAGGAAGGAAAGGATGGTGTCAAACATAGTCAAACATGCCTATGAGGTTCTTACCTGCTCCTCTGGTGAGTCTTAGAGCTGACCATACAGGGGAAGGTCCTCCTCAACAAGCCTCTCCAGCTCCTCAGGAGAGAAAGAAGTGGCTCTTTGACTTGCTTGGTGTGGCATGATTGCTCCCAGAGGCAGCACACAGTAGCTAGTGTGATGAGGTGTTGATAGCAGCAGTGTCAGGAGTAGCAGTGGCCAAAGACTTCTGCTCCGCCGGTGGAGTTCGCAGAGGTTTCCCCACTCCACACACCGCAGAGTGGCACAGAGTGGAGTTTTTTCTCTCATTTGCCAATGTTGAGTTGGTGAGCGCAAGCGAGATTTCCAAACACAAGCGGTAGCGGTAGACCGCACACCATGAGAAAGCTGGCGCTCGCGGTGAGGAAGCTGCAGCTTGTGTGATGCCATTTGCACTGATTTTACAGAAACTCCTGCCCTGAAAATCAGTGTGAACAGCATGCCTTACCCAAACTCTGCCGCTCATGGAACTCTGCGTAGCACTGCAGAGTTTTTGCGGCAATTCGCGGAGTTCCACATAACAGAACTCCACCTAGGCCTAGTCAGGAGTCAAGTGAATGATTTAGCAAAACGCGGTGTGCATGTACCATCCATTACCAGACATTTAAACAATGGAAGAACATCATATCATCAAACAGTTCCATATGAATAGGCAAATCATTTTGGATTTATGTGCATATCTGGTGGTATGTCCAAACACATTTTCAGTGGGGTTAAGAGACATGTTATCAGCAATGATGAACACATTGACAGCTATATCATGTTCCACAGACATGAGGATTTAGCCAATGTGAAGGCTGACTTCTATGGTTTTGGTCGATCCCAACATAAGGTGGTAGCCTTTAATGGCACACATATTGCCGTGGTGCACCCTCTGGCTAGTGAACAAGTCTATTGCAACAGGAAGCACTTCCATTCTATCAATGTGCAGGCTTTAGGGCTCCTGAAGGCCAGATTTTGCTGTCCGGACAAGACTAGGGTTGCCTTCCTCTACTTACCGGGAAGGTGTGTCAGATCATTGTGGCATGCTTCATAACATCGCCCTACAGAGGGATATCCCTTACATCTTAGTGGTGGGTGAGTCTATGATGACATCAGGTAAGAAATCAGAGCTAAATGTAAATTTTGAGACAGCAGACAATGAGATTGTGGTGGTTGAATTTATTACAATGCTAATACAGAAAATACATTTGTGACAGAAAGAAGCAAGAATGTAAAGTGAAGGGGTCAGTCATGGTGAATGAAATCATTGGAGTAGGTGCCACACCACTAGAAGTCCAAGGTTGAGAGTATACTTCTCCACTCGAACTGGAATGTGGTTCAGGATCAGTTCACAGAGCATATGTGTGATACACAAAAGAGGACATTAAGGAAGAGTTTTTTTGCTGGCAGTGATGAGTTTCTTGCCATCAGCACCTCTTAGATTTGTGCACAGACATACCTGCTTGAGAGAGGGAGGGGATCAGCTGCTGCAGAGGAAGTGGTGTCTGAGTGTGGTTGTATCTTTGGCAGGGCCTCCTTTCCGGTGGTTGCTGCAGATGTACTTGGGCTTGAGTTCATTGTCCTACAGCAAGGGGTAGATGGTGGTGGAAAAGCATGGCTCATGGTTACATGGGTGTCTCTCAGTACCTCTGTTAGGGGGCCATTGTTAGAATTATGGTCATCTAACTTTTGGATCATGTCCTTCTGTAGCTGCTTCATTTCCCAGAGTTTAACTAACACCTAGCCTATCAGTCTTGGGACTCCTGATAGACCCCCACGATGTGGCTGATAGTATCCTGGTCCACAGCAGCGCCAGTGGCCTCACTACAGTGGCTCAAAGCATCCCTCCCATGCACTTTACCACCATGAGTCTTTGCCTTTGGCACAGGTTACCCTCTCCATCTGGGTCTTGGGCACTCAGTGTCAGAAGTGTTGGGTTGCACCTCAGAATTCAGGACTGAGGGGCACAAGATGGTTACAACTGTGTTAGGTGCACAGGTTCTGGGAGCTGGTTGTTGCCTGTGATGTTGACACAACAGGACTGAGAAGTGTCATTGTGGGCACAGTGAGAATCATTGTTGCCATCTGACCAGGTTTCCCAGATGTGCCAGGACCATCCTCCATGTCTACAAGTCAAGGATTGTCGTCATCACTGAGGGCTTCATCCAGGGGTGGAGCGTGAGTCTGATCGGTGGATGAGGTCTGCCTAGGGGCTTAGCCAGTTTGACCTGTTGATTAACAGAGTACATTGTTATTGATTGAAGTGTGACATCTACCTCCAAAGATTTTGTGTTACAGTAAGTAGAGACATGGGACATTCTTAAGTTTTAGGTTAGCCTATTGTGCCAAGTTACCATTGTATTGGAGTATTTGACATGACGTGTGAAGCGTGCCTAAACTATTAGACTTAGACAGCTCATTAGATGTGCTGATCAGTTGCACTTTGGATGAGGGAATGAAAATGATAGCTTACCATCAGTAAAGCCAACAAAGTGGCGTGGCAACATGTGCATTCGAACATTCGGAGGCCCAGTTGAGTGTGATACAGGGAAACACACAACTTTATTCTATCTGTATCTGCAATCATCATGTGTGCAGTGTTGTGTCAATGTGTTTGCTGCTGTGTCTACCAATCTGCTGATGCAGTTAATAGCCTTAGGAATACTTGGTGGTGTACACACTTGGTGAGGGCTCGGTAAGGTATTATCCCTGTCCTCAATGGTTTGATCTTGGGATACCAGGTTAAAATGGAGCTAGGTAGACAGACATGTCTCTGAGCTTAGCATGATCTATCTATTACTCACTCCCAGGTGAGTGAACTTCATTTGAGAGTTCAGTAACAGGTGTATATGGGCAAGTGGGCACCGGGCTGGTGTTTGGAGTTACATGAACAGGGCCTATTGGTCTTTGTAGTCAGGTCACTTCCTCTACTTCCTAACACTTGACAAATGGTATACTATACTCCCAGGTGAGGAAGAGCATTTCGGAGTTCACAAACTGATGTATTTGGGCAAGTGAACCCTGGGCTGGTGTTTGGAGTTACATGAACAGGGCCTATTGGTCTTTGCAGTCAGGTAACTTCCTCTACTTCCAAACACTTGACAAATGGTATACTCCCAGCTGAGGAAGAGCATTTACGAGTTCACAAACCAATGTATTTGGGCAAGTGAACACTGGGCTGATTTTTGTAGTTACAGAGACCGAGCCTATTGGGCTTTGCAGTTAGGTCACTTCCTCTACTTCCTAACACTTGACAAATGGTATGCTCCCAGGTGAGTAAACTTCATTTGAGAGTTCACTAACAGGTGTATTTAGGCAAGAGGATACTGGGCTGGTAGTTGTAGGTACAGAAATAGGACCTCCTGGGAGTTTCAGTCAGGTAATTCCCTCTACTTCCCAATACTAGACAAATGGTATACTCCCATGTGAGTGAAGAGCATTTGTGAGTTCACAAACCAATGTATTTGGGTAAGTGAACACTGGGCTGGTGTTTGGAGTGACAGAAACAGGGCCTATTGGGCTTTGCAGTCAGGTCACTCCCCCTACTTCACACACTATGCAAATGTTGGTAGCACATATCTGTTGCCAGATTGCATTTAGGTTAGAGCATACATATACAAGTGGAGACATACCGTGAGTTCTGAGATGGATTTTTGACACTGTTACAGGCACCATTCCAACTTATGGCATGTGAGGGTCCGTGATAGCTGTGATGTTAGGTCTAACAGTACACATTGACAGTCTGACATCTCAGATACTCTGAAAGTCAATGAATGACACAGTGGCAAAAGCTGAGCTCTGAGCATGCATGACATTGCAGTTTTGCAACAGTTTTTGTGTTGTAACTTACCAGACTCCGCTACCCCTGGTATTCCTACCCTCAGGATGCAGGATTTCCAAGACCTTCTCCCCCCAAGGAATGAGCTGTAATGGGGCACTGGGAGGGCCACCACCAGTCTTGTTCTGTTTCATGAAGGCCAGGGAACACACCTTGCCCCCGGGTCGTTCCACCTCTTCCTAATGTCCTCCTATGTGCGCAGTGTTGTTAATACAGCATTCACTCCACTTACGATCCTTTGTGACAGTTCTATTTTCTTGCTATGAGGAGTGTGCTGCTCTTGGGCTCCAAACAGTTGTGGCTCTACTAGTATAATTTCATTCACCATGACTCTCAACTCATCCTCTGAGAAATGGGGATTTTTAAAGCATGACGTAGTGGAGAATTAAAGTGGGTGTCAGGAAGTTACCTACAAAAAGAAAATTATGTGGGAGTAAATGGAGAACAGTGTGTAAAATGGGTTTTAGGAATGGGTAAACATGATATCTGACCTCTGCTGTGGCTGAGGACCTTTGGAAGTACATCTTGTACTATTATAGTTGTAGGCTCTTGAGTAGTGATACTTGCTTCTCTTATATCTTGTAAAACATGCCTTACTTCAATTTCAGTGACAATTGGGAACGGCTGTGTTCATTTACATTCATAACAATGATATAATTTGTTATGGCCCTCCCATTGCATGCATTAAAGTAACATTTAGTACATTTCTAGTTTACCTTTTCTGTGGTTGTCATTTCTTTGTTGGAAGTGTAGCCTATATGAGAGATGAATTGTTTTGCTTTCTGTGAGGAGATATATCTTGTTCTTTCTGTTGTTTTGCCTGCAGTAATGTAATACTATAGAGTGTTGTATATTAAAAAAAAATCATAAATATGTTTAGCATTACCATGCAAAATTATTTCCTTTGTTGGTTTATTTATACTTACATAGCAGTTTGTGAGGCAAAACACACTTTGTATGTTCTATTTTTCTGTTGTGGTTTCTGTAATGTGATCCATGTGTGTTCCTTTCTGTTAGAAAAATGTTAAGTTTTATTTTAACATTTGATTGTTGTTTGTTAGTGGGGGCAGAGGCAGTTGAGTTTTTAACCATTTTAGGGTGTGGTATAGCATATAGTTGGCTAATGTTTCATTCTAGTATTATAAAGAGCTTGTTTAGTTTAAAAGTAGTTTTAAATCTATATTTTACCTAACTTTGAAGGTAGTTGTGTATATTTTCCTTCTTCTGTTTGTCAAATTTATGTGGAAGATTTGGCAGCTTTTGTAGACTTTGGAAGAGTAATTAGTTACATTTTGTGTGCCTTTTATATTGTTAGTTGAATTGGTTGCTTGATTTTTTTGGTTACTATTGTTTGTATTGTGAATTTATTAGTTAGTGTTCTTTTAGTTAGACCTTTATTTCAGTAATTGCCTTTTATGGCCAATGCCAATTAGGGTTTCTCTTACAAAGATATATATATATATATATATAAACAATTAACACATTTATTTGTATATATAAATTGAACCACACATCCATGTTAAAACAAATATTACATTATATATATATATATATATATATATACATATATATATATATATATATATATATATATATATAAATAAATGTGTTAATTGTTTAAATGTTAATAACTGGTATAACTGGTATAACTGCATTTATGCATCAGTATTTTTTATATTTTTTTTATATTACATTATATTACAATATATATATATATAATGTAATATTTGTTTTAACATGAATGTGTGGTTCAATTTATATATACAAATAAATCTGTTAATTGTTTAAATGTTAATAACTGGTATAACTGCATTTATGCATCAGTATTTTTTTGATTTGTTTTAATTTTTTGGGGTAACTTACTTTACTTTGTATAATTTATAATTGTATTTATGTAGCCAATATTTGATGTTCCAATATTTGTGTGTTTTTACATCTTTATTTAATGTCAGAATATTTTTGTATTTTTGTATTTGATAATTACATTATCAATATAATAGAAAATACATATTGATGACAGTGATATTTTGGTTATTGATATTTATTTGTTTGTTAGTTAAATATAGGAAGAGAATATTTTTGAAAACTGTAATTATTTTCTAATATAGGGAATCATTATTATTTACTACAGTGTTGTCAGTGATCCGATGTTTCTTTATCAACTTGCCCTCCACAATATCTACAACAGAAATATTGTAAAGGTATATAGTTGAGGAGTTGAGAACAGTAGTGTATACCTCCATATTCTTACTTTGAAGATATGCTGAGAGTCTTGTGAAGCTACAATATTGTTGTGGATTCCTTTTACCACGTAGATTTGGCATCCCTATTTTAGCTCTAGGCCTGTAGCCTGTGCAATTTTACTGACATCCACATTTTATTTGTTTATTCATTTTTTTTATATTTTAGCACAGCTCACTTTTTAGCATGGTTGTTTTTATATTCTAATCAGCTGTCTTTTTGCAAAAGCACAGTTGTTCGTGTTCTCAGTTCTCTGCATGACATTTCACTCTGTGTCCTGCTAAAGGGTGTGATGTTTATAGACAATCGTTTATCAGTATTGCCACTCCAAGAATTACAAAATCAGACCTCAAACCTTGGATATATCATGATGTTAGGCCTGTTTTTAGAACACAACATGGTTTGTTGAACACCACATATGTCACAATTGGTTAGAGGGCATTCCAGCCATTGGCATATGATGGTGCACACCACTTCGTTGACAGCTCCATGGATCCTGTCATTTTCTTTCCAGCCAATCAGGAGGATTGCCAGCAAACAAGGCATACCCTTGCCTATCTTTCAAGGATGGAGTCGGGGCTCCTTCCATAGACCGGGACGGGCAAAAGGGTTTACATCACTATGCTCTCAGGTTTAGACATTAGTGTGTAGGTACAAACCACTAGATTGTATGATTAGATCAGGATGGTGGGACTGTTTATGTCTTTTACTCTGATGATCACAATCACTAATGTCTTAGGTTTCATCTTCCTAATAATTACAGCTCATTGTTTTAATAATCAGATGCAATTCCTTCAATAAATATTTAAACTTACTGTGCATCTCTTTGTCTGCCTTATCATGTATGGGATTTTATATAACTAAGAGAAAGGGGTATGATCTGTTCCACCATGACTTCACAAAGGAGTCAGAGTGACATGTTTTGAGGCTGCCACAAATCACTTTTACTCTCTAGGATTAGTGAGGTGCTGCTAACTAGCCGTCAAAGTCAAATCGACAGCTTCCAGTCTGTGTGAGACTGACTCAGTCACCCACACATGGTGGTGCTGCCACCCTAAAGTTAGGAGTCTTACCCTCATGGTAGAAGTCCTATGACAACTGGGGTAGATCTTGTTAATGTAAATTGCAGCTGTAGTACAACAGAACCTCGCAGTAGCTCACCAACTATGGAAAATACCCCTAAGAAACAATATTTTTTATGAACCTTGACATTTAAGAGATTTTTGAGCTGAAGAGGCTTATCCCTGCAAATAACTCTAAAGTTATCATATGTTTGTAAATACTATATGCATTCAATTACCCACTGCCAGACTGAAAAGTAGTTATATGCTGTTGGAACACTGGTCGTTTTTGTGAAAATTGTCACTGTTTAGGCACCTTAAAATTTTCTATGTGACATATGAAGTAGAGAAATAATTAACTTCTCAGAAATTTAGATTTTTCGTGCTCTGCCTGTAAGTGGGAGGAAATTTGAATTCAGTCACTACTTGGCATGATAGTAAGCAAAAGAAATACATTACACATACACTGAGATACATATTATGGAATGTTTAACAGCTTGAGCTGGTCTGCATTGGTAAAACTAATCAAAAACATGGCAATGTACATCTGACTAATCACATTAACATGCATTGAGCAAAGGCACAAGATCCTGATCTCTCACCGTATCTCCTGGCTCTACCCAAGGCTTCCCAGAAGGGGACTGTATGGAGCGGTAAAAGATAAGTATCAAATCTCTTATACTGTGACTATGACCACTTGTTCACCCAACCAGGAACTGCAATGAAATATGTACTATAATGCTATATTGAAAAAATTGCGTACAATTTGAGCAGACCAAGACTATTGTGAAACGTGGGAGGAGTTTCCTTTTCCTAACTTTGGGTAGTAGACAATAGGTCACATGTAGGAAACGTAGATATGGGGATACTATTTATTAGCAAACTCAATATAAACACAAAAAATATTAATAGGAAGGTATTCAAATATGGCACTTTGACCCTAAACAGGTTTATAACTAATTATTAGAGTTATGTAGAACCGGTCTGACTAGCTGGATTTCAAACTTTTTCAAACTTAGAAAGAAAGATCAATGTCTGATTTGAGTGGATAGAGGAATCCATATTCTAGTTCATCTACTATAGGATAGTGAAGGGGGTCACAGAGATTGGAGGCACAAATATAGGAAATATAAATATTGCGATACACAAATATAGTGATGCACAAATATAATTGGCAAAAACATCATTTTATTGGGTAAGCAATATCATTTTAAATAATGTTGTTGTTTTTAATGTCCTTTTCAATAATAACGTGGTTAAAAATATCAATGTTTAACTATTTGATTGTGTTTTATTTGATATATTAATTTTATATCTTTGTATTGTTTATATAAAGGTGATATTTATAAAAATAAAGCATGTCATTTTTAGTGATTTTGAATTTTAAATTTAATTTCTTATAGTAATTTATGGTGTTGTAGCGGGGTTGTTGGGTTTACAAGGGGATAAATGGGAGATGAATGAGTAAATCAAAATTATGAATTATTTACTACATTTTGATTAATTATATGAATTGATATTTGTCATGTTAATCATGCAATATTGATTTATTTGTGTTATAGTTATATAGGCTGTTCGGTTCGTAGGTGACTAGCCTGGGAAGTTAAATAAGAAATAATGAATTGACAATTATTAATTGTTAAAACATTATTTAATTGATTTTAAATATGTAAATTATGTAAACTTAACTTTGTGGGGGCGTAGGGTGGGAAGTTAATTTATTAATAATTCAAAACAATTATTTACTAATTGATAATTATTTTAATGAAGGGGTATTAAGTAAATAGGTTGATGATTTTCTTTTACACATATATATTTTTATGTTAATTAATAATTTTTATATTGAGTTTTATATGATTTCTACATTCCTTGTGTTACTTATATATGTAATGTGTTTGAAGTTAAGTAATGTCCCTACTCTTGATCAAACTGCAGTCAGAATAGTAAAAGTAACCTCTTTGCAATTTGACATTCTTCCTACTTTTGTGCTGTATAGACTGGGAATAGGAATTTTTACCCTCCAAAATCCAACACTATCCCTACTGTTTCACAGACTGGAGTGTGAATAGTAAATTGTACCCCTCCAAAGACCAACACTTTCCAAACTGTTTTGCTGTTTAGCATGCGATTAGTAAATTTCACTCCTCTGAAATCCAACACTTTCCTTATTGTTACATAAACCCAAGTGGGATTAGTATATTTAATATTCTTAGCCTCCAGTAGTTTCAGTAATGTGGTTTAAATAGAACTGATAGCATTATTTGCTTATTTTTTACATTATTTGTTATTTTAAAATTGACTTTAATATGTTTAGCATTCTTTGTATATTTATTTTTCATTTCTTTAATTGTGTACGTTAATTGATATAGTTTACCTTGTCAATTTTTCTTATTTTTTATGGTTTTATTGCACATGCATTTCTATATATGTATAGTACCATATATTATGACATCAATACTTTTTGCCCAATATTAGTGTCAATGATATTTTTGTTCGGTATTTTTATACCTACCATTATAAGTATAGCATCACAATGTTATGGTAAACCATAGTTTTGATGCAATATTTTTGTCAACAGTATTGTTTATGCGAAGGTGGGTTTACTGGAAATGCAGTAAAAATTTACAGTATTCGTAGATAGTCTGCAAAATGAAGATTACATTGTAAACAACAATCAAATAGAACGGAAAGACGTAAAAGAGCAAAAGGGTGGGCGTGTGGAAGGCCTGGCGTCCCTAGTGTTTGCCTTTGGTGGGCACAACAATGCAGATGAAGAACGTAAGTATTCGGGGTATGAACGGTATAACTATCAATATTATAGTGACCTGCTAGGCTAGAAGAGTAAAGGCATAAACGCAATGGCACGGTATATCTCCATTTAGCATTTAGGAAGTAAATTTGACTGCCAAAATAGTACATAATTCCATTCAAATATTGAGATTTCTAGGTAACAAAGGGTCTTACTTAGAGTTTGTCAGGCGGGATAGTCACTCACGAACGTGACAGATGTGCCGCCCTCACACATTACAAGTATCTTACTGTGTATGCCTCTTGCAGTAAGGGATATACACGAGGTTTGTGACAAAGGAATTCTCAATAAGGCGGAAAGAGGCCTGGGTTCCTTTAAGTGACGTCTTCCATAATTGTTACACATTTTTTTAATGTACAATGCCCTGCACCTTCCACCGCTCAAATAAAAAACCCGCTCCAATTTCTCCTTTGTGCGTGTGGTTTTGTCGAAGCACGTGTTCTTTTGACACTCCCTTACATTGCCGCGGAGCTTAAGCACCACGATGGTAGTTTCCATTCCAATTTTAGCCCATTGCATATATGTCTAATCTTGAAATAGCAGGCATACACAATTGGTTGAGTCAACAAAAAGTTAAAAGTAATTAGCCCCCAAACAGACCTTCACTTAGCAGGAACTGCCTAAAAACACGATAGCTAGATTGTCACTAATACAATTTTAAATATCCATAATATGTTTCGGGCCAAAGCAAGCATACTGTTCATTAGCAACTGTGATAAAAGTTTATTCACGGTAAATACAAAATAAAACATCTGACATTTTTGTAAATCTGTTACTGGTGGCAGTATTATCATTATTTTGTTTAGGTTTGCGTTTTAGGCTGCCCGGTTTGGCAGAGAAATCATGGTGCCAGCTGCATTATATCTTCACTGGGCAGTCATCAGTGAGAAGAGTGGCTGCCACCTGTCTGATTACTCATCTTCTGTGCCAACTCCGGTTCTGGTGTCTGTGCCCCGAGCAGAACAACGAATAACACAACATGTTCCATTTCCATGTGAGGCAAAGCCACTGCCAAGCGACCGACAATCTTCAAATGGACCGCACCGATCTTGCAAGCTTCATCAAGAATAGCGCTGTTGTTCTTCCAAATTCGGCATTAAAATAAACAGAGAAAACAAACAGCACAAAATGCCATATTGGAATAAGATTTACGAAGACATATTTTCATTTGATTTAAGAGACAACAATTTAAGACTCGATCCGCTTTACATCTCTGCGTTTTGGAACGAATGTGATATTTTACATTGACTAAGTTGAGATTGTTTTCTGATGTGTGTGATTTGTTCAGAAGCGCGGGGCCAGCAGTGTGTGATAAAGAATGAATGGATTTACATCCTGCCGGGTGATCCATGTTCCTTTTGTCGTCAGACCTTATACTCGCCCAATGGTTCGAGTAATTCCACTTTAACTTTAGGCCCAGATGTACTTCACGTGGATGGAAGAATGAGACAATAAGAAAAACAAGCATTCGCAATACAACGGGTCTCGCATTTGCTCGAGTTAGAGCTATTAGCGTTGTAAACTCCTAACCGGACTTTTCTTGCCACACAAATTATAAGCGCCATGTAAAATGCAGCTCGATAGCCCTGAAATTGAAAATGGAAAAACAGCACGCAATTGCGCTATGTAAACCCCGGCACGATCGCGCTGCGTGGAAAATAAAAAGATAAAGTAGTCTGGAAACCATGCTGAAAACATCGGGCCTTGAATTGTTTCAGTAGTTTGGGGTGCTGTGTAGATGGGCTAAACACAGGAAAAGGCATGATGTATGCATGCTTTTCACAAATGAAAGAAAGCTGATTTAAAAAAGAAAGCCCACGAACCAATGAAAGTGACTGACTTGACATGGGCATGGTTAGAAGTAAGTTTATGTTTTTGAACATGTTTGCTACTTTTTGGTATTACTAATTCCCAGTATAAGTTACTATAAAAAATAGTAAACCCAGCACCACACATGGCCAACTACTGGTACTGCAACACCCTCCCATAGAGAATGTGGTATTGTTCTTAGAATGTGGATGGTAAAACGTAGGGGTTGAACTGGAGGAAGGCGGGAGGTGGAACGTGGGCGGCGGTTGGAAAGAGAGTGTTGCGGTGAGCGGTTGTGATCAGTGGTTGCTGCTGCATATTCACGTATACTTGAATAAAGGATTATTCCTACTTCCTGCTTACCTTTGTTACTTTACATTGGCGACGAGCGGGAATCATTGTGAAGGACCTTGAGAGGAGCTGCAGCACTCGACTTCATATCTCGATGCGCGTCAATGATCGTTGACGTGAGGACGTCCTAGCAACGCATTCCTGTTGCTAGGTGGCTTACAGATTTTTATTTCTGTCCTCAGCTGTGCCTACCTGCACGATCATGTTCCTGGTGCCAGTAATCTCCAATCTCGCATGTCTTACGCAAGACTGTTGAAATGGCTGGTGCGCGTCTTTGAACTACGCTGGTGGCCATTTCAGTGGCCATCTTGGATTCAGTTGAAGTTGCTGGTGTGTGACCTTGAACGACGTCAGCAGCCATTTCGGTGGCCATTTTGGATGTATTTGAAATTGCTGGTGCATGATCCTGAATGACTTCCAGTGGCAATTTCAGTGGCCATTTTGGATATTCATAATTGTTTTTGCACATATTTGCTGCTTAAACTTTTATTGGTGGCCATTTTGACTAAGTGTGTAAAAGCAGTATGAAATGTGTGAATTATGTTGCGATTCCAGATGACCCTGATTGCACCAGTTTTCAGGATATGGTTTTAAGTGTGTTACCAGATAACAATGACATTTCATCTTTGCAACCTTCTGAGTTACCCACTTGCAAATTAAGCATTAATGGTACTAAAGTTACTGCCATGGTTGATTCATGAGCATGGTTCACCATTATGTGTGTGAGTATGTTTAAGAAATTATAGCCTGGCAGAGACTTGATCCCTACAGATGTGAACCCTGGAAGTTATACTCGTCATAGAATTCCCATGGTTGGCTATACTTATGTACACATTGAGTTTGGGGGTAAGTGGTGTAAGGGCAAGTTGTATGTCACTGAGAAAGGACAGATGATTTTATAGGTTGGCCACATATAATGGAGTTAGGTATCAAAATTGATTTTACAAAAAATCTTCCTGTGTATGTGGTATTGGATTATGATTCCCAGGGTGCTTTACAGTATGATAAATTGGATGAATGCTATCCTACAGTTTTTTTCAAAATCTTTGGGTACATTTAAAGATTTCAAACATGAGATTATTCTGAGAGAAAATGTTAGTCCAGTGAGACACAAAATACAAAATGTACCAGTACATTATAGATCTAAATTTAAGGAATAGTTGAAGGACTTGTGTCAAAAGGATATTATTGAACCAATTGAAAGCTCTGATTAGAAATCTCCGGTTGTGTTGTCACTTAAGAGTAATGGGGATCTAAGATTATGGGGGTCATTCTGACCCTGGCGGTCATGGACCGCCAGGGCCAACGACCGCGGGAGCACCGCCAACAGGCAGGCGGTGCTCCCATGGGCATTCTGACCGCGGCGGTACAGCCGCGGTCAGAAACGGGAAACAGGCGGTGCCCCGCCGGTTTCCCGCTGCCCTGGGGAATCCTCCATGGCGGCGCTGCAGGCAGCGCCGCCATGGGGATTCCGACCCCCTTACCGCCAGCCTGGTTGTGGCGGTTTTGACCGCCAGAACCTGGCTGGCGGTAACGGGTGTCGTGGGGCCCCTTGGGGCCCATGCAGTGCCCATGCCAATGGCATGGGCACTGCAGGGGCCCCCTAACAGGGCCCCACCAAGATTTTCAGTGTCTGCCAAGCAGACACTGAAAATCACGACGGGTGCAACTGCACCCGTCGCACTCCTTCCACTCCGCCGGCTCCATTCGGAGTCGGCATCCTCATGGAAGGGGGTTTCCCGCTGGGCTGGCGGGCGGCCTTCTGCGGTTATTCGGCGGCTCCCGCCGGCCCTGCGATTACCGCGGCCGGCGGGAGTCAGAATGACCCCCTATGTGTTGATTTAAGATCTCTGAATGATGAAATTTGGATTGATACTTTTCCTTTACCAAATTTGCAAGAATTGGTGTCATCAGTGTGCCAGGCTACCGTTTTTTTTACCATCGATTTGTCCGGTGCTTATCATCAAATTGAATTGGATGAGGGCTCAAAACACTACACAGCATTCATAACATCAGAGGGTGCTTTTCAGTACAAAAGGATGCCTTTTCGCCTTGCAAGTGCATTTGCTGTTTTCCAAAGACAAATGAATACAATTTTTAGTAAGGTGCATAATGCTATGGTATTTCAGGACGACATTTTGATTTTTGGGTGTGACAGATTGGAACATGATAGAGTTTTAAAGGAGGTTTTGAACTTACTTTGTGAAAATGGATTGACAGTGTGGAAAGGTAAGTGTAAGTTTGGGCAAATGCAAGTAGAATATTTGGGCCACATTATTTCTTGTGAGGGCATTCGCCCCAAAGTGAGCCATGTGAAGGCTATTGTTGCTGCACCTGAGCCAAAATGTAAACAATTGATGTCATTTTTGGGTCTTATTGAGTTCTATTCACAGTTTATAGAAAACTATGCAACTGAAGTGGAAAATTTGAGAAAATTATAAAGAAGAATGTCCCGTTTGTATGGGTGCAGGAACAAGCTGAATGTTTTTGTTAGAAATGGGGTCTTTGGTTGGCAGTCAGGTTACCCCCTTTCCAAGCAAGGACCCTCAAACTAGTCAGGGTAAGTCACACACAGTCCAAATGATCCTGTGCCCACCCTCTGTTAGCTTGTCACGGAGCAGTCAGGCTTAACTTAGAAGGCAATGTGTAAAGTATTTGTGCAATAAACCAAACAATACCACTATATAACACCACAAAAATACACCACACAGTGTTTAGAAAAATATATAATATTTATTTGGATAAATGCAGGTCAAAACGATTAAAGATAAAATAAGCAAATATAGGGATATCACTAAAAGTGATATCAAATGTCTTTAAAGTTAAAGTATTACTGTGAAAGCAAAAAAAAATTCTTAAGTTTTCCTAGAAACAGCAAGTGTCTCTTGCAGGGCAAAGTACCTGGTTTGCGTTGAAAAATCCTCACAAGGGACTGCAGAGGAGGAGATGCTTGGGAAACAGTGAGCGTGCGTCTGTTTCGCCCCTTTGCACATGGACTTGCGTCGTTATTTCCGGCGTGCAGACTTGGATCCTCTCGGGTTGCGGGGTTTTCAGGCACTCCGGGGATAATGCGTGGAATCCTGTGCCTGCGGAGCAAAGTCACAGGGGCTGTGTCGATTCTGGTAGGCGATGCGTGGAATTTTTGTCTGCATGGCAGGCGCTGCGGCGATTCCTCTCAGGAAGTCGGGCAGTGTCGTTCTGAGTCGGCTTGCATCGATCCAGGAGGGCTGTGTGTTGAAGTTCCAGTTGCGGCGCTGGCGCTGCGTCAATCTTATGTCACAAAGTCAGGCTGCGTTGTTCCGGACTCAGCATGCAGTGAATTTTTCACTGTGAGCAGGCTGTGCGTCATTCTTGACAGGCTGTGCGTCGAATTTTCACCACACAGGGATTTCAGCTGCAGGAGAGAAGTGGTTTTTGATCTTCAGATTTCAGGGAATAGGAGGCAAGCTCTATGTAATCCCTTGGAGGGCACTTCTGTAGCAAAGCAAAAGAGCAGCAAGACAGCAGGGTAACAGCAAGGCAGCAGTCCTCTTCAGAAAGCAGTCAGGTGAGTCCTTTGGGCAGCCAGGCAGTTCTTCTTGTCAGGGTGCAGGTTGTGGTTCAAGTATCTTCTCCAGGAAGTGTCTGAGGTGTAGGGCAAAGGCCCTGTTTTTATACCCAAATGTGCCTTTGAAGTAGGGGAGACTTCAAAGAGTGGCTTAGAAGTGCACCAGTTCCCCTTTGAGTTCAATCCTGTCTGCCAGGGTCCCAGTAGGGGGTGTGGCAATCCGTTGCGTGACAGCAGGCCCTCCACCCTCCCAGCCCAGGAAGATCCATTCAAAATGCATATGTATGCAAGTGAGGCTGAGTATCCTGTGTTTGGGGTGTGTCTGAGTGAATGGACAAGGAGCTGTCAACTAAACCCAGCCAGATGTGGATTGTAAGGCACAGAAAGATTTAGGTGCAGAGAAATGCTCACTTTCTAAAAGTGGCATTTATAAAATAGTAATATTAAATCCAACTTCACCCGTCAGCAGGATTTTTGTATTACCATTCTGGCCTGACTAAATATGACCTTCCTACTCCTTTCAGATCAGCAGCCACCACTCAAACAATGTATGAGGGCAGCCCCAATGTTAGCCTATGAAGGGTGCAGGCCTCACAATAATGTAAAATTGAATTTAGGAGTTTTACACTACCAGGACATGTAAATTACACAGATACATGTCCTGCCTTTTACCTACACAGCACCCTGCTCTAGGGGTTACCTAGGGCACATCTTACGGGTGACTTATATGTAGAAAAAGGGGGGTTTAAGGCTTGGCAAGTATTTTTAAATGCCAAGTCGAATTGGCAGTGAAACTGCACACACAGGCCTTGCAATGGCAGGCCTGAGACAAGGTTAAGAGGCTACTTAAGTGGGTGGCACAATCAGTGCTGCAGGCCCACTAGTAGCTTTTAATCTACAGGCCCTGGGCACATATAGTGCACACTACTAGGGACTTATAAGTAAATTAAATAGCCCAATTGGGTGTGATTCAATGTTACCATGTTTAAAGGGAGAGAGCATATTCACCTTAACACTGGTTGGCAGTGGTAAAGTGCACAGACTCTAAAAACCAGCAAAAACAGTATCTCAAAAGTGGAGGGAGGCAGGCAAAAAGTTAGGGGTGGCCACCCTAAGGCTGTCAGGTCTAACAGTTTTGATTCCATCAAACATGAAATTGTTCAGACTCCATGTCTAAAACCTTTTGAAACCAATACTGATTGTGTGATTGCAGTGGATGCTAGTAATGGTATTGGCGTGGTATTATCACAAAGGAATGACTACGAGAAATGGATTGTAGCATATGCTTTGCGTACATTGACAGAGCCTGAGAGGAATTATTCAGTGATTGAAAAAGAATTGTTAGCAGCCTCATGGGCTGTTGAGAGATTTTGAATGTATGTAAGGGGAAGGAAATTTAAATTATGTTTCGATCATAAACCCTTGGTTAATATTTTACAACCAGGAGGTGGAGACAACTTATCTCTAAGATTGGCGATGCTTGCATCTAAATTGCAAATGCATTTCTTTGAAGTAATGTATGTTCCAGGCAGAAACAACAATATTGCAAATGGGTTATCCCGATTACCTGTCGATGAAGAATGTGTTGATGTTGAATGTGATGTTGAGTATACATTTGAGGATGTTTTGTCAGGTCTGGAATCGTATAATGCATCAGATCAAGTTGTGTTGTCTGAACAAAAGTGGGCAGAAGAAATAATGAATGATAATGATTTGCAAATGGTAAAGAAGTATATTGTCGATGGTTGACCTTGTGAGCGATCATTCCGTGGTGAGAATGCATCTTTATGAAAACAAAAGGATGAACTGAGCTTAGAAGGTGATGTAATTCTAGGGGGGGACAGAATAATTCCTCAGAAGGGAGTACGTGAAATTATTGTAAGTGAGAGTCATGTTAGTCATGGAGGAATGCCGAGGAACAAAAGGCAGGTGAAGGAATTTTTCTGGTGGCCGGATGTGGACGTGATGATTGACAGATACGTGAGAAAATGTTCTGTTTGTGCTCGGAGTGACAAAAGTGCGAAACCATGTTCGGCGCCCTTGTTACCAGTCGAATTACCTGATAGACCTTGGGTATTGATTTTATGGGCTCATTTTCTACACTATCTGCAAATGAAGCATATGGTAGTGTCTTGATTGATTATTTTTCTAAATGGCCGGAGGTTGAATTTGTAAGTAAACTTTCTACTGAAAGTGTAATTGAATTTTTGGAAAATATATTTGCGAGGGAAGGTGTTCCTGAGGCACTCGTGTTGGACAATGGTGTGCAGTTTACATCCAAGAAAATGGTTGCATTTCTGGAAAGCAATGGTATTAAACAATTAGAGAAGCTCTGTATAATCCTTCTTCTAATGGTCAGGTCGAGAGATTTAATAGAGTTGTTAAAGAAACTATACAATTAGCTTGTAAATTGGGTTTTCCTTTGAGACAGGCTATGAGGGATATGCTCTCATCTTGTAGGGTGTCACCACATTCGAGGACTGGAAAGATACCTTTCGAGTTATTGAGGGGAAGGAAGCCGTCCACCGGGTTGGTTCCATGGTGGTTAATGGAATGAAATTGGGTGAAATTTTGAGTAGTTTGTGATAATGTGATGAAGGACAATGTATTACATTATCAATTGCATACTAAATTGTGCCATGATACGAGATCTAATTTGAGCAAATTGACTGTGGGGCAAAGTGTCCATGTCAAAATACCGGGAATTGTTGAGAAAGGTAAACCGCAGTTTTCCGAGCCTAGGAAAATTGTTAAGATTTTGCAAAATGCAGTGAAATTATATGATGGTAAAGTGTGGAATGTAAGACGCATGTCGATTTGTAGGAGAGAGCATGTTGAAGATAAGCGAGATAATAAATGTTGAAATGAGTATAGTGGTTATTTGTTTGGAAATGATTGTGCCACTGGTGAAGCATTGAGTTGTCATGAAACGTGCGTGAATGCGGATGAAGTTGTTTGTCGCAGTGCGAGGGGAAGAAGAGCTCCAATGTATTTGAGTGATTATGTAACTGATTGAGATTTTGTATTTATCTCTGAGACAAAATATGTGACTATATATTTTCTTTATTAATTTGTGTTATACTATTTGTTTAAATTCAATGCAATTCGGCTTATATTTATGCAAGTTATAAGTTCATGTATTGTAATTTTTTATTAGACACTGTTACATTTGTTGTTTCTTTGTTGGGGGAAGGTGTGTGGTATTGTTCTTAGAATGTGGATGGTCGAAAGTGGGGGTGAACTGGAGGAAGGTAGAACGCGGAAGGTGGAATGTGGGCGGCGGTTGGAAAGAGTGCGTTGGGGTGAGTGGGCGGGATCAGTGGTTGCTGCCGCATATTCACATATACTTGAATAAAGGATTATTCCGACTTCCTGCCTAACTTCGTTACTTTACAGCGAGTAACAGAGATTGAGGTACCAGCGGTTGGCTATGTATATTGCTGAACTTACTATAAAAGTGTGAGTTACTTCAATGGTGTAAGTTAATACAAAAGTGCAAAAATTACCAAACAAATAGTAAACTTACTCAAACATATAAAAATACTCAAAAGTGCTGCTTGTGAATCAGGCCCACAGAGGCAAATCCACAAAGGCATTTATGGGTGCGTGAAGTAGCACTATAGTAACAGTCTAATAGTACCACAACTACTTGTAAATGCCTTGGTGAAACATCCACACATGGATATAAATTATAACCTTCTGATTTATCCCATCAGAACAATATATGTATGGGCTGACAGCACATTACTCTCAGAGGCCAAGACAGAAATAACAGATACATATAAAAACAAGTGGTAGATGAAAAGCCATAATTAATCACCTAGTCTGGTAATTGATTGATCTATGTTCCAGTTTATCATTTCAGTCTCCAGTCTAAAAAGAGACTAGCCATTGGTGTCATCAATGATGTCATTGAACATATCATGAGTGATGTACTACATCAGTGAATAAGCAATCCATGCATAGGGCAAAGGTTACAGTTAGTATGTATAAAAAACCTACTGAGGACCATGTTTCCATAGAAAAGGCATTTCTTGACTTGCCTATATCTTTGGCACTGTTTGACAAATATTCACATAATTTTCCAAAAAAGTGTTCCAGTGATTCTTGGGTAAATTGAAGGATGGTTCGGGTACTCCCTCAAGCAGGGGCCAGGAAAAAGGGGAGGTAAAAACTGTGTGCTTCCCATGTTAATTCCTATCGGACCTTTGAACACAACTACAACATGAGCCTCTGGATGGAATTACATGAAATGTGACAAAAAGCTAGCTTTCAGTACGTAGATTGAGCTGTCCCTTATTTGGTGTACATCCGTTCAGTAGTTTTTGAGGAATTAAAATGAAAACAAATTTGCATATCCCTGCCAGTGGTGACTTCATGATTATTTCATGAATAAATCACAAAAATGTACAGATTTTCACGAATATGTGTGCAAAAAGAAGCACTGTAATTGGCTGACCGCAACCTAACTAGAAAGTGGGGGCTGCCATTTTATTTCACAGGGCACGGTCCCCTGGGGTGAAAATCCTCGCTGAAAGTGACATAAGCGGTCAAGGGTGAAGGTAACCTGACCCCAGGGGTGTGATACAGGTGTAATTTTAGGGGCAACTTATGGGTTTAAAATAATGTTGCATCACCATTCACAGTATTCACGAAAATTAGCAAATTTTCATAAGTTAGAATGAATTATTTGCAAATGTAAAAACATTTGAAGAAAACAATACTGACTCATTCATACACTAATTGATTCTTTCATACGTGCACTCAGACTCATGCACCCACTCACGCACCCACTCAGACACTTATATACCAACTCAAACCCACTCGTAGACTCACACAACCACTTTAAGACCCACTCAGATACTCATGCACCCACTCATAGATCCACTGATAGAGACAGGCCATGTGGACAACCTGTGCTGCACACGGACAAAGGCCAATGCGTGGCATGGGTTTGGTTGGTTATAAGGGCTTGGCTGCAAGTCCTCGCTGCATGTCAGGCCTTGCAACCAATCCCCGCTGCACACAAAGGCGGTGCATGGCGGGATTGTAATAACGTATAGTAATTAGTCAAGTCAAGTTTATTTCAATGCGTAGTTAATAAAAACCAATACCTCATACATTTTTTAAGATACATCCCCTCCCATACAATTTGAAAAACAGATGAAAAAACTTCCCATTATAATCTAAAACAATTTCTAAGGTGTTTACATGTAGTCGAACACATCTAACCGTGACTTTTCTAGTGTCTATATTACATAAAAGATAATGTTGTTGAATGTTTTTCAACCTCCTATTTAGAGGTGAGTATGTTATTAACCGCTTCTATGCCTTGGACGAGATGATCTCGTCCAAGGCTACAGTTCCCCTGGCACCTGGGATTTGTTTTTTGGCGGCAATGTCACGCAGAGGGAGCAACCCCGTAGGCAAGGATCGCTCCTGGGGGGGGGGGTGGGGCTGAAATTTATTTTAGGCCGATCTGCCCCCCGGGGGGGGCAGAAACCTCTAGGCGCCAGGGCAAATTTTTTTAAATGTTTTTTTTTTGTTTGTTTGTTTTTTTAGAGATGGGGAGCGACCCATCAGGCAAGGGTCGCTCCCCTGGGGGGCAAATTGTATTTAGACTATTTCTGCCCCCCTGGGGGGCAGAAACCACTAGGCACCAGGGATTTGTTTTTTGGCACCAATGTCACGCAGGGGGAGCGACCCCGTAGGCAAGGGTCGCTCCTGGGGGGGGGGGGGGCAGAGGGGGCAAATTTATTTTAGGCCATTTCTGCCCCCCCTGGGGGCAGATTGGCCTATGGGGCAGAAACCTCTAGGCGCCAGGGGGATTTTTTGTTTTGTGTTTTTGTTTTGTTTGTTTGTTTTTTTAGAGATGTGGAGCGACCCATCAGGCAAGGTTGCTCCCCTGGGGGGCAAATTGTATTTAGGCCATTTCTGCCCCCCTTGGGGACAGATTGGCCGATCTTAGGTCAATCTGCCCCCAAGGGGGCAGAAACCACTAGGCACCTGGGATTTGTTTTTTGGCGCCAATGTCACGCAGAGGGAGCAACCCCGTAGGCAAGGGTCGCTCCGGGGGGGGCAAATTCATTTTAGGCCATTTCTGCCCCCCCTGGTGGCAGATCAGCCTATTATTAGGCTGATCTGCCCCCAGGGGGGGCAGAAACCTCTAGGTGCCAGGGGCAATTTTTTATTTTTTATTTTTTTTTTGTTTGTTTTTTTAGAGATGGGGAGCGACCCATCAGGCAAGGGTCGCTCCCCTGGGGGGCATATGTATTTAGGCCATTTCTGCCCCCCTTGGGGGCAGATTGGCCGATTTTAGGTCAATCTGCCCGCAAGGGGGCAGAAACGACTAGGCACCTGGTATTTGTTTTTTGGTGCCAATGTCACGCAGGGGGAGCGACCCCGTAGGCAAGGGTCGCTCCGGGGGGGCGGTGGGGGGGGGGGGGGTTGGGGGGGCAATGTTATTTTAGCCCATTTCTGGCCCCCCTGGGGGCAGATCGGCCTATTCTTAGGCCGATCTGCCCCCCCGGGGGGGGGGGGGCAGAAACCTCTAGGCACCAGGGCAAATTTTTTTAAATGTTTTTTTTTGGTTTGTTTGTTTTTTTAGAGATGGGGAGCGACCCATCAGGCAAGGGTCGCTCCCCTGGGGGGCAAATTGTATTTAGACCATTTCTGCCCCCCTGGGGGCAGATTGGCCGATTTTAGGTCAATCTGCCCCCAAGGGGGCAGAAACCACTAGGCACCGGGGATTTGTTTTTTGGCACCAATGTCATGCAGGGGGAGCGACCCCGTAGGCAAGGGTCGCTCCCAGGGGGGGGGGCAGAGGGGGCAAATTTATTTTAGCCCATTTCTGCCCCCCCTGGGGGCAGATTGGCCTATGGGGCAGAAACATCTAGGCGCCAGGGGAATTTTTTTTTTTTTGTTTTTTTTTTGTTTGTTTGTTTTTTTAGAGATGGGGAGCGACCCATCAGGCAAGGGTCGCTCCCCTGGGGGGCAAATTGTATTTAGGCCATTTCTGCCCCCCTTGGGGGCAGATTGGCCGATTTTAGGTCAATCTGCCCCCAAGGGGGCAGAAACCACTAGGCACCTGGGATTTGTTTTTTGGCGCCAATGTCACGCAGGGGGAGCGACCCCGTAGGCAAGGATCGCTCCCGGGGGGGTGGGGGGGTTGGAGGGGCAAATTTATTTTAGGCCATTTCTGCCCCCAGGGGGGGGCAGAAACCTCTAGGCACCAGGGCAATTTTTTAAAAATGTTTTTTTTATTGTTTGTTTGTTTTTTTAGAGATGGGGAGCGACCCATCAGGCAAGGGTTCCTCCCCTGGGGGACAAATTGTATTTAGGCCATTTCTGCCCCCTTGGGGACAGATTGGCCGATTTTAGGTCAATCTGCCCCCAAGGGGGCAGAAACCACTAGGCACCAGGGATTTGTTTCGCTCCCGGGGGGGGTGGGGGTTGGGCGGGCAAATTTATTTTAGGCCATTTCTGCCCCCCCCCGGGGGCAGATCAGCCTATTATTAGGCCGATCTGCCCTCGGGGGGCAGAAACCTCTAGGCGCCAGGGCAATTTTTTTTTTATTTAGACCATTTCTGCCCCCCTGGGGCAGATTGGCCGATTTTAGGTCAAACTGCCCCCAAGGGGGCAGAAACCACTAGGCACCGGGGATTTGTTTTTTGGTGCCAATGTCACGCAGGGGGAGCGACCCCATTTTCTGTGAAAAAATATGTTGTGTCCACGTTGTGTTTTGGGCCATTTCCTTTCGTGGGCGCTAGGCCTACCCACAGAAGTGAGGTACCATTTTTATCGAGAGACTTAGGGGAACGCTGGGTGGAAGGAAATTTGTGGCTCCTCTCAGATTCCAGAACTTTCTGCCACAGAAATGTGCGGAACATGTGTTTTTTTAGCCAAATTTTGAGGTTTGCAAAGGATTCTGGGTAACAGAACCTGGTCGGAGCCCCACAAGTCACCCCATCTTGGATTCCCTTAGGTCTCTAGTTTTAAAAAATGCACAGGGTTGGTAGGTTTCCCTAGGTGCCGGCTGAGCTACAGGCCAAAATCCACAGGTAGGCACTGTTTTCTTGAAAAAAATGGGATGTGTCCACGTTGCGCTTTGGGGCATTTCCGGTCACGGGCACTAGGCCTACCCACACAAGTGAGGTATCATTTTTATCGGGAGACTTTGGGGAACGCTGGGTGGAAGGAAATTTTTGGCTCCTCTCAGATTCAAGAACTTTCTGCCACAGAAATGTGAGGAACATGTGTTTTTTTAGCCAAATTTTGAGGTTTGCAAAGGATTCTGGGTAACAGAACCTGGTCCGAGCCCCGCAAGTCACCCCTCCTTGGATTCCCCTAGGTCTCTAGTTTTCAGAAATGCACAGGTTTGGTAGGTTTCCCTAGGTGCCGGCTGAGCTAGAGGCCAAAATCTACAGGTAGGCACTTCGCAAAAAACACCTCCTGTTTTCTTTCAAAAATTTGGATGTGTCCACGTTGCGCTTTGGGGCGTTTCCTGTCGCGGGCGCTAGGCCTACCCACACAAGTGAGGTATCATTTTTATCGGGAGACTTCGGGGAACGCTGGGTGTAAGGAAATTTGTGGCTCCTCTCAGATTCCAGAACATTCTGCCACAGAAATTTGAGGAACATGTGTTATTTTAGCCAAATTTTGAGGTTTGCAAAGGATTCTGGGTAACAGAACCTGGTCCGAGCCCCGCAAGTCACCCCTCCTTGGATTCCTCTAGGTCTCTAGTTTTCAGAAATGCACAGGTTTGGTAGGTTTCCCTAGGTGCCGGCTGAGCTAGAGGCCAAAATCTACAGGTAGGCACTTCGCAAAAAACACCTCTGTTTTCTTTCAAAAATTTGGATGTGTCCACGTTGCGCTTTGGGGCGTTTCCTGTCGCGGGCGCTAGGCCTACCCACACAAGTGAGGTATCATTTTTATCGGGAGAATTGGGGGAACGCTGGGTGGAAGGAAATTTGTGGCTCCTCTCAGATTCCAGAACTTTCTGCCACAGAAATGTGAGGAACATGTGTTTTTTTAGCCAAATTTTGAGGTTTGCAAAGGATTCTGGGTAACAGAACCTGGTCCGAGCCCTGTAAGTCACCCCATCTTGGATTCCCCTAGGTCTCTAGTTTTCAGAAATGCACAGGTTTGGTAGGTTTCCCTAGGTGCCGGCTGAGCTAGAGGCCAAAATCTACAGGTAGGCACTTCGCAAAAAACACCTCTGTTTTCTATCAAAAATTTGGATGTGTCCACGTTGCGCTTTGGGGCGTTTCCTGTCGCGGGCGCTAGGCCTACCCACACAAGTGAGGTATCATTTTTATCGGGAGACTTGGGGGAACGCTGGGTGGAAGGAAATTTGTGGCTCCTCTCAGATTCCAGAACTTTCTGCCACAGAAATGTGAGGAGCATGTGTTTTTTTAGCCAAATTTTGAGGTTTGCAAAGGATTCTGGATAACAGAACCTGGTCCGAGCCCCGCAAGTCACCCCATCTTGGATTCCCCTAGGTCTCTAGTTTTCAGAAATGCACAGGTTTGGTAGGTTTCCCTAGGTGCTGGCTGAGCTAGAGGCGAAAATCTACAGGTAGGCACTTCGCAAAAAACACCTTTGTTTTCTTTCAAAAATGTGGATGTGTCCACGTTGCGCTTTGGGGTGTTTCCTGTCGCGGACACTAGGCCTACCCACACAAGTGAGGTATCATTTTTATCGGGAGACTTGGGGGAACACTGGGTGGAAGGAAATTTGTGGCTCCTCTCAGATTCAAGAACTTTATGCCACAGAAATGTGAGGAACATGTGTTTTTTTAGCCAAATTTTGAGGTTTGCAAAGGATTCTGGGTAACAGAACCTGGTCCGAGCCCCGCAAGTCACCCCTCCTTGGATTCCTCTAGGTCTCTAGTTTTCAGAAATGCACAGGTTTGGTAGGTTTCCCTAGGTGCCGGCTGAGCTAGAGGCCAAAATCTACAGGTAGGCACTTCGCAAAAAACACCTCTGTTTTCTTTCAAAAATTTGGATGTGTCCACGTTGCGCTTTGGGGCGTTTCCTGTCGCGGGCGCTAGGCCTATCCACACAAGTGAGGTATCATTTTTATCGGGAGACTTGGGGGAACGCTGGGTGGAAGGAAATTTGTGGCTCCTCTCAGATTCCAGAACTTTCTGCCACAGAAATGTGAGGAACATGTGTTTTTTTAGCCAAATTTTGAGGTTTGCAAAGGATTCTGGGTAACAGAACCTGGTCCGAGCCCCGTAAGTCACCCCATCTTGGATTCCCCTAGGTCTCTAGTTTTCGGAAATGCACAGGTTTGGTAGGTTTCCCTAGGTGCCGGCTGAGCTAGAGGCCAAAATCTACAGGTAGGCACTTCGCAAAAAACACCTTTGTTTTCTTTCAAAAATGTGGATGTGTCCACGTTGCGCTTTGGGTGTTTCCTGTCGCGGACACTAGGCCTACCCACACAAGTGAGGTATCATTTTTATCGGGAGACTTGGGGGAACGCTGGGTGGAAGGAAATTTGTGGCTCCTCTCAGATTCAAGAACTTTCTGCCACAGAAATGTGAGGAACATGTGTTTTTTTAGCCAAATTTTGAGGTTTGCAAAGGATTCTGGGTAACAGAACCTGGTCCGAGCCCCGCAAGTCACCCCTCCTTGGATTCCCCTAGGTCTCTAGTTTTCAGAAATGCACAGGTTTGGTAGGTTTCCCTAGGTGCCGGCTGAGCTAGAGGCCAAAATCTACAGGTAGGCACTTCGCAAAAAACACCTCCTGTTTTCTTTCAAAAATTTGGATGTGTCCACGTTGCGCTTTGGGGCGTTTCCTGTCGCGGGCGCTAGGCCTACCCACACAAGTGAGGTATCATTTTTATCGGGAGACTTGGGGGAACGCTGGGTGTAAGGAAATTTGTGGCTCCTCTCAGATTCCAGAACTTTCTGCCACAGAAATTTGAGGAACATGTGTTTTTTTAGCCAAATTTTGAGGTTTGCAAAGGATTCTGGGTAACAGAACCTGGTCCGAGCCCGGCAAGTCACCCCATCTTGGATTCCCCTAGGTCTCTAGTTTTCAGAAATGCACAGGTTTGGTAGGTTTCCCTAGGTGCCGGCTGAGCTAGAGGCCAAAATCTACAGGTAGGCACTTCGCAAAAAACACCTCTGTTTTCTTTCAAAAATTTGGATGTGTCCACGTTGCGCTTTGGGGCGTTTCCTGTCGCGGGCGCTAGGCCTACCCACACAAGTGAGGTATCATTTTTATCGGGAGACTTGGGGGAACGCTGGGTGGAAGGAAATTTGTGGCTCCTCTCAGATTCCAGAACTTTCTGCCACAGAAATGTGAGGAACATGTGTTTTTTTAGCCAAATTTTGAGGTTTGCAAAGGATTCTGGGTAACAGAACCTGGTCCGAGCCCCGCAAGTCACCCCATCTTGGATTCCCCTAGGTCTCTAGTTTTCAGAAATGCACAGGTTTGGTAGGTTTCCCTAGGTGCTGGCTGAGCTAGAGGCCAAAATCTACAGGTAGGCACTTCGCAAAAAACACCTTTGTTTTCTTTCAAAAATTTGGATGTGTCCACGTTGCGCTTTGGGGCGTTTCCTGTCGCGGGCGCTAGGCCTACCCACACAAGTGAGGTATCATTTTTATCGGGAGACTTGGGGGAACGCTGGGTGGAAGGAAATTTGTGGCTCCTCTCAGATTCCAGAAATTCCTGCCACAGAAATGTGAGGAACATGTGTTTTTTTAGCCAAATTTTGAGGTTTGCAAAGGATTCTGGGTAACAGAACCTGGTCCGAGCCCTGCAAGTCACCCTCCTTGGATTCCCCTAGGTCTCTAGTTTTAAGAAATGCACAGGTTTGGTAGGTTTCCCTAGGAGCCGGCTGAGCTAGAGGCCAAAATCTACAGGTAGGCAGTTTGCAAAAAACACCTCTGTTTTCTTTCAAAAATTTGGATGTGTCCACGTTGCGCTTTGGGGCGTTTCCTGTCGCGGGCGCTAGGCATACCCACACAAGTGAGGCATCATTTGTATCGGAAGACTTGGGGGAACATAGATTAGCAAAACAAGTGTTATTGCCCCTTGTCTTTCTCTACATTTTTCCTTCCAAATATAGGAGAGTGTGTAAAAAAGACATCTATTTGAGAAATGCCCTGTAATTCACATGCTAGTATGGTCACCCCGGAATTCAGAGATGTGCAAATAACCACTGCTCCTCAACACCTTATCTTGTGCCCTTTTTGGAAATACAAAGGTTTTCTTGTTAGCAATTTTTTACTCTTTATATTTCAGCAAATGAATTGCTGTATACCCGGTATAGAATGAAAACGCACTGCAGGGTGGAGCTCATTTATTGGCTCTGGGTTCCTCGGTTTCTTGATGAACCTACAAGCCCTATATATCCCGCAACCAAAGGAGTCCAGCAGACGTAACAGTATATTGCTTTCAATAATCTGACATTGCAGGGAAAAGTTACAGAGTAAAACGTAGAGAAAAATTGATGTTTTTTTCACCTCAATTTCAATATTTTTCTTTTTCAGTTGTTATTTTCTGTAGGAAACCCTGTAGGATCTACACAAATGACCCCTTGCTGAATTCAGAATTTTGTCCATTTGTCATAAATGTTTAGGTTTCTGGGATCCAGCATTGATTTCATGCCCATTTCTGTCACTGACTGAAAGGAGGCTGAAAGCACAGAAAATTGGAAAAATGGGGTATGTCCCAGTAAAATGCCAGAATTGTGTTGAAAAATTGGGTTTTCTGATTCAAGTCTGCCTGTTTCTGAAAGCTGGGAAGCTGCTGAGTTTAGCACTGCAAACCCTTTGTTGATGCCATTTTCAGGGGAAAAACCACAAGCCTTCTTCTGCAGCCACTTTTTCCAATTCTTTTGAAAAAAACTAAATTTTCACTGTATTTTGGCCAATTTCTTGGCCTCCTTCAGGGGAACCCACATAGTCGGGGTACCTCTAGAATCCCTAGGATGTTTGAAAAAAAGGACGCAAATTTGGCTTGGTTAGCTTATGTGGACAAAAAGTTATGAGGGTCTAAGCGCGAACTGCCCCAAATAGGCAAAAAAAGGCCTGGCACAGGAGGGGGAAAAGGCCTGGCAGCGAAGGGGTTAAAATACTCTCATGGGTTTTACTATAAAAATACTGTGAAGAACTAGGTTCTAATGATTTATCTAAAAATTAGAGCTAATAATATTTTTGTAAATACTCTGCGGGGGCCTATAAGCCAGCAGGTACCTGTATTATATTTATACTTATTATGAACTTGTAATAATTTTTTAGATATCAGACGTAAAAACGTTGTGTAAATTTGGCGTTCAGAGCAAAGTCAGAAGGTTTAAAGCAGGCGATCACCGCTTGTCTACAGGACCGTATTCCCCTTTGATTGAATGCTGCCTTTAATGGAATCTTACGCTTATTTCGTAGGTCGTTACAAATACAGATCAGATGAGTTATATCTTCCAGTCCATAGCCGCTCAGCCTACACTAAGGAATTGTTGCAGAGCGTTCCCGTGGAGATAGATGGGCACCACCAGGAATAATGCCAAATCGATGTTTACTGAAAAGATCTTTGTCTGCTTTTGACCGCCCAGCCTCCAGATATAGCTGATATTTCAGGAGTTTGTATTCATTTATTACCATCCAGGAGTGCCATCTGGTAGCTAATAAGCTCTTATCCATAGTTACCAATCTTTTCTTCACTGTTCGGTTTAAGATTTTTTTGAAAGCATAGTAGGAGAGATTTGAATCCCATAATTCCCATACTTCCAAGTCTTCTAATGCCTGATCTAAGTACTGTCTAGATTTGGCTTTAGGGTTTTAACTGATCTCCTTCCAGAGTGCTTGGCAAAGCTGATTTCTTTTGCTAACTGTAAATGTTTCCAGGTTTTGATGTAGCTGGATTGCCTAGCTATACACTGGTTTAAGTATACAAACTCCAGCCTAATTTGTGCTTGGGAGGTATGCCCTGGTAACTGGAATAGGGATCTAAATACTTTTCCAGTGATTCCATTTAGGATGGTGGCATCATGTCCACGCAGGGCTTCACTACCGTATCCTAAAGTCAAATTTAGTTTAGCTGCAACGACTTGAATCAAGGGACGGTAGTTAGGGCCGTTAAGCAAATTTTTTAAAGTGCAAAAGTCAAGCAATAGAACATTTCCTTTTCTATATACATCCTGCTTCTGAGTGAGAAAAGAACCCCGTTCATCAAATAGTGCGCCCAGGTATCTATACTACTTTTCTTGTTGAAAAACTCCCCTTTGTGTGTACCATTTGTTAACTCTAGAGATTTTTTTACTGAATTCCATCACTTAGTTTTTTTCTGATTAATTTCCATTCCATTCTGCTCGGCATATTCAGATAACTTGATGATAAACCAACGTAGTCCTACTTTGGTTTGACTCAAAAGTACTACGCCGTCAGCGTATAACAAATTGGAAACGTATAGTAATTAAAATGACTTTCAGTTAAAAAATCTAAGAAATTCACTGAAAAAAACAAAGGTTACAGGGGTGTTATAGTTAGGTTCTGAATTTACTCGTACAAAACCATCGAAATTCAGAAGTTAGAGTTCCTTTAAGTAATTATATCTTGCGTCCTATGGTAACTATAACTCGCGTCATGGCCATCTACAGCTAATTACTCTAAATAATATATAATTGATGAGATCTTGTATAGCATCTTATCCCTGCAACATTTGCAATATTGATAAGTCATGTCAGCTGCTGTCTGGAATGTTTCGGGGTGATCCGTCCAGTGGGGTCTAAGAAAAAGTGGGGGTCACTAAAGATCAGTTTCCAATGTAAATTCCAATGGGGATTTTGATCAGGTCTACAGCCCGAACCACTGGACGGAATTACACCAAATGTGGCAGAAAGGTAGCTCTTGGTCAAGAAAGCACCCTTTCTGTTATTTGGTGTAAATCAATTCAGTAGTTTTTGAGTAATTAAAGAAAATCCAAATTTGAGTATATAGGGAGACAAAGGCTCCACAAACTCTCCTGATCTCATGCTGAGATCTGATTGGCTGGCAACAGTTCAACAAGGTAATGTTGGCAGCCATGTTGGGCCTTGGCTGAAGCTGAGTCCCAGACAAAAATGTAAAAAAAAAAAATAGGTCCCAGGGTAGGGACACCTTGACCCATATGCTCTGGCGCTGGGGTCCAAGAAGGAAGGACCCCCTACAGCAGAAAAGCATTTTTAAAAAACTTTTTAGTAGAAATCATGGGGGATCTACCAAAAAAAACAAAAAAACACCCACTAAATTAGTAAACCCTCCTGGTGGGCCAGGTCCTGGGGAATTTAAAAGTGTGATGGGAGGCGCACAGCCCCCCTGCAGCCCCAGGGACTACCACCTGCCTGGGCCAAGTTTAAATACAATGTGGGGAGCCACCCAGCTCCCCGGCAGCCCCAGGGACCACCACTTTCCTAGACCTTTAGTCAAATATAATGTGCCACCTCCGCGGGGGTTCAAACAAATATGATGAGAGGGCTGTGTGGCCCCCCGCAGCCCTGGTGACCACTACCTCCTTGGGGCTTGCAATAAATACAGAGTGGGGTGGCACAGCCCCCACACAGCCCTAGGGATCGCCACCTCCCACGGCTACAATAAAAAAGTGAAGGGGGTCGATTTTGGACCTCCGAGCACAGGGACTACAACCTCTCCAGGGCAATGCTTGTTGGAGGGGAGCCGCACAGCCCTTGTCAATTAGCCAATGATGGCCCTGGGCCCACCACCCCACCCAGGGTTGGCTCCAGCAATGTCCCGGTTTACCCACCCCCTCGGACATAGCTGTTTGCTTTTGCCTGGTAAAAGCTGACAGCTCCCACCAAACAAGAGCAAAAAAAGGAAACAAAGGGCCTCATTACAAGTTTGGCGGTCCGTGCACCGCCATGACTGCGTTGGTGGTTCGACCTCCTTTGGTTTGGCAGTCGAACCGCTGTATTACGAGTTATGCTGGCCTATGGAGCAAAGACCGCTGCTGTCCCTGCCATACAGCACAGACATTGTGTTCACAAGGCTGCACAAACAGGAGGAAACCTGTGTTCCACTGGACACATTATGAGGTTGCACACAGCCAATATGACCGTGGCGGTCCAACCACCACTTTTCAGCAAGTAGAAATGGGGACAATAAAGGGAGACACTCACCTGCAGGCAGCCATACACTGCCAGTGTTCCCATTGAGCCATTCACACATGTCCTGCCACTGCCTATGATCATCAATGAAGCACAAAACCCATGCAGCCGTGGGAGCAACTGAGTGTAAGTTCACACACCTACCTGTCTCATTAAGCTGAACAATAGATTGTCACACCGTAAGCCACATCATAAGAGGTTCACACTACGAGCACCAAGTACACCTGTAATTGTGTCCCACGTCATAATCAGACACAAAGAAGTATACATTCATAGTCACAATGCACCCCCTCTGGGCAGATCACTCACTCTGCACTACAACACTACAGAAAAACACCCCAGGCACAGGGACAGTGAAGTGTCTCACACAACACAAACAACACACCAACATCGCTTCTACAAATACTACCCACACACTCACATTCCTCACATGCCATGGACTATCATCACATTCAACATACAAATGTATAAATGTTGCATGGAACACAAAGGCCACTCCCAGTAAACAGCCCTGCAATGGACACACACACCACCCACATTGCAACACAATGGAAAGACAATGGGATGCACAATATACAAAGACACAAATATACAAAGATCACTATGCAGAAAATATCTGCACAATAGGGATTGCTGCATCAGGAACACTCAGGGAAGGAGGTTGCACTGGGACACATATCACTTTTACATGCCCCTTAATCAACATTTTCACAGGAACTGCCCCTACATGTATCTCTAGGACAAACAATACTAGACCCAATTGACAAGCCTATCTGCACATTGTGAAAGTGCACGCCAACAAAGTACATGCAACTCCAACTGCGTGGCACATACATCTACATGACCTAGCTACAAGGCACACACAGCTAAATGGACACATGCAGAGTAAAATGCAAACAAATGTAGCACAATTGAACACACTCCCATGTCTGTACAAACAAAACTCAAGCTTCAACACATTAGATGAATCCATAATTCATATCAGGCGGACAGGTCTAACGCCATACATGTTCACACTGGACAACACAAGATGAAATATTTACCATACCAAAAAGTGCACAATGCCATGACACCACCATTGCATTTACACACACATATCCATACAGCCAACATATACCCTTCTCTTGGGGGACACCAACACTGCCCACAATGTCAGATATGGCAAATAACAACAAATGGATCAGCAAGCAGGCTGAAACACACACAACTGTAGGCAAACAGGACAAGTCACTCAGGAACAACATAAAGGTAGAAAAGAAATTGCAGGACAAATGTATACTCAAAAAACACAATTGTTTGGGTTTATTAAATGTAAAGTTTTTTCAAATCCAATGCTATTGGCTGGTCCATGTAGTTCTGCACAGGCCATCACTTTCTAAATGCTAGGTAACCTCCACAGGGAGGGGCATCAAGTGAGCAGGTGGGCACCTCAAAAATCATCTTTGAGGGACGGGTGGGTCAGATTTGGGATGGGTGGGCCTGGTCTTGGGTTTGGGAGAGATTGACTGCTTCTTGGGGAGGGTGGACTTCTTCTGTAGAGAGGGGTCTGGGTGCTTGCAGGAGGGGCAGGTGTGACAGGGGAGAACTTGGAGGTGGAAGGGAGGGGCTGGGAGGTGGGTTGGGGCCTCTTAGGTTTGTGATAGAGGTGGAGGGGGTAACAGGGGAAAATCCAAGCTCAAACAAACAAAACAAGTTCTTAGGTACAAGGGGAAGGACAGCAGATAGGGGGTGGGGATTTGAAGGATGAGGGAGTGGTTGTCTGCTATGTCGTGGGTGTGTGCATGTAGGAGGGCTGCTTGTGTTTGGGTGGTATCTGTTGCATGAGTGAGTGTGTGTTTTGTGTGTCTTGAGGGAGTGGGCGGTGGAGGTGCTAGGGATGGAGTGGTGATGTCTGTGTCTGTTGGGGTGGTGTCTGTTGGTATGCTGGATGTGGTAGGTGTCAGTGTGTCTCAAGTTTTAGTGTCTGCAGGTGGGGTGCTTGAGGTGGATTTCTGGGTTTCCGCTGGGGTGGTGTCTGCAGGTATGATGGGGAGTGATGGGTGTGTCACTGACTGTTGGCATTGTGCTTGTGGGTATGCTGGATGTGGTGTGTATAATTCTTGGTGTGGAAGGGGTGTCTAGAGAAGTTGTGACTGTTGTTGTGTTTGTGGGTGGACCTTGTTTGCTTGCATGTCAGTGTGTTTTATGGTGCTTGTGTTTGCGTGTGCTCCTGTTGTGAGTTAATATGAATGCATGCAGATCTATCTGTGTGCTTTGGGAAGGTAGGGGAGGGGGAATTTGTATTATGAAGAGGGAGGTGGAGTGGGAATGGATGGTGGGGGTGACTAGCTGCCATCTTTGTGGATGCCAGATCCTGAAAAGATCTCTGTGGGCCAGCCATTGCACCATGAATGCCTTCAGGAATGCATTAGTCTGTTGTAGCTGGATTGCCAATCCCTGGATGGCACTCACACTGGCTATCTGACCCACAGAGTTAATTCTCAGGAGGTCAATAGACTCCTCAATGAGGGCACCAGTGGCACAAAGGGCTGTGGTGGAGGTGCCTGCCCTCTTGCTTGAGCAGGCACGGTCAAATTGGTGGGGAGCAACAGGGAGGGCGGTGATAGAACAGGGGGTGGCAGACGAGGATGATACTGGGGGATGCCCCGATGGGTCTTCCACCACTAGGGAGTGTCGACTGTAGGAAGAATATGATAATGATGATGATGTTGCGGTCTCCCCATGGCACTCCTCTTGCACTCTGGGCCACTGGGTCCTTCTGTGTGAGTGGTGTCTTGACCTGAGGTCTCGTGGCCAGATGCTTCCCCACTCAGCTGTGCCCCACCTCCTTTGCTTGCTGGTGCTGATGCTGCAAAGACAAAGAGAAATAGGGTCATCACATGTCCATTATCACACTTGAACAACAGTGCTGTTTAGTATACACTACCATGATGTCAAGTAGGCAATATAAAGTAAGCTGAACAGGAGAAACCAGCTGTAAGAACACGATGTAAGTCGAACAAAAACGTTGTTTATTTCTCCATGCCTCAGCTACATTTTGAAATACATATGTTCAAAATATCACCCCAGCGCTGCGCCACCGATCTCTGCCTTTCCGCTCCACCAACTGCCGTCTTCTCGACGTCCTGAATACCTCGCGCCCACACACGCGCCAGGAATCGGGAAAACGGCTCGTGCGAGCAGCTCTGCCGCACGTGCAATAAACTAGAAGAATTCTAGTTGCACGCGCGGCAAACACTACATTTAGTTTTCTCTTTTTTTTATATATATTTTTTTTAACCAATCAAAACCAACCCTCCCATGAAAACAAACCATAAACATTTACCCCATTACCTTATCATAAAACACTGAAAAACAAACATAAAAAAACATCGGATATACTTATACACATTTCGCTAGACATTTCTAAATATAGGTAAAGATACATTTTACGCTTTACATTTCCAAAAATCACATTTTGAATTCCTTGAAAGATATTAAAACTTGAGCAATCCTGGAAAATACACTTAACGGTACCTCATCGGTAATTTGTGGACTCTGCAACTTTTCCTAATAGGCAACAGTTCGGAGCAAGCATCCCCTACCTTTGGATTTAATGGTTCAACCACACCAGGTTTTTGTACAATCGAGGACTCTTTCTCCCTCCCATTCTGCTCCAACGGGTCACCAAGTGACAAAGGAACATCTCTTGGTAAAACTTTTACCACTTTTCCCACATTCCACCAATTACGCCCACCAATCCGAACAGCTTTACCACACACTTTGTCAACTCTTAAAGGTTCAGAAAACTTTGAGTCACCTTTCTTTACAAAACTAGATAGTTTGATCCGCACTAAATCTCCAACCGTAAACCGTAACTCTTTTACACTCCTTTTCTTGTCATAGTAAGTTTTTTGTCTCTCTTGAGCTTTCCTCATACCCAAACAAACCTTGACATCAATGTGTACTTTACACATAGAATGTTTGAAAAATTTTGACAACCAAGCTGGTCTAAATAATGTGTCCGGTTTCCTCCCTTTCAGCACTTCAAACGGAGACACCCCCGTGCTAGTATGGGGCATTGTTCTGTAGAACCAGAGCATACTCTTTACAGCTGCATCCACCACACACCCATTAGCTAAAGCCCACTGGACACATTCACCAACAACTCTATTAAAGCACTCAACCAAACCATTCGTTTGTGGTTGGTAAAGTGAACTTTTCAAATGTTTGACAGCACAATCATTCAGAAACCGTTCAACCTCATTTGAAACAAATTGGACTCCATTATCAGATACAAGTTCCTTGGGAAATCCTTCTTCCAAAAATATATCTTTCAGAAAGGACACAACTGATGAGGAGTCAGCATGACCTACAAACTTCACATGTGGCCACTTTGAAAAGTAGTCAATTGCAACATAAGCAAAACGCAATTTAGATGGAAGTGAGTTGAACGGCCCTAACAAATCAATACCGATCTTTTCCCAGGGACCTGACGGACATTCAATGGGCTTAAGCGGAGGCGTTGATGTCTTGAGAGACTTATCACTATTGGAACAGATGTGACAATCTTTGACTAATGTTTCAATGTCTCTGTCCATTTGCGGCCACCAATAGTATTCTCTCACTCTCTTTTTTGTAAGAGTAGCACCCAAATGACCTTCATGTGCTTTTTCCAAAATAATAGATCTTATAGTTTCTGGAGGTACAAATTTATCATTTCCCAGTAACACCCCATCTTCAATCGACAGCTCATCAGAAATCTTAAAAAATGGTTGAAAACTGAAATCCAAATTTTTCTCATGTGGCCACCCTTCCTCTACATACTTCACGACTTTAGTGAGTACAGAATCATTTGTCGATGCTTCCTTCCAGCACTTTTCGGAAAATGACCCAGTATGTTCGATGGCTGCAATGAAACAATTTTCATCCTGAATATCCTCTTTCCCACCAGCATCTTCACTGATGGGATACCTAGAGAGGTAATCTGCTCTCACATTCCTTCCTCCAGAAATGTGCACAACGGAAAAATCTAATTGTAACAACCTGGCTGCAAATCTTGCAATTCTTGGTGTGCTACTCCTGATGTTAGTACCATTCAAAATAGGAACTAAGGGTTTATGGTCTGTCTGAAGTAAAAAATGTCTTCCCCACAGATAAGGTTTAAACTTTTCTATACCCCACCAACATGCTAATAATTCTTTTTCTATTACAGAATAGTGTAATTCATTTGGTCTGAGCACCCTTGATGCAAATCCAATAGTATGCTCCAGATTTCCACTGATTTGCGTCAAAACAGCTCCAACCCCAAAACTTGCTTGCATCCACAGTCAAACAACACTACAAATTATGATCATAGGATCGTAACACACTAACACCACCCAATCTTTGCTTAATGTCATTAAATGCTTCCGCACATTTAGCATCCCAGACAAACTCTGTTTTTGTTTTGAGTAGATTCGAAATAGGTCTGATTATGGTCGCAAAATTCTCAATAAACCTAGAATAAAATTCACAAAGTCACAAAAAAGATTTTACACCAATTTTGTCCTGAGGCACAAGTGTTTCACAATCGCTTCTACCAAACCTGGTCTGGGATAAACACCTTCTGCAGTCAAGACATGCCCCAAATATTTAACAGACGTTTTGAGAAACTGACATTTTTCTCTTTTCAACACAATTCCAGCATTATTGAACCTTCTCAGTACTTGCATTAAAATCTCATCATGTTCACGTCGATCAGCAGCATGGATCAGAACATCATCCTGGAACACACACACCTTCCTTATATCCTTGAGGAGCATAGACATTATCCTCTGAAACACTGACGCTGCTGACACCAGTCCGAACAGCATGCGACAATATTGGTACGTCCCCCACGGGGCAACAAGAGCAGTGAAGTGAAGAGAATCTGGTGTCAATTCTACCTGGTGATAAGCAGCAGCTAGGTCAAGTTTTGTAAAGAGTTTAGCTCCAGTAATGCAAGAGAGCATCTCGCTGATCTTTGGCAGAGGATGGGAGTCCACCCAAATCTCTCTGTTAAGAGCCCTCAAGTCAACACATACTCTTAGTTCACCATTTTTTTTCTTTGCGACAACTAAAGGTGACAACCATAACAAAGAATCAACCGGTTCAATGATTCCCTTCATTCGCAAACTTTCCAACTCTTTCTCTAATTCGTCCCTGACGCTAAATGGTACACCTCTCAACTTATGCTTTATTGGAACAGCATTGTCTTTGACTTTTATTTTATGTGTAAATCCTCTAATTCTACCCAATTCGCCTGAAAAGACTTTAGGAAATTCATTAAGCAGATTTTCAATATCGGCAGAATCTCTTATAACAGTTACCTGATCACCTGTACCTGGACGCAATACCATGCCAAACAACCCTTGATGGAACCACCCCAAAATGTTCAATCCTTTTACAGCAACATACACTTTCCCAAAAATGCGTCGGCCTTTGAAAATCAAAACATCTTCGAAGAACCCCACTAAATCAATTCTCCTACCTTCGTACGACACAGGTGACCTGTCTCGTGGAAACAATTTTCGTGTTCCCCCACTTTTGTTCAAATACCTCCTGAGTTATCATAGTGATTCTGGCGCCAGAATCAGCTAACAAGTTTAAATGTTTATCACCAACCTGTATTAAAATGTAAGGATCAACACAGTGATCAGGACTTCCACTTTTTATGTCATGGTCACCCACAGCCAAGATCATATTTTGCATTTCATTCATCAACTCACTCATTTTGTCATCACCATCACCAGTGACAACATTGACCTTAGTATTGTCACTTTTGCTACTTTGACACACTTTAGCAAAATGTCCTGTTTTACCACATAATCTGCACTGAACATTTTTTGCTGGGCAGATTTTTCCTGCTTTTAGATGTGAAGGATAACCACACCTAAAGCTTATGTTAGATTGTTTGAAAAAACTATTGTGTTTGGTCACCACTCCTTTGCTGGAAGACGTAATGTTCATCTTGGGTCTGTCATCAGACTTCTGGACTGCATTAATCTGTTCAACTTGTGCACGTTCTAATTCCTTGGCCGATTTGATCGCAGTTTCAATACTTTTCGCAATTCTGATTAAATCCAATAAAGACGGATCTCCCAAGGACAACAACTTTTGTTTGATGGACTTATCCGAACTGTGACAAATGAATTGGTCACGGATTAACTGATCAGTAAATGTTTCGAACCGACAATCTGAAGCAAGTTTCCTCAATGCAGATATATATGTATTGACGTCCTCTCCACTTTTCTGTTCCCTTTTGAAAAACTTATGTCTCGCTATAACCAAACTGGGAGGTGTATCAAATCTGGTAACAAGTTTCTTAAGAGCTTCTTCAAATTCGTCGAGCTCTTCGCCTTCTTCCAGCTGAAGATCAGGTAAGTGTTTAAACACAGATCTTCCTTGCAACAACAAACATTTTTTCCTTTCAGGTCTGAACCTTGACGCTCCGATAGCTCCTAAGTACGTTTCAAAAGCATCATACCACTGTTTCCATGGTATAACCGGCTCTCCAGGCGTCTCAAAAAATGGCGGTGGAGGGTTAACGGATTGCATGACAGCTGGATGGGCGTTTAGACACTGTAAAAACAATAAAGTAACGACTTTACTAACTTACTAGTTTCGCCGTACGTGTATACTTTGAGAAAAATATAAAGTCCTTGTTTAAAATTGCCGCTTAAAGATGGCTGCCACGTTCCCTTAATGACTTAGGCTTCTTGTAGATACACCCCTTTGACTAGAGGGTCATGGGAAACACAGCAGGAAGTTCCAGTTAAGTTTCCTGTAATTAACCTTTGATCCACCAGGACTAAAGATAAAAAAAAAACAGCAGGCACGTGTGGGTTACTGAGTTCCATAAAATAGTCTGGGGTGATACAGCTCGTCGCCACATAAAGTAAGCTGAACAGGAGAAACCAGCTGTAAGAACACGATGTAAGTTGAACAAAAACGTTGTTTATTTCTCCATGCCTCAGCTACATTTTGAAATATATATGTTCAAAATATCACCCCAGCGCTGCGCCGCCGATCTCTGCCTTTCCGCTCCACCAACTGCCGTCTTCTCAACGTCCTGAATACCTCGCGCCCACACACAAGTCAGGAATCGAGAAAACGGTTTGTGCGATCAGCTCCGCCGCGCGTGCAATAAACTAGAAGAATTCTAGTTGCACGCGCGGAAAACACTACACAATAGCAACAGACCGCACCTAAGTGGCCCATACATGTGCCATACCATATGCATGCATGCCAACTAAGCTATCAACAATTGCCCACAGGAAAATCGGGATCTAATACAACTATAATTGCATGGCTGAAGTTGTGCAATCACAATGATCATTCAATCATTGGGAGACACTATCACCCTCAACGCTTTGGAACATGGAGCAGCCCACAGTCACCTGTTGGCATACAATGGTAGACCAATACAAAATTCATTTCTACTGATCTCACACACAGGTATTCCTACATCTCTTTGTCACATACATGATGACCCAACAATGAAAGCTGATGATACAAAATCATGCCATGTTGATGAGAACAGTACAATATCCTGGAGAAGGAGACATCGAAATAGCGATGCCACTATGGAAACATATCAAAAATGTATACCTCACCAAGTGAAATTTGTCCCAATAGAGTAATGGAGTAGTATTAATGTTGCTCAGATAGGCCACACATTTGGCATGGAAATGGACACTGTAAACATCATGTGTAATATGTCAGGGAGAGATGTCCCCAAAATACAGAACACAATGAAGCAGCAAGCCCCATGGAAATCACCACTTATGTCTGACACCCTTTGCTATGACATATTCTGAGTTCATCAGCAGAAGCCATTAGTCCCTTAAATGTTGGAGAGGCCCTGAGATTTGCAAGGAATTGTTGAATGCCCTCAAAATGTTGGGTAATTGGAAGCTGCATCACTGCCCACATTTTGGTCATGCAAACCCAGATGTCTGTCTGTGGATGAATGCCTGTACTAAAATACATGTGCTTTCTAACAAACTGCAAGTCAATTCATGATGCATGCCAACTGTCAGGGCACATACCTTACACGTTATACATGTGCAGTGCACTTTTCCACATGATGCCACATCAAGGGCATTGATAATCACATTGTGGCTCCAAACCCTAGGCCTCCCTGTCGTGTCCCTCATTGCTACTGCAGTTGTACATGCCATATGACATGCATGATGGCTGAGGGTATGTGTCAGCCAATAAACAATGATGACACATTCCTGTCTATGGCACAACATGAAATGTACCCTCATTGTAAATGTCTTCTTCCACACGCAGGTTGGCATGCACATATGTGTGAGAGAATACAGACCTCATTCCATCAAAATAGGTAGACCATGCATGAAACTGTAGTTCACAAATGTTTTATATAAAGAAAGGGGCACATACTGACATGTAGGCATAAGGAATGTTGGCAACAGTGATGGAACATGAATCATGTCAATGGGCATTCCCCACTTACCAAGGTAAAGTAGTGATCCATAGCTGTATCCAAAGACCATTGTAATCCTTGTCACATCTTCACTTTACAGACTGCAATCAGGCACAGTGCCAGTCATACACTGAAGACAAACAGCTTCTGGGTGGCAGATGCCTATGTACACATGGCCCAAGCACATGGTAGAGGACAGTGACCCATCTCCTACTTACCTTTGGCCTGGGACACTTAAGAGTAGTGATCTGTTGCATAGAAATTACACCCACTACAACAACAAATAGTACTTGATAGACCAATGTACATAGCCATATATGGTCCCTACAGAGCATGTGGTTTGTGGATTCCACCCAGTTGTGTCCTAGGTCCTTGGGACAATAGGCAAGGCACATCAGTATGCAACACATGACATGTCAACACAAATAATCACTCATCTACTGTGTGACACATGGCTCATCCCTAATCTGGGGGAGCTGTCAGAACCTCACACTTAGCAATGGGACAGGCAGGAATATGCTGTGTACTCACTCTTTTTTGGCTGCTGTGCTGCCCACAAAGCCCATCAAGCTTCGGATAGGCCACCATCAGGATGCAGGCCATTAGTGGGGTCATGATCCAATGGGCACCCCGCCAATGTTGCTAGAACAGTCTCTTCTGGGCCTCTGCAATCTTCCTGGTCCTTCTACCTTTTTTTGCAGTGGGCGCAACACTGGCTGTGGAGTCACAGGGTCCCCACCCTCTTGGCAATGGCTCTCCATATTCCCTTCTTTTGATGGGCGTTCACTTGCATGGATGCAAAAGACACATCATGAGATCATGTTCACAAGTCCCATCACAAATGGTTGAGTCACATACATGTCAGTAACATGAAGCTAGAACTTTGCTATCTGTCAGTACTCTCCAAGTGTGGCACATACAAGATCAGAAGTACAGGTGCCCTACTACAGACATATATTTCCCAATCTGTAGATCAACCCACCACCCTGCTCAGGCCCTGCGATGACTAAGCAAGGTTACTAAGGTCATGTGGGACATGCATTAGCAACCTGGCTGAGATATGAGCCAATATGAGACACTTCACGCCTCTCTGGCTAAACTTCTTAGGCATGAAGGGCCCAACACCTTCACACTCTGTGAGAATGATTCTCTGCATGCAGTCCCTACAGGCTACTGCCAAAGTACAAACTCAAACCTTACACATGGTTAACAATAAAGGGACTTGCATGGTGGGTTAAGGAAGTGTCTAACCTGTCCATGTGCGGACATGTGCAATGACAAATGCAGACTCATGCCACTTCAGTGGGTGGGGTTCTGTGTTATGTACCTAAATCATAGAACATGCATTTGGACATATGTGTCCATCCAATGGAGATGACATCCAAATAAGAAAAGGCATGCATTGTATAGTTTCTGATATGTGGCCATGATACTGAGTCACATATCATGGCCTCCCAGGATTCAACACACTGTCTGCCTTGTAGGAATTTCAGTTATGAAATAAGCCTTCGCATGACAAGTATGAACTGCGTGAAGATGACAACAGGGCTGTGGGAGTAAGGGACCTGTCATGAGTCAGAGAACTACATTGACAATGATGCTAATTGCACATGTCGAATGAATCAATAAATCCCCTCTGTACCCATTCCTAATCTCCTCAAAGGAATGAGGCATCCTGGGCAGGATATCACACCAGAGCCTCATATTGCTGCCAAGACAGGATCTGCTGGAGTCAGGGAGTGGGCACATTGCCACAGTTGCATAGCCACAGTGACGCCACCCCAGTCTAGACTAGGACCCATACTGAGAGATACATGTGACAGGCTCTGGTCTCTGTTGGCTGAGCAGACAGAACCTACATGACAGTACATTCCCATCACTTCCATGCATGATAGTACATCATGTAGCCCACAACAAATTGCCATGTGGTGTGTGTGTGGCAACCTGAATGGCAGCAAGAGAGATGACATGACTTCCAAACAAAATTCTAGCAAGGGCAGTTGTGTGAAGAAATCTCTGCGGCTACATGCACACAGCTCACATTACTCACAACTGACATACAAGAAGCACACTCAGCTCATGCGGTCATGCACATATATGTTGTCTAACATATACAACAATCATGAGGAAAGAGATGTCAGTGGATGGCTGTAATGTCACCTCACCTAGTTATGTGCATCAAACACAAGGAGGAAATAGGAACACAAAAAATGCACACACCACAATGTGAATGAACTGAACATATGACACTGGCCACCAGTACCTGCACATTGACCTTCCCATTGATGCCAAACAGACTGCACCTACACGCACATGAGTAGTCAATCTGGCACACATGGGCACATTCTAGCCTGGGGGCTGTTCATACAGGGGCAGAACCTCATCTACTAGCCTCTCCATCTCCTCCGGAGAGAATGCAGGTTGTTGTTGCTGGATGTGGCATGATTGCTCCCTACACAGCAGCTCGGTAGTGGAGGTCTTGCTGGCAGCAGTGTCAGGAGTCAAGTGAGTGAAGCTGCAGAACATGATGGTCAAGTCCTTCACATACGCAGTCGTCACCACTGGAGGACACAACCATTGGCCTGCGACCTCCACTGGCAACAATGGTAGCCTATGGCTCTGTTCCCCCGCGGTTGTAACCACCCACCACCATGCCGACTTCCACTGGCATTTGTGGGCATTCCAAATGTCCAGTGGAGTGAGTCAGCCAGCTGTCATTTTAAAGGCCTGAAATGCAGTATTGGGCTTCACAAATTGCATCACACCCCTGAAAATTTAGTTTTGAACTCATAAACATGCTTATCCTGTCTTATCGTGTATGTCCTAATACTCAAACACCATTGTAGTATGTTGCAGGGTACAGATGGAGTTTTACAGTGGGGCACAGTCCACCCCCATCAAAAGTAATTTTTGTGCTCGGAATATCCAGTCATATTCCAGGAGCATTCGTGATGCACAAATTTGAGTTTGGTCCAGATAAATGATGTGGATACGTGTGTGGCAAACCATGGGAGTCCCATGTGACGCTTGTGTTATTAGCATGTGTGCTGTTTGCGATACCTATCCCTTCCAAAATGTCTTGTCACATGTTATCATTGACATGCATCATGTATGTAGCTGGGGACACAATGACTAAGTTTAAATCTGATTTTTTGTCACATATAGGTACCCAGGGAGAGTGAGCATGCATCAACCACCTGTCTACCATCTACTGCCAGACCTTTAGACCATGGAAGAACAACACATCATACTCCTATATCATCTGAATCTGCAAACAATAGTGGACTTATATCGTCAGATGGAGCCAGATCTGATGCCAGCTATTAGTAATCCAACCAGCACACCACCCATTGTACAAGTCATGTCAGTATTGCACTTCCTAGCCACAGGGTCCTTTGCAACATACAGTGGCCATTTCAGCTAGCATGCCCCAACCTATGTTCAGTCTGATTTGAAGGATGTCCTCTCAGCACTGTTGAAACACCTGGACATCTACATCCAGTTTCCACGACGTGAGGATTTAGCCTATGTGAAGACTGACTTTTATGGTTTTGCATGCCTCCCACATATCGTGGGAGCTATTGGTGGCACACATGTTGGCTTGGTCCCACCGCATGCCAATTAAAAGTGTGCAGCAACAGAATGAAGTTCTATTCCATCAACATGCAAGTAGCAAGTTTGACAGAGCAATGCATTTCACAGGTGTGTGCCCTTTGTCCGAGTACAGTCCATGATTCAGTCCTCATGCAGAACATCACTATCCCCCAGCTGATGCCACAAATGTACCCAGAGAGGGCCTGGCTGGTTGGTAAGTCACACTTGTCCTGTTTGTGTGTGTGCTATGTCTGGTGCCACCATTCTGATAAGAGAGACTCATTGTTGCGCATATGTCCCATTCCTTAACAGGAGACTCAGCATATCCAATCTGAACGTGGTTGTTGATGCCACCAAGGAATTTCATTTCACCAGAAGGAGTCTGCTTCAATGAGGCCCATGAAAGAACAAGGCGGGTAATGGAGTTGGCTTTTGGGTTCCTAAAGGCCAGAATAAGGTGTCCGGACTGCACTGGCAGAGCCCTCCTCTATACACCTGGAAAAGCATGTCAGATCACTATGGCATGCTGCAAGCTCCAAAACATTGCCCTGCGGAGGAATTTCCCGTACATACCAGAGGAGGGGCAGTCCTCAGTGCCACCATGTGAGCCTCTTGCAATGCCAAGTGAGCATGACAGTAGTGAAGAGGAAAGAGCTGACTTGCGGGAAGATCTCATCAATAGGTAGTTTTCTTGAGTCTAAGTATGTCATGTGACGTAATGACTGTTACTGTATGAAGAACTGTAGCTGTCAAAATGTGTGGAGTAGAGTGTTTTGGCAAAACGGTGGAGCTGATGCTCTGCAATATTCAGTCAAAGGGTATTTGAAGTGTTAGCCTTTGACATATCCCCACCTTTATGTAGCTACATTGTTTGTGTTAGTCTCATTGGAATGTCATTTTCTTTGAAGATGCTTGCCAGATGAATAGCGTAATTGGAATATTTTCAAGCCTATACTCTTTGATTTGTCTTTGTTCAGGTCCCTTTGCATGGCATCCTCATGTGGTCATTTCAGAGTTGTGACATTAGCAGGTATCTGTTGCTGTTCTGACATAAGAAGTATACATGGATTGATCCAGTAAATGTATATCACAGATTTGGTGTGTAGGCGACATGTGTCAAGGCAGCTTGAACAGTGTTTGAGTAGAAGGAAGGAAGCGCACATTGTACTTGGTTATTGTGCTGTGCTGGGCCGACTGCATGATATGTGTGATCATGTTTCCAGGTGCAAGCATGGTATTCCCCCTTCACATAGGCTAAACACTCTTGTATGAACTATCTGTATCTGTAGATATGTTTCATCATTGTAGGCCACAGTGCCTGTGCCACAAGACTGACATATGTTCCTGTAATACCACCATCTGTCAGGTCATTGGATTATGATGGGTCAGTGATCAGGGACTATTGAACTGCCCTCTGTCTGTACCATGGTTTATGTCATGTTATGTGAATACTTTGGTTTGATATGTGATAAGACGATAAGGCTCAAGATGGTGACACTATTCACTTTTCTGTTTGCCTATTCTACAGAACAGTGCCTGACAAGGATCTTCCTTCTGTGGCCTGGGGGGGGGGGGGGGGGCGGCTGCATCTTAGTATATCTAACTTGACAAAATACGGGTCAGCCATTCTAGGCTCAGACAGTCCAGACATATGGACACCTATGTGCTGCACAGTGAAATACCATGTTTGGTGTGACCAGACACTTGTAGCAATGTGTTTGTGGGTGTTGTTAGTAATCCTTAGCAGGACACTGTACCTGTTACATATCTCTTCTTGCATCCTTCTTCCATCACAACCCACACATCCCAATACCAAACCATTCATGCAACAACAATGCATGGACACCCATCACAGCCCTGCATGGACACCCATCACCACAGCATGCCCAGTAGAGAGACTCACTCAGCCCACACAATCAGCAATCACACAAGGCCAAGGCGACAGGGAAAGCACAATTATACAGGGAAACACACCCATTGCACAAGATGGCACACACAGATACAATAACAATGCATTTGCATCCCAACAGGACCCCTACGAAACGTCACCGGAGAGGAGGTGCCACCAGCATCCAGTCCCCCCACAGAAGATCCCACAGTGATGACAGCAGCTCTGTCATAACTCTCTGTACACCCTCGGCCCGGGAGCAAGCAATGCTCCCTCTCCTCCATCAAGATATGGAGAAGAGAAACCCCACTCAGATGTGGATGCTGGGGGACCTTACAACCCGTGAGAGGCCAGGGAAGAATCGGCAGACCAGAGCCAATCAAAGCCACCAGGATGCCAGTCAGCGCTCCTTCTTAGCTGCACCACTGCTAGCAGGGAGTAGGGTACCAGCATCCTGAATTGGGTCACCCGGACTAGCATAGTCGGCCTCACGCTGAGGTAGTCACTCTCTGGCACCCTCCTGCAATGGCAGCTCCTGTCGAAGCACAGCTGCTACCGGGGAAGAACTCTAGCCCTATGCCTCATGTCCCTCATTGCTTCTGCAGTTGTGCATGCCAACTGACAGGTGAGGGTATGTGTGATCCAACAATCAATGGTGACCTCACTCCTGTCTGTGGCACCACATGAAATATAGCCCCATTGCTAATATCCTATTCCAAACACAGGTTGGCATGCACATATATGTGAGGAAATACAGAAATCATCCCATGAACACAGGTAGATCATGCATTAAACAGCAATGTACACATTTTGTCAAAAGATAAAGTGGCAAACATGCTAATATGTAGGCCCAAGTAATCTAGACAACAATGATGACACAAAGATCATGTCAATGGACATTACCAAGGGAAGGTTTTGATCTGTATCTGCACCCAATGACCAATGTATGCTCTGTCACATGTATGATGGCCATCTTCACACAACAGACATTAGCGAGGCATCAGCACTTGTCACACACTGAAGACAAGTGGCCTCTGAGGGGCAGTTGCCAATTTACTCCTTTGACTAGACACATGGCTGAGGACAGTGATCCATCACCTCTTTTCCTTTGGCCTGAGGAGTAGTGGTCTGTAGCATAGAATTTACACCTACTACAACAGCAAACATTAATTAATTGATTAATGTACACAGCCAAGTGTTGTTCCTGGAGAGCAAATTGTTTGTGGACTGTACCTAGTTGTCTCCTATGTCCTTGTGCCAATAGGCAAGACACTTCAGTATGAACCACATTACATATCTACAAAAACAGTTACTCTACTGTGTCACACATGGCTCACCCCTAATCGTCAGGGGGAGATGTCAGAACGTAATACATCAACTTGTCTATGTGATAGGCAGGCATATCCCCTATACTCACAGCCTTGAGTCTGCTGTGTTCGTCTCAACTGCTCATCATGGTCCGGGTATGCCACCGCCAGGATGCAGAACATTAGGGGGGTCATGGTCCGACATGCGACCCGCCCACATTGGGACGACCGCTCCAGCTGGAACTCTGCAATCTTCGGGACCCAGCATCTCAGGTCCTCCCAGCTCTTGTGACAGTGGGCGCTCCGCCGGCTGTGAACCCCCAGGGTCTGCACCTTCAGGGCAATGGCTCTCCAAATCTCCTTCTTATGAAAGGCATTTAACTAAATGGATGCAAAGACATATCAATCGATTACAATCACAAGTTTTTGCCTTACACTTGAGTGACAATGAAGGCATTGGCATGGTGGGTACAGAACGTGTGTTCCCTGCGCATGTGAGGAAATGTGGCTTACCAAATGCACACTCATGCCAGTTCAGGGTGAGTTTATGTGGTATGTACCTGTACCATAGAACATTCCTTTGGGCTTATGTGTCTAAAATACAGAGATGGCATCCAAGACACAAAGGTATGCATTGTACAATGTCTGCTATGTAACCAAGCTACTAAGTCACATGGTCTACCAGGAATCCACACACTGTCTGCTCTGTGGGTCTGTCATGTGTGCAATAGGCCTGTACAGGACAAATACGACTTCTGTGAAGGTGACAACAAAACCCTGGGAGTAAGGAATCTGTCATGAGTCAACAACACACATTGACAATGATGAAAAGTGGACATATGGACTAGTTCAGGAATTTAACTTAGTATCCAGTCCCAATCTGATCAATGGACTGAGGCATTCAGGGCAGGTTTTGCAACTAGAGCCTTATATTAGCCACATGCCAGGATCTGCTGGTGTACATGAGGGGGCACAGTGGCACAGTGCATAGCCACAGTGTCTCTCCCACAGCCTGGACTATGTCCCAAACTGGGAGATACATTTGACAGGATCTTGTCTCTGCAGGCTACGCATACAGAGCCTACGTGACACACACATTTCCATCACTTCCATGCATGACAGTACATCACATAGCCATCAGCATTCTGCCTTTTGTGGCAACCTGAAGGGCACAGTGAGTAATTATAATCCTTCCAGACAACAGTTTGACAATGCCAGATGTAATATGAAATATTTGTGGCACAATACACATTCCTTACAAGATGCACACTTTACTCAGATAAGATGCATACACTGCTCATGCTGCATTGCACATACACGTTGTTTAACTTTTACAACCATCATAAACAAAGTAATGTCATTGGATGGCAGTAAAGTCTCTTTGCCCAGTTATGTGCATCCAACGAAAGGAGGATTTAGGACCATAAAACACATTCCACAACACAATTTGAATGTACACAACATATAGTACTGGTCACCAATACCTGCACCAGGTACATCTCGTTGATACCACACAGACTGGAACAATAGGCACACAAGCAGTCTGACTGGCACACAGGGGCACATTGTAGCCTGTGAGAAGGAAAAGGATAGGGTTGAACAGAGTCAATTGTGCCAATGAGGTACTTACCTGTTCCTCTGGTTAGCCATAGAGATGACCATACAGAGGAAGGACTTCACTCACAAGCCTCTCCTGCTCCTCTGGAAAGAAGGCAGGGGCCCTTTCACCTGCTTGACGTGGAATGACTGCTCCCATAGGTGGCACACAGCAGCTGAAGTGGTAGAGGTGTTGCTGGCAGCAGTATCAGGAGTCAAGTGACTGATTTTGCAAAACACGGCATACGTGTACGCCACATGCATGGTCATCACTCTCGATAGACACAGATATTGGGCCACGACTGCCAGAGGCAACAACGTTAGCCTATGGCTGTGTCTGCCACAGTAGGAACTGTCTACCATGAGGACGACTTCCACCGGCGGATGTGGGAGGATGCCGATGACCAGTGGAGTAGGTCAGGCATTTGCCAATTTGGCAGCTTGAAATGCTGTGTGTGGCCCTGTAAAATGCATCACACCAACAATACAAATTTCATATAATTAGAAACATCCTAAATCTGACTTGTTCTGTAGGTCCGACTATAAAACCACCAGTGTAGCATGTTGCTGGGCACATGACAGCAGTGCATGGTCCACCACTGTCGACGGAATTTTTGGCGGTTGTAAAATACAGTCAGATTTTGCTGGGCACATGTGTAGCAGATACATGGGTGTTGCCCCAATCCATGTTGTGGACACATTTGTTGACAACTTTGGGGCTCACATTTGATCCTTGTGTACTTGCCAGCTGTGATGTGTACTGGGTGTCATGTCTATTCAGTCAGAAATGCTTTGTCACATGATATTGTTGGCATGCATCCTGTATGTATCGGTGGACACACTGATTAATGTAACAAATCATGTCAAATCACACATTGTTACCCTGCGAGAGGGAGGATGCAACAACCTTCTGTCTACTGTCCACTGCCAGACTTTCAAACCATGGAGGAATGCCATGTGATCCAGTTATACCTTATGAATGGGCAAACAATAGTGGACTTATGCGGTCCTTTGGAGCCAGATCTGATGTCAGCTAACAGTAATCCAACCTGCAGTCCACCCATTGTACATGTCATGTCAGTAGTGCACTTCCTGGCCACAGTGGCCCTGTCTGGTGGTATGTCCCAACCTATGTTCAGTCTGGTGTTGACATAATTCCTCTCAGCAGTGTTGAAACACATTGACAGCTATACCAAGTTCCCCCCAATGTGAGGATTTAGCTAACTGAAGGCTGACTTCTACGGATTTGCCCAACTCCCCGATGTGGTGGGTGCCATTGATGACACACGTGTTGGTTTGGTGCCACCGCAGGCCACTGAACAATACTATTGCAATAGAAAGAGCTTCCATTCCATCAACATACAAGTTATCTATTTGGTGGGTCTCTTCATCTCAAATGTGTGTGCCTGTTATCAGGATCAGCACATTATTCCTTCATAATGCAGGCCAGGTCCATACCCTAGCTTATGTCACAACTACAACCAGAGAGGGCCTGGCTGGTTGGTAAGTCACATCTGTCCTGACTGTGTGTGAGCAATGTCAGGTACTACATTCATGAAGTGAGTAACGCATTGTTTCACTGATGCCTTGTTCCTAAACAGGAGACTCAGCATACACAAACTGTCCTTGGTTGTTGATGCCGCTGAGCAATCCAACTAGGCCAGGGGAAGTTCGCTTCAATGAGGCCCATGGAAGAACACAGCAGCCAAAGGAGTGGGGGTTTAGGCTCCTGAAGGCCAAATTTCAGTGTCTGGACAGGACTGGTGAACACCTCCTCTACTCACCAGGAGACGTGTTCCAGATCCCTGTGCCATGTTGCATGCTCCACTACATCGCACTCTGGAGGAATAGCCCCTGTATCCCAGAGAAGGGAACACCTACAGTGCCACAGGGTGAGAACCCTGACATACCAACTTAGGATGACAGTGGTGAAGAGGAAGGAATTGTCTTGTGAGAAGATCTCATCTGCAGCTACTTTTCATGAGTGTAAATATGTCATCTCATGTTATGACTGATACTGTACATTGAAACGTAGTTGTGAGAATGTGTGGAGTTGAGTGTTTTAGAAACAGCTAGGGAGCTGATGCTCTGTAATAATCACCCAAAGGCTAATTGATTAGATAGCTTTTGACATACCCCATCCTGATGACGCTGCTTTGTGTCAGTTTCCTTACAATGTACTTTGTTTTCCAGATGCTAGCTATGTGACTTGTGTTCTACGTATGGTTTCAAACCTATACTCCTTGTTTTGTTCATTGTGCAGGTACCTTCACTATGACATCTTCATGTGGGCATTTCAGGGTTGTGACACTGGCAGGTATCTGATGCTGTGCTGACATATAAAGTGGACTTCCACCTCCAAAGGTTAAGTGTTACAGTAAGCAGACCTTGCACAAAGTTAAGTTGTAGTTAATCCAATTGTGCCAATTAACCATGGAATCGGGTGATTTGACATGAGTGATGCATGCTAACCCAGTTTGACTAAAGCAGCTGATGAGATGTGCAAATCACTTGCACTTTGGAAAATGGCCTGAAAATGACATTTTACCGCTAGTGCAGGCACTACAGGGGAGAGGCAAGATATGGCACAGACTATGTTCAGGGCTAGTTGAGTGGGATGCCTGCAGACCCAGAACTTTGTTGTAGATGTGACTGGAGTTATCATGTGCACAGTGCTGGGTCAATGAGTCTGCTGCTGCTACTAATCTAATGATACATCCTGAGACCTTAGGAATACTTGATGTGCACACCGGGTAAGGTGGAATTCCTGTCCTCAATAGTTTCAGCTTGGGTTAGCAGGTCAAAATGGAGCGAGGTAGATAGATATGTCTCTGAATTGAGCATGGTCTGTGCTTGGTCACTCCCAGGTGAGTACACTCCATTTGTGAGTTGACAAACAGGTGTCTTTTGACAAGAGAACACTGGGCTGGTGGTTGAAGTTACTGAAACAGGGCCTGCTAGGAGTTGCACTCAGGTCACTCCCTCTACTACACACACTAGTAAAAGGTTATCCTCCCAGGTGAGTACACTTCAATTGAGAGTTAACAAACAGGAATTTACACAAGAGTGCACTGGGCTGGTGTTTGGAGTTACTGAAACAGTGCCTCCAGGGAGTTGCAGTCAGGTCACTCTCTCTACTACACACACTTGCCAAATGTTATGCCCCCAGGTGAGTAAACTTAATTTGGGAGTTGACAAACAGGGGTCTTTGGACAAGAGAACACTAGGCTGGTGGTTGGAGCTACAGAAACAGGGCCTGCTGTAATATGCAGTCAGGTCACTCCTACTCCCCATCACTTGACAACTGTTGTGTATTATATATCTGTATGCAAGCTGCATTTAGGTGTGAGCATACATTTACATTTTACATTTTAGGACATACCATGGATCCTGGAATGTGATTTTGTACTGTGAGATTTCTAGGCACCATTTGGACATACACCATGTGATGGGCATTTGGTATTTGTGATGTTGGATCCAATAATCAATACACATTAACACTCAGATACTCTGGGTATTGAAGGTTGGTGAGGTACATGAATAAGACAATGGCAAAAGGTGAGCTGTGGCATGCATGGCATTGCATTTTTGTGACAGTTTTTGTGCAGTAACGCACCAGGCTTCACTCCCCCAGGTATTCCTGTTACGGCCTGGCCTGCAGGAAGGTCAAGACATTCTCCTCCAGGGGTAGAGTTGTAACGGGCTCTGAGAGGGCCACCACCAGTGTCCTTGACCTGCAGCTGGTGCCTGGAGACCAGGGAGTGAACCTTTCCCCTGAGGTCATTCCACCTTTTCCTAATGTCCTCCTTTGTGTGCAGGGTGGTGCATACAGCATTCACTCTGTCGAAGATTCTGTCCCACATTTCCATTTTCCTATTGAGAGCAGCATGTTGAACTTGTTCTACTGTTATGATTTCATCCACCATGAGTCTTATTGGGCTCCAAAGGAATCTGACACCCCTCAATATCATAAGATGGAGGTTTATACAGGTGGAAAATCAACAACCAACTCAGAAACGCAAACACATGACTTTGACATGGAAATGAAGAAGATGGCATGCAGATTATATTTTTTCTGACCTGACCTGGAGTCCTTCCTCCCAACCACCAACAGAATCACACAGAGCAGAGATGGCACATTAAAGGGGGCAACCGTAATGTAGAGAAACTGTAAAACCCTTAAGTCATGTCAGATAATCAGATCAGTCTTTTATTAAAGCAATGATACATTCTAAAGCTGGTAGACCAAGAGAAACACCACTGGTGTGGCCTCATTAATGTTCTACTAAAGCAGTAAATATAGAAACATCCTCTGCAAACATTCAGGCCACTGACATTTGTTTTTACAAAAAGAGTTTTAAGAAAAGATGTTCAACACACCGAAAAAAACATACTGACTTCATTAGGAGTGTGTCTTATTTGCCTCTTTGTGCCACAGCTATTGAAAGCACCATTCTAATTGTTAGCTGGTGAGAAAATCCTGCTCTTGTGCCACATTTGTATTTACTTGTAAAGACACCAGAGTGTCTATTTTAAGGAGGTGCCTGGCTCCAACTACATTTTCCCTTGCAAAACAGGTTGACCCGCTTATTTTAGTTCTATGGTTTGTATTTTGCACTCTTGGTTTAATTCTGCTATCCTTTTCCAGTAGGCACCTGGTTTAGGAGAGCCTCAATCCAGGTGTCAGGGGTTGATGGACTCAGGTTTGTCACTTTTGTGTGCTCAATCATTTTTATACCACCAGCGCTGACTCACGCTCACCCTTTGGTCACGCCCCAGCCACGTCTCCATGCCGTCTTTGAAATCAGAATGCAGAGCCCATCTGCACCCATTTGCAGCTTGACCAGGCTAGTTTTAAAATTACTCAAGGGAAACGCTCCTCCAGCTTGAAGCGACAGGTAATCCTTCTCCACTGTGCACCAATTTTAAATTTAACTAGAGGATTGTGAGGCACTATCCTTCAAAGCAAAATAGATAATATAATAACTCTATGCTGTGCAGGCTATTATTCTACAGACCCCCATGCCCATATCGATTTCCTAGAATCTAGCATTCAACACATAAACTATACTATCATAGGAGACTTTAATTTCCATTTGAGAGACTCAAATAATATAAACACCAAAACCTTGATTAAATCTAATTCAGCTTATTAACACATCAATGCCTACTTCTGGACACACTCCGGATGGTACTTTTATAAACCATCCACACCTACAGCTGGAAGATACCCTTCCTCTGACCATGGCAAACCAATGACAAACATTTAGGCCACATTATGCTAGTGTAGTCTTGGAATAAAATTATTAGGGGAGAGTTACTTGGGATCCCGGAAACCTCCCAATCAACCTTTATGGGTGATTCTAACATAGCCATAGCCTGCTATGAGGAGTGGATCAATCTAGCATCTAACAAACTGGTTCCTTTTAAATCTGTTAAATGCTTCAGAGTACATGGCATGGTTCTCCCCTAAGCTAGGGGAGTTAAAAAGAACTGTAGGAAACAGGAGATAGTCTGGAGGAGCAATTACACCACATACAAGAAAATAAAGTATAAACTGCTGATTCTGAAATACAAAGTTATAATTAAGGAGAAGAAGACTAGTTTCTACATGAAAAAATGAAAATAGCAAAAACCTAGTCTGAAAAGCTTTTTAAGACAGTACAGGTGAGCCAGCGGCACAGAAGCAACAGTCTCCTGAGGTTGTGGTGATGTGGCCGTGATAAGGCTGACTAGATAGGCAGTTTGGGTTAGGCCAGGGCTAGTTACAGCAGTTACAGTTCTGATTGGACTGGAGTAATGTACAGACCTTGGTGGGCCTACATTGATCACAGCCTTTGCAGCTACTGTTCAGGCCTATGGCTATCATAAGAAATGCAGCTCCTGACAAGACCTATGTTGATCACACGGTTGTAACCTTTTAGACTTGGCATTATTGGCATTGTCTTCCCTAACTTTTTGCCTCTACTTCCCAGGTTGTTTCTGTGTGCTGGACTCTGTTTTTGATGTTTTGTTTGCTCTGGACACTTTACCACGGCTGACCAGTGCTAAAGTGTAAGTGTTCCCTGTATAAATTATATGTGTACGTTGACTTATCCAAGATTGGCATATTTGATTTACTAGTAAGTCCCTAGTAAAGTGCACTAGAAGTGCCCAGGGCACGTAAATCAAATGCTACTAGTGAGACTGCAGCACTGGCTGTGCCACCCACACTAGTAGCCCTGTGAACATGGCTTAGACCTGCCACTGCAGTGTCTGTGTGTGCAGTTTTAAACTGGCAATTTGACTTTGCAAGTGTACCCACTTGCCAGACCCAAACCTTCCCTTTTTATACATTTAAGGTGCCCCTAAGGTAGGCCCTAGGTAGCTCCATGGGCAGGGTGCAGCGTATGTTAAAGGTGGGACATGTACTTATTTGTTTTACATGTGAAGTACTGCCAAATTTGGTTTTCACTGTTGCAAGCCTATCTTTCTCATAGGTTAACATTGGGGCTGCCTTTAAATATGATTAAAGTGTGGTTTTTGTTTGGGAGCAGATAGACATGTGGAGTTTGGGGTCTCTGAACTCACAATCTAAAAATACATCTTTTAGTGAAGTTGTTTTTTAGATTGTGCCAAGGAGAAGAACTGAAGATCTGGAGGAAGAGTACTGCCCCTTTGCCTGTAACTGTGCTTTGCTGGGTTGGCCTGCAGTAGCTGCTTCTACCTGAGAGAGGAGAAAGACTGACTTTTGTGTGACTTCCCATAGGTGAAGAATCTCAAAGGGCTTGAAGCTGAGCTTGCCTCCTGTTGTTGAAGTCTCAGGGACAACAAAGACTTCTCTCTGTCAGCACTTTGGCTTTCTGCTGAGAGTCCTGCCTCCCAAGTGGTGCCCTAACCTGCCTCTGGGCCCTTGAAAGGGTCAGCTGGTGGAAAAGGACAAAAATCCACGCAAAGATCACCGTGCAGGGAAACTTTTGATGCACCACTGCCTCGCGCCTGAAAAACGATGCGCCACCAGCCTCGCGGCTAAAATCGACGCCCAACCTTCATCACGGTTGGTAGATTGATGCAACGCTGCTGGAGAAATGATGTGCAAACACCCGCAGAGGTTGCTGTCAGTGACGCAAGCCCCCATGTAACGCAGTTTCCTGACACCATGCGACCGGATTTCGATGCAACATCACCGGGCGTGGAAAATCAATGCAAGGCCTACCCAGGCCTGAGGTGCCCGTCTGGATCAACACATCGCTCTCTTGCAGGAGATGAGAATCCACGCACGCCGACCCAACCAGAGAAGGAACGACACACGATCTTGCTCGCGAAACAGAAATCAACGCATTGCTGGCCTTTCTCTATGCACACTCACCCGTGAGGCTTTATTTTTTATGCTACCTAGGTACTTTTGTGCGCCAACAGCATTCTCATTGTTTTCTAAGGGTTAATACTCTTTTTCTTTTTGACATTCATATCTTGACTCGTGTATGTTGGATTTTTGTCATTTTGGTCTTGTTTTGTTTAAGTAAATATTATCTATGTTTCTAAACCTGTGTTGTGTCATTTTGTAGTGTTTTCACTGGAGTACTGTGTGTGTTGGTACAAATAATTTACACCACTCACTATGCAACATATATTAACAACAGCTGAAGCCTGATTAGCCCTACATTTGCCAGCTGTTACTATTATTTATCAGCTACTGTTCTTACACATTTCATGATCATGAGAACATGTACTCTCCTGCATCCTTGAAAGAACTGATACAAACAGCACAAGCACAACACAAGTTGCTTTATATAAGATCAGAGAGGACTGATCGATCTGCTCAGGAAGTGACATCTCACTACCTCTATGAGCATTTGGCTTCTTCCTCAGGCTTAGATTAGTACGATTTGTGGACACTCTCAGCCTGGGCTACTTTTAATTTTGTGCCATTTATATGGATTCCGTGCCTCATTTCTTCTAATGGCAGATTTCTAGCTACTAGCAAATAGCACGTAGACAAAATATGTAGTCTAGTGTAATGCTCTTTCATTCTGGGTTTTTGGACTATGGCCCATATTTATACTTTTTTCCCGCAACATTTGCGTCACTTTTTGATATAATTGCATTTTGTACATTTGCGGCGCGAAAAAGTATAAATATGGGCCTATGTTCGCTGTTGAAAATGCAATCGTGATTTCCTTCAACGGTGAAGTAAAAAAGAAAGGCAAACCTGATTGCAAGGTACGTTTATTCAGTCGACAGTCCCCAGCAGCTGAGTGGCACCTATCAAAGATAAATGACCGGTGACCAACTGCCAGAGACAAACACTCGAACCATCATCATAATGACACTAGCTGGCTTGAAGAACAACTTGCGCACAAGGCGTGTCAATTAACCAAGTACAGACTGAATGCACATTAATACACATCTCCCTCCTTTACAATGTTAACTTTAACAAGAACATTACACAAGCAAATGGCATCTAAAGGTACACAAGTCATAACTTTGGGTTATTTTGTATAATAATGTTTTACAACAAAAACTGGAAAGAAACTAGAAAAGGAAACACCAGAACCGAATAGGAAAAATAGCAGCAGGGTAAGAAGATATGCAAGTCACCGGGATGTGACCCGCACAACATTAGCAAAAATACAGATTTAACCTAAAACCTAAAACAAAATAATCAAGCTTCTTTTGACAAGTAACATTCCTTTAAGGTCTGATTAACAAATCAGTACCCTATTCCTGACTAGACAATAATTCACATTACTGCCCCTGTCTGGAAGTAGAAACAGAATTTCCTGGCACAGTGTACGTTTTGTGCTTTTTCATTGCACTGAAATTTTGAGTCAATTACTTCTTACGCTGTTGGACAAGAATCATCACTCACAATAGGTGTGAAACAAATTTCTAAATCACTTGATGTAGCACTCGAATCATCTCCTTCCAGCCATTCTTGACCATTCTTGACCATATTACGAAAAAGGTAACTCACACAAATCTTCATCCATGTTTCACCAGAAAGAGTATTGCTAGCATCTGCAAAAGAAACACATTTTGAACCTGAGTTCACCAACAGAATATCATTACCGTTAGACACAATACACTCTTTATTTACAAGCCTATTATCACCAAACCACAATTTATCACAGACCTTTGTTAACCTTTTTAAACTCCACCACAAACCATTATTAAGCTTTGCGGAAGATTTGCCCATTCTGATGGCCTTGAATACTTCAGGAAATTTAGAATTACGTTTCTCGACATGTAAGGGAAGTTTTATTTTCACACAATCACCGCTCTCAATACCAATGTTTCTCCTTTATATTATTTTAACTTCACCACTACTTAAATCTTCCCTTCTTTTCACCAGAACTTTTACTGTGGTAGACTCATACATTTGTGAAATATTTAAAATGGGAAATCCCTTTATATTCAAACAGAAACCAAAGACGTTCTAGGAGTCCACCCCTTAATCATGGAAAATGGTGAAAAACAAGTGGTGAGATTGGGCGATGAATAATAAGCCCACATTTATTCCATGACTAGTTTCTTCACATCAAGTCTATTTACCAGGGCAACTTGTATGGTCTCAACTACCAGCCTACAGACCTCTCAACACGGCCATTCATGTTTGGAAAATACAAAGCTGTTTTAAGATGTGTAACACCACTATCCTTAAGAAATTCTTGACATTTTTGGGAAAGACCTGTTTGCCATTATCAGAGACAATGCTACATGGTAAAGCCTCTTTGTAAAAATAATCTTGCAGAAACTGGATGGTATTCTCTGTAGTATGATGGGACACCCATTTAAGTTCTGCACACCTGGAAAAAGTATCTATGAGGACAAATGCATAAATCTTTCCTGTTGAAAGTTTTCTTAAGGGCCCAAAATATCTAAAGCAAGTTTATACCACTGTCTATTGAACAACTCTGAAAAATTCAGAGTAGTTTTTACAGTGGTCAACGTTTTATCAGAATTAAACTGTCACATAGGTTCTCATTATCCTAATGAGGCTGCTGGTTTCAGGTGGCAGAATCACCTGAATTATGGGGAACTGACTCCAATTCCACACCATGTTAGAACTGCGGGTATAATCCGGGTTTCTGGCTAACTAGCAGTGCCTCATCTCTGCCCAAGTGCAGGGATGATTGTGGCAACCGGGCATATGACAGAAATGAAAATCATGGTAGATCAGATCTCATCCTTTTCTCTCAGTTACATTAGTCTCACATCTTCAAAGACAAATGGAGGCAGAGAATGGTTCAATAAGGTTTATTGAATTAGCCGCATCTTAGATAAAATGGCCTGAACTGCAATAACTATGATGATAAAACACGTTGGAAGTGAAATGGTGACAAGAAGACTGAACAAAAGAAAATGTCCCACCATACTGTTGCTAGGAGTAATATATGTGGTTCCTACCTAAGCTATGTTAGAGCACCTCGTTATTAGCCCTAACCCACCCTTCAGGTTTTCCCCCTGGGAAGACATCATCCCCCATACCTGAGTAAGGAAGCCTGTTGTCTAGAAAGACACCATCCCCATGTAGGCCACGGATCTGGTAGTCTAAGCAAGCAGCTGTAGCGAAGGCAAACAGCAATCAGCATGTGGTCGTTGACATCTGGCTGGAATCTCCCTCTAAGGTGTATGGGACAGAGAAGTGGTTTTAAAATAAAACAGCTGATAATCTGAGAAAATGTCCTCACGTAAGGATGAGTGTGTTTCTGTGATTGTTGGAGACACAGTGCACCACTTTGCCGGCAACTCTATCTGGCTGCAGCCTTGAGGAAAGCACAAAGTGAAAATAATGTCTTGCTAAAAACACAATGATTTCCTAGGCTAAACAACTAGACAAAGAAAATAAAACAACGTCGCAAATGTGGCCTATGTTAAAATAACAAAATGAAACCTAATAAAATGTAACTGGGTTAAAGTGCACAAACGGCATGCCTAGTTGCTAAAATAATGTGTCTGAAAACGTGGCCAAAATTGTTTTACAACAAAAAAGGTGGCACCGCTTTTAACAAAGGTGGAAATCACTGAATCCATGTAAGGCCACCAAAGAACTTCTACAATCCTTTTTTTGGCAAGAGTCTCAACAAAATGGTGCATATGAACCAATCTGATAATGATGGGACAAACCCCCTTTGGAGGAATGGCTAAGTGACTTATTAGGAGTTCAGCAGTTGAACCGCCAGAACTCCAATACGGCGGTGGTGAGGCGCCTGTCAAGCGGGTGGCCTGACCACTATCATATTATGATGTTTCCACTGAGCAGACTGGTGGAAATGGCAAATTATGACGTTTCCATCAGTCAACCCAGCGGAAACAGTGCAACTGCATTGGCCTCAGCACCCTCAGAGAGCCGAGGCCAATGCCATCGCACACAGTACCCTCGGAATGTGCACTGTCTGCAATAGCAGACAGTGTGCATTCCAAGGGTGCTGATGGGGGGACCCCTGTACTGCCCACGACATGGTCAAAGGCAGTGAAGGAGTCCTCCTGTGGTCCTCAACTCTGCCTTTCCACCAGCCTTTTCATGGTGGGGACCCCGCCATGAAAAGGCTGGCAGAAAGGAAAGTCATGATTAGCACAGCCAAGCCCAACTCGGCCAACACAACAAATCCCTGATCCTGGTGGAGGTGGATCGCCAGGATTGTAATCTGGCATTCAGATCATCAGGACTGTGGCGGTCAGACCTCTTCAGTGATTTTGGCATTCTCAGGATTGCCAAAGTCGTAATGAGGCCCAAAGTCTTCTTTGAGTACCAAATCACTTGCCATGGAAATGGCGTCTTTAACTTTCCATGCGATTTGTAAAGTTGGATTCAGAACCTTGATTTTTAACAGCTCTTCATCCTCCTGATTATCAATCACCCAAGCCTCCTTAGATAGCTCACCTCGAAAAAAAGTAAGAATCTCCCCTAACAAAGCTACTGCACACTCCTCAGATGATTCCATGACACAATATTACTCTAATCTGGTAAACCTTGACAAACAACCAACAACTACATTTATGACTCCTCTCATATAATCAATATGTAAATTTCATTCATACATCTTGAATAATATCCTGAAAATGTGTGCAGATGATCTTCCAATACCATAACTGTTAAGCAAGGACAATAAGGGTCAGTTTTTAAAGTTCACTCATTCCCAACAAAATGATCTTAAAATGTTCCACTGCCCCTGCGCAGGAATGTGCCTTATGTTCAATAGTGGACTATCTGCTCTCAGAAGTCGACAAAAGCCCAGATGCAAAACAACTGTTCTATCAGTAGCTTGACATTTCTAACTGAGCACGGCATCCAAACCTCTCCACTGGCATCCAAATACAAATAGCTCATCTTTTGTTTATCAAATGGAAACAACTGTAATGCCTGTACAGTTGTTTATTTCATTTTGACAAAAGCATGTTGATGTTCACTATACTAGAAACGTTTCACTCCTTTTTTCAGAAGCTCTCTTAAGGGCTAGGCAATATGCGAAAACTTGTCAAAAAACCTAGAATCCCAAATATGAGCACAGTTGGTCCTTGTCACTGAGAATGCCAACTTTTCAATCTCTTGAATAAGGATGGATTTATGAGAAATACCCTTCCCATAGATTACATGCCCTAGATACAACACCTCCTGAGTGAGAAATGTACATTTCTCCATCTGGAGAGTAATTCCCTAGTCCTGTAAAATGGATAATACCTCTGATAAACGTGAATTGTGCAACTCTACAGAGTCTGCAAATGCCAAGATATCATCCTGAAGGCCATAACCCCTTGCATGCCCTTGAATAGAATGAACCTAACCTTCTGAAAAAGGGATGCAGCCGAAGCTTGTCCAAAAAGCATCAATACCAATGTAAACACTCCATAAAGGAGTGATGAAAGTGGTGAACTATCTACACTTCTCCTCCAAAACTATATGTCACACATCAGATATTTGCATGTGCACCCATCCACAAGAAAGAGGCAAATTCCTACTCTTCACCCATGAGTACTAACACCTTTGAAAAAAATTAAGGCCCCCATTATGACAACGGTGGTAAATCCCGCTTACCGCCACGCTGACGGCCGCCAACTTAGCGTGGTGGTGGCAGATTCCTGTTCACCATAGCATGACACACACACAGCAATCCGACAGAATTCAGCCACATACACAAATCCGCCAGACCAAAGGTCAGTGATACACTGGCAGTATCAAAACTCACACCGTTATGCCAACAGAACAACGCCCACCACAACACACACCTCTATAAAACACACACCCACATGACCCACAACCCTTTACGATTACAATTCATTGGCACAAGACTACACCACTTAGCCAACTAGAGCCACACACCACTCACACCCATACACCCTTCACTCACTACACCTCACACACCCCAAAACATTACCCAACACACCCTCACCAACACACCTCACATAACATCCATGGCACCACAAAGACACCCCTGTTTCACAGAGGAGGAGTTAAGAATCATGGTGGAGGAAATTTCCTGGGTAGAGTCACAGCTATTTGGAGCACAGATGCAGCAGATATTCATTGCAAGGAAGATGGAGCTATGGCGGTGAATCATGGACAAGGTCAATGCCATGGGACAGTACCCAAGAACCAGGGACGACATCAGGAACGGGTGGAATGACCTACGGGGGAAGGAACGTTCCATAGCAGCAAGACACCAGTTCACTATACAGGGGACTGGTGGTGGACCCCCACCTCCTTCCACACAACTCACAACATGGGAGGAGCAAGTCTTGGTAATACTGCATCCTGAGGGCCTGGCTGGAGTCGTAGGAGGACTGGACTCTGGTAAGTCAACTCTCTACTATTATCACTCCCTATAGCTGCATGCCAGCCAGAGTCGGAGGAGTTGGATGAGGACTGGACTCTGGACTCTGGTAAGTCAACTCTCTACTATTATCACCCCCCCATACTTGCATGCCATCACATACCCTCACTCCCATCACTCCACTCCATCCCGCAAACTCCACCATCTCATCTCTTCAATCCCAATGCCAAGCCCTGCATGCTGTACCAATGCATGGACACCACTCACAGCCCTGCATGGACACTCTTAACTAAAGCATGCATATCAGAGAGAAGCAACAATCCCACCGTACACCAACATACACAAGTAAAAGCTGGCAGGGCAACACCAACCATCAAGGGGAGGCCAGCGATGTACAATATGTCATACACATAACACATCAGTTACATCCCCAAAGGTACCCCAGCCAATGTCACCGGAGAGGAGGTGCCAGCACTATCCACTCCCCCAACAGAAGAGGCCCACAGTGATGACAGTAACTCTGGTCTACAGGATCTGGACAATCTACCTGTCCCATCAGGGACCACTGGACAGCCAGTTACCCAAGCCCAGTCACAGACCACCACAGAGCCTCCCCCATCAGGAAACATCAGCACAGCACCCACCCAGTGTCCTCAAACCTCTGTCCCCAGGACATGTCAATCAGCAGTGTACCCACCTGTACAGGAACCCCAGGCTACACCTCGTCCCCAAGACAATCAGGGACCTGGCATCAGTGGCAGTGGGCACACCGTTCAGGTGACGGAGGCACAGGCCAACATGGACACTGGGAGGACTACTGTGTGCCAGGGGAAGACAGGCCCAGTGAACCGACTCTCCAGGAGGCACTCTCCGGGATCCCGGGAGCCTACCAACATTCCAAGGACACAATGGGCCAGATCCTGGACAATGTGCAGGGGAACAGGTGGCTGCAGCAGGGACAGTACCAGGGGATCAGGGAGGACTTGCTGGCCATCAACTACACCCTGATCTCCATACGAGGGGTGCTGGCAGACATGGCCAACAATATGAGGGAGGCAGTCTCAAACCAGCGGGCCCCTGCCACTAGCCAGTCATCCGAACAGCCTTCCATTTCTGCTGCTGCTAGTGGCCAGGAGGCCCCTCCACAGGACTCACAGGCCACCAGCACCCCTCATCCTGCAGAAGGTGAACCACCCCACAAACGTTCCCTGTGATCCAGACAGAAGCCAGAGACACTTGAAAAGACCCATGCCAGGAAATGAGACTCTCCTGATTGTCCCCTTTGTGTCCCACACGGTCACCCTGTCAACCTTGAACTACCATTGCTCCCCTTCCTATGTCCCCTGGGACAATGAACCTGTGCTACAAACAGACTGGAACAATACTCTGGACTTTCCTACATCATCACCCCATTCAAATGCACTTTTCCCCATATGTTAGCACTTCAATAAATACCCTTTGATAAAACTCGCTTTTGAGTGTGTCATGCATTTCAAATATGTATTGACTGAAACAGGTACAACCAGTGCAAAAGAACTGTACATAGAATGAGCATAGAATGAATGACCTGTAGCTGGCTGTTTTGATCACACCAGGAGTATTTGTCATATCACAAACATCTGTAAAATGAATAGCCAGAGGGAGCAGTAAGTGGGCATAAAATTGGTAAATGAAGCATGCCAATACCACACAGAATACAACCAAAGTCATTGAAATGTAAAGTTACACTGTCTCGCCTGTGTGTCATTGGTAGTACTGACGGATTACAGTTGTTTGGTTGTCCTCATCCTCATCCTCTGCCTCCTCATCCTCATTGTCCACAGGGTCAACTGCTACCGCAGGGGCATCTCCAGTCTCCTTCTTCTGCAGAGAAGGGACATGCCCTTTGAGGGCCAGGTTGTGCAACATGCATCATGCCACTACTATCTGGTAGACTTTCTTGGGTGAGTAGCACAGGGATCCACCTGTTAGATGAGGCACTGGAACCCGGACTTCAGGAGGCTAAAGGTTCTCTCAATAATTCTTCTGGTTCAGCCATGTGGCTAATTATAGCGTTCTTCTGCCCTTGTCCTGGCATTCCTCACACGGGTCAGCAGCCATGATAGGTCTGGGTTACCAGAGTCACCTTCAAGTATCGCAGACAACATTTAGCCACACACTACCCAATATGTCCCACACCATACTCATACACCAACATACACTGGTTGTGATCTAGGGCTCACCTATTAGCCTCACCCTGTTGGCCCATTACATTTGGGATGCTGCTATTCCTCAGGACAAAGTCATCATGCACCGACCCAGTATACTTAGCATTGACGTGGGATATGTACTGGTCCGCCAAGCACACCGTCTGCACATTCATAGAGTGGAAACTCTTACGATTCCTGAACACATATTCATTCTGGCGGGGGGGACAAATGCAATATGTGTCCCTTCAATCACCCCAATTATATTGCAGATATGTCCCATTGCATAAAACTTGGCCTTCACAGTGGCCAAATCCTCAACCTGGGGGAATCCAATGTAGCTGCACATGTGTTTTTATCAGGGCAGATAATCCTCTTGTCAGCACTACTGAGAACATTGGCTGTGACATTCCCGCTGCTAAGCCCACTGTCACTTGGAAAGAACCAGTTGCCAGGAAATGGAACACTGATAGAACTTGCACAAGAGAGTGGTTCCCAGTGGGGTGACGAATAGCAGATCTCAAGTCAGGCTCCAATTGGGCACACAGCTCTGTGATTGTGGCCCTGTCCAGTCTATAGGTCAGTATTATCTGCCTGTCCTCCAGTGTAACCAAGTTAACCAGGGGTCTGTACACAGGGGTATGTCTCAATCTCAATCTCCTATTCATCCACAGCGGTAGGAATCCAAGGTGACAAAAGAGTGAGGAGCCTGCCACAAACTGAACAATGGAGCCACAACAGTAGTTTTCAATCGGTATACATGAAATGGGTCAGTGTGATCTGTCAGGTATGTGCCTATTTCTCCTGTGACGCAGCATTATTCCATAGGCCTGCCCCTCCCTGAAATGGTGTCTGCATGCCCTGGGTGGAGGGACAGGCAGATGTGAGGTAATGCCATTGTGCGCCGTGGCGGGAGTCAGTCAGGAACCGACGTGCAATTCCTCATTGGTTAATGTTGGGCCCTATGGGGTACAGTGGCCAGTGGTGATCCATGCCCGCAGTGACGGTATGCACTGCCGCGCATGTGACCGCCATTTTCTATCTGATTCCTCACTTGTTTCCTGACCTTCCATAGGAGAGGACCTACACTGCATGTGCTGCTGTGACCTGTGTCTGGAACCTACAATGGCCCATGTGACCGGGGAAATGGCCCCAGCCTTCACTTCGGAGGAGTTGGAGAGACCGGTGGATGGGGTCCTACCCCAGTACAGACTGCGGTATTGGACCCCAGACCAACAGTTGGGTACACTGTGGGCACGATGCATGTGGCATGCATGTATGGAGGTGTTTGTGAAAGCATCATGTAAGGGGGAGGGATGTCCTCCTAGCTGGGTACACATTGAGTGCTGGCCTATGTGTGTGCCAATAGAGCTGTAAATGGATATGGTGGGCCATTTCTGTAACTGTCTGGACTGTTTGTCTAATGGTGTTCTCCTGTCTGTATTGCTTCTGCAGGTCAGTGCAGATCAGAAGAAGGGTATATAGTGTGCCATCACCAAGGAGGTACGGACCCTGGGGGTCTATGGCAGGCGGAGCACCCACTGTCTCAAACAGTGGGAGGACCTGAGATGCTGGGCACAGAAGACCGCAGAAGCTAAGTTGGGGATGGCCTACCATCGAGGAAGGGGTGCCTGTCGAAACCTGACCCCCCTGATGGCCCGCATACTGGTGGTGGCCTATCCAGAGCTGGATGGGCACTTGAGGGCAACACAGCAGCAACAAGGGGTGAGTACAATGGCTATGATTACAACTTACGCATGGTGGGGTGGTATCGGGTGGTGGTTGTGTGTCAGTGGGTGCCCCTAGGCCAGGCCAGACATAGCAGCGTAGGTCCTCTGGTAGCTAAGGGTCTGATGGTAAAATACTTCCTACCTAGCTTGTTAGCATCCACTACTGGCCAGGGCTGCATGGGTCCCAGGTGTGCTGCAGGTGGCGTTGTGTGCTCCTTCTCATGCCTTGGTGGCTCGCAATATCACTGGTAGTGCAATACATAGTGTGTAGGGCTGTACCCTGTGTGTGAGGGTGCTGTGTATGCCAACGGTGGTGTTGGTGCAGTCACTGACCGAGTGTATCCTTTGACTGACTCCCCCCTTTCTTGTTTTGTCACCCTGTCCTTTTGTGCATTAGCATCATTTGGCGGAGGAGCAGAGGCACTGGCGATGGAGGGAGCTGCATCCCACAGGACCCTGGAGGCAGAGGCCACGACGATGAGGGCGCCAGTGGGGAGGAGGGCGAGCGGAGTCTCCATAGCGGAGACTGGAGGGGACAATACAGACTCAGATAACTCCTCTAATGGGAGCTCCCTGGTGGTGGCAGACACCTCTGTGATCATCCCAGCTGCAGGTACAACTGCCACCCCTGTACCAGCACCACCCTCCCAGCAGCCCTCAGCGAGTTGCCTGTGCCCACTCACCCAGGAGGGTGGGCATCTCCTTCACCCCAGGCACCTCAGGCCCTTCCCCAGTGAGCCCTGCTGCCCTGAGTGAGGAGGCTATTGACCTCCCGAGACCCAACTCTGTAGTGCAAACAACAATTGTGAATGCCATCCAGGGGCTGGCAGCCCAGATGCAGCAATCTAATGCATTCCTGGAGGGCATTCACAGTGGATTGGCGGCCCAACAGAGATCGATCCAGGCTCTGGCGTCCTCTCTAATGGCAGCCATTGTCCCTGTTTCTACCGCGCCCCTTCCAACTTCCAATTCCCAGTCCCATTCTTCTCAACCCTAACCCATCCCAAGCACACAGCCAGACGAGCGTGCACACAAGAGAACACCCAAGAGTGTCACAGACAAACACAAGCACCACACTTCATCCCACAGGCACTCACACAAACTCCATCCAGTTGCAAACATAACAACATCCACTATTTCCACTGTCTCCCCCTCCTCCTCCACCTCTCACCTAGTTACATCTACACTCATACCTGCATGTACCACATCATCATCAACTACCTGCATCATCACTGCACCAAGCAGAACACACACTTCACCGGCAGACACCTCCACAACATCCATGCAAACATCCCCTGTGTCCTCTCCTACCGTGTCTGCCCCCCCCAGGGTACACAAAGCACTCAGACACCCAACAGCCATCCACCTCACAACAGCATACCACCCATGCACCTGCACCCAATTGCAGCAAACACCTCCAACAACCACTCCCTCAGTCTCCATTCCCATTACTTCCCCCAATGTCCGTAAAAAGCTTTTCCTTTCCACAATTGACCTCTTCCCTACCCCTCACCCGCGTCCTGCACGTATAGCCAGGGTATCAAGAACCCAGCCAAGCACCTCAGCCAAACAGTCCATGGGCCCAGTTCCATCAGCACCTATTCATGGTGGAAAGGATTCCAGGCCACACATACTGAAGGGGAAGGAGCCTGCACCAGCTATCAAAAAGGGGAAGGAGCCTGCGCCAGCCAGCAAAAAGGGGATGGAGCCTGCACCAGTCAGCAGAAGGGGGAAGGAGCCTGCACCAGCAAGCAAGAAGGGGAAGGAGCCTGCACCAGCAGCTGTCACAGAGCCCCCACCGCCATCTGTGGTTGTGCAGCCACCAGTAAGTGCAAGGGCTGAGCAGGAGCCTCCCACTACTACCACCAACACAGTGCAGCCATCGCAGGGTGCAGAGTCTGAGCAGGTGCCTCCCACTACCACCACCACCACAGTGCAGCCATCGGAGGGTGCAGAGTCTGAGCAGGTGCATCCCACTACCACCACAATAACAGTGCAGCCATCACCACCGGCGGACGCCATGTACCGCCCCGGAAAAGGTGGCGATTGTGTTGTCATAATATGGTGGGTGGAACTTTGTCTTCCGCCTGGCTGTAAGTGCCTACCACCGTGGTAACTGTTGTTTCTGCCCTGGCGGTTGGTGTGGTACATTGGTTGTCTTTCGGAGATCTAACTGCCAGGGTCATAATGAGGGCCTAAGTGTCTGATATATTTAAAATATTAATGACAAATTCATTCTGGACTAATGAATCCTACTCTCATTTGAATTTTAATATTTGTTTCCTTAATGTGCAATTCACAGTATTATTCTCTAAAAATGTATCGTTCTGATTGAAGACTAACATTTTCTCCTTCTATGCATCTTCCCCAAAACATTAAAACAATGCTTTTAGTAAGTTTTCTGTTACAAAGGGTTATTTTATTGCCTGATGAACATTTTTGTGTTATGGTTCCTGCAGGCTTCATTTCAGAAGATTGCCTATAATTGTAATATTACATTAATCACATAATCAGAAATGAATAATGAGGAAGTGTGAAAACAGCTCAGTCTATTACCATCTGACTTGCCATGAGAATCATCCACATCTTTCCAGATGCCTGGGACCATCTTTCTACTACTAAGATTGTGTTTAAAGATTTTTTTTTTTCCGGGGACTTCTACTCAAAGTACAGCAAGAAGATGAACCAAAAGGTAAAATGTGTCTCTACCATGACAAAGCCCAAAGGTTTATTGAAGTGGGGAAAGAGTTATTATTTTTCTCTTGGCCTATTTTTCTCCTGGTCTCCATGTTGTGAATGTTTTCCTGCCAGCCCAGAATGCAGGGGAAAAATCACAAGTGTTCTGTAGCCCTCCCTTATACTTTAATTGGAGGACAGCCAATATGGGACGGACAGTCAGTGCTGCAAAATAATCAACAGATTATTGGTGAGCCTCACTCAGCCTACCTCCAGGTTAGCATTCACACAAATGTATGTGCATTTCCATACTAAAGAACTTTAATACATTCCGGCCTAGTACAGAATATATGTAGCAATATGTTTGTAGTAATGTGTGTTCAGTCTGCACTTGGCTTCTTGACATATGCTATGCAGAAGCTGCTCCTCCAGCCAGCTAGTGTCATTATGATGATGTTTAGAATTTTTGTCTATGGCAATTGGTTACTGGTCAGTTATCTTCTTTAGACACTAATTCACTGCTGGGAACTGTCAACTGAATAAACTTACCTTGCAATCAGTTTGTTCTTTCTTCGTTACTTCAGTTTTGGTGACAAGTCCAGTCCCCATTCGTATTTATCGCACATTGTGGAGTGGAGGGAGAAGTCTCTTAGAAAAAAAAAAGAAAAAAAAGAAGAAAAAACCTCTTGTATTGCTTGCCTTTGTGTTGACCCCTACCCTTGCTCGGGCTGTCACTGCCCATCGAAGGGGTCCCATGCAGATCAATTGAGACCTATTTAATTGACTTGTAAGTCACTAGCAAAGTGTTACTTTCTGTGCCCAGGGCATGCAAATTAAATGCCACTAGTGGGTTTGCAACCCTGATTCTGCCACCCACATGAATACCTCTTTAAACATATCTCAGGCCTGCCACTGCAGCCTGTGTGCGCTTATTTCAACTGTCAATCCAACCTGGCAAAATAAACCTTTCACCAGGCCCAAACATTCTTTTTCACTGTATGTGTCATTCTCAAGTCCGCTCTGAACAGCCCAGAAGGCAGTACGAAGTGTAGTTAAGTGTAGGACATATCATTTTAGGTTTTACATGTCCTGGTAGTGAAGAAATCCTTAATTTATTTTTCATTAGTGCAAGACTTACCTCTCCCACACGATTACATTTGAATTAGCTCATTGCATTTGATGAGCTGTAGATTTAGTTGGGACCAGATCTAATGGTTGAGTTTGGTGTTGAAAGAATTATAATTAAAACCCCTCTTTAATAGTAAAATCAGATCTTTAATCACAATTCTGAAATGGCACTCTTAGAACATTTGCATTTTATTGTCCTAACCATTTGGTGCCTTCAGCCTCATCCTGACTTAGTATGGCTCCTTTGTTCTTTGTATATTGCTCCCAGACAGTAGGACAAAGGAAAGATAGGTGTTGGCAGAATGGGCCACTGTGAATTAACAAGGGACAGGAGCTCACACCTACCACACTTGCACATCACAGAGGCTATGTTTATCCACTCTCACAAATGGTTTGATGCAGGTCATTTATGACCCTACACAAGCTGGAGCCAGGACAGGGAGGAAGGGGATGCCTTACAAATTAGGGTGCTGAACATCTATAAAGGTTTCTTCCACTTCAAAGTGAATACCAGGTATAAATTGTGGACTTTAGACCCTAATTCTTCAGTACAATTCTGGACCTGCAAAGCATTATGTGAGGACAAAAATACTAAAATGCACATGGAGATCAAAATTGCTGTATCCAGTGAATAAAACTTAGCTACTGTACAACAAAATCCTTCAGATAGGTAGTTTTTTAAAATTTGTCTGTCACTCTTCCTCCTGCTGGGAATTACACCAAAAGGAGTATTGCATTTGAATTGCCCACATATTCTGTCATCTGACCCACACGTTTCTTCTACTCCCGATTCATGCTGAAGAGAAGTAGGTACGTGATGAAGAACAGCTACTCTCTTTTTATTCCAGATTTGACCCTCATGTGTTCTAACTAAATTTTTGAAAGTTTCTACTACTCTTAACTTCTCTGTGAACCTTTACCATTCTGCCCATTCATTTGGTGTCTATATTTCCACATAATCTCTCATTTTAACTTCTATGTTTGTCACAGTTCTCTGTTTATCAAAACTCTCCTTCCTCTTCCTCTGGAAGAAAATGTATTTTTATCTTCAGTCACTTGGAGCATTATTTAGACAACACTCACCCCAAAACATCCAATCAGGACACACATTTGTGGAAGGAGCTCTACCTTTGACTAATTCAGATGGTGATTTGCCTGTGGTAGTGTGAGGAGACAAATGGTAACGGTGGACCATTCACTCTTGCCAAATGTATATCCTCCTTTAATGTTTTTACAACCCTGTCAATGGCACCATTAGCTGGTATTTTGTGTTCTATGCCACATTCTTTTAGATAATCCTCCAACTCATAGAAACAGAACTGTACTCTGTTATTCATTAGTGAGTAACATGGATAACTCTCTCTCTTGAATAAGTTCTCTAGGAATCTTATGACAACAGAAGGGGAAATACCATACAGACACAACACTTCAACCCATGTGGAATAGAGATTCATGTGAACCAACACATAGGGAGTGGCATGTTCTCTCCCTGCAGGTCCTAGATTGTCCATGGTGACCTCTTCCCAAGGATACAATGGCACTTCCCTGCACACCATGGGGATATTACTTGTCTTCAGGCCTTTGTCAAGTGCCACACACTCCACACAATCCCTGAAAATATATTCCACATCATTGGCCAAGGCTGGCTACTAGAAATCTTTTCAAAGGTTCCCCTTAGTTTCAACTAATCCCATGTGTCCTTCATGGGCAAGTTGGAACACAATTTGCTACAAACCCTTTGGTGGTACCAATCTAGTCCCTCTCAGGAGAAACCCTTTGTCAACCGCTAGCTCATATATTCATTTTCTCCAACTGCTTTTGTACATTTCTAAGTCTTTTACATTTGGTTTTTCAGAGGTTAAAACCTGCATTACATGCTTTAGTTCTTCATCTTTCTCTAATTCTTCTAACCACTAAATTTCAGTAATGCAGCCATGAGTAATGTCATAAAAACAAACTATATCCTCTTTCAAAGTGTACACTACCAATGGAGTACCTACACTCACTAGTCTTGACAAGCAGTCAGCAGAGACATTGGTTGTTCCCGGGATAATGCATTATAAAACAACACTCTCGCAATTCACCTTCTAATGCATGAGGGTATGTAATCAAGTCTTTTCATTGTAAAAACATTTACCAAATACTTGTGGTCTGTCTGAACTGTACACTTTACTCCCTGTAACAATTGTTTGAACCTATTGACAACCCAGTAAACAGCAAGAGATGTTCTACCAATGCTTCTCTTAAAGCACATGAGAAACATGCAGTGAGGTTTTCTTCAGCATTCTTTGTCTGCATAAGAACAACCACTAAACCATTTGCACTGGCATCACACCTCACTTTGGTGTCACCCAAGGGATCATATGCTTCCAAAGAAGGGGCATGACACAACTCTTCTTCCACCCATTTAAATCCCTCTGCATAATGTATCTCCCCAGAGAAATTCTGCATTATTCTTTGTTGATTTTCTCTTGTTTTCTGTCTTACTAGCAAAGTCTTTTATAAACTTGCTTTAGTATTCCACCATCCCACGGTACGATAAAAGCCCTTCTTTGGATGTTGGTTCCTTGATGGAGTGATCACTAAATCAGTGCATGGATGAATTCCATCCCCTGAGATTATGGGGCATATATAAGAGCAACAAGTGCCTCCTTTCTCCATATTAATGTCCTTTTTTTGATTGTACGGCGAAACAACGACTTCAAAAACAACTACTGCCTTAACAACGAGGTCGGAACACCGACCTCATTGCTACTTCTAATGATTTTACCACGAATGCCTTAACAACGATATTTTGTTGTAAAGGTATTCCTGATAAAAGCATTAGTAATAGGCACCATTCACCCTACATCCCTCACCTCACCCCCCCAACCCCACCTCAAAACCTAAAACTCCCTAACCCCCCACCCCCTCCCCAAAACCAAAAACGCCCCACCCCCCAACCCCACCCCAAAACCTAAAACCCCCTGACCCCCCACCCACTCCCCAAAACCAAAAACGCCCCACCCCCCCAACCCCACCCCAAAACCTAAAACCCCCTGACCCCCCACCCCCTCCCCAAAACCAAAAACGCCCCACCCCAAAACCTAAAACCCCCTGACCCCCCACCCCATCCCCAAAACCAAAAACGCCCCACCCCCCCAACCCCACCCCAAAACCTAAAACCCCCTGACCCCCCACCCGCTCCCCAAAACCAAAAACGCCCCACCCCCCAACCCCACCCCAAAACCTAAAACCCCCTGACCCCCCACCCCTCCCCAAACCAAAAACGCCCCACCCCCCAAACCCCACCCCAAAACCTAAAACCCCCTGACCCCCCACCCCCTCCCCAAAACCAAAAACGCCCCACCCCAAAACCTAAAACCCCCTGACCCCCCACCCCCTCCCCAAAACCAAAAATGCCCCACCCCCCAACCCCACCCCAAAATCTAAAACCCCCACCCCCTCCCCAAAACCTAAACCCACCACTTATCTTCGCCAACTCCCTTCTTTGTACCTTAACCACGCATGTTCGTTGTTCAGCACATACGTAGTTAAGGCACAAAAAACCGGAGACGTGGTTAAAAAAAGCGTTGTTGCGCTTTCGTTAACCACGACTTTCGGGAAAAAAAAGTCGTAAAAAAGGATGTTTCCCCTTTTTTTACGTTAATGTAGTCCAACAAAGCCAAACTCCCTGCACCATATTCACAAAGTGGCACAATGCAGGTATTGTGCCACTTTGTAACACTTTGTGCTACATTATGTCTGCGTCAGGCATAATGATTGCGAAAGGGGTGTTCCCTGGTTAGGGGGGTGAAAAAATGGTGCAAAGAAAGCGAACAGATTTTTTTGCTACTTTTTTGGCACTTTTAACGCCTGCTAAGAGCAGGCATTAAAAGGAAGAACGCTATTGCTTACAATGGGCCTCAATGAGCTTTGCAGGATTAGTGTCAATATTTTTGACACTAATCCTGCAAAGCTCTGGACTAGCGTCAAACATTCTGATGCTAGTCCCTTAACTACCCCCCATGGTGTGCCGTAATTTAAAGAGGTGCACACATGGTGGCATTAGGGGGTGCTAAGGGGCGCAAGACAAGAAGTGCTGCACTGTGTGGAGCATTACTTTTCTGAAATATGCCCTCATGCATCCCAGATAACTCACTTCACTCACTCAAAACTTACACTTTTCTGCCTTGAGTGTTAGACCTGCTTCTTGCAATCATCCCAATACCTTTGTTACTCTCTGTTCCTGTTCTTTCAACCATCAAACCAAAAAAACACAATGTTATCCTGATAGCATCTCCTCTCAGACATCATCATGACCCTTTTGAAAACCACAACAGCTGAGATCAGCCCTAAAGGCATCCTTTTGAAGCAGAATAGCTCATTAGGTGTCACAACGAATATAAGCTTTTAGAATGTCTCTTCAAGCTCGATCTGATGATATGCTGACACAAGGTCTAGGGTATTAAATATCTCTGATTCCAAGAATGTTGCAATTGGTTCTTTAATGTTGGACAAAGGGAATTTGTGTACTATTATTTCTCTATTGAGTGCCCACAGGTCCACACAAAGATGAATATCTTCATTCCCTTTTCTTGCCACTACAATGGGAGCCAACCTTTCTGTAGCCTCCACAGGCTTGATCACTCCATCTTACACAGTCTCTCCAACTCATTTTTTACTGCCACTATCATGCTCAAAGGAATGTGTCTCACTTTTGCCTCTACTGGGATCATACTCTCTCAATCTGATTTTATGTTTGTAACCTTCCAACTTGCCAAGTCTGTCCTGAAACAAACATTCAAACTCTTAGGTAAACTTGTCATTGCCCAAAAAGATTTCTTCCACTTGAACTTGTGTTATTTTGTTGGAATGAACACTAATACTCAACTTTTCTTGATGAGCCCATCCCAACATCTCCCTCTTGTGACATATATATCTTCCCATGGGTGTCTTTGTTCCTGACTTCTATGTCTACCTTAAAAAATCCTAACGTTTGGATCAAAGAACCACCATAACCACCTGAACCAACAACGATTTTGATCAAACCTCTTCCCCCAGGAAAATATTCCTTGAATATGCATTAGAAATGTTAGTAATACATGTGCACAAATCCAATTTCATAGAATTTTTTGTTTCATCAATGGTTACAACCTACTTTTAAAAAAAACCTTTGATTGGGTTTAGCTCTGGTAAGTTCTCAAGGACGTCTTGCCCCTCTATTCCCAATGTAACAAAAGTGCATGTTTCCTTTATGCATTGAGATTTGTGCTGCATAGTTACTAAAAAAAAATTCTCCATTTGCTCCACTTGAGTAAGGTTCCCATGGAGAAGATAAAAAGAATGGTGGTTCTGTGACATTCTTCATAGTGAATCTTTACTTGATAGTCAGGTGATTCCGCAGAAGAAAGAACTCCTTGATTGGAAACCACCATGGGCTTGACTCCTGTAAATTGTTCCATTGTACTACAGAACTCATGTTAGATTCCTGTGTATTCTTCTTTTGTAGAAGGGTAAATACCCTTTCTTTGATTGACATCAGTTATAGCCCTTTTTATCTGATGTTTTTGCATTGTCTATAATGGTATGCAAATCTTTTCAAGATGGCAGCTCTGTATCCCATCTTGTGTGAGGCAATGAGAGATTGGAGAGAAGAACACAACTTTTATGTTCCATCTCAAAAATAGGTATATTGGTTCCATATGTGCTCCAAATTCTCCCAAATTGAGGTGTTTACTGTTCCTACTGTACCCTACATGTTCTCCCCATCAGGAATAGAAGTTGTCTATTCAAAGTTGTTGCTCACTGCCAGTTGAACTTATCCCAACTTAAATGGCTTCCGCTCATCGCTTGTCACTCTCCGCTGGCGATGAAACGCATAAGCGCAACAAGAACTGTCCAGTGTTTCAAACTCCACTGACAGCTTGTGGAGACATACGCCCCAGACACATGCTGTTTACTGAAATGCATTTAACATCCAACTGCTGCCTTAAGATTGCATGCTCACTCAAGTGCAGGTGACCCCTCAGCTTCACCAAATCGGGTCATTACTCCTGAGGCCTTTTGATGCCACTGCTCTGAACCCTCTCCGGAATATCTCTGAATACAAGCGCCATGCACAGAGCTTGAATGACTAAAGGTCTGATTTAGAAATCCAAATTTGTCACCATTGTGACAGAGTAACCCCTCTGCCAAAATCTAGATCAGGCCCTTAGTCAACTTCAGAGCAGTCTCAGAGCATGACTGCAGCTTTGTGAAGATGTCTGGTTACAATGTCAACTCTATCCCTTCCTCGTCACCAGAAAGTGCGATGTTCATCGAAGGGTGACAAACAAGCAGGACAGGTAAGTCAAGTCTTTAATGCGGACACCTTACCCAACAACTCATCTTCTCAATTGGCTTTCCAACAGCCCCAACATTCTCATGGACTTACATCATCAGGTTCTAATATAAAACAATCTACCTCTTCTAATATGCCACAGATTCCCACTCTGCTGGACTGCTGCTCTTAAGGACTGCTACAATGCTATGCTGAATCACGGCCCTGCTGTCCTCTTGCTTGACTAAGAAGGCCTGGTGCTGCATCTCTTCTCCCAGGAGTGACTCCAAGGGCTAGTTGACTCTCCTCATGATGAGAAGTCTCAGGGACATAACAGGTTTCCAACAGCCTTGAACCCAGCACCTGGACTCTGCCATCTGTGAGTCCTGCCATCCCTAGTGATGCCATCCCTATCCTCGACCCTCAGAAGTGGGCCTGGAGGTGCTCTGCCAGCCCATCTGTGGATTTAGTAGAACCAATGCATCTCCTCCACAGTAAAATGCATCTCCAGCAGAACCAGGGCATCAGCTTTGCTGCTTGACTCATCACCCCAGAAATGAAGCATTGTCACTGCTGCATGGGTGTCAGACACCAACAATGCAGAGCTTACCTGAGAGCCCACACTGATTGACACTCAGGGACATAATAGACCCAACTCCATACTGCCTATGTTACTGCTGGTGTTTGGGTTTTTCATTATCACAGGGATGCTTGTTAGGGATAAGGGAAGAGGGTCTGGATGGCGTTCGTCATCGCCGATTCCCTTGATGCAGTTGTAGACCTTTAAAAATTAGAGGTGGAACTATGAAATCTATTTTAAATTAGGAATACCCTTACTTTCTCGATCTGTGTTACCCCTTTCTACCTGTGAGTCAAATGCTCAAGTCTGGACATCTTTACATCCTCAGTCTCTCAGTGTGTTGTTAGTTTGCTAGGAGTCCCCAGTTGTGTTTCCAGATTCATCTCTGAAGTGCTGGCAAGATGGAACAGTATATAAATAAAGAATACATTCTGTAATGCATAAATCATCTTAAACCTTATTTCCTCCCACTGCTTGTTTTCATGCATATGAGTACAGAGAAACAGTGGCACCACATACTGTTAGTATACACAACACTGATGTAGACGTTCGGAATCCTTAACTGACCAATGATTAGTTTGCTCACTAGCAATTCTTTCTGTGTTTTCTAGCACAGAGACAAAAAGGTAATTCTATACTTCAGTCATTTGCACAATAAAACACTTAGGCCCTCATTACAACCCTGGTGGTCGGTGAGAAAGAGGCGGTAATACCAGCAACAGGCTGGCAGTAAAAAACGCCAAATTATGACAATGGCGAAAAGAACTCAGACAGACAGGCACTTTACCACACTGGCCGGCAGGGCAGAATCAACAGGCACCACGGCGGTAGCTGGCAACAGCCAGGAGAAAGTCAATGTTCCACCCACTGTATTATGACAGGCCAATCTGCCACCTTTTCCGGGGTGGTACCAACGACATCAAACTCTTGGCAGAAACACTGCACAGAAGGGAAACAACTCACCATTGAAGACTCAAGGAAGAACCACGCCACCATGGAGCCCGAACTGCAGATCTTCCCAATGCTTTTCTATGTCCTGCTCCACCACAAACACCAATGATGGCGAAGACGACCACAGTGAGTACAGCCACCTAGCACAGAGGGGAAGGGGGGGGGAAGAGAGTGACACGCACGCAACACGCAACACGCAACACCTCCAACACCGTACATACAAGCAGATGCAGTAATATAACATATTTACCCAGTACTCCTCAGGAATAATCCAAGGACCATAGTGCATAGTAACAAAAGTGCATGTTTCCTTTATGCATTGAGATTTGTGCTGCATAGTTACTAAAAAAAAATTCTCCATTTGCTCCACTTGAGTAAGGTTCCCATGGAGAAGATAAAAAGAATGGTGGTTCTGTGACATTCTTCATAGTGAATCTTTACTTGATAGTCAGGTGATTCCGCAGAAGAAAGAACTCCTTGATTGGAAACCACCATGGGCTTGACTCCTGTAAATTGTTCCATTGTACTACAGAACTCTAGTGCATGTTTGATTCCTGTGTATTCTTCTTTTGTAGAAGGGTAAATACCCTTTCTTTGATTGACATCAGTTATAGCCCTTTTTATCTGATGTTTTTGCATTGTCTATAATGGTATGCAAATCTTTTCAAGATGGCAGCTCTGTATCCCATCTTGTGTGAGGCAATGAGAGATTGGAGAGAAGAACACAACTTTTATGTTCCATCTCAAAAATAGGTATATTGGTTCCATATGTGCTCCAAATTCTCCCAAATTGAGGTGTTTACTGTTCCTACTGTACCCTACATGTTCTCCCCATCAGGAATAGAAGTTGTCTATTCAAAGTTGTTGCTCACTGCCAGTTGAACTTATCCCAACTTAAATGGCTTCCGCTCATCGCTTGTCACTCTCCGCTGGCGATGAAACGCATAAGCGCAACAAGAACTGTCCAGTGTTTCAAACTCCACAGACAGCTTGTGGAGACATACGCCCCAGACACATGCTGTTTACTGAAATGCATTTAACATCCAACTGCTGCCTTAAGATTGCATGCTCACTCAAGTGCAGGTGACCCCTCAGCTTCACCAAATCGGGTCATTACTCCTGAGGCCTTTTGATGCCACTGCTCTGAACCCTCTCCGGAATATCTCTGAATACAAGCGCCATGCACAGAGCTTGAATGACTAAAGGTCTGATTTAGAAATCCAAATTTGTCACCATTGTGACAGAGTAACCCCTCTGCCAAAATCTAGATCAGGCCCTTAGTCAACTTCAGAGCAGTCTCAGAGCATGACTGCAGCTTTGTGAAGATGTCTGGTTACAATGTCAACTCTATCCCTTCCTCGTCACCAGAAAGTGCGATGTTCATCGAAGGGTGACAAACAAGCAGGACAGGTAAGTCAAGTCTTTAATGCGGACACCTTACCCAACAACTCATCTTCTCAATTGGCTTTCCAACAGCCCCAACATTCTCATGGACTTACATCATCAGGTTCTAATATAAAACAATCTACCTCTTCTAATATGCCACAGATTCCCACTCTGCTGGACTGCTGCTCTTAAGGACTGCTACAATGCTATGCTGAATCACGGCCCTGCTGTCCTCTTGCTTGACTAAGAAGGCCTGGTGCTGCATCTCTTCTCCCAGGAGTGACTCCAAGGGCTAGTTGACTCTCCTCATGATGAGAAGTCTCAGGGACATAACAGGTTTCCAACAGCCTTGAACCCAGCACCTGGACTCTGCCATCTGTGAGTCCTGCCATCCCTAGTGATGCCATCCCTATCCTCGACCCTCAGAAGTGGGCCTGGAGGTGCTCTGCCAGCCCATCTGTGGATTTAGTAGAACCAATGCATCTCCTCCACAGTAAAATGCATCTCCAGCAGAACCAGGGCATCAGCTTTGCTGCTTGACTCATCACCCCAGAAATGAAGCATTGTCACTGCTGCATGGGTGTCAGACACCAACAATGCAGAGCTTACCTGAGAGCCCACACTGATTGACACTCAGGGACATAATAGACCCAACTCCATACTGCCTATGTTACTGCTGGTGTTTGGGTTTTTCATTATCACAGGGATGCTTGTTAGGGATAAGGGAAGAGGGTCTGGATGGCGTTCGTCATCGCCGATTCCCTTGATGCAGTTGTAGACCTTTAAAAATTAGAGGTGGAACTATGAAATCTATTTTAAATTAGGAATACCCTTACTTTCTCGATCTGTGTTACCCCTTTCTACCTGTGAGTCAAATGCTCAAGTCTGGACATCTTTACATCCTCAGTCTCTCAGTGTGTTGTTAGTTTGCTAGGAGTCCCCAGTTGTGTTTCCAGATTCATCTCTGAAGTGCTGGCAAGATGGAACAGTATATAAATAAAGAATACATTCTGTAATGCATAAATCATCTTAAACCTTATTTCCTCCCACTGCTTGTTTTCATGCATATGAGTACAGAGAAACAGTGGCACCACATACTGTTAGTATACACAACACTGATGTAGACGTTCGGAATCCTTAACTGACCAATGATTAGTTTGCTCACTAGCAATTCTTTCTGTGTTTTCTAGCACAGAGACAAAAAGGTAATTCTATACTTCAGTCATTTGCACAATAAAACACTTAGGCCCTCATTACAACCCTGGTGGTCGGTGAGAAAGAGGCGGTAATACCAGCAACAGGCTGGCAGTAAAAAACGCCAAATTATGACAATGGCGAAAAGAACTCAGACAGACAGGCACTTTACCACACTGGCCGGCAGGGCAGAATCAACAGGCACCACGGCGGTAGCTGGCAACAGCCAGGAGAAAGTCAATGTTCCACCCACTGTATTATGACAGGCCAATCTGCCACCTTTTCCGGGGTGGTACCAACGACATCAAACTCTTGGCAGAAACACTGCACAGAAGGGAAACAACTCACCATTGAAGACTCAAGGAAGAACCACGCCACCATGGAGCCCGAACTGCAGATCTTCCCAATGCTTTTCTATGTCCTGCTCCACCACAAACACCAATGATGGCGAAGACGACCACAGTGAGTACAGCCACCTAGCACAGAGGGGAAGGGGGGGGGGAAGAGAGTGACACGCACGCAACACGCAACACGCAACACCTCCAACACCGTACATACAAGCAGATGCAGTAATATAACATATTTACCCAGTACTCCTCAGGAATAATCCAAGGACCATAGTGCATAGTAACAAAAGTGCATGTTTCCTTTATGCATTGAGATTTGTGCTGCATAGTTACTAAAAAAAAATTCTCCATTTGCTCCACTTGAGTAAGGTTCCCATGGAGAAGATAAAAAGAATGGTGGTTCTGTGACATTCTTCATAGTGAATCTTTACTTGATAGTCAGGTGATTCCGCAGAAGAAAGAACTCCTTGATTGGAAACCACCATGGGCTTGACTCCTGTAAATTGTTCCATTGTACTACAGAACTCTAGTGCATGTTAGATTCCTGTGTATTCTTCTTTTGTAGAAGGGTAAATACCCTTTCTTTGATTGACATCAGTTATAGCCCTTTTTATCTGATGTTTTTGCATTGTCTATAATGGTATGCAAATCTTTTCAAGATGGCAGCTCTGTATCCCATCTTGTGTGAGGCAATGAGAGATTGGAGAGAAGAACACAACTTTTATGTTCCATCTCAAAAATAGGTATATTGGTTCCATATGTGCTCCAAATTCTCCCAAATTGAGGTGTTTACTGTTCCTACTGTACCCTACATGTTCTCCCCATCAGGAATAGAAGTTGTCTATTCAAAGTTGTTGCTCACTGCCAGTTGAACTTATCCCAACTTAAATGGCTTCCGCTCATCGCTTGTCACTCTCCGCTGGCGATGAAACGCATAAGCGCAACAAGAACTGTCCAGTGTTTCAAACTCCACAGACAGCTTGTGGAGACATACGCCCCAGACACATGCTGTTTACTGAAATGCATTTAACATCCAACTGCTGCCTTAAGATTGCATGCTCACTCAAGTGCAGGTGACCCCTCAGCTTCACCAAATCGGGTCATTACTCCTGAGGCCTTTTGATGCCACTGCTCTGAACCCTCTCCGGAATATCTCTGAATACAAGCGCCATGCACAGAGCTTGAATGACTAAAGGTCTGATTTAGAAATCCAAATTTGTCACCATTGTGACAGAGTAACCCCTCTGCCAAAATCTAGATCAGGCCCTTAGTCAACTTCAGAGCAGTCTCAGAGCATGACTGCAGCTTTGTGAAGATGTCTGGTTACAATGTCAACTCTATCCCTTCCTCGTCACCAGAAAGTGCGATGTTCATCGAAGGGTGACAAACAAGCAGGACAGGTAAGTCAAGTCTTTAATGCGGACACCTTACCCAACAACTCATCTTCTCAATTGGCTTTCCAACAGCCCCAACATTCTCATGGACTTACATCATCAGGTTCTAATATAAAACAATCTACCTCTTCTAATATGCCACAGATTCCCACTCTGCTGGACTGCTGCTCTTAAGGACTGCTACAATGCTATGCTGAATCACGGCCCTGCTGTCCTCTTGCTTGACTAAGAAGGCCTGGTGCTGCATCTCTTCTCCCAGGAGTGACTCCAAGGGCTAGTTGACTCTCCTCATGATGAGAAGTCTCAGGGACATAACAGGTTTCCAACAGCCTTGAACCCAGCACCTGGACTCTGCCATCTGTGAGTCCTGCCATCCCTAGTGATGCCATCCCTATCCTCGACCCTCAGAAGTGGGCCTGGAGGTGCTCTGCCAGCCCATCTGTGGATTTAGTAGAACCAATGCATCTCCTCCACAGTAAAATGCATCTCCAGCAGAACCAGGGCATCAGCTTTGCTGCTTGACTCATCACCCCAGAAATGAAGCATTGTCACTGCTGCATGGGTGTCAGACACCAACAATGCAGAGCTTACCTGAGAGCCCACACTGATTGACACTCAGGGACATAATAGACCCAACTCCATACTGCCTATGTTACTGCTGGTGTTTGGGTTTTTCATTATCACAGGGATGCTTGTTAGGGATAAGGGAAGAGGGTCTGGATGGCGTTCGTCATCGCCGATTCCCTTGATGCAGTTGTAGACCTTTAAAAATTAGAGGTGGAACTATGAAATCTATTTTAAATTAGGAATACCCTTACTTTCTCGATCTGTGTTACCCCTTTCTACCTGTGAGTCAAATGCTCAAGTCTGGACATCTTTACATCCTCAGTCTCTCAGTGTGTTGTTAGTTTGCTAGGAGTCCCCAGTTGTGTTTCCAGATTCATCTCTGAAGTGCTGGCAAGATGGAACAGTATATAAATAAAGAATACATTCTGTAATGCATAAATCATCTTAAACCTTATTTCCTCCCACTGCTTGTTTTCATGCATATGAGTACAGAGAAACAGTGGCACCACATACTGTTAGTATACACAACACTGATGTAGACGTTCGGAATCCTTAACTGACCAATGATTAGTTTGCTCACTAGCAATTCTTTCTGTGTTTTCTAGCACAGAGACAAAAAGGTAATTCTATACTTCAGTCATTTGCACAATAAAACACTTAGGCCCTCATTACAACCCTGGTGGTCGGTGAGAAAGAGGCGGTAATACCAGCAACAGGCTGGCAGTAAAAAACGCCAAATTATGACAATGGCGAAAAGAACTCAGACAGACAGGCACTTTACCACACTGGCCGGCAGGGCAGAATCAACAGGCACCACGGCGGTAGCTGGCAACAGCCAGGAGAAAGTCAATGTTCCACCCACTGTATTATGACAGGCCAATCTGCCACCTTTTCCGGGGTGGTACCAACGACATCAAACTCTTGGCAGAAACACTGCACAGAAGGGAAACAACTCACCATTGAAGACTCAAGGAAGAACCACGCCACCATGGAGCCCGAACTGCAGATCTTCCCAATGCTTTTCTATGTCCTGCTCCACCACAAACACCAATGATGGCGAAGACGACCACAGTGAGTACAGCCACCTAGCACAGAGGGGAAGGGGGGGGGGAAGAGAGTGACACGCACGCAACACGCAACACGCAACACCTCCAACATTGTACATACAAGCAGATGCAGTAATATAACATATTTACCCAGTACTCCTCAGGAATAATCCAAGGACCATAGTGCATAGTAACAAAAGTGCATGTTTCCTTTATGCATTGAGATTTGTGCTGCATAGTTACTAAAAAAAAATTCTCCATTTGCTCCACTTGAGTAAGGTTCCCATGGAGAAGATAAAAAGAATGGTGGTTCTGTGACATTCTTCATAGTGAATCTTTACTTGATAGTCAGGTGATTCCGCAGAAGAAAGAACTCCTTGATTGGAAACCACCATGGGCTTGACTCCTGTAAATTGTTCCATTGTACTACAGAACTCTAGTGCATGTTAGATTCCTGTGTATTCTTCTTTTGTAGAAGGGTAAATACCCTTTCTTTGATTGACATCAGTTATAGCCCTTTTTATCTGATGTTTTTGCATTGTCTATAATGGTATGCAAATCTTTTCAAGATGGCAGCTCTGTATCCCATCTTGTGTGAGGCAATGAGAGATTGGAGAGAAGAACACAACTTTTATGTTCCATCTCAAAAATAGGTATATTGGTTCCATATGTGCTCCAAATTCTCCCAAATTGAGGTGTTTACTGTTCCTACTGTACCCTACATGTTCTCCCCATCAGGAATAGAAGTTGTCTATTCAAAGTTGTTGCTCACTGCCAGTTGAACTTATCCCAACTTAAATGGCTTCCGCTCATCGCTTGTCACTCTCCGCTGGCGATGAAACGCATAAGCGCAACAAGAACTGTCCAGTGTTTCAAACTCCACAGACAGCTTGTGGAGACATACGCCCCAGACACATGCTGTTTACTGAAATGCATTTAACATCCAACTGCTGCCTTAAGATTGCATGCTCACTCAAGTGCAGGTGACCCCTCAGCTTCACCAAATCGGGTCATTACTCCTGAGGCCTTTTGATGCCACTGCTCTGAACCCTCTCCGGAATATCTCTGAATACAAGCGCCATGCACAGAGCTTGAATGACTAAAGGTCTGATTTAGAAATCCAAATTTGTCACCATTGTGACAGAGTAACCCCTCTGCCAAAATCTAGATCAGGCCCTTAGTCAACTTCAGAGCAGTCTCAGAGCATGACTGCAGCTTTGTGAAGATGTCTGGTTACAATGTCAACTCTATCCCTTCCTCGTCACCAGAAAGTGCGATGTTCATCGAAGGGTGACAAACAAGCAGGACAGGTAAGTCAAGTCTTTAATGCGGACACCTTACCCAACAACTCATCTTCTCAATTGGCTTTCCAACAGCCCCAACATTCTCATGGACTTACATCATCAGGTTCTAATATAAAACAATCTACCTCTTCTAATATGCCACAGATTCCCACTCTGCTGGACTGCTGCTCTTAAGGACTGCTACAATGCTATGCTGAATCACGGCCCTGCTGTCCTCTTGCTTGACTAAGAAGGCCTGGTGCTGCATCTCTTCTCCCAGGAGTGACTCCAAGGGCTAGTTGACTCTCCTCATGATGAGAAGTCTCAGGGACATAACAGGTTTCCAACAGCCTTGAACCCAGCACCTGGACTCTGCCATCTGTGAGTCCTGCCATCCCTAGTGATGCCATCCCTATCCTCGACCCTCAGAAGTGGGCCTGGAGGTGCTCTGCCAGCCCATCTGTGGATTTAGTAGAACCAATGCATCTCCTCCACAGTAAAATGCATCTCCAGCAGAACCAGGGCATCAGCTTTGCTGCTTGACTCATCACCCCAGAAATGAAGCATTGTCACTGCTGCATGGGTGTCAGACACCAACAATGCAGAGCTTACCTGAGAGCCCACACTGATTGACACTCAGGGACATAATAGACCCAACTCCATACTGCCTATGTTACTGCTGGTGTTTGGGTTTTTCATTATCACAGGGATGCTTGTTAGGGATAAGGGAAGAGGGTCTGGATGGCGTTCGTCATCGCCGATTCCCTTGATGCAGTTGTAGACCTTTAAAAATTAGAGGTGGAACTATGAAATCTATTTTAAATTAGGAATACCCTTACTTTCTCGATCTGTGTTACCCCTTTCTACCTGTGAGTCAAATGCTCAAGTCTGGACATCTTTACATCCTCAGTCTCTCAGTGTGTTGTTAGTTTGCTAGGAGTCCCCAGTTGTGTTTCCAGATTCATCTCTGAAGTGCTGGCAAGATGGAACAGTATATAAATAAAGAATACATTCTGTAATGCATAAATCATCTTAAACCTTATTTCCTCCCACTGCTTGTTTTCATGCATATGAGTACAGAGAAACAGTGGCACCACATACTGTTAGTATACACAACACTGATGTAGACGTTCGGAATCCTTAACTGACCAATGATTAGTTTGCTCACTAGCAATTCTTTCTGTGTTTTCTAGCACAGAGACAAAAAGGTAATTCTATACTTCAGTCATTTGCACAATAAAACACTTAGGCCCTCATTACAACCCTGGTGGTCGGTGAGAAAGAGGCGGTAATACCAGCAACAGGCTGGCAGTAAAAAACGCCAAATTATGACAATGGCGAAAAGAACTCAGACAGACAGGCACTTTACCACACTGGCCGGCAGGGCAGAATCAACAGGCACCACGGCGGTAGCTGGCAACAGCCAGGAGAAAGTCAATGTTCCACCCACTGTATTATGACAGGCCAATCTGCCACCTTTTCCGGGGTGGTACCAACGACATCAAACTCTTGGCAGAAACACTGCACAGAAGGGAAACAACTCACCATTGAAGACTCAAGGAAGAACCACGCCACCATGGAGCCCGAACTGCAGATCTTCCCAATGCTTTTCTATGTCCTGCTCCACCACAAACACCAATGATGGCGAAGACGACCACAGTGAGTACAGCCACCTAGCACAGAGGGGAAAGGGGGGGGGAAGAGAGTGACACGCACGCAACACGCAACACGCAACACCTCCAACACCGTACATACAAGCAGATGCAGTAATATAACATATTTACCCAGTACTCCTCAGGAATAATCCAAGGACCATAGTGCATAGTAACAAAAGTGCATGTTTCCTTTATGCATTGAGATTTGTGCTGCATAGTTACTAAAAAAAAATTCTCCATTTGCTCCACTTGAGTAAGGTTCCCATGGAGAAGATAAAAAGAATGGTGGTTCTGTGACATTCTTCATAGTGAATCTTTACTTGATAGTCAGGTGATTCCGCAGAAGAAAGAACTCCTTGATTGGAAACCACCATGGGCTTGACTCCTGTAAATTGTTCCATTGTACTACAGAACTCTAGTGCATGTTAGATTCCTGTGTATTCTTCTTTTGTAGAAGGGTAAATACCCTTTCTTTGATTGACATCAGTTATAGCCCTTTTTATCTGATGTTTTTGCATTGTCTATAATGGTATGCAAATCTTTTCAAGATGGCAGCTCTGTATCCCATCTTGTGTGAGGCAATGAGAGATTGGAGAGAAGAACACAACTTTTATGTTCCATCTCAAAAATAGGTATATTGGTTCCATATGTGCTCCAAATTCTCCCAAATTGAGGTGTTTACTGTTCCTACTGTACCCTACATGTTCTCCCCATCAGGAATAGAAGTTGTCTATTCAAAGTTGTTGCTCACTGCCAGTTGAACTTATCCCAACTTAAATGGCTTCCGCTCATCGCTTGTCACTCTCCGCTGGCGATGAAACGCATAAGCGCAACAAGAACTGTCCAGTGTTTCAAACTCCACAGACAGCTTGTGGAGACATACGCCCCAGACACATGCTGTTTACTGAAATGCATTTAACATCCAACTGCTGCCTTAAGATTGCATGCTCACTCAAGTGCAGGTGACCCCTCAGCTTCACCAAATCGGGTCATTACTCCTGAGGCCTTTTGATGCCACTGCTCTGAACCCTCTCCGGAATATCTCTGAATACAAGCGCCATGCACAGAGCTTGAATGACTAAAGGTCTGATTTAGAAATCCAAATTTGTCACCATTGTGACAGAGTAACCCCTCTGCCAAAATCTAGATCAGGCCCTTAGTCAACTTCAGAGCAGTCTCAGAGCATGACTGCAGCTTTGTGAAGATGTCTGGTTACAATGTCAACTCTATCCCTTCCTCGTCACCAGAAAGTGCGATGTTCATCGAAGGGTGACAAACAAGCAGGACAGGTAAGTCAAGTCTTTAATGCGGACACCTTACCCAACAACTCATCTTCTCAATTGGCTTTCCAACAGCCCCAACATTCTCATGGACTTACATCATCAGGTTCTAATATAAAACAATCTACCTCTTCTAATATGCCACAGATTCCCACTCTGCTGGACTGCTGCTCTTAAGGACTGCTACAATGCTATGCTGAATCACGGCCCTGCTGTCCTCTTGCTTGACTAAGAAGGCCTGGTGCTGCATCTCTTCTCCCAGGAGTGACTCCAAGGGCTAGTTGACTCTCCTCATGATGAGAAGTCTCAGGGACATAACAGGTTTCCAACAGCCTTGAACCCAGCACCTGGACTCTGCCATCTGTGAGTCCTGCCATCCCTAGTGATGCCATCCCTATCCTCGACCCTCAGAAGTGGGCCTGGAGGTGCTCTGCCAGCCCATCTGTGGATTTAGTAGAACCAATGCATCTCCTCCACAGTAAAATGCATCTCCAGCAGAACCAGGGCATCAGCTTTGCTGCTTGACTCATCACCCCAGAAATGAAGCATTGTCACTGCTGCATGGGTGTCAGACACCAACAATGCAGAGCTTACCTGAGAGCCCACACTGATTGACACTCAGGGACATAATAGACCCAACTCCATACTGCCTATGTTACTGCTGGTGTTTGGGTTTTTCATTATCACAGGGATGCTTGTTAGGGATAAGGGAAGAGGGTCTGGATGGCGTTCGTCATCGCCGATTCCCTTGATGCAGTTGTAGACCTTTAAAAATTAGAGGTGGAACTATGAAATCTATTTTAAATTAGGAATACCCTTACTTTCTCGATCTGTGTTACCCCTTTCTACCTGTGAGTCAAATGCTCAAGTCTGGACATCTTTACATCCTCAGTCTCTCAGTGTGTTGTTAGTTTGCTAGGAGTCCCCAGTTGTGTTTCCAGATTCATCTCTGAAGTGCTGGCAAGATGGAACAGTATATAAATAAAGAATACATTCTGTAATGCATAAATCATCTTAAACCTTATTTCCTCCCACTGCTTGTTTTCATGCATATGAGTACAGAGAAACAGTGGCACCACATACTGTTAGTATACACAACACTGATGTAGACGTTCGGAATCCTTAACTGACCAATGATTAGTTTGCTCACTAGCAATTCTTTCTGTGTTTTCTAGCACAGAGACAAAAAGGTAATTCTATACTTCAGTCATTTGCACAATAAAACACTTAGGCCCTCATTACAACCCTGGTGGTCGGTGAGAAAGAGGCGGTAATACCAGCAACAGGCTGGCAGTAAAAAACGCCAAATTATGACAATGGCGAAAAGAACTCAGACAGACAGGCACTTTACCACACTGGCCGGCAGGGCAGAATCAACAGGCACCACGGCGGTAGCTGGCAACAGCCAGGAGAAAGTCAATGTTCCACCCACTGTATTATGACAGGCCAATCTGCCACCTTTTCCGGGGTGGTACCAACGACATCAAACTCTTGGCAGAAACACTGCACAGAAGGGAAACAACTCACCATTGAAGACTCAAGGAAGAACCACGCCACCATGGAGCCCGAACTGCAGATCTTCCCAATGCTTTTCTATGTCCTGCTCCACCACAAACACCAATGATGGCGAAGACGACCACAGTGAGTACAGCCACCTAGCACAGAGGGGAAGGGGGGGGGGAAGAGAGTGACACGCACGCAACACGCAACACGCAACACCTCCAACACCGTACATACAAGCAGATGCAGTAATATAACATATTTACCCAGTACTCCTCAGGAATAATCCAAGGACCATAGTGCATAGTAACAAAAGTGCATGTTTCCTTTATGCATTGAGATTTGTGCTGCATAGTTACTAAAAAAAAATTCTCCATTTGCTCCACTTGAGTAAGGTTCCCATGGAGAAGATAAAAAGAATGGTGGTTCTGTGACATTCTTCATAGTGAATCTTTACTTGATAGTCAGGTGATTCCGCAGAAGAAAGAACTCCTTGATTGGAAACCACCATGGGCTTGACTCCTGTAAATTGTTCCATTGTACTACAGAACTCTAGTGCATGTTAGATTCCTGTGTATTCTTCTTTTGTAGAAGGGTAAATACCCTTTCTTTGATTGACATCAGTTATAGCCCTTTTTATCTGATGTTTTTGCATTGTCTATAATGGTATGCAAATCTTTTCAAGATGGCAGCTCTGTATCCCATCTTGTGTGAGGCAATGAGAGATTGGAGAGAAGAACACAACTTTTATGTTCCATCTCAAAAATAGGTATATTGGTTCCATATGTGCTCCAAATTCTCCCAAATTGAGGTGTTTACTGTTCCTACTGTACCCTACATGTTCTCCCCATCAGGAATAGAAGTTGTCTATTCAAAGTTGTTGCTCACTGCCAGTTGAACTTATCCCAACTTAAATGGCTTCCGCTCATCGCTTGTCACTCTCCGCTGGCGATGAAACGCATAAGCGCAACAAGAACTGTCCAGTGTTTCAAACTCCACAGACAGCTTGTGGAGACATACGCCCCAGACACATGCTGTTTACTGAAATGCATTTAACATCCAACTGCTGCCTTAAGATTGCATGCTCACTCAAGTGCAGGTGACCCCTCAGCTTCACCAAATCGGGTCATTACTCCTGAGGCCTTTTGATGCCACTGCTCTGAACCCTCTCCGGAATATCTCTGAATACAAGCGCCATGCACAGAGCTTGAATGACTAAAGGTCTGATTTAGAAATCCAAATTTGTCACCATTGTGACAGAGTAACCCCTCTGCCAAAATCTAGATCAGGCCCTTAGTCAACTTCAGAGCAGTCTCAGAGCATGACTGCAGCTTTGTGAAGATGTCTGGTTACAATGTCAACTCTATCCCTTCCTCGTCACCAGAAAGTGCGATGTTCATCGAAGGGTGACAAACAAGCAGGACAGGTAAGTCAAGTCTTTAATGCGGACACCTTACCCAACAACTCATCTTCTCAATTGGCTTTCCAACAGCCCCAACATTCTCATGGACTTACATCATCAGGTTCTAATATAAAACAATCTACCTCTTCTAATATGCCACAGATTCCCACTCTGCTGGACTGCTGCTCTTAAGGACTGCTACAATGCTATGCTGAATCACGGCCCTGCTGTCCTCTTGCTTGACTAAGAAGGCCTGGTGCTGCATCTCTTCTCCCAGGAGTGACTCCAAGGGCTAGTTGACTCTCCTCATGATGAGAAGTCTCAGGGACATAACAGGTTTCCAACAGCCTTGAACCCAGCACCTGGACTCTGCCATCTGTGAGTCCTGCCATCCCTAGTGATGCCATCCCTATCCTCGACCCTCAGAAGTGGGCCTGGAGGTGCTCTGCCAGCCCATCTGTGGATTTAGTAGAACCAATGCATCTCCTCCACAGTAAAATGCATCTCCAGCAGAACCAGGGCATCAGCTTTGCTGCTTGACTCATCACCCCAGAAATGAAGCATTGTCACTGCTGCATGGGTGTCAGACACCAACAATGCAGAGCTTACCTGAGAGCCCACACTGATTGACACTCAGGGACATAATAGACCCAACTCCATACTGCCTATGTTACTGCTGGTGTTTGGGTTTTTCATTATCACAGGGATGCTTGTTAGGGATAAGGGAAGAGGGTCTGGATGGCGTTCGTCATCGCCGATTCCCTTGATGCAGTTGTAGACCTTTAAAAATTAGAGGTGGAACTATGAAATCTATTTTAAATTAGGAATACCCTTACTTTCTCGATCTGTGTTACCCCTTTCTACCTGTGAGTCAAATGCTCAAGTCTGGACATCTTTACATCCTCAGTCTCTCAGTGTGTTGTTAGTTTGCTAGGAGTCCCCAGTTGTGTTTCCAGATTCATCTCTGAAGTGCTGGCAAGATGGAACAGTATATAAATAAAGAATACATTCTGTAATGCATAAATCATCTTAAACCTTATTTCCTCCCACTGCTTGTTTTCATGCATATGAGTACAGAGAAACAGTGGCACCACATACTGTTAGTATACACAACACTGATGTAGACGTTCGGAATCCTTAACTGACCAATGATTAGTTTGCTCACTAGCAATTCTTTCTGTGTTTTCTAGCACAGAGACAAAAAGGTAATTCTATACTTCAGTCATTTGCACAATAAAACACTTAGGCCCTCATTACAACCCTGGTGGTCGGTGAGAAAGAGGCGGTAATACCAGCAACAGGCTGGCAGTAAAAAACGCCAAATTATGACAATGGCGAAAAGAACTCAGACAGACAGGCACTTTACCACACTGGCCGGCAGGGCAGAATCAACAGGCACCACGGCGGTAGCTGGCAACAGCCAGGAGAAAGTCAATGTTCCACCCACTGTATTATGACAGGCCAATCTGCCACCTTTTCCGGGGTGGTACCAACGACATCAAACTCTTGGCAGAAACACTGCACAGAAGGGAAACAACTCACCATTGAAGACTCAAGGAAGAACCACGCCACCATGGAGCCCGAACTGCAGATCTTCCCAATGCTTTTCTATGTCCTGCTCCACCACAAACACCAATGATGGCGAAGACGACCACAGTGAGTACAGCCACCTAGCACAGAGGGGAAGGGGGGGGGGAAGAGAGTGACACGCACGCAACACGCAACACGCAACACCTCCAACACCGTACATACAAGCAGATGCAGTAATATAACATATTTACCCAGTACTCCTCAGGAATAATCCAAGGACCATAGTGCATAGTAACAAAAGTGCATGTTTCCTTTATGCATTGAGATTTGTGCTGCATAGTTACTAAAAAAAAATTCTCCATTTGCTCCACTTGAGTAAGGTTCCCATGGAGAAGATAAAAAGAATGGTGGTTCTGTGACATTCTTCATAGTGAATCTTTACTTGATAGTCAGGTGATTCCGCAGAAGAAAGAACTCCTTGATTGGAAACCACCATGGGCTTGACTCCTGTAAATTGTTCCATTGTACTACAGAACTCTAGTGCATGTTAGATTCCTGTGTATTCTTCTTTTGTAGAAGGGTAAATACCCTTTCTTTGATTGACATCAGTTATAGCCCTTTTTATCTGATGTTTTTGCATTGTCTATAATGGTATGCAAATCTTTTCAAGATGGCAGCTCTGTATCCCATCTTGTGTGAGGCAATGAGAGATTGGAGAGAAGAACACAACTTTTATGTTCCATCTCAAAAATAGGTATATTGGTTCCATATGTGCTCCAAATTCTCCCAAATTGAGGTGTTTACTGTTCCTACTGTACCCTACATGTTCTCCCCATCAGGAATAGAAGTTGTCTATTCAAAGTTGTTGCTCACTGCCAGTTGAACTTATCCCAACTTAAATGGCTTCCGCTCATCGCTTGTCACTCTCCGCTGGCGATGAAACGCATAAGCGCAACAAGAACTGTCCAGTGTTTCAAACTCCACAGACAGCTTGTGGAGACATACGCCCCAGACACATGCTGTTTACTGAAATGCATTTAACATCCAACTGCTGCCTTAAGATTGCATGCTCACTCAAGTGCAGGTGACCCCTCAGCTTCACCAAATCGGGTCATTACTCCTGAGGCCTTTTGATGCCACTGCTCTGAACCCTCTCCGGAATATCTCTGAATACAAGCGCCATGCACAGAGCTTGAATGACTAAAGGTCTGATTTAGAAATCCAAATTTGTCACCATTGTGACAGAGTAACCCCTCTGCCAAAATCTAGATCAGGCCCTTAGTCAACTTCAGAGCAGTCTCAGAGCATGACTGCAGCTTTGTGAAGATGTCTGGTTACAATGTCAACTCTATCCCTTCCTCGTCACCAGAAAGTGCGATGTTCATCGAAGGGTGACAAACAAGCAGGACAGGTAAGTCAAGTCTTTAATGCGGACACCTTACCCAACAACTCATCTTCTCAATTGGCTTTCCAACAGCCCCAACATTCTCATGGACTTACATCATCAGGTTCTAATATAAAACAATCTACCTCTTCTAATATGCCACAGATTCCCACTCTGCTGGACTGCTGCTCTTAAGGACTGCTACAATGCTATGCTGAATCACGGCCCTGCTGTCCTCTTGCTTGACTAAGAAGGCCTGGTGCTGCATCTCTTCTCCCAGGAGTGACTCCAAGGGCTAGTTGACTCTCCTCATGATGAGAAGTCTCAGGGACATAACAGGTTTCCAACAGCCTTGAACCCAGCACCTGGACTCTGCCATCTGTGAGTCCTGCCATCCCTAGTGATGCCATCCCTATCCTCGACCCTCAGAAGTGGGCCTGGAGGTGCTCTGCCAGCCCATCTGTGGATTTAGTAGAACCAATGCATCTCCTCCACAGTAAAATGCATCTCCAGCAGAACCAGGGCATCAGCTTTGCTGCTTGACTCATCACCCCAGAAATGAAGCATTGTCACTGCTGCATGGGTGTCAGACACCAACAATGCAGAGCTTACCTGAGAGCCCACACTGATTGACACTCAGGGACATAATAGACCCAACTCCATACTGCCTATGTTACTGCTGGTGTTTGGGTTTTTCATTATCACAGGGATGCTTGTTAGGGATAAGGGAAGAGGGTCTGGATGGCGTTCGTCATCGCCGATTCCCTTGATGCAGTTGTAGACCTTTAAAAATTAGAGGTGGAACTATGAAATCTATTTTAAATTAGGAATACCCTTACTTTCTCGATCTGTGTTACCCCTTTCTACCTGTGAGTCAAATGCTCAAGTCTGGACATCTTTACATCCTCAGTCTCTCAGTGTGTTGTTAGTTTGCTAGGAGTCCCCAGTTGTGTTTCCAGATTCATCTCTGAAGTGCTGGCAAGATGGAACAGTATATAAATAAAGAATACATTCTGTAATGCATAAATCATCTTAAACCTTATTTCCTCCCACTGCTTGTTTTCATGCATATGAGTACAGAGAAACAGTGGCACCACATACTGTTAGTATACACAACACTGATGTAGACGTTCGGAATCCTTAACTGACCAATGATTAGTTTGCTCACTAGCAATTCTTTCTGTGTTTTCTAGCACAGAGACAAAAAGGTAATTCTATACTTCAGTCATTTGCACAATAAAACACTTAGGCCCTCATTACAACCCTGGTGGTCGGTGAGAAAGAGGCGGTAATACCAGCAACAGGCTGGCAGTAAAAAACGCCAAATTATGACAATGGCGAAAAGAACTCAGACAGACAGGCACTTTACCACACTGGCCGCCAGGGCAGAATCAACAGGCACCACGGCGGTAGCTGGCAACAGCCAGGAGAAAGTCAATGTTCCACCCACTGTATTATGACAGGCCAATCTGCCACCTTTTCCGGGGTGGTACCAACGACATCAAACTCTTGGCAGAAACACTGCACAGAAGGGAAACAACTCACCATTGAAGACTCAAGGAAGAACCACGCCACCATGGAGCCCGAACTGCAGATCTTCCCAATGCTTTTCTATGTCCTGCTCCACCACAAACACCAATGATGGCGAAGACGACCACAGTGAGTACAGCCACCTAGCACAGAGGGGAAGGGGGGGGGGAAGAGAGTGACATGCACGCAACACGCAACACCTCCAACACCGTACATACAAGCAGATGCAGTAATATAACATATTTACCCAGTACTCCTCAGGAATAATCTAAGGACCATAGAAATAGATTAAAGTGAGTGTAATAATATTAAAACGTATAAATACAAAAATTCCATCTAAAAGTATATACATATGTACAAATAAGGGACACTGTCCAGTCCTCAATCTGCGTGGGTCACAGGGCCACATTACAAAGTCCAAGGCCCTACTTGACTCCTTCAACAACACAGAGAGTACACTGCAGGGGCATCAGTTGGTAAATAGGCAGGCACCTCAGGGGGACGGGGAAGGGGGGGGCACCTCAGCCGGCAGATGGTAAAACACCACTGGTCCTGGAGGGGGCATCATGACCTGTGCTTGGTCCTAGGGAGTGCAAGCCCACAGTTTCTCAAGTGGGTGACTTGCCCACATGCTCTGGAGGGGGAAACATGCCCTGTGCTTGGTCCTGAGGAGTGCAAGACCACAGTCTACCAAGTTGGTGATTTGGCCACTGACTTGTCCTGGGGGTGCAAGGCCACAGTCTCTCAAGGGGGTGCCATATCCACTGGTTCTGGAGGGGGCATCGTGCCCTCTGATCTTCATCCTGGAGAATATGGGGTGGGTCACTGCCAGACCCACTGGTTGTGGAAGGGGCATCGAGCCCGTGATGCACATCTTGGGGATTGCAAGCTCTCAGTCTCTCAGGTTGGTGTCATACCCACAGGATTTGCAGGGGGCAGGTCGCACAACATCCCATGGATGCTGGACTACAGACTGTCCGCCGGCGATGACAGCTGCTCAGTGGTGGTGGTACTGCTGCTGGTGGGGAGGCTCTTGCCCATCCCCTGCAGCCTCAGACAGCTGCCCACTGGTGGTGGCGCTGCTGATGCTGGTGGGGGGAGGCTCCAGCCCTTCCCCTTCAGCCTTGGGTGGCTGCCCGCTGCTGCTAGTGGTGCTGGTGGTGGTGCTGATGCTGTTGCTGCTGCTGGTGGGGGGAGGCTCCTGCCCATCCCATACAGCCTCAGATGGCTGCACCACCATGGCTGGTGGTGGGGGCTCCAACTGAGTCCCATCACCAGGCCCCTTGTCCTTTCTGCCTGCTGGTACAGCCCAATTGCCCTTCCTGGCAGCAGATGGGGATTGCTCCTTGCCCTTCCTGGCAGAAGCTGGGGATTGCTCCTTGCCCTTCCTGGCAGCAGCTGGGGGTGGCACCTTGCCCTTCCTGGCAGCAGATGGGAGTGGCACCTTGACCTTCCTGGCAGCACTTGGAGTGTGGCTGTCTGGTGGCCTGGATCCTTTACCACCACGAGTTGCAATGGAAACTACTGGGCTTGTGGACTGGGTGGCTGAGGTGCTTGTCTGGGTTTTCGCCAGATGTGAAGGACAGGGGGGAGGGTTAGAGAATAGGTCAATGGTGGAGAGGAAAAGCTGCTTAGGGACATTAGGGCAGGAACAGGGAGAATGTTTGGGAGTGGAGGAAGAGGGATTGGTTGTCTGCTGTGTTTGGTTGCAGGTGCATGGTGCATGGGCTGGATGCTGTTGTGAGGTGGACAGCTGTTGGGTGCCTGAGAGCTTGCGTTTGTGTACCTTGGGAGGGGGGGTGACAGACACAGTGGGAGAGGACACAGGGGACGTGTGCATCGCTGTTGTGGTGATGTCTGCCTGTGAGGTGTGTGTTCTGCTAGGTGTAGTGGTGATGCTGGTAGTGGATGAGGATGTAGTGCATGCAGGTGTGAGTGTAAACAGAACTGGGAGGGAGGTGAAGGAGGAGGAGGGGGACACAGTGGAGGCAGTGGATGTTGGTATGTCTGCATCTAGATGGTGTTTGTGTGAGTGCCTGTGGGTTGATGTGTGGTGCTTGTGTTTGCTGTCTACTCTTGTGTGTTGTCCTGTGTGCATGCTCATCTGCCTGTATGCTTGGGATAGGTTGGTGTTGAGGGGAATGGGATTGGGAAGAGGAATTTGGAGGGGGTGTAACGTGGAAACTGGGACAATGGCTGCCATCAGAGAGGATGCCAGAGCCTGGATTGATCTCTGTTGGGCCGCCAGGCAAGTGTGAATGCCCTCCATAAATGCATTGGTCTGTTGCATTTGGGCTGCCAGCCCCTGGATGGTATTCACAATGGTTGACTGCCAAACAGAGATGGTCATATATATATATATAGATTCAAGAAATTCAAGAAAGACAGGTCTCTTTTTGGCCACTCCCCCGGACAAGTTGCACGGCGGCACAAGAACAGATGACTCACGGTCCAATTCAAAACATCAGGTGATTTTTATTGTTGTTCTTCTTTGGGCATCATAATGCTAAATTAAATAAAGTGCGAAACACATTAACCCCTTCACTGCCAGGCATTTCCCCCCTCTTTGGGACAGTTTGAGCTTATGCCTTCATAATGTTTTGTCCACATAAGCTACCCACGCCAAATTTGTGTCCTTTTTTTCCAACATCCTAGAGATTCTAGAGGCACCCAGAGTTTGTGGTTTCCCATGGAGGAGACCAGGAAATTAGCCAAAATACAGCACAAATTGTGTTTTTGTTTAAAAAAATGGAACAAAAATGGGCTTCAGAAGAAAGCTTGTGTTTTTTTTTCTCTGAAAATGGCATAAACAAAGGGTTTGTGGTGCTACCATCACCACGGTCCAGGATTTCGGGAACAGGCAGACTTAAATCAGAAAAACACATTTTTCAACACAATTTTGGCATTTGACTGGGGCATATCGAATTTTACTATTTTTTGTGCTTTTAGCCTTCTGCCAGTTAGTGACGGAAATGAGTGTGAAACCAATGCAGGATCCCAGAAAGCTAAACATTTCTGAAAAGTAGATACAAGTCTGAATTCAGCAAGCGGTCATTTGTGTAGATCCTACAAGGCTTTCCTACAAAAACAGAACAGCTGAAAAATAAAAAATATTGAAATTGAAATTGAGGTTAAAAAACAGCCATTTGTCTTCAAGTTTTACTCTGTAACTTCTTCCTGCGATGTCAGATTTTCAAAAGCAATATACTGTTACGTCTGCTGGACTCTTCTGTTTGTGGGGATATATATGGCTTGTAGGTTCATCAAGAACCCTAGGTACCCAGAGCCAATAAATGAGCTATACCTTTGAATGGGTTTTCATTGTGTACAACATTTCATTTGGTGAAATATAAAGAGTATCAAGGAAACCTTTGTATTTCCAAAATGGGCACAACATAAGGTGTTGAGAAGCAGTGGTTATTTGCACACCTCTGAATTCTGGGGCCCCCATACTAGCATGTGAATTACAGGGCATTTATCAAAAAGACATCTTTTTTACACCCTGTCTTACATTTGGAAGGAAAAAATGTAGAGAAAGACAAGGGACAATAACACTTATTCTGCTGTTCTCCAAGTTTCCCAATATAAATGGTCTCTCACTTGTGTGGGTAGGCCAGGTGCCTGCGACAGGAAACGCAACATGGACACATCACATTTTTACATTGAAATGTGAGGTGTTTTTTGCAGAGTTCCTAGCTGTGGATTTTGGCCTCTAGCTCAGCCAGCACCTAGCGAAATCTACCAAACCTGTGCAATTTTTAAAGCTAGACACCTACCGGAATCTAGGGTAGGGTGACTTGTGGGGCCCTCACCAGGTTCGGTTACCCAGAATCCTTTGCAAATCCAAAAATTTGGCAAAAAAACACTTTTTCTTCACATTCTGGTGACAGAAAGTTCTGGAATCTGAGGGGAGCCACAAATTTTCTTTCACCCAGCACCCCCCACAGGTCTCCTGATAAAAATGGTACCTCACTTGTATGGGTAGTCCTCGTTACTGCGACAGGAAATGCCCCAAAACACAACATGGACTCTTCACATTTTCCCAAAGAAAACAGACCTGTTTTTTGCAAAGTGCCTAGCTGTGGATTTTGGTCTCCAGCTCAGCGGGCACCTAGGAAAACCTACCAAACCTGTGCATTTTTTAAAACTAGACTCCTAGGGGAATCCAAGATGGGGTCTCTCACCAGGTTCCTTTACCCAGAATCCTTAGCAAACCTCAAAATTTGGCAAAAAAACAAACATTTTTTCCTCACGTTTCGGTGCTGCAAAGTTCTGGAATCTGAGGAGAGCCACAAACTTCCATCTACCCAGTGTCGCCCTAGGTCTCCTGATAAACATGGTACCTCATTTGTGTGGGTATGCCCAGTGCCTGCAACAGGAAATGCCCCATAACACTACGTTGAGACATCAAAATTATCAAATACAAAACTACCTTATTTTGCGGGGGCACCTGTGTTTTTGGTCCTGGGCTCAGCAGTTATCTAGAGAAACCTACCAAACCCAAACATTTCTGAAAACTAGACACCCGAGTGAGTACCTCAGATCCCTACAAGGAACAACAATGAAAAAAGACTGCCCTGTTGGACCCCTGACCTGAACATGGACACTGCACTCTGAAGGACTGCACCAGCTGCACACGTGGTCTTGAAGGGACTCCCTGCTTGCTACACGTGACAAATAGCTAACCAGAGTCCCCTGCATCAAATCCTGAAGAAACTGACCAGCTGGTCCTTTTGGAGTTTGATTCAGGTGAATTCAGGGAGTTGGGGTCCTAACCCTCAAGGAGCAACTCAGAGTTTCTGGGAACTTGGGGTGAGCTGTGGACTCCTAAAGGACCTTCAAATACCTTCTGAAAGGAGATCCAAAAGTTTGGAGATGTTTGGAGAACATTTGGAAAAAAGCTCCATAAAGGGACCGACCCGATGTGGTGAGTTAAGCCAGCTTACCTCAACCGCGACCAGGTCTGACTTGCAGGTTCGTCCCGCTGAAAAGCTCTGGAGTCGCAGACTTCCAGGATTTCACCCGGGGCTCCTGGAAAGGTAATCGAACGAACGCACATTTAAATTGGTTTGCTGTGGAGGGTTGACCCCTGTCTGAAGGAAAAAACTCAAAAAAGTGGCTAAGTCTGAATGTAATAAGTTGACTGGGACTTCCCGCAAAGCGTATGCAAGGAGAGAGGGCTCCAGGGATGTCGGATCAAAATTCCACTTTGGCCCGAACGAAGATTTCCTTTCTGAAAAATCTTCTATGTCCAGAGATAGAATTCTTCACCAAGGTCTCCTACGATGCATATCCAATGAGGGCTCCAGGGAGGTCTGATCAGATCGGTGATTTCGTCCCGCTGAAAAAAATCTTCAAGAAAAAGGCCAGATGTGCATACCTTTTTTTCTTGTTGCAAAGGGCTGTTTGTGATAAGAAAAAAAGCTTTTTGTATTTACAGACCCTATTTTGCAATTCGGTAATCTATTTACCGAATCGCAAAATTGGTTTGCGATTTGTAATTAGGAAGGGGTGTCCCCTAATTGCGAGTCACTGTGAGATGTATGATTGTTTTGTGACGTAAATGTGGTCACAAAACAAATCAAACGCAACTTGAAATTGGTGCTAACCCATTAGCAAACCGGAACCCCTTCGTAAATGGTAGCAAAAATATTTTTGCAGAGCAGGTAGTGGCCACATGGTAAAAATAAAAAGCAAACATTTCATTTTTTGTTTTTGAAATACATCCAGATTTCCATTAAGGAAAACGGGCTGCCTTTAAAAAAAAAAAAAAACTGCTTTATTTAAAAGCAGTCACAGACATGGAGTTCTGCTGTCCCCAGCAGACCACCATCCCTGTCAGGGCGGCCATTCCCAATGGGGTCACAAATTGCAACCTACCTCATGAATATTTACGAGATAGGTCATTTGCGACTCTATTGGGAATCACAAACAGTGTCATTGACACTGTTGTACGTCAGGTTTTTCTACTCGCAAATTGCGCGTCACTAAGACGCGCAATTTGCGAGTCGCAAAACTTAATATACCTACATGTGGCCCTAGGTCCGAAAGTAAACTTTTGAGCGAGGCCTCCCGCTTGCTGTAGCCAAGCAGGGTTCTATTGCGGTCGGCCTTAAACTTTGACTTTGCCCTGGTTGAGGTGCGACCAGATATCTCGAGGGGTGCTTTTACTTTATAAGTGCCAAAAACATTAATTCTTTAAAAATTCATACCTCCAGTTCCCCTTATCTGATTTTATTAGTTTAGGTGTATTCGGTGTGTTTAATTAAAGATAAACATATTTCCTATTTTTATAAAGTGGTTTTGCATTTTTAAACTGTTTCCTGTCTTCTATTTTATCACTGTTTTGTTATACTTGAATGCTTTACACACTTTGGCCCTCATTACAAATTTGGTGGTCTTCACAGAAGACCGCCAAAGCCGTGGGTGCCAGAAGACCGCCAGTGCTGGTGGTCTTCCGCCCACCATATCACGGGTACTGCTGTATTTCTGCCACACTTTGGACAGAAGTCTGGCAGTAGTCGTGCTGGCGGGTGGAAGCACTTGGGCGGTTCTACCACCAGTAGGACTCCACCAGCCGTATTATGGGCAATAATACGGCCTGACGGTGTCCTGATGGCAGGGTGCTGCTGGCGGTGGAACCACCCCTTCCAGTTGGTTATATGTTGAAACCACGAGTGCTTCAACCACCCATGAGTTCAGAACAATGACCTCGTTGGTATCACTAATGCCTTTACCACAAATGCCTTTACAATGATTTTTCATTGTAAAGGCATTCCTGGTAAAGGCATTAGTGATCAGCATGCACGGTTCCAGCATGCATCCCCCCTAGCCCCCACCCCTAAAAATTACCAAGAACCCCAACCCCCACAACCACCCCAACCCCAAAATTACCACAACCCCAACCCCCTTCACCTAAAACCTAAAGCACCCCAACCCACCCCTAAAACCCTGACCTCCCCTCCCCCCTAAACCCTAATCACCCCGAGCCCCCACCCCACCCCAAAAAACTAAAAATACCCTGAGTCCCCACCCTGCCCCTAAAACCTAAAGCATCTCAACCCCCTAACCCACCCCTAAAACCTAAGCCCTGCCCCCCAAACCCTAATCACCCCAAGCCCCCACCCCACCCCCAAAAAACAGCCCCAGTCCCAACCCAACTTACCTCCTCCTTCACCGCATCGACTCCCTTCTTCTGTGCCTTAACCACGCATGTACGTTGTTCACACATTCGTGATTAAGGCCCTCAAACCAGGAAGTCATGGAAAACAAAACCGTTGTTTCGCTTTCGTTTTCCATAACTTCGTGGTTTAGGAGTCATTGGTCCGGGTGTTACCCTCAGTTTCCTCACAGACTACATTCTCCCCAGACCAGGTAAGGTGATCGTCCAACAGAGGAGGGGGTGGGAGGATGAGGTGTGTTGTGTGTGCCTATATGAGTGTCTGGTGTCTGCATGTGTGCATGAATGTGTGTATGGGGAGTTGTATGCTTGTCTGAACGTTGAAGTGAGTGCATGTATGCATGTAAGTGTGTATGCGTGTGTGTATGTGAGTGTTGTGGTGAATGCTTGTTTCTCTGTGTGTGAGTATCTGTGTTTGGATGGGTGTGAGTATGCGTGCTTGAATGCATGTATGAATGTTGAAGTGAATGCATGTATGGATGAGTGTGAGTGAATGCATGTAAAAATGTTGAAGTGAACATGTGTATGGATGCGTGTGAGTGAATGCATGTATGTAAGTGTAAGTGAATGGGTGTATGCATGGTACGTGTGGGTGTCTGTGTGCATGTATGCGGGAAGGGGGTAGGGAGTGCTGTGTCTGGAAGGGAATGGGGCACTGTGTCTGGAGAGGAGGTGGGGGTCACTGTGTCTGGAGGGTGCAGGAGGTATGAGGTTGGGGGAGTTGAATGCGGTGGCTGGAGGGGGCAGGTGGTCTAGTGCTTTCTGGGGGGGAAGAGGAATTCCCTGTCACTGGTATCCTTTCCACCATGGTTTTCGGGGTGGTGCTACCGTGGAAACCATGGCAGAAAGCCTGCTCCTAATACCTCCGTTGCTCTTCTGTGGACCACCGAATCAGAGATGATCACCTTCGGCAGTATAAGTGAAGATGTGCTGGGTTGGCAGCGCCCAACCTGCCACACTCTTAATGTGGGGGTCTGCATCGCCAGTCTGTTGGCGGTGGGTCCGCCACATTTACCCTGGCAGTCAAAAGACTTCCAGGGTCAAAATGAGGGCCTTTGTCTCCTAAGTTAAGCCTTGTTACTTGTTGGCAAGCTACCTAGGGTTGAGCTGGAGTTAATTTATTCAGACATATGTGAACCAGTGGGGGCTAGGGGCCTGTTGCTAAGTGTAGGTACTTACCTGCCCTTACCAAATATCAATTTTCCAACAAATTTGACCAAACCTTTATTACCTGTCTGTAACCAAGTTTGTGGCTTCTTGTTCTTAAAGTGGCACCTGACCAACCTGTCCTTCAGCGATGGTACTTTTTTAATATGTTACTTTTGGTCTTGCACCAGTTTTATTTAATGTGTCATGATTTTAATATGTTAATTTTGGTCTTGCACCGGTTTTATTTAATGTGTCATGATCATCAAATTCCAATGTTTATTGACTATTATGATGATGTCCTGACGTTTCTTGCTGTATGTATCAGTCTGAACACATCTTCCCTTTCAGCATTTCTTCCCCTGCCTTGGTCTGCCAAACTTTGTGTATGTGTCTGTTGTTTAGCTCGTTCTTCTTCTTGTCTAAAAAGGAGCCTGGGATACCCTTTTTACAAAATCTTTGTTCTACTTTGTCAAACTGCTGTTTTATACCTGATTCATCTGAGCAGTTCCGTTTGGTACTCGAAAACTCTCCATATGGGATACTTTTTATGGAGGTTTGAGATGGAAACGTGTCCCATGTACTATGCTGTTTGTTGCTGTTGGCTGTGTGTATTCAGTTATTTTGCATATATACTCATAAATTAAGGAAGTCAATTAGTTTTGGATTTGTGTTTTACATAAATTGAAGACCATAATCATGGTGCTTACCATGTAAAGTAACATCTTTGAGCACTGTGTCTCCTTAAAGTTCCTTTGACTAAAAATATATTGCACGGCCTTGAGATCGGTCTCATGTTGTATCTACTAAGACCACACCAGTGGTGACCAGGAGATATTTCTGTTGCCACTCAATCTCCACTGGAACCCTCAAGAAGTCCCCAGTGTCTTTAATGTATGAACTGAGTGGCATTACTATGGGAGCTATGTAAACACAAATACAAGTGAGAAAGTACAAACACTAAAGCAGATGTTTCATCAGTTGTTGAATTTAAATCGCAAGGAAATAACTAAAAGCTGGGAGATTGTAGTGTAGCCATTTTTAGTGCCATTTTAGTGTAGCGTTATGCACGTTAGGTTTTCATATTAGGCCTCTGTGCACTTTACCCTAGACACGTTTTTATTTTGCCTTGCACTGTTATTTTATAATAACCAGTTTTACGGTCTTGTTTTATTCTTTCTATCACACTGTTTAGCCTAGTTCAGCTCTGTGTTCGCTAACACTGCATTCTTTCTCACTCTGTGCTTCAGTCAAGGCTACTGTCTGGTACATTGCCGGTACATGTGGTAGAAGTTTAGTCTCTGGTGTTCGTAGACGATACACATCCTTACGTAGGGACCTCTTCTTAGAACGTCTGCGTGTTAGTTATAAAATCACTTTCTAGTCCTAGTACAGGCTGAGGGAGATTCCGACCAGGAACCTACAACTAGATGCTGACTGCCCCGTTGCAGATGCTGATGCAGCTGACAGGCCTTTGCTCAGGTATGAGGGTTGATGTCCACCCGGGGAAACCTGAAAGGCAGGCTTAGAGCTTCCCATGCTGTGCTCATAATATAACTTAGAGAGAACTTAATATAGTTGCAATATAATAGCCTTATTCTTGTGCTTCACTCTCACCGTTACTATTTTAATCCTACTGTGTTGTTTTGTTCTGGTTATCGCAGCTCATGCCTTACTATATAAAATGCAGTTGTTTTATTAAACCAATCTTTAAAACTTAAACTGCCTTTGTCATTTTTATATGAGACCGTACTATGTATGAGAGCACCGGTTGTAACCTGAGTGACCACGACTTCCCTGGGAAGTAATAAGATGTCATGTGCTCGGCTGCCCAATTGTCCCTTCCTTTCGGGAGAGATAAGGCACTGCTAGTTAGCCGGAGCATAACCCGGATTTGGGGTGACAAGAGTACTTCACCGTGGGTCGGACTTGGTCCCTCACACTGTGAACGATCTTGCCGCCCAAAAATCCAGTAGTCTCATTAGGATAATGAGAGCCTATGCGACAAGATCATATCATTAGAAAAGTATATACAATTTGGGCTACAACTATTTACCATGCCCAATCACACCAACGCTAAACAAGAGGTGCTTCTTGAATGGGGTGAAAATAATATGCAATGTTCAAGAAACATTGGTGTTCGCAACCATGGTGGTAGACCCTACCAGTGACAGGGAATACCTTCCCTGTCACCGGTAGGAGGCTCACCCCCCCCCAAAAAAAAAGATTCCCCCTCCCCCGCCCTATCCATGCTTCCCCCTTCTGATTCCCCACCCCCATTCACGCACACTTGCAGACATGCACACGCATACACACATTCATTCATGCATGCATCTTTTCATTCTTGCCCACATCTGTACACACATTCACACTGACACGCATTCACATTTCCATTCATACACACATTCTCACACATGCATCCACCCACGCAAACAACACTACACACACAGTTGCATTCATGCACACACTCACACATTCATGCACACAACCCCACACACACACTCACACCCCCTCACCCGTCCCCCCTGTCGGAAGCCCAACTTACCTGCATCCAGGGGGTCTTCCGGCAGTGAACGGAACGGGGTGCTGCTACTGCCAGCAGCGCACGCCAGCAGAACGCCACCAGGCTGTGTCATGTGTCATGATAGGGCTGGCGGTGGCCTACTGGCGTGGCGGTGCTGGTGGTAGCAGCGCCACCTTACCACCATCTGCCAGTATGGCCACAGCTGGATTTCCACCCTTCTTGTGGCGGAATGCCGGCTGTGGTCATAACTTGGCAAATGCATGGTAGCAGCGGCTATGGTCTTTTGGCAGCCGTCACCGCGGCGGTAGGTGGCTTATGCCACCATTGTCATAATTAGGACCACTATGTTAATCCTTAGAAATCATGCAAAAATGGATTTTGATGGTTTATTACAATCCATACAAGAGTTGGAAAAGAAAATCTAGATAATGGCACAAAAGAGGAAAGAGACAAACTAAGAGAAAATATGGAAGATAAACTTGAAAAACATAAGGCAGAACAGAGGCACAATAGCACTGAAAATTTATCAGAGATGAAAGGTACCAATGGTACTATATTTATATTTGCTAAATGATTTGATAATTTTAAAAAAGCAATATGTAACAATACATACAGTGCGAATCCCACCATCAAATGAGGAAGTCGGTGAATCAGATACAGACATTAGTAAAGGTGAGGGTACCTCAGAGGAAAGAAGAAAAACAACTTTTTTAGAGTAAATGCAATTGATATACATTGACCAGAGAACATTAAAAGGGAGAGGGCAAGGCTGTGGCTGAGACGGAGGCCTAGTAGCAAATAAACCAAGAAACACTGAGAAACTAGGGGAGGGGGCAGGAAAAATAACATATCCCCTTTGCAATCACCAGAGGACATGAACACTATCATGGAATCATTAGAGAGCTTAGTGGGTGATTTATGAAAGCATGACCTAACAAAGGATGAAATTAATCTACTGAACAAGGGCTTGTCAGTATGCCTTGAACAATACTTTGATCTAGAAGTAACACAAACTGATACATATAAGTTCCTTTGAAAAATTCAATTGACAAAGTACTTCTTGAAACAGTAATACAAGGAAAAAGAGACAATGGGAAAGTCTCTCCAGGATAAGGATCTGAAGATAGAACAAGTACTAGATCTAAAAACCCTATTTGACTTTGTGAATGATTTAGAAGATATAGAATCCATGAAGAGATAAATGTTGGAGCATCTCAATGTAGGTACCAATGAACATAAGTACAGTAATTTTTAAACTTAATTATAAATACTGCCCACAGTAACACCTGGGAAAAAGAGTGACATGCTTTATGAACATGTGATAACAGATCTAGAGAAGCCACAGAATAAGAGAGCGTTGGAAAGCGGTTTATTAGTAGGGGCAGGTAGGTAGTTACAGCTAGTAATAATCACAAAAAAGGTCTAGCCAAAGTCTCAATAAATTAATCCTTGCTCAACACTTCATAACTTGGCTGTAGAGCAGTCAGGCTAAACTTAGAAGACAGGTGTGTAAAACATTTAATATCACCAAAACAGTAAATATGTAAGTCAAAACTCACAATCAAAAATCTCACACCAATTTTGAAACTTAGAGAATATTTCTGTCAAATGTAGGGAACCAAAGATATGAATATTTAAAGATTAAGGGGGTCATTACAACATTGGCGGGCGGCAAGCTGTAACCGCTGTGCGGGCGCCAATGCGGCCGCACTCCCGCAGTCCCCATTACAACATCCCCGCTGGGCCGGCGGGCGCAAACCTAGTTTATGTCCGCCGGCCCAACGGGGATGCGGCCGCAACATAGGAGCCGGCTCCTAATGGAGCCGGCGGTGTTGCGCCCGTGCGACAGGTGCAGTAGCACCCGTCGCACTTTTCACTGTCTGCTATGCAGACAGTGAAAAGCTGCACGGGGCCCCCAGGGGCCCCAGGACTCCCCTTACCGCCAGCCTCTTCCTGGCGGTGCAAACCACCAGAAACAGGCTGGCAGTAGGGGAGTCATAATTGCCCTGGCGGATTATCACCGCCGGGGCTAAAATGGCAGAAAACCGCCGGCCCCGGCGGTGCGACCGCGGCCCTACCGCCGTGGTCAAAATACGCCGGGAGGCACCGCCAGCCTGTTGGCGGTGCTCCCGTTGTTTTGGCCCTGCGGTTGTAATACCGCCAGGGTCATAATGACCACCTAAATGTAAAAATATGCTTTCTAGCTCCAAAAAGCAGCAACTACGGCTATCTGGTGGTGGTGGACTAGAACTAAGTCAAAGTTTTAGACTCGCCACAATGGAGCACAGGTCGGATACAGTGTGTGGTTGGGGCTGATCAAGTTATTACCTTTGAGTTATTTACTTTTTTGGAGCATTTATTCTTGAAGTTGAGTGGGTCTCCTCAACAAGCCAGGTTGCATTTTGCAGTACAACAAAGGCAGCTTGGTTTATCATTAGACCGTGAGATTCCTGGAGGTCTTGGTTCTCATCACCGATGATTAAGAGCTTTGTAGCTTCACCAGGGCAAACCTGAATTTTATGCTGAGTCGTGATTCGGCATTGTCGGTTTGACTCGATGACGGGTTGGTCAATTTATGGAGTTTTTTCCCCAAACGTTCTCCATATTATTCAAAATTTCTAGATATTCTTCCAGAAGGTCCTTTTGGGGTTTTGAACTGTCCTCAACTCCAGCCAAGGGTCTTAAAGCTCTGAGTTGCCTCTTGGAGATCTGGGACTACAATTCTCAAAATGCATCTCAGCAAATCTTTTAAAGTCCAGTTGAGCTGGTCAGCTGGGCTTGTCCTTGCAGGAGCTAATGTATGTCGCACTTGGCCCTTTTCCACCTGTTGCTTTCAAAGAGTCCCATGCGAGTCTCGGAAGCAAGGCAAAGTCCTCTTTTGGTGGAGCCCAGAGCATGCAACAGGTGTGGTCCATGGGAGTGCAGCCCTTACTTGGTGATTACCAGGGGTTCAGCAGGGCAGTCCCCCTTCTTCAGATTTCTACCAGTAGTGATCTGAGGTTCTGTGCAGCTTTCCAATATTTATTGCTCAATCTGGGCTGGCAAGGAGGGACGTTCCCCATCCAATGTGATTACAACTTCTTGGGAGGTGTGACACTTCTGACCCAGAATGCATTTCTCAACACTATATCAAAATGGAGAAAATCTCTCCTGGAGGGGTTCAGTTCTGACTAACCCAACCCACATATATGGCTACCTTTTCACTACTCTCCCCTTCCCACCTCTTTCCTAGTCTAATCAGAGAGGCTCACAACCGGCTGGGGGTACAGGAAATGGGAGTGGCACTGGAACCAGCACTTTCTGGCTTTCTCCCTTTGAAGACCAGTTTGGCCACCCAGCCCCCTTCCTGTCCTGGCATCTGCACCAGCAGATCTCCTCCCATCAGATGGTCCATTTGTCTCAGCCCAAACCACTTAATTCCTAGTCAAGGGAGCTTGGCTCAACCTATCAAAGTCTGGCCAGTCAGAAGAGGCTGCTGCAAGGGACACTTTAGGAAAGCAGTTCCAAACCTTCTTTCTCACAATAGATATAATTAATCTAACCCTGGCAAGTTGTTCGATTTATTGTAACTATTTGTTGACACTTGAATGACTGTTCTTGCTCACTCCTTTCAAACTTTAGAGTTTATTACATTTATATAAAGTCTTCCCATGTTAGCTTATGGAGATAGCAGTGTTACAATGGAGAAAAACAGAATGGGCAGTTTTCCATCACCAGGGCATATAATAGTTTTTATTGTCCCTGCTTTTAATTACAAGGATTCCTATCCTTGGGGCACCTAGGGCAGACCCTAGGGGTGACATATGTAATTAAATGGCAGTTTTAGACTTTGGAAGTATTTTTATTTCCAAAGTCAAATCTGCACATAGTTTTACTTTAAAAGCAGCCTGCAAGGCAGGGACAACTTTAAAATGATATCAGACACTACAGCAGTGCATCCTCAAATGCCTTAAATCCACTGGAGTCAGAAAACCTACATTCCCTACCTGTACTAGGGGCTTACAGGTAGGTTGTCCAAGCCAGTTGTAATTGCCTAATTACCATATGCCTTTTAAAAAGACCATTGGCTCTGGGCCTGGTTAGCAGAGCCCAGTGCACAATCAGAAACAGTAACCACCAGTATCAGGCAAACAATGACAGTGATTAGAGCAAAAAGGAATATTTTTTTCACAGACAGAAAGGAAGAGAAGCAAAATGTAGCCATGAGAGAATGACAAGGCCTTGAACTTCTCTCAAATGATACCTCTCTGGTAATCAAAATGGCAGATAAAGGAGAAATACGGCCATTATGGACAAACAAGACTATATGAAAGGCGCCTACTGCTAGGTAATGGATACAAAGAGTTACAAGTTATTAAAAGTAAATCCCAAAAATAGAATGAGCTCCCACTCAAGTGACTGTTTTACAGACTCAGAGGGTAGATCAGTGCTGATCAATGTGCTGGCTGGCAAGACAGCCTTGCTGATTACGTGCCCAACACAGACTACCCCGAATTCTTTCAGTACCTGTCAGTAGCAATGGCTTGAACCAAGATTGACTTAGTCCTGTTAGGTGGTGACCTTAATTTAGCATACAATCCGGTAATATACTCTTGTGGGCCACACCAATTGTATCTTGCAGGATATAGTAGACACTTATCATTTGGCAGATGGATAGCGTGCTCACACTGCCCAAGACACAGACTATACTTTCTATTCAGACCCCAATGATGTCTGAACCTGTATAGATTATTGGTTTGTTTCCCGGGGACCGCTTCTGTGACTAAATGACATAACACATCTCTTTCATACCCTTTTAGATCACACCCCTGTTAAACTGCTATTAAACATCTCATAATCTGGAGGGTCGAGTAGACAATGACGTTTCCCAGACACAGACAATGTGTTACAGAATGTTGTTTTTTGGACCAAACTGCAAAATGCTATTAATGAATATTCCGTACTGAGCACTGGGTCTACTTCTACACACGCACCCATTTGGAAGGCCTTCAATGCCTATGTTCAAGGAATATGCTTTGCCAAGCATGAAGGTATCCTCAAATCCATTTGAAATGACCTAGCCTGGTTAGAGCAGGAGCTGCTTACTCTTGATTGAGAATCTGTGGGGCAGGGACAAGAATCTCCTTTTATTCACATATTGGAGCGATTGGATGAGTTCCATGAATTGGCCAACCACAAGGTAGCCTAACTCAGAAAATGTGCCTAGGTTCATAGGTATGCCGAGGGGTAGAGACTGAGTGTACACTAGCAAGGCTGCTTCGTCCCAACTCTCATAATACTTATATCATGGAACTTTATACAGACACACATATGATTCTGACGGATACTTAGGGTGTACCCTAAAGCTTTCTAACATATTATATGTGTCTGTATACCATGTGCCTAATGGAGGACCCTAACACGATTGAGTCCTACTTAGCAGGAGTGGCTAGAGCCTGGCTGACAGATGACCAACAACAGTTTGTGGCTGCTCCCATTTCAAAAGAAGAGATACTTCAGGTGATTGATGCCTTGGATGGCCTTATGGGCTGTCTATATAAGGCCCACAAATACATGTTCATTCTGCATCTGCTGCAGGTATGGGCGGAGTGTCTCGAAACTGGTATACTATCACACACCATGAGTGAAGCAGCAATCAATCTGCTCCTTAAGCCTAGCAAAAACCTCCAATTATGCATCCCACTTATCTCCATCCTTACTAAACCTAGATAATAAGATACTGGCCAAAGTCATTGCAACACTGCAATCCCTGCTGATAAAGCAAATCAGCTCCTCCGCCCACACAGGTTTATGCCACCACACTAAACCTTCACACTATTTTTGTGGCTTTGAATGATATCTCTCCAACCCTTTCAGCAGTGGTTGCCATCTTTGATGCTGAAACGTCATTCAGCTTGTTGGGATGGCCATTCTTGAGGATGACTTTGGCTGAACTGGAAATCCCTTGCCCATTCCTGGACCTTATTATCCTTTTAATACTCCCCTCCTACGGCCCAGATTCAGGTGATTTGTTCACTCACAAGCCCGTTTTTAATCTCTAGAAGAACTCAACAAGGTTACCCCTCATCTCCCTTACTTTTTATTATTGCAATGACACTCTGGTACTTCAACTTCAAGATCATCACATACATCAAGGTTTGGGATTTCGTAGCAGTCCCCTGTTGGTATCAGTATGCGCAGATGGCCTGCTATTTGTTCAGTGATCCGGCTATCCATTTATCTCCCTTTTTTGTGAAATTATCCGGTTCTACAGTCTGCCAGGCTTTCCATAAACTGGAATAAATCAGAGCTCCTTCCCCACACCAACGCCACAGTGCTTTGTGAACTGGATTACCCCTGCATATGGTGCGATGACTCTCCCAAGACTCTGGGTATCATCCTAAATTGAGGGAAGGGGATGATGATCCATCTAAATTATTGCCTGGCAACTGATAGGCTTTCCACAGACGTTGTGCAATGGATTAAGTTGCTGCTGTCCATGGCTGGGAGTACTGCCATCATTAAAATGGTAGTTTTCTGTGGTTTTTGACCCAGTTTTTGAACATCCCTATCCTCCTTAGTAAGAGGATTTGTTAGGCCCAGGCATAGAACTATGCTCCGCTGGTGGAGTTTGCGGAATTCAGGTTCTCTGTGCTACGCCGAAAATAGCAAAGTTGCCTAATTCCACAATCTGGCTCAGAGTGGAGTTTGCTCACATGCACAAGATTGGGTTTGGTGCTCTCTTGCGAGTGCCACAATACGTTAGGGCAGCTAGTGAGCAGGCATGAGACTTTGGCCCTCATTATGACATTGGCAGTAAGTCCCACTTACCGCCACGCTGATTGCTACCAACTTACTGCCGCCGCAGCAGATATCCGTTCACCATATTATGACAAACATACCCGAGTCCATCAGTATTCAGCCACATACACAAATCCGCCACACCAAAGGTCAGTGATAAACCGGCGGTGTCAAAACCCACACCATTACCCCAACAGAACTACAGCCATCACATTATGGCCCACGAATCACCACGGTGGACATTCAAGAGTGGTAAACCATAGGTGGTACATACCGCCGCACTCAAAATGGACACACACAAACAAAACAACACTCCATTGGACAATTCAAACAGCACACACCTGACACCTATACCCACCCCACACCCACACCACTATAAAACACACACCCACATTACCAACAACCCTTTACCATTCCAAACCATTGGCACCAGAGAGACATCAAGACCACTGAAACAACCAGAGTCACACACTATACACACCTATATACCACTCACGCACCCCACAGCACACACCCTAACACTTTACCCAATACACCCTCACCTACACACCTCACAGAACACCCCATGGCACCTCAAAGACACCCCCGCTTCACAGAGGAGGAGCTAAGGGTCATGGTGGAGGAAATCATCAGGGTAGAGCCACAGCTATTTGGCGCACAGGTGCAGCAGATATCGATAGCTAGGAAGATGGAGCTATGGCAGAGAATCGTGGACAGGATCAACGGCGTGGGACAGCACCCAAGAACTAGGGATGACATCAGGAAGAGGTGGAATGACCTATGGGGGAAGGTACGTTCCATTGTAGCAGTATGGGAGGAGCAAGTCTTGGCAATCCTGCATCCTGAGGGCCTGGCCGGAGGAGGACTGGACTCTGGTAAGTCAACTCTCTACTTCTATCACCTCTCTACCTGCATGCCATTACATACCCCTACCCTCACCCTCACTCTCATCACTCCACTACTTCCCACACACCCCACCATCACATCCCACCCATCCCAATGCCAAGCCCTTCATGCTCTACCAATGCATGGACACCACTCACTCCATGCATAAACACTAAAGCATGCACACCATAGAGAACTAACAATCCCACCATGCACCAACAAACACAAGTGAAAGCTACCAGGGCAGATCCAACCAAAGAGGGCTAACCCCAGATGCACAATATGTCAGACACAGAAACAATAACACATCATTTACATCCCCACAGGTATCCCAACCAATGTCACCGGAGAGGAGGTGCCAGCAACATCCAGCCCCCCAACTGAAGAGGCCCACAGTGATGACAACAACTCTGGTCTTCAGGATCTGGATGACCAACCTGGCCCATCAGGGACCTCTGGACAGCTGGTTACCCAGGACCAGTCACATACCACCACAGAGCCTCCCTCATCAGGAAACACCACCACAGCACCCAGGACACATCAATCAGCAGTGTGTCCACCTCTACATGGACCTCAGACCATACCTCATACCCAAGACAATCAGGGACCTGGGGTCAGTGGCAGTGGGCACATGGTTCAGGGGACAGTGGCACAGGCCAACAGGAACACTGGGAGGACTGCTGTGCTCCAGTGGGAGGACAGGCCCAGGGAACCAACTCTCCAGGAGGCACCTGCAGAGATCCTGGGAACATATAAACATTCCTAGGACACGATGGTCTAGATCCTGGACAACGTGCAGGAGAACAGGCGGCAGCATGAGGGACAGTACCAGGGGATAAGAGAGGACTCGCAGGCCATCAACAACGCCCTGATCTCCATAGCAAGAGTGCTGGCTGACATGGCCAATATAATGAGGGAGGAAGTCACACACCAGCGGGTCCCTGCCACTAGCCAGACACCTGAACAGCTATCCACCTTTGCTGCCGCTAGTGGCCAGGAGGCCTGCCACAGGACTCACAGGCCACCAGCACCCCTCCCCATGCAGAAGGAGAACACCACGCAAACGTTACCTGCGATCCAGACAGAAGCCAAAGACACTTGCCAAGGCCCTGCCAGGAAGTTAGACTCTTCTGATTGTCACCCTTGTGTCCCAATCAGTCACCCTGTCCACCTTGAACTGCCATTGCTCCACTTCCTATGTCCCCTTGGACAATGCACCTGTGCTACAAATAGACTGGAACAATACCCTGGACTTTCCTCCATCATCACCCCAGCCCATTGCACTTGCCCCTCTATATTTTTAGCACTGTCTGGAGTATGTCATAGTTTCAATTATGTATTCTTTGAAACATGTACAAACTTTGGAATTCAACTGTACAGAAAATGAGCATAGATTAATGACCTGTAGCTGGCTGCAGTGATCACACCATGAGTGTATGACAGGTCACCAACATCTGCAAAATGAATTGCCAGAGGGTACAGTGAGTGGGCATAGAAGTGGGAAATAACAGCATGCCAGTGCCACAGAAATGCAAAGAAATGTAAATGAAATGTGAAGTAACACTGTTTTATCTGTGTGTCACTGGAAGTATTGTCTGATCACTGATATCCTTATCGTCATCCTCTGCCTCCTTATACTCACTGTCCACAGGGTCCACTGCTGGCACACTGGCATATCCAGCCTCCTCATCCTGCAGAAAAGGCACATGGCAACTCAAGGAAAGGCTGTGCAACATGCAGCATGCTACTACTATCTGGAAGACTTTCTTGTTAGATGGAGGCACCAACGCCTGGCCTTTAGGAGACCAAAGGTCCTTTCTATTATCCTTCTGGTTCGCCCATGTACCTCATCGTTCTTCTGCCCTTGTCCTGGCATTCCTCACAGGGGTCAACAGCCAGGAAAGGTTCTTGTAACCAGAGTCACCTGCAAATTTTGAGGGACAACATTCAGTCACACACTATCCCATTTGGCCCACACCATACCCACACACCAACATATACTGGGTGGGAACCAGGGCTCACATATTAGCAACACCCTGTGCCTCTGTAGTTGGCCCATCACATTTGGGATGCTGCTATTCCTCAGGACAAAGGCATCATGCACCGACCCAGGATACTTAGCACTGACGTGGGAGATGTACTGGTCCGCCAAGCACACCATATCTATATTCATAGAGTGGCAGCTCTTATGACTTCTGAAAACCAGTTCATTCTGACAGAGGCACACATGCAATATGTGTTCCATCAATCGCCCCAATGTTGTTGGGGATATGTCCCATTGCATAGAACTCGGCCTTCACTGTGGCCAAATCCTCAACCTGGGGAAATATCATGTAGCTGCAAATGTGGTTAATCAGGGCAGACAACACTCTTGTTAGCACTATTGAGAACATTGGCTGTGACATTCCTTCTGCCAAGCCCACTGTCACTTGGAAATAACCAGTTGTCAGGAAATGGAGCACTGATGTAACTTGCACAAGAGGGGGTATCATAGTGGGGTGACGGATAGCAGATATCAAGTCAGGCTCCAATTGGGCACACAGCTCTGTGATTTTGGCCCAGTCAAGTCTATAGGTGAGGATAATGTGCCTGTCCTTCATTGTTGCCAAGTCCACCAGGGCTCTGCACACGGGGCTATGCCTCCATCTTCTATTCATCCGCAGTGATAGCAATCTATAGGGCAAAAGATTGAGGAGCCGCTCACAAACTGAACAATGGAGATGCAACATAACTTTGCATGCTATTGACTTGTAATGGGTAAGTGTTTTTTATCCAGTATGTCCTAATTTCACCAGTGACGCAGCAAGTTTCCAGGGCCTGCCCCCCCCCCGAAATAGCATCAACCTGTCCTGTGTGGAGGAACAGGTGGAAGTGACGTAATTCCGCTGATGTTGTGCACTGTTGCGGGAGGCTGTCGGGAACCACTGTGCAACTCCTCGTTGGTTAACATTGGGCCCTATGGGGTACAGTGGCCAATGGTGATCTATGCCGGTGGTGACGGTATGCACCACTGCGGACGTGACCACCATTTTCCATCTCATCCCTCACTTGCTACATGATCTTCAACAGGAGAGGGCCTACACTGAATGTGCTGCTGTGACCTGTGTCTGGAACCTACCATGGCCCATGTGACTGGAGAAAGGGCCCCACCTTCACTTCGGAGGAATTGGAGAGACTGGTGGATGGGGTCCTACCCCAGTACAGACTGCTGTATGGGCCTCTAGACCTACAGGTGAGTACACTGTGAGCACGATGCATGTGACATGAATTCATGGAGTGGTGTGTGTGAAGGTCTCATGTAAGAGGGGTGGGTGGATGTCCTCTGGCAGCGTATTGGTTGTGTGCAGGGCCATGTGTGTGTAAATGATGATGTGAAGGGGCATGGTGGGTCATAGGTGTAACATTCAGGACTGTTTGACTAATTCCATTTTCCTGTGTGTATTGCCTATGCAGGTCAGCGCCCATCAAAAGAAGGGTATATGGCGTGTCATTGCCAAGGATGTGCGAACCCTGGGGGGCTACAGCAGACGGAATACCCACTGTGGGAACCGGTGAGAGAACCTGAGATGACGGAGGCCCAGCTGGGGATGGCCTCCCAATGAGGAAGGGGTGCCTGTGGAACCATGACCCCCCCTGATGGCTTGCATACTGGCAGGGGCCTATCCTGACCTGGATGGGCACTTGAGCGCATCACAGCAGTCACAAGGGGGTGAGTACAGTGCCCATCATTACAACTTACGCATGGTAGGGTGGTATCCGGGTGGGGGATGTGTGTCAGTGGGTGCCCCTAGGCAGGCCTGACATTGCAGCGTAGGTCCCCTTGTGGCTGGGGTTCAGAAGGGAAAATCTTGCAACCTAGCTCGTAGGCATCCACTACTGGTCAGGGCTGCATGGGTCACAGGTGTGCTGCATTTGGTGGTGTGTGCCCTTCCCCATGCCTTGGCTGCTAACTATTTCTCTGGCAGTGCTATGGCATATTGCATAGGGCTGTTCTGTGTGTGTGAGGGTGCTCTGTACGTCAACGGTGGTGTTGGTGCAGCCATTGTGCATCATTTGTCTCTCCCACCCTTTTTGTTTTGTCGCCCTGCCTTATGTGCATTAGCATCATCTGGCGGAGGAGCAGAGGCACCGGCGATGGAGGGAGCTGCATCCCACAGGACCCAGGAGGCAGAGTCCACTGACGGTGAGGGCACCAGTGGGACAGAGGGTGAGGGGAGTACCACATGGAGACTGGAGGGGACAGTTCTGACACAGACACCTCCTCCAATGGTGGTGGCGGACACCTCTGTGACCACCATAGCTTCAGGTGCAGCCACCACCCTGTACCAGCACCGCCCTCCCAGCAACTCCTCATTTTGTTGCCCGTGCCCGCTCACTCCTTCACCCCAGGCACCTGCTGCCCTGAGTGAGGAGGCTATTGACCTCCTGAGATCCATCTCTGTAGGGCAGTCAATCATTGTGAATGCCATCCAGGGGCAGGCAGCCCGGATGGAACAGACTAATGTATTCTTGGAGAGCATTCACACTTGCTTGGCGGCCCAACAGAGATCAATCCAGGCTCTGGCCTCTTCTCTGATGGCAGCCATTGTCCCTGTTTCCACCCTCCCCCTCCAATTGCTTCTCCCCAGTCCCATTCCCCTCAACCCCAACCCATCCCAAGCACACAGGCAGACGAGCATACACACATGACAACACACAAGAGTGCTACAGGCAAACACAAGCACCACACATCATCCCACAAGCACTCACACCAACATCTTCTTTTTTTTTTTTTTTTTTTTTTATTATCAGGAAAAGAAACATCAATACACAACAAGATACTTTGTCACTTTCAGAAAATGAAACAAAAAGAAAAATCAGCCAAACTTATCTAAGAAATAATTTCCCCAGATCAGAGAGAACTTTTTAACACTACCTATTCTGCTAGCATATCTCATCTCCTGAAGTCTAACTTGCACCATCCTATTATACCACTCTTGACTAGTAGGAGACAATTCAGAACGCCAATTTCTCAGCAAAACTGACCTAGCAACCGCAGCGGCTATAAAAACGAGCTTCTCCCATCTTGAAGAAAGTCTTGCCTCGGGGTCGTAGCCCAAGCTCATTAACCGAATGCTGGGAGATATGGATACCAACGCAATAGTTGTTAAAATTGCAAAAACACCCTCCCAATATCCCTGTATACATGGGCATGTCGCAATCGTATGGATCCAACCTACCGCTCCTACTTCCTTGCAGCGAAAACACACATTAGGATAGCCAGTCCCCATATGAGATAGGGCTTGCGGGGTTCGATACAATAACCATTTACTAAAAAATATCATTCGATGCCAGTTAGCCCCTCGTAGCACGGAGAAATTCAGGTGATTAATAGTTTCCCAGTAGTCACCTGAGACCTCTATGCCCTCCTGACTAGCCCATTTCATCTGAGCTCTTATCCCAAGATCCACTTTGACCCTTTCTGCCAAGAGCCTTCTCCATGACCCTGCATTCCCTATCCGCGAAGGTCCAACTAATTCTGTTACCAATGGTTGGGCATTAATGATGGAATTAACATCTAAATCCCTTAAAACATGTAACAAAATATTATAAGATCCGACCAGCAAAAAATCATTGTTGACAGTAATCAGGATATTCAATGGGGCTTCCTAGTTGTCCTCAGCACGAAAATCTCCAATCTTACTAAATCCAGCGAGCTCCCACCTCTTTACCAAGTCTTCATTAAGCTGAGTCCCAGAGTGTAGAAAAATCTGTGAAAGTGGGGTGTCAAAATGTACAAAAGGGGATTGAATATTTTCTAAAAAAATCTAATCTTTTCTTGAAAAACCATTTAAGAATTTTATAAGGAACTTTTTTAGGCGATTTCGTCAAGAGGGCTGGGTTCCGGATATTATGCTCCCTACATATTAATACCCGAAAATCAATAAAAAACTTGGAGCCCGCGGAGTAATCCAATTTAAAACTAGCATAATAATGTGCAACAAATGCATAATAATAATCTTTGAAATTTGGCAAGGCCAGTCCCCCCTTCTCCTTGTCGGTGTACAGTATACTTAAAGCGGCTTGAGCCTTTCGGTTCTGCCAAATAAATGAACAAAATAGGGATTCCAGTTTTTTTAAAAAAAGTTGCTTTAGAACACACGGAATAGCCGCAAACCAGAAATTGAAAAGTGGTAAAATTGACATTTTGATTAACGCGATGCGGCCTAATATAGAGAGAGGGAGAGGCCTCCAACGAGTCAGCAGAGCCTGAGTTCTCTGAAGTAAAGGAGCAAAATTCAACTCGTATAGATCTCTTATATTGGACGAGAAATAAACCCCCAAATATCTTTTTGTATTGGGATTTACACATTCTCTTAATTCAGGAAGAAGACAACTAGGAGAGGTACCACAAAGAATAATGTCAGTCTTGCTCCTATTAATCTTATAGCCACCGATTTGCTGAAATTCATTAAATAGATTGAAGGCCGCTTCCTGAGAAGAATGTTTTATGTCTAAGAACAAAATTATATCGTCTGCATAAAGCTTGATCTTTCCCATTGATTTTTTTAACGGGGGTTGAATCTGACTATGTTGCCTAATTTTAATGGTGAGTGGTTCAATAAAAAGGGCAAATAAAATAGGGGATAACGGGCACCCTTGTCTAGTCCCACGTTGTATTTGAAGTTGTCCGACACACTTCGAGTTTATAATAATATTGGCCTCAGAGTTTGAGTACAACCTTTGAATTAATGTAATAACTTGAGTAGGTACGTTATTGCTAGATAAAATTAAGAAACGCGTGTACCAAACAACCAAATCAAATGCTTTTTCCGCATCCAGCAGAAGAATAATGGCAGGGACTTTATTAGTAGTGAAATAATCGAGAGCCTCAGCTAAATAGTGTGTGTTTGTAGCCAGTTGTCGGCCAGCCACAAAACCATTTTGATCGGAATGCACCAATTTATTGATTACCCCATTAAGCCTATTAGCCAGTAATTTTGTCATTATTTTATAGTCTGAGTTTAACAACGAAATTGGACGGTATGCATTTGGATCCTCCCTAGCTTTATTTTTCTTAGGGAAACTAACCACGTTCCCTGAATGCCAGGTTTTGGGGATCTGTTCGCCCCGTAGCAGGCCATTTAATAGGGCCAAGAACTCCTCAGCGAATGCATTTATAAAGGTCTTTTAGAACTCAGCCGGGAAGCTGTCTGGTCCACAGGTTTTCCCTGTGGGAAGGTTCCTAACGACATCTAGAAGTTCTGGCTTTGTAAATGGTTGAGACAATCCGACACAGTCTTCATCTGAAAGGCGAGGGATATCAAGGTCCATCAGGAACTTCTCAATAGTCCTGGGATCTATAGCTGAAACATCACTATAGATTTGTCTATAATGTTCCAACATAATTTTATCAAGGTCTCCGGGGTCAGTATGCCCAACCCCGGTGACCAGGCATCTTAAAGCGTGTATGACATTGCCAGCAATACGATCTCGAGCTTGCCATGCCAAGAATTTTCCTGTAAAATTACTTTCTTCGTAAATCTTCTGTTTATAGGACCCATGTTCTATATCAACCTTCTTTAAAAAAAATCCCGCCAACGCTTTCTTGGCAGCTTCGAAGGCCTGCCTACTAGTATCCGAAGGGGCATGCAAATGGGTAACTAAACACTTTTGAACTACATCTTCCAATACCGCAGTTTGTTGTTTCAGAACCCGTTTATCAGCTACCTCTTTGACATTTACCCAGCCCCTAAAATAGGCCTTAAATGCATCCCAGACTATCGCTGTGGTTGAGGACCCCTGATTGCGTTGAAAGAAATCCCTTATTTCGGCCTGTGAGGTCTGTATCCACCCCTCCTCCGACAAAAGGCGGAGATTAAAAATCCACCTTGTAGTCCGGGGTATATAAACTGTAGAATGGAGAGAGACTTCCAGCAGCAAAGAGGCTTGGTCTGAAAGGCCAGAATGCTGGACCGATTGAGATCGATAGCACAATGTTTCTGAAATCAAAAATAAATCTATGCTCGAGGAGCTTTTATACCGCGAGGAGATGCAAGTATATTCCCTCGCACCGGGGGTGTTTGTCCTCCAGGGATCGCATAGCGCCAAAACCTTAACATAATCTCGAAAGATCTTTGCTACTTTAGGTTTGTGCTGTCTCTTACCTTTTATGGTAGTGTCTAAAAATGGGTCCTGGAGAAAGTTGAAGTCCTCTCCAACAATAATTTTCCCTGTCAGTTGCAAAAGGGAGTGAAACAAGCCTATATAAGGGGCTGGATCGTCTGTCAGAGGAGCATAAAAACTAACAAAAATAAATCTCTCCTTAGCGACTAAACACTGAACCCAGCACCAACGCCCCTCAGTGTCAGAAAGAAAGTCCAATGGTTGTGCATTCAGGGCTTTAGCTAGAAAGACTGCCACTCCTCTATGAGCCGCTGAAGCTGCTACAACCCCTTTAAAATCAGCTATATTTTTTGAACATTTGAAAGCCCAAAACTTTATTAAGTGGAATATGGGTTTCCTGAAGAAATATAACTGAGGGACTAAGAGCAGATACCCTCTCTTCAATAGCGTACCTTTTCCTATGATTATTTAATCCATTAACATTCCAGGATAGTAATCTTAATGGTAAAAAAGATTTTGTAATTTTATTACACCTTGAGTTAGTCTGCCTATGGCCCCCCCTGATCTGGAGTTAGATACACTATCCAATCCTAACAATCCTTTGCAGTGACAAAAACAGATCCTGATATCCATACCTCTTCCCCCTCTCCTCCCAGCCCCCACTTCCTCCCCTTCAGTGGCCCACACCTGGAGCCCTCCCGCCCGGACAGCCCGTGGCCACATCCCTCCCCCACCCGCTGACCCAATTCTTCCCTAACGTGGTGCCTTGTCATAGAACCCTAGTCCAAAGCCTAGAGAGAGAAAATTAGAATAGCCTGATCATGCGCTGTGGCATGAAAGAAAAAAAAAAAAAGAAGGGGGGGAGAGTCCTATTCTCTTACAGTATTACTACCCTCATTTCTCAGTATCCAATATATCACCTTGTAGTCTTTATTGGGTTCTTCCCCCCTCTGCCCCAACCCCACCACCCCTTACTCGTCCCACTTGCTCAGAGTTCTGAATTGCATGCAACAAGGATTTAGCAGCGTCAAGTGTATGGATAAAATTCGAATGACCCTGAAAAACACCTTCCATATACAGACACATCAACATCCACTATTTCCACTGTCTCCTTCTCCACCTGCCTCCTAGTTCTTTCTATACTCATACCTGCATGCCCTACATCATCATCCACTACCAGCATCACCACACAATGCAGAACACACACCTCACTGGCAGACACCTCCACAACATCCATGCACTTGTCCCCTGTGTCCTCTCCCAGTGTGTTGTCGCGTAGGCTCTCATTATCCTAATGAGACTACTGGATTTTGATCAGCAAGATCGTCCACAGTGTGGGGGACTGAGTCTGATCCATGGTGGATGACACTTGTCACTCCAAATCCGGGTTTTGCTCCGGCTAACTAGCAGTGCCTCATCTCTCCCGAATGGTAGAGACAATTGGGCAGCCGAGCGCATGACCTATCGGTACTTCTCAGGGAAGTCGTGGTCACTCAGGTCACAACCGGTTCTCTCATACACAGTGCGGTTTCATATATAAATGACAATAAAGGCAGTATAAGTTTTAAAGATTAGTTTAATAAAATGACTGCATTTTGGATAGCAAAGCATGAGCTGCAATAACCAGAACTACACAACACAGTAATATTAAAATAGTGACAATGAGAGTGAAACACAAGAATAAGGCTATCATAGTGCAGCTAGAATCGAAGGATTATTCCCTCTCTAAATTATATTTCGAGCACAGCATGTTAAGCTCTAAGCCTGCCTTTCAGGTTCCCCCGGGAGGACATCAACCCTCATACCTGAGCAAAGGCCTGTAATCTGCGTCAGCATCTGCAGCGGGGCATTCAGCATAGAGTTGTGGTTCCCTGGCTGGAATCTCCCTCTTGACGTGTACTAGGACTAGAAAGTGTTTTTATAACTAATACAGCAGATGTTCTAAGAAAATGTCCCTACGTAAGGATGTGTATTTTCTACGAATGTTGGAGACTAAACTTCTACCACGTTTACCGGCAATATACCAGACTGTAGCCTTGACTGAAGCATAGGGCGATCAATAATGCATTGTTTGAGAACACAGTGCGGAACTAAGCTAAACAGTTTGATAGAAGAAATTAAAACAAGTCCGTAAAACTGGTTATTGTAAAATAACGGTGCGAAGCTGAATAAAATATATCTAGGTCAAGGTGCACAGCGGCCTAGTATATTAAACTAAGGTGCATGGACCTATACTTAAAATGGCTACACAACAGTGTCTGCCCCCCCTTCTAAAGTACACAAACGCAAGCACTCAGACACCCAACAGCCATCCACCTCACAACAGCATCCAGCCCATGCACCTGCACCCAAAATCAGCAGACAGACAACTCCAACAAACACTCCCTCTTCCTCCACTCCCATTCCTTCTCCCTCTTCCCACCTGAATGTCCCTAAAAACCTTTCCTGTCCACCATTGACCTCTTCCCTACCCCTCCTCCCTTTCCTGCATGTATGGGTAGGGTAAGAAGAACCCAGCCAAGCACCTCAGCCACCCAGTCCACGGGCCCAGTCGTCAACACACCCACAAATGGTGGAAAAGGATCCAGGCCACATTTCCTGAAGGTGAATGAGCCTGCACCAGGCAGCCTCAAGGAAAAGGAGCCTGCCCCAGATTCCAGAAAGCGCAAGGAGCCTGCCCCAGCAGGCAAGAAGGGAAAGGAGCCTGCCCCAGCTGCCAGGAAGACAAAGGAGTCTGCAGCAGCTGCTAAGAAGGGAAGGGAGTCTGCCCCAGCTGCCAGGAAGAGCAAGGAGGCTGCACTACCAGGCAGGAAGATCAAGGGGCCTGGGACAGCAAGTGTGACAGAGCCCCCACCACCAACCATGGTTGTGCAGCCGTCCGAGGTTGCAGGCAATCGGCAGGAGCCTCCGCCAACCAGCAGCACCACCACCTCCAGTGAACAGCCATCTGAGGTTGCAGGGTATGGGCAGGAGCCTCCCCCCCGCCAGCAGCACCACCACCTCCAATTAGAAGCTGTCCGAGGTTGCAGGGGATGGGCAGGAGCCCTCCCTCCACCGAGCAGCACCACCATCTCCTCTGAGCAGCAGTCCAAGGTTGCAGGGGATGGGCAGAAGCCTCCCCCCAGCAGCATCACCACTTCCAATGAGCAGCCATCCGAGGTTGCAGGGGATGGGCAGGAGCCTCCCCCTACTAGCAGCACCACCACCTCCACTGAGCTGCTGTCACCGCCGGCGAACGGGATGTAATCCTGACTCCAAGGGCTGCTGTGCGGCCTGCCCCCTGCAAATCCAGTGGGTATGACACCCACCTGAGAGACTGTGGCCTTGCACTCCCTAGCATCAAGAGCACAGGGCACAATGCCCCCTCCAGAACCAGTGGGTAAAACACCCACATAACCAAGACTCCCCAGGATCATGAGCACAGGGCACAAGGCCCCCTCCAGAATCAGTGGGTACGACACCCACATATCCAAGACTCCTAAGGATCAAGACCACAGGGCATGAGGCTCCCTCCACAACTAGTGGGTAAGACACCCACATACACAAGACTCCCCAGGATCAAGAGCAAAGGGCATGAGACGCCCCCACAACCAGTGGGTAAGACACCCAAATACCCAAGACTCCCCAGGATCAAGAGCACAGGGCAAGTTGCCCCCTCCAGAACCAGTGGGCAAGTCACCCACTTGAGAGATTGTGGACTTGCACTCCCCAGGACCAACCACAGGGCATGTTGCCCCCTCCAGAACCAGTGGTCTGGTTCCATCTCCCGGCTGAGGAATCCCCCCATCCCCCATCCCCCATCCCCCTAAGGTGCCTGCCTATTTACCAGCTGATGCCCCTGCAGTTTTCTCTCCATGTTGATGCAGGTGACAAATGTGGCCTTGCACTTTGGCGGGTGGCCATGTGGCCTACGAACATTGTGGACTGGGCTGTGTCCCTTTTTCTTTACATATAGTATATATCTATTATCTTTCCTAACTTATTTTTCTTGGTGTGTTGCTCTCATTAGATTAACTTTTCACAATTGTTTTGTCCTTGCATTATTCATCTGAGTTATGGGGTAAAAATGTTTTAGTAATGCAGCTGCCTGTGTGTATGATGTTACAGGAGTGTGTCTTGTGTGTGTGTGTGTGTCACTGTCATTTTCCTCCCCCCTCCCTTGTGTGCTAGGGGGCTGTACTCACCGTCATTGTCTTCACAGGAGTTGGTGTTCGTGGTGGAGCAGCACAAAGAAGATCATAGGGAAGACTTGCAGTTCGGGCTTCATGGCGGCGTTGTTGTTCCCTGTGTCTCCAATGGTGAGTCCTTTCAATTCTGTGCAGTGTTTCCACCAGGCTTTTGATTTCGTTGGTACCACCCCAGAAAAGGTGGTGGATTGCAGTGTCTTAATATGGTGGGCAGAACATTGACTTCCCCCTGGCTGTAGACGGCTGCCACCATGGTGGTTATTGTTTCCGCCCTGGCAGTCGGTGTGGTACATTGGTTGTCTATCGGAGAACTTTCCGCCATGGTCATAATTTGTCAGTAGTTACCGCCACCCTGTTGGTGGTATTAACGCCACTTTAACACCAACTGCCAGGGTTGTAATGAGGGCCTTTGTGTTCGCTCGCACTGTTTCTGGCCACACGTTTACCAACTTTGCTTCTGGCCATGACGGTGACCAAAACAGTCCTGCTTGTGCGCGCAAATGCATAGAGTAGATTTTCTATCTGAGCTGCATGTAAATCTAGTCAAAAAGAGGTGTTTGTGTGGAATTGCTCCTCCAGTGCACCCTTCAAGTTGTTTTTTAATGTGAGAATCCTTTTTTCTTTTGTTTTCAAACATGAAGGACGTGCCTCACAGAATCCAACTTCCTGCTCCTGCCCAGCAGGTTCCTCCCAGTGCTTTGCCATCACCTGGTCACTTTTCACTTGGATATTGATGTGAAAGGATCACTCTCTTTGTCCCCTGGAAATACCTTTGGATTTAAGGACTTTGGGCTTAATTTTGAGTATGGCGGTCGGACAGGCAGAACGCCATGTTTGTGATCCTGAAAAGACTGCCACGTCAGTGGTCCCCCAGTGTGAGAAAAGGCCTTTTTTTGACATGGTTAGCCCCCACGTTTTGCCTGGTATATGATGTAGCCTAGAAGTTGTTAGTGCCCTTGGCCCCTGCTAACCAGGTTCCCTGGTTCAGAACTCTTTCCCTAACACTGCTGTGATGCATTGGCACATTTTATATGCCCTCATAAGTCCATATTAAATGGAACTTAAGTACCAAGGGCAGGAGGTACTGAGGAGAGGCCCCTGAGGGCAGCAGCACTGATTAAGCCACCCTCTAGGGTCCTGCATTCAGGTTTACCCAGCACTGTCATGGCAGGCTGAGTGCTCTGGTACAAAAATAAAACACAATTTCAATATGACACTCTACCTGTGTGCCCTGTCCATTATACACTGCATACACTATGGATAAGATACCCCTCTGGCAGGCCTTCCAACCTAAAGGCAGGGTGCACTACACTGTATGTGATGGCATACCTGCATGAGCAATATGCCCTCACTGCGCCCTTGTCACACCTGGGACATAGTGGGTAAACAGAACAGCCATTTTAGTACATTTGCTAGACACTGATCAATACGACTTTTGCAGCTACATGATGGCCACTCTGAACCCGGGGTTTTTTGGTATCAAACAACTTAGAATGATAAATCCAAACTAGTACCAATATTGGATTTATTAACAAAGGTAACCATTGGTCACCTTAGAGGTGCCCTTTGCAAAAGTAAACCACCTTGACGTTGTTGCTGACTGGTCCTATCCAGCCTGCACCTCCAGACACCAATCCACAACCTTGGGGTGAGAGATCCCTCTCTCTGGGTTGTAGAACTAAGCCCCTCCTGGGTGGAGGTGCTAACACCCGCTTCTTCGGGAATGTGCAGTACCCTGATGGCAAGCTTCAAAGGACTACAGCCTTTGAAACGTAACGCCCAGGCCTGCTGCTAGCAGCAGATGGCTGCCATGTTGCAAACTCCACTTTTGGTTGGAGCAACAGTGGGAAATTCATACAAAGGACAGGAGGAGTGGCCCCATCTGCCATGAACCACACTTAAGATGTTTGCTGTGGGGTGGACCCTCCATTTAATTTTCCTCCATCTTGAATGGAAGGAAAATAGCCAATTAAGTGTAGGGTAGTGCCCCTGCCCACAGGAAGTGGTCACTTAGTGGGTGTAGCCACCCTAAAGTAGATGATCCATTGATCACTACCAGGTTCCCCTAAAACAGCCACTAAATACAGTATCAAGTGGACAAAGAAATTTGATTTGACGGGCAGAAGACCTGCAACAAGAAGCCCTGTAGGCATGAGACCTGTGGACCTGTTGTACAAAGAAAAGGTGCCAAACCCTGCCTGCCGCACTCAGGACCCAATAATCACAGCTGAGGAACATCTGGATAACTGGAAACACTCTAAGAAACCCTAGACAGCTTCCAGGTTTTGCAAATTGCCAGAGAACTCCCTCCAGAGTGGAGGTTCCATTCTAAACCTACAAGGAACCAACAAGCCAGTGTTCGGTTGCTAACTCTGGAACCGGACGCTGCTGCTAGACCATGCTCTATGCCAAACACCATCAGGGCAAATCCTGTCAGTGTACCAAGTTTAGTGGCACCGCACCCTCTAGCAGCATAACCATGCCAATGCCCTTGGTATTGGTCACCTAACTTCGGACACCAAGAACAACAGCCCACCTGGGACTGAAAAAGGACCAAGAGGAAGCCACATTCAAGGGATTTCAGAAACAACTCTGACCTCCCACCAGAGTGCCCCTGTTGTCCTGCAACTGACCCTTGACCCAGCTTACCACCTACTTCTGAGGGCATCCTTGTGCACAGCTCTTGGATCACTGATTCACTCTGCACCCAGCTGCCCTATGCCCTAAGGCTACCCCACCCTTTGGGACCTTGACACTTCAAGGGGACCCTCGGCATCCACCTTTAAACTTACCTGTGCAGTGCTTTTGTAAGAGGTCCCCAACAGTGGCCCTGCATCAGCTCCAGAGACCTTCTCCCGATGCTCCCACCTGAACCAGGAGCAGCCCGAACTTCCCCAGCTGGCACAGTGTGCCCGCTGATGACCACGACCAACCTGCAAAAGAAGAACTTGGCAAACCAACTGTATGATTTTATATGTATTTTTAAAGGTAATCCTCCATTGACTACTATAGTGCATAATTAAGCACAAAAAAATACTATTTTTATTAAACTTCAAAAAATCATATCTCGAAAAGTACTTAACCAATCTGATGATCTTGGTTTTAAAATTTATATAAAAATCTTAAGTAGTTTTATAAATTGGTCTTGAGTTATTTCTTGGAGTGTTTGCGTTGCAAGATTGATGGTGTGAGTACAACAAATGTTTTGCATTTCTCCAAGATTGGCCTAACTACTTGACTAAGCTACCTCAAAAATTAGGGCATTAGGTGATCTAGGTTTTACCCCTGTAAACCAAAGTGTGGTTGTCTGGACTCCTGCGTAGTGTGCCTAGCTTTGCACCCTACATTGCGGGCCAAATCTCTACACCCAGACCACCCTGTTAAGAGTTAAACAGGCAGGGCCACTGACTGAGAAGCAAAACAGGCAGACCACCAGTGGTGCAGTGACTTGGATAAAGACAGTCTGCCCTCCAGCGCCATCAGCGCTGTAGCCAACCACTGAGCATGTTACAATCACACATTTGCTGTGGCAGTCCTCTCAAGGGGGTCAGTCAATGGCGGTCGACTACTGCGGTTCGCAGTCAGCAAAGTAACAGACAAGTGCACATTGGATTAATTAAAAAACAACACATATGGGCCAAGTGGGCTCTCCTGCAAAGCACATGATAAAACATGCCCCTTCACAGACCACAATCCTTTCCAATTCCACACACAGCCAAACAACCACAACCAACACATATCAATATGTACATAGTTTAGGCCCCCTTATTCCACCATCCCATATAACACTCTGCACACATTTTTGTTCATTCACACCCTATTGCAGTTCTCCTGTTAAGTAAGTCCCTGTCACCCTCTTTTTTTGTCCACCATGTCACGTATAAAAAATCCCTGTTTCTCTGAATGTGAGATATTGTTGCTGATTTTGCTTTGCCAATGTTTTCGGCTACTTCTGGTATCTGCCATAGGAACTGTTATTATGAAAGTAGGGCTTTGGGAAATGTGAGTAATTGGTTAAGAGTAGACACTGTAGCTTGCCCTCCTCAAATAAACTCCTAGAAATTACTTCTGACTCCTGTCTTCAGTGAAGAAACATTACAGGAATGGTGACATGATGTCCATGGTGCTATTAAGGTGTTTTTATACCCCTGCTTTTGAGTATACTGAAGTTCTTCAAGAAGTCTACACTTTTACGCTGCAAGCCTCGCATTGTGTCTGGGCACTTATCCTAAAAGAATCCTCATCCAGGAGAGCAAGCGGGCCGGCGACCATGGTGACATAATAGACTTCATATTTCAAATTGTATGGTGAGATACCTGTGATATTTTCAGTTCACATTCAAGCACTTGCACGAGATCCTTAGCATTCTCGAGCATCTTCAAGTGATACTGCAAGAGTTGCAGAGGGTAACAAGGGGTTATCTTAAAGCTGAAAACTTTAGTGTGTTCTGGTGATGTGTTACGATTTGAAAGTGTACAGATGTGAGAAGCCAGGCTGAGGCCCTCATTATGAGTTTGGTGGTTTACGGGTAAGACCGCCATGCAAAATCCCACCACCATCCCGCCAGTGTTGGCAGTACAGTGTCTGCCAAATTATTAGTCACAAACACAAAGCTGACGAAACACCGCCAGAAATCCAACACCGCCAGTGCCACTGACAACAAAAGAGAATCTGACCCTCTGCCGGGCCCACCACACTGACACATTCCGGCAGCCATATTATGAGTTACAAGTCAGCACAGCGGAATATGCACAGCAGCAAACCATTGGCGGTGCACACAGCAGCAGGCCAGGAAATCACCGCCAATAGAAGGCAACACCAGATTGGGCAGCCCAAATACCCCACACCTAAAACACATACACACACCACACACACCTTTCACTGTACTATAATACGCACCCCCTAACACGCCCACAAACGCTTGCAAATATCACTATGAGTTAGAGATACACGACCCATGAACCACTGCACATTGAGCATTAATAACACGTTGCACGCACCCCAGCAACAATCCACCGCCTGCACTGTACCTCACACACATAGCACGCCCCCCACAACATGTCAGGCCCCAAGCACCCACGCTTCACCGACCATGAGTTGCGGGTCATAGTGGACAAGATCGTCAGGGTAGAGCCACAACTGACGGGAACACAAGTCCAGCAAACATCAATGGCCAGGAAAACAGAGTTATTGCAGAGGATAATTGACAGGGTGAACACAGTTGACAGCTACCCATGCACAAGGGAGGATATCAGGAAGAGGTGGAACGACTTCAGAGGAAAGGTCCATTCCATGGCGTCCAGGCACAACATCACCCTCAACAAGACTGGCGGTGGACGCCCACCTCCTCCCCTTGACTTGACATCCAGGGAGGAGAAGGTCTTGGACATCATGCATCCGGAGAGCCTGACTGGAATCATTGGAGGGCTTGACTCTGGTAAGGAACCAACACCCCTGAGCAATAATCTCTCCAGTCCTGCATGCCTCCCAAGCACCCACCACTCCCCATCCCATCCCATCACAAACCACAAGAATGCACCCCCCACTTTCACCCCACCGTCCTACTCTGCGTGCCACACCACCCTGCTCCCACCATCCACACAACCTCCTCAGCTACTACTCCCACAATCCATCACTACACAAGCCTATTCTGAGTCACACTCACACCTCACAATGGAACACCTGCATGGGCAACCATCCCACGGCCCACCCCGACTGCTAGCCAACACCGCCTCACTATCAATGGCAATTACAGCAATGTCAAACAGCAAACCCATGACCACATTTGAAACGACAAGCATGGCCCAAAGCCCATACACCATGCAGTGTCTGCATTGCTGCAAATGTCATTGCCATCCCTGGGTAAGACATCTACCTACTGCAAGCAGCACACCATGACACCACAATGACATATCCATGTACTAACTCTCACCCTTTCCATTCACAGCTCATCCTCCTAATGCCACCCAGCAACGGATGTCAGAGTCAGACAGCCCTCCCAGGATGAAGGCCCTAGTGGATATCTAGAGGACAACAAATTGCCAGGATCATCTGGGGCAACTGGTCAGTCCACCGTCAGCAGCTCCAACCTGGACTCCCCAGACTCACCCTCCTGTGTGGCTACAGCACCTCAGCTAGCCCCTCCTCCCCAAACAGGCCTCAAGGACCACTCAATTGGAGTTGTGCCCCACAGTACAGTGGCCTGAGTTAAGGGCTCCCGCCTCAGACAATGAAGGCCATGGTGCTACTTGGAGTGGGCACACTGTGCCAGGGGCACAGGCACCAGGGCTAGTGGGAGGGGGAACTGTGGTCCAAGGGATGGAGCAGCAACAATAGCCGACTGGCCAGGAGTCCCTCACCCATTTACTGGGTGCATACCACCAAACCCAGTACATCATGGCCCAGATCTTCGCTACCCTGTAGGAGACCCAGAGGCTACAGAGGGAGAACCAACAGGAGGCCATGCAGCACTGGCAGACTAATAATGGTGGTGTAGAGTGTGCAGAATACAGTCACTCATACAACACATTAAATACCAATGAGCCAGGCACGATCCCTTTGCAGTGGTGCCATCAGGTGTGGGATGCTGCTGTTCTGCAGAATGTAGGCATCATGCACTGAACCTGGGAACTGGTCAGTCACTTGTGTGATGTAGAGGTCTGTGAGACATAACACCTGAACATTGGTTGAGTAGTAGTTCTTACAGTTCCTAAACACCTGTTCACTTCTCCTGGGTGGCACCAGGGCAATGTGGGCCCCATCAATAGCCCCGATTACATGTGGCATATGCGTGACAGCGTAGAAGGCTGCTTTCACAATGGGCAAATCGTTATGTTGGGGGAACCTGATATAGCTACCCATATGTTTGAGTAGGGCACATAGGTAATTCTTCAAGACGTGGCTGAACATAGGCTGGGATATTTTGCAGCCCAGCCCAATGTAATTTGGAAAGACCCTGAGGCAAGGAAGTGGAGGACTACCAACACCTGTGCTGTGGGTGTGATGGCATTGGGATGGCGAATAGCAGGCCACAGATCTAGCTTCAACAAACTCACAAGCTCCATGAGGGTCTGACGGTTTAGCCGATAGCACAGGATGACGTGCCACTCCTCAAGGATGGCAAGATCGATCAGGGACCTGTTGACAGGGGCATTTCTCACCATCATTCTTCCACCGTACCTAGGAATAGGAGGGAGTAGTCATCATTATCTGCATTGAGGACTGTGTTGACGCAGTGGAGCTGTGCTCAGGTCACTGTAAAACATCCATGCCCTACCCCATGAACCCCCTCAATACACATTGTAGCTGTAAAATGGCAGCCACCTGTCCTGCATGCGCACCACAGATGGAAGTGAGCGAATCCTGCCGGTGTAAGTCGTCATGGCAGTAGGCGGGCACAACCACAGTGCAACTCCTCATTGGTTAACATGGTTGCCTATAGGAGACATGAGCAAATGGCAATCACCGCGGCACTGACGGTGCTGTCCACGGCAGCCGTGAGCTCCATTTCATGAACTCACGTTCACTTGACTCCTGGCACTCGTGCAAAGAAGACCTCCACTGCGTGTGCTGCTGTGTCCTGCCCCTGATAGCCAAAATACCACGTGCTGCAGGAAAAACTTGAGAAGGTAGCGGAGGGTGTCTTACCCCTGTATGCCCAGTTGTATGGGGCACCAGGGCAGCAGGTGAGTCCACTATGAATGTACTGTCTGTGAGTGGATACGGATGTGGATGGGGGCCATGGGACGATGTCGATGAATATTTATTTTATTAGTTAATCAAAACCATAAAACATTTCTTCCACATAAAATTACGCAAAACATTATTAGTACAATGAAACATTAATAGTGCAAAAAAACAGGGCATAATTAGTGCATTGGGCAGGTTAACCCCACTGAGCTCTGACTACAAGTATAAGACTTAATTACAAGGATAATTAAAAACATACCTGCATAACCACCATGCCTCTTTCTACCTTGTTTTTTCACAGTACGCAGTTCCCAAGTTTCGTAGTAAAACTGATTCTGCAACCCTGGCATGGTTCCTTTCCACTAGTTTTTGGCGGGGTGATTAGGGAGATAAACAGTTCCAGAAATTGGACGAGCCTAATATTCAGTATGGTGTTAATTGGGTTAAGTGCTTCAATTAGAGCTTGTCTAAATGATCTGCCCCCTATTTAATTTATTTCTCTCTTCAGTAATTGTCTTCTTTCTATGGCCGAAGCTGGACAGATACAGACCACGTGCAATAGTATTTCTACCGCCAGATGACATAGGCAGCTTTCCTGGTTGTCTATTTGCTACACCTTCTTCCATTTTGGCATGAGGTCTAGCATTGGCATATCGCCCAGCCTTGTCTTTAGAAAGTTTTGTTTAATTTTTAGTGAGTAGGGGGCAGCCAATAATTGTGATTCTTTAAATACTTTATATGTATTAAGAACCAACCAGCCGTGAGACCTTTTAGCCAGTTATTCCCTGTATTCTAGCCAGCTGTGTAGTTTACTTGTTTTGTTCACTACTTTATGAAAAGCTGGGCTTGGGAGCGACTGCTCCCATACATCAACTTGGGTCAGGTGTGTTAGGCTTTTTTCTAGGTAGTTTTTATAATTACTATTGCCTCTTTCCAAATTAATTTCCTGCCACACTAAGTTAGCCAACGTCCCTCTTGTGGCATGATAAAAGTTGTAGCAACATTTGATATATGCCGTGGGTCGAGCCAGTGTCTGCTTGACAAGCACACATTCCAGCCTGACCTGGGCCGGAGAAACATATCCCTATAGCCAGAGGACAGACTTAAATGCCTTTACTAGAAGTTTGTTTAGTAGAGCTTCCTCCGCTCCCCTCATTATTTCAGTACCATAGGCGAGAGTTGGAAGTAATTTTGCTCTCATTATACCTGTCAGTGGATTCATAGCATGGCCACGAAAGGTATTTGCAAGTGTACCAAAAGCGTGAATGAGTGCTTGTGCCTTGTTTTTTATTGCTTCTTTTTGGGACACATAGGGCCAGATGTAGGAAGAAAACATTGTGCGAGGTGCAAATTGCGAGTACCAGCGACTCCCAATTTGCACCTCACAAAATGTTATGCAAAAAGGTGTCTCAGACACCTTCTGCGACTCGCTATGGGGTTGCAAAGACCCGCCTCATAAATATTTATGAGGTGGGTCGCAGTTTGCGACACCATAGTGAGTCTAGGCACTCACGGGGATGGTGGCATGCTGGAGACAGCAGACCACCATGTCCGTGACTGCTTTTGAATAAAGCAGTTTTTTTCTTCTTTTTGCAGCCCGTTTTCCTTGAAGGAAAACGAGCTGCAAATAGAAAAAATACTGAAACTTTTTTGTTTCGGTTTTTTTCAGAGTAGGCAGTGGTCCATAGGACCACTGCCTGCTCTGAAAAATTATTTATTTTTGCATTCACAAAGGGGAAGGGGTCCCATGGGGACCCTTTCCCGTTTGGCGAATGAGTTACCATCTACTTCAAGTGGATGGTAACTGCGAGTTGATTTGCGACCGCTTTAGCAGTCACAAATCAACTCTACATCGCGATTCGGTCGCAAATAGGAAGGGCACACCCCTTCCTATTTGCGAGTCGGAAACACATTTTGCGAGTCGGTACCGACTCGCAAAATGTGTTTCTGCATCGCGTGAGGCCTTTTGCCCCTCGCAAACAACGTTTTTCGCCATTTGCGAGGCGCAAAAGGCCACCTACATCTGGCCCAGAGTTACCTCTTGCGTCTATCATAAATCTTAGGTATCTGTACAAGGTTACTTCCTCTATAGACTTTTCATTCAGATAACACTTGCGTTAGCTAGTGGGTCTGTGGTTAAGGGCAATCATTTTGGTTTTACTTTGATTTATTTCTAATTCATTTTTTCAAGCAAATCATTCTAGATTATTCAGCAGTCTTTGTATGCCAATTGTAGTATTACTAAGCAATATCAGGTCATTTGGTCATAGCATTTTGAATAATTGTTGACCACCAACAGAGGGGGAGTGGGCTGACTGATTATTTAACTTGATAGAAAGGTCTGCTATGTACAGATTGAAAAGAATTGGTGTCAAAACACAGCCTTGTTTTAATCCAACTGTTGTTTTAACTGCCCTAGATAGATTTGAACCTCCCCCAAGTTTAACCTTCACCCACATATCAGAATAAATCAATTATATGGCATTTAAAATGGTTGCTGGTTTGTCCACAGTTTACAGCAGGGACACATTCAAAGGCAGCTTTAAAATCAACAAAACACAGATATGTGGGGGTCCCAGTTGCCTTAAGGTTTGTTAACATTCCCCTGTTCTTGGTAAATCCACTTTGGTTTATGAGAAGTATGTTATTAGTTGCAATCCAGGCCTCTAAAAGTTGCAGCAAGCATACCGAAAAATACCTGAGGTCAACATCCAGAAGGGCAATTAGTCTATAATTGCTTAGAGAGGCAGCCTTCCCTCCGTTATATATGGGGTGAATTATTGAGCCCTTCCAATTTGCCGGCATGATCTCAGTTGTAAGCACGTCATTGAACATTGCAGCCAGGAAATCTGCCCCCCTTTCTGTTGCTTGTTTTAACTGAGCTTGCAGTAGACCTTTGGGCCCAGGCACGCAATCAGTTTGTAACCTTCCACTGATTTTTATTATCTCTAACACTGTGATTGTCAAGGTACTCAAGGGGTCGGGTTCCCAAGTGTTAACACTGCTTCTCCAGTGGGCAGCTCCCTTACCTAAGACTTGAGGTGGTCCACCCAAGCTTCCTCTGTAGTATTGGCATTGTTTGCTTCTTTTGGGCCTTTTTAAATTAAATGGAATTACTTAATTTCCAGAATCTTTTTGAGTCTGATGATTTTTACGCATGGTTTAGCTTGGCCCAAAGCGTTTCCTGCTGATGTTTTTTAAAGGACCATATTTCCTTTTTTAGGAGTTTCCTTTGCTCCCGCAAGGCACTCAGTAGGGTTCCATTCTCCGGGAATTGGCACAGTTGCCTCTGCAGCCTATCTCCCACTGCTTTCCTACTGCGAACAGGCTGTGGTATATGTATGCGGATATAATGGTTCAATGTTACCCTCTTATTCATATTTCCCAAAGGACCTTGGCTTGTAAGGTCCTTGACGAAGTTTTCCCAGACCGTTGCCAAATTTTCGGTGGCCATGGATTGTAGCTTCAACATTGCCTCTTCTGCTTGACTTTTGATGGAGTTGGATGACCATTTCAATCGGTTGAGGTTTTCAGTGCCAATCTCCCCTTTCAGGGAGACAGCTTTCTACAGCTTACGCAGTGTGGATCTGATCCTAATTGCCTGTGGTTTATGGTTGCTTTCTACACGGTCCCAAATTCTGAAGTCTTCTACCAACGTGTACAGTGCACAATTGACCAGAGTGCAGTCTAAATGTGATATCTTTTTTCCGGAGAATCTTGTCCATGCAGCGGGATGTTGACCTTGTTCTGACCATTTAGTGCAAAAAGGCTGACAGACTCACACATGTGAATTAACTTCTCCCTTATCTTACCTTGTTGTGTAGCCATTTTAATTATAGCTCCATGCATGTTAGTTTAATACACTAGGCCGCTGTGCACCTTGACCTAGATATATTTTATGCAGCTTCGCATTGTTATTTTTACAATAACCAGTTTTACGGTCTTGTTTTTATTTCTTCTATCAAACTGTTTTGCTTAGTTTAGCACTGTGTTCTCAAACAACGCATTCTTGATCACCCTGTGCTTCAGTCAAGGCTACAGTCTAGTACATTGCTGGTAAACGTGGTAGAAGTTTAGTCTCCAACATTCGTAGAAAATACACATCCTTACATAGGGACATTTTCTTAGAACATCTGCTGTGTTAATTATGAAAACACTTTCTAGTCCTATTACACTTCAAGAGGGAGATTCCAGCCAGGGAACCACAACTGTATGCTTAATGCTCCGCTGCAGATGCTGACGCAGATTACAGGCCTTTGCTCAGGTATGTGGGTTGATGTCCTCCCGGGGGAACTGAAAGGCAGGATTAGAGCTTAACATGCTGTGCTCGAAATATGGTTTAGATAGGGAATAGTCCATCGATTCTAGTGGCACTATGATAGCATTATTCTTATGCTTCACTCTCATCGTCACTATTTTAATATTATTGTGTTGTGTAGTACTGGTTATTGCAGCTCACACTTTGCTATCCAAAATGCAGTTGTTTTATTAAACCAATCTTTAAAACGTATACTGCCTTTATTGTCATTTTTTATATGAGACCGAACTGTGTATGAGAGAACCGGTTGTGACCTGAGTGACCACGACTTCCCTGAGAAGTACCAATTTGTCATGCGCTCGGCTGCCCAATCGTCTCTGCCTCTTGGGAGAGATGAGGCACTGCTAGTTAGCCGGAGCGAAGCCTAGATTTGGAGCGACAAGTGTCATCCCCTGTGGGTCAGACTCAGTCCCCCACACTGTGGACGATCTTGCTGCTCAAAATCCAGTAGTCTCATTAGAACAATGAGAGCCTACGTGACAACCTTCTTACTGTTACCTGGGAGAATTTGTCCAGGCACTGCTGCTACTGTTTGAATGTGGTCCTCCACAGGGTTATGGAATAAGTAGAGGTTAAAATCACCCTAAATTAGCCAATGTGCCAGGTGTACTATACATTTTGTAAACACTACATATTTTATCAGGTTATTAACTTCAACTGATTTCCTTTGTGGATTTATATATATATATTAATTAGAATCAGTGGCTCATGTATTTTCTTTTCCCAACCATCTAGCCTGACTATTTGGAACAGTAGTTCTTCCCCTTTAAGCTCTGAAGTCTTGGAGAGGATACTTGTGCTGAAAAAGGTTACTAGGACTCCCTTTGACCTACCGGCTTTGCTAGTTTTAGGGGCCGGTTTAAAAATTCCATATATCCAATGAGGTGTATGGACTCCTTGGCCCAGGACTCCTGTATCAGTATGATGTCAAATGACCTGAAGAATTGGATTATTGCTGCAACCTCCAATCTTACCTGTAGGCCTTATATATTCCATGAGCAGATGTTTAGCACCCCTTGTGGGAGTTGTTCCTTTACTATTCAACTTTTACCAGCCACTCCTGAGGATAATGCCAGTGGTAGCCACCTCCAGTCGGGCTGTGATTTCTGGCTTGATACTAGTCTCCTTCTCCCTTCTCCCTTCTTCCTTCCATATTTGAACTCTTAAACGGGACTGAGATGCTGCCCTTTTGCTAGTCTTTCCTTCTGTGGCTTCACTTAAATTAAAGGTAGCTTGTGCTCCAAGCGGGACTGACCATGCACGTTTGGACTTGTTGGAGTGATGATTTTATAATAACGGGTGCGGATATCTCTCACCTTGATACGTAACCCCCTCAATATCCCAGGCTCTCAAATGGTCCTTCCTCTCCAGGATTTGTTTTCGGAGATCAAGCGCTGAAAAAATAATGATTGTTGGGTCAGTAAACCGGTTGCCTCTTGTTTGGATTAATTTTACATCAGCAATGTCTTCAGTGGACACATGTTGGAGGTCTAGAAGTGCTTTTATGAGTTTTAAGATGGCAGAACAGTTAAGTACATCTGAGGAGGATCTTGAGGAAAATTCCAGGATCCAAAGCAGCTGATGGTTCAGCTCGTGACTGCGCATGCGTTGTTGCAGTGACCACTTTCGCTCCTGTGTAGCAGGTTGTTCATTTCTCATTCTGCTTGCGTTGGTCAGACTTTGCGGGCTGGCCTCTCCTGTTATATTGTTTTTGACATTACACTCTGCTGACCCCTAAAGGTGCTTGCTCTTTTCTCTGTGGGACTGCTGGTTAATGTGGATGGATGGTATTCTAATTGAGTCCTTGATATCAGATTGGTGACTTCTAAGTCGGGGGCGTTCTTTGCTGCTACGTTTGAGTTAACATTTGAGTTGACCTGGGGAGTACTATCCTTATTTTGTCTTCCACATAGGGGCGTGTCCTCTTTTCTTAATTCTATGGGGTAATCTCAGTGGTCTTTGTGGTAATTAGATGAAGAGATTGGGCTGACTTCCTGCCCTTTCTTGCACATTTTCTTTCTCTTTTTATTTTCCGGGTTGTGGGATTCTCAGAATTCCCGGAATTGATAGAAGTAATAAGTGTGCTGGTGCCTCAGCGACCTCCAGGCTGAAATTTGCTGTTACATTACCTTCTGCAGAGTCCCTTTTCTCTGCTGCGATCAAGGATGGGGCCCCTTGGGGGATATGGGGCTTGCCCTCTGATTTCTCCATGAGGGGAGAGGATGTCAGCATTGAGGCAAGCGGGTTGACTTGTGTGCATTCCGCCTTATGGGCGGTGCAAACTTCTTAAGTATTCCTTCCGGAATTAGCGGCAGTTGGGATAATCGATCTACCACCTCTTTGCATGAGCAGATGGTAAACTCATTGAACTTTTTAGCTTGGGTCCTTGTTATCAGAGCATTTAGTTCTTCCAGATTGCCATCTATTCCTGAGACAAATGCCGCCAGTGTGTTTAACAGATCGACCTGGATGTCCATTTTGTTAGAGTGAAACTGAAGTGCCATTACTGTTGCCTCCATTGAGTTCTTGATTCTGGTTTCATTCCTGCTGGTTACTGCTGGGGGTTGTGAATTAACCTTGTGGTCACCCCTTTGACCTCTCTCAGTTGTTCTTACTTTGGATATTTCTTTCTGTGAGACATTCTCTTCTTCTGCCATCCTGTCTGTGGCAACCGGTTTTGTCTCTGGAGGCTCTTGCTCATTGCCTCCAGATCCGTACGTCAGGAATGAGTATAGCACAGGGCTGAAGCTCATTGAACCATCTTGGGGGGACTCTTGTTTTAAGATTTCAGCGGTTGCTACCATCTCTGAGTCAGGAATGGATAGTTTAACCTGGCTGGATGTCCGATGGGGATTATCAGGATCTGTACATGTTTCTCATTATTTTTGCCTGCTTGCTGGTATGAAGGGCTCTTAACATGGGGATTGAGTCCACTGGGGCCATAGACGAAATGCCTCCCACTGAAGGTTGCTTCCCCATAATAACTATTTTTGGTGAAAGGGGAGGTGGAGGCGGTGACTCTTCCCTGGCCTTTTTTTCAGGACCTCCTCTGGTTTTCAGGACCTGAACAAATGATGGACTACCCGCTGAGCTTTGCTGGGTTGTGGCCAATGAGTCCCTCTTACTTTTACCATTGATGTTTGTAACAGAATAGTAATCGGTTATCTTCCGGTAATTGAGTACAACATCATACTTTGCTCCCTCCTCCTGGGGAGTCCCATTTTCCCACTGATCTGTCTCTTTCCTACTCTTTTTTTCCATGAAGTGATTTTGCTCTGTCGGGCTCCTGCCAGATTTATTGATTGCGCCCTGTGCCCAGAATGGGGTGAGGCGGTCCGAGTCACTGCTCATTCTCCTTTTTGCTGTTACCTCATCATAGGCATGATCGATTTTCCTTTTTCTCTTAGTTTGATTGGTTTTATTGTTAATTGCGCTGTTGCATGCTTTGCCTGACCTCATGCTCCTTTTTACTAGTTAATTAGTTTGTCTAGTGAATGGGCAATATAATCCACTCTTGGGGCCTTCAGCTCTCCAGCTGTGTACCATAAGTTAGTTTATACTGATATTCTGTTTTTGTTCTGTTCAAATGTATTCAAGTCTGCTCTCCAGTTTTATACACCAAATATTAGAAATTATTAGGTATCTCCCTTGATTTATGTATCTGACTATGCCTGGTGTGGCATGTTCATAATCTGGTGTCCCAAGGGAGTTCAGATGGGAGTAAAGTCAGGAGGGTAAGCAGGGCTTGCTAGTTGCCCGGCAAACAGCATCAGGGCCTAGCCGGACTGCTTCCGCACGGGGGCTGCAGCTCACACTTTACGATAGCCAGCTATGGCTATTGAGCTTGCTTCACCTGACCACTTGGGCAGCTAAGGCCGGTGCAACGCTGAAGGCTATGCTGAGGGCTATGCTGTTTGGGCGCTGATACTGGTGCTGATAGAGCAGGCAATAGTTATGGTGTTCCTGGTAATGCGGGCTGGGGGCTGTTGGCTGACACAAATTTCTTTTTACAGTTCTCTGCTTTGAAGTTTGAAGATTGAGGTTGTATTTAAGATTTATTTTGGGGTTATTACCTGCTTTCTCCACTGTACCTGTCATCTTTTGTGCTGTACACCGTGCCTCCGTACTTCAGTGCCTCCCCACGCTGCTCTGTGCTGCTCTGTGCCGCTGGGCCATCTCAAGCTTTCCGGGTGACTCTCTCCATGTGGCTACGCCCTGCATGGCTCCTCGAGTCACCCACTCCTCGCTGGGCCACGATCACAACTGTAACCGGTCCTTCCACCAGTCCCTCCTCCCAGATTCGGACTCGCGGGCACAGTCCTCCGAAAGGAGGGAAAGCATCTGTCTGGACTGCTGGACCGCTGGTGAGGACCACTGGTGGGGATGCCCAGGACGCCAAGAACATCCAGGAGATCGAGCAGCAGCTGCTCCTTGCGCTTCCTGTGCTCCCTGTGCTCTCTGCCCTCACCACTGACTCCACTGGCTTTGCATTGCTGTGCTCTGCACTTCCGCTTCCGGAATAAGGCAACAATCACTTAATAAGAGGAGGATGAGTGTTAGACTTGGCATTATGGTGTGGTCTCCCTTAACTTTTTGCCTCTGTTTCCCAGGTTGTTGATGTGTGCTGGACTCTATTTATGCTGTTTTTGTTACTCTGGGCACTTTACCACTGCTATCCAGTGCTAAAGTGCAAGTGCTCCTATACAAAATGTGTATGCAATTGGTTTATCTAAATTGGTTTATCCATGAATGGCATATTTGATTTACTGGTAAGCCCCTAGTACAGTGAACTAGAGGTGTCCAGGGCCTGTAAATCAAATGCTACTAGTGAGCCTGCAGCACTGGTTGTGCCACCCACAATATTAGCTTTGTAAGCATGGCTCAGACCTGACACTGCAGTGTATGTGTGTGCAGTTTTAAACTGCCAATTCAACTTGGCAAGTGTACCCACTTGCCAGGCTTAAACCTTCCCTTTTCTCACATGTAAGACACCCCTAAGGTAGGCCCTAGGTAGCCCCATTGGCAGGGTGTAGTGTATGTTTAAGATAGGACATATACTAATGTGTTTTATATGTCTGTCAAATTCGTTTTTCACTTTTGAAAGGCCTATCCCTATCATAGGATAACACGGGGGATGCCTTTAAATATGATTCCCTTTGAGAGCAGATAGACATGTGGAGATTGGGGTCTCTGAGCTCACAATTTAAAAATACATATTTTAGTAAAGTTGATTTTGAGATTGTGAGCTTAAAAATGCCACTTTTAGAAAGTGGGCATTTTTTGCTTAAACCATTCTGTGACTCTGCCTGTTTTTGGATTCCCTGTCTGGGTCAGTTTGACAGTTGGGCTGTTTGCACCTCTCTCTAGACAGTGACACAAAGGGAGGGGGTGCAGCCTGCATATCCTGATTATCTATCTGTGCTAGGAGTGAGGGAAGGAGGGTCACTCACACCTGAAAGGGCTGCGCCTGCCCTCACACAATGCAGTCTCCAACCCCCTGGTGGGTGTCTGGGGCCTGGCCTGGGCAAGGCAGGATTTCACAAATAAGAGAGACTTTCCTTTGAAGGAAGCCTAGTTCAAAGGCCAAAATGGGTACAAGAAGGGCACCCAAAACCACAGATTTTAGATCACTTCTGGACATCAAGAGGAACCTCTGCCTGGAGAAGAGCTGAAGAGCGGAGGAGAAGTGCTGCGCTGCCCGTGACTGTGTTTTGTGGAGCTATCCTGCAGTTGCTGCTTCTGCCTGGTGAAAGGGGAAACAAACTGGACTTTGTTGTGCATTCCTACTTGTGAAGAAATCTCCAAGGGCTTGTCCTGAGCTTGCCCCCTGTTGTTAAGGTCTCAGGGCCATCAAAGACTTCCCCTGCAGGCACCCGGACTCCCTGCTGAGACTCCTGCCATGCCAAGTGGTGCCCTATCCAGTTCCTGGGGTCTTAACAGGTGAAGCTGGCAGACCAAGACTGAAAATCCACGCACCCACTGCCCTATGGGGAAATTTCCGACACGACCTTCGAGACGTGGCTGAAGAAACAACGTGCTGCAGCCCCCGGGCTGAAATCGACGGTGCGCTTGCAGCGCGGCTAGAAGATCGACACTCACGGTGGGAGAAACAACACTCTGCATCACTAACGGAGACTGGTAACGTCGCAACTCACACAGAGCGATTCTGCTAACACCATACGGCAGGATTTTTTATGCAAACCTTGCTGGCCGTGGAAAAACGACGCAACACCTGCCTGGACCCGAGTGCTGCCGTGATCGATGCATTGCTCTCCTGCGCAGAAGAAAATCTATGCACACCACCCCAACCGGAGAAGGAGAAACAACGCACGATCTCGCTTGCGGGTGAGAAATCGACACACTGCTTACCTTTTTTTGACAAACACTTGCACATGCATGTTATTTTGACACTACCCAGGTACTTTTCAACACTAACAGTGTTTTTCCTGTTTACAAAAGGATTTAAGACTTTTTTGCTTTTAAAATTAAGAACTTGATTGCGTATGTTTGATTTTTGAGGTTTTGGTCTTATTTTGTTTGGATAAATATTTTCTATTTTTCTAAACCTGTGTTGTGTAATTTTGTAGTGTTTTTCACTGAGTTACTGTGTGTGTTGGTGCAAATACTTTGCACCTAGCACTCTGAAGTTAAGCCTGCCTGCCTGCTCGTGCCAAGCTACCAAGGGGGGTGAGTGGGGGTTAGCTGAGGGTCCTTGACCCAGACTAGAGCGAGGGTCCTTGCTTGGACAGGGGGTAACCTGACTGCCAACCAAAGACCCAATTTTTTAACAATAAGTGACTTGTGGAAGGACCTGGCTGAGGACTATGAGGTCAACCGGAATGTTGTTATGTGCTCGTGTCCATGAGATATATTGTGTCCAATGAGTCTCTTAGATGCCACACTACATGACTGCCTCCTATTCTCTGCCATTCCTGCAGGGGAGCGCCCATCAGAAGAAGGGGATTTGGCGTGCCATCGTCAAGCAAGTCCGGACCCAGGGGGTCCATGCCCCTCAGAGCACCCACTGCAGGAAGCGGTGGGAGGACCTGATACAATGGGCGAGGAAGACCGGTGAGGCGCACCTGGATACATCCTACCAATGAAGGAGGGGTGCATGGCAGACCCTGACCCCTCTTATGTCCCGCATTGTGGCCGTGGTGTACCCTGAGGTGGATGGGCGCTTGAGGGCAGCACAGCAGCCACTAGGGGGTGAGTCCACATTCTTACTCAGGTTATGTGGTGTGTGATAGGTGCAACCTGTGCAGTGTGTAAAGGCAGTGGAATGTGTGCTAGGTGGCTACTGTCGGACTAGGCTTAGGACACATTGAGGCTGGATGTGCTACATCCTTGTGTGAAGATGCAGTGCAGGATGTGAGTTGAGGTAAACTTAACTGCTAAGTAGTACCAATGACATGGCAACTGTGTACTAGATAAGCAGGGTATTTGATGTGGACAGGGATCCTGCTTCTTGAGTTCACACACACTGTACTCCCAACTATCCAAACAGTGTTGCTGGGGCCATTTCCCTATCTTGCCATTTTTATCATCACAGGGTGAACCTCAGATGAAATGGCCAGAGTAGAAGGAGTGCTTTATGAACTACATTTCAGCGATTGAGGAGGAAAGTACAGAAGAGTTCTCTGCATCAAGGAAAAAAATATTATTCCATAGTTTGTGTCCGTAAGGCCTTAAAGTGTATAGTCAGAAGGAAAAGAAAGTAAAAATACAAGAGTGTGGAGATGTTTTCGAACATGCATTAGAGTATCTGGATACGTATTATCAATCGGCTGTTTGGGCGGCTATAGACAGGTTACATTTCTTTCCAAGTAATCAAGGAAAATACTAACTGATGACCATGTGTCAGCTCTAAAAAAACTAGCAGTTTTGTGTAAGTTTGTTACACTCAATTAAAAACTTATTTGGGACCAGATTATAATGCACAAAAATTATATTAATTTACAAAAGAGATTATGGATGAGTGGTGACTCTCCCTTAAAGCATGTCATAGCAATAGTAAAAAAAGGCAGAGTTGTCTACAAGATGTGCTAAAGCAGCTATGGCTACAACCAGTACAAAGGACAATGATAAAGATGTGGTAGATAAAGTTATTCATAAGAAAAGAGCAAAGGAATTAACAGAGCACAGGGTAATGTGAATTAGGATGACAAAAGTAAAAACCTTGCATGTTTCAGGTGCAGTAGCAAGGAATACTTGGCAAGGTATAAATATTGTCCTGTTGTTAAAGCTAAATGCTCCTATTGTGAGGTGTGGGTCATATTGCCAAAGTTTGTAGAAGGAGAAATTGAAAATCTAATCAGTCTGTTTAGTTTGTAATTGAAAAAACTGAATCACATCAATCAGATAACAGTGAAGGAAATAATGATGACTGTATGTTATGTATTGAGTGCCCTGTGCTAAACTTGGTGAATGTGTCTGCTAACAAACTCAAAGGTGACATGTTGATTAGGGGAATGGAATTGTCTATAGTTGCGGATTCAGGATCTCCATTCGCTATAGTAAACAAGGAAGTGTGGTCTAATAAGTTTGAAAGTAAATGGGGCAATAATTTTGTAGAAGCGGACATTCACCCTGTGACTTTTACAGGAGAAAAACTCCTATGTTAAGGTATAAGGTATTAGAATTTAAGTTCAAAGAATGAACCATATGGGGCAAGTTGTTTGTGTCGGAAGTAGAACCTTCTGAGCTGGGTTGGAAAGATCAAAAGACTTTTGGAATCATTAGGGGCCAGATGTACCAAGAAGGCCTTTTGCGAGTCGGAAATAGCGATTTTTAAAATTAACTGCTATTTCTGATTCGCAAAATGCAATGTATCACATTTGCGATTCGGTATTAGTGATTTCTTAAAAATCGCAAATGCTATTACTGAATCTCAAATTGCGATACCGGCCCCATTCGCACCTATGGGCCTTTAGGCCCATATCTGCGAATTACTTGCATTTCCAAAATTGTGATTTCTTAACTGGATATCACAATTTCAGAAATGCAAAACCCCAGGGTGCTGCACCCCAAAATAATTTTTTACAACATGTAAGGTGCACACATGCCAAAAGGGCATGTGTGCTTTACATGTACATTTAAAAAATAAATTTAAAATGCATTTTTAAAATTTGCATATGGTTACCACCAGGTTCAACCTGGTGGTAAATAGCGATTCCTAAATGCCCAATTCGCATTTAGGAATTGCTTCTTACATGTGCTTTAGAAATCGCAAATAGGGAATCCTTATTTGCGATTTCTTATTCAGAGAGTCGCAATTTGCAACTCTCTAAACAGCGTCGCAATTTTAAGGAATCGCTATTTTAGCGATTCCTTAAAATTGCTTTCAGAATGCCTTTAATACATTCTGAAATGGCTTTTTGCATTCGCAAACGGGCATTCCCACCGTTTGCTAATGCAAAAAACTTTCATACATCTGGCCCTTAGGTACTAACAGCAAGGACACGCTATTGTTATTGTAGACCCCTGAACATAATGAAAAAGAAATATAGAAGGATGAATTCCCAGAAGTTTTTTTCTGGGGATATCAGAAAACCTAAAAGATTTGTACATAAAATTGTTCTCAACAAAGGTGCCACACCTGTGAATCATAAAGTGAGAAACATTCTCCTGATAGTAAAAGATGTAGTGGCAGATGAACTGAGTACATTGGAAAAAAAGGGCATCATTGAACAAAATGATTGTGCGGAGTGGATGTCTCCTTTAGTTATTGCAAGAAAAGCTCATGGATCAATAACATTGGGCATAGATTAGAATTATCTTAATAAAAACATTGTGGTAGAGAGGTTTCCTCTTTTTAAGATTAATGAGCTGTTAGCTGAGACAAAAGGAGCAAAATGGCTTTCCACAATAGATGTATTTTCAGCTTACTATCAAATTGTTCTTCATCATAGCAGTAGAACTATTACAGCATTTATTAGACCCTTTGGATGTTACAGGTTTGTAAGCATGCCGTTTGGGCTTTCCTCAGCGGCTACTGTCTTCCAGAAGTTAATATATGAATTGTTTAAGGGCCAAAAAGACATTATATATTTTCAAGATGATGTTCTAATAATGTGTAGGAGTAAGGAAGAGCATGATGGTAAACTGACGGAGATTCTGGAAATTCTGAGGAAAAATTGACTGACTGCTGAATTGAGTAAATGCTAATTTGGTATGAAGTCTGTAACCTTCCTGGGACATGTGGCAAGCGATGTTCGGATTTTCCTAAAGGGTGAAGTTATACATAACATAACAAATGCACCTGCACTGACTTGCAAAGATGAGGTTAGATCTTATTTAGAATTTTATTCTAAGTTGGTAAAGAGTTTTGCAGAAAACATATTTGGGTTAAAGTAATTGCTTAAGGAACAAAAGGCTTTTGAATGGAATGAGACATTAGGAAGTGAATTCCAGAGCACTAAGAATGACATATGTTCAGTGTTATCCTTCAAAAGGTTATGACATACAATCCTTGCTACTGATGCAATTGGTAAAGGATTAGGGGCAGTGTTGGCCCAAATGTCTACTAAAGAAAGAAGGCGGAGGACACAATGGGGGTGATTCTCACCCTGGCGGGCGGCGGAGGCCGCCCGCTAGAGTTCCCCCCTCCAAAATACCGCTCCGCGGTCGAAAGACCACGGAGGGTAATTTGGGTTTTGCACTGGGCTGGCGGGCGACCGCCTAAAGGCCGCCCGCCAGCCCAGTGCAAAACACCTTCCCACGAGGACACCGGCTCAGAATTGAGCCGGCGGAGTGGGAAGGTGCGACGGGTGCAGTGGCACCCGTCGCGTATTTCAGTGTCTGCAAAGCAGACACTGAAATACAAAGTGGGGCCCTCTTACGGGGGCCCCTGCAGTGCCCATGCCATTGGCATGGGCACTGCAGGGGCCCCCAGGGGCCCCACGACAACCCATACCGCCATCCTGTTCCTGGCGGGCAAACCGCCAGGAACAGGATGGCGGTATGGGCTGTCAGAATCCCCATGGCGGCGCAGCGAGCTGCGCCGCCATGGAGGATTCTTAAGGGCAGCGGAAAACCGACGGGAGACCGCCGGTTTTCCACTTCTGACCGCGGCAAAACCGCCGCGGTCAGAATGTCCTGCGGGGCACCGCCAGCCTGTTGGCGGTGCTCCCGCCAACAGAATGACCCCCAATGTTATTTGCCTCCCAATTCTTGTCATCCATGGAGGAAAAGTACTCTGTGATTGAGAAGGAGATGTTGGCTTGCATCTGAGCAGTAGAAAAGTTCGGACAGTATTAATGGGGCTCTGAGTTCACAATACGCACTGATCAGAAGCCTTTGGTGAAATTATTGACTACTGATGGGTCTGTAAAAGCTACGCCCCGCTTAGCAAGGATGATACTTAAATTACTAGATTACAATGTAGAGCATATTCCACATCAAAAGTTTAAAGTGGCAGATTTTATTAGAAAGTCTTCTTTGGGGGAACAACTCTTGTTAACTGATGAAGGAGATGGTTATAGTGAGGCAGTTTTTGGTTTAGAAACTAAAGCAATTTTTGAGAATGAATGGAAGAAGGGCTAGGAAGAAGACAAAGAAATGTTGGAAATTAAAAATAAATGTGTTGGAAGTATAATGGAAGGATGGCCAAGTAAAAGCAAACTTGGTGAAGAAGAGAGAAAATTTTGAGAACTCAAGGATGAACTGTCAGTTTTAAATCGAAGAGCCATAAGGTGTCTCCTGGTCCAATGTAGAATCAATAATTCTAGAGATAATGCAGGAAGGGCATTTAGATATTGTCAAGTCAAAAAAAGTTAAAAATTCATATTGTTTGCTTGGGGTAGCCTCAGAGGTGGAAAAATATGTACCGAAATGTACTACTTGCATGAGTGAGGACAAGTCTAAAAAAATGATGAGACCCTCATTGAATGTTGAGAACCCCAAGATGTACCTGAAGGGCCTTGGCAGAATTTGACAATTTTATTTTTTGGGTTACATCCTGGACAAAGAGGGAGTGCCAAAATATATTACAGTTCTTATGGATTTGTATTAAAAATGTCCGGAAGTGGTAGTTCATCCTGAAGTGGATTTTGATGTCATCATTACATTTCTGAAGGGACTATACTTGAGGGAAGGTATTCCAAGGATTGTATTAAGTGATAATGGTCCACAATTTGTGGCAGAAAAGTGTAAAGTGGTATTCTGGTGTTCAAACAGATGTATATCATCCTGGAGGAAACAGATGTGTGGAAATATTCAATAGAGTAATAATGGGTAGTGTGCAAGCAGCACTATGGAAAAGGAATTGAGGAAATACTACGGGCTTACAGAATCACACCTTTGGTAATGGGTTATTGTCCATTTAAAGGTCTGAGAAGTCGTGAACCGTTTAGCAAGGATAATAATACTTGGATGCCCTTGGAAATGTAAAGAAAACGGATACCAACAGTGGTCAAGGAGAGCCTAATGACTGCTGGTATATTACAATAAAAAGAAAGGTGTGAAAGATGTCCAGTTACAAAAGAATGATTGGGTTTGTGTCAAAGTGGACCATAAGATTAGGAAAGGTTGTATTGAATTTTCCCAGCACTTTCAAGTTATGGAAATGTATGGTTGAACAGCCAAATTGTCAGATGGGAAAATTTGGTATTTAAGTAAGTTGTCTCAGTTTAATGAAACAGTATCTGGCAGTAAAGAAGGCGGACAGGTGATAAACAAGAAAGGTAACAACAGCTGGTTATGGAAGGATTTGGATGGAGGGGAGACAGCCTGTCCTGAGTTTTTGGAGAGTGGTGATGTTGGTATAGGAAGAAGTGGTCAGGTGGTGTTGAACAACGGCAGTGTGAGTGGCTATGAGGCAATTATAGTAAGTGGTTGTGGGAGGATTCCTAGACAGAAAGAGGTTTCCAAAACTATTCAAAGTGTGAGCAGTTGAAGGATTTTGTGGTGGAATAATTGTTATTTGGAAATATTGTTTACTGTTAAATACACATTTGTTATATACAAATTGCTATGTTCTTTTCTGAGTGTTATTATATAAAAAAACAATATATGTATATTGTATATTCACATGGATTAGTTAGTGTGCTGTAATCCTCAGCCTATATTTATAGCATCATAATTAGTATCTCTTGTTTAGAAATGTTATTGTAATGGTACATGTTTTTGTAGTAATTGTTCAAGGAGAAGAATATGTAGTATCTGCCATAGTAACTGTTACTATGGTAGTAGGGATCCTCGGATTGTGGGGAACAAAAGTTTGAGATATTGATTAAGAACAGACATTGTAGTTTGCTCTCCTGGAATAAACCCCTTGAAAGTACTTCTGACTTTTATTTTCAGTCAATAAACACTACACCACTGTGTTCAGATCCAGGTCATAGTTTGTAAAAGTAAAAGTACTCTACATTTGTATTTGGTACCTACTAGTGTTCTGCAGTCCATTGAATGTTTTTATATTTAATTTATTTTTATCAATGTTCACATTGCCCATGGTAGCTGTTTCTATGTTTGTCTGTTACAACTCCTGGCTGTTCAGCACTAGCAGACATTTGTGCTGCCTACTCCACCTTATCTTATTTCACCAGCTGGTGTAGTGAAAGCAAAAGCCTCCCTGCAGTTAAAACACAACCTCCTTTTGAGATGACCCTTCCGCATACTGCCTCAGTTTCCTTCTCTTTCTGGGAAGATCAGCAAATTAATTGCATACTATAATATACACATATTTGTTTAAACAACATATTCATATTGGCTAGGTTAGCACTAGGTTTAAAGAAGGTGTCACAGGTGTAAGAAAATTGTGCCAAATAAAGGTTAGCAAGGGAAGAGCTACAGAAATAGTTGTATTATTTCTATGCTTGCACTGTAAAATGGCAGAGACAGAATACATGATGTAAGAAAAAAAGGCAAAAATTAGGCCCAAGGGAATGATGATGTTTTTGGGTTACGTTATGGGTTTTCAAGTCTATGAATAAATCAGAAATTTGTCTGTAAAATTATATTCTTAATCATATGTTTGGTGTTTTCCTTAAACGTGTATATTGGGCACAATGTTTATACTTGTAATTTTGTTTTAGATTTTTTTTTTGCTCACTTTTTCCACATCATCGAAGTAGATCAAACAGCATGACTACCCTATCTCCTTCCTAACCATTAGTTCAACTAATTGAACAAGGTCAGTCTATCTTTCATAAATACAGCTAGATGTACAATGACAGCAACATGAGTAGTCCATCTAAATACTTTTTGCACTGAATGCAAAAACACTTCCAATGTAAGCTACACCTCCAACTAGACACAACAAAAAAATACAAGGCACATGCCACTTACCCTTAACTCATGTTCCCTCAATTACACACTTATGGCTTACTTACGAGATTGGTGGATGAGGTTACTTCATCACAAATTAGATGGATATCCCGTCTGCTGTATTACAATTTCATTATATCCTATGGAAGGAATATCCGTCAGATTTGTGACAAAGTATTCCCTTCACCAAGATCGTAATAAGGCCCTTAGGCAGCCTCTCAGACAAGGAGACCTACTCTTGTCGATCAAACATCACGCCCATAATGCTACTCTGCAATTCAACACCTTGTAACTATCCACCGTAAAGTGTGCTATCAAATCAGATCAAATCAAATCATTAACATTTATAAAGCGCGCTACTCACCCGTGCGGGTCTCAAGGCGCTAGGGGAAAGGGGGGGGTTACTGCTGCTCAAAAAGCCAGGTTTTTAGGAGTCTCCGGAATGCGGAGTGGTCCTGGGTGGTCCTGAGGCTGGTGGGGAGGGAGTTCCTGTCTTTGCTGCCATAAAGGAGAAAGACCTCCCACCCGCTGTGGAGCGGCGGATGCGAGCGCGAGGCCAGAGGACCGGAGGAGGCGGGTTGGGACGTAGAAGCTGAGGCATCGGTTGAGGTATTCCGGTCCTTTGTTGTGGAGGGCTTTGTGTGCGTGGGTGAGAAGTCGAAAGGTGATCCTTTTGCTGACTGGGAGCCAATGCAGGTGTCTCAGGTGTGCGGAGATGTGGCTGTTGCGGGGTACGTTGAGGATGAGGCGGGCCGAGGCGTTTTGAATGCGTTGCAGGCAATTTTGGAGTTTGGTGGTGGTCCCAGCGTAGAGGGTGTTGCCGTAGTCCAGGCGGCTCGTGACGAGGGCGTGGGTCACGGTTTTTCTAGTGTCGGCGGGGATCCAGCGGAAGATCTTGCGGAGCATGCGGAGGGTGAGGAAGCAGGCAGAGGACACGGCGTTGACTTGCTTGGTCATGGTGAGAAGGGGGTCCAAGATGAAGCCGAGGTTGCGGGCGTGGTCTGTGGGGGTCGGTGCGGTGCCGAGGGCCGTGGGCCACCAGGAGTCGTCCCAGGCGGACGGGGTGTTGCCGAGGATGAGGACTTCCGTTTTGTCAGAGTTCAGCTTTAGGCGGCTGAGCCTCATCCAATCTGCGACGTCCTTCATACCCTCTTGTAGGTTGGTCTTGGCGCTGGCGGGGTCCTTGGTGAGGGAGAGTATAAGTTGGGTGTCGTCGGCGTAGGAGGTGATGATGATGTCGTGCTTGCGTACGATGTTGGCACATGTAGACATTGAAGAGTGTCGGGCTGAGCGATGAACCTTGAGGTACGCCACAGATGATCTCGGTGGGGTCTGAGCAAAACGGTGGGAGGTAAACTCTTTGGGAACGGTTTGAGAGGAAGGAGGCGATCCAGTCCAGGGCCTGGCCTTGGATCCCGGTGGAGCGGAGGCGGGTGATTAGGGTGCGGTGACAGACGGTGTCGAAGGCCGCCGAGAGGTCGAGGAGGATGAGGGCGACTGTTTCACTGTTGTCCATCAGGGTTCTGATGTCGTCTGTGACTGAGATGAGGGCGGTTTCGGTGCTGTGGTTGGTTCGGAATCCGGTTTGTGAAGGGTCGAGCAGGTTGTTGTTTTCCAGGAAGGTGGTCAGCTGTTTGTTGAAGGTCTTCTCTATTACCTTGGCTGGGAAAGGCAGGAGAGAGATGGGGCGGAAGTTTTTCAGGTCGCTCGGGTCAGCCGTAGGTTTCTTTAGGAGGGCGTTGACTTTGGCGTGTTTCCAGCATTCGGGGAAGGTAGCAGAAGAAAAAGAAGAGTTGATGACGGCCTGGAGGTGCGGGGCGATGATGTCGTCGGCTTTATTAAAGATGAAGTGAGGGCAGGGGTCCGAAGGGGCGCCGGAGTGGATAGAGTTCATGATGGATTTGGTTTCTTCAGTGTTGATGTGGGTCCAGTTGTTGAGGGTGAAGGCCGGGGGTGCGGGTTCAGTAATGTTAGGTTGGGTCTGGTGTCCGAAGCTGTCGTGGAGGTCGCTGATCTTGCGGTGGAAGAAGGTGGCGAGGGATTCGCACAAATCCTGTGAGGGCGTGACGGCGTTTGCGTTGGGGTTGGAGAACTCCTCGTCGGCTTTATGTCTGTCCATGGACTTCTTCACATTGCCTGGGGAGTGAAGCAATATATAAATGCAAAAATGCAATAACAAAACTGTCCTCTTCAATAGTATCTACAAACAGTTAAGTTCTACAGTGCATAGTGAACAGGCACAATATCCATAAATATTGAGAGATCCCTATTGCATGAAGCACTGCAGCCTGGTAATGAGATGCAGGGATTAAACCTGAGCCCACTGAGTGAAATGCAGATTGGTGGTAAAGATGCATTACTTCACTAAGCCACTACAGCCAACATAATTCCATTCAGGTGGCAAATTCAAACCCCTATTCTCCAAATGTATATATCACTTCAGCTTTAAGAATACAAGTTTCAGTTGAGTAGAGCCCTGAGTGGTCTAGAAAACGTATAAAGTTACATTACCCAGAAGAAGAGTAGCAATTTGTTGATTTCCCACTCCTGGAGTGGTGTTTGTAAAATTACAAAACTGTCACTTTACATAGGACTGGTGAAGTATTCTGACTACACTACTCAGAGACAACAGTTTTCACCACACTACCCTTAATCATTACATTGCAGCCTGATGTCCAGTGATGAGACATTCTTTTGTACAGATTGGTTTGTCTGCAGTCACTAAGGGCAGCTCTAACCCATGAGTAGCAGTGATCTACAACCATCATGAGAGCACGATGAACACTGTATTGTACTTCAGATCCCCATGACCTGCAGCAGGAATGTCTTCAGCAGCAAAGACATAGGATGCGTCCAGTTCACTGTCAGTCATCAGTCAGGACAGGGAGATGTTAGATGCAGTTACTGATGATGATTAGCAATGTTCTTGCAGCACTGGGTGGAGGCATGAACACTGATGCAGTTACAGAGGAGCCTTTTTGCTCACTATCTTCTCATTTAATAAAACTTGCCTTGTGCTCAACTCAGAAGAGCCAAAAAATATGGGCATTTGTAAAGCATTTGCCCTAGTAACATCACACATTGCCAACATGGCATTGGCGTGCTATGAAAATAAAAAATATGGCATATTAGGTTAAATAATAATCATGAAATCAAGAATGAACCAAGATGACTTGTCACCTTCACTGTCCCCTGCAGGTTCAGCTGCAGCACACTCTTGCACAAGCTGTAGTCACACTCAAATAAGGTAAGAAAACAAATAGTATTACCAGCTAGCCTAGAAACAACTTCTGTAATGCCATGCAACACATTTAGAACAGTCACATATCTACTGGTTTAAAACTGATCAGTAACCATGCTCATCATACAATGCTACTCCTCCCGCATGGTTATTCTAATAACTGCTTGTCCTAAAAATACTATACCTCCTTCTCCTCCTTTGTACATTTACAGCATTCATAAAGATGAGAAACTCAGGCCATCACAAACAGTGGCAATATATTCTCAATACAATGGCCTACAGGACACTATCCCTGGATCGTATCCAGAATTGGCAGGATCTTGGTCCAGAAAGCGTGCTTTTTTGATTTGGTGTAAATCCTTTCAGTAGTTTTTGAGCACAATTAATACTCAAAACTTCTGCACATTTTATGACCCAGAGGATATGCAGAAACACTGATTTCATGCTCAGATCTCAAACTGAGATCTGACTGGCTGCCACGGCAATCAACAATGGGGTGGTGGCAGTCATCTTAGGACTTTGTACTTAGACCTGAATCCTAGAAAAAAAGATAGGGTGGCATGGTGGTGATACTCTGACTGCCTAGGATCGGGGTCAAAAATGTTTTTATGTTTGGGTTAGTTTTCAATTTTGTGGGAAAATATTAAATGCTATGCTATGCTACTAAAATAGTGGGCCCGAGCCTGGGTCAGGGGCGATTAGGTGAGGAGAGGTGGCCTCCCTCCCAAAATCTCTAAGAGGCCCCACAGACCTCATCCACCAGGGCCAAACTTCAATTAATAGGAGGGTGTGTACCTCCCTCCGGGAGCCTGAAAGGATCCCAGGGACCCAATCCCCATGACCAATTTAGAACAAAGGGAAAGATGGCACACGGACCCCCTGCCTGATCCTCAAAAGACAACATCCACCAGAGCTAAACTTATATTAAAGCAGAGTTGTCATGAGGGCCCCCTCCCAAGCCTTGAAGTGCCCTAGTGAACCGAATCTCCCCAGGTCTGGGTCACTCACTGTATCCTGAGGAGCCCACCCCCGGGACCTAGAAGTTTCACACGTCTGCTCTCACTCAGCAGTAACTTTAAAAAGGCTCCCACTGAATGGAGGCATACATACTTTGCCTTGCCTGTGCTCTCACAAGCCAGGAAGCTTGGATTGCTCCCACCCAGGGTGGCATGAAAAAACTGCTAATCCTGCTGTGCGGGAGCAATGTCAGGTCCCGAAGCACCAAGGGAGGATGCATATGGGGAGCAGCAGGGCAGAGCAGTGTTTTGATGCCAACGCAGTTCAGCGTCAAAAAGTTTACAGTCGGCTCGCTCCATACCAAGACGCTGGCCAGGTGTCATATTTACGGTATGACGCTAGCCGTGGTAAGGCCAGTCTAGAGTAATGGAAAAGGACGCTAGCCGAGTGAGGGAGGTGTAGGGGGGACAGGGGGTTTAGCATCATTTTCTGACTTTAAAACCCCATGGACAAGATTCCTGTCACAGTTAAGACAGGAATCATGCCCCTCAGCCCAATGACCATGTCCCCGGGGCATGGCCATTGGGCACAGTGCCATGCAGGCAGTCCCAAGATAGGCCCCCCATGGCACTTTGACATTTTTTTAAATACTTACCTGGAATGGGTCCCCCCCATCCTTAGGTGTCCTCCAGGTGTGGGTGCGGGTGGGTGGGGGTGTACCTGAGGCAGGGAAGGGCACCTGTGGGCTGTTTCCATGGTCTCTGTCCAAGGAAAAGGGCCCACAGGTCCCCTAATGCCTGCCCACACCCAGGCTTTAAATAATGGCACTAAGCAGGCTCAGCACCATTATTTAAGGCCCTTCTCCTCCTGTGCGTGAATTCAACACGGGATACATAAATATGGCGCTAGGATCATAGCATGGGTTTTTGCCCAGGAATGCCTACCTTGCATCTCATTGACGCAAGGTAGTTTTCCACAAGCAAAAAACAACACAAACTCCATAACTTTGGAGCTAGACGTGTCTAGGGCCAAAGTATAAATATGGAATTAGGTTTGTGATGAATTAGTGTAAAAGAAATGGCACTAATTTGCCACAAACCAAGTATTAATATAGGCCATAGTGTTTTGTGGGTCCCCCAGTGAGACGGGGGCACTAATCTAAGGCCCCAGGAGATGAGGTCCCCCAAACCACTACTGCTCAGTTTTGTTTTACTTTGGTTTACAATCTAATGCAAATTGTGTTTTGTGTTGAGTTGTAATTCCCACCAAAACACTTTGGGCCAGATTTAGACCTCAGTAGATGAAATAGACTGTCACAAATGCGACAGATATACTGTCTGCGTTATTACGATCTAAACAGGATATAATCTGATAGTAATACAACGTACGGATATTCACCACATTTGTGACGGAGTATTCCCCTCCGCTAGAATCTAAAGCAGGACCTTTGTTTTGGGTTTTTTGGGTTTCCGTTAAAAAGCAAAACAAGTCAGACGCAAAATGTAAATCTGCCTTTGGTTCGTGCAGGTAGACATAATTAATTGAAGGTTTCCATCACGGTTTGTTAAGGCATTGCTTATGCACTGTAATTATTAATGACAGCTATTTCTGCAAATTCCAATAGGCGCATTTAATTCACATTTAATCCAATCGTCTGCTGCAAAAAAACAAATTTCATCTTGACCAAGCTTTTTATTAGACTCATGAAAATGAGTATTGACCTTGATGACGACTCCATCCAGCATGTTAGCATGTTTCAACAAAATGGCATCCAAGGGAATAACATACACAGCAGTAAATAAATGTAGCGTCAAATGAATCTGTTCTCAATGAGCTGCTTTTGTTATTTATTGGCGAATCAGGCCATCCAAGAATGTATTCATGCCGCAATAATACCTGGAAACAATCAACCATATAATTCAGTCTTTACACAGTGACTAATAAATAGCAAATCATTTGTAAGTGAGAACATAAATCTTCCCAGCCAATATTATTTTTCTCGAAATGTGCAGTCATGCCCGTTCCTGTCAGCACAGGAAGTTCCAACTCTCCCCGAAACCTGTCTTTATTGGTTGAGCATGAGGTCTGAGCTATATGTAAATGTGACCTTCATAAATATTGAAAAGAAAAAGAAATGATACAGCTGTCCAAAAGTGTTCTGCCTCATTTTTGAAACATGTTTTTCAGTCTTAAGTGACTCAAGTCTAATCAGCCGAACAAGAATAATATGCTTGTTCATAAAATATAGGTTGTTAGGTGTCTTTCCCATTTTGTACATTTTAGTTGGGGGTAGATGCATGCACAGCCGTTTCAGCATGTCTCGCCTCATATAGTTTACTGATGGAATTAATGATGGAATAAGGTAAAGGGCAAAACCTCTGCAAGCTGCTTGGTCCACGTAAACAAAGCTCTGGACAGAACTGCTGTTCGTACAAAGCAAGGGTGCATTTGTTTTTGATTAGGGGACCCATTTGCTCAATTGTAAGCGAATGCTCTGATAATTAATTTGAGTCTCAATGATCTAATAAGTTGTGACTCATATGTTTTTCATAATGGCATCTGGGATAATTACGTCTTTTGGCACTAAATGCTTCAATTTAAAATAGTTCTGTATTGCAGAAACCAGGAGTTTGAAACACATCCATTTTTTAGTAAGTTTTCTTCAGATTTCAAACCAAAAGGAAAAAACGTACTACTGTAATTTTCTGGGCCATTGAGAATTGTCACCAAACATAACAGGTGTCTTTCTGCAGCATGCTCACAGGCCACTCGCACAGTAGAGGGGTACCCAGGTGCACCATATCAAAAAGTGCTGTTGGCGAAAACTGGAGCATGCACGCTATAAAAATAACTTAGGCTCCCTCGTCAGCTCGAGTGAATGCACTAACTCGTCCGGATGTGCAGCAATGAACAACGAAGGAATGGGACAAAGCACCACTCTTTTCGATAGTGTAGCCCAAGATTCTCTTTGCCCATACAGACAGGCGAAGATAATGCTACAGTTGCGTGAAGGGATGTATACATATTAATATCAAAAGGTGTTTATATGTATACACCAGTTATTGTTCAGCGAGCAAACAATAACTTGCAGCCCTTCTTTGAACTGCTTGTGACCTCACATATTAAACCACTCATGTGATGTTCAGTAACGTCATTGATGGTATCATTGATCACAATTTGAACAACATCAGTACATTCCATCACTGATGACATCACTGTTGAGATGACATCATCCAATGAATGTGATGCTTTGCTATACCTTATCACACTGAACGGTATTCAGCAAAGTACACCTAGGACCCATTTTCTTTAACCTATGTACTGCTAGTCATTGTAAGATAAACAACATGCTTTGCATTCTAATGGGTCTTGGCTGTCTTATGAATGAGAGTCTGATTGATGAGAGCTCTCACAGACCTGTTGACTGGTGTCTTGTTGATTGCTCATGAAACATCTGCAAAGGTTTGGTACAAGTTGAAGGTTGTATGTAGGAGGTTATGTGCCTCCTATGGGGGCTTGAGGGTCAGAATGGAATGTAGGGTCTGTATCGGAGCAAATGCTGTGCACTCCAGGTAGTTGGCCATCCATGAGTACTTGATTGTCCATAAGCGGTCAGGTTTCTACAAAGGGTTAGGTATAGAGTGAAGGATGGACATTGTAGGAGGCTGGCCTCCTGAAGAGATTTTGGTGTCTAGGAATAGTGTATAGCATTAACACAACCCTAAGAATCACACTGTGACTTGTTGTGTTTGAAAATGAATTAATCACTCATGTTATATTCTTGAACATTGTCTAATGTCCCACATTTTTCATGGAACCTCTACACAGAAATATCCGCATTTTATGAAACTGCACTGTGTATTCCATTTGTTTAAAGCACTACATGAACACTCTATCATGTCACCCTGTTCAAATACATGTACAGGTAACTAGTTTATTGAGAAGAGTAGCTTTATTTTTCCCTTAATTGTTTTAGATCAATCTGCTAATTTAATATGTAACGTGTCTGCAACAAATCTCTCCAAGTCTTATTATATGTACATTTTCTGGTAGTTATAATATGCACTATTTGACATTTATCACAGTGAATTACACTTCTAGCCAGGTTAACACTATTAGGGGCATATTTAATAGCCCCTAGCACCATTCTAACAACACATTGTGTGATTCTTTTTACGCTAATGTGTCATTAGAAGGCCAAAAACACAGCATCATAATTACAAATTGGCGCAATTCATGCATTCTGCCACTTTGTAACCCTTTGCACTACCTTATGCCTGCACCAGGCATAATAGATGCAAAGGGGGCGTTCCTCTGTTAGGGAGGCAATAAAAATGGTGCAAAGAAATCATATTTTCCAGCACTTTTAATGCGCGCCCCTGCCATATGCAGTATTTTCTGAAAAAATGAACTGCAAATATTAGATTGATATTATCAGTGATTTATCAAAGGTGTTGTTGGAAATTAACCTTTTTGCAGGGTTATCCCTAAACATTTTGCCTCCTTCCTCCTATTTTTCCTGACCTTTTTTTGTTGTTTTTAGGACTCTGGGCACTTTAGCACTGCTAACCAGCGCTAAAGTACACATGCTCTCTGTGTAAATAGTATTGGTGATTGGTTTATCCCAGACTGGCATATTTGATTAATTAGTAAGTTCCTAGTAAAGTGCTCTAGAGGTGCCCAGGGCCTGTAAATCAAATGCTACTAGTGGGCCTCCAGCATTGATTGTGCCAGCCACATGAGTAGCCCTGTAAACCTGTCTCAGACCTGCCACTGCAGTGTCTGTGTGTGCAGTTTTAAACTGCCAATTCGACTTGACAAGTGTACCCACTTGCCAGGCCTAAACCTTCCCTTTTTATATATGCAAGGCACACCTAAGGTAGGCCCTAGGTAGCTCCATGGGCAGGGTGCAGTGTATGTTAACGGTGGGACATGTACTAATGTTTTTTTCATGTCCTAACAGTGAAATACTGCCACATTCGGTTTTCACTGTGCAAGGCCTATCTCTCTCACAGGTTAATATGGGGTCTGCCTTTAAATATTATTAAAGTTCAGATTCCCTTATAGAGCTGATAGAAATGTGGAGTTTGGGGTCTCTGAACTCACAATTTAAAAATACATCTGTTAGTGCTTTTGGTTTTTAGATAGATAATTTGAAAATTCCTCTTTTAGTAAGTAGGCATTTTCTTGCTTAAACCATTCTGTGACTCTGCCTGTTTGTGGATTCCCTGTCTCGGTCAGTTTGACGGTTGGGGTGTTTGCACATCTCCTTTAGACAGTGACACAAAGGGAGCTGGGGTGTAACCTGCATATCCTGATGAGCCATCTCAGCTAGAGTGGTGGGAAGAGTGGTCACTTACACCTGAATGGGCTGTGCCTGCCTTCACATAATGCAGTCTCCAACCCCCTGGCGTGTTTGTGGGGCCTGGCCTGGGCAAGACATGATCCTGTAAACAACAGAGACTTTCCTTTGAAGTTTCTCTACCTAAAATGCAGAAAGGGGTATAAGTAGTGAATCCAAAACCCCAAACTTAAGATTTTCTTCAAGATCACTTCTGGAACCAGGAGGAACCTCTGCGAAGGAAAAGAGCTGAAGAGCTTAGGAGAAGTGCTGCCCCTGCCTGGGATTGTGTTTTGTTGGACTATCCTGCAGTTGCTGCTTCTGCCTGTGAAAGGGGACAGAGACTGGACTTTGTTGTGCATTCCTGCTTGTGAAGAAATTCCAAGGGATTGAACTGAGCTTGCCTCCAGTTTTGAAGTCTCAGGGCCATCAAAGACTTCCTCTGCCAGCAACTGGACTCTTTGCTGAGACTCCTGCCCTGTCCTATCCAGTTCCTGAGCCCTTCGAAGTTCAAGTTGGCAGACAAGAGCTGAAAATCCACACACAGAACGCTGCTTTTGAGGCCCCATCTGCAACGCGCCTGATAAATGATATGCCGCCGGTTTTGTGGCTGAAATCAATGCTCCACCTGCATCGCTGCTGGGAGATCAATGCATCGTGGCTGGATAAAAGACGCACAACACCTGTTCACGGATGCTGATAACGATGCAAACGCCACGCAGTGTGATTTTCTAACACCGCATGACCGGATTTTCCACGCGTCGTCCCTGGGCATCAAAGTGAACCCGACTCTACCCGGATGCGAGGTGCCCTATCCGGAAATCAATGCATCACCGACCCGACCGGAGAAGGAAACAACGCACGGCCTCACTTGCGAGTAAGGAATCGACACATTGCTACCCTTCTCCAATGCACACTCGCCCGTGCGGCTTTATTTTTCACACTAACCAGGTACTTTGTGCAAAATCATTGTTTCCATTGTTTTACATAGAGTAAAACTCGTATTCTTTTGCAAATTCATATTTTAATTTATTGTGTGTTGGATTCTTGTCGTTTTGATCTTGTTTGATGTAGTCAAATGTTACCTATTTTTATAAACTGGTGTTGTGTACTTTTTGTAGTGTTTCACTGTATTACTGTGTGTGTTGGTACAAATACTTTACACATTGCATCTGAAGTTAAGCCTGCTTGCTCATGCCAAGCTACCAGGGGGTGAGCGGGGGCTAACTGAGTTTGATTCCCTTTTACCCTGACTAGAGTGAGGGTCCTTGCTTGTACAGGGGGTAACCTGACTGCCAACCAAACACCCTATTTCTAACAGGTGTCATCAGTGCTGTAATTTGTGGGGTAATTAGCAGTGCATGATGAAGGAGTGAGTTATAGTTACCTTAGGGCACAGTTGCTTGAGATAACTCTAACAAAAACAGATACATTTCTATGGTTTTGTACATTTAAAATGTGACCCCAAATATAACATCCATGCAACCTTTGTTTTTTTAAGTTAATTTCTATGTTTTTTAAAATCTAGTTCCTAAGTATAATGTCCCTGTAGCCTTTGTTTTTTTTCAGTGAATTTCCATGGGTTTTTTAATGTAAAGTAATTTTTATTACTATATGTTAACCCAACCTTGGCTGTGTCCAGCGGCGGTTGGTCGCAGGGCCTGGCCTGTGGCCAGGCGCTGCTGCCAGCTCCCCTAAGCCCCCAACACCAAAAGTTGTGTGACAATAGGTGTGAGGTGTTACTGGGTGTGAGAGTGTCTATGAGAATGTCTGGGTGTGAGATTGGTTGTGCCAGTGTCTTAGTGAATCCGTGAGTGGGTGTGTCAGTGTCTGTGTTGGTCTGTGAGCGGGTGCGCGAGCGTATCAGTGGGTCTGTGATTGGGTGTGTGACAGTCTCAGTGGGTCTGTGAATCTGTGTGTGAGTGTATGAGTGGGTCTGTAAATGGGTGTGTGAGGGTCTGAGTGCAGCTGTGAGTGAGTGCACCAGAGTCTGAGTGGGTCTGTGAGTGGGTGTGTAAGGGTCTGAGTGAGTATGTGAGTGGGAGAAAAAGATTGAAAGAGAGAAAGAGAGAAAGAATGTTAGAGGAAGAGAGATAGAGAATTGTTTAGGCTTTGTTTAATGTTACACTTAGAATGAGATGTTTCAGGACTTACTGAAAACAAAAATATATTTGTGAATTAAAAAGAGTGAGATCACCTTTTGGTATGTATCTCAAATATCTGAATTTGTTAAGAAAATAAATCAGCGAAATAACCACTAACACACCTAGACTGGAACCCTTAACCTTTGAGGTAAAGGCCTGAGACCTTAACCATTAAGTCGCAGACAACTCTTTAGTACATTGTATTCACACATAGCTATGATATTCAAACTGAAATGTGTGATGGGAAAACACATAAATGTTACACCAATAGCCATTTTTAATATTGAAAAAACTAGCCTGCTACTCACATGCTGCAGGAGCCGACATTGCTCCCACAAGCAGGGAGCTGCTTTAAATAGCAGCTCCCTGCTTGCAGGAGCAATGTCTTCATCTGTTTCCCTGCCCGCATATTTGCGTGCAGGGAAACAGATGAAAACTCCACTTTCTGCCAGCGGGAGCTGTTTGACAGCACCCGCTGTCAGAAAGTGGACTTTGTTTGCTTCTACTTGGTGGGAGCTGTCAGCTCCCATCAAGCAAAAGCAAACAGCTATGTCTCAGAGGTGGGCACCCTGGGACACTGAAGGAGCTGGCCCGGGTGGGGGTGATGCCCATGGCCATTATTGGCTACTCGAAGGGGGATATGCAGCACCCCTCCAACAAGCCTTGCCCCAGGGAGGTGGTGGTGGTCTCTAAAGCTCTGAAACAGACCCCCTTCACTCTATTATTGTAGCCCTCGGGAGGTGATGGCCCCCAGGGCTGCCCAGGGCCTCACAGCCCCCTACATCATAGGTCTTTAAAGCCCCGGGGAGGTGGCAGTCCATGGGGTATTTGGGGCCATGCGGACCTGCTCGTCATATTTCTTTAAAGCCTCAGGGAGGTGGCAGTCCCCGGGGCTCCAGGGGACCCTGGTGGCACCCTATGTTTCTTAAGTTAAAAGCCCCAGGGAGGTGGTGCTCCCTGTGGCTGGGGGAAGAGGCAGGCAGCCCCCAGGATAGAAAATTAAAATGCCCCCAGGGGCTTTTAAAAAACAAGTGGGGGAACCTGGGTTTTAATTTTTTTTTTAAGTTGCTCCCTTTTATGTGACGTTATCGTGAATTCCCAGGAAAATTGTTTAACAAATATAGAGGTTTGTTGCTCTGGAGGGTCCCTATGGGACCTCACACCAGAGTTTAGGGTCAGGGTAGCTCTACCCTGGCCCCTGGGCATTTTTTAAAACTTTTTTGTGAGACTCAGCTGAAGTCGAGTCCCAAGATGGCTGCCAACACATCTTGGTTCAAGTGATGGCAGCCAATCAGAGCTCTACATTTCACTGCATGAGTTTGTTATGATTCTCAAAGTCTTTGCGACCTCAGATATACAAATTTAGATTTCCTTTAATTTCTCCTAAATTACTGAATGGATTTACACCAAACACCCCAAAGCACAATCTTTGGGGTGTTATACCTACCTACCCACACTCATATTTGTTTATTTTTAATTCAGTATTGCCCTTTGTAACTATTCTCACCTTGTTTAAAAACAACTATAGTTAGTCTGCAACAATCTTTCTTAAGTCTGCTGTCGGAGTTGAAAAGTTAGGTATTATTTGGACTTGAGCTCATTCTCATTCTAGAGAATGGTTCTGGGATTTTAGTCATTGACTGTATGTTAAGGAGGGTAAATTCAAATGTTAGGGGAAAATACAAGTTCTCACTTCTTTTCCAATTGTCAGTTTACGTTTAGTTTGAAATACTTTATTTAAGCAAAATGCCTAAAAGCAAACATATAATATATTATACAAAATATTACAATAATACATTTAGACTTATACAATACAATATTATCTTAAAATCTGTAAAACAAAATTCTCATAATGGGCAGCAAAGACCAATCAATTCACCACATGAACAGCTTCCAAAGTCATTAAAACCTGTTCAGCAATAAAATAAAAGCACCAGTTAAAACTTTTATATCCCACCAACACTATAGCCAGTGCTCATCCCAAATTTGGCTTCTGTATTGGTTGTGGGAGCTAACCAACTCTCGATTCTCATAAAGTGACAATGCAAACATCAAGCCTATTGAGGATCAGACTTACACAGGTCGCCAGGAATTCCATCCAAGCAGGGAGCTTTAACAGGTTTAAGACTATATATAGCTCCCACAGTGTCTTCCATTGAAAAAAAAAATTTGAAGACTAGCTGCCTCACATGCCTCACCCAATGTCATACATGGGTTCTTCGCCCATCTGGCTATAATGGGGTCTGCTAAGGGACTCACTGTGTGTTGAAGTGGAGGACCACCAGGATCCTCCCCCTTGCCATTTACACTCACTGAATATAAGGCACTAAAGTGTTTCTTCTACTTATCTGGTGCAATGTTACAGTACATCAAAGTTCCCAATTCACCAGTTCCATCTGATATTAGAGCCCAGAAGGCAAGATTATCTCTTAACTTCAATGCCTAAAGTAGTTCTTGCCAGTTATCTTCCTTTCTCTCTTTCCTTGCCACCCTTTGAGCCTTGTTCTATTTTGCTCGTGCACACTTAATGGCTGCTTGATTACACTCATTTATGGCAGTTACCAGTGCCCCCTGAGCCATCCTACAATCCTGAATAAACCAATGTGGATGTTTTGCTCCCGACCTTTGACTGCCATGATGTTCTCTAGAAAAAATCAATTTAAGTTTGTCAAACAGCAAACTATGGGTTTGTAAGAAGAGATTAGAGTCAACATGTAGATCTTTGAATGTATCTAAAAGCTGTCCGAACCACTGGAAGATCTCAGCATGCATTTCCTGATGGGCCAAAACTATAGTCCACATTACTCGTCACTGATTTGGGCTCTGGCAGGGCTGAGTGTTCCCAAATGGAAGGCCTAACAAAGTTCCCTCCATTAAGCAATACAGCCAGTGGGCAATGGTCACTCTTAGTGGTGCTAAGTACCTCCATATCCACCAAGTTCCGCCATAATTGCACATCCATCAGGATAGAATCAATAACACTCCTCTGGTGCCCCCTTCTAACTAAATGTGGACACTCACGCTTCATCTGAACTTTTTCTCCCATTACTAGCACGTAGCTCATGAGCAGCCTCCTTTGCCACTATCTGTAGGGCCATATGGGGAAAGATGGCATTCTGGCCTGCCTACCAACTGTGTAACACCCCATTGCTCAACCTCTTCCCTGATTACCATAGTAAGAGCAAGACACGGTTCAAATGAAATGTTAAAATCCCCAGCTACTTTTATGTATTTCCACTAACTTTTTGAGGATGACCAAGACCGAGGACTCCCTGTTTGCTGGCAATGAACATACATGCACATTTAATATCACTATGGTTAATCTCCTTGAGAATCGTAAACTAATACCCATTAAATCGATGGAGTCTATCCTCAGTAGTTCATGCCTGCAGACTATGTTGTTTCTGACCAAAATCTTAAGTCCCTCCATTGCCCACCCATTTTCCTTGGGGGTAAGGCCTCCACGCTATAAGTGGTGAATCTTCTAATGAGGACCTTGTTCACAGCCCATGTTTCTTGGAACACACAAACGTCAAATTTCCCTATAAAGAGTTCCACTCTTTGTCAGCCACCTTGGGGTTCACCCCCGCCACATTCCAGGTGATTAGTGATGTTTTTCCTGTATTCAGACACCTTTTCAGGAGAAATGCCCCTTTTTCTGTCACCCACTGGTATGCTAGAATCCCCCCCTAAGGAAGCTTCTGAAGTTGATTCCATAGCACCTGGTTCAGGGGATGTAGAGATTATCCTGTGCCTCTGTAACCTCAATAGACCTAGTCAGTCTACCTGATCTAGCCGGGTTAACGGATAGTAATGATTCTGAGTGGGTACCTTAAAGGTAGTAAGTTGTGCACCCCGGATTAGTGGTGATCAATGTAGGTCAGGCTGAGTGTTCCCAATCCCGCTTACTATGAGGGGGATAGAAAAACCCAAGGGTAACACTATGATACCCCTGTTTACTTGGCTTTTCACACTAATCAAATTAACTAGGGATTGAACACAGCTAGGTGACTTGAAGTTCACAATTATACAGTCCACCTGAGAAGCTTTTGGCGTGAGACCCACCCAAGACACTCTTCGGGTAGTGAATATTTCCTCATGGAGGACATGTGGCCAGCCCGACTGTATCCGTAGTCAATGTGCAACTTTATTTAATAATGAGTTATGCGACTCACTAGTTCCTCTAGTTAGCCGTGGCCTCTAGTTCTCTAGGATGATAATATAGGGGCTGCACTCAGGAGGAATATTAGGACGTATGTCAGAGACGTCTAAATGCGGACACACAGTCCCTAATTCCTCTGTTCCACTTCACCCACACAATGTCTACCACCTGGGCATTGGGAAAATCCCTAAGTGGGTTCAATAATTATAAGTGCTCCTCTTTCTTTACTTATTTCATGGTGGATTAGCAATTCCTCTCCAGTACCTCTCTGGTGTATTCTTCGGGTATCAGGGATTCCACCGGTCTCTTGAGTCTTGGCACTATATCCCTCCCTAGGGTTGGTAAGGAGATCTCTTTTATCATGGATAAACAAAAAATGTTTGATCACAGCCTCTATCGAGTTAAGACGCTCGATTAGGAGCTGCAATTGTGAGTCAAGAATACTATTAAATTTTACTTCCATCTGTTCAAATATCATCCCCTGAGGCTGCCCAAGTCCCTGGCCCATCCTATTACCTGCCCCCTTTTTTATGGAATGAGTGGAGCATTGGGCTCCCAGCTGTTATACCACATCTAAAGTGTTTATGATTCCTTTTGGGATCTGGTAGTATCCTTTTCTCTCCAGTTACCAACTCATCCCCTGTACTATGTGTGGAAACTAACTTCAAGTCTCCCAGCTCTTAAGGATCATGTTCCTGACAAAAAACCTGATCCGGCTCGTCCACACCCCCCTGGGTCCCAACTGCCACCAGTTCCTCACAGGGCATCACCTCACCACTTCCTCCCCTCCCAGCCAGCTCTTCATCATTTGCAGTGCCTATTAATGAGGTACTCAGCACCCCCAGGGAAGGAGAACCTAAGGAGAATACAGAAAGCTGACACTCCATCAACTCAATTTCCTCGTTAATTATCCCTGCAGCCCTTATTATAAATGTATCCATACTAGACTTGGAGGGATCTACTCGGCTTGTAGGATTCGTAGGCCCAGAGGATGCTTTGCTAGTAGTACTACGACACAATGTCTTAGCTCTGGGCATGCTGCAAAATAAAGTGAGAGTCCCCAGCAAGTGCTAACCAGAGGTTCAAACTCTTAACTCCTAACAACTTCCCACAGCTCGTGAAATTGCAAATAGGGATCATATAAGTGGGCCACGTCCAGCCTCTTCCGGGCGATGACGGGCGAAGACTAGCCCTGTCTTGGCCTGGTCTTCCCTTGGGCACGCACCCCAGCGTGTCCCACGCTGTGTGATACAGAGTTCATTATTTGCACCTCTGGGTGCTGGAAATGGTGGTATGCAGCTTCCCCTGCTGCCTGGACTGCTGGGGGATGTAGTGCGGCCCCCTGATCACTTTGCCAAGTTCCCCGCGCTATGAGATGCAGAGATCGTTACGTGCGCCACCAGGCACCGGAAATGGCGGAATGCAGCTTCCCCTGACACCTGGCCAGTGGGGGATGTGGTGCGTCCCCCGATCACTTTGTAAAGTTCATCAGTTTATGATTTATCAAGAAAAAGGTTTGCTCTGTAATTAATTAGCACTGCAGCCCTGTCTGCAAATGAATAGTACTCAACACAATTGTGGAATAGACTCTCAAGTACATTTCACTCCCATCAAAAGAGACCCCTACAAGAACACTTTTGAAGACAGAAAACAACTCAAAATTGCTGACATCACATGCAAAACACTTTACTTTGGACTTCCCAGTTACCTGAATAATAACCTCATCACCATTGGAGAAGAACAATACACTAGCTGCAAATCAAGCCTTCAAATGGGCATCCAGAGGGGCATATTTAAGAGCCCCTAGTGCCTTCCTGCGCCACATATGCATCATTTTTTTGTATGCAAATATGGCCCAAAGAGGCCAAAATCACCTTGCCATATTTACAAAGTGGGGCAATGCATGCGATGCGCCACTTTGTAAACCCTTGCTTCACATTTTGCCTACATTGTTTGAGGGGCTGAAGCAATGACATAAAGAAATCTAAGATTTATAAAACGTTGTGCTGTACTCAGTGCAGCGCCACCTTTCTTGTGCCCATTAGGGCCCCCTAGCAAAACCATGTGTGTCCCATATTTAACATGGCGGTAGTTAGGGAACTAACATCAAATCTTTTGATGCTAGTTCCGTGCTTTGATGGGTTAGTGTGAAAAATGTTGACTCTAATCCTGTAAAGCAGGCATCAAAGGGCGGACTACGTCACCTGCCAGTTCACTGGGGTCATGATTGCTGAGGCCACCTGTCATCAGTTCACTAAAGAAAAGGATCCTGACCTCTCATATGGGAATAGGGAGTCAATTGATTCCTTACAGAGCACTAAGCAGTAAGAATCTATTGTTGGTAGGAACAGCAAAAGGATCCACACCATTCTTACTTGATGACCGGGACCTGTGGGCATCCAGCAAATGAGATGAGACTGGTTTATAAAAGTAACCTCTAGAGAGAGTGGTGGTACCAGCACCACCTGCTGGTCTATCCAGTCTATCCACCTTACAGCCTGTTGTAATTGATTGTGGAGCCATTACTGGATATTTACAATTTATCACAATCCCTTCAATTGACTTCATTGAGTGGCTTACTCAACCCACCATCCTAACAAGAAGAATGTCATTATATTCATAGTTCGAAAAGACTGCGTTCAGAGATAGCCAGTGACACACTTTGGGCCTTATTTATACTTTTTGGTGCACCAAAAAGTTTTTTACCACCAGCTGGGCACCATATTTATGGAATGGTGCAAGCCGGCGCAAAGGGTAGGCTAGCGTAAAAAAAAATGATGTTAGGCAGGTTAGAGTCAAAATAAATGACACTAACCAGATTAGCGTCATTTTTTTATGCTAAGGGGAATATTTATAGTCAGTTTGCACTGAATTAGCATATTTTTTTTTCCTCTAATTCGGTGCACAACTAACTCCATATTTATACTTTGGTGCTAGACCCGTCTAGCGCCAAATTTATGGGGTTAAAGTCATTTTGTGGAAGTGGAAAACCTACCTTGCCTTAATGAGATGCAAGGTAGGCGTTCTCGAGCAAAAAATAACTCTATGGCCTTAACGCCATATTTATACTCCCATGCAAAAACAGTGCAAGGGAGGGAGAAGGGGTCAAAAAATTGTGCAAAGCCTGCTTTGCCCCATTTTTTAAAGCCTGGGTCAGGGCAGGCGTTAGGGGACCTGTGGGCCTATTTCCATGGTGGAACACCATGGAATAAACCCACAGGTGCCCTCCCCAGGCCCCAGGGGCACCCCCGCCCACACCAGAGGGACTGGGGAGGATGGGGGACCCCATCCCAGTTAAGTACAGGTAAGATTGCATTTTAGTTTTTAAAGTGCCATAGGGGCCCCCATACATGGCACAGGGTGCAATGGCTATGCCCAGGGGACCCTTGTCCTCTCTGCTGGCCATTGGGGGTGGTGGGCATGATTCCTGCCTTTTCTAAGGCAGGAGTCATGTGGCATGGTAGGTTTAGCAACACAAGTATTTTGTTTTTACTCTAACCTGCCTAAAGTAATTTTTTGGTACTAAACCCCCTTCTTCTATACCGCCAGCCCCACCCGACTAAAGTCATTTTTTTTACTCTAGCCTATCCTTTGCATCGGCTTGCACCATTCCATAAATATGGTGCCCTGCTGGTTCACAGAAATGGTGCAAGCCGGTGCTAAACTTTTTGGTGCAAAACTGAGTTAGTGCATTTTTGCATCAAAAAGTATAAATAAGGGCCAATATTTTGTAAGTTTGGCCACTTTTGCATCAAAAAATGACGTTAATGCGGCACAAAAAAAGTATAAATCTGGGCCTTGGTGCTAGATGGGTTTAGCATCACAGTATAAATATGGAGTTCGTTTTGCACCAAATTAGAGCAAAACAAATGATGCTAATTCAGTGCACACAGAGTATGAATATGCCCCACAGTTTGAATATGTCCCCAAATATGACGTTAAGGCCATAGAGTCATTTTGTGCACGGGAACGCCTACCTTGCATCTCATTAAGGCACAGTAGGTCTCCACTTCCCAAAAATGACTTTAACTCCATAAATTTGGTGCTAGACGGGTCTAGCACCAAAGTATAAATCTGGAGTTACTTTTGCACCAAATTAGAGTAAAAGAAATTACGCTGAGCAGCCAGTGGGTCATGGTAGGGTCCCTTGCCATAAAGCCAGGATGTACCCTTTGTGATTTCTGGAAAACTAGAAGGGCCTGTGCCCCCTACTCCTTCCAGCTCATCAGCTAAGTTTACAATCATGACATGGAATCCACACCTTGCTTAGCCCATGTGTCGTTAGATATTCATGTAGGTGTTCAGCAAAAGCATGTTGTATATTGTCTTAGCCATCTTAAAGCTTATTTGGTTTTCAAAACAATATTTGGGGAGCAGGGGGATAGTTTGTGGTTTAACCTACTATCTTAATTTTCCATAGGGTTACCCTTGTACCCACCTCTTCTCCCTTGAATAGCTCCTAGATGCACCCTCATACTCTGCTACATTTGCTTTGCATCATTGAGGGAGTCCTCTCTATATCTGCCCCTCTGCTATGCCCCTGTATCACCACATCCCTTTCCATGGTACTCTTTGTCTTTGTTAACTTATCTTTTCTGAAGTGGTTGCTGTTGATTACTGCTTCCTGCTGCGGGGGGGGCAAACTGCAGGACTTCAAGGCCCATATTCACATTGGCCCAGGAGGTGCTGCAGGCTTTATTTGGTCATCTTGCAACTGCTGTGTGGACTCGCTGTTTGCTGTTATTTATTGCTGCCTACTGTAGGGGAACAAGTTATAGTCCATAATGATATTGGTCAACAAGGTGGGTGCTGCAGCCTTTATTTTCCCATCTCGCTACCACTGTGCAGGACATGCTAGTTGCTGTCAGTTGCTGCTGCCTGCTGTGGGGGGACTCTCTACAGGACTTCAAGGACCAGAATCACATTGTCCGAGGAGGTGGGTGCTGCAGCCTTTTTTTGACCATCTCACAACCACTGAGCAGAATGCCCCGGAGCGTGCTGGAGCAAAGACCAGATCAAGAGCACTCCTGTCTGCCCCGTCCTCAGCCACCTGAGACTAGACCTGTCCCTTCCTCTTGGCTGTGGGTTCTGATCCTCTTTATTATGGTTGAGCATAAACTAAATTCCTCATCTGATTAAGTCAAGCATTCCTACAATGGCCCAAACATAAACAGCTGGAGTGGGGACCATCACCGAAGAAATTATTGCAGTGGGGGTAGAGCTTGGTTTAAGTCTGCAGTCCTCCAACTTAGCCAGGGTTGGTGTTATTAACCACAACACTGCTTTTACTTTGGTGCCAGGAGGTCCACCCATTACCGTTGGTATACAGAGTACTCCTGCTTTTGGTTCACATATTTTTTTAACTTGGCCAATATGCACAAAGCTGTAGATGGATCCTCAGCTGTTCCCTTGCAAACTGCAAAAAAGTGACCTGTAAAGGGCCCTTCAAATAAGTTGTTCACTCCGCCTCCTGCAGGCGGTGAAACAGTACGTATGATTACTGATGATTGCTGCGATTTATCTGTGGATAGATACATAGACAGACCGCCATAAAGTTGGAGTCTTAGGTGGCCTTCCCTTTTTCATCTTGCGAACAGAGACTTTCGAGGATTGAAGATGCCATCTTCAAAATCTTTGACCAGTTTAAGATTCTTTCTGTCAAATTTGGGACTAGGGCTGGGTCATCTATTATTCAATTGGCCATTGAGAAGCCTGTTGCTTCTGTTCCATCTGTCCCATCCTTTGGCATGGCTTTTATTTAATGTTCCACATTCTTTTGGTCTGATTGAATATAATAGCACTGGGGCATCCCACTCACGGATCCAAGCCCTGTGCCCTAAAGCCTTGGTTCCCCTCCTGCTGCCTCTCCCCATGTTCTCATTTTGACGAAGGTTCCTCCCCTGCTTGCAAATGCTGTGGAGAACTATTTCTAGCTAAAAAATAAAGTGACATATTTACAATAAAGTGCCACAATTGTCCCGGTGGTCCACTTTTCTTCCGTCGCACCTGCCCCGCCTAATGACAACATGGTTGAGCCGTAATTACAATATGGCACACCATGGTGTTCATTAGGACAATAGGATCAACATTTTTGACGTTATTGTGGCGGTTTGCTGCACTAGCATAAAAAATGTTGATGCTAGTGCAGCAAAGCACAGGGAGGCCTATTGATTAAAAAGGGTGTGTCATTTTAACACCTGCTCTGAGGAGGCATTAAACATGATGGAAAAAAATTGCACAGTGAAATCTTGTAAATTTCACTGCATACTTTTTTCATGTCTACCTGCATCGGAATGCTCCCTTTGTATATATTATGCCTATCGCAGGCATAATGTGGAGCAAGGGTTTACAAAGTGGTGTAAAGAAAGCATTGCGCCACCTTGTAATTAGGGCACCAGAGAATGACCTCATTAACACCACCTTAGCACCAAACAAATTCCATAAATAAGGCGCTCAGTTGTGCGTCAAAAATGTTACCGCCGGCTAACGCCATTCCAACGCACCATGCGGGCGCCTTATTTATGGAATGACGTTAGCCGGCGCTGCGGACTGGTGTGCGTAAAAAAAAATGACTCACACCAGGCAGCGCCGGCATATGGGAAAATGGGGGTTGTGCGTTAAAAAATGGTGCAAGTCAGGTCTGAGGCAAAATTCAGGACTCAAACCGGATTTGCGCCATTTTTTTTTACGCCCAACCTCCATTGACATGACACCTGTCTTAGCAAAGACAGGAGTCATGCCCCCTTGCCCAATGTCCATGCCCAGGGGATGGGTCCTTCCATCCCTGGGTGTCCTCCTGGGGTGGGCAAGGGTGGCAGGGGCTGACCCTGGGGGCAGGGGAGGGCACCTCTGGGCTCCTTCCGAGCCCACAGGTCCGTTAACGCCTGCCCTGACCCAGGTGTTAAAAAACGGCGCCCATCAGGCTGTGCACCGTTTTTTAAGGCCCACCCCCTCCTGTGTGTCAAAATGACGGCAGAGTATAAATAAGGGGCACAGGCCTTAAAGTCATTTTATTGGAAGGGAACGCCTACCTTGCATATAATTAACGCAAAGCTGGTCCCCCCTTCCAAAAAATGACGCACATAGTGGAATTTTGACGCCCGTGGGGTCGGACGTCAAAGTATAAATATGGGGCAGGGTTTGCGCCGATTGTGCGTCAAAATTTGTGACGCACATTCGGCGCAAACAGAGTATAAATATGCCCCATGGTGTCTGGCCCTGCGACTTCTTCTGGCATTTTACCACTTCCTTTAGGTTACTTTTATTATCCTCAACCGTCAAGTGCTTTCACCAACAGTAAAGTCACGGTATTCTCTCTGTCCCAACTGTTTTCAACACTACACCAGAGTCTGAATGAAGTATGCCTCCTTCTAATAAATTTGCAAACTTGAGTACCAGAGTTCACTGTAATTGACCTCCTCCTTCTCATGATGTGAACTTGTCCCCAGCTACGGAGATAACTGATTGCATATTGAGTCTACTGACTAGTGTTTTAAATTTGGAATATAGACAGGTTTGCTCATAAAGTGGGCAATGATGATTTTATTATGTTTTTGCAGACATTTAAAATTGTGTGTTTTTAAGAAACTTGGGATATGTGCTGATTTATTTTCCTTGAGGTTATCCTTCTTTTTCTGACCCAACCATTCCGTCAAACCATTGACAGACGAGAGCCTGCCTCCTCGTCTTCATTGCCTTGTACTGATTGTGTAAAGCCAGGGTGATCAATTTTGTTTCACCTAACTTAGTTGTTTTGTTAACTTTTTCTCTTTCTTCCAGTCTACTTGTTATTTTCTATAATGATTTTTCTCAGTCAGATACTTAGAGTTTTTTAGAAAGGTTGTCAATTTTTAACTGTGCTAATAGCCTGGTGATTTCAATTTACACCCCTGTTCTTGGAGTTACTTTACTGCACATAGTTCAATTGTTTTATCCGATTATTTGCACTTTATTCAGACACCACAGGGAGAAATTAATGAATTCGATTATATGTGATTTAATTTATTTTCAACCAACTTTTATCACTCAGAGGCTTTGTTTGCTCCATATTTTCCCATTTTCGTGGGCAGAGGTTTTTCTAGTGTGATTATCTTTTGAATTCCTTTCCTATGCCTAACGTTCTTATAAATTTTAGTTTATGTAGGTTCCTCTGAGCACACATAGAAGCATATTTATAAGCCCCTAGCACCCCCTTATGCCACATTAGCATAATTTATTTTGATGCCAATGCGGCGTTAAGGAGGCATTTTTTTCTGTGCTGTATTTACAGTGGTGCAATGCAGGCATTGTGCCACTTTGCACCCCATTGCACCACATTATGCCTGTACCAGGCATAATGTATCCAAGGGGGCCTTCCTGTGCTAGGAGGCCTGCAAACATGGAGCAGGGAAATTTATAACATTTCACTGCAATTTGTGGCATAATATTTAACGATTGCTCAGAGCAGGTGTTGAAACGATGCACCCATAGCAACATATGGTCTCCTTGCACTATGTTGCTCTAGTTTCAACATTTTTGATGCTAGTGCATCACAGCAAAGCAAAAATGTTTTGGCTATTGTCCTGACAACCGCCATGGTGCTCCATATTATAAATAATGCACACCCATGGTGTCATTAGGTGGGGCAGGGGTGATACAAGAAAACTATAGCATCAGTGCTGATGCACCAGTTTCTTGTAAATATGCCCCATAGTCCCCTACCAGCATCTTTTAAATGGGGTTTTAAAAGACCTAACCCTGTTTGTCTTGGTTTGGATAATATTCAACCATATGCGCATGGGCAAAGCCTCAGGTGGATTAAGGTCCTCTCTGATGTTTTTTATCATGATTGTTTTAGAGATTTCTAGTTTAGCTTCAAAAATTGGGCTTTAACTCATGTGATGCTCCCATCATAAATTCTTTTGTAGCAATTTCTGAAAAAAATCTACTCTTTGCTGACTTGTATTGCTGCACCACAGGAATTAAGGTGAATAAGTGGTTTAAAAGGCATTGCTCCAGGACACATTGTGATCTGTTGGAGGCAATTAAGGCTACTCTCAGAGATAACTTAAGGGTTTCTACTTCTCATGCCTCCCGCAAGAGAATCCTTGAGATTCACACTTTTGTTTTGCATGAGGAGGCATGGGATCAACTCCTAAATGCTAGCAGATCTAGAGATGGATCCAGGTTTTAAGAAAGTATTCATTGAACCCCCATTTAAGCCCTCATCGGAGCCTGGTTTATTCTCCAACATTTTGCTGTACTTATGGGTCAGCCATTTTAAAGCCGTAGCATGACACACCCAAACCTGTCATTGTTTCATGTGATTCTCATGTATTATAATGACACAATTCAAGACCTCCCCAAGAATATGGACACCTGTTCCAATAGGATGCCCCTGGATATTTTTTAATCTGACATAGCTCTTTGGGCCCCTTGATTACTCTATACATTAACGTAGTCATTAAGCAGTCTATAGCTAAGAGGTGGTGCACCTCAGTGACTGCCTGTTTTAAAAAATGGAACTGTGCCGATCATAGATACTACTGCCCCATCTCACTGATAAGTCCTGTGGTTAACATCATCTGACGATGGTCCTAAATAGGTTAATGACCTGGGCCAAGGATTGTAACAGAATAAATAATATCCACCATGGTTTTCGGATGGCCTGCGGATCATTGATCAGGGTCTTAATCTGAATTTTATTATACACAAATCTACAGGTGCCCAGCAAGGTGCCAGTCATCTGGCTTCTATGGATTTAAGCTCAGTTTTTCACAGGGTTCAGATGGAGAAACTTTGGAATATTATACTGCGTCTTGGAGTGAAGGTCAATATATTTACTTTGCTGCGCAAACTTCATTCTAACTTTCCCACTTCAGTGTCATATGGGCCTAATGGGGGATGCACTAAGCATATTACTCTGAATCTGAGGCTGCACCAATGCTATATCCTGGCACCTTTTCTATTTATCCTATACATACATCATTTTGAGAAAGCACTTTTAGATGGTGGTAAGGATATGCTCTGGATTGGTCAACAATGGATTCCAGTGTTGATTTCCATTGAGAATGCTGCCCTTATTTATAGGACAGTTATGGGGTTGGAGTGCTTGTTGAATGGACAGCCTAGATCCGTGCACCACTTTTACTAAATCCCATGTTATGGTGATTGACCCTAGGTTTACAAAATCCTTTCCAGATTAAAGACAATATTGTCAGCCATGTGGCCACATTCACATACCTTGGAGTGTAGTATAACATATCTATGAACTGCCCCCCTTGGTTGCTTCTAGGTGTAATATGCTTGCTAGGAGCATGGACTCTTCTTTTAATTTTTCTAATAAACTGGGGCATAAGTCTGTTAAGGTCATGTTGTATATTTAGAAAGTCAAATGTGTCACTATTCGTGCTTTTGGAAGCAATATATGGGAGTTTGCCAATCTCTCAGCCTTACCTTTTATTAAGAACAAATTCTTAAGAAGACCTTTATGTCTTCCTGCATGTTCCTGCCCATATATTGTTCATGATGAACTAGGGTTAGAGTTTTTGTCTGATATTCAGCAGATGGGAGCTTTGCTACTCTGCCAGTATTGTTGAGACCTCACCAGACCCTTAATTGACTAATACTGATTGCCTGACTTTTGGTTAAGTGTTTAGAATTGCTTTGTTAAACCACTGTTGATCTATGTGAAAGTGTGCTGTAACAAATTGTGATGACCCAAACTTTTTAACCACTCTGAATCCATTGTTCAGGGTGATGTTGCCTGGACCAAGGCCACATTTATGACCCATAAATCTTAAGAGAGAGTTCTGATTGAATTGGAAAAGGTTCTCTGTTAGGGCCTATGTTCCATTACAAACGTCTATGCCTTTGGAGCCTTACTCAACCTTTGATATGCCAAACCACTATGATTCGCTGTAGTCTCAACTTGCTTCATCACCACCTGGCTATTCCTAGGGGAAGCTCGTTTCATTCTACTTCTTTACCATGTAGATGCAACTGTGTTTCCACACAGGACACCCTGCATTGTTGTAAGGCTTTGTTGTCTGTGTGTGTGTTGCGTACATCTTTTATTTTGTTTGTAAAACAAGTCGAGCCTGTTTTTTTATTTACAGTTATTGTCTGATGCGTGGACCTGTTCTTTCACCCTTTTTTTGTTTTAATCCAGAGCTCTCCGACTAATAAAATATCTACAACGTGTTGATATATTTCACTTGTTGTTAATGTCTTTTATGGTTTTAATTGATCAGCACTGAATAACGATTATATCATGATGATGATGATGATGATGCTAATGATGACATCAGCAAACGTCAAATTAACATACACTTAACCCTATGTTAGTTTGGCCAGCCAGGCTTAACTTAGAGGCAATGTGTAAAGTATTTATGCAGCACACAAGCAGTAACAAAGTGAAAACACAACAAAAGAAAAACCCCACACAGATTTAGAATAGAGTAAAATGTGATAAATTATTTGACACCAACACAACAGAAGTCCAATTACTAGAATTGAAGATGTGCAATTTTAAAGATTTAAGTAAAAGCTGTGCTTGAAAGCGTAAAGTTCCAACTATGGGATCTGGTTGTGCTGGACTGGGAAAAAGTCACATGTTCAGGCTGATCATGATGGAGTGTGGGCTGAATACAGGGAGCCGCTGAACAGAGTATCCTAAAACCTTGTTGTGAAGTATTGTGGATCCTGGGTTCAGGGTGTGTGGCTCACCAGCATTTCCAAGGAGCTGCGAGGCTACGATGCAATGTCCTGGATTGAAGATGTGTTGCACAGCAACTGTTAAGAGGAGCTGCAAGATCCTGTTTTAGGGATGCATTGTGCAGTGGTGGTCTCTACTTTCAAGAGTCCAGGACTGGTCCATCCAGGTGTAGGCATCAAGTTGGTTGGAGCCTTTTCTGTCCCTGAGGCTCGGAACAGTAAGTCAGCCAACTAGCCCTTGGAGTCACTATGGTGGGCCTGGATTCAAGATGTAGTCCAGTCCTTCTCCCTCAGGCAGTAGGGCAGCAGGATAGCAGAGCAGCAGTCCTTCCTGCAGCAGAGCAGCATAGTAGTCTTTATGAGTCTTCCACAGGTCTCAAGGTATACTGAACAGTTGGGTGTGAGGGTCTACTTTTTATTCTTGATGCCAGGTTTGAAGTAGGCGTACTTTCTAGAGGGTTACACCCCCAGGGGTATTTGGAGTTTACTGCCTCCCTGCCCTGCCCACAGCTCACAAAACACTAGTGTCAAACCCTTTGTGAGTGTGCTGAGGCAGAGTCATGTGTGATAGCTGACAGCTCCACTTTCAAATCAACTCAGAAATGGTCCACCCTGCCAACACCTATTCTCCCTTTGTCTTATAGTCTGAGAACAATAAAAAAGATTAATTGCCAGCTATGTTTAATCATTTGATGCCGGATACAGGCTGCTGGGACCAAATGGTTAGGACGAGAAAATGCCAACTTTCTAAAAGTAGCATTTTCAGAATTGTAATTTAAAATCTGACTTTACCATTAAAGAGGTTTTTAAATTACACTTTCTTTTACACCAATCTTGATATTCCTTCCTGCTTTCATGTGTAATAGGGTAACCCAATGTGATCCCATGGAAAAGGTAGGCCTTGCAATAGTGAAAAACAAGTTCTTCACTACCAAGACATGAACAACTTAAAAGTACACGTGCAACTTTATAAATATATTCTACGCTGCCATATTGGCTGTTTATGGCTTACCTGAGTGGTGACTTGCATGTATTATGAAAGTTTATTTTGCCATGTCAGATCTGCAATTTCATCTGCACATGCAAACTGCAAAGTCAGAACTGGCACATGCCTAAAAGGCATGGAATGTTAATCTGGGTAGCCATGGGGGGTCCCCTTTGTGGAGGATACACATCGGGTTAGTTAGGGGAAATGATATGTGCTTGTGAAGTCCCATTTCAATCAGATGGTCTTTTTTGACACACACCAGTGCTTTCTAAAGACTCTCACTCCGTGGGTATATGGAGGACGATTTCAATTGTGTACAGGATACCAATCATGATAGGTCTATCCTACCCCTTATTGGTGCCCCCCCACATCCATACAACACAGTACTTTCAGGACTGGGTGGCTCACACTCAGGTGTATGATTCATGGTGCATCAGACACCCCCACAGCAATTAATTTTCATATTACTCCCCTATGCACACTAGATTAGACCTCTTTCTTTGTCTTGCACCTCTATAAATGCATATTGTTAACATTGAGAGATAATAACAAGTTTATTAGTTAATTAAAACCATAAAACTTTTCCTTCCACGTAAACAATAACAGAACAATTTTAGTTCAAAAAGACAATTTACAGTTCTTTGGCTTAGGGTGAAATGGTAAGTAAAATTTCCTTCCACATAATTTTTTTTATAAAAAACATACTAGTGCTATAAGGCATTGATAATAGGGCAACAGAACAATCTTATTGAAGGTAAGAGAAAAAAAAACAGCGCCAAATAAAATCTTGTGTTTAAAATGAAATGATATATGAAGTTTTCCTTCCACAAAGAAATATAAACAGTAACCCAATGAGGTATTGGTAAAAATAGGGAAAAGTGGGAAGAGACCTTCTATCGATTTTATTTACCCCTACTTAAGTCTGGTTGTTGGTACCAGACTTTATTATGACACAAGCTAAACAACCCAATGGACTACCTAGGAGCCTTCCCTTCTTTAAGATGTTCAAAGCGGGTTATAGGGATTTCGCTATCGTTTCTGTCCTCCCTCTGAGTTGGTTATTTCGAGAGGCTGTGGTTTTTAGAGTGAAAATTTCCAAAAATTTAACCAGCCTAATGTTCAATATTGTATTTCGAGGGTTAAAGGCTGCAATTAATGCTTGTCTGCAAGATCTAATTTTTAAACCGTTAAATTCTTTTTTTAGTAAGAGTCTCCTTTCGGCCGCCAGGGCTGGGCAAATGCAGACCACATGCATCAAGTTTTCATCTGCTAGATGACAGAGACGGCACTCCTGGGAGCCTACTTGCCGCTCCTTCTTCCATTTTGGCGTGAGGTCTAAAGTAGGGACTTCACCCAGCCTAAGTCTGAGAAAGGATTGCTTGATTTTCCGTGAGTAGGGGCCAGCCATAAGTGGTGATTCTTTAAGTGTTTTGTAGGAGTTAAGAATCAACCAACTATGCTCCCTTTTGGCCAATGAGATCTTATCTTCTAATAAGCTCTGTAATTTACTTGCTTTATTCAATGCTTTATTGAAAACGGGGATGGGTAGAGACCGGTTCCATACATCATCTAAGTTCAAAAGATTCTTACTTTTTTCTAGATACCTTAAGTAGTTGGGGTTCCCTCTTTCTAGGATAATTTCCTGCCAGACTAGATTGGCTAAAGACCCTTTTGAAACGCGACTCAATTTGTAGCAGCATTTAATGTATGCTGCCGGTCGGGCTAACAACTGTTTGACCAGCATAAATTCCAATCTGACCTGGGCTGGCAATGCAAGTCCGGGCAGCCGAAAAATGCGCTTATAGGTTTTTATCAGAAGTTTATCCAGAAGACCTACTTCCATCCCCCTCATTATTTTGGGCCCAGAGGTAATAGATGGAAGTAGCTTCGCTCTCATTACAGCTGTTAGTGGGTTCAGAGCATGACCACAGATTGAAATTGCTAGCTTGCAAAAGGCGTAAGTAAGGGCCTGCGTCTTGTTTTTTATAGCCTCTTTTTGTGGCATGTAATTACCTCTAGCATCTACCACCAATCCTAGGTATCTGTATGATGATACTTCCTCTAGGGTTTTCCCATTCATATGCCATTTACCTTGGGTGGTTGGCCTGCGGTTTAAGGTAATCATTTTAGATTTTTTATGATTAATTTCTAAATCATTAGAACCTGAGTATTCTTCTAATGCCTTTAACAATTTCTGCATGCCTATTCTGGTAGTACTGATTAGTAGTAGGTCATCTGCATATAGTAGGTTGGATACTTGTTGACCGCCCAGTGATGGAGAGTGGGATGAGTGACCATTTAACTTGGCGGGGAGATCTGCTATGTACAGGTTGAACAGTGTTGGAGCCAATACACAGCCTTGCTTCACCCCCACTGTTGTTTTGACTGCCCTGGATAAGTGAGAGCCATCCCCCAATTTAACCTTTACCCAAGTATCAGAGTATAACATTTTGATGGCATTTAGAATAGGGTGTGGCAGCCCCCACTGTAGTAATTTGGCCCACATTTTGCCACAGGGGACACAGTCAAAAGCAGCTTTAAAGTCAACAAAACATAAATAAGTTGGAGTCCCCTTTGCTTTTGCTCTGTTTATGATCAAGCCTAGCCCCATAAGATTTGTTAATGTTCCTTGGTGCTTGGTAAACCCGGTTTGATTAAAGGGTAGAATATTGTTCTCTGTAATCCAGGCTTCTAGATGTTTAAGCACACAGCAGGAAAAGTACTTGAGGTCAACGTCTAAAAGAGCAATTAGTCTGTAGTTGCTTGGTGAGTGCGCTCTCCCACCCTTATATATGGGGTCGATTATTGAGCCTTTCCAGGATGCCGGGACAATGCCTGTTGTGATCACTTCATTAAACATTGCTGCCAGGAAATTGGCCCATCTTTCCGTGTCTTGTTTAAATAGTGCTCGCGGTAAGCCATTGGGGCCAGGGGCACAGTCCATTCGTGACTTTCCAATGATTTTTAATAGTTCTGGTGCCGTAAATTTCAAAGGTTCAGGGGTGTTGGGATCCCCACCAATCATATGTAACTGCATTTGGGGGCCTTCTTCGGTGGTCGATTCTTTTAGATGTGACTTTAAATGGGATACCCATACTTCCTCTGGTATGTTTGCGTTATTGCCTGCTTTTGCACCATTGTCTATTGTATTGATGATGTTCCAAAATCTTTTGGAGTCAGATGGTTTGGTCGCAAAATGTAGTTTGGCCCACAGGGCCTCCTGTTGGCCTTTTTTAAAGGTCCATAGAACCCTTTTATACAATTTCCTTTGCTCTCTAAGGGCGGTCAATATTGATCCATTATCTGGGCATTTACGCAGTGGACTTAATAATTTACCTACTGCTGCTTTCCTTTTGCGCACTGGCAGCGGTAAAAGTGAACTTTGGCGGTGATTCAATTGTGCTCCCTTTCTCGTGTTACTTAAGGAATCTTTTTTTATGAGGTTGAGGGCAAAGTTCTCCCAGACTGTTGTCAACTTTGCCCCACTTGTGATAGTTGATTCTAGGTTCCATAGGGCCTCTTTTGCTTGTCTTTCAATGGTGTCAGAGGACCATTTGAGTCGCTTTAGATTTTCGGAGCCTAGAGTCCCGTTTAGGGCTGCCACTTTCTCCGGTTTTTGCGGTGATGCACAAATCCCAAATACCTGAGGTTTGTGGTCGCTTTCCGTGCGGTCCATGATGGTAAAGGTGTTTACTAACTTATACAAAGCAGGGGAAACCAACGTGTAGTCTTGATAGGAGACCGACTTCCCAGAGAATCTTGTCCATGCCGGTGGAATATCCGGGCACTTCCGTCCGTTTAGCGCGAAGAGGCCGACTAATTCACAGGTGCGTATGAAACTCTCCCCTATTTTATCTTTCTTAAGTTTTTTTGGGAGGGTTTGGGCGGGCATTCTTACAACTGTTTGGATGTGATCCTCACTGGGGTTGTGGAATAAGCTGAGATTGAAGTTGCCCGACATTAACCAGAATGCTGATTTTATTGTTCCTTTTATCCTTAATAGTTGAGTTAAAAGTTTGTTTGCTTCAATTTTTTTATTTTTAGGATTGATGTATGTGTTGACCAGAATCAATGGCTCCTGTGTGTTTTTCCCCCAATCGTCTAGCTGGAGCAATTGGAAAGGTTGGTCTTCCTCCTTATAGTCAGACATTTTTACCAAAAGGCTGGTGCTAACGTAAATGGCGAGGCCTCCCTTTGGCCTTCCAGGCCTATTTGTTTTCGTTGCTGGGCTAAGATATTCCATGAATCCGATTATCGGTATTGATTCCATTGCCCAGGATTCCTGTATGAGTAAAATGTCGAAGGAGCTGAAAAAATGTATTACTGCAGGATCCTCCAGTTTTGACCGTAGGCCACCGACGTTCCAGGAGCAAATGGATAAAATGCTGTGTGCGGGTTGATCCTTACCAATTCAATTGTTGCCCATCGGTCTTGGGGGTAAAACCACCGCTACCCGTTCCCTATCTGGATACTTTTGTTGACCCAAGACCACTCTTTCCCTCCCTTCTTCTCTCCATACTTGGACTGTCAGCGGGTGCTTAGGTGGATTCTCCTCACTACACCTTTCTCCAATGGGTCTGCTGGCCTGATGTACTCCTTTCAGAACCGACCATGTGACTTTGGGAGTTCCCAGGTGTTGTGAGGCTAGTAACGGAGTTGGATAGCGGTCTCCTTTGTAGGTGGTTACCTCAATGCCCCAGGCTTTCAATAGGTCCTTTCTATTCAAGATCCGCTTTGGGATATCTGGTGCCGAGAAGATGGTGAGTGTTGGATCCGTGTGTTGGTTGCCTCTTGCTTGGATAAATTTTATAGCTGCCAGGTCCTCCGAGGCTACAAACTGAAGATCCGGTAAGGCTTTTATGATTCTCAAGATCGAAGAGCGATTAAGAACATCTGTGGGGGACCTGGAGGTGAATTCTGGAATCCAGAGTAACTGGAGGGTATTCGTGTCTGTTATACGTGACTGATTTTGCTCTGTGCGCGGGTCTTGCTCCATATAGCCATCTTCCCTCTGACTAATGGCAGACTTGCTGCCCATATTGACCAGTGTTAGTTGGGGAGGCAGCGCAGGCGTAATGGGTTTTGGTTTTGTGCTCTGCTGGTCCCTTGTGGGGCTTAGGTTCGTTATAGTGCCAATCGCTTCGGGAGGTCTCAGGGGGGACCTTGTTAAGTGGGTGATGTCTGCTGTGGCTGGGAGTGTTGTCACATCTATTATTGTGTTAGAGCTTGTACTTGTGTGGGTAATGTTTCTATTATACCCTCCATTTGACGTCGCCTGGTCTTTAGATGGGTCCTTTGATGAGTTGAGTTGATGGGGTTGGGCGGACTTCCTTCCCTTCCTTGCCCGTTTTCGTTCTCTTTTTGAGAGGGTCCGAGTTGTGGGGAAACTCAGGGTTCCCAGGCTTATTGTTGGACTGTAGCGGAGGATGATTCACCATGGGTTCCCAGTGGACACTTGCTAGTTGGCGGCTGTCAGCCAATATTCTCTCCTCACTTAAAAATGATGAGACGGGCGCAAGGGAGGAAAGGGGCTGCTGCTCTTTTTGTTTCTGCTCCCTCGGAGTAGATTTTAGCATGGTGGCGAGTGGTTTAGGCCATGTATGTTCATCCTTCCGGGTGGAGCGGATTTCTTGAAGTATTCCCTCTAAGATTTGCGGCAGTTGAGATATTTTTTCTACTTCCTCTTTACAGGAACAAATTGTATAGTCATTAGAGTGAGTGGCTTGCGCCCTTGTTATAAGTGCGTTTAATTTTTCCAACTTACTGTCAATCCCAGAGACAAATACTCCCAGGGTGTTTAGCAAGTCAACTTGAATGTCCATTTTGTTTGAATGAAATTGCAGCGCCATGACTGTTGCTTGCATTGAATTTAGGATTGCAGCCCACAATTCTTCTGACCTGACTGCCACAGGGGCTTGTGACTTTAAGTCGGGCTCTTGGTTACCTCTTGATAGAACTTTGTTTATTGTTGTTTTATGGGGGACTTTCTGTGCAGCTGTCACTATTTCTGTTTTTACTGGCCCGTTTGTGATGACCTGTTCTATACCCCAGAGGTCCTGTTCTTCTTTTTCACAGTTATACATTGGGAATGAGTGAAGTTTTGGATTTTGACATAATGGGCCACCTTCCTGAGATTCTAGTTCTAAATGTTCTGCGATTGCTACCAGTTCTGAGTCCAGGATGGGTAGTTTCGCTGGACTAGATGTCCATTGGTATTTAGTGGCGTCTAGGGGTTTATTATATAGAGTTAAGTCTTGCCTAGGATTGTAGAGGGATCCTGGTGAAGGGGTAGCTGGCATCGCATTGTCCTGAACTATACTTGATGCGTCAACTTTCGTGGGGTGATTTTTCCTGATCACCACTGTTGGCGATAGGGGTGGGAGGAGGAGAATTCATTCTGAGTTTCTTTTCGCTGCTTCCTTGCTGTTGCCGGTCTTGGCTGGGTGGGATTATTTCCCCAAAACTTGTTTGGGTTGGAGCCAGGGAGTCAAACCTTTTTCTGGTGGCAATGGTACCAGCAGTAGGGAAATAATCATTTATCTTGTGATGCTTGGGAGAGGCTACGGTCTCTGGAACCCCCTCCGACGGAGTCGCCGGTTTCCAAAAGCCGGGCTCCCCCAGATCGTTTCTTCCATGCTGGAAATTTGGTTGCCTCCCCCGCGTGTGCCCTTTGTTAGGTTTTGCCTCCTGCATGGGAGGGGGTGGGGGAGATCCTGTTTGCTGCTTGCTCTCCTTTTTGGGGTTGCTTCATCCAGAGCCAGGTCTCCCTTCCTTTTTCTCTTTCCTTGTTTTGCTGGACGGTTGGTGATACTGCCTTTTGCTTTGCCTGATCTCATGATCGGTATGTTTTGCTGCCTTGGAGCAGGATGATTTTGGGCGGGCTGTTGGAGTGAGGGAGAAGGGCCTTGTTGGGCCTTGTTGTGCCTTTTTTTGTTTTGAGGCAGTTAGGAGTGCCGTCCTCCAAAAAGAGGCTTTAACAGATGTTGATATCTGAGTGTGCGATCACCCTCAGGGAATTTTGGAGTTTTTGAGGGCCTGAGTCCGGAGATGCTGGACCGTCCCAGTCCTTATTGTGTCGTGTTGGTCTCTCCCGCACCTGGCACTTGCTGCCCTGGGCAAAGGCGGGTGGAGGGGCAGGGCAAAGAGGGGGGGGGAGGGGTGAGACCACGGACTGCCTGGTGAATCTACCAGGGTGGGTCGGGTGGGGGGTGCTGCGCGCCCTTGCAGTGGGATCAATACCAGAGCCTGGACCAGCTTCCCTCCGCCCTGTTGCACTCCTTGCCCTCCTTGCCCCCCTTGCCCCTTCGCCCTCCGCCCTTGCTTCCCTTCCCCCTCTGTTGCTCACTTGCCTCTTGCTGGGTGGTCGCGGGCAGCACCTGGAGCACCTGGAGAAGAGGGCCGATAGCAAGTGTCCTGAGCCTGATGCTGATGCTTGATGCCTGGTGTGCCGTCCTTGAGGGGTCCTTTCTTCTTCTTGCCACCCAAAGATTTACAGGCAAAGGACCCCCTATGCCCCTATGGCCCCCCGCAAGCCGCACCCGCGATCGGGCCGCTTCCGCGGGGGTCTGCAGAGGGGGGGAGGGGATGGGGGACACTGTCCTCCTCTGCTCGCTGTCACGGTGCTGGGGGCACCAGTGGCAGCTCAGTTGACAGTCAAGCTATGGGTATGGCGCTCCCGGTTGATCCAGCGATCCGTGAGCCGTGATCCGGAGGCTGGGAGGCTCACCGGTGCGGGCGAGCTGTGTGCGGCTCCGCTCTGCTCTGCTCTGCTTCCGCGCTCCGGCGCGCTGACCCTGCAACCCGGAACCGGAAATGCCTCATGGAATATCTCACCCGTACTCTCTCAGACCATTGCTCATTGTTATTGATGCACCACTGGGGCAGAAGGTGCCCTGCCAAACTGACCTGGAGACTTCAGACAGGCACAGGGAGATCCCCCCTTCATAGAAACAACAGCAGCAACTGTTGCTCAATACTTTGACATTAACAAAGACACTACCGCTTCAAAAGCACTGTAATAGGACACCCCCAAAGAGGTAATTGGGGAAAATCTATCACCGTCACATGGGGGTTCACTGGTTTTAACTGATGACCTCCTGGAGGAATGGGAGTTGACATGGAATTGGCCTGAAAGACTGCCAATGTTGAACTGCTCCAATATCTAGGCAAAGTACAGGAAGATTCAAGCAAAGCTTAAGATAAACAATTTCAAGCATCCGACTGCATTACAAGTGGAAGGTGATCGGTCAGGCAAGTTACTAGCTTGGCTGGTGAAAGAAGATCAGCAGAGATCACCAATAGATGCCCTCAAAGTGAGCAGTAATATGGTGGTTAACGCACAAGTGGACAATAATACTGTGTTCCAAGATTAATACCAAACTGTGTACGCGACCAATGAGATGCCTTTTCCTGACCACACAGAGAGAATGATTTGAGATGTACCACTACCCAAATTGACCCCATTACAACATAAAGACTTAAAGGTGTCCCTCCAACTGGAGGAAACGTGAGTGGCCATTGGCCAAGTTGCCCAGAATAAAACACTGGGTACTGATTATTACACGTCTTTTAGTGCCAACCTCTTTCAACGTCTTCTGGATATGCTCAATGAGGCACGGACACTGGGCCAACTTCCAGACCCTCTCCATGAAGTGCTAATCGTGGTCCTGCCTAAACCAAGCCATGATCCCTTCAATATCCAATTGGTTGTATGACATCACCAGGCATGGCTTTATTGTGTACATTATTACATCAAATATTTTGCCACGCATATCAGTTCCACACTTTTACATTCCCTCATATTTAAAATAAATGCAAACGGCTACCACGCACACTTTCACCATGCATACATTGCTTCTTTTTTTAATACTTTTATGTGTAATTTAAACTTGCAATGTTGATTATATCACAACATTTGAAAAATGCTGTGAATAAAGGTAAAAATTATGCTCTAAAAGTTATAATATGCATATACAAAAAAATGCACCACCAAGATGGCAGATCTCGAAAACAGAGAAGGTAAGATTAGGGCTGCCTTTTTTCTGTTGCACAGTGGTGTGGAAATGAAATAAAGGAAATGATTCAACCATGAGGTGACTGCAGTACCATTTTTTTTTTCCATTGTGGGGCATTTACAGGATATTTGTGGTATATATATATATATATATATATATATATATATATATATATTCAAGGAGAACGACATGCATTTCAAAAACAAAAAATGAAAAGTTTTCTTTTCATTTTTTCAGAGCAGGCAGTGGTCCATTTTCGCTGCCATTCAGAAATGGGGCAGCAAAAATGGACCCCTTCCCGTTTGCAAATGGGTTAGCGCCAGTTTGAAACTGGTGCTAACTGCAATTGTTTTGCGACCACATTTGCGGTCGCAAAACAAAACAATGATACATACCTTTTGGCTTTGGCATTAGGAAGGGAGGCCCTTGACACGCTCCTTCCTAATACCGAATCACAAAACCGAAACTGTGATTCTTTAACAAGTTACCTGTGAGAAAACAGGGCTGATTGAAGAGGCCCCCTAACTTTTTGCCCCCATTTTTCACTTTTGCTGGTGTTTTTCTGACTCTGATGGTGCCCTGGGTACTGCTAACCAGTCCCAGGGCCTGTGCTCTGTGTAAAATGGATATGCAAATTAGGCTAATTACAATTGGCTAAGTTAACATACATATAAGTCCCTAGTATATGGTAGGGCCTGTAGGTTTAGGGACCACAGCATAGGTAGTGCACCCATAGGTGCACTACTGAGGTGCCCAGTGTCATTTTAAAGGCAGGCCTGCCTTGCTGGCTGCTTTTAAATTAAAGTTATATGCAAATTCGACTTTGGAATTTAAAGTAGTTCCAAAGTCTTAAACTACCTTATTGTTACATATAAGTCACCCCTAAGGTGTGCCTTATGTGCCCCTAGGGCTGGGCACCATGTAACTATAAGCAGGGACCTTATAAAAATAGTTTTAAAAGCCTTGGTGAGGTTAAAACTGCCAAATTCATTTTTCCCTCATTGTAGTAAATGGCCTTCATAGGCTAGAATGGGGAGACTTTATTTTAATTTTTAAAGTCTCCTTAAATTATGTATACCAAGAGTTTGGTATCAAATTAATGGTTGTAATAAATCCCACAACTTCCAGTTGTTGGATTTAATATAACTTGTTCAGGTAAAGAGTTTTAAACTTTACCTGAAAAGTTGCCAATTTTAGCCCTGCATTGTTTTTGCTGCAGTGCTCTGATTGGCCAGCCTCTAGCAGCCTGGCCAGGCTACCTTGATGAGGCGTGAAGTGGCCTGGCTTCTCACAAAGGAATGTGCCTGTGGGAGGGAATCTCCCCTCAGCAGATGGTGAGGCAGGAAGGGGGAGGGCTGCCAAACTGGTCTTCAAAGGCAGAGAAGGACATTTGGAGCAACCAGCAACACCCCCACATCCTGCAACCCCAGACAACTAGGTGCCCCCTTGATTAGATTAGGAGAGGGCAGGAGAGGGGTGTGTTTATGATTTTAGCCACACCAGTGGGTGGGCTAAGCCAGATGTAACGTCCAAAAATCAGATTCAGCCATGATGGATTTTTGGAGGATGTTGCCTCCTGGGATTGATTTTTGCCACACTTCACAGGAAGTGGTCATCACAGGGGGAAGGACCCTGCACCTGATTGGAGAACCAGGACCCCCCTGCTTTTCACCCAGGAGCAAGGATAAAACTGGCAGACCTGCACCCACACCTCAGTTCCCCACCACATTCAACAAGGAAGAAACTACAGAAGAAGAAGGACTGCCCTGCCGGACCCCTGGCCTGCACCTGGAACCTGCACTCAGAAGGACTGCACCAACTGCACACTTGGGCTTCACCACAAGAAGGACTTTGCCTGGCTTCAACTGGTTCAAGGAGGGACTCCCTGTTTGCTACAGGTGAAAATTGCTAACCAGAGTCCCCTGCACCAACTCCTGAAGAAGGCGACCAGCTGACCACTGTCCAGTGGCCAAAAAGGAGTTTGCACCAGGTGCATTCTGGGAGTTGTAGTCTGCACCCCCAAGGACCATCTCAGAACTTCTGGACCATTGGGGTGAGCTGTGGACCCCAAAAGAACCTTAAAAAGACATCTGGGAGAAGCCCCAGAAGTTTGGAGAAGTTTGGACAACTTTTGTAAAGAAGCTCCATAGAGGGACCGACCCGCCGCAGCAACTCTAGCCGGATTGCCTCAACCGCGACCCGGCCTGATTTGCTGGTTTGTACCGGTAAAGAAAATCTCAGAAAAAGAGACCGAAGGTAAAAAGTTGACCGGAACCTCCCAGCCAGCGTATCCGAGGAGGGCTCCATGGACATCGGACATCGGATCAAGATCCAGGTTTACCCCGGTTGAAGGATTTTCACCTCGAAAAAACAACTAAGTCTGAAGGTAAAAATCTCCACCGAGGATTCCAGCATCGCGTATCCGGAGAAGGGCTCCAGGAGGTCGGATTGGACTGGCAGGTTTGTCCCGCTGAAGAAAATCTTTGAAAAAGAGACTAAGGCGCCCGGCAAGCGGTTCCCGCCGAAAGACCGCTCCGCGGTCAACAGACCGCGGCGGCCATTCCGGCTTTCCCGCTGGGCCGGCGGGCGACCGCCAGAAGACCGCCGGCCGGCCCAGTGGGACAGCCCCTTCAACAATGAAGCCGGCTCGGAATGGAGCCGGCGGAGTTGAAGGGGTGCGACGGGTGCAGTGGCACCCGTCGCGATTTTCACCGTCTGCACAGCAGACAGTGAAAATCTTTGTGGGGCCCTGTTAGGGGGCCCCTGCACTGCCCATGCCGGTGGACACCGCCAGAAACAGGCTGGCGGGAAGGCGCTCGGAATCCCCATGGCGGTGCTGCAAGCAGCGCCGCCATTGCGGGTTCCCTGGGCCAGCGGGAAACCGGCGGGAAACCGGCGGGAAACCGGCGGGAAACCGCTGGCTCCCCTTTTCCGACCGCGGCTTTACCGCCACGGTCAGAATCGCCCAGGAAGCACCGCCAGCCTGTTGGCGGTGCTTCCGCCGCACTCCGCCATGGCGGTCATGGACCGCCAAGGTCAGAATGACCCCCTAAGTGTGAAGGTAAACTTTTAACCGAGGCCTCCCGCATGGTCGGCCTGAAACTTTGACTTTGCCCCGGTCGAGGTGCAACCAGATGACCCGATTGGCGCTTTTTGTTTCTAGGCGCTAAAAAAATTATAATTCTTCAAAAATTCATATCTCCGGTTCCCCTTATCCGATTTTATTCGGTTTGGTCTCATTTTAAAGATAAAAATATAATCTATTTTTATGAATTGGTTTTGGATTTTCAAACTGTTTCCTGTGTTTTATTTAATTACTGTTTTGTGATATTTAAATGCTTTACACTCTGTCTCCTAAGTTAAGCCTTGACGCTCGTTGCCAAGCTACCTAGGGTTGAGCTGGGTTTAATTTACTGAGACCTAACTGGACCTTAGTGGAGGTTAGTGGCCTATTGCTAAGTGTAGGTACCTACCTGCCCTTACCAATAACCCATTTTCAAACATTACCAAATTGCAGTTTGGGGTTTGTACATCCCAAAAAGCATTTTTCAAGTCGCAAGTGGGCCGATTCTGCAAATCAGCCCCTTTGCGACTTGAAAAGTGCTTCGTACAACTGGCACAAAATTATCTACAAAAAAGAAAAACTAAACACGTACAACTTAAAATCCCCTAAAAACGTAAAAGCTACAAGTAAATATCCCTGAAAATCTGCCAACCTTTATCATGGAATTGCCTTTAAAGCATATGCAGAGTAAATTCCTTGCAAAGGCTAAAAAGCTTGACAAGTTCTGCCATGAATGGCACGCACACACCAAGGCTCATGGGTTCCGTTGGTCAAAAGAGGGAACCTTTGACATCAACATAATTAAACATACAAGAACACACATACAAACAAAATACAAAGGGCAGAAGAAGGACAAAAGGGAAGCATTACTAGATTTATGGGCCATGTTTAAGGAGGCCGAGGCCGATAACATCAACTCGCACATAGCAAGTAAAGAGCTTGCACCTCCCCAACTATATGCAGAAATGTTCTCCATGATGCCTGTTATCTCCACATTAGGCTACACCAATACACCACTCAAGGGAGACCAAGGGGTCCTATTGAACAACAGGCTGTTAGGTGTAGCCATGGCAGACTAACAGGCTAGACACTCCCTGCACCAGCCCAGTTCTGGGCTAGAGCTTCTCAAATTTAGACCTCCCAATCATCGTGTCCTGGCTACTGAACCCCAGAGGCACAGACAACACTCACTCCCGTTAGTTTTGGGGTGCGCACCTGAGTGATAGGGTGATTCGTAGCAGTTCAGGACAATGAGACAACCAGCGACGGTGAGGAACGGTGTCCTATGACAAGGGAAGAGACACAGGGTATACTCAGGTCGTTGAGGAAACCACCAAAAGTGAGCTTGAGAGCAGGTATTGACTCAGAAAAACAGTGCATAGCTCCATACGAAGGAGACAATCTAGATGGGAGTCAGTTGAAAGGCAAGAACTAAGGAGGGGGAGCGAGGGAGCTTGCACCCTGGAAGTCCATTGAGAGAGTGGAGCAGCACACCCTCCACCTGAGGGGAGCAGGGGGAGATACAAAGCCCCAGTTACAGAATAATCTGAAGTAGGAGCAGAAAGGAAGCTTTAGACTGGTTTCTGTGCCTCTCCAGAATGCCAACGAAGGAGGGGGGCTGACCAGGAATCGAAGGACCAAGGTAGCCTGGTGCAAACCCTGCTTAGACATAGAGGAACCGAGATGGCACCTTTGCGTGTTTATTGGGAGAGCAGCAGCAAAGATGTCTGATGCTCCTCCTGAATGCGCAGGACAACTAAACTAATCCCACAGGACATAGTAGCTGAGGAGGAAGGTGAGGTCTTTGCATTCTGCCACCTGCTAGCCCCCTAGACTGAAGAAAATGATTTGTATGATAGACCCTGACTGGAGGAGGAATCCTTCGAACCAGAGGACTTAGCTGTTGTAGAAGACTGCATTCACAAGGGAGAGCCCAAATGGTACTTCCCTTACATGCAGGATTGTCTGAGGAGATGGGCACACTATGTTGAGGGAAAAGCAGTAGAGCTCCTCAAAGCAAAAATATGCAAGCTACTTCAGAAGGGCATGTCAGGGACCATCTATGTGCCATGGGCTCAGATGGATAAGGAAGGACTAAGAGCCATACTGCTGCCACTGTTGTGTGGGGTAGAGAAATGGATCTCATGCTTTCAGAAGAACACCATGAGAATAACCCTAGCAATATGCGACATTAAAAGTCAGCTATGTAGCATTATCAGTGAGCAGACTAACACAGTGTTCACCTGAGCCCGCATCCTGGAAATCACGCTGACAAACACAGAGCATGACAGGCCGCATTCAATTCAGACAGGCACCAAATATGGATGACCCTCAGGAAAAATTTCCCTGACTGCCCAGATGTAGGAAGGTTACTGGCAGAAACCATGAAACCCAGAGAGACTAAAACTAATTTTCTAGACAGGGTGAGAGAACAATGTGGACAGGGGACAAGACAGCCACGGACAGATACGGACCATGAGGTTGCCTTCTTTTACAAGAAGAGCCTGCCCACCAAAACACAAAACAGTTTGGACAAGCTAGTGGGGCTAGACACCAAATCCTAGTGAGAAATATAAGTGCACATCTTGCATTTTTACAAAAGGAAACAGGAAAATGACAAGGAAAAAGAGGCACATTGAGAAAGACCCCCTTGAGGGCACCAAATTGACTGCAAGCTTACAAATGCACCAGTTCTGAAGGGAGCTCTACCACAGGACCCCAGACGTTTTCAATATAGCTACAAAGATAGAAACAAAGGAGGTTGGCAGTAGCCAAACCCCATACAATGCTACGATTGCCACAGAATGCTGACTAAAGGCACCACATGAGCAGAAATCAATGAGCCAGGGCCAAGCCAGGAACTTTCATGCAGGAATGGAAGATGTTGCGACCTGGATAAGAGAAAGCTGCCTCAAGCTCAACTCCGACAAGATGTAGCTCATCATCTTCGGAAATGCCATCTCAGCTTGGGATGACTCATGGTGGCCCATATCCCTCAGCGCCCCCCCCCCCCCTTGTGCCGACCGAGCATGCCCCCAACTTAGGAATCATCCTTGGCTCCTCCCGATCCTTGGTTAGCCAGGTAAACTCGGTCACCTCCTCCTGCTGGCACACACTCCGCAAACTCAGGAAGATTGTCAGATGGATCCCAGCAGACTGTTGCAGGGCAGTCACCCACGCCTTAGTCACGAGCAAGCTGAACTACTGCAACTTCCTCTATGCCGGCCCCTCAACTAGGAACATCAAAAAACTTCAACTCATCCAGAACGCCACCGCTAGACTCATTCTGGACCTCCCTCGCTGAGAACACATCTCCCAACACCTGAGGACCGTCCACTGGCTACCGGTCGAGAAGCGAATCACCTTCAAACGACTCATTCACAAATACAAGGCTGTACACAACGCAAGACCAGCCTACCTGAACCACTGTGTCTCTGTCCACACCCGCGCCAGATCCCTCAGCTATGCCCAGATGGCCCTGGCCACCATCCCTCCCATCTGCAAAATCACTCCCAGAGGACGATATTTTACCTACACTGAAGCAAAGAGCTGGAACAACCTCCTCTGCACCTCAGATAAAGCCCGTCGCTCACCATCTTCAGGAAGAACCTCAAGATGTGGCCTTTTGGATGAGGCCCCTCCCTTACCCCTCAGAGCCTTGAAACCCTCACAGGTGATAGGTTGATTGGTTAAGGCCCCACAAAACTTTCACCCACAAATCAAGCTCAGGGAAACCTGACTGAACCTAATATTCAGCAGCAGGGAATTCAGTTTACTGTTGCACCACCGCAACAGGGATCAGGTAGTTAGATCAACGTATGACATCAGCAACCACAAACAGGGAACCTAGTCCAACAAGGGTAGGAGGCACAGCCGAAGTAGGGAGGGCTAGCTGTTTGGGGAAGCAATGCCTTTGTACAGATGCAAAATCCAAAAACACAGAAAAACTTAATACATCCAATGCAAAGCATCCATTTCGCACACACCTTAAAATTAGGGCCAGGCACATAAATCTACTCTGCCTGCAGAGTTTGCAGAATTCAGGCGCTTTGCGCTACACAGAGTAGTGCAGAGTTCCCGAATTCCTCAACCCAGCACCTTGTGTTGTTCATTTGCATGCCCGAGATTGGGTTTTGTCTTTCTCTTGCAAGCGCAAGTGTTGCACTCCTCAGTACGTTTTCTACCTGTTGGTAACATGTGAAATATTATTTTACTATGTGATCTATATATCCAAAAGGCCATCTAGCCAATAGACCCAGTACTAGTAGTCATCAGTGCATGAAATAAATGTTTCATGCATATATGTTTTTAAAACTTCACTTAGGGCAGGGATGGCATTGGATTCAATCAAAAAGTTTTGCCTATTTTTTGCATTTCATGTTTTTTGCAAAAAGTGTACATGTTGTGTAGTATTATTTGATGGCATAGAAGGTGTATTCTTCTTTGTTCTCCTTGCTCCTGACCATATGGCTGGCAGCCATTTTGTACATGCAGCCAGTGTTCCTTTGTCACAGACTTGCATGTTTTTTTTTTTTTGCATGTCTCCTTGTTTATATCGTTGGACCATGTGACTGGGAGCCATTTGTCCACCTAGCCAGTGTCCCTTTGCCATAGGCTTGCATGTGTTCTTCCCTTGTCATGCCTCCTTGCTCCTTGTTGTTGTTTGACCATGTGGTTGGAAGCCATTTAGTGCATGCAGCCAGTGCTCCTTTGCCATAGGCTTGTACGTGTTCTTTGTTTGCCTCCACGCTCCTTGTTGTTCTTGTTTGATAATTTGGCTGCCAGCTATTTTGTCCATCCAGCCAGTGCCCCTTTGCCATAGGCATGCATGTGACCGTTATGTTCCATGCCTCCTTGTTCCTTCCTATTGCTTGACCATATGGCTAGAAGCCAGTTTGTCAATCCAGCCATTAAGACAGTGTCTCCTTGCCATATGCTTACAGGCATTCTTTGTTTGCCATGCCTCCTTGCGCATTCTTGTTGTTTGAACATGTGTCTGTCATCCATTTTGTCATGCATCCAGTGTTCCTTTGCCATAGGCTTGCATTTGTTCTTTCTTTTTTTCCCCATGCCTCCTTGCTCTTTGTTGTTGTTGTTTGACCATGTGGCTGGCAGCTATTTTGTGTGTGCAGCCAGTGTTCCTTTGCCATAGGTTTGCGTGTCTTCTTTCTTGTTCCCCATACCATCTTGTTCCTTGCTGTTGTTGTTTGACCATGTGGCTGGCGGCCATTTTGTCCATCCAGCTAGTGCCCCTTTCCCATAGACTTGCAGGTCTTCTTTGTTTGGCTTTCCTCCTTGCTCCTTCTTGTTGTTTGACCATGTGGCTGGCAGCCATTTTATGCATGTAGCCAGTGTTCAATTGCCATAGGCTTGCGTGTCCTCTTTCTTTGTTCCCCATGCCTCCTTGATCCTTGTTGTTATTGTTTGACCATGTGACTGGCAGCCATTTTGTGCATGCAGACAGGTTTCCTTTTCCATAGGCTTGCATATGTCCTTTCTTTGCTCCCCATGCGTCCTTAACCATGTGTCTGGTGGCCATTTTGTCTATCCAGTCTGTGTCCCTTTGCTATAGACTTACATGTGTTCTTTGTTTGCCATGGCTCCTTGCTCCTTCTTGTTGTTTGACCATGTGGATGGCCATAGTGTGCATGCAGCCAGTGTTCCTTTGCCATAGATTTGTATGTGTTCTTTATTTGTTCCCCATGCCTTCTTGCTCCTTGATGTTGTTGTTTGACCATGTAGATTGTAGCCATATTGTCCATCCAACCAGTATTCCCTTTGCCACAGACTTGCATTTGTTCTTTGTTTGCCATGCCACCTTGTTCCTTCTTGTTGTTTGACCATATGGCTGATAGCCATTTTGTGCCTGCAGCCAGTGTTCCTTTGCCATGGGCTTGGATGTGTTCTTTCTTTGTTCCCTATGCCTCCTTGCTCCTTGTTGTTTTACCATACAGTTGGAAGCCATTTTGTCCACCATCCAGCCAGTGTGTCTTTGCTATAGGTGTACATACAGACATCATTAATTATTGATCATTTGTTTATTTTCAGTTTCTATTTCAATGTTTTTTCTATTTTCATGTTTAAATGTTTAATTCAATTGTTTATTTCATTTTTTATTTTAATTTTAATGTTTTATTGTAGTTTATTTTAGTTTTTTATTAGATTTTTTTAATTTTATGTTTTTCTTTTTAAAATTCTTGTTTTTTATTTTTGTTTTTTTTTTAATAATGTTTTTTAATTTTGTTTTTTAATTTTATTCAATTCTGTGTTTTTCCTTGGTAGATCCATCCACATCCATTCATCTATCCATCCACCAAAGACACGTAGTGGCACTACAGTTTCTTTAGGTGTATAATAATTCCATTTCCTCTTGGACACCCTGGCTGCAGAGCACTGCAGACAAATCAGCAGCGTAATTTAAAAAAAAAAAATGTTTACTCTATCCCCCCTGGACCACCTTGCCGCCATAGGATTTTTAAAGGATTATTCCATTTACCCATGCACCTCTTTCTGACTACCCTATGCGTCCTCTTTAAAACAGATGAGATAAAGCAAAGAGCTATATCTGAATGTTGTGCTGTCTGATTTGGAATGAAGTTTTATAGTGTGCTTTGACTTTAAAATGTTTGATTAAATTTGTATTTATTACATATGTAAACATGTGGCTTATAGCCATATTTGTATGTAATAACCTGCAACAATGCCAATTTTCACTAGCTACATGTTTTTCTTGCTCGGTTGTTTTTAGGTGCACAAGAGAAGAAACCTCACATCACCGCAGTACAGACAAAGCGAAGGCCTTACAGATACTTTGATTCTCCAAACTCTTCCACCTGCACATCTTAGTGCTACCAAGAAAGTGATCAGTGAGAAGAAGGAACTTTCCACTAGTTGTATGCTGACCAGAGCTTTTTTGGGGGGACGTGTCCCTGACACACCAGCCTCTGTGGAGGAACCTGGCAGCAGCACTCCTGCATCTGCAGCACCACCCCAACCTAAGCCCAAGACAATGTCTGCCAGTGAGGCAGCCACTGCAGCCATGGTGACGCCGACGAGCAGTGACGTTGAATTGGATTTGTCCCTTTTGCTGTCATTTCAGGAAAAAGAACAAAGTGGACACCAACCACAGCCAGCACTAGTAGAAGTTGGAGTAGAACAGGAGGTTGACCTGTCAGATCTCCAGCAAGAAAAAGGAAGGCTACCACTCCACCATCTTCTCCAAGCATCACTTCAATTGACAATGAAAGGGACGTAGAGTGAACCCCAGCAGAGTCCGTGAGATGCCAGGAGAGGCAAGAGGAAAGAAAAGTTCCAAAAAGCCTTAGAATCATGGAAGTGGATGATGATGAGGAGGATGATGAAGACTTGCCAGTCATTGTGGAAGCTGGCACAAATGAGTCTGACATTACTATCCAACCTGCTCCGTCAGATGTGGCACAAGCAGCACTGCCATCTTCTATATTTGTAAGACCCCAGCAGAGATCTGCCCCCAACCCATACCTCAGTAGAAGTATGCACTACAGAGAGGCAATCAACACACTCACCTACCTCTAGTGCTTCTTCAGGCCTTTGCAGTGGAACAATAAGGAAGTACTCCTCCCTAGTTTGAGACTTTTTTATGATTAGCAAACAGGAGGGGAACATTGCAATATGCTCCATTTGCCATGTGAGTGTTCATCAAGGTAAGCCTGATTCACATTATAGTATTGGAGGCCAGATGACCCATTTGAAAACACGTCACACATTCCAGTGGGAGAAGCACCTTAAAAAATGGCTAAATGTGGTTGCAGTGGTGAAGATGAGGAAAGCCAGGAAAAATCAGCTGCAGCTGCTCAAATCAAGGTGGAAGGTGAGGTAGAGGATGGTGACATCCTCACGCAAAGCTGCTCTGTCCCCAGCAGTGCACAGAATCACACACCTTAACAACCTCAAAATGGGAGACGAAAACTCAGAGTCAAATGCAGATGCCACGGCATACAATGGCTACCACAGAATATGGTAACTACACCATGATGTGCATTGGGTCTGCCACAACCTATATCTCAAAAGTCATCTGAGTCAGTGGCCCCATGAAAGAAGGAAATCCAGGCTACAATTACTGGCATGTTTAGGCAGGAGGGGCCCTATGACCACAATGACCCAATGGCACATTTATACAATGGGAAACTGGCAAAAATGTTAGCCCTGCAGTTCCTCCCTTTTTCTTTTGTAGAAGGAGTTGGATTCTTACAGTTTGTAGAAGCTATCTGCCAGAAATGGATGGGTCCAAGTCAGACCTATTTTGCGAGAGTTGCTGTTCCAGCACTGTATCACAATGTGTTGCAATTGGTTGGACAAGCTTTGCAGGAAAGTGTTGTTCACACTATCCACCTGAAGACTGACATGTGGACCAGTTCTCAGGCAACAGATTACATATGCATCACTGCACACTGAATCTCTTTGGTGGGGATAAAGCAAAAGCTATCTACAGGTCTTGGCACTGAAGAAAGTTTTAAGAGCGTTTGCAGCATGCAACAGAAGCCATATTCACCATACAGAAATTACACACATCTGCAAACATCTTGGAGAATTTTCATAGCAAGGTGTCTAAATGGCTGTGACCCAGAGTTCTCCAGATTGAGATGTTTGCTCAGCCAATGGCAGTAACATAGTAAAGGCCATGGCAGAAAATGGCTATTTCATGGGCCTGTGTTTGGTGCACTGCATCAACCTGATTGTGCAAGACTTTCTCAAATAAAAAAGACTTAGTCAACAACATACTGAGCATGTGCAGAAGAAATATGCACTCATTTCAGGCATTCCTTTAAAGCCTAAAGCCTGGAAACAGTTGCAGATTATTCAGTGTTGTAACAGAGTACTAGTTGAGGCCCTGATACAGGAGGTGCCAACATGCTGGAACACAACCCAACATATGTTGCAACGTCTGTTTGAGCAGTACAGACAGATCAATTAATATGTCATTGTAAGGTAAGGGGATTTAATTGAGAAAGCTATGACCATGGATACAGACAGATGGGGCTTAGTCAAATGCCTGACACAGATGTTGCTCCCTTTTGAGGTCTTCATGAGGGAGGTCAGCAAAGGAAGACAATGTGATGGGCCAAGATATCTGGTTGTTGCATCTGCTACAGGACCAGCTAAAGAAGGTGTCTGAAAGATACCCACTCAGAGGTGTAAATGAAAACCAAAAGTGCATGCCTTTGTTGACAGCCTAAGTTATTACTTGACTTGTAATGCAAGACTGCAATATGACTATTATCACATCTAAAGGGTACATCTGTGCCACCTTACTTGGTCCATGCTACAAAAAAATCCTTCCCTCTTTCATTCATTTTTCTGAAGGGGATGTTTCAAAATACAAGCAGTGGATTGTTGCGCAAGCCGGAGAACTGGAAGAAGAACAGCTGTAATTTAGTGTCCCACTATGCAGTTCTGGAGTGCCACCTTCACCTTTAGGAGAGAGCAGTCTTGCCTCACAACAGCCAACACCAGCAACAAGAACACTGGCAAAACAGCATCAGTAGATTCAGACACAACCTCTGCATTGACTTGGTTTCAAGTGGCAGGTCTAAAGTCCAGTGCAGAGGCAAAGGTAAAGAATATTGAGCAAGTGGCAGCACAAATTATACTTCACAGGATGTTTCAGGACTACCTGGATGACCCAAAGGAGGTGTATGTGGATCAAAAACAAGTGGTATATTGATTTTGTAAGATGCACCAATTGCCAAAGCTCAGCAGACTGGCAATAAAAGAATCTGGCTTCTCCTATAGCCAGCCTTTCTGCTAAATATGTGTTCAATGCAGCTGGTGCAGTTGTTACAGTGTGAAAGACCAGTTTCTCGCCTCAAAATGTGGAGAGATTAACCGTGATCAAAATTAACCAACATTTTATACCACCTGATTACACTGTTACCGAAACACTACAGGAGGAGGGAGAGGATGATTGGACAGAATCAAGTGTGTTTCCCAGCCAACGCCTGGTTGAACCATTTGAGTTTGAGGACAAACTCTACTTCCTGGACTGAGTATGCCAGTGTTACCATAGAACCTTTTAATTATTTCTCGTTCAACTTACTTTTTTCTTTCTTTGCAAAAAAATGGTAGTGGAACATTATGTTTGTGTCAAATTTATGCTGCCCCACCATTTTTTTGTCAAATATTATTATAATGCAAGATTGGAGTGGAACTCGTGTTCAGTGAAGAAGCCTGCACATTCCCTTCAGGACATTGGAGTCGATGCCTACCTCCCTCACAGGCCATTCCTTATCCTTTTTATTACATCACATAGCAGGGCTGCCCCAGAAGATCATAGATTAAAAATCAGCCAGTGCCAATACCAAATTCTAATGTGTTGCTACTTGCTACCAACAGAGGAGATAATATTTTGTTCAACCGCAAGCTTTGATTGGAAGCGGTAACTTCTAACTATTGCACCAATTAGTGCTGAAGTGATTGTGAGTGATGATTGATGATGTCTGTAGTGGCAGATAGTGAGGGAGGAAGTTCAACCATTTTGTAAACTTGATTCTGATGATTTGCAATATTTGGGGGCTGAAGGGTGATAGTTGTTTCCTGAAAGTGATTGGTCTTTCAAACGGTGTGAAATTTACCTGCAGGGTCCACTCCTTTTCTCAGGCCAGACCAGTCACTTTAGTTACCAAACACAAATCTACACAAAATACTTCAGTTCTGTTTCTCTAATTGGTCTTCAACAGAAGTACACTTGACTACACAGGTCTACCTCGCTCAGTTTGGGATTTGGAAGGAGTTCCTCAAACTCAGGAGGTGGAGGATGGAAGTACTCATGACGGGCCAACCTCAACAGCTAGAAGGAGAAAGTTATCAACTTCAAAGACAAACCATGGTGATGGCGAAGACTCTGAGGACTAGTACTCACTCAGCTCTGTGGACTGGAGAGAGGTTTGTTGATTTGGGAAATGCTGCTGAGTGTGTGTTTGCTGCATTTCAGCCTCAAGTGTGAAACTCCTCTTTATGCTTCTTGGTACATCCCTGACTCTTCAAGAAGTTTATCTTGCTTCCAATCCTTTTTTCCTTCTCTTTTACTCTGTAATACAGTTAATGTTTTTTTCAATATTCAGGCCTTCTCCTAGTTCTCCAAGTACAAAGCTTGGTGAAAGCTCAAGACTCCAGCTTACCTACCGGACAGGTTAAGCTAGGCAACCAAGAGTGACAGACATGCCAATAAGAACGGAGATGCACCGCCCAATTTGGCAAGACAAAATAATTTTCTTTTTAAAAATCATAATTTTTAGTATTGGGTGGATTAACTTCAATCCTCCATAATCTTTAGTTTTCAAACCTAGAAGACATAACATTTAGAAATATACTATCTTGGGACTCTCTGGGATAGAAGGACTGTATGCAATGCATTTAACTGAGCTGTGTCATACTTATCCCTTCATTGTTGCCTTCCACAACAGATTGATGATGGTGTGCTGCTTGGCACAACAATGAATATTGTCATGGTTTCTTTTGTGTAGTGTTTGGTTTTGTCACACCTTGCTTCAAGTCCCCTTTTACATCCATTCATCTCGTCTCCTAACCCTGTTCTCTCGGGCTGTGTGATTTATTGATGTGTGACATAATTTTACACCATAAATGGATCCCACACTTGCTGGGGTGGAAGTCATGAAAGTGACACCAACTCACTGCATGACGTTCTATTACCTGAGCAATATTCCATACGGCCCCATTAACATCATCATTAAGGTCTGTTGTACTCTGTGTTGTGTAAACGCTTAACCTTGTCCAACCACTCTTGACTCTGAGCCCCATTCTCCTGACTCTGTGATTTCATTTCCTAAGTTTCGTTTTTAAATACTAGCTCCCCATCATTGCTCAGAAGTTGATATTGTCAGTTTTTATTCTCATATCAAGTCTTCTTTGTTGTGTGTCATATACTGTCATTGTAGTAGCCTGGTTGCAATCTTCCTAAAGTTATGATGTAATATAAGGACCCAATAGCTCTCCGTCTTCTTTCAATCAAGTTGACAGTGATGGATAACCCTTTGATCAATCATATTCTTGGGATTTGCATAGGTGGAAGTGTCACCTTCTGTTTGTCCATTTAGCATGCTAGCCTGCTACTACTACTACCTACCACTCCCTTAAGATGCCGTCTTGGGAAAAACTCTGCAGTAAGAAGACTCTTCACTTCATCTATTCAGGTAGGAGAAGAACTATGTATTGAAGTTAACTTGTTAGTAATTATCTCTCACTAAAAAATATGGTGTCTTACTTGTCTATATGTATATAGGTTTTTGTAGGCAAAATAGGCAATGGCAATCATTCCCTAGTAGTCAATAAAGGTGCAGAGGGCAATAGGGCAAGGGTGTAAGTAAAGGAAATACATTTAGTTTAGCAGATTTAAAAAAATGGGCTATACTAAAAGACAGCAGTGTAAACTAAAACACCAAAAGAAAATGTGAGGCATACATCAAGTAAAATCAGTTAGCCCATTTATTTTAAATGTATATAAAAACCCAACCTTTCCACCCACAACAGGCCCACACTTCTCCCCTACCAAATAGCGCCATTCCCAAAAAGTCCAACATGAAAAGGTCTTGAAAAACTCCATCCCAACTCCCTCTCAACTCTCTCCACCCACAACAAGTTTAAATCCTGCGAAAACAATTGTTTTTAAAAAGAGTCAGAAGAGGGCATTCTTGACATGGGTCTACAGATCATCGAGGATTGCCTCTATGAGTGGCACCCATCGGTCCAGGTGTGCAAGCTGTTGCAGGACGTGGCATTGAAAAATGTGATTCAAGCACAAGGGGGGCAGCAGTGGTGGAATGGAGATGGGGTGATGCTAGTTAGCAACTGCAATGGCAGTACCACTGGGAGGCGCTGGCGGCTGGTTTGAAGAGCTAGGGAGACGGCCATGTTGACTGCTGCCTCAGTCTCATCCTCCTCCTCCTGAAGGGCCACCAGTTTCCAATACTAATTACAGATGCCCTCCAGCCTTTGCCACTGCAGCCGAGCTGCTATCTCCTGGCAAGTTGGATGATGTCTACCAGGAGTAGCTATAGCAGGAAAGAAAAAGGAAAATAACAAATTATAAACTGTGTTCTCTGCAAACATTTTTTTAAAAAGTGGAGTGGCACAGTAGCAGTAAATTGCTGGTCCCCTAGGACCATTGGAAGTTGGTGTGGCTGATTACAATGAGTCATAGGGCCACTTTTTAATAACACATGCATCACTGTAGTTGACAAAAGTCAGAAGGGTAAAATTTGAACTGGTATAAATCTGTTATAGAAGCCGTGAAATAATAATCAATTATACATAAATGTGGTGCATACCAAAAGGAAATTTTCAATTGTCTTTCGGGTATCTGGAAAGAATAAAGAACTGAAGTACTAGCCAGTGACAGAGTGGGCACTGGAAATAAAGGGAATCACACACCTTGCCAACTTTGTAAATCCTGCAGAAAATACTGTTGTAGTGTCATATTGAACCACGCTACAGTTACGTCATAGTAGCATTGGTGACTAATGGGAGCGGAGGTATGATGATGAATAGGAGGATACATATCTGCCTTGCTTAAACTATAGTAAGCAAAGGGAGAAAGACAGACAATTAAAATACCCCCAATTTGAACCAAAGCTTTGATAACCATGCAAACCATGTGAAGTAGTTGAACAGCAGGCATGTCCCTCTCCAGAACAGCTCCCTTATTTCTTGATCCAAGCAATTACATTCATCTTTTCATTCATCTATACCATTCACCCTTTAATACCCACCATTTAAGCTTTACACTCTTTCATCCAGTCTTTTACTATTCCAATCCAGCAATCCATAATTATCTACCCATCCATCCATACACTCACCTATCCAGTATCCACCCTTACAAGCACCCTGATTTCACCTATTCATCCATTTAACTACATATTGTTCATTACTATCCATGCATTCCTCTCCCAAGCATCGGCTTTTACCCATCTACCCTTCACCCACTGAGGCATCCTTTCACCCCTTTCATCCATCCTTTCACCAACCCATGCATCCCATATCACTCACCTATGCATATTTTCCTTTCACCCACACATCCTTTCACTCATATACCAATTCACTCATTTTTCTTTTAGCCGTCCACCCTTTATTTGCTTTTCCATCAAGCCATCATTTGTAGCATCCATTCATTATGAGCTTTTGTCTGCTGCTTTGCAGAGAGAAGAAGCCATTAAAAAATTAAGCCCCCCTAACTGCTATACCAGGGGCTTCACAAGCAAATGCCTTTGCAGTGAGTATATTGACAATTGTCAATGAGCAAGCGCAATATGATTTACCAGCAGCCACCCCTGCTGCTGCCAGTTCTCCTGTTTCAAACACTGCCGCATCCAGCGCACTGGTGTTGCCGCTGGCCCATGGCTTGAGCTATGGTGGTCGGTGCAGATGAAAATAATTTTACACATTTTTGTTCCACCAAAATAATACAACCACAATAGATTATTACAGTTCAATCTTTTTCTATCACTCACTTTAGGAATTTTGTGGGTTGTTAGAAAAGCCAGGCAGACAAATCAACTGTAAACGTTTCATAATTGAAGGCAGAGCTAAGTCACTGAAGGCCAATAAAGAGGTGGAATACTTTGGTCAATTGAGGAGAACCTATGGTAAGGTCTTGTTTGGCAAGTGCAATGGGCATGAGCAACACAAAGAAAACCTTCACAATCATGTCTAGAAAAGCTGACTTGGGCATGCAATATTGTCTGTATAGTACCTGTTCTAAAATTCTGTCCTCTTAGTGTTAAGTACCAGTCCACAAGATATATAAGGGGAGAAGGGAAAGCTAAGCTTTGTGACAAAGCAGAAGAAAGCTAGACAGGAGCAAGTCAGGTACAGAGACATGAACAATAGATAAATGCAGGGATAACAAGAACTTAACAAAACTTACATAGAATGAAAATAAGTACAACATTTGTAGACAGTAAAACAAAAACAAAAAATATTCGAAGTGAGGAGAGGGGAAAATTAGGGAAATATTAATATGATAACAGGAAGACATACTAGGGCCAGCAGGTCTGCCACCACCTTCACTGGTGGTGGCACTGGCACCCACGTCTCCTTCTGGACTTACAGCTGATGTTGCCCTCTTCTTCTCATGTACAAAGACATAGAAAACAAAATGGCCACACCCATTTGAACTGCGTTGTGCCAATTGTGCAATATTTGCAATGCGAGAACTCAAATCGTGCTTCAGAACGTAAAACATTTATCAAGAATGGATGCACCAAGCAACTCCACCCACTGTCAGAATTCCCCAGAGCTCGCAGAGGTTTTGAACCGCTTTGCGGAATTCCGCATACTAGGACTCAATGAGCCCAATCTACCCCTACTTAAAATTCACCTCAGTAAAAACTCAAAAGAAAAGTAAATGAGACAATGATTTGGATTTTAACCCACCCATAAGCCACATTTGGGTGAAATATAATTACCAAGTCAAAAGGACCCCATTTTTGAGCTCATAGCTGAGACCAAGAGTTCCTTTTGGTTTGTAGTCCTAGCAGCAATGGAGCCTATAGAAAGTTAGCAGTCTCCAGCCAAAATGATGGCCTACTTTAGTGCTCCAAAATGAAGCTGTCCTCCAGTGCCAGGATCCAGACTTCCCCTGCATTTGGGGTAGCGAAGACTCTATAACCCTCATAGCACATGCATAAGTTTCAAAAGATTGCAGAGCACCGCATGGCATTGAGTCAGTAGAGATGGTTTGCCAGGACATCAAGCCATCTCAGTCCATTGCTATATTACGGGGAACTTCAATTGCTCTGGGCTTGCCATACGGCATCATTTTTGCCTCCTCTTCTCTGTCAAATCATTTGAAGAAGCAGCCAGAACCGTAGCCTGAAAAGGATGTGGTCCGAGAGAGAGGGTGGTGGTGCCAGAGAAAAGAGTCCAAAAAAGAATCCAAAACACCCATCACAGCTCTGAGTAGAGTAAAATGCAGAAATGTACTCACCCCTGCATCAGGCCTATCTATCAGACAACATGCAAAGCTTTACACACACCGTTGGGAGGGAGCAATAATTATAATTTTGAACACTGCAAATGAGAGGCACACAGGGGCCACATGGCAAATCTCTGACCCCTGCTGATAAAGCTAACCTAAAAGGAAGCCTCTAGAAAAGGGTATATCCAAGACAACCGGCGCCACTTGGGAGAGTCACATTGCTCTACCACATGCTGGGACTAGCAGGGCACACATGTGACCTCAGGGCATGTTGTGATCCGTGGCCAACATTAAGTGGAACACACCTCCTCATTTTACACCCCCATGCATGTGTAGATCAAAAACATTGCCCACATTGATGCCACCCCATTTCAACACCAATAGAACTCCAGTTAAAAATTAAAAATTACCAACATGATGATCCTGTTAAGCATACGCTCAGAAGTACACTCAGTCAGGTATGGAGGGGTGGAGAGGCCCAACAGTGCATAAAAATAAATACATGCCCAAACAATAACCCGCTTTTTCCAAAGCAGGTATCCCGAGAGGGAATTCCTAAGAAATAATTGGTGACATGCAAGGATGTAATGTTTTTTCTTTTAAAACAACCAAACCTAGGTCCCATTCAGCAGGTCTGCAGTTCAGTCCTTAAGTGCACCACCTCTACAGAGGATTATCACATCCTCAGCGGCTGCACCAGTACCTGCAAGAGGGCTGAGAGCAAGCCACAAACTGCTCCAAGAACTTTCACACCCAGCAGGATCAAGAGCCACAAAACTGCTTCCAGAACTTTTCTACATCCATACCTCCAATGGGATCCCAAACCACATGATTCTCCAAAGCCTTTTTTTTTAACTGTCCACAGCCAACGAACTCCCGTCACCAGAAGCCCTTTCTTCTGCAATCATCTGAAGGCCTACAATGTTGTAGAAATTATGTGTTTTTATACATCTGTACATCCTCTGTTTCCTAGGAGTGCTACTGCATTCATGCATTTCCAAAAAGTGGCCTTGTCTAATGGAGTCTATTCAAAAATCACCTCAGCACTTGCATAGGGACCTCTCCAATGTCACCTATATTTACACTGCACTCCACAAGCCCTACACAGCACCCTTTTACACAACACATGATATCAGCACATGACTTCTGTGGGCTCCAAGACATCAGCCAGGTCAAGTTGTGTCTTTTTGCTGATACCCAATGCAGCAGGCACAGATAAAATGTACTCCTCCCAAGAGATATCCCTCAAAAAAACTAAATGCCTTCTCCATCTCTACCTATGTAGGATTAGGGCCGAAATGAAACTTATAGCGTAGAGCCCCATAGGGTAGTATTAAATCTGACCCGCTACAAGACCAATCCCACAGCATTGTACCTTCTCTCTGAGCCTAGCAGTATTCAAAATGAGCTAGATAGGATGCGTAGGTAAGGCACCACAGGAGAGAATACTGTTTGGCCTGAAACTTTCCTGAAAAGAGATGCTTGGAGGTAGCTAAGCCAGCTAACCAGTGCATTAACACGTCTGCTCCTGCTTCCTCTGTAGATCCAAGGTGTCCCTTTACATGTCTGGGCCTGCCTTTGTTAACAAGTGGACCCCACACATGGAGTTTCAGTGCAGTGCCATCCACTTCGATAATATGAAGGGAAATGGGTCTCATAGGGGAGGGTTAAATAATAGCTTAGATACCCTGTAACAGGAGATTTGGGCCACTGAGATAGATAAGTACATGTGAATAGAAGGGAAGAAGCAATCCCATAATTGTATGGAAGCTTACACTGTATTCCTTATGTTTCAGAGACACAATAAACCTTCCGCTAGGCACAAATGAAAACTGTGACACAATCCTGCACCTCTATGCTGATGGACACTTATTATCAATGCAGAAGGTTTGCTTGTACATAGCTCATCCCTGGACGGTGTGGCCTCTGCTCCCTCGTCACCAGACATACCCCTACCCTGGTCATCACTGGAGAAGATCTGTCAGAACTGTACCAACACCGGATAAGGAATACAATTACTTTTTTTGCTTCTGGCTTGAGAGAACAGACCTGCTGATTATTGTGTTGGGCTCAGTACAAGGACATTCTAGAGGAGTTTAGACTGTTGACCAAAGCCCAAGTGTCAGTAGGAGGGTCCATACCTTTCTTCACATTGCAGACAAAGCTAATGCCTGCTGGTTGCAAATAACCATGTGGGAAATGTTCAAAATGATGAACAGTACTGAGAAAATTCAACTAGAGGGGGAAATGTTAATATTGGATGAATCGATGTAAATGCACACAGTGACACATTTGTATACGTAAATGAAGTCACATTACCATTACTAGATTCTCTCATTGTGAACTGTCCTTCAACCCCAGCACAAAGATAGGTGGTCAGGTAGGCTCTGAGACCTCTGCCTAAGGTTACTGCCTGATAAGTCACAGGTGGGGTAGCACAGTACAGCACCCCTTTTGTTTAGCCCCTTAGCGCCCCCTATTTCCACCATGTATTTAAAATAAGGCTCACCATGGCGGTAGTCAGGGGTACTAGTGTCAGAAGTTTTTACTCTAGTCCGGCGCTTTGCAGGATGAGCATAAAAAAAATTGATGCAAATCCTGCAAAGCACCCAGAGGTTTATTGAAAACAATGGGAGCCTCCCTTTAACTCCTGCTCTTAGTAGGCATTGAAAATGGCGATAGAAATGATGCAAAGAAATCTCTTAGATTTCTTTGCGCCATTTTGTTGGTCTCTCTAGCACTGGAAAGCCCCCCTTGTATACATTGTGCCTGGTGCAGACATAATGTGCAGCAAGGGGTTACAAAGTGGCACAATGCAAGCATTGCACCACTTTGTAAATATAGCACAGCATTTTTGGCCTTCCAACGCCACATTAGTGTAAAACAATTACTTTAATGTGATGTTGGAATGGCGCTAGGCCACCTTAAATATGGGCCTAAGCTGGCAGACAAATGTACAAACAGGAAAATTTAGATCAAATTTCATAGATAAGCAGCAACACCACATTGGTTCCCAGAATTGGCCCCAATAAAACACATATGGCCAGAGGGTTGTGTGCATTCCCAAAAACACGTGCATTCCCAAAATCACCAAAACACCATAAGTTGGATGACACATGTAGTTAGAAACACACAGCCAATTAGAACACAGTGCACAGTGCACCCACAGTGACCACGCGCCCCTCAGGCATCTGGACACATACTCACTGGCCCATATTGTGTCCACTCAAGGTTGAGGCCCACCTGCATTTGTTATCCGAAATTGTGTGTATGACTCCATGACAACTTTTACTGCTTTATGGTACTCAGAGAAATATATAAAAACCTATTGTAACCTAATGTACGCCAATAGACAGTCCTCAGGCCACGGTTCTATAACTGTTATCCCGGCCATCTGGTTTAATTAAAAAAACTATTCCTGCTTTGCTTGATGCCTCTTGACTTTTGTTTCTTAAGGGAAATTCTCACCCTTAGCTAACCATAACTTGTGCCTTTGCAATGAACTGTAAAGTACCCCAGATATTATATCACTCATATCGTTTTCTATGACATCACTGGTAATATCACGGTAGCATTTGCAGTAAAATTATTTATGCGAAAACTGTGCATGGCGGGGGCACTAGTTATAGTTACCTTAGGGCAAAGGTTATAATTTCTTGAAATAAGTCTGTGACAGCTGAATTTCAATAATTTTGTACATTAAAAAATGTGAGCCTAACTATAACATCCCTGTAACCTTTGTGTTTTTTTAAGTGAATATGTATACAATGGTCGCCAGTAGGTAGCTATAGTTAAGACCTAGTTTCCATAGAAAAATTAGCTGTATCTTTGGCTCCATTTGACAAATTTTCATGAAAATTAAAAAATATAATTGTATCCTCTATTCTTCTGGTGTACATGGAAAATTTCGGGGTGGTCTGTCACGCAGGGGCCGAGAAAGGGGGGTCAAAAAGTATGTTTCACATGTTAATTCACATAGTGATTTTAGTGATGTTATGTGTACAAGTAATTCAAGGTGTTTCAGTTCTCAGATAAAAAGCGCTTCCTGGTGTTATTAAGTAAGGCGCTTTAGGTTTTGATAGGTAAAACCTTTTTGTCAGTTATTATTATGAATGTGAAAGTATTTTGGAGATAAAACTAATCAAAGTTTTCATTGATCTTTGAATAACTTAAGGTATGAAAAAACATTTAAGTCTTTGAGATTTTCTAAATCATGATCAAAGGTTTATGATGTGAATACATAAATGTTACAGGATTGATATTCTGTGTAAAATCATAGTTTAACATTCTTGCCATCTCTTGAATCTGAGGTCGTGTTTTCACAAGGGTCTACGCCCCCATTTTAGAAGAGGTCTCCACCTGATATCTCAGAGACTCATTTAGTCAAGAGTCTATAAACAATTTACATTTTTCTATAAATGAGTAAATGCATATTGTTCTAACCTTTTCCTTTTCAGATCTCTCTCCCTGCTGTTCCCTTCCCTAAATTCCCTTCCCCCGACTGGCTTCACCATAACTCTGTGCTATAATAGCTTTCTGAGTTGGTGACGCCGGGAGGTGGACCTTTTGTTCAGCAATGTGCAGATTCAGAGGAAAGGACCCCATGACAGGAGTGATGAGGAGGATGACAATGACGAGCCAGCCATTGTGCAAGATGGTATAGAGGGGTCCCACATTGCTCTTCCCATTCATCCTGTTCTGAGGAATGTGGCACATGTAGCACTGCCAGCTCCCATATTTGTAAAACCCCAGCTGAAACATGCACCTCCCCCTACATCAGCAGAAGTATGCACTGCATAGAGGCAAACATTGACACAACAACCTACCTCCAGTTCTTTTTCAGGCATTGGCAGTTGCCCAATAATAAAGTACTGCTTCCCAGTTTGGGACGTCTTTATGCTTAGCAAACAGAGGTAACATTGCAATATGCTCCATTTGCCACATGACCGTTAGTCAAGTTAAGCCTAGTTCACATTATAGAGACCAACCAACCTATATAAAAAAATACCATGCAGCCCAGTGGGAGGAGCACCTTAAAACAATTGCTGAATATTGTTTGTGTGCTGAAGGTGAGGAGAGCCGGGAAACATCAGCTACAAGTCCAGCTATGGTGGGAGGTCATAAGGAAGAAGAGAGTGACAATCTCAGACAAAGCAACCCTGTCCCCAGCAGTGCATCAGAATCACCCATTTCAGAGACCTCAAAATGGTACAAAAAGAATCAGAGTCAGATGGAGTCAACATGGCATACAGTGACTGCCCATGACTCACCTTCAATCTACCACCACCTACTTCTCAAATGTTGCCTACGTCAGAGGCCCCAGAAAAGAAGAAGACCCAGGCTACTATTACATCATGTTTAGATAGGAGAGGTCCCACAACTGCAACCATTCAACAGCACATTTTTACAATGGAAACTAGCAAAAATGTTAGCGCTGGACCGCCTCTCTTTTTCTTTTGTGGAAGGAGTGGGACTCTTTGAATTTGTGGCAGCCTTCTGCCCAAAATGGAAGGTTCCAAATTGGATCTATTTTGCCAGAGTTGCTGTTCTAGCACTGCACCATGATGTGCTGCAATTGGTCGGGCATGCTTTGCAGCAAAGTCCTGTTCACACAATCCACCTGACAAAAGACATGTAGGTCAGTTGTCAGGAAAATTATTACATGTACATTACTATACACTGGCTCCCTTTTGTGGGGGTAAGGCAACAGCTATCTGCAGGTCTTAGCCCTGAAGAAAGTTTTAAGAGCATTTGGCGGCATGCAACAGAAGCCATGTTTGCCATGAAGAAGTCACAAACAGCTGCAAACTTTTTGCACAAATTCATCAGCAAGATGTCTAAATTGGATTAGATGCAGACAATTGCAGTAACATATTCAAGGCCATGTTAGATTGTGGCTATTGCAGGGCCCTGCGTTTGGTGTATTGCATCAACCTGGTTGTGCAAGAGTTTCTGAAAATAGAGGACAACATACTAGCCACCTGCAGAAGAATCTGTATTCATTTCAGCCATTCTTTTAAACCTGGAAGCAGTTCTGGATTATTCAGCTTGTTAATAGAGTACCAGTTAAGTCCCTGATACAGGACATGCCAGCACGATGGAACTTGACCTATTACATGTTGCAACGTTTGTTTGAGCAGCAGAGGCAGATGCATGACTATGGCCCTAATTTTGACAATGGTGGTATTTGCCGCCTACCACTGTGGCGACGGCCGCCGAAAGACCATTGCTGTGGCTAACATCCATCCGCCACAATATGACCACAGCCGGATCTGGTTGTGGCCATGCTGGTGGAGGGTGTTAAGGTGGCATTGCTACCACCAGAAGCGCATGCCAGTAGACCTCCGCCAGCCTTATTATGTCACAAAATACAGCCTGGCGGTGTTCTGCTGGCGGGCGCTGCTGACGGTAGCAGCGCTCCGTCCCGTCCCCTGCCGGCAGATCCCCTGGATGCAGGTAAGTGAGGTTCCCGACAGGGTAAAAGGGTGGGGGGAGTTGTGTGTGTGTGTTGAGGTGTGTGCATGAATGTGTGAGTGTGTCCATGAATGCGAATGAGTGTGTAGTGTTGTTTGAGTGTTTGTGTGTGCATGTGTGAGAATGCATGTATGAATGGAAATGTGAATGCATGTCTGTGTGTCAGTTTGAATGGGTGTACAGATTTGTACATGAATGAATGGATGCATGCATGTATGCCTGTGTTAAATGAGTGTGAGAATGTGTGGTGTGTGCCTGCGAGTGTGTGTGTTTTTAAGGGGGCAGGACAGGAAGGCGGAGTGTGGATGGAGGGGGTTGGGGGTTGTCTGGGGAGTGTTGGGGGTGGGTGTTCCTCCTACCAGTGACAGGGAAGGAATTCCCTGTCACTGGTAGGGCCTACTGCCATGGTTTTAAACCATGGCGGTAGCCAGGGTCATAATGCCACTGGTGGTACAGTAGCAGCCGCCGGGTTGGAGATTGTTATCTCTGGCCTGGCGGCTGCTACTGCCATGGTGGTCAGTGTGGTATATTGGTGGGTTGGCTCCAGCCAACCCGCCAATGTCATAATGTGGAAGTATGTACCGCCAGCCTGTTGGTGGTACTACTGCCACATTTACACCACCTGCCGGGGGCATAATGATCCCCTATGTCTTTCTAAGAGAAGGGGATGCACTTCAGAAAGCTATGTCCATGGATGCGAACAAATAGGGCCTATCAAATGTCCAACAGCGATGCTACTCTCTTTGGAGGTTTTCACACAGGAAGTTAGCAAGGAGGACAGTACGATGGGCCAAGCTCTGCTGTTGTTCTATTTACTACAGGATCAGCTAAATGAGGTGTCTGATAGGTTTACAGTCGCAGGGGTGAACTACAACCCAGAAGCGCATGCCTTGATTGAGAACTTAGGGGCAGATTTAAGAAAAGGGGTGCTGCACCCAGTGCAGTGCCACTTCCCTTGCACCCTATAGCGCCCCACAACTGCCACCATGTATGCGCTGAGTAGGGGGCTGGCACTAACCCTGAACAGTACATAGGGGCCCCATTATAAATAATGGTGTGCCAACTTTTAACACATGCTCTGAGCAGGTGTTAAAAATGCAGAAAAAAATTATACGAAGTAATCATTTAGATTTCTTTGAGCCATTTTTTCCACCCCCCTATCAGGGGAAAGCCCCCCTTGCATACATTATGCCTGGCTCAGGCATAATGTGGCGCAAGGGGTTACAAAATGATGCAATGCATGCATTGCACCACTTTGTAAATATGATGTGGCGTTTTTGCCATAATATTGTCACATGTGTCAAATAAATGATCCTAATGTGGCAATATTATGGCACAAGTGGCTCTTAAATCTGCTCCTTAATCTTTTGCTTTGCTTATAATGTAAGGCTGCAAAATGACATCATCTTATCCAAAGAGTACATCTGTGCCCCACTACTTGACCCATGGTATACAAAAATTCTGCCAACTTTCATTCCTTTGCTAAAAGGGGATGTTTCAAAATAGGAGTAGTGGATTGTTGAGCAAGCCGGAGGGCTGGAATTTATACTCCTACTCTGCAGTTATGGGATGACACCTTCAACTTTCAGAGAGGGCAGCCTTGCCTCACATCAGCTAACATTTGGAACAAGAACACTGGCAACAAGAGCAACAGATGAATCAGACCTAACCTCTGTATTGACTTGGTTTCAAGTGGCAGGTCTTAAGTAAAGTGCAGAGGTGAAGGTAAAAGAGGTCAAGCAAGTTGCAGCCCCAATTACCATTCAGAGGATGTTCCAGAAGTATCTGGATGACATAAAAGAGGTCTAAGTGGATCAAAACCCATTAGTTATTGATATGGGAAAATCCGCCAATGGCCAGAGCTCAGCAGGCTGGCAAGAAAGTATATGGCCTGTCCAGTAGCTAAAATGACTGCTGAGCATGTGTTCATGATAGAACTTTTAAATTATTTATCATTGAACTTCTTTCTTTGCACAAAAAAGTAGCTTGTGGAACATTATGTGTGTGACTGATAAATTGCCTCACCATTTTTTACTCACATGTATGGCCGTATTGGAGTTGAACCAATGTGTGGTAAAGAAACCTTGACAATTATTTCATGACATTGAAGAGAATGCCTGACTCCCTCACATGCCTATCCTTTTTTGCATAGCTAAGCAGGGCCTGAAGATCATTCATTTACAAGAGTACCAATATCAAATTCCCATGTGTTGCCTGCTTCAAGATACAATTTTGTACCTACCACTGTCCGTTGATTGGGAGAGGTAACTACAACTACTGCGCCAATGAGTGAGGGATTGTGAGGGATGATTTATGATTTATGTGGTGGCAGACAATGAAGTAAGGGTGTTCAACTAAAAGTCAACTTGATTTCAGTGAATTGCAATGTTTGGTGTCTGATGGGTGATCATTTTTCCTGAAGGTGATTGGCCTTTACAAACTGACTTAGTGAAAATGTACATGTAGGGTCTACTCCTTTTTTCTGGTTCTTCAGAAACCAGACCATTCACTTTAGTTAAGAAACACAAATCTATACAAACTACTGCAATTCTGTTTCTCTACTTGTTCTTCAACAACAGTGCATTACAGGTCTATCTCGCTCGGGTCAGTACTGGGACAGAGTTACTCAGAGTCAGCAGGTGGAAAAAAGGAAGCAGGCACTTATCGAGTTGAAAGGGAAACCATGATGATGAGGACTCCGAGTTCTAGTACTCAGCTATGTTGATTAGAGAGAGGTACATTGATTTGGGAAAGGCTACTGAGTGTGTGTGCTACATTGGTGGCAAACATGAAGCTTCTCTTGCTTTTGCCCTGCCTCTGAGGCTTCTTGGTATATTACTCCTGAAGCTTACTTTTCTTCTGTCCTTCTTCTTGACTCCATGATACAGTTTCTGTTTTACAATACACAGTTCTTCTTCTTTCATGCAAGAATGAAAGGTGAAAGTTGAGCTCAACACTCCTGCTTTCCTGCCAGACCAGTCGAGACAGGCATCCAAAAGTGACGGATAGTCCCAAGAGGAATGCAGATGCACTGTTCAATTTGGCAAAAAAGTATAATTTTTCTTTTTAACAATCATATTTGTTAGAACTGGGTGGGTTCAATTCACTCCTCCATAATTAGATTTTTTTCAAACCTAGATGACAGATCATTTAGATATTTAATACCTTGGGTCTCTGGGCCAGAAGGTTGGTTTACAAAGCATTTCACTGAACTGTGTCATACTCATCCCTTTGTTTACTTCCACAGCAGATTGATGATGATGTGCTGCTCACTGCCCTGATGAAAATTGTTCTTGTATTAGTTTTGTGTTAGTCACACCTTTTCCCAAAATCCCTTTTCCTATCCATTCATCAAATCTCTGACCCTCTTCTCCTGGGCTGTGTGATTTTTTGAGGTGTGTCTTAATTTACCACAAGTAGATAACACTCCTGGTGGGGCAGACATGATTAAATGTAATACCAACTCACTGTGGGAACTTCTAGTACTTGAGCAATAGCCCACACCAGCACCACTTACCCAACTTCGCATAAGTAAGGAAGTAAGTTCCTCAAGGTCAACATCATCACTCAGGCCTTTGTAATATGTAAATAAATGCTTAACTTTGTCGACTACTGAGTACAGACTTTGAGTACACTTTTCCTGCCTTGTGAATGTTATAACTTTGTTTTTCATTACATTTAATGCTCACCAGTGCTCAGAATAACTTACTATTGCTAGTTTTAGTTATAATATATGATATTCTTTGATGTGTCATGTTTATACTAGTCTGTCCTCATCTACTTAAAGCTATTTTATAAATGTATATGTAAAACGTACTAACTTTCTTTTTCAATTTAGTTGCCTGTGATAGATAATCCTTTTGATTAATCCTACAGCTGGGGATATCCTAGGTGGGACCGGGACCTCACTTGCTGTGATATTTTCCCAGTTAGCTCACTACCACCACCATAAAGAAGGCACATTGGAAAACCCTCCAGTAAGGGGCTGGAAGATTGACAGAGTGAGCAGCTGCCAGCCATCACTTTATCTATTAACGTAATAGAACTATGGGGTGAAGAGAACTACTTTAGTTAATGTGTAACTAACGTCTACTGCAGATGAGATAAGTAATTGTTTACCTAGGTTTCCGTAAGCAATATAGAGAATGGTGGCATACCCTCCTAACTGGCATAACCCTTGAAAAGTAGATTAAAAGGGCAGGGTGCGCGAAAAGGCATCAGTGCAAAGTTAAGTAAAACACACAAAAATCTATAGATACAAAGTATATTAGAATGATTTTCCCTTTATTAACAGATAAAACGAGACCCATACTCTCCACCCACAACAGTCCCTCCCCTCTCCCACATTTCTCCCCATACCCAACCAATGTCCCAAATAATTAAAAGTCCAAATGTCCAAAAGAAAAAATGGCCTGCCCAAATTCCCACTCTCTCCACCCCCAATAAACATCCCTCCCACCAAAACAAAAATCTAAAACAGTTGCTAGAAGAAGACATTCTTGATGCGGGTCTGGAGGTATTGGATCGGGGCCTTGTGGAGTGCCATTTTATGTCCCAGGTGAGCAAGCTTGCCCAGCACTCGCTGATGGTGTAGCCGGTCTGAAAGATGGACGGCAATGGCGGTTCAGGGTCTGGCACAAGCAGCACCAAGTTGCCGGCAGCATTAGCGATGGCACAGGCGGTTGGCTAATGGAGCTGGGAGCGGGAGCACATTCCTTGCCCTCCTCATCCACCAGCTGCTGGTGCTGGGCACTGGCCACCTAAGCTGGGCCACTATCTCCTGCCAGGTCAGTGGTGGAGGTGGTGGATAAGCATGAGTAGCTAGAAAAAAAAAGAAAAAAAAAACAAGAAATTGTAAAGAATGCTCTGTGCAAACAATTGTTTTTTAAAATTATATAGTAGCATAGTAAATTGTTGGTCCCCCAGGGCTCTTGATTTTTTTTTATGTGATTAAGAAAGCTACAGAGACATGAGTTTACCAATATATGCCTCTCATAATAGCACTGACTGGATGAAAGAAGGCAGCATAAGATTAAAAAACATGTATGAGTGATTTGTTTTTCTTTAAAGGATTTCTTACAAAAAGTAAACCACACAGACATCTTGTGTGGAAAAAAGAAAACAAACTTGAATTAATTACTAAGGCATCATCTACTACGGGATACAAGTATTCTCATCTTGTTGTGGTAAATGACTGGAGGCTAGCACAACAGCACACATTTGCTTCCTTTGCAGTCTGCAGCTGGGGAAAATTCTCATGGCCCTGCTCTTCTCCAAATGCCTTTCAATTCTACCCTGACTCCAAAAAAGGAGATGATTAATAATATGTCACAAACATCATGTATAACATGCAGTTAATAGATATCCTGTCTACCATAAGAAGACAGTGGGAATAATGATGCACTGCAGTACAGGGAAAGGAACGGGCTACATAGATTTTATTGGACATGTTTGTCACAGATCAGCTCATCCACAAAACACAAAATTAAAGACACTTCATACCACTTTAATTCCTGGCCTCACCCTCAAACACAAATTATTTCAACCAAACACATTTGCTTGACAGTAAGGGAAGGAAATTTGACTTAGTGTGCAGCAGGGGGGTATGGTCAGGGAAACAGCCGGGTAGGTACGGTAGAGGTTTTGCTACAGAATAGTGGGTTAGGGGTCAGTGATGAGTTTAGCCTTAGTCAGTCAATGTAGTTGAAGCTAAACGTTGATGAATGTCAAAAGGGAAAATTGGGCCAGGCGTAAATCTATTATGGAAGCCATATTATGACCCACTTGTCCCGTAACATGTAGCGCATGTCAAAAGTATTTTTTTTCAATTATTTTGGTAGACTGGGACAGAACTTAGGAGTGAATAAAGAAGTGCTGTTGGAAAATGGGTTATTGGTAAGGGCAGGTAAGTATCCACACTTAGCAATAGGCCACTAACCTCCACTAAGGTACAGTTAGGTCTCAGTAAATTAAACCTAGCTCAACCCTTGGTAGTTTGCCAACGAGCGGCAAGGCCTAACTTAGGAGACAAAGCGTAAAGCATTCAAATATCACAAAACAGTAATTAAATAAAACACAGGAAACAGTTCAAAAATCCAAAATCAATTTATAAAAATAGAATATATTTTTATCTTTGAAATGACACCAAAACGAATAAAATCGGATAAGGGGAACCAGAGATATTAATTTTTAAAGAATTAATGCTTTCTAGCGCATAGCAGCAACTAGCGCTCAAAGGGTTAAAAAAGGTCACACTGGAAAGGAACAAAGTCCAGAGTTCAGGCCACACATGAGGTAACACTGTCACACTTACTTTCAGAAGTCTTCGATTCAGGAAAGTGGTCCACAGCACCAGCCAAGGGTTCAGAGGCTCTGGTGTGCCTCTTGGGGTCTGGGACGACAGCTCCCACAATGCACCTCTTCAACTTATGGAGCTGCTCCAAACTTCTCCAAACTTCTGGATCTTCTTCCAGAGGTCCGTTATGTGTCCTTGAAGTGTCCACAACTTGATCCAAGGTTCCAGAAGCTCTGCGTTGCTCCTTGGGAGTTGTGACTACAATTCCCAGAATGCACCTGGTCAGAATCCTCAAATGGCCACTGGACGCTGGTCAGCTGGGCTCTGCTTGCAGGACTTGATGCAGGGGACTCTGGGCAGCTCCTCTGTACCTGTAGCAGACAGGAAGTCCCTTCTTGAAGCAGTAGAAGACAGGTAAAGTCATTTTAGTGGTGAAGCCCAAGTGTGCAGCTGGTGCAGTCCTCCAGAGTGCAGTGTCCAGGTGGAGGTCAGGGGTCTAGCAGGGCAGTCCTTCTTCTCCTGTTGTTCTTCCTTGTTGAAATCTGATAGGGATCTGGTAGGGAACTGAGGTGTGGGTGCAAGTCTGCCAGTTTTATCCTTGCTCCTGGGTGAAAAACAGGGGGGTCCTGGTTCTCCAATCAGGGGCAGAGTCCTTCCCCCTGTGATGACCACTTCCTGGGAAGTGTGGCAAAAATCAATCCCAGGGAGCAACATTCTTCAAAAATCCATCATGGCTGAAAGTGATTTTTGGAGGTTACATCTGGCTGAGCCCACCCATTGGTGTGGCTAAAAAGCCTAAACACACCCCTCTCCTGCCCTCTCCTAATCTAATCAAGGGGGTACCTAATTGTCTGGGTTTGCAGGATGTGGGGGTGTTGCTGGGTTGCTCCAAATGTCCTTCTCTGCCTTTGAAGACCAGTTTGGCAGCCCTCCCCCTTCCAGCCTCACCATCTGCTGAGGGGAGATTTCCTCCCACAGGCACATCTCTTTGTGTGGAGCCAGGCCACTTCACACCTCATCAAGGCAGCCTGGCAAGGGTGCCAGAGGCTGGCCAATCATAGCACAGCAGCAAAAACACTACAGGGTTGAAGTTGGCAACTTTTCAAGTAAAGTTTAAAACTCCTTACCTAAACAAGTTATATTAAATCCCACAACTGGAAGTTGTGGGATTTATTATAGCAATTACTTTGATACAAAACTTCTGGTATCTGTTACTTAAGGGGACTTTAAAAACTAAAATAAAGTCCCCCTATTCTAGCCTATGGAGGCCATTCACTACAATGAGGGAAAAACAAATGTGGCTGTTTTACCTCACCTGGGCTTATAAAACTATTTTCATAAGGTCCCAGCTTATAGTTACATGGCACCCAGCATTAGGGGCACATAGGGCACAACTTAAGGGTGACTTATATGTACAAATAAGGCCATTTAAGACTTTGGAACTACTTTTAATTCTTAAGTCAAATTTGCATATAACTTTAGTTCAAAAGCAGCCAGCAAGGCAGGCCTGCCTTTAAAATGACACTGGGCACCTATGCTGGGGTCCCTAAACCTCCATGCCCTACCATATACTAGAGACTTATAGGTAGGTTATTTTGTTTATTCGTAAACATATTAGGGGATTGGGTGTTGTCCCTTGTAAAGGCATCTTGTGTTCACTTTGTGCCATTTATTATCTTAGAACGCCTGTGTATTCTTTACCTCTAAATTACACCCTATTTTTGGTATTATAGAGGGGAAAAGGTGTATATTCAATAAATATGCTGCTTACCAGCCTAGAGTCATTTTCTGATGCACTACCATCCAAAAATGACTTCTATCTTAGTAAAGACAGGAGTCATGCCCACCCCCCCCCAATTGCCAGCCCAGGGGACCAGTGTCCCCTGGGCAAGGTCACAAGTCCCAGTACCAGGCAGGGGGCCCCATGTAAGGGCCCCCAATGGCACAGGAAAAAAATAGTACTTATCCATACTTACCCAGAAAGGGGTACTCCATCCTATGACATCCCTCTGGTGTGGGTGGGGGTGTTCCTGAGGAGTGGGGTGGGCATCTGTGGGCCCATTCCATGGTGTTTGACCATGGAAATGGGTCCACAGGTACCTTAATGCCTGGTCTGACCCAGGCATTAAATAATGACGCTAAGCAGGCTTAGCATCCTTATTTTGGTCCACCTCCCAGCCGTGCATTTATTTTGCACAGGGGGATAAATACAGCGCTAAGGGCTTAGTGTAATATTTTGGATGAAAACGCGTACCTTGCATCTCATTGATGCAAGGTGGGTTCACACATCCAGAAAATGATGCTAACGCCAATATTTTGACTCTAGACGGATCTAGTGTCAAAATATAAATATGGAGTTGCGTTTGTACTGTTTTAGATTCAAAATAACTGACGATACAACATCACAAACCAAATATAAACATGCCCCAACATATTTAAATACTAATGCATTGCAACGGGTGGTGATTTGCAACCCACTTTGATGGGACACCTCAGTAAATTCCTCTTTTCAATGCACAGATGCATACTACATATCACTGGGAGATTTTTGGGACTAACCTGAAGATCGAGCACTTAGACCCTCATTTCAACCTCAGTGGTCTTTTTCAAAGACTGCTGAGGTTCCGCCGGGCCGAAGACCGCCAGTGTTGGTGGTCTTCCACCAACCATATTATGACTGCTGGCGACCCTCTGCCCTTTTTTGGATGGAGAGCCGCCAGCAGCCATACTGGCGGTCGGAGGTGTAATGGTGTTGGTGGTCTTCCACCAACCATATTATGACTGCTGGCGACCCTCTGCCCTTTTTTGGATGGAGAGCCGCCAGCAGCCATACTGGCGGTCGGAGGTGTAATGGAGGCTGCTCCACCCTCAACGCCACATCATCAAAACACCGCCCACCAAATTACGTACTAGTATTTGGCGTGGCAGGGTTCTGGTGATGGGGTGCTGGCAGTGGAGCAGCCCCTTTGGATCCTGTTCCCTCCCGGAGGACCACCGAAATAGGTGAGGTGATCGTCCATTAGGGGAGGGGGTGGGGTTGTTGTGTGGTGTGTGCATGCATGGGGGTGTGCATGTGAGTGTGTAGAGGGGTTGTGTGAGTGTGTGTATGTATGCCGGAGGTGTAATGTGTGTAGGGTAAATGTTATGTGTAAGTATGTGTGCATGTGTGCATGTATGTGCGTGTGTGAGTGGTCTGAGCGTGCGTGAAGGGGGCTGTGTGGGTATGTCTGGGGGGTATATGGGGGTGGGGAGGGGGTCCTACTACCTAAGGGGGAGGTAGGGGGGTTGTGGGTGAGGGGGGTGGACTCAGGGAAGGGGAAGGGGGGAGGGGGAGACCCCAATCAGTGCCAGGAACGAATTTCCCACACAATCTATGGCGATATGTAGGTTCCTGATACCGCAGGTGGACTAGTGACGGCCACCGGGCTGGAGACCGCTGTCTCTAGCCCGGCGGTCGTTACCACCATGGCGGTTGGTGCGGTACATTGCCGGTTTGGCATATGCCAAACCACCAATGTCAAAATAGGGCGGTAATGGCCGCCGGCCTGTTTGCGGTCTTACCGCCTTCATTGCATCGTCCGCCAGGGTCGTAATGAGGGCCTTAGTCTTGTCCTAGTTCTTTCACTGGAATCCAAGGGAATATGGGAGGCTGTGTTACAAGAATCCCAAGAAGTGGTGGAATTGTAGCAAGAATGTAGATATAAGAATAATGGCAGGAGTCAGGATCATCAAGAAGGATTGGAAGACGAGAGCACTAAAGGTTCCGGGTGACTAATATCGGATTTGTTAATTTTATTTTTTGGCAAAGGAAATGATAAGCACATTTACCAGAAGTGCACATTGCTTGGTTCAGAATCAAACATAGTGTGTTCCAATTGAATAGATCTGTGATGTTCACAAGAATGCATGTAGTATTGTACAAGGGAGAACTACACTTCTCATAGGTTGGGTCTCAATGGCTTAGATTTTTGAAAGGTGTTACATTGAAAAGGACTATGTGGGCAGATGGCAGCTAGAGTGACATTCCCTGTGGGAGCACTCAGGATGTTGATGTTAACCACCCATTGTCCTTCATCATGGAAGTAGCATATGTCACAGTAAAGTATTACAAGGGGGTGATCAAACACCCTCACATTGTGTCCCTGCACTTAAAGCTAAATGCTTGGACTCATAACTTTTCTGCAGCTTTTGGATACGTTTTCCTCTGGAAAAACTGCCACTCATATTGGATGCAGTTTTTATTAGTAGTATGATATGTTCCTGCTTCTGAAAGTCATGCATCTTGAATTGCTGAAAGAAATGCCTTTTACTTTGAGCTCAGTTGATTTTTTGCTAGCCTGGGCATCTTTGTCAAAATGGCTTCAGAATGTCATGAGGAAGATGATCAGTATATATACAGCTGTTAAGCCTTATAACACTACCTGTACCTGTTGTGTGTGTTCCAGCATTGTGTGTGACTAAGAAGTATTTTGCTCTTCATACTTTGTCAGTCATTATAATTCAGAATTTGCACATTTCATGTTAATATTCTTCAATTCTATTTCAAAACTTTATTTTTCCCTTATATCCTAATGAACTTATCATACGGTGGATGAGATATCAGCCACGTTTGTGATGAACTACCCATTGTCTTAACTCTAAATCAGGTTCTTTCTACTGTCATTATTTTCTGTGATTAAGGCATTGCTGTAGAATCCACCCCTATTTTTAGATCTAGCATTAACCAAGCCCTTTTGATTTTACTAAAACAATATGCATACTACACCTACCAATGAGGCTTTCAGCCACCTCTTTTCACCCATTGGTCTGTTGTTCTGTCATTCCCATTTTGCTTGCTTCCATCCACTACAGCATATGGGGCAGTGTGTCAGCATACTTAAGCCTCTGTTTAACATCCCTTTGAGTGACTCCATTCTGGTCTTTCACAATGAGCACATTGCCAAACAAGGTAGTGTCTTTTATTCCCTTTAGGTCCAGTGTTGCCTGATGTGATAGTAGGACGCATTATAAGTGAGCACATGGCACATTCCAGTTTTATCAGTTAAAGTCACCTCTCAATGCAGTAGTAAATTCCATTTGAAGTGGACTGCTGCTATTTCACAACATACCACTGGTTCTTTAATACATTTTGCCCAGGAAGAAAATCACATTTATTGTGTTTCATATGCAGGACACTTGTAACAGTTGTATTTCAATGTAGGTGGTCTGTCATTTGGGTTCTAGTATCCAATATTTAACACTTTCCATAATTCTTTCTCTTTATTACTTTTTCCTCTTTTTCTTACCTTCTTTATTTCCTTTCTTCCTTGGTTTCTTTTGCAGCCTTTTTTCTTTGCTTCAAACTTTCAAATGTTCTCTTTCTTCTTCTTTTTTGTGTTCTTTATTTTGTATTTCTTTTCTTCTTCTTTCCATCATTGATTTTTCCTTTTTTTATGTTCTTCATTCCATCTTTCTTATTTCCTTCTTTCTTTTTCCTTCTTTCTTTCGTGCCTTCGTTCACTCTTTCTTTCCTTCTTTTTACCTTCTTTCCTTTTTCTCCCCTTTGTCTTTTTTCTTTTCTGCATCTTCATTTCTTGGCTCTTTTCTTTTCTTTTATGTCCTCTTTTCATCTTTTGTTTCCACCTTCTTTCTTTTTTGCCTTTTTTCTTTCTTTTTGCCTTTGTTGCTCTGATCTTTCTTTTTGCTTTCTTTCTCTGTTTGTTTCCTTCTTCATTTTTTCTTGCCTGCTTCCCTTTTTTGTTTGTCCTTCTTTCTTTTTGCCTTTTCTTTCAACTTCTTTATTTCTTTCTTTTACCTGTTTATTTAATTATTTCCGTATTACTTCTTTCTTGCCTTTTTTCATTTTGTCTTTCTTCCTCTTTTTTTCTTGTTTATTTCCTCCTTTCTTTCCTTTTTGCCTTCCTTGATTTCTTTGTTGCACTTCTTCCATCGTTTTTAGGTCTGCCTCCTTTCCTTTTTAATCTGCCTTCCGTTTTTCCTGTCCGCCTTCCTTCCTTTCTAAAGGGGAAGCTAGCAGCCAATGTCAGATTGATGGCTTTTATAGGTCTGTGTTAAGCCCTTAAGACCTTTTGATTATGTATAACATAGTTATAGGGATTTTCAGCCGACTTCAGCCTTTAGTCTGTGATTGCGTCATTCACAAGATAGTTCCCCTCAGTTCTTTGTCAACCATAGTAATGCAATGCATACTTTTTTGAAACCAGAAAAACACTTTTGCAAAAACCATAACAAAGCAAAAAAGGAGTTGACAAATGGTTGCTTTGCCAATGCTTGTTTTAACCTAGAATATATTTATATGTTTTAATAGGCGTAGATATCTTCAGCTCCTATTTAAAATCAATGAGTATGAAATGCAAATTAAAGGAATACTACTACAGCCTTCATATATTACTTCACTTGTGTTACTAAGACATCTGCAACAGTTCGCAAATATTAAGCCTTTTAAGAAAAAGATTTAAAATCTGGACAGAACACAGATAATGCCTTTTTTGGTATTGTGTTATTTATAAGCACTGTATATGGTGCATGATCTTCAAAGTCTAGTGTTTCAAGTAATTCATGTAGTCAGTTGTCTCCACGCCCTAACATGCTAATTCTATTTTCCTTCAGATATTGGACCCGCTTGATTAACACCGTGTACAACACTGTGTTCTGAAACGGACAGGGGACAAATGTCTGAAAATGAAAAAAATAAATCAACTGTGCATTCTCCGCATTTTAATACAATTTGACTGCAGCTTTTTTTCTACTTGTAGTTGTCTGAAAATTCTGTTTACGTGTTATTTCGTCAATGGTGATGTTGGTGTGGGTATCACATTATCTCATTTTGATTGGGGATACACAATAATATTGGCAACATATAGTATGGCAAAACAACATTTGGTTGAGTGGCATGTAGCAACATTAATTAGGAACTTGAATTTTTAGAGAGAAATCCAATTATTAGTGTCGGGAGTAAAACAATTTACAACATAATTATCTTTAATTCTGGTTTGTTTCCATTGCTGATCTATTTCTTTTACTTCGTAAATACCATTTTTGATCCGGAGTATTCATGGCACGAACATAATAATGGGCTCTGTTTGCTCATCATTTGCATAAACTAATTGTTGTATTGCTAATTACCTTTTGTGATTGTTCCCAGGAGTCTTGTCTCGCTAGCTAATTAGTAACAAAGCAGACATTGTAATTGCCGAAGTTTGTTTAATCTCCTTCAGAGAGGCCTTTTGGGTGAGACTGAAGTAGACGCATGGAGATGTTTGCATGGATGTGTGCCTCTAGAACCTATTATTGTGTAGTCACTTGTAACCGTCACATTGGGCAGCGTTTAATTTGAGTCAGTGGTTGGGGTGATGGGTGCGGCAATCGGACTTTGACCCAGAGCAAGAGAGAGAAAGGTCTAAAATGGAGAAAGAGAAGAGAAGAGAAAGAGTTTATGCTTGTGACACTGAATTCCGGCAAAAATCTGCTAATCATCATGTAGCAGATTTTTTTCTCATGTGCAGCTAGCTCCAAAATGGTAAGTTGGTGAGCGAGATTTGATGTCTTCTCGTGTGATTTTCGGTCACTAAGAGGACATCAGGTGAGATTTGTTTAGCTCTGCGGAATTCCACTGAGTGAAATCCTATGATGTTTCACCCACTTTTAATAAAAAGGCCGAAGGGGAAGCGGAGTTGAAAAAAAATCATGAGATGGAATTATGTCTATGCAACCTTGGTATTTGGCTTTGCAGCATTGATAGTGCTGTGGGAGGCACCTAGTTATTTACAAATTAAGCACAGGCATCAGATGCTGTTTGTGAGAAAACTGGGTTGGTGGTTAACCGGGGTGTGGGCAACAACCTCAAAACCCAGAAAGAGTCATTAAATGAACCTGTGCTTAACCCTGTATAGCTTGGCACAAAAAACAGTCAGGCTTACCTTAGAGGCAATGTGTAAAGTATTAGTGCAGCACTCACACAGTAATAAAGTAAAAAAAAACACAATAAAAATCCAACACTACTTTAGAATTATAGAGGAAAGTTTAATAAATTATTTGACACCAAAGTGATAAAAATCTATCAGTAGAACAGGATTTATGATTTCTTTAATTTTTAGTAAAAACTAGCTTCTAAATATGTCTGTAACTGAAACAGCCAAATCAGCAACACAATAATGTGTGAGGCTCTGCACTTGTCTGTCAACAGTCCTTTTTGAAATATGAATTGAGGGAAGATGAAATGTCGGTCCTGCTTGAAAGATTCCATTTCTACCTGAAAAGAATGTGCTGACTCACCTGCCACTGCCCACTATCAGTCTTTATGAGAGAAAATCTGCAGCCCTCCACCAAATTGTCTCTCCTGGGACAAAAATATGCCAGGCACCAAAATAAAAATGTCCCACATTAGTGAATCATTTAGTTAAAATGTGGCAATGTCAAGTAAATCATGGGTAAAAGATAGTCCACCTGGACATGCAACCAGCTCACAACTGTTAACCTCTTAGCTGCTGGGCCTTCCCCCCCCCCCAGTGCTGAGCCCTTTTTTGGCTATTTGGGGTAGTTCGCGCTTAGGCCTTCATAACTTTTTGTCCACATAAGCTAACCACGCCAAATTTGTGTCCTTTTTTTACAACATCCTAGGGATTCTAATGGTACCCAGAGTTTGTGGTTTCCCCCGGAGGAGACCAAGAAAATAGCCAAAATACAGTGAAAATTTCGTTTTTTCCCCCAAAAAATGAAAAAAGGGCTGCCGAAGAAGGCTTGTGGTTCTTTCCCTGAAAATGCCATCAACAAAGGGTTTCTGGTGCTGAAATCACTATCTTCCCACCTTTCAGGAACAGGCAGACTTGAATCAGAAAACCACATTTTTCAACACAAATTTGGCATTTTACTGGGACATACCCCATTTTTACTATTTTTGGAGCTTTCAGCCTCCTTCCATTTAGTGACAGGAATGGGTATGAAACCAATGCTGGATCCCGGAAAGCTAAACATTTCTGAAAACTAGACAAAATTCTGAATTCAGCAAGGGGTCATTTGTGTAGATCCTACAAGGTTTTCCTACAGAAAATAACAGCTGAAATAAAAAAATATTGAAATTGAGCTGAAAACAACAGCCATTTTTCTTTATGTTTTACTCTGTAACTTTTTCCTGCGCTGTCAGATTTCTGAAAGCAATATACAGTTTTGTCTGCTGGACTCTTCTGGTTGCAGGGATATAAAGGGCTTGTAGGTTCATCAAGAACCCTAGGTACCCAGAGCCAATAAATGAGCTGCACCCTGCAGTTGGTTTTCATTCTATACTGGGTATACAGCAATTCATTTGCTGAAATATGAAGAGTGAAAAATAGGTATCAAGAAAACCTTTGCATTTCCAAAATGGGCTCAAGATAAAGTTTTGAAGAGCAGTGGTTATTTGCACATCTCTGAATTCCGGGATGCCCATACTAGCATGTGAATTGCAGGGCATTTCTCAAATAGACATCTTTTTTACACACTCTCTTATATTTGGAAGGAAAAAATGTAGAGAAAGATGAGGGGCAATAACACTTGTTTTGCTATTCTATGTTTCCCCAAGTCTCCCAATAAAAATGATACCTCACTTGTGTGGGTAGGCCTAGCGCCCGCGACAGGAAATGCCCCAAAACACAACGCGGACACATCCCATTTTTTTGACAGAAAACAGAGCTGTGTTTTGCAAAGTGCCTAGCTGTAGATTTTGGCCTCTAGCTCAGCCGGCACCTAGGGAAACCTACCAACCCTATACATTTTTTAAAACTAGAGACCTAGGGGAATCCAAGATGGGGTGACTTGTGGGGCTCTGACCAGGTTCTGTTACACAGAATCCTTTGCAAACCTCAAAATGTGGCTAAATAAACACGTTTTCCTCTCATTTCGGTGACAGAAAGTTCTGGAATCTGAGAGGAGCCACAAATTTCCTTCCACCCAGCGTTCCCCCAAGTCTCCCGATAAAAATTATACCTCACTTGTGTGGGTAGGCCTAGCGCCCGCGACAGGAAATGCCCCAAAACACAATGTGGACACATCACATTTTTTGACAGAATACAGAGCTGTTTTTTGCAAAGTGCCTACCTGTAGAGTTTGGCCTCTAGCTCAGCCGGCACCTAGGGAAACCTACCAAACCTATGCGTTTTTTAAAACTAGAGACCTCGGGGAATCCAAGATGGGGTGATTTGTGGGGTTCTGACCAGGTTCTGTTACCCAGAATCCTTTGCAAACCTCAAAAAGTGGCTAAAAAAACACGTTTTCCTCACATTTCGGTGACAGAAAGCTCAGGAATCTGAGAGGAGCCACAAATTTCCTTCCACCCAGCGTTTCCCCAAGTCTCACGATAAAAATGATACCTCACTTGTGTGGGTAGGCCTAGCACCCGCAACAGGAAATGCCCCAAAACACAACATGGACACATCCCAATTTTTGACAGAAAACACAGCTGTTTTTTCCAAAGTGCCAGCCTGTACATTTTGGCCTCTAGCTCAGCCAGCACCTAGGGAAACCTACCAAACCTGTGCATTTTTTAAAACTAGAGACCTAGGGGAATCCAAGATGGGGTGACTTGTGGGGCTCTGACCAGGTTCTGTTACCCAGAATCCTTTGCAAACCTCAAAAAGTGGCTAAAAAAACATGTTTTCCTCACATTTCGGTGACAGAAAGTTATGGAATCTGAGAGGAGCCACAAATTTCCTTCCACCCACCGTTCCCCCAAGTCTCCCGATAAAAATGATACCTCACTTGTGTGGGTAGGCCTAGCACCCGCAACAGGAAATGCCCCAAAACACAACGTGGACACATCCCATTTTCTGACAGAAAACACAGCTGTTTTTTCCAAAGTGCCAGCCTGTACATTTTGGCCTCTAGCTCAGCCGGCACCTGGGGAAACCTACCAAACCTGTGCATTTGTGAAAACTAGAGACCTAGGGGAATCCAAGATGGGGTGACTTGTGGGGCTCTGACCAGGTTCTGTTACCCAGAATCCTTTGCAAACCTCAAAAAGTGGCTAAAAAAACAAGTTTTCCTCAAATTTCGGTGACAGAAAGTTCTGGAATCTGAGAGGAGCCACAAATTTCCTTCCACCCACCGTTCCCCCAAGTCTCCTGTTAAAAATGATACCTCACTTGTGTGGGTAGGCCTAGCACCCGCGACAGGAAATGCCCCAAAACACAACGTGGACACATCCCATTTTCTGACAGAAAACACAGCTGTTTTTTCCAAAGTGCCAGCCTGTACATTTTGGCCTCTAGCTCAGCCGGCACCTGGGGAAACCTACCAAACCTGTGCATTTTTGAAAACTAGAGACCTAGGGGAATCAAATATGGGGTGACTTGTGGGGCTCTGACCAGGTTCTGTTACCCAGAATCCTTTGCAAACCTCAAAAAGTGGTTAAAAAAACCCGTTTTCCTGACATTTTGGTGACAGAAAGTTCTGGAATCTGAGAGGAGCCACGAATTTCCATCCACCCACCGTTCCCCCAAGTCTCCCGATAAAAATGATACCTCACTTGTGTGGGTAGGCCTAGCACCCGCGACAGGAAATGCCCCAAAACACAACGTGGACACATCCCATTTTTTGACAGAAAACACAGCTGTTTTTTCCAAAGTGCCAGCCTGTACATTTTGGCCTCTAGCTCAGCCGGCACCTAGAGAAACCTACCAAACCTGTGCATTTTTGAAAACTAGAGACCTAGGGAAATCCAAGATGGGGTGACTTGTGGGGCTCTGACCAGGTTCTGTTACCCAGAATCCTTTGCAAACCTCAGAAAGTGGCTAAAAAAACACGTTTTCCTCACATTTCGGTGAAAGAAAGTTCTGGAATCTGAGAGCAGCCACAAATTTGCTTCCACCCACCGTTCCCTCAAGTCTCCCGATAAAAATGATACCTCACTTGTGTGGGTAGGCCTAGCACCCACGACAGGAAATGCCCCAAAACACAACGTGGACACATCAAATTTTTTCATAGAAAACAGTGCCTACCTGTAGATTTTGGCCTCTAGCTCAGCCGGCACCTAGGGAAACCTACCAACCCTATACATTTTTTAAAACTAGAGACCTAGGGGAATCCAAGATGGGGTGACTTGTGGGGCTCTGACCAGGTTCTGTTACACAGAATCCTTTGCAAACCTCAAAATGTGGCTAAATAAACACGTTTTCCTCTCATTTCGGTGACAGAAAGTTCTGGAATCTGAGAGGAGCCACAAATTTCCTTCCACCCAGCGTTCCCCCAAGTCTCCCGATAAAAATTATACCTCACTTGTGTGGGTAGGCCTAGCGCCCGCGACAGGAAATGCCCCAAAACACAATGTGGACACATCAAATTTTTTGACAGAATACAGAGCTGTTTTTTGCAAAGTGCCTACCTGTAGAGTTTGGCCTCTAGCTCAGCCGGCACCTAGGGAAACCTACCAAACCTATGCGTTTTTTAAAACTAGAGACCTCGGGGAATCCAAGATGGGGTGACTTGTGGGGTTCTGACCAGGTTCTGTTACCCAGAATCCTTTGCAAACCTCAAAAAGTGGCTAAAAAAACACGTTTTCCTCACATTTCGGTGACAGAAAGCTCAGGAATCTGAGAGGAGCCACAAATTTCCTTCCACCCAGCGTTTCCCCAAGTCTCACGATAAAAATGATACCTCACTTGTGTGGGTAGGCCTAGCACCCGCAACAGGAAATGCCCCAAAACACAACATGGACACATCCCAATTTTTGACAGAAAACACAGCTGTTTTTTCCAAAGTGCCAGCCTGTACATTTTGGCCTCTAGCTCAGCCAGCACCTAGGGAAACCTACCAAACCTGTGCATTTTTTGAAACTAGAGACCTAGGGGAATCCAAGATGGGGTGACTTGTGGGGCTCTGACCAGGTTCTGTTACCCAGAATCCTTTGCAAACCTCAAAAAGTGGCTAAAAAAACATGTTTTCCTCACATTTCGGTGACAGAAAGTTATGGAATCTGAGAGGAGCCACAAATTTCCTTCCACCCACCGTTCCCCCAAGTCTCCCGATAAAAATGATACCTCACTTGTGTGGGTAGGCCTAGCACCCGCAACAGGAAATGCCCCAAAACACAACGTGGACACATCCCATTTTCTGACAGAAAACACAGCTGTTTTTTCCAAAGTGCCAGCCTGTACATTTTGGCCTCTAGCTCAGCCGGCACCTGGGGAAACCTACCAAACCTGTGCATTTGTGAAAACTAGAGACCTAGGGGAATCCAAGATGGGGTGACTTGTGGGGCTCTGACCAGGTTCTGTTACCCAGAATCCTTTGCAAACCTCAAAAAGTGGCTAAAAAAACAAGTTTTCCTCAAATTTCGGTGACAGAAAGTTCTGGAATCTGAGAGGAGCCACAAATTTCCTTCCACCCACCGTTCCCCCAAGTCTCCTGTTAAAAATGATACCTCACTTGTGTGGGTAGGCCTAGCACCCGCGACAGGAAATGCCCCAAAACACAACGTGGACACATCCCATTTTCTGACAGAAAACACAGCTGTTTTTTCCAAAGTGCCAGCCTGTACATTTTGGCCTCTAGCTCAGCCGGCACCTGGGGAAACCTACCAAACCTGTGCATTTTTGAAAACTAGAGACCTAGGGGAATCAAATATGGGGTGACTTGTGGGGCTCTGACCAGGTTCTGTTACCCAGAATCCTTTGCAAACCTCAAAAAGTGGTTAAAAAAACACGTTTTCCTGACATTTTGGTGACAGAAAGTTCTGGAATCTGAGAGGAGCCACGAATTTCCATCCACCCACCGTTCCCCCAAGTCTCCCGATAAAAATGATACCTCACTTGTGTGGGTAGGCCTAGCACCCGCGACAGGAAATGCCCCAAAACACAACGTGGACACATCCCATTTTTTGACAGAAAACACAGCTGTTTTTTCCAAAGTGCCAGCCTGTACATTTTGGCCTCTAGCTCAGCCGGCACCTAGAGAAACCTACCAAACCTGTGCATTTTTGAAAACTAGAGACCTAGGGAAATCCAAGATGGGGTGACTTGTGGGGCTCTGACCAGGTTCTGTTACCCAGAATCCTTTGCAAACCTCAGAAAGTGGCTAAAAAAACACGTTTTCCTCACATTTCGGTGAAAGAAAGTTCTGGAATCTGAGAGCAGCCACAAATTTGCTTCCACCCACCGTTCCCTCAAGTCTCCCGATAAAAATGATACCTCACTTGTGTGGGTAGGCCTAGCACCCACGACAGGAAATGCCCCAAAACACAACGTGGACACATCAAATTTTTTCATAGAAAACAGTGCCTACCTGTGGATTTTGGCCTCTAGCTCAGCCGGCACCTGGGGAAACCTAGCAAACCAGCACATTTTTGAAAACTAGAGACCTAGGGGAATCCAAGATGAGGTGACATGTGGGGCTCTGACCAGGTTCTGTTACCCAGAATCCTTTGCAAACCTCAAAATGTGGCTAAAATAACACGTTTTCCTCACATTTCGGTGACAGAAAGTTCTGGAATCTGAGAGGAGCCACAAATTTCCTTCCACCCACCGTTCCCCCAAGTCTCCTGTTAAAAATGATACCTCACTTGTGTGGGTAGGCCTAGCACCCGCGACAGGAAATGCCCCAAAACACAACGTGGACACATCCCATTTTCTGACAGAAAACACAGCTGTTTTTTCCAAAGTGCCAGCCTGTACATTTTGGCCTCTAGCTCAGCCGGCACCTGGGGAAACCTACCAAACCTGTGCATTTTTGAAAACTAGAGACCTAGGGGAATCAAATATGGGGTGACTTGTGGGGCTCTGACCAGGTTCTGTTACCCAGAATCCTTTGCAAACCTCAAAAAGTGGTTAAAAAAACCCGTTTTCCTGACATTTTGGTGACAGAAAGTTCTGGAATCTGAGAGGAGCCACGAATTTCCATCCACCCACCGTTCCCCCAAGTCTCCCGATAAAAATGATACCTCACTTGTGTGGGTAGGCCTAGCACCCGCGACAGGAAATGCCCCAAAACACAACGTGGACACATCCCATTTTTTGACAGAAAACACAGCTGTTTTTTCCAAAGTGCCAGCCTGTACATTTTGGCCTCTAGCTCAGCCGGCACCTAGAGAAACCTACCAAACCTGTGCATTTTTGAAAACTAGAGACCTAGGGAAATCCAAGATGGGGTGACTTGTGGGGCTCTGACCAGGTTCTGTTACCCAGAATCCTTTGCAAACCTCAGAAAGTGGCTAAAAAAACACGTTTTCCTCACATTTCGGTGAAAGAAAGTTCTGGAATCTGAGAGCAGCCACAAATTTGCTTCCACCCACCGTTCCCTCAAGTCTCCCGATAAAAATGATACCTCACTTGTGTGGGTAGGCCTAGCACCCACGACAGGAAATGCCCCAAAACACAACGTGGACACATCAAATTTTTTCATAGAAAACAGTGCCTACCTGTGGATTTTGGCCTCTAGCTCAGCCGGCACCTGGGGAAACCTAGCAAACCAGCACATTTTTGAAAACTAGAGACCTAGGGGAATCCAAGATGAGGTGACTTGTGGGGCTCTGACCAGGTTCTGTTACCCAGAATCCTTTGCAAACCTCAAAATGTGGCTAAAATAACACGTTTTCCTCACATTTCGGTGACAGAAAGTTCTGGAATCTGAGAGGAGCCACAAATTTCCTTCCACCCAGCTTTCCCCCAAGTCTCCCGATAAAAATGATACCTCACTTGTGTGGGTAGGCATGGTGCCCGCGACAGGAATAGATCACACAACAGTCAATGTTGGTCCTTACATGAGGCAGCTGTTGACCCTGGGGTGATCCATTCCTGACGCAGGCACTAGGTGTAGGCACTCAAGTGGGGTAGTGTTTTTATCAGGACAGGTGAGGAGTCACTGGGTGGTAGGAATTTTGTGGATCCCAGCATATTCCTGTAGTTTGTGTGACAGAAATGCAAGAAAAATAGAGTTTTTATTCAACATTTCAGATTTGCAGGGTATTCTGGGTAAGAAAACTTTGGGGAATCCACACAAGTCACACCTCTGTTGACTCCCCCGAATGTCTAGTTTCCAGAAATGTTAGGTTTTAGTGTGTTTCTCTATATGGCCGCCGAACCCAGGACCAAAAACACAGGTGCCTGCCTTACAAAACCAGTTTGTTTTGCCATAGATAATTTTGATGTCTCCACAATACGATTTGGGTGGTGGAATTTGGGGCTGAACTAAATTGGGGAGCTCCCAAGAGAGCACTCTCTCTCTCTCTGTTTGCCGCCGCATTCACCTGCTCTCTCGGTTGGGCTAACCCACTATTACCCAGTTGCACAAACAGCTTGCTAAGGGACAGCAGGACTGTCCTCATCACTTCCCTCATAATGTACTGGAAGAGGAGTTATCGAATGGGACTCCTCCGACTGAAAAATCACTCCCAGAGTCTGCGCCATTGTCCTATCCCTCAGATGCTGTCTCAGTATCTGATGTTTCAGTCTCTGATCCTATGTCAGAGTGGTCCTCTATAACGCGAGTGCAGGCAGCAGTCATCCATCAAGATGCCATCTCTGCTATTGGCTAAACTGTTGCTCCAAAACACTAGCCTATGTAGACAGTCACAAAATCGATGGTGTGTGTGACATATGTGCAACAGTAGAGGCCACCTTACCTGCGCTTCTTCCCTCAATCAGCACGTTCTTTCAAGACACTCAAAAAACACCTTGTCACATACCATTCGTCACAGTCTTTAGCACCTCCTGCGCCCAGTCCAACAATCATTATTGGTGCTCCCACTCCCTCCTCCTCGGATTCCCTCATTACCACTGAGCAAAAGTGCCCTTCATCTCTCCATAGCTGCCCTCCACCCCACACATACATTTCATTGGTATTAAAGCGCAGGTAATGGCTGACTTTACTAATGTACTCAGCTATTTACATAAAATACAGATTTGCTCTTTGCAGTAGGCATATAAACCTTCTGTGCTTCTTAATGGCACTAAAACTGCCACTAGACAAGTCTGACCCTTTCCCCCCAGGGAAACCACACACATATTGACAAAAGTGATATACAGTATATATGACAGCCAACCACCTGAAACTCAACTCAAGCAAAACCGAAATAATCCTCTTTGGCCCACACAAAAACACCTGGGACCCCTCATGGTGGCCCACCACGCTAGGCCCTGCACCCACCCCCGCCAACCATGCACGCAACCTCGGCATCATCATAGACTCCTCCCTCTCGATGCCCAACAAATCAACGCTCTCACCTCTTCATGCTTCAACACACTCCGTATACTGAAAAAAACATTCAAATGGATCCCCACAGAGACCAGAAAAACTGTCACTCACGCACTCATCAGCAGCAGACTTGATTACGGAAACGCCCTCTACGCCGGCACCACTCTAAAACTCAAGCGCAAACTACACGCATCCAGAACTCAGCAGCACGACTCATCCTCGACCTCCCCCGACACGAACACATCTCTCCACACCTCAAATCCCTCCACTGGCTCCCCAATGACAAAAGGATCACCTTCAAGATCCTCATCCTCGCACACAAATCATTCCACAACACAGGACCTGCCTACCTCAACGAGAGTCACCTTCCACACCCCCACATGAAACCTCCGCTCAGCTGATCTCTCTCTCACCTCTGTCCCCCGCATCAAACACACCACCACCGGGGGCAGATCCTTCTCCTACCTTGCACCCAAAACCTGGAACGCCCTCCCAACCCACCTTTGCAAGACCCAAAACCTACTTGTTTTCAGGAAGGGCCTCAAAACCTGGCTTTTCGAACAGTGATCCTCCCAGCCCCTTTCCCTCCCCCCACACCCTCCCAGCGCCTTGAGACCCTCACTGGTGAGTAGCACGCTTTATAAATCTCTTTGATTGATTGATTGATATATATAGATCTATCTCTATATATATATATATATATATCTACATAGATATATCTATAGATATATCCATGTACAGAGATATATCTATATATATAGATCTATATATAGATCTATTTTTTTTAGTTGTTGTATGGTTTCCTTGGGGGCCAAAATGGCCCCCAGGAAAACACTACAACATCTAAAAAAAATATTGCCCCCACAGGGAGTCGCCCTGCCCACGGACGACCCCCTGTCCTTTTATTTATTTATTTATTTTTAAAAATTCCCTGGGGGGGCACAATCACACCCCCCCACCTCCAGGGGGCACCTACCTTTAAAAAAATATATATATATGCCTCCGGGGGGGGGTGGCCCGTTTTCCGAGGGGGCCGACCCCCCCAAGTGAAATCCCTGGCATCTAGCGGTGTTTCCTGGCACAGCTGCGACCGGGGGCCAGGAAACACTTTCAGGAAGGCCTCGTAAGAAAGGGGAGAGTCTCCCCTTTCTTACGAGGCCTTACCGAACGTGTGGAAGGCCGTTTTGCCCATCGAAGCAGGAAGCGGCGCGCTGACGTCACAAAGGGGCGGGCGGGAGACACGGAAGCTTCCGTGTCTCCCGGGGTGAAAAAAAATAAATAAATAGGATTTATTAACACCCTCCCTGGTGTCGGCCACTGGTCGTGACCCGCACCAGGGAGGTAGTGCGGGCGTCGGTCAGTGGCCGACGTCCGCATTGAAGGGGTTAATAAAACAGCCCACACACTGATATGTCAGCCCAGCCCATGGGGCATTACGTGATTGCCCTCCAGGCGAGTCCCTGACCCTCTCATCCCACCCTTTATCTAGGCCTAGCCATAGAACTCTGCTCCACCTGCAGAGTTTGCAGAATTTGTGCACTTCGCACTATGCGAAGTAGTGTGGAGTTCCCGAATTCCGCACTCAGGCACAGAGTGGAATTATTTGTATTCACAAGACTGGGTTTCAGTGCTGTCTTGTGAGTGCGATGATACTCCCAGGCTGCTAGTGGGCATGCAAAGTAGACAGCAGCCGCAGCCAGATCTTCCCAAAGTTGGAGCAGAACAGGAGGTTGAGCTTCCTGATGAGCAAGCTCTTCTTTTAGAATCAATGGCTCCCAGATCTCCAGCAAGAAAAAGGAAGGGTACTACTCCAACATCTTCTCCAATCACCACTTCTGATGATAATGCTAGACATGGAGTGGACTCCAGCAGAGTTGGGGAGATGGCAGGAGAGGCTCGGGAAAATGAAAGTTCCAGAAAGCCTTAGAATCATGGAAGGGGATGATGATGATGATGATGATGAACCAGTCATTGTGGAAGCTGGCACAGGAAAGTTTGACACTGCCATCCAACCTGCTCTGAGTGATGTGGCACAGGCAGCACCACTAGCTCCCATATTTGTAAGGCCCCAGCAGAGACCTGCACCAACCCATAGCTAAGTAGAAGTATGCACGGCAGGGAGGTAATTGATGCACCCACCTCCACCCAGTTCTTCTTCAGGCATAGGCAGTGGCCCAATAAGATAGTACTCCTCCCCATTTTGGGACCTTTTTACAACTAGTAAACAGGAGAACATTAAAATATGCTCCATTTGCCATGGAAGTATTAGTCGAGTTCAGCCAGGTTCACAATATGGTATTGGAGACCAGATGACCGATATGAAAAAACATCAAGCAATCCGGTGGAAGGAGCACCTTAAAAAATGGCTCAATGTGGTAGTGGAGTTAAAGGTAAGGAGAAACAGGGAACATCAGCTACAACTGGTCAAATCACAGTAGAAGGTGAGGAAGAAGACGGTGACATCCTCGTGCAAAGAAACCCTGTCCCCAGCAGTGCGCCAGATTCACCTGCCTCAGCGACCTCACAATAGCACAGGAAGACTCAGAGTCAGATGAAGACACCACAGCATACGACGACTGCACCACAATGCGCATTGAGCCTACCACCACCTACATCTCAAAAGTCACCTGTGTCACTGGCTCCACAAAAGAAGTAAATCTTGGCTACAATTACAGTCATGTTTAGGTAGGAAGGGCCTTATGACCGCAACCACCCAATGGCACAATTCTACAATGGGAAGCTTGCAATAATGTTAGCGCTGGACCTTCACCTTTTTTCTTTTGAGAAAGGAGTATATTCTTAAGAGTTTGTATCAGCCCTCTCCCCGAAATGTAAGGTTCCACGCTGGACCTATTTTGCCAGAGTTGCTGTTCCAGTGTGGAATCATGATGTATGGTTGCTGCGAATGTTTTGTTGGCAGGTGGATAGTGTGGACAAGCTTAGCAGCAAAGTGTTGTCCACACTATCCACTTGACGACAAACATGTGGACCAGTTGTCAGGCGACTGATTACATGTGCATCACTGCACTATGGATCTCTTTTCTGGGGCTAAAGCAAAAGCTATCTACAGAAAATATTTTAGGAGCATTCCTCGGCATGCAATAGTAGCCATGTTCGCCATGGAGAAATCACACACTGCTGCAAACTTCTTGGAGGAATTAAATAGCAAGTGTCTGAATGGTTGTGACCCAAAGGTTATTGAGTTGGATTTGTTGCCACAAACAAAGGCAGTAACATAGTTAAGGGCATTGCAGATGGTGACTATTTTAGGGTCCTGTGTTTCACGCAGTGCATCAACCTGGTTGTGCAAGCTTTCTTAAAAAGATGACATAGTCAGCAACATACTGACCACCTTTAGATGCATCTGCACTCATTTCAGCCATTCATTTAAAGCCCAGTGACAGTTGCGGATTATTCAGCATGATAACAGAGTACCAGTTAAAGCCCTGATACAGGAGGTGCTAACATGTTGGAACTCAACCCATTGTATGTTGCAACGTCTGTTTGAGCAGTACAAACAGATTAATGATTATGCCATTCAAAAGGAGCTGATACAACTGGGAAAGTTACGACCATGGATGTGGACAAATGCCTCACACAGATGCTGCTCTCTTTTCATGGTTTTCATGTGGGAAGTTAGCAAGGAGGACAGTGCAGTGGTCCAGGCTATCCCGTTACTGCATCTGCTACAGGAGCAGCTAAAGAAGGTTTCTGAAATGTTCGCATTTGCAGGTGCGAACAAAAACCTAGTAGTACATGTCTTGATCGATAGCCTAAGCTATTGCTTGACTTGTAATGCAAGGCTGCAAAATGACATTATTTCATCTAAACAGTACATCTCTGCCTGCCTGCTTGATCAATGCTACAAAAAGATTCTTTCCGCTATCATTCCTTTTTCTGAAGGGGATGTTTCACAATATAAGAAGTGGATTGTTGAGCAGGCAGGAGAACTGGAAGAAGAATGGCTGGAACTTAGAGTCCCACTCTACAGTTCTGGTGTGCCACCTTCAACTTTCAGTGAGGGTAGTCTTGTCTCAAATCCGCCATCCTCACCAACAAGAAAACCGGTAACAACAGAATCTCTTCAACCTCTGAATTGGCTTGTGTTCAAGTGGCAGGTCTTAAGTCCAGTGCCAAGGCACCTCAAACGTGGAGAGATTGTTCATGATCTAAATGAACTAGCATTTTATACTAATTGATTAAACAATTCCAGAAAAAGCACAGAAGGAGGAAGAGGATGTTTGGTCAGAATTAAGCATGTTAGCTGACCAACTTTTGAGGACAAACTCTACTTCCCGGATTGAGTATGTCAGTGCCATCATAGAACTTTTTAATCATTTGTTGTTTATCTTCTTTTTCTCTCTTTTTCTTTGCAAAAAAATAATATATGCTAATGCAGCATTATGTGTGTGTGTCAGATCTATGCTGCCCCACCATTGATTTTACAGTTACATATAAGCCTTGTTAGACCTGACAGTCTAACAAGGCTTATATGTCAGTCTTAGGGTGGTCACCACCAACATTTTGCCTGCCTCCCTCCACTTTTTAGACACTGTTTTTGCTGGTTTTAGAACTCTGCACGCTTAATCATTTCCAATCAGTGCTAAAGTGCATATGCTCTATCCCTTTGAACAAGGTGACATTGGTTCATACCCAATTGGTATATTTAATTTACGCGGAAGTCCCTAGTAAAGTGCACTGCACGTGCCCAGGGCCTGTAAATTTAATATTACTAGTGGACCTGCAGCATTGATTGGGCCATCCACCTTAACATGGCCAGCCATTGCAAGGCCTATGTGTGCAGTTTCACTGCCTCTTTGGCATTTGAAAGTACTTGCCAAGCCTGAAACTCCCCTTTTTTAATACATAAGTCACCCCTAAGTTAGGCCCTGGAAAACCCACTGGGCAGGATGCTATGTAGGTATAAGGCAGGACATATACCTGTGTGTTTTATATGTCCTGGGAGTGGAAAACTCCTGAATTGATTGTTCACTGCTGTACAGCCTGCTCCTTTCATGGGCTAACATTAGGATTACCCTCATATACTGTTTGAGTGGTAGGTTCTGATCAGAAAGGGGTAGACAGGTCATATTTAGAATGGCCAGAATGGTAACACAAAATCCTGCTGAATGGTGAGGTTGGATTTTGAATTACTGTTTTTAGAAATGCCACTTTTAGAAAGTGAGCATTTCTCTTCAATTAAAATCCTTCTGTGCCTTACAGCCTGTCTCCAATCCACGTCTGGGCTGAACTGGTTGAAAGCTCCATGGTGCTTTTTACCCAGACAACCACAAACACAGGATGCTCAGTCACACCTGCACACATCTGCATACTGAATGGGTCTTCCTAGGCTGGAAGGGTGGAGGGCCTGCCACTTGCATTTCAAAGGACAGTGGCCTGCCCTCACACAATGGACTGCCAAACCCCCTTATTGGGCCCTTGACAAGAGATTTGTTCTGAAAGGGGACGTTGTGCACTTCAAAACCACTCTTTGAAGTCTCCCCCACTTCAAAGGATCTTTTGGGTATATATACTGGGTCCCTGACCCTACCAACTTAGACACTTCCTTGGACACATACTCTGAACCAGATCCTGCAACCTGCCAAGAGGAGCTGCCTGGCTGACCAAAGACTCACCTGGACTGTTTTGCTGTGAAGGACTGCTGCCTTGCTTGTGCCCTGCTGCCTTGCTGGCCTCTGGGTCTGCTGAGAAGTTCTCTCCAAGGGCTTGGATTGAGTTTGCCTCATGTTTCCTGAACTCTCAGGGCCAAAAAGACTTCTCCTCTGCAAAGGAACTCCTTGTGCGGTGAAAATCAATACACTGTCTACCTAGCGGTGAAAGAATTACTGCATCGCCAACACAGAACGACATAGCCTGGCTCCCTGAGAGGAGATCGATGCAGTGCCAGCTATTCCACCGGAACTTCGACGCACATCTCACCGGATCAACTTATCACCGTGCTGGAATGACGCAGCCTGATTTCCTGCGGGAGGAATCGATGCAGCACCTGCCGTGCGACAAGAACTCTGACACATCGCCTACCGGATCAACACAGCACCTGTGACTTTGTCCTGCACACCCAGGATTTCCACGCATCGCTCCTGGGAGTCGAAAGACTCTGCATTGCAAAAAGGATTCAAGCTTGTGCGCCGCAATTCAACGCAAAGTCCTTGCTGCATGGAAAAGGAATATGTAATGGAACAACTAGGTCCTAAACAACTACTTGCCTAAACCACTACTTCTAATATAAATATATATATAAATACATATATATATATATATATACATATATATATATATATGTTAGAAAAGGGGTCTTTGGTTGACAGTCAGGTTAACCCCTGTTCAAGCAAGGACCCTCACTCTAGTCAGGGTAAAAGAGAATCAGCCTCAGCTAACCCCTGTTTACCCCCTTGGTAGCTTGGCAGAGCAGTAGGCTTAACTTCAGAGAGCTAGGTGTAACGTATTTGTACCAACACACTCAGTAACTTAATGAAAACACTAGTTTAGAAAAATAGGAAATATTTATCTAAACAAAACAAGACCAAAACAACAAAAATCCGACATATACAAGTCAAGTTATGAACTTTAAAGATTAAACTAAAAAGTAGCGCTTAGAAACACAAAATGCTTCTATGAGGTGTTAACACGGCGTTGTGACATAGTCGTTCCCAACAAGCTGACACCAACGGCCCCGGACACGGAGTCGCGTAGATCCCCAAGTACAGTACCTTTGGTGAAGAGTGAAAACAAGTCGCTGCCCGGAGTCGGGGATCGTGGCATCGGTGCGAAATGTTGAACCCGTGCACTTCGAGCGGCGTCGGTCATGACGTGGTGCGGCGACTTCCACGGAGTCGCGGACTTCACCGGAACTGCAGCTGCGTCGGGCCTGCGAAGGTCGTCACATTCCAGTGAAGATCACAAAGTCGGTTGCAGGCAGCGTTACTGGATTTAGCAGCGGCGTCGGTCCAAAGTCGTCCGAAGTCGATTTCCTTGGATTTCAACTAGCTTTCCCTTCAAGAGCCCAAGGGCTGGATAGGGAACCACTTGTCAGAGCAGGAGTCTCTCCAGAGACTCCAGGTATTGGCAGAAAGAAGTCTTTGCTGTCCCTGAGACTTCAAACAACAGGAGGCAAGCTCTCAATCAAGCCCTTGGAGATTTCTTCACAAGATGGAAGGCACACAAAGTCCAGTCTTTGCCCTCTTACTCTGGCAGAAGCAACAACTGCAGGATAGCTCCACAAAGCACAGTTACAGGCAGGTCACTCCTCAGCTCTTCAGCTCTTCTCCAGGCAGAGGTTCCTCTTGATGTCCAGAAGTGATCTAAAGTTTGTGGTTTTGGGTGCCCTTCTTATACTCAGTTTCTCCTTTGAAGTAGGCCTACTTTAAAGTAAAGTCTATTTTGAATGGCAAATCCTGCCTTTCTCAGGCCAGGCCCCAGACACTCACCAGGGGGTCGGAGACTTCATTGTGTGAGGACAGGCACAGTCCTTTCAGGTGTAAGTGACCACTTCTCCCCTCCCTCCTAGCACAGATGACTCATCCGGATATGCAGTCTACAACCAGGATCCTTTTGTGTCACTGTCTAGTGTGAGGAGCAACCAGCCCAACTGTCAAACTGACCCAGACAGGGAATCCACAAACAGGCAGAATCACAGAAATGGTACAAGCAAGAAAATGGTCACTTTCTAAAAGTGGCATTTTCAAACACACAATCTTAAAATCAACTTTACTAAAAGATGTATTTTTAAATTGTGAGCTCAGAGACCTCAAAGTCCACATGTCCATCCGCTCCCAAAGGGAATCTACACTTTAATCAGATTTAAAGGTAGCCCCCATGTTAACCTATGAGAGAGACAGGCCTTGCAACAGTGAAAAACGAATTTAGCAATATTTCACTGTCAGGACATATAAAACACATTACTATAAGTCCTACCTTAACCATACACTGCACCCTGCCCTTGGGGCTACCTAGGGCCTACCTTAGGGGTGTCTGACATGTAGAAAAGGGAAGGTTTAGGCCTGGCAAGTGGGTGCACTTGCCAAGTCAAATTTACAGTTAAAACTGCACACACAGACACTGCAATGGCAGGTCTGAAACATTATTACAGAGCTACTTATGTGGGTGGCACAACCAGTGCTGCAAGCGCACTAGTAGCATTTGATTTATAGGCCCTGGCACCTCTAGTGCACTTTAATAGGGACTTCGTAGTAAATCAAATATGCCAATCATGGATAAACCAATTACATACAATTTACACAGAGAGCATATGCACTTTAGCATTGGTTAGCAGCAGTGTTCAGGTGCTCATAGTTCAAAAGCCAACAGCAACAGGTCAGAAAAAATAGGAGACAGGAGGCAAAAAGATTGGGGGTGACCCTGCATGAGCAAAAAAAGTCCAACAAAATACATATATGGCTTCGGCTTTCTGTTACAATTAATACTGGGATGCTTCGCCCTTTACCGCGGCCGCCCTGGAGGGTCTGTGGCCCTGTATGGAGCAATTTTGGATTAGGATTGTTTAGTGAGGGGCCCGACCCGCTCTACTTCGTGCACATTACGGCATTTATCCAAGATTTGGTGTCATGAAGGTGAGAAGGGGATGGGAGAGAGGTATTCTATCTCTGTCCTAGCTTTCCACAGACTTTCGACGTGAACTTTTATTTTTGGGAGCAGCAGGTGCCTGGCACAGCCCATGGATATGGACTGCACACTGTATAACATGCTTGGAACTGTGATACCTTTTACGCTATTTGAGCAATATACAGATTAAGTACTGTCCAGCGCAATAACTAACATTAAGCAGGTGCCTGGCACAGCACGTGGATATGGACTACATACTGTATAACATGCTTGGAACTGTGATACATTTTACGCTATTTGAGCAATATAAAGATTAAGTACTGTCCAGCGCAATAACTAACATTAAGGTGTATTATGGGATTTGTATTTCAGATTAAGAAACCACGTGCTGATGATTGAAAAACACTGTGAGAAAGTACATCTGTTTCATATTACCTGTGATCAAGGCATTAGCCGAAACGCGTCAGGATTGAGAACTCACAATTTCTGCTCCACTGAAGTGGAAATAAAACGCTTGATTTTACTGTGGATTGGTGCTTCGGCTTTCTGTTACAATATATATATATATATATATATTCTAAACAACTATTAAACCATAAAAAAAAGAAAAACTTACCTTAAAATTCGTTGTTCAGGCAATCATTATTCAGGCAAAATTGTTGTTTAGACAGTAGCTGTTCAGTACTTCGTTGTAGAGACTTTTTAGTTGTTTTGCTGCGGATCCCCCCTCAGTCCTATGTTGTTTAATGTCTACATGGCCCCTCCAGCCACCCTCGTCAGAAGCTACAGAATCAACATCATCTCCTACGCCGACGACACCCAACTCATCCTCTCCCTCTTTAACGAACCCAACAAAGCCAGACACAACTTCCATGAAGGCATGGAAGCAGTCGCCAACTGGATGAGAAACAGCTGCCTTCAACTCAATGCAAACAAAACAGGAGTACTCATCATGGGCCCTCAACGCAATGCTTGGAACGACTCCTGGTGGCCACCCACCCTCAGAAACCCACCCACCCACACCAGCCAAGCTTGCAACTTTGAAATCATCCTGGACTCCAACCTCCGCATGAACCATCAAATCAACTCAGTCACCTCCACCTGTTTCTGCATCCTCTGCTTCCTCCACAAGTCCGTCAATCCCCCTCGAAAGACCGTCATACACACCCTCATCACCAGAAGACTAGACTATGGCAACACACTCTACGGAATCAACAAGAATCTCACCCGCAAACTACAAAACATCCAGAATGCCGCTGCCAGACTGGTCCTACCTCAACACTGCCACATCTTGCAACACCTGCGCACACTTCACTGGCTTCCCATAGAGAAAAGGTTCACCTTCAAGATCCTCACGTATGCACACAGAGCCCTCCACAACACAGGACCAGCCTACCTGAACCATCGACTCTCCCTCCACGTACCCCACAGGACCCTACGCTCAGCCCAGCTCTTTCTCACATAAGTACCCCGCATCAGGAAACCCAGAACAGGGGGACACTCCTTTTCCTACCTCACAGCATGGAACGCCCTCCCTCTCCACATCAGACAAACCACCTCCATCCTCAGCTTCACAAAGGAATGGTAGACATGGCTTTTTTAAAAACCACCTCACTAGTATACACTACACTTCCCCCCCACCCCCTGCCCAGCACCTTGAGACCCTAACGGGTAAAGAACGGATTTAGTGTGTGGTATGCGATGTGCGTTGGGTCACGGATGAGTTGGTTGAGTCGGATGTTGTTCATGCTGTCAAGGAGGGTGGTAGTGTTGGTGTCATTGTGGTCATTGAGATACAAGATGAGGTCACGAAGGAAAATGCATTTGTTGGATGTCAATAGGCAATAGGAGCGATGAAGTTGGTGATGCAGAAGGCTGGACTCGGTCCTAGAGAATAGTGGGAAAGGGTGCCCCTGATGGAGATTTTTTCTGTCTGTTTGGAGTCGGAGGTTGAGGTATTCCATGACTGGGGTGATGTTGTCATTTGTGGTGGTGCATTGGATGGATTCCTTGTGTATGATGGCGATCTCTTCGCCAGGGTTGTTGATGGAGTTGAACTTTATAGTCATTTGGGGCAGATTTATGGAAAGTGGTGCTGCACTGTGTGCAGCACCACTTTCCCTGCGCCCCTTAGCACCCCCCCTACAGCCACCATGTGTGCACTGTATTTAACATACGGCGCACCATGGTGGAGGGGAGGGGGCAATAGAGTTATATTTTTTATGACTCTATTGATGTACTCTGCAGGAGTAGCTCCAAACTGTTGGCGCCACTCCTGCAGAGTACATAGGGGCCCGTTCTAAAGAATGGAAGCCCCCTTTTAATTCTTGCTCTTGTCGTAAGTGTCATAATTAAGGGCACATGGAAATCCCATAGATTTCCTTGCACCATTCTACTGGCTCCCCTAATGGGGGCACGTCCCCTTTGCATACATTATGCCTGACACAGGCATAATGTAGCGCAAAGGGTTACAGGGTGGCGCAATGCATGCATTGCACCACCCTGTAAATACAGCACAGGGATTTTACCCTTGTTGGGCCACAGTAACATCAAAATAAATGACGTTAATGTGGGGCAAGGTGGCGCTAGGGGCCTATAGATATGCCCCTTAGTCCATGGTACTTTTGACTCTAAGCCTAATTCCTGGGCTATTAACAGCACATTGCCTCCAACTTTCACTAAGAAATAGTAGCCTTGGGGTAGATGGTTTAAAACCTTTTAGGAATGCATTGCATCATTCAGGATGTCTTCTGCTTTTCTGATATCATGCATTTGCATCTATTTTAACATTTCTGTTTTTCAATGTTTAATTTGATGGGCTTGCTTGTCTGAATAAAGTATTTTAAATTTGATTTGAAAATTTGAACCTTGAGATACAGTTGTGGTGGGTGATCTGGTATCATTTCTGCATTGCAATGGCGATGTTGGGCGCGGAAGCAGGGTTGAGCCAGGTTTCAGTAAGGAAAAGGACGTTGGTTGTGAAGGTAGAGATGAAGTCCCAAATCTTGGTGGAGTGTTTGCATAGTGAACGTGTGTTGAGAAGAGCACATGCAATCTGGTATTTCTGTTCAGGAATTGTCTGTGGTGTGTTTAGGGTGAGGACAGTTGGTGAGCTGATGTATTTGCTGGGGTTAGTCAGGTGGCAGTGAATGCAGGTGAAAGGTCCTACTGTGGAGCATGGGTCAGCACAGTGGCAGTGTTTGTTGTGGCATCTGGGATTGAGAGTGTAGAGCTCGGTGATGGTGTATCTGCTGGAGGCAGGAGGTTGTGGCACTGGACATGATCTAGGCACAGATGGGTGAAGGCAGGCTTTTTTCTTTGGCATGCCTTTAATGTATCATTTACATGCACCTGCTGTGCGGTTGCACTGCAGCATGCATGAGGTAGGACTTGGATTGGGCAGGGCTTCTAGAGGAGCTGGAAGAGTGGTGAGAGGTAAAACCTGGGTGGGAAAACCCGGGCAGCGGCGGTGTCAAACAGCGGTAACTGGATCAGGCTGGAACTAGCAGGAACTGGAGGCCACAGGAAAGTGGCAGGCTAGATGCCCAGGTGCATTCTAGTGTGATCACACTGTTGCCAGCAATAAGTAGGTCATGATGTGGCATGGGCTTTTGCTGGAGGGAAGAATAGTGAGTGGGAAAACCCAGGCAGCGGTGATGTCACCTGGTCAAACTGTGACAACTTGATCAGACTGAAACAAGCAAAAACTGGAAGCCACAGGAAAGTGTCAGGTTAGGTGCCCAGGTGTCTACTAGTGTGGCCGCACCATGGCCTGCATTAAGTAGGTCCTGGTGTGGGCAGACTTCTGTTGGTGAGTGGGAAAGCCCAGATGGGAAAACCCAGACAGAGGCGGTATCACTTGGTCAAATGGTAGCAAGTGGATCACGCTAGAATAAGCAGGAACTGGAGGCCACGGTCATGTGGCAGGCTAGGTGACCCGGAATAATTAGATCTAGCCCATCCTTAAAGAACAATATGCAGTTACATCAACGATCTTCGCATTGAACAAAGGAAATATGAAATCCCTTTATACTGTATGCTGAACATTTGCATTCCTGCTGCTGGTGTACTTTTTGTGAGACTGCCTGTAGTTTTGCTACTCTTACTGTATCTTTGCTCTGTTTGGGAAACTTCATTAAGTGTTCTGCTGTCATGTTGTAATGTTATGTATGTTAGCCAAGTTTGTACAGCTTGCTGCAGTTGTATGGCACTATATCAAGGTTGATAAAAGTGGTCCACAAAAATGTTCTACTTAGCAAGTCTAACTGTGCGATGCAATGGTTAGGACAGTGGATGTTGCACCTTTGTCATGCTACGTAATACATTCTGTGTAGTGGGGCAATATCTTTGACATATTCTGATCAGGTTTAGTCAAGAAGAAAATGTTCCATTCACTACATTGCTGGCTCTGTACCTGCTCTGTGGCTGTGTGTATGAAAGAGTTAATCCTGCTCTACTGCCATGATGTATCTGAAATGTAGGCAACTGCCAGTGCTGCTGGTGGTTTCTCACATACTCAGCTGTCCATTTACTAATTTACTGTCCCAATTCCATAACTACTGACATGCACAAACCCACCTATCTAACCACCTACCCCGGGACACACTCACAATTAGACTCATCTATACAGCTACTCAATAACGCAAATATACACACACTTGCTATTCATACAGCCATCTGTCCATTCAGACTCATTTTCCGTTAACTGATATGTACAACTACCTGCACGACTACATGCATCTATACACTACAGAACTGACTAAATTATCCACACAATCATACTCACTCACAAATTCATCCAGTTCCATATATGCATCCACACAGTATCAAATTCATACACAAAAACTCACTTATCCATCCACCTGCTAACCTAGCCACACATAATCCGTTAAACACAGACATACAAACACAAGCACACACACACATACATAAAAAAGGCCATTTTCTCAATCAGTCACTCCTGCATCCACAAACCTATCCAAACACATGTATTTAATTGTCATCAACAACCCCTTTCAAAGACACACATACACGTCATTCCACAAACCACTTCACAAACAAGTCTACTCACTTTTTCATTACTCATCAATCCACTCTCCATATCATCCACATCTAGACATGCAAACACATTGTATCCATTTTATCCCTAACCCATCAACAGAAAATGCTCATTCATCTTCTAACCTCTGGCCCTTTTGTGTAAACCAGATATACAAATTGTCCTATTCAAACAAAGTAAGTTATACTTAACATATCAGAAGAGCGTTAGCCAAGGTTTATTCAGCGAGATGTCATGGGGTTAGAAAACCTATATAACTTAATTAGCATATAATAAAACAATGCCCAGCCAGAGCTTCATGTTTATCCAATAAATAGTACTTAAGTATATTGGCAGTGTTATACTGTTCAGTCAAATAAGCAAAACAATGGCCCTCATTACGAGTTTGGCACGCGGCCTCATCCCCCTGCCAAACTTGTCCCGCCACCGGCCCACCAGTGTGGGCAGAACACCGCCAGATGAATCACAAGTTCATCACAGGGCCAGAGGGTGGAAACAGCATTTCTGCCCGCCAGCCCTGTCGTGAACAGGGCCTTAACATTGCATCTGACTTGTAATCGAGCTGGCAGCAATGTGGTGATACAGCCGGTCCAGCAGCACCCGTCGCATATTCCACTGCCCATAATTCGGGCACTGGAATACACAAGGGGGCTGTGCGTGGGGGCCCCTGCACTGCCCATGTCAAGTCCATGTGCAGTACACAGGCCCCCAAGGGCCCCCCAACACCCCATTCCACCTGCTTTCGCCATGGAAAGGATGGCGGTATGGGGACTCGTAATCCCCAAGCAGTGCTGCTTGCAGTGCTGCCATGGTGGATTACAACCACCGGGACTCCCAGGCTGGTGGCTGGCAGCAGCCTGGTGGCATTGGCAGTCCGACCGTGGCAGCTCCACTATGGTCGTAATATGGCAGTCCTCCCCACCACCATGAGTCTGGCGGCCCGTAGACCACCAGACTCGTAATGGGGCCCAATATGTCTATGTCTATGCATATACTATATGATTAGCATAACGTTATGGTGATCAGTAGCTAGGATGTTATCCCAGCCCTGACAGTTCCACTGCTATATTGTATGCAGGCACTGCTCCCACAGTATTATCTGGCGTCTGCCTAGCTTCCTCTATACAGTCTTGCATTAAAGTCTGGCAATACCCTTCTGGCAATTTTAACTCCCTCTTGGGTCACTCTACCCAGTTAGACTTTCGTTTCTGCTCTTGGTGCTTTATTACTGTTTATAGTTGTCCATGTGTACTGAATAGGGGCCTGTGTTAGAGTTTTGAGGGCAGGTTACTCTGTCACAAACATGATGGATATCCCATCCCCCACATTACAAATTCTACAGGACATGATGGGATCGTAGTATGGTGGATGGGATATCTGTCAGAGTTGTGATGGAGTAAAGCCCTCCGCCAAACTCTGAATCAGGCCCCAGGTCTCAGCCGTTTCCACTGTTCAAGTGCTGAACATGCGCACATGCTGAGATCCACACTAGTTCGTGGACTGCTTTGGGAAGCGGAGGACAGAGATACAAGGGAAAATTGGGGGAGTATCAGTAACAGTGCTCCTCCAGTGGGTCATGTAGTCTCAATACAAAATTCCCCATAGAAACAATCAGTGAGCACACCCCTTGGTGAGATTTTTAAGGGATTCTGAGTGGAGTTAGAGATGCAATCACATGCGCCGGCACCTGGATCTTCAAATTATAGCAGAATTAAGCAGCTATGATCAAGGCAAATCTTAGTCACTAGGATTTCTTGCTGTCATTCTGTGCTTCAAGTTTTCTTATCCTGCAGCCACAGGTCAAAGCTTATGGGAAAGAGCACATCTGTGCTTCTCTTTCAGCTATACAGGTATCTGTCCCGGGATAGCAGTCCCCAGAGACAGACCTTGGGCTGACTGAGGGACATGCTAGGCTGTGCACAAGCAGGGGGATCAAGTACAACAGTGCTTACCACAGCACTATATGACATGGCTGATCCTCTCAACTCTTTCAGTGCTTGCCAAGTCCTTCTTGCACAACTCCTTCTTTCTCTTGACAGCTAGACTGTTGGTTATTTTTCTAGGTGGTGACTTGCTGTCAGGACACCTCTGGTAACCCCTTCACCTTAGTGATGACCTGCTCCCATCAATACCCTGCAGAAACATATAGCAGGACATCACATGATGTTCCTGACCTGCAAAGTAAGCTGGCTGCCAAGCTGTGAAACTTAGGCAGTCTCCCCTCACCAATGGAAAGGAATACATGGTACTGGTCAGGTAGAAATTCTGACATAAGAAACATAAGGAGACATGCTAGACATTGCAAGGATTAGAATTACTGTACTCACTTCAACATAAGCAACAACAGAGAAACTGTTGGACTTTGGAGGAGCCATATATACTGTTTCCACTCAAACCTGAGCAACAGTAGGGAAGGTGTTGGAATTTGGAGGAGTTAGCTTTTCTACTCCTACCCTAATCTGAACAATAGTGAGGAAAATTGGAACTTTGGAGGGGTCCAATTTACATTTCCCATTCCAACATGATCCAAAGGTGAGGAAAGTGTTGAACTTTGGAGGAGTATATTTTACTGTTCCTCTCCAATCTGAAAAGATGTACAGAAAGTGAAGGATTTTAGAAAGGGGGGAACTTCAACTCCCACTCCATTGTGTTTTCTCATCCACAGAAGGAATTTTTGATATAGTTCTGTCAACACCAAAGTCAACCTGTGCTGATATTTACTGCACACTGTTGGTCCATGTGATCTGACAAAATTGACTTGAAGATAATTGGAGTGGTTGCTGTAATTACCACTGCATTCTTGATTACTAACCCTGAGCAATCATGGGTTTATGCAAATGGTGGACATGGCCCTCTCTTCAGATTCACCCCCAAACCTTTTGCCTTCACCCTGCCTGTTTTCTGAACCTTTTTTGTTGCCCTCTATGATTCTGTACATCTGATTATTCCCAACCAGTGCTACAATGCTCCTTCTCTCTCCTTAAAACATGGTATACCTGAGTGGCACAATTAATATACTTATAGCTCCCCTGTCAAGAGATCCAACAAGTAACCAGTGCCTGTAAATTAAATGCTAATACTAGGACTGCAGCACTTATTGTACCACCCACGTAGCCCTTTAAAATATGTCTTACGTTTGCCATTGCAGCCCATGTGTAGTTTAATACTGTCAAATCAACCTGGAAAAATAACTATTTTTTCCAGCCTAAAACTCCCTTTTTAATACATATGTCACCTCTAAGGTAGTCTCTAAACAGCAAGGTGGCAGTGTATTTAAAAGTTGGACAGGTACTTTTAAGATTTACATGCCCTGGTATGAAAAGCACTTAGATGTGTTTCTCACAAATCTAAAACACCTCCCCAATAGGGCAATATTGGGTTACCTTATTACAGAGTGACATCAAAGGCTAATTGGCTGGTCTCCTGTTTTGAGTAGGCCCGGGCATGAAATGCTGCTCTGCTCACTGAGTTCTCAGAGTTCTGGTACTCCATGCTATGCAGAGTAGCGTAGAGTCCCCAAAATCTGTCATCTGGAGTGAAGCAGAATTATTTCATCCCTATTTCATGCATTTGTTTTTGTAGCTCGCTTGCGAGCACCACTATTCTAAGGCCACTATCAAACACGCATGAGATTTTGAGCCCACTCGCGTGGCTTCCAGTAGCTATGGCGCCATAACAGTACCTCTCGCAAGTGCACTTCAAGTAGATTCTATACTCAAGAAGCAGCTAAGTCTACTCAAAAGGAAGTTTATGAGTGAATTTTCTTCTCCAATGAACTGTTCAACTTGTTTTTTATTGTGAGAAGCCTTTTCTTTTTTGCTTACTTTTTTTCTAATGTGAAGACAGTGCCCCAGAGACTCTAAGGGCCATATTTATACTTTTTGACACATTGCGCTGATGCAGTTTTGCGCCAAAAAGTTTAATGCCATTTCTTTGCGCCACCCTGGAGTCAAATTTATAATTTGATGCTCTGAGGCGCAAACCATGAGTTAGAGTCATTTTTTCGACTCAAACCAATGTGCCACGTCGTAAAGAAAAACAATGTTAATGCGTCAAAAATGACTTTAATCCGGTTTACGACGTCGCAAACCGGATACGTGTCTTTCTTTGCCGCAAGAACGTCAAAAAGAAGCTCAAACACAGCAAAATGTTCAAAGGAGCCCCAAAATGGATTCCAGAAGCCATGAGAGACCCCAGGAAGAAGACAACTGACCAGGAACAAGCCATGAGGACCCGCCCAAGACCCATGAGAGGGAGAAGAAGAAAAGGAAGTGTCGGTTCAGTGCAGAGGAGCATGAAATAATGGTGAAAGAAGTGACGGAACACCAGCATCAACTTTTGTCACCTCGAAATTTCCAATTGGGAGGAGAGAGGCAATTTGGCATCAAATTGTCGATAAGATCAACAGTGTGGCAGAAGTACAGAGAACAGTCACCAAGTGCAAGAAACGCTGGCAAGTGCAGGACCAAGGAAAAGATGGCAAGGAACAGGAAGGCAGCACTGCAGACTGGAGGTGCGAGTCCAGCACCGGAGGAGGCCTTGGACCAGACCGTGCGTCACTCTAATGGACTCAAAATCCTGGACTATGTTAATATTGCATTACAGCACTTTCAAATAAATAGCACTTACAAAACCATTTTGTCTAAGTGTAATGTGAGACATCAACTGTGTAGGAGATTAGTGATGTATGTCACATGTCAATGGCCATATAATGTCAATACAACTGCGTTGAAAGATTGTGGTCTGATGCACTGGGGTCTGGAATGTATCATCATCTGCACTTCCTGAGGCTTATTTCTGAAGTAAATTGAAAACTAACAGTATAATGCTGTGTTGGACTGAAAAAGTCTGATTCAAGGTATGTTTAAGCTGAAAATCAATGTGTCAAAATTCCCTTAAAGACAATCTGTATGTATGTGACATCTGACTATAAACTTTCATCACACACACACCATACAGCAGGAATGGATGTGTACGAGTGTATGGAAATTTATATACCCTGGAAGTACAATGTAAGAAATGATAGGTGTGAGTTATGTATACAATACTACATAAGATTAAAACATCATTCAGCTTTTCAGGGTTCACATGAACATCAGGCTGCAGGCAGATGTACCACAGTGGCCAAGATTCCAAATCAGGTCTCAAACGATGACAGATTTAAAACACACATCCAAACTTCATAAAACATTGGGAACCAAAGTAACCTTGAAAGGTGGGTGCAATGAATGGCAGAGGCATTGAGAAGTAGCTGTGGTGTAGCTGCCAATGTGACTGTACATTATGAATTGTGAATAACCACGTCAATAATGGGATTTGGATGCAGGATGGTACACAAATAAATACTAAATTGACACTGTTTACCCATGCCTAAGCTGTGATCCTCAAGAATATGACACATACTGTAAAGGAGTACCTTAATATTTATTTAACAGTAAAAAGAATAATAAAACTAGGGGAGACACCTTAACTAAACTAACCTATCCTAACTACACATTACCCACAACTGGCCCTAACTACATTTAACTAAACACTCTAAACATCAACCCCACACCCCCCTTATATGACGGGACGCATGTAGGACAACATATACTAACCTAAACACATACTATCATATCCTAAAGAAATACATATTTTTTGGTATTTATTCTTTTATATGTATATTTTTTTTATTTATTTTTTTAGACACATAAACCCCAACATTATAATCACCCACCCACCCACCCACCCACAAAAACACACATATAATAATATAACCCCCTCCACCCCCCCAAGCCACTTATACTAACTAAACTAACAGTCTATTCTAATATTACACTAAGCCCCAGAAGCTCACTAAATATAAGAACCAGGAAAGAGGAGGGAGGGGAGGGCTTCATGGCTGAGGGTCACAAAGTCATAAATTTTCCCTCTGCAGGATCTTTATTCCACGCAGTATCCTGCTATTGCGGGACACCTCCTGCTGCAGCCTGTCCATCCTGCGCAACATCCGTTGCATGTCACGTCTCAGTTGTTGGAATTCTGCATTGTCTATCACTGCAGCTGGGGTTGTCTGTGTGCCACTAGTGGATGGTAGTGCTGGTGCAGGTGCCATGGTTGGAGGGGGAGATGTAGGAGCTGCTGTCTGTGGGCCTGGAGCTGATGAGGTAGAGGGACCTGCAACAGTGGCTGTCATCCTTTGTGCAACTGTGGTCGGAGTGGTTGTGCTGGTGGTGGTGGCTGTTGTGGGCAAGGATGGCCCCCCTTGGGCAAATGCCCTCCAGACCCCTGTGGCTCTCTCATGGCGATAACGCCGGTCCATATTGTGGAACCCAGACTCCATATCTAGTATGTGGTAGTAACGCATTGCACGCCTCTGGAATTCCCTGATCTGATGGTCATTCATGTTGACAGCTTTAAAAATAAAGTGAGCCAAACATTAGTGACATTATTGTGTGATACATCTACTGATGATATTCTAACACCTCAAAATTAGCTTAAACAGTCAAAATCACAGTACAGATCATAGAATGTCTCTGAGGAATGACATACCAATGCAGCCTATACATCTCCTATCTAACAGCACAGCAATGCTCAAAAAGGTGTGTACCTACTTAAATGATCTGTGCAGCATTGTTCTGCCATTAGTCACATAACAAATGCTGCAAGCACATATGATAGGTCAACTAATGAATATCTCCTGGATGACAATCAAGGCCCGCAAGATCTGTAATTTGTAAATGGAATTGCCTGGATGGTATGTAGTTGCTAATCATGAGGGGGTTTCCTAGGTTGGAACAAATGAATGTTGGAATTACATGTCTGTCTTCTACACTGGAATCCTCACACCTAACTACACATATTTCATAACCCCAACCCGGTACCTCAGAGGGTGATGGACATGTAACTCATATTTTCAAACATCAAGGACAGCCAGGAAGCTTTGGACAGCTGTCCATGGGTTTAGTCAGTCCACCACAGGTAAGGAGGGCTGCCAACTAGGATTGACTCAAACATTGGACAATCACATCCACATTTATGTTACTAATTGCGGACAATTGTCAACATCGTTTGATCTCACTAATACCTTTTCAAAAACAAGCACATATATGCAAGCAGCCATCTGGGATTGAGCTGCATGCACACCTATGACATTCTACTCAGGTGCCACATAAACGTAGCACAACATGTGGAGCCAGATGCTGCTAGGAAGTCAAACATACAGTCCTACATGTTCATTAGTTAACAGGGAGGCTCAAGTTTGTGGGTAGTACTTCGGCATCACTGGTCTGTGTGAATCAGGGTATGACTTGCTGACTAAATCATGAACATGGCCATCTCCAAATTTATCATTTGCATAAATGTTGCAAAAAATATCACCCTGTTCACCTGCCCATGCCTGTAGGGGAGCACAAGAATCCCAAAATATGACTTTCTGCCACTGATTGTCCAACTCAAACATGGAACAAAATGTCAAACTCTAGGCAAGTCACATATCAGATCATGTGCCAGCACATCATACCTTGCAATGTGTCCAACACACAGGAGTCAATCACAAAACAGCTGCAAACACATCACAGAACTAACATATCAACACTTACTAGATATGTCTGGGTCCACAAATCGAGCCACTTCTCCAATTGTGGAGGGGGCTGGTCCACCTGTAGCACATGGAAGGGTGAAATGTGCTTAATGTCTGCTCACAGTACACAACTTGGAACAAAAAATAAATGTGTGTGAAATTTTAGATGATAGAGTAGCACCTCAGGCATGAAGACGACCCAACAGACATTCCACTGCAAAAATGTATTGACCCTGTCACTCCAGTGATTGATAGACACACATATGCACACATGCACTGGCTCTAACAATCATGTGGTGACAAAAATGATTACTCTATTTTGTGCAGAATTCTTTCTAGAGGGTACTCCATTTCTACATCTGTTGTTATGAGAGACATGCAAATCCACATTCCTTTTTTCACTGCAATACCAGTCACTCAGGTACTGTGGCCTGTGCATCAAGGGACAATCAGTTACTGTGTGATGCTCATGTGGGTTGAGTTTAGCTCAGGAATTATTGTGCTTTCTATGGTCCATTATATGTGGGCCTGTGTTGTTTGTAGGTTACATATGCTGCATTGCCAGTGTACCCAGAGCCGTATATGCCCCCTATGACACCATGATGGCAGGGATCCTGTGTGTTACTTGATGACAATGTTAGGCTAAACATGGATTGGCCATTTATCTAAATCAAAACAATAAAGAAATATATGCTGACAGTGTCTAATTTGACCATCCGTGACAGAATGCATGGGCACAGGTGTAGACATTGCACCTGAAATGTGTTACTCAGGGCCCTGTGTACCTATATCAGGTATTGTATATCACAGTTTGCCACATCATCTTGCATTTGCCAAGTCGGGCGATCTGTGGTTATAAATCGAACTGACACTGTCCCCTAATTGAAACATGGTTTAGCAAATGTCCTACTGTGGCAATCCTGATGAGATAGGTCTCAATTTGTATGCACCTTGGAAATGGCAGCAGTCACAGGAATGCTGGTCTGCTGATCTTATCATACACCCATGTCTGTGATAGCCTTCATACTGAGAAGTTAACAATTGTACATGCTTCACTAGATCAGCAGGGGTGTACCAAATGTAAATTAGCAAACTATTTTGTCACTTTAAATGTATGATGGAAGCAGTCAGGGGTCCCTTGCACAACATCATGCAAATAAATAATTTGTGACCATGCATTCACAAAGTTCAGAGATCCCATGATGACCCATTGACTTATGAAAATGGCTTGGCTATAAAGTGACACAGATGGCAAATGCATCAGCTCTGTACCAGCAATTGTGCCCAAGGCAAATTAAAACACACAGGAACAATGAACATAGGGCCAGATTTTTTTTTTTTTTATGTGTAGCATTTGCTTCCTGTTTTTACGTTACAGCTATGGAAAGTAGCATCAAACATTTATATATTATCCAGTGTGCATTACTTTGGCATCCATGATTAATTTAAATGCTGCACATACCAAGTCAAAACATCAGCCTAAGATATTACCGGAGGTTGGGAAGATCTTTGTACGTATGGCCATGAATACAGTTCAGACATGTATTCCAAATAATTGGGGACTACATTCATTCCTTGCTTTAGCATGTGAAATACATCTCATTCCTGGTACACTTACAGACCATGAATAAAACATTTGTTTATGCCGCATCACCATCATCTATTGACTTCAAAGCAGCACCAATTTACAAGATCAAGTTGTGTTTTGAAAGTTTGTGCAGCTTTTGCATCAACAAATGACAGTAATACGTAGCAAATATTGTATAAATCAGGGCCACTGTATGTACAACTTGCATGCCACATGTCCACAAACATTGCATGCAGCATGTCACCAAATCTGCTACTGTCACTACAGAGCATTTTACTGTACACATTAGTCTGATTTGTACTCACCAACAGGGCCACCAATCACCACACCCAGGTGGTCCAGCAGGTCTTGCTCTCTGGCCACAAGGTCAGCCCAGCGATGTTTGAGTTGGTGGTCGTTGCGCTGGCTGTTGAATAGGATAGCAAGGCTACACTGCGTAAAAAATGTACTCATGGCCTGTGTGTTTATGTCTGTGAATTGGCTATTTCAATTGTTGTTATGCCTCTGTGTGAACGTCAGAAGACGTGTTTTGCATAATGCGCTTGTATACATGTATTGCAATTGGGGATAACCATCAGATGCCATTCATTGAGGTACATCAGTCAGGATATGTGTTTGTCATACCAGTAGCGTCTTATTCTGTGTGAACTTCTCTGACTTTGGGGACAAAACATCTCCCATTACAAACTATACACAGGATAGATAGAGGACGGTTGATAATCGCAATGTTACAGAGGTAAGCCATCACGTGTACTGGAATGTTGGATATCACTTCATGGTCACTTGTGTGTATACTACCCATGAGTCATGCATTTTAACATGCTAGGTAGGTACAGTGTTTGTGACACAGAGTCCCAACTCCAATCCAAAAAAGTTATTGTACACCACAGTTTGAGCCATGTAAATAACCTATGTTTCTCCTGTGGCTGTGGAGGACCAGCAGACCATACTGCATGTGTTCACATATTTCTAGTGATTCATTGCACAACGGTGTCCAGTTCAAGTGTGTGGCCATGTGTACCCTGTGTCAGTATTGGCCTCCATGTTGTCACACTTACGTGCAGGTCTAGTCATGAGTCTGTTGCGCCATTCCCTGCATTAACAGAGTATCCTTCAAAGCAGATTTGACCTAAAGCCAAAGAACAGCTAACGACACACATGGGGATAGTCCATCTATGGCACTGCAGACCTTTAATAAGGCAGACGACAGGGCAACCTTGGTGTGCTTAAAAACATTTTGGATCAGTAATAGGAAACAGGGAGGTTTCATCACAACATTTGTACATAGGGTGGCCTCTAAAATTCCCACTGCAATAGGGAACATCAGTCCCTCTGTGCTGATTAATGTTACAGTTAATCATCACGCAAGCCCCATCAAAAGATGGCAGCAGGAGTGAATCTGTGTGTGGACTGTCAGGGCACAAGCATGTTTTGTCGTTACATACACATTGGCAACCCCTGTTTGTTATGCTGGCGGCACCGTACCGAATCCATGCACACAGCCATAGCACACTGTCACTGTTTGGCACTAATGAATACATGCAAAACCAGACAAGGGATGGGGGCTAGATTAGGCTGTATGAATACATGTCCCAAAACAGAATACTATAAGGAAACTGAATAAACTGTACTATATATTTGAGGATTCATCGTAGACCTACCAGTCACAATACCCCATGAGGAAAGGCAAATACACAGTGAGGAGACTCTGACTGAGAAAAGCTGGAACAACACTGTGGGAACTAAAAACTGTATTTGTCCTGTGGTCTGCAAGGTTACACAATCCCCCAAGGGCTCTGTTACACAAGTGATTTGTACGCCAATGCACAACAAGGAGAGTCACCAAATGGCAGCTTCTAAGCAGTTCCAGGCAGCAGCAAGGGCAGGGCAGGTTCAAATGGCTGGTCTGCATGGACATGCTCACAGGTGTGTGCAGCTTCAGTCTCTCACAAGTCCTGGAGTTGAGAATCAACTTCAAAGGGCCAACTGGACCTTTCACATGGGAAGCAATGGACAGCTGATTACAGGTCCTACTGACTACCAGACAGTGCATTATCGAACCTGAAGCCCATGCAGACTGATGAACTATGACTATGGCATTCCATACTGAAGAGGGAAGTACACAGGAGTCAGAATGGGAGTCTCGGTGTGGGTAGATGAAGGTTATCAGTGTACAGATAGTCCATTTACAGGGCCCCCTAAAGAACGGTGGGCAGAGACTGAAAACATGGCAGTGGCAGGACTTATTACCTGGGATGGACTGCGCAGGGCATGCCTTGTGAGCAATGCTTGTCATACCTGGGGCTATGCTATCCATTTTCAGCTTAGATGGACTCCTTGTCACACATGCTCCTTGCAAAGATAGCTGATGTCACACTTACTGCTGTCAGGGGTCTGGTCATATATTCTTGTTACCAATGCAAAAGCACATCCACTGCCTCATGTATGAAACACTTTTTTACCTTATGATCCATGGTGCCTTAGTTGTGTGTCATGTGCTGCAATGAACCACATTGGCAACATGGATGTGTGCCATAGCTGTGGTCGTCTGATATTAGCCTTTCCATGTGAAATAGACAGGACGTATGCCATTTACACTGTTTGTGAAGTTGGGAGTACATTCATACCCATCAAATGTGATGTGGCTTTTTCAGTATCCTAATCTGTATTTCTGCAATGCTCCATGAGGCTAAACTCTCATTATGATTCCTAGGGATCATGTGATGCATAAATAATTACCCAGAGCATGATTGAGTTATGAAGGTAGGTGTTTAATGACACATGCTAACAAAGTGGTGATGGTGACTATAGTTATATAAAGAAGTGTTGTGCAATGTGTTGTCTCTGACGCAATCGTGCTGCAGTGTTTGGATGGTCCCCCTCATCTTCACAAACAGCATCCTCCTCTTCCTCCTTTTCAGGCATTTGTGGGTCTGGTTCATTGAGGGGAATGTTCCTCCTTACACAAATGTTGTGCAGGATGACACAGGTCGAAATTATCTTGCAGACCATTTCAGGTGAATATAGGAGGCTGCCTCCGGTGATGTCGAGGCACCGGAATCTGGAATTCAGGATGCCAAAAGTCCTCTCTACTATGGTGCATGTCCTCTGATGTGCCTCATTGTAGGCACGCTCTGATGGTGTGCTTGGGTTGGCAAATGGGGTCATGATCCATGGCTGGATCCCATAACCCTGATCAGCTGAAAGAGAAAATGAGTGTAAATATTTGGATGTTGGTTGCACCTTGATTATCACTTTGCATGGCAGTTGTTATCTTGTGTCGTCTGCGACTCATCTGTGTTTGTGTAATTGTGTGGGATCCTAGGCTTCTAGGATGTTCTTTCAGCATTGGGTAGTTTAATTATCAAAACTGGTGTTTGGCTGATTGACCGGATATCAGGAGTATATTATGTCATGTGAAAGATGTGTTCATGTGCCTTCACTGGAGGTGAAATGATACTTCCACACACAGAATTGATTTCACTGTGGTGGTAACACGGTTGCACTATATGGCCTGAGCATCCCATCCAATACAACATATGTAATAGCATGTGAAAAACAACAGTGAGGCCCTTTGATTTGGCTAGGTGATAATGTACAACACATCTCCATAAGTTGGCAGCATTGAAGTGTTCACAATTGACAATGGACAAATACCCCATGTGTGACAAGTTATATGCAATCCTATATTTTGTGCCCTCACAGAGTTGACTCATGTGCAAACGTGTACCTACAGTACTGAACCTGCTCCAGCTAAGCTGGCTAACTTGGTTGTGGGGGTTAAGGTTTAAGTGTCAGAAGGTCCATGTGCCTGTACATCTGTTGTGTATATATGTAATTGTCTCAATCCGTATGTGTAGCAGTGTGCACTTTGCAATATTGTCACATCAATATGTGTTCTTAGCACAGTCCACTTCCTCATTGACAGCGGGCAATGTCACCCCAGGAGTCATGTGAGATGGTGGTACTGCCTCATGATTCCATGTCACCTTCTTGTAGTCAGCATCATCATGCTATGTGTCTCATGGTGTTTGACCTGCAGCGAAACACATTACACACCCCTTACACAGTACGTATTGCTTGGAAGGGTGTGTGATTGAGTGTTATTGATGTGATATTGGAAGATTCATCTTCCAAGTTTTACTGGCAGTTAAGGCCATGTCTTTGTGACTGTGTAGTTTTAAATTGGTCCCTTGTGGCTCTGGAGTGGTATCTGTTGTTATTCGCATCTGTCATTTGTCCATAGGTTTGTATCCCATTGGGTCAGGATATCAAACATGACTAGCAGTGTCACAACCTCAGTGTCTTCCTGGCCACGTGTCAATGTAGTGGTGTATGTGTTGTGTGTGGCGCATGGGTGTGTGTATATAACTATGTTTCTGTACTTACCAACAAGGAGGCCATTGCCATATCGTCCATCCTGGAAGTGTTGATTGATGGTGCTGTGGCAGAAGATGAATGAATCATGTACACTCCCAGGATAATTTGCCATGATGTTGGTGATCAATCCCCGGTGATCCACAATGGCCTGTACATTGATGGAGCATGTGTGCTTCCTGTTGCGGTTTAGAGGCTCGGTTGCAGCAGGTGGCACAATCCGTGCATGTGTGCAGTCAATGGCACCAAGCACGTGTGGGAAGCCATTGAATTGATAGAAGCCCTGTTTGGTCTCCTGCTGGATGATGTCATGTTCCCTGAGGCCCTGAAGGGTTGTCCTGGTCTGGAAAATCCTCTCCTGCCTTCGGCGTTGCCTTTGGAGTCCCTGTTGGTGTGGTGGAAACTGCTGCTGTTGCTCCTGTGCTCTGCGTCTTCGCTCATGCTGGATGAATAGCACCTCCATGTCTCCCTTTTGGAGCTCTAATGTTGCTTCTGTGGGTTTTCCTTAAGTACTGGTGTGTTTGCCCCATTTTACACCTGCCCTGACCCAGGTGTTAATTTTTGCCGCAAATCGAGATGTACGCCATTTTCCGCCTCCACCTCCCAGCTGTGCAGGATTTTTGCATGGTTGGATAAATATGGCGCATGGGTGTTTAAGTAATTTTTTGGTGGGAACGCATACCTTGCATGTCATTAACGCAAGGCGGTTTCACGCATTCAGAAAATGACGCATACTGAGCTATTTAGCGGGGTTAAGCGTCAAAGTATAAATATGGTCATAGTTTTGCGCCGAATTTGCATACAAAAATGATGCAAACCCGGCGCAAGCAGAGTATAAATATGGGCTTAACTTTCTGTTCCTGCCTAGCAGACCCATCCCAGTGCTTTGTCCATCTCCTTGTTACTTTTCACTTGGACTTCAAGGTGGAAAGTCCACTTTCAACGTCTGCTGGATATATATCCTTAGATAGATATAAGGTTTTTGTCTGTGTGATATACTTACACAAGTAAGTTAAAAAACTATTGAGGGTATTGTTTGTTTGATAGGGGATGCACTGGTATTTCTTTGTACTTTTATTTGAATGTTAAATTTCCTTGTGGTGTGTGGCTTGGAGTTTAATCAGGGGCTTGGGGCCATATGTACAAACACTTTTTCCCATAGACACAGAATGGGGAAAAACCTTTGCTACATCTGGCCCTTGGTTATTTATTTGCATTTCATTTTTCTTTGCGGAGTTCAGTACCTTTCCTCCATGTTTGTTACATTTGCTATATTCATTTATTTTACTATGTGGCCTAGATTTCCAATGGGCCATCCAGCCAGTAGGCCGAGTACTGGTCATCAGTGCATGAAAGAAATGTTTCTGTGGTATATGATTTTTAAGGCATCACTAAGTTTAGGGGTGGCTATGGATTAAACAAAAAATGTTGGCTATTGTTTGTATTTCATTTTTCTTTGCAAAAAGTGTTTATGTGGGGTAATATTTTGTGCCATAGGAGGATGTGTGTTGTTCTAAATGTTTATAGATCAGTTGATTTTCATTGCTGAATTAATGGTAGTGTTTTCTTCAGTGTAGGCATTTTCTTGCCTAAACCATTCTCAGACTCTGCTTGTTTGTGGATTCCCTGTCTGGGTCATTTTGACAGTTGGCCTGTTTGCACCTCTCCTTTAGAAAAGACACAAAGGGAGCTGGGGTGTAGCCTGCATATCCTGATGGGCTACCAGGGCTGAGGGGAGGAGTGGTCACTTACACCTGAAAGGGCTCTGCCTGCCCTCACACAATGCAGTCTCCAACCCCCTGGTGTGTGTTTTGGTCCTGGCCTGAGCAAGACAGGATCTTGAAAACAACAGAGACTTTTCTTTGAAGTAGGCCCACTTCAAAGGCAGAAAGGGGTATAAGAAGAGCTCATGACTTGACATTACTCAGTAGAGGTCTTGGATTCTGTCCTGGAGATTTTGGAGACTTTCAGAGAACTAAAATTTACTTTTTTAAGTTCATCAGACGTTTGAAACTCAAGAAATATTTTGCCAATTGTACTGAAAATAGGGACACTAGCATCCTCTCTGACATTCATAATGACAATCTACCGTTGTCCATTAAGGATATTCAAGACATGGTCACCTTACTGTCCATTACGGACTGTGAACAAGATCCTACTACTATTTCACATATTCTATTGGATCTTGACATCCCAGCAGATACACTTTGTAGTGGTCTAAAGACAAAATCGAAGTGGACACCAACTCTGATGAGTGGAAATTGTATAGATACCTTTTTCAAATTAGTCTGGCGGGACTTAAATAAATTAGAATTAACCAAGAGTACCCAACAACACACGTGGCACCAGAATTTAAGCCATGAGGAGAGGATTAATTTGAGGAAATTACGCACTAGGACGGACATTGTTGTTAGGGAGGCGGATAAGGGTGGCAACATTGTAATTATGAATGCGGCAGACTATGATCGTGAAATTTACAGACAACTTGGAGATGTCACCTGTTATGAGAAGGTCCCTGTAGATCCCATTCCTGCACTTGCTAATAAGATTAATAGATTTCTACAGGAATGCTTAGACCGTTCACTTCTGAAAGAAGATGAATATATGTATCTGCGTGTTTTTAGACCTAAGAATCCATGCATATATGCATTACCTAAAATACATAAAAACCCCATAACCCCACCGGGCAGACCGATTGTCTCAGGCATTGATGGCCCTACAGAGAGACTCTCTGAGTTTGTGGATATTTTTTTGCAGCCTTTTGTGGGAAACTTACCTTCCTATATCGAAGATACCAAACATATTCTAAGTATATTGACTGATATCATTTGGGAACAAGGGATGATCCTAGTAACATTAGATGTCACCTCCCTGTACACTAGCATTAACCATGAACAGGGTAAAGATGCTTTGCGTTACTTTCTCCACAGGAGACCAGCGAACTTGTATGATCACACTAACATGTTACTAAAAATGGTAGACTTGATTTTAAACAACAATGTTTTCCTATTTAAGAATGAATGGTATCGCCAAAAACAAGGCGTGGCAATGGGATCTAAATTCTCGCCATCCTATGCCAACCTATTCATGGGATATTTTGAGCAAAACAAGATTTGGAGTAAGGAGGGTGGTACGTGGGTCTCAGATATACTCTTTTGGGGCCGTTACATAGATGATTGTCTAATGATCTGGACGGGTGACTTACAAAAACTGAATGAATTCATTTGCTACTTGAATACCAACAACTTCAATATTCAGTTTACCTCAGAGTACAGTACTACTAACATTGCCTTTCTTGATGTGGAGCTTTTCATTCAGGACAACAGAGTAGAGAGTCGCTTATATAGGAAAAGTACTTCATGTAATTCTATTTTACATGCACAAAGTGCACATCCTAAACATCAAATTGACTCTATACCATATGGGGAAATGGTACGAGCCAGGAGGAATTGCAGTTTACAGGGTGATTTTGCTAAATGTATTGAGGATATGAGTAATAGATTCAGCTCACGGGGATATCCCTCCTATGTGATTAACAAAGCGCGTAAAAGGATTATGCATTTGGAAAGATCAGATACACGGAGGCAGAAATATAGGCCAGATGACAGTAATATTTGTTGTATAGCTAACTACACGAAAACAGCTATTTTATTGCGAAAATGCATGAAGAGACATTGGCATGTATTAACAGCAGACTCTATTCTAAAGAAGATGATCCCGGATTCCCCGGTATTTACCTATAGAAGGGGCAAAACCCTCAAGAATATGCTGTGCCCCAGCTATCTCACTAAATCAACCCAGGAAAACTGGCTTACTAGCCGCAATAAGGTTTTTTTTTAATGTGGACACTGCGGTATGTGTAGATGGGCCAAATCAGGAATCTCCACTTTTAAGAGTTCTACTGGAGCATACTTTAACATTAATCATAATATTACATGTGACAGCAATTTTGTTATCTATATGATCACCTGCAAATGCAGCCTATATTATGTAGGCAGTACCATTAGGCCACTGAAGGTGAGGGCAAGTGAACACTTTAGAGCATTAAGACAGGAGGATATTAGATACCCTATAGTGGATCACATGAGGCAATGTCCGAAACAAGATCGCATTTGTGGTTTCAAATTTTTTGAATTTGACCTTGTAGGGAGGGACCCCAGAGGGGGTAACAGAGAGTTGGCCCTTAGAAGAAAGGAATGCTATTGGATTCTGAAACTTAGAGCGGTGGAGGAGGGCCTGAATACCAATTTTGAGATGGAATACTATTTGGGTGACAAATAAGAAGTCCTATATAGATGCTGGATTTGTGCATTTTGCTAACCTTACGTGACTGTTAACTTATGGATACATATGTCGATGTTGATCGAAAGGAATCTTTGGTACTCATGTCATACCGATATTTCTTATACATTTCTATGCTGCAATATTAGTGTGAATTCTAATATATGCAATGTACGTGCATTCCAAATTTTATTTACATCTTCATAATACCCTGTCTTTGTTATATTGGTTATATGTGATTTCATTTAAATTTTTATATGTCATTTAATGATTCAGTACATTGTTAAGAAATTTCTTTTTCCTTTTGTTATCTAATGTCGTCTCTGAACTAGTCGGATTGTTGTGCTGGGCATAGATGTGCCTTGTTCTAACTTAGCTATTGGCTTTAATTGGTTGTAGTTACTTCTCATTTAATGCTGCCGATTTTTACAAATAACTGGTTTGCCCTTTTCTTTTGGTATTATTACCTTTGCATCGTTTAATATTTTCTCTCGTTTTGTTATTTCTTTTGTCTCTATACTAGTCGATTTGTTTATGCTGGACAAGGATATATCATGTCCTAGTTTAGCCTTTTTGACCTTAATTGGTTTGAGTTACTTTTATTACTTGTTGCTGATACTTACAAATAATCTTTTGCCCTCTCTTCGGTATTACTTGCTTGTTACCACTTAAAGATGGCGCCCGCGAAAGCGGGCTTCTTCCGTTTTCTATTTCGTTATCTGTGCGTCGGGGTGACGCTTTAAATATGTCGGCCGAGAATTATTCGGCGTTTTCATACATGCCGATACTACGTAACTCCGCGCGAGGATTTGAACGCGGGTTATGACTTATAAATATTCTGTTTGATAGGTGAGTTATTGGGAACACTGCACGGGTATATTCATGACATTCTTTTTGTCCTCTCTTCAGTATTACTTCCTTGTTACCACTTAAAGATGGCGGCCGCAAAAGCGGGCTTGTTTCGTTCTCTATTTTCGTTAACAGTGCGTCGGGGTGACGCTTTAAATATGGCGGCCGAGCATTATTCGGCGTTTTCATACATGCTGATACTACGTAACTCCGCGCGAGGATTTGAATGCGGGTTACGACTTATAAATATTCTGTTTGATAGGTGAGTTATTGGGAACACTGCACGGGTATATTCATGACTATTGAGATAGGGAGTGATACTCTGGGGGCTTTATATATAATTGTTTTTGATACATGGTGTTGACATGTTTTTGTATATTTGACAGCACATGTTGTTCATTCTCTATTCAGGTTGCTTGCACAATATTTCAATATACGTTATGATATGATACCCTGGATACAATAAGGTTAGTTCTTGGGCATGCAGATTTTATTATAATTAGATCACTTAATGAGGTGATGTTCTTTCTGTGTGTATGTAGGGATAACTTGAATTTCATTGGAATTTGTTATTATTTATAGATATTATTCCAGCTATATAAATATTTGGAGTAAGGTAGGCGTGGTGATGAATCTACTTTACTTTATATAGGTTTAGGGTTATAAATTCTTTGTTTTTTTCACTTCACTAGTGGGTCTTGATTGACACTATTTGGTGTTTTGCACTTTCTTCTCTATTTTACAAGGGTTTTTTTGACGTGTTAGGTTATCTGGGCCGAATGGCTTTTTTGGACTTGCGCACCTATGTCTTCACAACACTCTGACTAGGAGACCAACCAATATTGAATCTTTTGCGTAGATGATTCCTGCATGACTAATTGGAATTCAATTGTGTTTAAATAATTTAGAATTTGTATTATGGAGACCTCCTATCCTGTTTTCACTTTAATCGTTTGTTTTTTCTAATTTTGAATCATTAACCCCGTATTGGTTTATTTACATAATTGCCACGGGCTGAAGGGCTTAAATCGTTTTTTTTATTTTTTATTTATTTTTATTAATACTCTTTAGTCTGTTAATCAAACGAAATTAGATTGTGCATACTACAGATGTAGTTATTTTTTCATTTATTTCAGCCCTGATGAAGTCTTTAAGATTATTATCTTATTGGACGAAACACGTGTTGGCGTTTGGCTGTTGTTGATTCATGAATATTGGATCGATGAACGTTTTCATTTTCTGAAATGATCTGCTCTTCTGAAAGAATAAATTGAGTTTCTTTTCACTCATGAATTCCTGTGCGTCAGAGAAATTCATTGTATTAATTTTGGCACCAAATATGTAATATGGACCATGAAATATTTACTTCAATACTAAGAATTGATACACGAGTGCTGTGACATCTGTTCTTATTGCTATTAGTTTCCCAGGAAACACCAGAGGAGATAGGAAGATCCTCTTGCCATGAGCACCGTGCCTGCAATGTTTGTCATGTAATACTGTGGAGATTTTCTGTGAGCGCTTAGTTCCTATGTGATTCTTCCTATTGTGTTTATGTCACCCAACAGCCCTGAAAATCATATTACTTCTGGAACCAAGAGGAACCTCTGCCAAGGAGAAGAGCTGGAAGCTGGAGGAGGAGTACTGCCCCTTTGCCTGTGACTGGGGTTTGCTGGGTTGTTACAAAGGCTAACTTTTGAGTGACCTCCCACTTGTGAAGAATCTCCAAGAGCTTGAACTGAGCTTGCCTCCTGTTTTTGAAGTATCAGGGACAACAAAGACTTCTCTTTGACAGCACTTGGGCTTTCTTCTGAGAGTCCTGCTTGCTAAGTGGTGCCCTAACCTGTCTGGGCCCTTGAAAGTTGAAACTGGTGGAAAAGGACTGGAAATCCATGCACAGACTGCCGTGCGGGGAAATTTTCGATGCACCTTCCGTGACGTGGCTGATCTACAAAGCAAACCCCAAGCAGCTCGGTTTTGTGTTACTGTGCAACCGGATTTTTGATGCAAGATCGGTGGGCGTGGAAAATCAATGCAAAGCCTACCCCGACCCAAGATGCCTATCTGAATTGACACATCGCTCTCTTATGGGAGAGAAAAAATGACGCATGGCCTCACTTCTGAGTGAGAAATCAACGCATTGCTGGGCTTTTTCAACGCAGACTCGCCTGGGCTTTATTTTGATGCAACCCATGTACTTTTATGAAATAACAGCATTGTCACTGTTTTTTAAAGAATTATGTCCATCATTATGACATTGAAAATCCTGAATACCGCTGCACTGACTGACTTCAGCATACCGCTGTGGAGGCGGACATCCATCAGCCACATAATGACACATACATTCAAAACTGAGAGAAAACAGCCACAGCCACATATCTACCAGACCCACTGAACATGATAAACTATCGGTACTACCACCCATACTGTTATGCCACCTACACTATGCTCTCCAAATAATGACCCACCAATCACCACAGCGGACATTCAATGATGGTAAACCATTGGCGGCAAACAAGGCGGATAAGGCCACCCAAAGACAAAACAAGACAACAGTGGCCAGAACAAAAAACCCACACCTGACACAAATACACACACTATACACACCCACCAACAGCACTACAAAACACACACCCACATCACCCACAATACTTTGCTAACACAAAAGACAGCAATAGCTAGCCACGAAAATCACAGAGACAACTACACACACAGCTCAACCACCTATTCATCCGTCAAGTACCACACACCCCACACCCCCACCACATTACTCAACACACTGCACAACACACACAACACCCATGTCCCCACAAAGTCACCCTAGTTTCACTGATGAGGAGTTGCAGGTCATGGTTGAGGAAATAGTCAGAGTAGAGCCACAGCTGTATGGAGCACAGATCCAGTAGATATCCATTGCAAAGAAGATGGAGCTATGGCGGAGGATCGTGGACCGGGTGAACACCGTGGGACAATATCCACGAACAAGGGACGACATCAGGAAGAGGTGGAATGACCTACGGGGGAAGGTACATTCCACAGCAGCAAGGCACCAGCTCACTATCCAGAGGACTGGCGGTTGACCCCCACCTCCTCACCCACAGCTGACAGCATGGGAGAAGCAAGTCTTGGTAATCCTACATTCTGAGGGACTCACTGGAGTTGCGGGAAGACTGGACACTGGTGGGTTAATTTTACTACCTATTCTCCACCCATACCTCCATGCCACCACCACCCCTCACACTGAAACCCATCACTCTGCTCCATCCCACACAGTGCAATTAACTAACCTAAATGGCAAGCCCTGCATGCCATACCCACTGCATGCACATCCCTTCAATCCCTGCATGTACACCCACCACCAATGAATGCACAGCATGGAGAACTAACAATCCCACAATACATCACCATGCACAAACAAAGGTGGCAGGGCTACAGCAATAATATAGGGGAAACTAGAGATGCAGAATATGTCACAGACATGTAGCTTAATACACCACTTACATCCCCTCAGGTGCCCTAACCAATCTCAGGGACGAGGAGGCGCCACGGCTACCCAGCCACCCACCAGAAGATGCCCCCAGTGATGACAGCAACTCTGGAGTTCTGGATGAACTCCCTGGCCCATCAGGGACAACTAGTCAGTCGGATACCCCAGGCCAAACCGAGTCCACCACAGAGCCTCCCTCCTCAGTATCCAACACCACAGCAGCCACCCAACGTCCCCAGACCTCTGTCCCCAGGACATGTCAATCAGCATAGTTCCTACCTGTACAGAGACCCCAGTCCACACCTCACAGGCAAAACAATGAGGGTCCTCGGATCAGTGGCAGTGGGCACACCATTCAGGGGACACAGAGGGCCAGGGACAATCAGAGGGCAGCAGTGTGCCAGGGGAAGGATAGTCCCAGGGAACCGGCTGTCCAGGAGACACTCACTAATGTCCTGGGGGCTTACCAACAATCCCAGGACAAGATGGGTCAGGTGATAGACATCATGCTAGAGAACCAGCGGCTGCAGGAGGAACACCACCAGGAGATCAGGAAAGAATTGCAGACCCTCAACACCACCATGGTTCCCTTAACAGGGGTGCTGGGTGATATGGCCAACATCATGAGGGAGTACACATCACACCAGCAGACCCCTTCCACTAGCCAGTCAACTGACCAGCCGTCCACATCTTCTTCAGCTAGTGGACAAGAGGCCATGCCACAGGACCCACATGCCACCAGGTCCCCTCCCCTGCAGAAGGTGATCCACCCCGCAAACGTTCCCTGTAACCCAGATAGACACCAGAGACGCTTACAAAGACCAAGACCACTGCCAGGAAATGAGCCCCTCCTGAATGTCCCCCTTGTGTTCCACTGTTTCACCTTGTCCACTTCAAACTGCCATTGATCCCCTGCCCATGGCCCCTTGGACACTAGACCTGTGCTACAAACAGACTGAACCACTACCCTGGACTATTCCCAACCATCACCCCGCTCTTGCACTTCCATTGTAGAACTATTTTCATAAACACCCTTGGAGACAACTTGAGTAATAGTGCTTTATCTACAGGTAATATACAATGTAATGAACTGAATGAACTACAATGATCCTGTGTAAATGTCCAGTAACATGTTGACCCATCTAACAAATGTGTCTCATCAGTCTGTAAACATCACAGCAGCACATTGTTGGAACAACACCAAAATCTGCAATAAGGGAAGATATAGGAAGATATAGGTGACAGTCAGGTGGGATGCAAAGGGAATGCCTGGTATCATGCTGCAGTCACACAGCACAACACTAAAATGTAGTCTTGCTTAGTTTAACAGTCTTACCTGAATGTCATTGGAAGTACTGCTTCCACATCCACATCCTCCTCCTCACTGTCCTCAGTGTCCACTGCTGCCACAGTTGCATTGTCACCCCCTCCACCTGCAGATAGGGTACATGCCGTCTGATACCCAAATTGTGCAAAATGCAGCACACAACAACAATTCTGCAGACCTTCTCAGGGGAGCAGCATAGGGATCCACCTGTCAGATGGAGGCACTTGAACCTAGCCTTCAGGAGACCAAAGGTCCTTTCTACAATCCTCCTGGTACGCCCATGGGCATCATTGCACCTATTTTCAGCCCCTGTTCTCAGATTCCTAACAGGGGTCATGAGCAAGGAAGATTGGGGTAGCAGAAATCACCTGCAAGACGTAAGAGACACACATTACCCGGTGCAATGGCATGGGCCATGACTCCTGAAGGCATACACTCACAAACATTGGGTGGGGACACAGGCTCACCTATTAGCCACACAAAGGGCCTCTGTAGTTGTGCCATCAGCTGTGGGACACTGCTATTCCTCAGGACAAAGACATCATGCACCGACCCTGGATACTTGGCAGTGACATGGGAGATGTACTGGTCAGCCAGGCACACCATCTGGACATTGAGTGATTGTAAACTCTTCCGATTCCTGTACACTTGTTCATTGAACCTGGGGGCGACTAAGGTATTTGGGTCCAGTTGATGGCACCAATAACATGAGGTATATGTCCTATTGCATAGAATCCAGCCTTCACAGTGGACAAGTCATCTATCTTGGGGAATGTGATGTAGCTGCACATGTGTTTTAGCAAGGCAGACAAAACCCTTGCAAGCAAAATAGAGAACATTGGCTGTGACATCCCTGCAGCCACACCCACTGTCACCTGGAAGGAGCCTGTTGCCAGGAAATGGAACACTGACAGCACCGGTAGATGAGGGGGGATTGCTGTGGTGCTACAGATAGCTGACTCAAATTGTGCACACAGCTCTGTGATTGTGGCCTTGTCCAGACCACAGGTGAGTATGATGTGCCGGTGCCCCAGTGTAGTGAAGTCCACAAGGGGTCTGTACACGAGTGCTTGCCTCCTCTTATTCCTCCACAGTGGTTGGTACCTAAGGGACACAAATGTAGAAAAGGAGTCTCAGCAGGAACCATGATCACATTACTGCAGTGTACACAGAGCATATTTGTATGTTGGAGTCTGAAACTGTATAGGTGAGTACATTTGACTAAAATAACCCGCTTAATAATCTGTACATGTGTACCAGCATTAGAATATGGCACCTACCTGTATTCATAGACAGGTGGAAGTGACCTCACACTGCTGGCGTTGGCGTCATGGCAGAAGGCGGTCCGCACCCCCGTACAATTCTTTATTGGCTAACATGGCCGACTATGGAGTATGGGAACCAATGATGATAAATGCTGGCATTGATGGTGTTCACCGCCATGGACATGACCTCCATTTCCTTTCTAACACTTCACTTGATTTCTGACTTTCCACAAAACTAAACTCCCACAGATTGTGCTGTTGTGACCGGTGTCTGGAACCTGCCATGGCCCGTGCTACAGGGGAAAGGGCCCCAGCCTTCACATTGGAGGAGTTGGAGTGACTCATGGACGGAGTCCTACCCCAGCATGGACGGTTGTATGGGCCTCCAGACCAACAGGTGAGTACACTATGGGTACGTTGCATGCAACATGACTGCATGGAGATGTGTGTGTTTGTGTGTGTGTGTCCTGGCAGTGTGTCAGTTGGGGGAGTGGTGGGTAGCTGGTGGCAGCATCAGTGCAGGGGTACGGGTCATGTGTGTGCCTGATGAGGGGAAATGCATTTTGTGGGCCATATGTGTGACAGGCTGGATTGTCAGGATTATGGTGTACTGCCTTCTGTGTTTCCTCTGCAGGTCAGCGTTCATCAGAAGAAGGGATTGTGGTGTGAAATCGCCAAGGATGTGCAGACCCTTGGGGGTCCATAGATCAGAGCACCCACTGCAGGAAACAGTGGAAGCACCTGAGATGCTGGGCCCCGAAGACTGAGGAGGCCCAGCTCCAGATGGCCTCCCAACAAGAGATGGATGCCTGTCAGAACCTGAGCCCCCTGATGGCATGCATACTGGTGGTGGCCTATCTAGAACTCGAAGGGTGCTTGGGGGGATCACAGCAGCCACCAGGGCTAAGTACAGTGTGTATGTCAACCATCTCTGTTGCCTGGCATGGGATTTGTGTGCAGGGTACTAGTCAGTGGATGCCCCAATATGCCAGTTCAAATATTGTTGTGTGGACCAGCTCAGGATAATAGTGTATTAGATAGCTAGGTAGGTGGCTTCCCATGTCAGGCAGGGCTTAGTGGTCCCAGTTGGTGTGTAGCTGGCAGGTTTTGGCTCCTACCTGCTGTGGTACTTAGCCAATGGTATGCCAGTGTGGTCTATACTTCCCATTCTCACTCTCAGTGTGTGACAGTGATGTGTCTGCCATCTGTGCTGTTGGTGCTGAGATTGACCCTGTGCTCCCTTTCCCTCTCCCCCACTCTCCTTTTGTCATCCTGTCCATGTGTGCATTAGCATCATCCGACAAAGGAGCAGGGGTACCGGCGAGTAAGGGAGCTGCAGCCCTCAGGATCCTTGAGGCAGAATCCACCAACGCTGAGGGGACCAGTGTGCTGGAGGGTGAGGAGAGCACCATGGGGGGGCAGGAGGTGATACCACTGACTCTGATTCATCCTCTGATGGGAGCTCCCTGGTAGTGGCCGACTCCTCTGGGACCACCCCAGCTACAGGTTCTATCGCCACTCCCGTACCAGCACTGCCCTCCCAGTAGCCTCCCCACCAAGTTGCCCGTGCCCTCTCACCCAGGAGGGTGGGCATCTTCTTTGCCCCATCCACCTCAGGCCCTGCCCCAGTGAGCCCTGATGCCCTCAGTGAGGAGGTTATTGACCTCCTGAGATCCATCTCTGTAGGGCAGTAAACCATTGTGAATGCCATCCAGGGGCTGGCATCCCAGATGCAGCAATGCAATGCCTTCCTGAACAGGGATTGTTTCAGGCTCTGGCCTCTTCACTGACGGCAGCAATTGTCCATGTTTCATCCATACCCCTTCCAAGTACCACTTTGAAGTGCCAGTCTCCTCACCCCAATCCATCCCATGCACACATTCTGACAAGCATGCACCCAAAACAGCACACAAGACTCACACAAACACAAGCAGCACAATTCAGTCCACAAGTACTCACACAACCAACAGACAGAGGCACACACATCATCTACTGCCTCCACTGTCTCTCCTTCCTCCCTCACAGTCACATCCTCACTCACATCTGCATGCACTGCATCAACAGTCCCAGCCTTGCCCACAGTCACCGCAGACATGCACCCCACCCACCATATGCACAGTCAACACCACCACATGCAACACACCCACCTCACTTGCAAACACCGCCACAACATCCATCCACACGTTATGTTTGTTCTTCCACACCCTGTCTGCCCCCATTTACAGTAACACACACATGCTCGCACTCAGACCCCCAACAGCCATCCACCTCACACATACACACTGTCCGTGCACCTGCACCCAGGTCCAGCACACCACTCCCTCTACCTCCACTCCCAACCCTCCTCACACATCCCTCACAACTTGTCCTTAAGAAAATTTTCCTTGCCCGCCTTGACCTCTTCCCTCCCCTTCCCCCCATCCTGCCTGAAAAAGGAAGGTCCCACCACGCCAGGCCAGTACCTCAAGCACACAGTCCGACACAGCTCCACCCCAAATTCTCCAGCTGCCACTATGGGGCACATGAGTGTAAATCTGGACCCCCACAACATGGACACTCCCCCAAACCGAGAGCTAAAGTGCTGGCCACTCCCAAACAGACTGGTAAGACCATGGGACCACCTGCACAACCCAGGGCCAAGGAGGCCCCAAAGACGTTCCTGCCCAAGGAACCCCCCAAGAAATCAAAGGCCAAGTATGCACCCCAGAAATCAAAGGCCAAGGAGGGTCCCCAGAAATCAAATACCAAGGAGCCCCCCCCCAGACATTCAAGGCCAAGGAGGCTCCCCAGACATCCAAAGCCAAGGAGGCCCCCCAGAAATCAAAGGCCAAGGAGGCTCCCGAGACATCCAAGGCCAAGGAGGCCCCCCAGAAATCCCTGGACAAGGAGGAGCCCCAGATATCCCTGGACAAGAGGCATCACAGAAATCCCTGGACCAGGAGTCCTCACAGAAAACCCTGGACAAGGAGGCCCCACAGAAATCCCTGGACCAGGAGGCACACAATATAGTGCCCATGGAGCAGCATCCAGAACCAGAGGCCAAGGAACAGCATCCGGAAACCAGAGGTCAAGGAGCAGCATTTGGAGCCAGAGGCCAAGGGGTACCACCAATAACCAGTGGGCAGGAACTCCCTCAAGAGTCAGTGGGCAGCCAGCCCCCTGCTCATCCTGTGAATGGGAAGCCTCTTCCAGAACAAGTGGGCAGCCAGCTCCCTCCTCATCCTGTGGGAAGGAAGCCCTCTCCAGAACCAGTGGGCAGCCAACCCCCTCCTCATCCTATGGGCAGGAAGCCCCCTCCTCATCCTGTGGGCAGGAAGCCCCCTCGAGAATAACTGGACAGCCAGCCCCCTCCTCATCATGTAGGCAGGAAGCCCCCTCCAGAACCAGTGGGCAGCCAGCCCCCTCCTCATCCTGTAGGAAGGAAGCCCTCTCGAGAACCAGTGGGCAGCCAGCCCCCTCCTCATCCTATGGGCAGGAAGCCCCCTCCTCATCCTGTGGGCAGGAAGTCCCATCCAGAACAACTGGACAGCCAGCCCCCTCCTCATCCTGTGGGCAGAAAGCCCCTTCCAGAACCAATAAGCAGCCAGCCCCCTCCTCATCCTGTAGGCAGCCAGCCCCCTCCACATCCTGTGGGCAGGAAGCCCCCTCCAGAACAAGTGGGCAGCCAGCCCCCTTCTCAACCTGTGGGTAGGAATCCCCCTCCATAACCTGTAGGCAGCTAACCCCCTCCTCATCCTGTTGGCAGCCAGCCCCCTCCTCATCCTGTTGGCAGGAAGCCCCCCCCAGAACCAGTGGGAAGCCAGCCCCCTCCTCATCATGTAGGCAGGAAGCCCCCTCCAGAACCAGTGGGGAGCCACCCCCGACAACCAGTTGCAACCCCAACCCCACCCCGCTCCCTGAGGTGCTTGCCTATTTCCAACATATTGGCCCTGAACAGTCCCGATGTTGTCAGCAGTCAAGTTAGGGCTTGGACTTTGCCCTGTGGGCATTAATGACTTTGGACTGGCCTTTAGGCCTGCATTTCTTTATTTCTGCAGTTCTGCATGTTTTTGCATTTTACATATCCGTACAAAAGGAATACAGTGGTTGGAACTGTGTATGTGTCCTGCTTTTATTTACTCCGGGGTTCTGATGCTGTTTATTCCTGTGCATGTGTTTCTCTGTGTGTATGGTGAGCGTTGTGCATGTGTGTGTGTCCCCTCTCTCCCACCTTTTTGTGCTAGGCGGCTGTACTCACTGTTGTTGTGTTCGTCGGCATTGGTGTTCCAGGATGTCCATGGCGTGGTACAGCATTGGGAATACTTGCAGTTTAGGTTCCTTGGCGGACACTGACTCCTGTGTGTCCCTGGAGGTGAGTGGCTCCTTTTCAGTGATGTGTTTCTGTCAGGCTTTTGGTGTTGTTGCTACCGCCCCCGAAATCCTGGTGGTGTGCTCTGTCATAATTTGGTGGGTCGATCCTTGTCTTCTGCTTGCTTATAGGTGGCTGTCGCTGTGTTTGGTGTTCGTACAGCGCTGGCGGTTGGTGTGGTACATTTGCTGTCTATGGGAAGGATCACCGCTATGGTCATAACTTGGTGGTCATTACCTCCAGCCTGTTGGCAGTGATACCACAATATTAACCCTGGCAGCAAGAAGACCGCCAGGGTCATAATGACAACCTAAGACTCTTAGGCCCTCATTATGACCTTGGCGGTCAGCTGTAATATGGCAGAAAGAACTGCTAACAGGCTGGCAGTACTTTCCACCATATCATGCCCTTGGCGGTTTGGCTGACGCCAAACTGCCAATGTACCACCCTGACTGCCACAGTGGTAACAGCTGCCGGGCTGGAGATATCATTCTCCAGCCCGGCGGCCGTCACTGTACTGCCTGCGGGATAATGACCCCGCCTACCGCCATGGTTTTCCGTGGCTTTCTTACAGGCACAGAAACCATGGCTATAGGCACTATCAGTGACAGGGAATACCATTCCTGTCACTGATAGCGGTATTCCCCACCCCATCCCCCCTCTCCAGATCCCCCCTTCTTCCTCTCCAAACCCCTCTACATTCACGCCCCCTTCACACACACACACACACACACACACGCATGCACGCACCCATTCCCACATGCATCCACTCATGCCTAGATCCATTCAAACACACATCTGAACACACTTTCATGCATACATGCAGACACGCATTCACAGAACACAACATACACGCAGCCACACCTCCATACATGCACACATATTCAACACGAAACACACACCCACATAAATGCAGGCACAAACATTCACACACACATACCTCCACACACACACAACACCACCACACCCCCACCTGTCGGAGCACCCACTTACGTGTTTGAAGCGGGTCCTCCGGCAGGAGACGGGATGGTGCGCTGCTGCCAGCAGTGGCGTCCTCCAGCAGAACACCACCAGGCCGTGTTAAGGGTCATAATACAGCTGGCGCTGGTCTACTTTTGCCAGCTTACCGCCATCCGCTGGCATGGCCACAGCCGGATTTCTGCCATTTTGTGGCGGAAATCCTGCTGTGGTCATAATAAGACGGTCGTCTGGTAGCCGCGGCAACGGTCTTTTGGTGGCCGTCGCCGCGGCGGTGGGCGGTTTTTACCGCCAATATCATAATGAGGGCCTTAATCATTTGAAAATTCAGAACTTAACTTGTGTATGTTGGGTTTCTCATTTTGGTCTTGTTTTGTTTAGATAAATACTATCTATTTTTCTAAACCAAAGACCCAATTTCTAACATTGGTGATCATCGGTTGGGATTGGACTTGTATTTGTACTTGACATACAGTGATTAAGTGCACACTACTGTTTTCAGTGCAGAACATTATGTGACCAAATACTACTTGTCCTTGTGGTTTTTGCTTTTTTCTCTTTTTTGGATTTTCCCTCTTACATTTTGTGGTAATCCTTCACTGACTTTTGAACTTCATTTGGGAACTCATTTTTCTGCCTCTGGAACTTTGCACTTTTGACTCTTAATCTTGTCTCAATCTGGAGATGCATCACCTGGAGTTGCTTTTGATTTAGGGAAACTGGAGAGCCAGTTGAGGCGGTTCTGCAAAAACCTTGCATGTCCCATTAAGGGCTCCACCAGGAAGGAGGAGCTGCAGAAGGCACTGAGGTAACAGCCAAGGAAGCTGAGGGGCACACAGATGAAGAGGAAAAATTGGAGAAGGAAGAGCAATCCATACACAATGGTGTAGTGGGTGGGCCTGTTATGTCCAGTGAGAGGTTCTCCAGGGCAGGTAGCAGTGTGTCCTCCAAAGGTCTGACACCTGAAGAGTTGCAGGACAGACAGGCAGAGAGGGCTCACCAGTTGGAGTTGGAGAAAATGAGGATGGCCATAGAAGATAATTATTTGGCTCATGAGCTCAGCTTGAGGGAGCTGGAGCAGAGGAGCCAGTCTAGTAGGGATGGTGGCAGCAATAACACAGTGCAGCCTGAGAGGAGGGTGCACATTCCTAAGGATCTTGTGAAGGATTACATAAGGGAGGATGGCATACTGTTGTGGTTTAAGGGGTAGGACTCTGCTCTCCATATGAATCTGGTCCATGAAGCTCACTGGGGGGCGGGTCTGTGGAAGCACTTCGAGGTAGAGGGGATGGGTACTCTGACGTCCTTAGGCTATCCCAGGAGACCCACCTACCCTATCATGAAGAACGTCCAGATCACAAGGTATGGTCTCACCCCTGATCAGTATAAGGTCAAGTTTAGGTCCAATAAGAAGAAGGAATTCCAAACATGGTTGGAATGTGTTGAATATTTTTGCAGGTCACTGGATGGTTGGGTGAAGGGCAGTACGGTAACAATGTGTAAGGGGTTTTACAATTTGATTGCTTGGGATCACATGTACAGTTTATGTTTTCCAGAGCTGCACCACCACCTAATTGACAGCATGCTGGCTGACCCCAGGAAGTTTGCACAGGAAGCAGACCATTGGGAGAGCACCAGGGTCAAAAAGATGTATGGGGTGACCATGTCCAGGGTGGGCGGGGTCCCCATCAGAAGAAGTGCTGGGTTAAGTATAAACAGGGAGAGTTCTCTAAAGGGCACCAACCTAGTTCCCAGGGTAAAGAATCCCAGCCCCGAGTACTATGGAGGGTTTGTGGCGGCAGGCTGCAGACCAGGCATCTGGCAATGAGACTGGATCACATTTGATTTACTGGGAGGATAGCCTCCTCTATAGCTAGCCTAAGGTTCCTGAGCCTGGGTCAGCCTGTGTGCTGGTGGTTCCCAAGTGCTTCAGAACCTTCCTACTGGGTCTGGCTCATGATGTGCCTTTGGCTGGATATTTGGGGCAGGACAAGACCTTTGAACGGCTTCTCACCCACTTTTACTGGCCCCTAAAGTGCAAGCACTTGGATGCTCATTGTAAGTCTTGCCCAACTTGTCAGGCAAGTGGGAAGAGTGGGGGGAAATGCAAGGCCTCCTACAACCTTTTCCTGTGGTTAGTACCCCGTTTGAAAGGGTTGGTATTGAGATTGTGAGGCTTCTGGATCCCAAGACAGCCATGGGCAAGAGGTTTATCCTGGTCTTGGATGACCATGCACCCGGTACCCGGCAGCCATTCATTGATGGGGAGTTTTACCTGCATGGGGTTCCCCAAAGAGTTTGTGTCCGATAGGGGTACCAATTTCAGATCAACTTATATGATGTCTCTGTGGAGAGTGTGCGGGGTAACGTACAAGTTCACCACACCCTACCACTCCCAAAGCAATGGTCTGGTTGAGAGATTCAACCGCACCTTGAAGAACATGATGATAGGCCTATCAGTGCTTTTGAGGCAGAAGTGGGACGTCCTCAAAAAGGACTTGGCTTTAGTCCTTTTGAGCTGTTGGATAGCCACCTTGTGAGGGGAGCTTTGAGTCTGGTTAAGGAGGGTTTGGAGAAAGCCCCTAGTAAACCCCCCAGGATGTATTCAGTTACATGCTGGCTCTGGGAAACCAGACTGCCCGCTTCAGAGCTCTCGCACAAGAGAATCTGTAATCAAACCAGGAAGGAATGAAACACTGGTATGACCAGAATGCCACTCTGGTCAAGTTACAACCTGGTCAAAAAGTGTGGATGATGGCACCAGTGGAGCCTAGGGGACTCCAGGACAAGTGGACTGGGCCATTTGAGGTGGTGGAGCGCAAGAGTGAAGTCACCTACCTGGTGGACTTGCAGACTCCCAGGAACCCTTTGAGGGTCCTGCATGAGAACTGACTCAAGCCACATTTTGAGCAGACTGAATTGTCCATGCTCTTAGCAGCAGATGATGGGGTGGAGGAGGAGCGTGAGCCTCTTCCGGACGTCCTATCTGCTGGAGAGAAGGTTAGGTCTGTGGAGGGAGTGAACCTCTCCTTCTCCCTGACCACAGAGCAGCAGAGGGACTGTTGCCAGGTGTTGGGTCAGTTTGCCTCACTGTTCTCCCTGATCCCAGAGGTCACACACCTGTGTACTCATGATGTGGACACTGGGGACACAAAATTTACAGAGTGACTGACAGGGTTAGGGCTAAATCCAAGATGAAGTTTCTAAAATGTTATCAGTGGGGGGTTACTGAGTTTTCCGGCAGCTCTCAGGCCAGCCCTGTGGTTTTGGTCCCCAAGCCTACTGCTCCTGGTGCCACTCAGAACTCAGGTTCAGTGTGGAATACCAGGGACTCAATGTGGTAACCAAGACTGACGCGCACCCCATCCCCCGAGCTGATGAGCTCATCGACCAGTTGGGTGCTGCCAAGTGCCTAAATACGCTTGATCTTACCTCTGGCTACTGGCAGATCACCCTGACTGAAGGGGCTAAGGAGAGGTCTCTATTCTCTACAACAGATGGGTACTACCTGTTTAGGGTGATGCCCTTTGGGATGAAGAATGCCCCTGCCACCTTTCAAAGATTGGTCAACCATGTGCTGGGTGGGCTGGATGATTTCAGTGCCGCCTAGCTGGATGACATTGCTGTCTTTAGTTCCACATGGGAGGAACACTTACAACACCTCCAACACCTCTGTAAAGTGTTGGAGGCCCTGTAAAAGGCATCCCTCACTATTAAAGCAAGCAAGTGCCAAATAGGTCAGGGTTCTGTGGTGTACATTGGACACCAGATGGGGAGTGGCCAGGTGGGCACCTACAGCCAAAGAGTTAAACCATTCTGGCTTGGGAGCACACCAAGACCCATACTGAGGTGAGAGCCTTTCTAGGTCTCACTGGATACTATAGGAGGTTTGTCAAGGGGTATGGCACAATTGTTGCTTCCTTGACTGTGTAAACTTCCAAAATACAGCCCAGAACTGTGGTCTGGACTGAATCTTGTGAGACGGCTTTTGATGTTGAAGGCTGCCATGTACACAGCACCTGTGCTGAAGGCACCTGACTATTCCAAGAAATTTGTTGTGCAAAGAGATGCTTCAGAGCATGGTAGTGGAGCAGTACTCTCACAGCTTAATGAAGAGGGCCTAGACCAACCTATAGCCTTCATTAGCAGGAGGTTACTTCCCAGCGAACGTAGGTGGAGTGCAATTAAGCGTGAAGCTTTTGCTGTGGTCTGGGCACTGAAGAAGCTTAGATCCTAATTGTTTGGGACTCACTTCTGAGTTCAGACAGACCACAGGCCCCTCAGATGGTAATGCATATGAGGGGTCAAAATCCCAAATTGTTGAGGTGGTCCATCTCTCTACAGGGAATGGACTTTACGGTGGAAGACCGCCCTGGCACCGACCACACCAATGCTGATGGTATGTCCAGATTCTTACACCTTAGTGAGGAGAACTCCCATGATGTTGGGTAGTTGCTCCCCACTTTCAGCTGGGAGGGGACACATGTTAGACTTGGCATCATTTGTCTTCCCTAATTTTTTGCCTCTACTTCCCATGTTGCTTCTGTGTGCTGGACTCTGTTTTTGCTGTTTTGTTTGCTCTGAACCTTTTACCGCTACTGACCAGTGCTAAAGTGCAAGTGTTCCCTGTATAAATTGTATGTGTACATTGACTAACCATGATTGGCATATTTGATTTACCAGTAAGTCCCTAGTAAAGTGCACTAGAGGTGCCCAGGGCCTGTAAATCAAATGCTACTGGTGGGCCCACAGCACTGGTTGTGCTACCCACATTAGTATCCCTGTAAACATGGCTCAGACCTGCCACTGCAGTGTCTGTGAGTGCAGTTTTAACTGCCAATACGACTTGGCAAGTGTACCCACTTGCCAGTCCTAAACCTTCCCTTTTTATACATGTTAGGTACAGTTAAGGTAGGCCCCAGGTAGCCCCATGGTGCAGTTTATGCTAAAGGTGGGGCATGTATTTATGTGTTTTACATATCAAATGATGCACACTGACCCGACCGAAGGAGGAATCACTAGAGAGTGAGGAAATCGACGCATCGCTGGCCTTTTTCAATGCACACTCACCCAAAAAATTTGACGCACATTTGGCACAAAGATTGCACGATATTTAAACTTTGACGCCCGACCCTGCGGACGTCAAAATTCCACCATGCGTTAATGATATGCAAGGTAGGTGTTCCCTTCCAAAAAATGACTTTAAGGCCTGTGCACCTTATTTACACCCCAGTGTCATTTTGACGCACAGGAGGGGGTGGGCCTTAAAAAACGGCGCACAGCCTGATGATGTGCGCTGTTTTTTTTACTCCTGGGTCAGGGCAGGTGTAAAGGGATCTGTGGGCTTGGAAGGAATCCAGAGGTGCCCTCACCTGCCCCCAGGGACACCCCCTGCCACCCTCGCCCACCCCTGGAGGACACCCATGGATAGGGGGACCCATCCTAGGGAACTAAAGGTAAGTTCAGGTAAGTATTTTTTTAACCTTTTTTTAAGTGGCATAGGGGGGCCTGATTTGGGCCCCCCTACATGCCACTATGCCCAGTGACCATGCCCAGGGGACATAAATCCCCTGGGTATGGCCATTGGGCAAGGGGGCACGACTCCTGTCTTAAAGACAGGAGTGATGTCAATGGGGATTGTGTGTCAAAAAAATGGTGCAAGTCCGGTTTGAGGCCTGATTTTTTCCTCAGACTTGACTTGCACCATCTGACTTGCACCATTTTTTGACGCACAACCCCCATTTTCCCATACGCCGGCGCTGCCTGGTCTGAGTCATTTTTTTTTACTCAGACCAGTCTGCAGCTCCGGCTAACGTCATTCCATAAATAAGGCGCCCCCAGAGCGCGTTGGAATGGCGTTAGCCGGTGGTGAAATTTTTGACGCACAACTGCGTTGGCGCAGTTGTGTGTAAAAAAGTATAAATATGCCCCTAAGACTCTTATGCCTTGATTACAACCCTGGCGGTCAGTGGTAAAGCGGAGGTAAAACCGCCAACAGGCCGGCGGTAAAAAAAATTGAATTATGACCACGGCGGAAACCGCCAACATAGACAGCCACTTTAACACTCCGACCGCCACGGCGGTACAAACAAACAGCATGGCGGTCACCGCCAACAGGAAGGCGGAAGACAATGTACCGCCCACACCATTATGAGAGGCCAATCCGCCACCTTTTCCGGGACAGATTCAATGTGAACAAAAACACGGCGGAAACTGGACTTGGAAGGGAAAACTCTCACCTCTACACACCCCACGAGGAACCAGGACGCCATGGAGCCGGATCTCCATATTCCACCGGCAATTGTCTTCCTGCTCCTCTACCAGGAGCACGACCGACGGCGGCGATTACCACAGTGAGTACTGCACCTACAACACAGGGGAGGGAAAAGAGAGTGACACACACACACGCAACACCCCCACCCCCACCCTCACCCACAACACCATACACACCAATACATTCTGAAACATTACATTTACACCCCTCCCAACCCCCCCTGGAAGAACACAAGGACAGAAGGAAATGATTGTAACGATTGTCAGGGAAAATCCATTAATCAAAAATATATATACACTATTAACAAATATGTACACCAAGAATTCAAGTCCATGTACTGCACCTACATAGTCCGTGGACCACTGGGCCCAAAATGCATGGGCGAGGCCCACACTCAATACCCAATCCAAATGGAGAGAACACTGCAGGGGCATCAGATCGAAATAAAACAGGCACCTCAGGGGGATGGGAAGGGGGGGCACCTCAGCTGGATGAGTGCACGACGCCAGCTCCACGTGGGGGCTCCATGCCCATTGATGTATCCTGGGGAGTGCAAAGCCACAGTCTCTCAAGTCTCTCCAGTGGGTGGGTTTCCCACTGCTTTATCCTTGGGAGTGCAAAGCCACAGTCTCTCAACTCTCTCCAGTGGTGGTTTGCCCACTGCTTTATCCTGGGGAGTGCAAAGCCACAGTCTCTCAAGTCTCTCCAGTGGGTGGGTTGTCCACTGCTTCATCCTGGGGAGTGCAAACCACAGTCTCTCAAGTCTCTCCAGTGGGTGGTTTGCCCACTGCTTTATCCTGGGGAGTGCAACGCCACAGTCTCTCAAGTCTCTCCAGTGGGTCGGTTGCCCACTGCTTCATCCTGGGGAGTGCAAAGCCACAGTCTCACAAGTCTCTCCAGTGGGTGGTTTGCCCACTGCTTTATCCTGGGGAGTGCAAAGCCACAGTCTCTCAAGTCTCTCCAGTGGGTGGGTTGCTCACTGCTTCATCCTGGGGAGTGCGAAGCCACAGTCTCTCAAGTGGATGCCTTTCTCCACTGGTTCAAGAGGGGGCTTTGTGCCCTGAGAGCTTCTTCCTGTCAAGGACAGAGGTGGTGGATGTCATTCTCCACTGGTTCTGGAGGGGGCTTTGTGCCCAGAGTGCTTCATCCTGCCAAGGACAGAGGTAGTGGATGTCATTCTCCACTGGTTCTGGAGGGGCCTTTGTGCCCAGAGTGCTTCATCCTGCCAAGGACAGAGGTAGTGGATGTCATTAGCCACTGGTTCTGGAGGGGGCTTTGTGCACAGAGTGCTTCATCCTGCCAAAGACTGAGGTAGTGGATGTCATTCTCCACTGGTTCTGGAGGGGGCTTTGTGCCCAGAGTGCTTCATCCTGCCAAAGACAGAGGTAGTGGATGTCATTCTCCACTGGTTGTGGAGGGGGCTTTGTGCCCAGAGTTCTTCATCCTGCCAAGGACTGAGGTAGTGGATCTGACACTCCACTGACGGTGGGGTAACATGGAAGCTGTGCAGGCCCCTGGAACTGACCACCAGCCTCATACCACTGACCACTGGGGATGGCAGCCATGTCTGCAGTGGTGCCACTGGCACAGGATGTGGCGTGGCGGTGCTGGCGGTGGCCTTAGTAGCGGTGGTGCTTGTGGTGCTCATTGGGCAGTGGTGCTGGTGGGGGGCTCACTGAGAGTGCTGCTGGCGGCGGTATCCTGGGCGGCGGTGCTGGTGGGGGGCTCACTGAGCGTGCTGCTGGTGGTGGTGTCCTGGGTGGCGGTGCTGGTGCAGGGCTCACTGAGCGTGCTGCTGGCAGCGGTGTCCTGGGCGGCCGTTCCCGTGGCGGCGGTGCATGTGGCGGTGCTGCTGGCGGTCTTGTCTGCCGTGCAGGTTGGCGGCGACTTCCCTTTCTTTCTCTGCCCCTTCTCCACCTTGAATGGTGGCGCAGCTGTCTTGCCACTCCCAACTGTTGTCCTGGCTGAGCCCTTGGTGGCAGGTGTTTTGGCCTTTTCCCTCCGGGCCGTGGACAACTTCTTTTGTTTTGGAGGTGAGGGAATGTCCTTGACCTGGCTACTTGGGACACTGGCTGCCCTGCTGCTTGGCGCACTCAAGAAGCCGGTTACTGCTGGCACCGCTGATGTAGTGGTTGAGGTGCTGGGTTGGGACCATGAGAGGCAGGCCCTAGGGGACGGAAGGGGTGGGTGAGGTGAAGGGAAGAGGTCTAGGTTTGACAGGAAAAGTTTTTTAGACACACTGGGACGGTTAGATGGAGGGGGTTTGGGAGTGGAGGAAGAGGTGGTGGTTGTAGGAGGTGTTCGTTTGCCGACTTTAGGTGAAGGTGCATGGGCTGGAGGCTGTCGTGAGGTGGATGGCTGTTGGGTGGGTGTGTGGCTGCGTTTGTGTAGTTTGGGAGAAGGGCTCATAGACACACTGGGAGAGGACACAGGGGATGTGTGTATGGTAGTGGGGGTGGTCAGTGCACGTGAGCGGTGTTTGGGGTTGATGGGCGTGCTTTTGATGGACGTAGTGGCTGAAGATGTAATGCATGCAGGTGTGAGTGGAGACGTGACAGGGAGGGAGGATGGAGACGTGGAGGAGGGGGACACAGTGGAGGTATTGGCTGTTGGTATGTCTGCATGGGTATGATGCTTGTGTGAGTGCCTGTGGGATGTGTGATGCTTATCTTTGCCAGAGCTACCCTTATGTGTTGAGGTGTGTGCATGATGGTCTGGTGGTGTGCTTGGGATAGGCTGAGGTACTGGGGATTGGGTCTGGGTGGAGGAATTTAGAGGGGGGGATGGAGGCAGGAACAATGGCTGTCATCAGTGCTGAGGCTGAAAAGCTTGCTGTTGGGCTGCCTGACCAGAATGAAATGTCCTCCAGGTATGCATTTGTCTGTTGCAACTGCCTCTCTACACCCTGGATGGCATTCAGAATGGTAGACTGCCGAACAGTGAGGGATCTGAGGAGGTCAATGGTCTCCTCACTGAGGGCAGCAGGGCTGACTGGGGCAGGGGCTGAGGTGCCTGGGGCGAAGGAGATGCCCCCATTCCTGGGTGAGCGGCCACAAGGCACACGCTGATGGGCGGTTGGGAGGGCGGTGCTGGTGGGGGGGTGGCGGCTGTACCTGCAGATGCGGTGGGCACAGAGGGGCCCGCCACCGCAAGGGATCTCCCATTAGAGGAGGAGTTGGTTTTGCTGGTCTCAGCTCCTGTCCCCGCCATGGTGCTCCCCTCGCCCCCCGTCCCACTGGTGAGTTCTGAGTCCGTAGTCTCGCCCTCCAAGACCATGTGGGATGCAGCTCCCTCCTACTCCGGTGGCACAGCTCCTTCACCTGATGATGCTAATGCACACAAGAACAGGGAGACCACAAAAAAGGGGGGGAAAGACAGAAGAAAGACTAGTTCAGTGCATGCAACATCACTACCGTTGGCGGACTCTACAGACACAGCAGCCCTCTGCATTAATCACAGGGACATGGGGTACAAGGCCTATGCCCGATTGCTGCACACATGGAAGTCACAGGGGCCTGACTAGGGGTAGATGGCTCTTAACACTGGTGGGGTGGGGTACCACATAGCCTGCCTCACGAAGGGACCTTGCCTACAAAAATCGCCCTGGCCTAGGGGAACACACAGCCCACCTCCCACACCCAGATACCATCCAATGCGTGCTGAATCAGATGGATGTGACGGTACTCACCCCCTTGTGGCTGCTTGAGTGCCCCCAAGTGCCCATCCAACTATGGATACGCCACCGCCAGGATCCGGAACATCAGGGGGGTCATGGTGCGACGGGCACCCCTCCCACATTGGGAGGCCATCACCAGCTGGGCCTTCGCCGTCTTCTTGCTCCAGCGGCGAAGGTCCTCCCATCTTTTACGGCAGTGAGTGCTCCGTCTGTGGTGGACCCCCAGGGCCTGGACGTCCTTGGCGATGGCACGCCAAATATCCTTCTTCTGGTGGGTGCTGACCTACAGGAATAGTAGAGGGGAAAAGGAAAAACTATAACCGTCTGGACCGTCACAGTCATTGGCCCACGTTCCCACCCTTGCCCTGACGTACATGCACTCACTGTTGTTTCATGCACGCCTCATTCCCCCCCCCATCTCCCATCCACACCACTCCAAACAGGCATTGCCTATACAGCATGCTCACAGTGTGCTCACCTGTTTGTCTGGAGGACCGTAGAGTAGCGTGTACTGGGGGAGGACCCCATCCACTAGTTTGTTCAACTCCTCCGATGTGAAGGCAGGGGCCCTTTCCCCAGACACTTGAGCCATTGTCGCTTCCAGGCTGAGGTCACAGCAGCACTTGCAGTGTAGGTCCTCTCCTGTCGAAGATTAGGTATCAAGTGAGAGAACAGACAGAAAATGGCGGTCACGTCCACGGCGGTGCGTACCGTCACCGCCGGCGTACATCGTCATTGGCTCCTGGGTTCCATAGGGTCCAATGTTAACCAATGCAGGATTGCGCCGAGGTCTTCGATCGCCTACTGCGACGGTGTACAACACCAGCGCAGTTACCTCATATCCCCTTGTCCCACATTACAGGTCAGGCAGCCGCCATTTCAGGGGGCCACATGGCATTAATTTTAAATGTGTCACACATATCTAGGCCTTCCATACACACTAAGACAGGCACATAGCGGATTGACAAATGTGTGCAATAAAGTTGTTTATATCGTACCTCAGTGTTGGCTGACCTGCTGATCGCTGTTCTCATCCATAGGGCACGACCGCTGGGGCAGGTAAGGAGATGGTGGCATCCTCCGGTGCACAGACCTGTCGACAATGGAAGAGCGACATGTAATAGTCAACTACAGACTTGATCGTGCCACAATCCATGAACTGTGTCCCTAGTTGGAGCCAGACCTGATGTCAGCTATCCACCATCCCACAGGAATCCCCCCTCTAGAGCAGGTCCTGTCAGTACTCCATTTCCTGGCAAGTGGGTCCCTTCAAACAACAGTGGCCATTGCATCAGGCATGTCCCAGCCAATTTTCTCTAACGTGTTGTCCAGAGTGTTGTCTGCCCTGCTGAAACACATGCGCAGCTACATCGTTTTCCCTCAGGTGGAGGATTTGCCTACAGTGAAGGGTGACTTCTATGCCCTGGGACATATCCCCAACATCATAGGTGCCATTAATGGGAAGCATGTGGCCTTGGTACCCCCTGCAGGAGTGAACAGGTGTAAAGAAACCGGAAGAGTTACCTTTCAATGAATGTGCAGATGGTGTGTTTGGCCGACCAGTACATCTACCATGTGAACGCCAAGTTTCCTGGCTCAGTGCATGACGCTTACATTCTGAGGAATAGCAGCATCGTTTATGTGATGGGGCAACTCCAGAGGCACAGTGTGTGGCTATTAGGTGAGGACAAGGACCCTATACTGTGTGAATAGTTGTCTGGGCCTGGGGTTGTCCCTAAGGGTTAGTGTGTGTCTAACAGTTGTCCCTCGACATTTGCAGGTGACTCTGGCTACCCCAACCTGTCATGGCTACTGACCCCAGTGAGGAATTCCAGGACAAGGGCAGTGGAACGCTACAATGAGGCACATGGGCGAACTAGGAGGGTTATAGAGAGGACCTTCGGCCTCCTGAAGGCCAGGTTCCGGTGCCTCCATATGGGAGGTGATTCCAAAGAAGGTGTGCCAGATCATCGTGGCCTGCTGTATGCTGCACAACTTGGCTTTGCGACAACAGGTGCCTTTTCTGCAGGAGGATGGTCCTGAAGGAGGTGTTGTGGCAGCTGTGGAGCCTGTGGACAGTGAAGAAGAGGAGGCAGAAGAAGAGGACATAGACAACGGAAACACCGTGATCCATCAATACTTCCAGTGAGACACAGGTAAGAAGACCTCACTGCCTCCTGCATCTGATAAAATTGTTCGACCTCTCACCTGTCTGTCACTTTCACCCAGTGTATGGACCCTGTTTGTCACTTTCCCTTTCGATTTCACAGATGTGGGTCCCACTGTGTATCCTCTGCTATGTTACCTCATGGACTAGAGCTGTGTGACATAGGTATGTTGACAATACAATGGACATTGGTATTTTTCTTAGTTAGAGCAAATACACATTTGTGAAAGCACATACTGACTCCAGATTGTTTTATGATTCAAGGGTGTTTATTTAAGTGCAAATTAGTGGAGGGGGTTTGAAAATGGTCAGGGGTGATGGTGGAGGAATGTCCATGGCAGAGTCCAGTCTATTTGTCTCACAGGTGCATTGTCCAAAGGGGCATAGGAAGTGAAGCTAGGGCAGTTTAAGGATGGACAGGTTGACAAAGTGGGACAGAGGATGACAATCAGGGTGGTCTCATTTCTTGGTGGGGGTCTTGGCATTGTTCTCTGTCTTTGTCCTGGATCTCAGGGACCGCTTGCGGGGTGGTTCTCCATCTGCAGGGGGTGAGGTGCAGGTGTTGTGGTCCTGTGGGGGTGCCTCCTGTCCACTAGCGCCGGCGGAGGTGGTGGGCAGTTCATCGTCCAGGCTAGTGTCAGGGGCCCCTTGTTGTGCCACAGTTTCCCACCTGGTGTTCACGAGGTCCTTGAGCACCCCTACAATGGTGCCCAGGGTGGTATTGATGGAGTTGAGTTCCTTCCTGAACCCCAAATACTGTTCCACCTACAGCCACTGGGTCTCCTGAAACTTGGCCAGTACCGTTGCCATCGTCTCCTGGGAATGATGGTAGGCTCCCATGATGTTGGAGAGTGCCTCGTGGAGAGTGGGTTCCCTGGGCCTGTCCTCCCCCAGTCGCACAGCAGCCCTCCCAGTTTCCCTGTTTTCCTGGGCCTCTGTCCCCTGAACCGTGTGCCCACTACCACTGCCCCCAGGTCCCTGCTGTTCTTGGGGTGGTGGGTTAGACTGGGTTCCCTGTAGTGGTGGACACACTGCTGCTTGACATGTATGGGCCCACTGGGTGGGTGCTGTGCTGGTGTTTCATGAGGGGGGAGGCTCTGTGGTGGCCTGTGACTGTGTGAGGGGAACCGACTGTCCCGAGGTCCCAGATGGGCCGGGCTGGTCATCTAGATCCAGTTGGACAGAGCTGCTGTCATCACTGTGGGCCTCTTCTGTGGATGGAGTGGACATGTCTGGAACCTCCTGTCCGGTGACGTTGGGTAGGGGTCCTGCAGGGGTGTAAAGGCATGATTATTGCATCTGTGTGTGCCATGGTGTGCAATGGGTGGGTGACCCTGTAACCCAGTGCTTCCATTTCTGTGTAGGACCTTGTGTGATAATTGTTTAGGGGTCTGTATGGGTATGTGTAGTGGACATGCATTGGTGATGGGTGTCCATGCTTTGTTGTTGCATGCAGGGCTTGGTGTTGGGATGGGTGGTTTGTGATAGTGGTACATATGTGAGGAGTTGGAGTGATGGGGGTGAGGGCGAGGGTGGGGGTATGTGATAGCATGTAGGTAGGGTGGGGGATGAAGTAGTTAAAGATTTAACTTACCAGAGTCCATTCCTCCAGCTACTCCTGAGAGGCCCTCAGGATGCAGTATAGCCAAGACCTGCTCCTCCCATGTTGTTAGTTGTGGGGGAGGAGGTGGGGGTCAGCCGCCAGTCCTCTGAACCGCAATGTGGTGTCTTGAGACCACGGAACGCACCTTCCCCCGTAGGTCGTTCCACCTCTTCCTGATGTCATCCAGTGTTCTTGGGTGCTGTCCCACTGCATTGACCCTGTCCACGATTCTGCACCATAGCTCCATCTTCCTAGCTATGGTGGTGTGCTGCACCTGTGATCAGAATAGCTGTGGCTCTACCCAGATGATTTCCTCCACCATGACCCTGAGCTCCTCCTCACAAAACCTGGGGAGTCTTTGTGGTGCATGGGGTGGTATGGGTGATGTGTGGGGTGGGGCGTGTTGTGATGTGAGGGGTAAAGTTTAGGGGGGTGTGGCGTTTTGTGTGTGGATGTGTATGTGTGATGGTGTTGTGTGCCTCAGTATGCTTGTGTTGTCTTTGCTTTGCTTTCTCTCTGGCCTTCTTCAAATGTTCGGGTAGTAAGGGTTTGTGGGTAATGTGGGTGTGTGTTTTCTATTGTATTGGGTGTGTGGGAGTGGTTGTGTTTATGTGTATCAGGTGTGTGTATTTTGATTTGTCCAATGTGGTTGTGTTTGTAAATGTGTGTGTATTTTGAGCGTGGGGGTGTGTACCGCCAATGGAATAGTGTGGTTGAAAGACCGCCACGTAGATTCGTGGGTCGTGATAGTGTGGGTGTATTCCTGTTGGCCTGACAGTGGAGGTTTTGTTATCACCAGTTTATCACTGACCTTTGGTGTGGTGGACTTGTGTGGGTGTCTAGATTTGGGCGGTTTCTGAGCTGTGGGTCGTAATAGCTGTAGTGGAATTCCGCAGCTGCGGTGGTGTGTTTGCGGTCTTCTGCACAGCGGTAAGCGGCATTTACCGCCAATGTTGTAATGAGGGCCTTATTCTTTTGAAAATTCATAACTTTACTTTTGTTTGTTTTGTATGTTGGATCTCTGTTGTTTTGATCTTGTTTTGTTTAGATAAATATTATCTATTTGTCTAAACCAGTGTCATTTTGTAGTATTTTCATTGAGTTACTGAGTGTGTTTGTAGCCTGCCTGCTCGTGCCAAGCTACACAGGGGGTGAGTGGGGGTTAATTGAGTTTAATTCTCCTTTACCCTGACTAGAGTGAGGGTCTTTGCTTGGAAAGGGGGAAACCTGACTGCCAACCAAAGTCCCCATTTCTAACAGTTATCATGCCTCCTTTGTCTGGCTACTGTGTGTGAGTGTGTTTGTCATTGGACACCTTATGGCGTCATTATGAACATGGCGGTGTGGCCCGCCATGCCGGTGGTGGTGAGTAAAACAACCAGCCGGCATGGCGGACCACACCGCCATATAATGTACCCCATGAGGGCTGCCATCGGCAGCCCTCACTCACCGCCAGGCTGCCTCCGTCAGGCAACCTGGCGGAGATCGGAAACATTATCTGACAGGGCAGCGGTGCTGCCCTTCGGATAATGTTTTCTCAGCCACCAGCCTTTCCCCGGCAAATTTCTCCACCAGGGAAAGACTGGCAGAAGGGGTGCACTGGGGCACTCCTGGGGGCCCCTGCACTGCCCATGCACTTTGCATGGGCAGTGCAGTGGCCGCGGTGCAGTGCCCCATCGCGCAGGTCACTGCCCGATTTTCGGGTGGTGATCTGCACAACGGGTGCAGTTGCACCTGCCGCACAGAGACAATGGCGGTGGCTGTCCCCCCCAGGCCTTCCTGTGGGCCGGCAAGCGGCAACAATGTTTCCGCTCGCTGGCACACATGAATGTTCCTAATATGGCCTGCGGGGATCCGGGGATGCTGCGGTCAGTGTTTTGACCGCCAGCATGAACATGGCGGTTTTTACCGCCGTGCTCATAATGAGTAGCTATGTCTTTGTTCTCTATGCCATGTGCCCAGGGGCCATTTTGTGTAGTCTGTTGCCATAGGCCAGACTGTGTTCTTTGATCTCCATGCTTCCTTGCTATTTGTTGTTGTTTGACCATGTGGCTGGTGGGGATTTTGTGTACTCACCCATTGTGATTTTGCCATAGGCTTGCATGTGTTTATTTTGTTGTCATTGCTCATTGTTGTTTGACCATGCGGCTGGAGGCCATTTTGTACATCCGGCCAATGTGCTTTTGCCATAGGCTTGCATGTGCTTTTTGTTCTCCATGCCTCCTTGCTTGCTGTTATTGTTTGACCATGTGGCTGGCAGTCATTTTTGTACCCAGCCAGTGAGTTTTGCCATTGGCTTACATGTGTTCTTTGTTCCCCATGCCTCCTTGCTCACTGTTGTTGTTGATTATGTAGTAGGAGGCCATTTTGTGTACCCAGTCAGTAAGCCTGTGCCATGTATTCTCCACGCCGCCTTGCTCACTGTTGTTGTTTGACCTTGTAGCTGGCAACCATTTTAAGCATCCAGGCACTGTGCTTTTGCCATAGACTTGCATACATGTGATATTAATTTAATAATATGCTTGAGCACCATTTTAGTATATGTATATTATAAATATGATTATGATGAACAGTGCTTTACATTACTTTCATTTTTCCCATTTTTCATCTGCATCTGCTTGCCTCACAATAGGTTTATCATAATTCAAGTAGGTGCACTACATACACATCAGCAATCAGCATTGTTTGTATTTTAATGATTATTCCATTTCCCCCTGGACCACCTTGCCTGCCATAGGCGCACAATGACCTTAATTTTTTTAAGGATTATTCCATTTACCCATGCATCTCCCTAACTGCAACACTTGTCCCCTTCAGAATAGATACACATAAAGCAACAAGCTAAATCTGTATGTTGTGTTACTTTTATCCTGGTTGGAAAGGAAATTTCATGGTACGGCGGTTTGGTTTGAATATAAAAAGGTTTGATAAATTGTGTTTAATATTACCTAAGTAACCAACCACACTAAATTATATTGCCTTTGTCTGTATAAATTCAAGCTGCAACAATGCCACATTTCACTTCATGTTTTTTTTTTTTTTTTGCTTGTTTACGTTTAGGTGCACACAAGAAGAAGAGACATCAGTCGCAGTATTGCCAAACAGAAGGCCTGTACAAAAAACACATGATGTCAGTCCTCTGATCTCTTCCGCTTGTACAGCTTAGTGCCACTGCCAACTGAGAGTTTTAAAATGGCTCCAAAGAAAGGTGCTGCCAAGAAAGTGGCCAGTGAGAAGCAGCAGCTTTCCGCCACTGGTGTGCTAACCACAATCTTTTACGGGAGATGTGTGCCTGCTACACTGGTTTCAGGGCATAACTTGGGATCACTCCTGCATCAACAGCAGCACCCTAACCTAAGCCAATGTCTGTCAGTGAGGCAGCCACTGCAATCATGGTAATGCCAACGAGCAGTGATGTTTAATTGAAGTTGTCCTTTTTGCAAAGTAGTATCCACTCATTTTAGCAAAGAATGCAAAATGAACAGCATCTGCAGCCAAGAACAGGAGGTTGAGCTTCCTGCCGAGCAAGAACCTCCTCTGTTTGAGTCATTGGCTCCCAGATCTCCAACAAGAAAAAGAAAGGATACTACTCCACAATCTTCACCATGCACTCCTTCTGATGATGATGAGGATGATGATCTGTACATGGATTGGACCCCAGAAGAGGACACGAGGCAAGACAAGGGAAAAGAAAAGTCCCTGAAAGCCTTAGTATTATGGAAGAAGATGATGAGGAGGATGACGATGAGCCAGTTCTTGTGGAATCTGGCACAGAGGACTGCATTACTCTTCCTATACAACCTGCTCTGAGGAATGTGGCACAGATAACAACACCAGCTCTCATATTTGGAAAGCCCAGCTGAGACCTACACCAACCCCTACCACAGTAGAAGTATGCAAGTAAGAAAGATAATCAATGACACACCCATCTACCTCCAGTTCCTTTTCAGGCATTGGCACTTACCCACTACAAAAGTACTCCTCCCTATTGTGGAACTTTTTTATGCTTAGCAAACAGGAGGAGAACATTGCAATATGCTCGATTTCCCACACAACTATTCGGCGAGGTAATCATGGTTCACATTATGGTACTGCAGGCCAAATGACCCATATGAAAAAACATCACGCAATGTGGGGAGAGTAAAATTGCTGAACGTGGTTGTAGTGGGGGTGAGGAGAGCCTAGAAACATCAGCTACAAGTTCAATCATGGTGGGAGGTCATAAGGAAGAAGAGGGTGACATCTTCATGCAATGCAGCTCATCCCCCAGCAGTACACCAGAATCATCTGCCTCAGTGACCTCAAAATGGCATAAGACTCAGAGTCAGATGGAGACGCAAAGGCACACAGAGACTTCCCCAAGAGGCACATTGAGTCTACCACCACCTACTTCTCCAAAGTGACCTGCATCAGTGGCTCCAGAAAAGAAGAAAATCCAGACTACTATTATGGGCATGCTTAGGCCTAAGACTGCAACCACACAACAACACATTTGTATATTAGGAAGCTGGTAAAAATGTTAGTGCTGTACCTCCTCCCTTTTTCAATTGTGGAAGGGTTGGGATTTTTAGAATTTTTGGAGGCTGTCTGCCCGAAATGGAAGGTTCTAAGTTGGACCTATTTTGCCAGGGTTGCTGTTCAAGCGCTGCATCACAATATGCTGCAACTGGTTGGACATGCTTTGCTGCAAAGTGCTGTCGCACTAGCAACCTGACGACAGACATGTGGACCAGTTGTCAGGTAACTGATCACATGTGAATCACTGCACACAGGATCTCTTTTGCAGGGTAAGGCAACAGCTATGCACAGGTCTTGGCCCTGAAAAATGTCTTAAGAGTGCTTGGCGGCGAACAACAGTAGCCATGTTTGCCATGAAGAAATCACACACAGCTGCCAACATCTTGGATGAATTAAACAGCAAAGTGTCTGAATGACTGTGACCAGAGGTCTCCTAATTGGATTAATTGCCACAGAAAATAGCAATAATATGGTAAAGGCCATGACAGACGTTGGCTGTTTCAGCATCCTGTGTTTGGTTCATTGCTTCAACCAGGTTGTGCAAGAGTTTGTCAAGAAAGAAGGCATAGTCAGGAACATACTGGCCACCTGCAAATAATCTGCACTCATTTCAGCTATTCTTTTAGAGCCCTGAAGCAGTTGCAAAATGTTTAGCGTGCTAATAGAGCACCAGTTAAAGCCTTCACACATGAGGTGCCAACACCTGACCTATTTTATGTTGCAACTCTGTTTGAGCAGTACATGACTATGGCATTCAAAGAGGCTTGGATGCAATTGGGAAAACTATGACCATTAATACAGACAAATGGGGCTCAGTCAAATGCTTGACAGAGACGCTATTCCCTTTTGAGGTTTTAACACAGAAAGTCAGGAAGGAGGACAGTATGTTGGGCCAATATATCCTGTTGTTGCATCTGCTGCAGGACCAGCTAAAGAAGGTGTTTGAATGGTTCGCAGTTACAAGTGTGAATGAAAACCCATTAGGGCATGCCTTGGATGGGCTAATAATTCACTTGACTTGTATTGTAAGGCTGCAATGCAATGCACATAATGTTGTCCAAAGCATACATTTGTATCAATTACTTAATCCTCGGTACAAAAGAATTCTGCCCACTTTCATCTGTTTTTCTGAAGGGAATGTTTAAAAATACAATAGGTGTATTGTTGAGCAAGCTGGAAACCTGAAAGAAGAACAGATGGACATTAGAGTCCCACTCTGAAGTTCTGGGGTGTTGTCTTCTACTTTCATTGAGGGCAGGCTTGTCTCACAGCAGGCAACACCAGCATCAAGAACACCGGTAACAACCAGAGCAGAAGAATTGCCCAAACCTCTGCATTGGCTTGCTTTCAAGTGGAGGGTCTCTAGTCCAGTGCAAAGGTGAAGGCACAAGAAGTAGCAGCCCCAATGGCCATGCAGAGGATATTCCAGGAGTGTCTGGATAGCTCAAAAGAGGTCTATGTGGATAAAAAACATCAGTCCATTGGTATGGAAAGAAGTGTGTTTGCTGAGTGTGTATTCAGTGCAGAGTGATGTTTTTTCTTGCAAAGGATTTCCTAAAAAAAGTAAACCACACAGAAACTTTGTGTGGGAAAAGAAAAATAACTCAGATTAATGAGTAAGGCAGCATTCATTATGGTCATATTAAGAATGCCAGGCCTAAATACCAACATGTACAAATGCAGCAGATAGGATGGATGGCATGTATAATCACTGTGCCACTGGTTGTAATATCACTAACTCCCCTGCATGTAGTCACATCAACACCACTAAAATGACCAAGATATCAGAGACCAGGTAGTCAGTCAACACCATTCCTGGGGCAACTACATAGTGGCGTCCCTTGCTAATACATTTTCTAACAGCCTTAACTCATTGCCCAAACACATATGTGCTGTACCTCTTAGCACACCAGTCATTGCCACTGTCCCAACAGTCTCCAAGCATTTGCCGGTAACACCACCATACTTATACAACACATCCACATGCAGCAGCCATCCCTACATCACACAGTGAGGGTCTCCCCTGGGTGCATGGAACTATTCACTCAACAAGTGCTGGCGGAATAGCAGGATGGACTGGAATCATTGGTAAAATGCCACTACCCAGACCAACTAAACTGAAGTTGTGTTCTGCCACACATATTGATGCTAATCTGAAATGTGCCAATACACAAAATATGTACCACAGATAGCAAACAGTTGGTCACAACAGTCACAGGCAGAACCCACAACTATTTGGACACACAAATGTTTTATTCTTGTTATGCTAAATGAATGGCCCAAACACATATGTGCTGTACCTCTTAACACACTAGTCATTGCCACTGTCCCAACAGTCTCCAAGCATGTGCCGGTAACACCACCATACTTATACAACACATCCACATGAGACAGCCATCCCTACATCACACAGTGAGGGTGTCCCCTGGGTGCATGGAACTATTCACTCAACAAGTGCTGGCGGAATAGCAGGATGGACTGGAATCATTGGTAACATGCATTACCCAGACCAACTAAACTGAAGTTGTGTTCCGCCACACATATTGATGCTAATCTGAAATGTGCAAATACACAAAATATGTACCACAGATAGCAAACAGTTGGTCACAACAGTCACAGGTGGCAGAACCCACAACTATTTGGACACACAAATGTTTTATTCTTGTTATGCTAAATGAATAGAGGCATGCTAGCTTGCACATCAGGTACAAAGTTGCTACTCTCTGCAGTCTGCAGCTGGAGCAGCTGCAATAGACTAACAATTACCTTTGATTCCAATGGCCCTGCTTTCATTCATACGCCTTCCAATCCTACCCTGATTCCAAAGAGGTACATGAATAATATATGTCGCACAAGTCATGTATAACATGTGGATAATAAATATCCTGTCTACTATAAGTAGATGGTGGGGAAAAACAAAGTAGGGAAAGAAACAGGTTATATAGATTGAATTGGACACATTTGTCACAGAGTATCCCACCCACAAAACATAAATCACAGACACTGAGGCCCTGATTTATACTTTTTGATGCAAAACTGTACTAACGCATTTTTGAGTCAAAAAGGTTAGCGTTGACTAGCACCATTTTTCAATGCCAATCGGGTGTCAAATTTATACATTGATGCTGGGTGGCGCTAAAAAAATTTTAGAATCATTTTTTGCCACGTTAATCATTGTGCCTTGTCATAAGGCAAAATGACGTCAACAGAGGAAAAATGACTCTAATCCGCTTTACGACATGGAAACACATCGCAAAGCAGAAATGCACTATTTTTTCCAGCAATAGCATCAAAAAAAGACGCTGACGGAGCAAACAGTGCAAAGGAGCCCCAAAATGGATCCCAGAAGCCAGGACAGCCTTCAGGGAGACACTAATCAACAGGAACTAGCCATGATGACACAGACAAGACCCAGGGGAGGGAGAAGAAAAAGAGGAAGTGTCGTTTCAGTGCAGAGGAGCATGAAATACTGGTGAGAGAGGAGACGGAGCATCAAAATCAACTCTTCATCACCTCCAAATTGACCAATTGGAAGGGGAGAGGCAATCTTGAAGCAGATTGTGGATAAGGTCAACAGTGTGGCAGAGGTTAGTAGAACAGTGACTGAGTGCAAGAAACACTGGTATGACTGCAAGAGAAGGACCAAGGAAAAAATGACATGGAACAGGAAGGAAGCATTGCACACTGGAGGTGGGAGTCCAGCACCACAAGAGGACCAGGATGAGATAGAAGAGATGGTTGCAGCTGTCATCTCGTAAGAAATCTTCACAGGGATACAAGGACAGGACAGTGCAGAATACTAGGAAACACCACAAATGCAGGGTAAGTTGCATGGGGGAACATATGCTTGAATGTCAAGTGAAAGAAACGGGAGGCACACAGGAATCACACAATGTATGTCAAAGGAGCACAGAGGGATACAATTCACACTAAGCAACTTGCACCAGGCCAACATAAGCTTACCCATGTACCTGCGCCTTGGGAGTGCAATGCACCATTGAAACATACACAAACTGGACGTATTAAGAATGCCAGGCCTAAATACCAACATGTACAAATGCAGCAGATAGGATGGATGGCATGTATAATCACTGTGCCACTGGTTGTAATATCACTAAATCCCTTGCATGTAGTCACATCAACAGCACTAAAATGACCAAGATATCAGAGACCAGGTAGTCAGTCAACACCATTCCTGGGGCAACTACATAATGGCGTCCCTTGCTGATATATTTTCTAACAGCCTTACCTCATTGCCCAAACACATATGTGGTGTACCTCTTAGCACACTAGTCATTTCCACTGTCCCAACAGTCTTCAAGCATGTGCCGGTAACACCACCATACTTATACAACACATCCACATGAGACAGCCATCCCTACATCACACAGTGAGGGTGTCCCCTGGGTGCATGGAACTATTCACTCAACAAGTGCTGGCGGAATAGCAGGATGGACTGGAATCATTGGTAACATGCCACAACCCAGACCAACTAAACTGAAGTTGTGTTCCGCCACACATATTGATGCTAATCTGAAATGTGCCAATACACAAAATATGTACCACAGATAGCAAACAGTTGGTCAAAACAGTCACAGGCAGAACCCACAACTATTTGGACACAACCATGTCAGACACATGGAAATTGGGAAATAACACACTCATACAACACATGGGGTATGGCTTTCACATAATGGTGGTTAACTCCACATCAACGGGTGGGGGATGGTGCATAGGCAAGCCCGGTGTGGTAAGGCTGCCAGTGCAATGTACCCACAGCACTTGGCAGTATGAGTCACACGATGGGATGATGGCTGGCAACATGTCTGCACATGGTAAATCTGTGGGGCACACACTAGACAATATAGATGGATCAAATAGAGTCAGTGCCAAGTGTGACCTGCATTGGATATAATAGGACACACTGCACATAGCCCTGCAAATCAGGCAATGGAAAGGGCAAAAGGCCAAGATATGGGACACCCTGCACTGCCCATGCCAAGTACATGGGCTGTGCAGGGCCATCCGGGGGCAAACCACACCACTTCACCAACAACCATTTCATGGGGGTTACACCGCCATGCAAAGGTTGGAGGAAATTTGGAAATAAACCTGGAGGGTAGTGTTGAACGTATCACTGGTCTGGTATCATACTACTGAAGCCATAGCCAGTCTCTCAGTTGCTGGTAACCTGCCATGTCCAGGCCATTGGCCCATGGGGCATTATACATTGACAACAGTTGCCACCACCATCTGTGCTGTAGGGGGTGAACAATTGCACAGTGGCAGTCAAGTGAACCTTGGGCTGTTGCACATGAAACATGAATCTACCTCAGACCCAGACCTGAGAACAACTCCTCAGAACTTGCAATGTCCATAGACACATTTACCATCAGGCACTGTCACAAACAGAATGACGTACACAGCAGAAATTTCATGCACATATTGGCCATCCCTGGGTTCAAACCTGTGCTTTTGTCACATTAGCTGCACTGTCACCATGCTGCACTCATGCATCATAGTGCAAGGAGGGCTGCATTTAGGGGGAGGACATTGGTTCAGTAAGGTAAACAACCTACTCCAACAGGAGTGGCTGCCAGGTGCATGAGTGCTATGCAAAGTATCACACAGACACAAATCACAACATGAGAAGACAGCAATGGCAACAAGAGCACAGTGTGGCAACTATGACATCCCGGGATGGTGCAAGGTCTCAGCACAGTATGGGGTTATGTAAAACATGTAAGACTGGGACAGGTGAGAATTGCCATGTGTGGTGCTGTGCCATGAGCACAGCAACACACATTGTAAGGCAACACCATGCAACACCATGCAAATGGATGCAAAAGGAGGGTAGAACAAGATAGGAGGCCGTCAAGAAACAATAAGGATAGACAACACACTTAGAAGATATGACACATACAATTGTAGCAACTGGGCTCCCATTCATGTGACATGCAGGTTGGGCATAGGGCTGTAGACTGCAGCTATGATCTACTGGAACAATTCATTGGAACTAATAGGCGCATCATAAGCCACTAGCGCCACTGGATCGTCACTTTCAGTGATGGCCAAGTGGTGCTCAGCACTGCGCTGTATTGACAAGGTAACATTAAGACAGTTTTTTATGGCATCATGTCACCTTGTAAATACGTAGGCACCTGATCATGACAGTGTGTGGAAGGTGGTGTAATGGATGTTGCTGTGGGTGTGCCAAAGCAACCCACAATATATCTAAATGCTGCCTCAGATAAATGGAATATTGTAAACTTGAGATAGGGCCAAACCTATTATGCCAGCCCCAGGGATGGCATTAGCAGGCTGCAACGAGGAGGAATACATTTGTACCTCCTTTATTTCTGAATTCCTATGTCTGCTGCAATATGTAGCATGCATAAGAAGAGCAAAATGCCAGAAATTATTGTTTAAGACTTTGAAGGCGTAACTTCATGCACATAAACAATCATATGTAAATGACGATTTGGCTCTTCTGAGTGTGCTGCATTCTACAGCTCACACAGAAGTGCCAAAGTGCCATTGGTGATTGTTAGTGTTCATGAAGGGACACTTTCACGCACATTAACAGTCACACCCCTCAACGCATACATCTTTGCATGATGGTGCAAGGATGCCTACAATTATGCTGGCAGCTGAATTTTGCACCAGAATGGGGGACAACACAGGGGTGCCCTATAATCACTTACATGCAATGCAATCTTGTGACACCAAAGTGAAGCAGTGCGGTGCAGATTATTATTGTATAGCACCCCGCTGTACCACTTCTAGATCAACATGGGCCTATTATGACTTCAAATATCAAATCAGTAAAGTGGTTTTTCAACTGCCATAACACAGATAGACTGATTTTACACCATCTCATTGCAGAGGGTGATGGCTCTCCTGAGGATCTGCCTGTCTTGGAGTACCCTGATGACCTGGATGACCAGCTTGCAACTATCAGACAAGAGACCCTCCAAGAAGTCCTTGTGAACATGTAGACACCAACTCCAGTCGCAAGGAGGAGTAATGAATTAGCAGACATCCCACAGGCCCCAATTAGCACCTCAAGAGTACGACCTGCCAGCACCGGCACAGCAGAGGACTCAAAGACACAGGCACCAGCTTCGAGAGGACAGTGGTGGGAGTCCAGCGGGAGTTGGCCAAGGAGGTGCAGGTGGTGATGCAAACAATGGCAGCCAGTCTTGAGGGGATGCGGACGTGCATGGTCACAGCAGCAGAACAGACTGCAGCGAACCAACGTACACATTCCCCAATGCATTGAGTCTAGGCGTGTCTAGCTGCTGCCATGAGGAGAGGTCACAACAACTGCCCTCCCAAACTAGCAGCAGTGTGCCTGAGGACAATAAGGACTCCATGCACTGGGAATTGGTCTGCCTCAAGGCAGACATGGCTGCCTACCACAGGGATGTTGCAGCTATCCTCCTTGCTGCAGTGATTTCATATGAAGTGCTTCAGATGTCAGCTGCTGGGAATTGGGAGTCCACATCTGCAACCACTGAGGTGTATGTTGCCCCCTCTACCTCTCCACTACCACCATCAAGGTTAGAGGATGCACCGCATACATCAGAAGATGAAGATGTGGAACAGATCATCTTCACCGTAGGAGTTCCCGGTAGCACCAGTCCATGCCACATGGGCAGTATTTTCCTCAGTCCAGTGCTTGACATCATGCCAGTGTTGGCACTCTGACAGACATGCGCTCCACCTTAACACACTGTTGACCTCTCTGCTATGGACTGCTATTGTCCCTAACTTTACATTTGTCAATTTATGTACTCCTGCACTGAAAAACACTTAACCCAAACATGTCCTGTGACATGTCCCACAATCCCTGGACTTGTGTTGTGTCCCAATTAGATGGATTCCACAAAATGGGTCACAGACCTGGACATTGTGTATACTTTGCACTGTTACACTTGTAAATAAACACCTACACAACCAGCATGTTTATGTGTGTGTGACACTTCTACTATGCCTAGTGTTTGTGATGTGTGTAACACGTCTCAAGTCACAGAGTGTCAGTACAAGAGTGCATGAATATGTGGGCATATATCTATGCACATGGTACCTACATTTGCTACGTTGATGTGGGTCTCATCCCCTACAATCAAATCACTGAATATGTGATATATTTTGAAAACATGTATGCTACACCCACTACATACTGCAAGAGTGGGTGTGAAACAGTAATCGGGCAATTTCGTCAGCTTGGAATACCATTAGAGTACATTGATGTGAAATAAAGTGACTCAAACTCATCCATTATTGCCACTGCCCAATTAACCAGGATAGGAATGATATGTAGGCAGTTGTAACATGTCCCACAGTGCTCAACATCCAAAAACAAAACACATACAATGTTAGCTGAATTCCCACACCTATCCTGTCCTGTACATGGTCAACATAGTCAGCTTGAGTGGTGGGAGCACTGGATGGCAGGTCGACAGATAAATAGATGTGTTGTAGCTGCCAATATGACAGCTCAGTCATATGGAGGTGTTGAAAATGTCAAGAGAGGGATATAAATGCAGGACAGAGTCCCTTGGACAACACACAATTTACCCTGCACACCCATGGGAAGACCCTGAGACCTAGGCATATGACACATGAAGTAAGGGAGTAATCAATAACATTCATTATTATTATAAATAAAACAATTAAACAATAATAATTAACACCTATCCTAATCTAACCTATCCTAACTATACATAACCCACAACAAACCCTAACTATTTTATGCTACACTTACCTTGCAAATTTAACTACTTACTCTAAACATTCGCACGCACCCCACCCCCTTATATCACAGGACACATGCAGAACAACATACACTAAACTACACATTTACTAACTATGACTAAACAAATATATATTTTTTGTATTTTTTTTTATATACATATTTTTTTTCATAAAGCGATAAAAGCCCCAACATCACCCCCCACGTACCCACCCACATCGTAAAATATAAAAAGTAGTAAACCCACCCCCCAAACCTACAACAGACCAATATCAGGTAAGTAAACAGAAAAGTAGTGCAAACACTGTAGGATGTAATAGGATGCAATAGGCCTAGGAGCAACACAAACAATATACTAAGAAAGTGGAATGCGAACCACTTAGGGACCCCAGGCCTAGTGTAGTGTGTAGAGGGTCGCTGGGAATGTAAGAAAACACTAAGGGTGTCCAAGATACCCCACGCCAAGAGCCTGAAAAATAGAAGTAAAGTTACCCTACTTCCCCAGAAGCATACTAAAGTCATGGTAGGAGATTCTGCAAAGACCACAATGGACTGCAAAGCACTGAAGAAGGATTCCTGGACCTTAGGACCTGTAAAGGAAGGGGACCAAGTCCAAGAGTCACAAAAGTGTCCAGGAGGGCAGGAGCCCACTAAACCCCGGATGAAGCTGCAAAATTGCTGCCTCTGGGTGGAAGAAGCTGAAGATTCTGCAACAACAGAAGAAGCCAGGAACTTCTCCTTTGCACAGAAGATGTCACAGGATGTGCTGGAGGATGCAGAGTTGTTTCCACGCAGAAAGACCACAAACAAGCCTTGCTAGCTGCAAAGGTCATGGTTGAAGGAAATGGGTGCTGCCTGGGCCAAGGAAGGACCAGGAGGTTGCCCCTTTGAGGAGGAGACAGAGGGGGTACTCAGCAACACAGAGAGCCCATACAGAAGCAGGCAGCACCAGCAGAAGCACTTGAACATGGGTTCAAGAAAACTGAGCATGGCTGTCATCTCAACCCTACAAAGGAGGGTCCCACGAAGCCGGTAGTCAACTCAGCAAGTTGAGCAATGCAGGACAGAGTGCTGGGGACCTAGGCTGTGCTGTGCACAAAGGATTCCTTGCAAAAGGGCACAAAAGCCCTAGCAGCTGCAGTTCAAGCAGTACACAGGATTACTGTCTAGCGTGTGGAGGCAAGAACTTACCTCCACCAAATTTGGACAGATGGACCACTGGACAGTCAGAGTCACTTAGATCCAGCTCCTGTGTTCCAGGGACCACGCCGCTCGTCACGATGAGAGGGGACCCAGAGGACCGGTGAAGCAGAAGTTTGGTGCCTGCCTTAGCAGGGGGAAGATTCTGTTGACCCACAGGAGATTTCTTCTTGGCTTCCAGCGCAGGGTGAAGGCAGACAGCCCCCAGAGCATGCACCACCAGGAAACAGTCAAGAAAGCCGGAAGGATTAGGCGCAACAATGTCACTGGTAGTCTTCTTGCTACTTTTTTGCAGTTTTGCAGGCATCCTGATGCTGTTAGTGGTCATTCCGTGGCAGAAGTCGAAGAGGGAGATGCAGAGGAACTCTGGTGAGCTCTTGCATTCAATATCTGAAGAGAAGCCCACAGGAGAGACCCTATATAGCCCTAAGAGGAGGATTGGCCACCTAGGCAGGTAAGCACCTATCAGGAGGGGTCTCTGACGTCACCTGCTGGCACTGGCCACTCGGAGGCCTCCATTGTGCCCTCACACCTCTCCATTCAAGATGGTAGAGGTCTGGGACACACTGGAGGCGCTCTGGGCACCTCCTCTGGAGTGGTGAGTGATGGACAGGGGAGTGGTTGCTCCCCTTTCCTTTGTTCAGTTTCGTACCAGAGCAGGGGCTGGGGGATCCCTGAACTGGTGTGGATTGGTTTATGCAAGGAGGGCACCATCTGTGCCCTGCAAAGCATTCCCAGAGGCCAGGAGAGGCTTCTCCTCTCATGCCCTTAACACCTATTTCCAAAGGGAGAGGGTGTAACACCCTCTCTCAGAGGAAATCCTTTGTTCTACCTTCCTGAGACTGGGCTGCCCAGACCCCAGGAGGGCAGAAGCCTGTCTGTGGGTTGGCAGATGCGGTAGCTGCAGTGAAAACCCCAGAGAGCTGGATTGGCAGTATCCAGGTCCATGCTGGAGCCCCGGGGATGCATGGGATTGGCACCCCAATACCAGATTTGGCAATGGGGGGACAATTCAATGATCTTAGACATGTTACATGGCCATATTCAGAGTTACCATTGTGAAGCTACATATAGGTATTGATCAATATGTAGCGCACACGTGTAATAGTGTCCCCGCACTCACAAGGTCTGGTGAAACTGACATGAACTATGTGGGGGCACCTTGGCTAGTGCCAGGGTGCCCTCACACTTAGTAACGTTACACCTAACCTTCACTAAGTTAGGGTTAGACATATGGGTGACTTATAAGTTACTTAAGTCCAGTGTAAAATGGCTGTGAAATATCGTTGACGTTATTTCACTCTGGCTGCAGTGTCAGTCCTGTGTAAGAATTGTCTGAGCTCCCTATGGGTGGCAAAAGAAATGCTGCAGCCCATAGGGATCTCCTGGAATCCCAATACCCTGGGTATCCAGGTACCATATACTAGGGAATTATAAGGATGTTCCAGTGTGCCAGTTAGAATTGGTAAAAATGGTCACTAGCCTGCAGTGACAATTTTAAAGGTAGAGAAAGCATAAGCACTGATGTTCTGATTAGCAGAGCCTTAGTGACACAGTTAGGCATCACACAGGGAACACATTCAGGCTACAAACTGAGCACTGGGGCCCTGGCTAGCAGGGTCCCAGTGAGACATATAAAATACACTGACAAACAGGGCTATCACTATGAGCACTGGGGTCCTGGCTATCAGGATCCCAGTGAGACAGTAAAAACACACTGACATATACTCACAAACAGGCCAAAAGTGGGGGTAACAATGCTAGATGGAGGCTACCTTCCTACACTCACCATTGGATCACTCCGAGCGATAGCGGCGTGCCATCCTCCTGAAGCCAGATTCCACTGCCGAAGTGTGCCTATAGCGCACTGCCCTCTTCTGAAACGCACGGAGATGGCCGTTGTTCATGTTGGCCGCTGTAAAAATGAGAGAGACAACCATTAGTGTCAGCACTGTGTGGAGTATGTACAGTAAATCAGCTTACTATCAGCATCGGATAGCACATGCACTCCTACTCAAAATCCAGATGATACAATGGCCCTGATGGATGAAACGACAACGCTGCCTTTGCACCATTTCCCTTACACCAATGCCATCCACAACAAGATTAGCTAACAAACAAATTCAGATGTGCTTATACTTTGCACCATGTGTGACAATGCTAAGGCAGCGTCAAATTCACATTGATCAGGGCCACATTTCTTCTTCTTAAGTGTCAAATTTTCAGGCATACATCACCTGAAACTTGATGATGTTATTCTGTGTATTGGCTGATGTTGTTTAGCATATGGGTTCAGTGTTGATAGGTACACATGCAAGCCTGATCAAAAGGACTGTCCCCTACACAGTGAGCATCACATCTACCTATACATTTGTTGATCCCACCCCCTGTGCCCCGGGGGTATGGCCATGCAGATCAACATCTCAATTGTCCAGGTCATCCACCAATACATGCCATCTCATACATGGGGTCAGGACGTGGACCATAATTTAGGTAATGACAAAATATGAAGCTGGTATCCATGGGTCTCTCACTTCTATATTCATGTGTCCAGGGGTAGAGACCCATCAATACCTGATCAGCCAATACCATTCCTCGCACACCCATAACCATGCCAACACATGATTGTACTTGACCTGCATGTACGCGTATCCCATTCCATTTAGTTGTCACGTAGGTGGACTACAAGATTATTGGCACCATGCTGGTGGACAAATGCCCACACATTCCTACATGTACATCACAATACAGGGATGCCTAAATTTGTCAAGAAAATGGTGCATCACTGTGTTGTGTGAATGACTGTGTGTTCCAGTGCCATTACATACGCAACGGTGCACATCTAAGTCACATAAGGAGCTACATGTGGCTTTTTAGCACCTTGTTTACACAATGCTGGCAACTGAGTGCCAGAAGCCTCACAAGAGATGACTCTCTGCTCGTTCATGGGGAACCACTTAAATGTGACACATTATCACCATTCATCCTACTCTGCTTTCTGATCATTTTACAGCTCTTCACTCCTAACATTGGGTGCTGAATTCATGCCTGGCTCACACTAAACACTTCAACACTACACAGTACAGACAAAATCACACTTCCTGGATACATCTGGGTCCTCAAATCTTGCCACTTCAACTATGGTGTAGGGCGCAGGTCCAACTGAAATACATGGATGGAAAACCATGGTTAGTATCACATCACTGTCACCACTACCGGACAACACATGGCAGTATGTACTATTTCAGAAGAGTCAGGTATTCATCCAGGTTGAGGACAGTACAACATATATATCACTGCATTCTCACAATGAGACTGTCACTCTGGCATATGAGAGCCATATACCTGCATTCTTACACTGGGCCTGAGACTCATGTAGTACAACACCCTGCAACAACCATGGGTGGCCAATCCGTAGAAAATGGAACTCCATGGTATGAGGGGCGTTGGGTGACAGATAAATGACACAACCCTTGAGTTCTGCAAGACAACCGATTCAGGTATTCTGGCTTGTCCTCCCACTCACACAGAGGAACTTTGTGGAGAACAAGCGGCTAAATAGTTAGTCTGCAATTCACATGCATTGAGTAATCCAAGACTGATCTGTCACAGTTGGCTGATGGCATCAAATAGCCCAGTGCTAGTGCACCCTAAGGCAGGTAATCCCCCTTTGTAAACAGAACGGCAGGGCTGATGTATGTGAAACTCTGACATTATTGCACCATACATGGATTGTCGTGCTTAGTTATCACAATCCATTCACAAATGGTATATTGGCAGTGTTTACCTTGTCATAAATGACACAATGCGAGGGGACGGATGTTGCCATGGCCCATGAAATGTGTGACTTAGTGATGGATGTGCATGACTATCCGAACTTCTGACTTGTATTGGTTATATGTTAGGATATGTGAAGCTCATGTCTATACCTGCACAGTGACACTTCATTCTGGTTGCATGCAACCTGTCCACAAGCAGTGCATGCAGCACTCCAACACATCTGCTACTGGCATTCAAGTGCAGTGAACAGTAATTAGTTAGCTAATGGGGTACTCACCAACAGGCCCACCAATCACCACACCACTTCAACTATGGTGTAGGGTGCAGGTCCAACTGAAATACATGGATGGAAAACCATGGTTAGTATCACATCAGTGTCACTACTACCGGACAACACATGGACAACGCATGCCAGTATGTCCAGTCCCATTTGTTGTTGAGGCTCACCCAGCCTATAGAACAAAACTTTTTTATTCTTGGGTCACATTTCCAGCAGTTGATGGAAACACCAATACATTTCATCACTATACATCTGCAAACATACCTGCACAATACAGAGCATATGCATATCTAGAAATACCTCTATCTTATCAAGAACATAATAACTGGCTTGATGGTGCCCGACCCAACACAATTTTACACGTTGGGTTAGGCCCTCTATGTAATGATGGTCCTACCTGGCCTTTATTGGCCATTTACACAACTCACCCTGCTGTAGCGAACTGAACGGTAGCTGAAGTCCATCACTTATATGCTGATCTGACAGCAATATACAGACGAATAATACAGTTTGTAATACAAACATTAATCACAAACCCAGTGCGTGCTACACCAACGCAACCACATGCAGTAATGCCAGGAATAAATCCTGCGACTGTACATGTGATCATGGGTAAAGTACCCGCCATAGGAGAGGAAATTCTGTTTTGGTTAACTCTAAAAATAAATGCACTGGAAGCAGTATTTCCCCAGAACGGACTGCAGGTTAAGAATAGAATATTAACTATGTGCTTGTCATTTGGGATGGTTCCTACTATAGATAACTGTAATACTTGGGGCACGATATTTGCCACGCTCTGTACTACTGCACACAGTACACTGACACTTGCCAATTTATCGGAAGTTTTGAAACAAATTCAAGATGAATACGGGGCTGCCTTGGCCCTGGACTTGGGGATGCAGCTAATGGGTAACTTTGCCACAGTATCCTCAATTATATTAAGTAACCTTAAAGGGGAAGCAGTCGCACTAACGGTGCGCATGCAGCTCCGGTATGTTCCTCCACAGGATCAAGAACGTAAGCTGCCAAAGATTATCACAGAGACCTACTCTAGCATTGGTCAAGATAGTCTGGGGGCCAGACCAACAAAACCACAATTTCAGGGTAAATCTAATAAACATTCTACCAAGCAAGCTCCTGAGGGTACCAATAAACGCTTGGATAAAAAACAACAAACACCTAAAAATGAAAGGGGAGAATCTCCACATATGGAGACCCCACAGAATATATATATTCTCAGAAATAGAGATAATATAAAAACACCTGACAGATATCAATATACTCATACATGCCACTCTCGTTCCTTTCAGGACTCACCGGAAAAATGCAGTGAGAGACGTGGGCAGTCAGAGCAAAGAACTGAGTTCGTGAAACAGAGACAGGAATCACAACGCTCAACAGAAGTTTCTGTTAAAAAATAAGAGAAACTTCCCCGACAAAAATCCCAATTCAAAAAGAAAAAGGTGGTAGCAGTTGCAGTTCGACATGCCACTCAAGAACAGGGCTCTATTGAAGAACAAGAAGTGGGCATTAGCGATATTAGACAGCGCGGCAGAGGTCACAATAGTTCGCTGGAATCTTCTAGTGCATCTGGAGGTAAAAGCAACTGATGACTTCCTACAAGTAGAGACTGCAGGCATGCGTGTCTCCACGCCTGATAGGGTGTACAAAGTAACGTTACAGTTAGGAGACATTGAACACACAATCGATGCAATCGTTGGGGACCGCGTCTTAAACATATATGATATTCTACTGCCCTAAAGGGATTGGCCACCTGAATTTGTCTGTACCTGTCCTTATGGGGAAGACGTTATCAAACCCTCTTTCTCGCCCCTTGTTCCTCAGGAGCTCGCAGAATCCTATGCCATTGATTGGGCATTGATGCAGGCACCTGCATTATATCGCAACCACGTAGGATGGGACAAAGTATACCCCTAGCATGTAATCCCTATTAAAAATCAACTCCAACCTCAACCCCAATATCCAATAAAATATGACGCAAAAGCATCTGTGAAGGAAATCCTCACACAACTGAAGTACTAGGAAGTAATCGAACCCTGTGTCTCACAAACAAATAATCCCTTATTCCCAGTAGCTAAACCAGACCATTCGTACAGAATAGTCTTAGACTACAGACATTTAAACAGTCATACACGCACTCACATAGCACAGCACTCATGAACAACATAGTATGCAAAAAATACAAAACAACACTGGACATTTCCAATGGTTTCTACTGCCAAAATATAGCACCTGAAAGTAGACACTTAACACGTTTCAGGGCACTAGGCTCCCAGAAAAAAATTCTGTCATTTACCCCAGGGGTAGAAGAACAATCCAGGACTGTTTGCAGTTCGTGTGACTTCAATATTGCATGACATTAAATCATTGTCCTATGTAGATGATATATATCTCATGGATGGTGAATTACTGCAATATTTAAGACGGGTAGCCCCCATTGTTGTAGGATTTGCCAAGCCTAGCGCCACAATTCTTAAAAACATGCGCAGAATTACAGCATCCAAAGACAATTAAAAAACTCCAATCCCTATTGGGTTTTCTACATTTTGGCAGAACGCACATTCCAGATTATGCATTGCGCATAAATCCTTTATATGACTTAATACGTCCTGACTTTTCAAGTACGTTTTAAACAGTTGAACACACAAGCATTTTCAGAGCTTTGCAAACAGACATGCTTGCTGCACAACACCTACACACAAGGACAATAAAAAACATCTGGTCATCAGAGTAATTCCTGGTGCCATTGGTTTCACCTATGTAACTTTCAATGATGGTGAGATAGTCCAGATTACATACAGATAACATTTGTATTCAGTAGCAGAACAAGGCTTTGCTCCCACTGAGAAAATTCTCACTGCTGTTCAGATGGCTGTCAATAAAGAAAGACCACTAGCCCAGGGGAAACACATTATTGTCCAATTCCTCCCCTTAAGGCTGTTACCAAAGCCAGCATTCCAAATGCTAAAGCATTACATTCTCGTTGGATTCAATGGGCAATGTCTTTGACAGCCACTAATGTTGACTACATTTTTTAACCGAAATTACAAACTCAAGATTTTTTTCAATATGAACAAGAACACACAGTTCCAGCAAATACACTGCCTATTGGTCAATATCAAAGAGTCATGTACACTGATGGCTCAGCACAACCTGCAATTGGCACAAAACATCAATACTCCACTACTTGTGCAGTCGTAAGCGGCTATATAGAGGCTAATACATTGTGTCCCCTACATACATTCACGCAAACCCTAGGGGATGGCACAGCACAACTGGCAGAGCTAAAGGCGCTGGTGATGGCACTGGCACATACGGATCCTCCACAGTTAACACTGATTGTTTGTGATTCGTACTACTGTGTCCAGTCCTTCAATGAATACCTGCATTACTGGTGCCAGAATGGATTCATAGATTCTAAATGCAATACCATCAAACACAGACTTCTGTGGGGGAAAGTAGCGGACCTAAAGGAAACGCTACCAAAAGTCCATGTTGTACATACACTTGGACACCAGCGCATTGGAATACACATTGTTGGGAATAAACTGGCTGATGTAGCCGCCAAATAAGCAGTAGCTATGGCTGCTGTTGCTGTAGTAACCCATTCCGGAACGAAACCGGACTATGACATATGGGCTGCCGTGAAAGCCACGGCGAAGGCACGCCTTATCCAAAAGCATTTCCTGCTAAATATTCCTACCGAATGGGAGGCTGCCTCGATGTAGAAATAAATATACCAGCCATGGGCATTCGAGTAATTACCAACAAAGACATCAGATCAGAGTTGATTAAAGCAGCGCTTAAGGGGGTAACATCTGCCCATGCTGGTGTTGTGGCTACAATATCATTGTTGCAGTCACGTTATTGGTGGCCAGGTCCATATAAACAAGCCAAGCAGTATGTCTTTTGTTGTGACATCTGCCAACAAACTAAGGGTTCCAGCGTCAAACACCCACTGCAGACACCCCTCCTAATTTCCAACAAACCATTACAATGTGTGTACTTAGACCATTGTGGTTCCCTAACACCGGACAGTGCGTACAAATACTTCTTAGTCGCTCTTGACTCTTGCTCTAGATTTCTATGGGTGTAGCCACAATGCTCTGCTGACGCTCGGACTCTTATTAAGGATTTGCAAGTCTTTATCGATACACATGCAGTTGCGGCTTTCCACTCAGACCAGGGCCCTGCTTTCGCCTCAAGGGCATTCAGGGACGCCATTATTTTGTTAGGGGTCCAACTCCATTACTCCTCTCCATTTCATCCTGAGGGAAATAGTGTCATGGAGTGACAAAACCATGATTTAAAGCAGTCCTTAACTGCCAGAGTCTTAGGTACGGGCTTAACCACCTGTATGGAGCCCAGAGAGCCCTTAACAATCTGCCTAGAAGGTCCCTGGGGGGGTCGTACTTCATACGCGTGCCTGTTCGGAACTCAAATGTATGTTCTAGATCTTGATGGTCCTGGCGTGGAGGTGACTGAAATACCTTTTGACAGAAATGAACATGTCACTGTCATGTAGGAATTACAACAGTTCTGTGACAACAACGTTTCTGCCACTGCTGCCTCCACAGGAATTAAGGATGTACCAATAACACCTACTGGCTGGATTTCTAAATTTGGGGATCTAGTATGTGAAAAGGTTGCTGTGGAAAAGGAGTTGGCCCTTCTTATCGTGCACCAGTCCCAGGCTTGTAAATACACAGTACCAGAACTATCATTCTATCGCCGTTGGCAGGTTCTAAAAAAGATCACTTTTTATCTATTGACAATGTTGTTTTGCTTTCCTTACCTTATGACCGAGCTTACAAAACTTCTCTGGAATGCACTTCTTAGTTTAAAGAAGACATTTATTATTATTACTTCACCACGAGGTTCCTGAGAGACGAGATTAGTAGGTTGGAAGCATACGTTTAAAAGTAGTCACAGCAATGAAAGGAAAATATATCAAAGTACTTCTCAATTGCAATGTACACAGCAAATACATGTGATATATTATAGCATAACTTCAAAGCAAAGAATAAAAGTCAAAATTCATCCCCGTAGGGCCTATCACTCCTCGTCATCTTTCTCATGCCTGCAAGTTGATGACTCCTGTTCAACTGCGAGAAGGTGATTTTCCAACCAAACGAGCAGTCAGGCAGCTGATGTCCGCTCCTGACTGAAGTCCTGGAAAATTCCCCCTTGCTGCTGCCCAGGGACACCGTAAAAAACCTGCTAACAGGCCCCTTAGTCAAAACATGCTGGCTCAGAGTGGGAACAGAACGAGAGTTGGAGAGTGGCCAAGTCTCCAAAACTCGCTCGTTCCCAGGCTGGATAGAGAGGAAAACATAAAATATACGCTCTCTTACCAGGCTAGGGTTCGGTGTGAATACAATACGAAAAACACAGCTTGGTCTTCCATGTGGAAAAACGCAGCTCATTTGCAATGTTTCAACTGCAATGTCGAACTCCACGATAAAGCCAATAGGCAGCTAAACTGAATACAAAATGTAATGTCTAATGCCACGTTGAAGCCAATAGGCAGCTAACCTAAATGCCAAATGTAATGTCTAATGCCATTTTTAATCAAATAGGCAGCTAAACCGAATACAACATGTAATGTGCTGCTGGTGAACATTGAATAACTAATATGCACAGTGGTGAAACACAAAGGGCCTGATTCTGATTCTGGCGGGCGGCGGAGGCCGCCCGCCAGAATTCCGCCCTCCAAAATACCGCGCCGCGGTCAAAAGACCGCAGCGGGTATTTCAAGTTTTCCCCTGGGCTGGCGGGCGGCCGCCAAAAGGCCGCCCGCCAGCCCAGGGGGAAAACGACCTTCCCACGAGGATGCCGGCTCGTAATCGAGCCGGCGGAGTGGGAAGGTGCGACGGGTGCATTTGCACCTGTCGCGTATTTCACTGTCTGCCAAGCAGACAGTGAAATACTTGTAGGGGCCCTCTTACGGGGGCCCCTGCAGTGCCCATGCCATTGGCATGGGCACTGCAGGGGCCCCCAGGGGCCCCGCGACTCCCCCTCCCGCCATCTGGTTCCCGGCGGGAGAACCGCCAGGAACTGGATGGCGGGAGGGGGAGTCGGAATCCCCAAGCCGGCACAGCAAGCTGCGCCGGCTTGGAGGATTCCTGGGGGCAGCGGGAAACCGGCAGGAGACTGCCGGTTTCCCTTTACTGACCGCAGCTAAGCCGCCGCGGTCAGAATGCCCCGCGGGGCACCGCCGGCCTGTCGGCGGTGCCACCGCGTCCCACGGCCCTGGCGGAGGAAATCCGCCAGGGTCGTAATGACCCCCAAAGTCATTGGCCAAACACAATTAATGGCATAACAAATGTCAAGTTACACCAAGTTACACCATGTGGCCGATCCTGGTCAAGAAGTCCCTTTACAAATTTTGAGCAGCAACGCTGATACCTCTCCGAGCTTGGGGAGGGTGGAAAAAGATCTTGCATTAGCTCCACTAACATCAGTTACAACATACAATACTGAAATTACTGATTGATTTGATACAACTTCAACACAGACGGATGGCGTCATTTACTATGAACCACCACAGGAGACCCCTACCATTTCTTCTCCTACAAATATGGTTCTATCTTTTGCACAAACCACTTCTGGATACTTTGCCGACATCACCAACACTTTTTCAGACTCATTTGCGTCTTTTACATCTGAACTGCCAAATACATGTAAGCTGATAAACTGGCTTAAACCTAATTACTTTATTTTCCCATGGAACTATCTGTGGCTTTCCTTGACTGTATTAGCTTTCCTCCTTTGGATTGGCTTTGTTATAACATTCTTTTTATTAATACCTGGTAATTTTCTATCTGAAAGATCAACAGTTGAACTGGTGGATGAAGTCCTAAAACCTCATTTTTCTTCTCACAAGGTCCGCAGAGACTTGTCTTTCGTGAACATTTCCGTTATACCAATTCCTGATAGGATTGTTTAGGATGAAGTTACATTTGTTATATACAACCCGACAGAGGTCACTCAAATACCATATGTGTTTAAACTTTCAATGAACAATGTAATAATACCCAGAGTTGTGTCTGATGACTGGGATGTGAACACAGCTGATTCCATGATGACTGAATTGCAGTATTTTTCAGTGTTTGAAAGTGAAGATGTTTATGAATCTAAAGAGAATTATGGTGATATGTTTTGCAATAATTATTGTGGGCACCATTTCATTCACAGAGCAAGCACCCCAAAGACTATTTTTAATTACACACAATGGGAACAACGTCCAAATCCACCACAGGGGAGTTCTAAAACATATTCTGAAAAGTTTGCAAATATTTCTGGGCACAATGTTAAAAATGCTGAGTCATATTATTTTAAATTGCCATCAATGGAAAATATACACATATTATTGACAGATATGAAATGTATTTATTCAGATTCCTTTGTTTCCCAGTTGTCTAGGGAAGGCTATGAATATTGGCTGAAGTCGATTGACTTTCAAAGTGTGTTGGGAACATGAAATTGGAAAAAAAGGGGGAACGAAGCTTTATTTAGAGCATGCCTGATACCTGTTCAAATGATATTTTTAAATGAGACTGTACAACAAACTAGTTGTTCAGGCTTAGCAAAGATTAAGGAATTGAATGTGCCCAGTATTCCTGCCCTTGCAAAAGTTTATAAATGGTAAAAATATATAAATGCAACTGAAGATCAGCTCATTGAATGAGTCCAGAATGGCACGTTCAATGCTTCACTGTCATGTTCTGGCGGGTGGTTATTGTGGCCAATTGTACAAACTCCACGGGGTTTTAGAACTAGTAGGCCGGACCCTTGCTATGTGTCATCCGAACATGCGCGTATAGTGACAACATACAGTGTAGGGAAACTATGCCAGCAATGGTTGAAGAGTTCCTCACTAGATGCTGTTAGAGAACACCTCAGTCTCCTGTCTAATAACACTGACTTACAGGACTTCCTGTAAAGAAAACAACGCAGAAAACAACGCAGAAAGCGCTTCTTGTACGCAGTCTATAATGAAATTTGGAAGCTTTCCCAACAAGAAGCTGCATCCCAGTTAAGGCGAATAGACCAGGAAAACTTACAGAAAGCATTAGCTGTTGTAAATAATGGGATAAATACCCTTTCTAGCTGGATATACACCTTAAACAACATTGTTTCTTCTGCAAGAGACATTATACAAAGTGATATGTCTTTGTTGCACCACAGACAAAGTCAACTAAGGTCCATTATGCAGTTGGGCTGGAAACTTTAAACATTGAAGGCAGGTCACGTTCCCTGGCAATATGTTAGTGCAAGGGACATATTTTCTACATTTAACGCAACAACAACCACTACTGGATGAGAAAGAGGCGACTTATGTCATATTGAACATCATAGAGTTAGAAAAGTTGCCTTTTACTGTGGCTGAAATACCATCTGCTGAGTGGTTAATACACTGGGTCATTAATCTGCATATTTCAACACTTCAGTTCACGTCCTGTTTAAAACACATTCCAGTAGGCAGATATGAAAGGCTGGGAGATAGTTACATCCGTGAGGTGTGGGAGCTGTCATTCTCGTACAAATGTCTCAGTGGCATGAAAGAGGTCTTTCATAGCAGTAGTGAATGCAAGACTTCTGTCAGCCATTCAATGGTTTGTAAACAGCTGTCCTTGCACAGGGCGTGTAACGCTTCGGCAGCAAACTTGGCGTGTTACCTGAAGGGAGTTCCAGTCCCCTTAGTTAGACCCGCATTCCAGGTGCTTTCAAATGGAAGCTATGTTCTCCTCAATAGTGAAAACTTTTGTGGGATGCAGGCCGAAACAGTTTATGTTGTTTCGGTCTCTAAGATAGTTACATGCTGCGGGAACGTACTTTTTCATCCCACAAGACAAAGAGAAGTAGCTGAGGTTTGGCCCTATATTGCTACTTCTAATGTGAATTTTGTCAAGTTGAGCAGACGTAAGACTTTATTATTCTAAAAACATGTGGCACTCACATCTGAACGCGAGACCTATGCACTTCAGGTGGCAAGGTCATCAGCAGAGATACAGTCCCTTTTAAGTACAAAGTTGCCGACACACTTTGGTGAGCTTGTGGGGTGAATATTTAATGCGTCCAGTACTACTGGAATCGCAAATGTCTTTAAGGCAGTTGGTTCTGGTTTTGTTCACACCTTCTCTTTATATTCAGTTGAATACCATCAGCCATCCACTCAATATTCTCAGGTATTTTTGGGGGGATTTCTAATAATTTGGGCTATAATAGGTGGCATTTTGCTATTGCCACTTTTTTTGTGCAATGGCTGTCCATACGCAACAAGGAGAAATGAAAGTGATCCCACCAGCACAGCTGTGTTGTGAATGCATGATGCAGTACTTCGGAGCAACAATGCCTTTGGTGCTCATTCGAACATGCACTGAAAGTTGGTCTTTCTATGCAGCGCTTGCTTTTAATTGGACGCTGATCTGTTGATGTTCTCACTGAAGGCTCACTACCAGACATGCACATTCAGGGTGCGTTTGCTACCGGAAGATGCTTATGAGTTGCCCTTCATGGAGGATGCAGCTCTGAACTTATTATTGGGCACACCACGAAATAGTGCTGCCTTCACTGATGCCCAGGCTTAGGAACACGAATGCTCCGTGGTTCTTCTTGGCAATGAGTTTTCTACTTTACCACCTGCCGAAGTGGAAGATTTCCTGCCTTCAATTATCCCGGATTCGATTGGAAACTTCCAAAATGACTCTGACTCTTGAAATTCATGCTTTTTACGCCACAAGTTAACATTTTTGAGTTGTTCTTTTAAATATGCTCAAGTGTCTGTTGGACTTGTCATTATTGACATTTTTATACATATGCCTTAGGTCACATTTTAGTAGCTGTTATATCTAGGCTTTGAACTACCTTTGAACCAGCAAGGGGAGGGTGCTGTGTAGCCATTTTTGTTAAATCTCCATGCATGTTATTTTAGCACACTAGGCCTGCCACTGTGTACTTTAACATAGATATATTTTATTCAGCTTTGTTTATTATTTTAACATTAGCCACATTTGAGGTTTTGTTTATTTCTGTATATCTAGATGTTCTTTGCCTAGGCCAGCACTGCGTTCTTAAACAAGGAATTATGGTAGTAACTCTAGTGACAATATGGTAGCATTATTTTTATGCTTCACTCTCCTTGTCACAATTTTAACCCTGTCATGCTTCATCGTCCTGATTATTACAGTACATGCTTTATTATCTAAGATGCAGTTGCTTTATTAAAAACCTTATTGAAACATTTATTGCCTCTGATTGTCATTTTATATGTGAGACTAATGTAACTGAGAGAAATGAATGTGATCTGAGTGACCACAATTTCCCTGAGGAGTCAATTGTGTCATGGGCTCTGCTGCCCAATCATCCCTGCTCTTGGGTAGAGATGAGGCACTGCTAGTTAGCCGGAGTGTCACCTGTAGTGGGTTAGACTCAGTCCCCCACGCCACAGGCGATTCTGCCACTCAAATCCAGTAGTCTCATTAGAATAATGAGATCCTATGACGCAACATGACTTGAGACATCTGTGCCTATTTGGAAGTTACATGACATGGGTATGGTGTATGCCTTGATGTGTCTGTGCTATTGTTTGGTGTAATGTGTGTGATGTGTACGTAGTGGGCAACCTGAGGCCACTTGTAGTGGTCGGTGTAGTTCTGCTGTTTCCAAAGGGTACATGCCTGCACCTGTCCCTCCTATGGTGTGCCTGTCAAGTTGTGGGTGTGTTACATACATGTGGGTGTGTGTATTGGTGTTGTGCACTGATTGTGCTGTACTGCAGCATGTTGCATATGTGTTATCACCTGCACATGTGTTTAACCCTGGCCATATGTTGCTGTAGAGGTGTATGTCTTGTGTGTCCGACAGGGTTGGGGTGGTGTGTGCACTCTGCTGCATTTGTAGACTTACCCACAAGTAGGCCATTTCCAAATTGTCCTTCCTGGAATTGATCATACTGTGCCGGAATATGTAGGCATCACAGACACTCCCAAGATACTTGGCCAAAATGTTTATGAATAATCTGCGGTGGTCCACAATGCCCTGCACATTAATGGAAGGCCTGTGCTTGCGATTCCGATATAAGTGCTTGGTTGCTGCAGGTGGTATGAGCCGGACATGGGTGCAGTCCATTGCACCAAGCACATGCAGGAAGCCATGGATTTGATACAACCCCAGTGTTTTCTCCTGCTGCTTTTGCTGGGTGTTGGGGAATCTGATGTGGTGGGGTGTCAGGGAGATGATGGCATCTAAGACCTTTGGCAGGAATGCAGAGAACAACGGCTGTGAGACACCAGCAACCAGTGCACCTGTTGTTTGGAATGAGCCACTTGCCAGCATGTGCAGGACAGCAAGCAGCTTTGATATAGGTGGTATGTTGTGTGGGATCTGCAGGCTGGCTGCAATTTATGGCTCAATGTGGTGCAACAGGTGTGGTATGGCTTTCCGGTTCACTCTATAAGTCCTAATTATGTCCAGGTCCCTGAGGCCAAGGAAGGTTGTCCTGGTTCTGAAGAGCCTCTCCTGCCTTCTGTGTTGCCTTTGTGGGCCGCGTTGTAGTGGTGGTGATTGCTGGAGTTGTTCCTGACCTTTGCGCTGTCTAGCAAGCTGTATCAGTATCACCTCCATCTTGTCCTTTGGATTGTAATGTTCTTCTGTGTGTTTATCTTAAGTAGTGGTGTGTTTGCCTCATTTTAACACTTGCCCTGTCCCATGCATTACATTTTGGCGCAAATTTGTGTTAACAACATTTTTTGGGTCCGCCTCCCACCCGTTCGTCTTTTCTGCCCAGGTGGATAAATATGGTTCTATGGTGTTTGAGTCATTTTTTGGACGGGAACGCCTACCCTGCTTCTCATTGACGCAAGGAGGCTTAATGATTCCTAAAAATGGTGTTAACACTATTATTGTGACGCTAGGCAGGTCTGGCATCAAAATATAAGTATGGTATTAAGTTTGCGCCAGATTTGTCTGAAAAGAGTTATGCAAATTTGGCGCAAACAGAGTATAACTATGCCCCTTAATCTCACTTTACTTCCTGGCTTCACCCTCAAACACAAAATATTTCAAGCAAATGTATTTGCTTGGCAGTAATGGAGGAAACTTGACTTAGATCTTGAAGACTTGTTACTCTGTCACAACTGTGATGGATATCCTGTCCGCCGAAATATAAATCCTATAGGATATAATGGGATTCATATTTTGGTGGGTGGGATATCTGTGTCCGTTGTGATAGATTAACCAGTCTGACGAGTTCTAAATCAGGGCCTTAGTTTGCTGCAGTAGGGTAAGGTACAAGGAAAAGGAGAGTCACTGATCATGTGACTAAGCTTAGACTTATTCAGTCAGTGGGGTTGAAACTGAAAGTTGTTGAATGTCAAAAGGGAAAAATGTGAACAGGTATAAATCCATTATGGAAGCCATATGCCCCACCCCATGAACAGATTGTTCTGCAACATGGGGCACATGCCAAAAGTGATTTTTTTCAATGTTTGTGGTACGGTGGGAACAGACTTAGGAATGAATAAAGGGTGAGCACTCATGGGAAGAGAAGGACACCTTGTATTTGCTTCAGTTTGCAATCCATTAAACGCTTAGTAAATGCTGCATTAACAGAGGCAGACACATATTACGCAGCCAAAATTGCAGTGCAGAATTGAACCATGCTGCAGTTAGGTGGGGTCATGACACATGGGTTGTGGAATGCCATGGGTAGGGAAGTCATGAATGATAATGGGTGGACTCTGCTTCGCTTAACAAATACAGTGGGTATACTACTAATTTTCAATAGTCAAGCAATGTGACTTACCATCACCCATCTCTGCCCACAGAGACTCTCCCTTGGACTTCTGCTGCTGCATTATCTGCCACACTGGTGCTGGCCCTGCCACTGGTAGTCTGTGCGGCTAGCAACAACTTTACACAGTTTAGATGGAATATACACCTCCCCTTTTTAGTTTTTTTTAACAAAATACAACTGCAATACATGACTACTGTTGAGTTTGCAGTATCTTATTTCCCATCTAAGATATCACTTTGGGCATTTTGTTGCTTGACAGTGTTGGAAAAACCAGTAGTCAAGCCAAGCGTAATAGAGGGACAGAGGTATGATGATAGCTGTGAGTCATTTGAAGTGCAATGAAGTGGTAGAATAAATTGGTAAAGAAAGGCTGTATGGTTTTGGTTGGCAATGCAATTGGACTGTCCTCATAATAGTTTTCTGGTGTGCTGCAATGTGATTGAAACTGCTGGGATACCGAATAATACATACACATATCATCGGGGTGGGTCACCATAACCATGGCCACTCCAGTCATTTGAGCATGAGCAAGACATAGAAAGCCTTCTCAACAAACAAACATAGAATAGCTTTCTGTAGTCTGCAAATTCTGCAATCTTCACGTTAGAGTACCTAATCTAATGTCTTAGTTTTACAGGAGCAGTCTACAGGGTATATAACTTAGGGGAGAGGAATAGCTTAATATTAATAACCACACAGCAGAAAGTTGTGGATTAGTACAGAAAGGAGGAAGCCAGCTACAGAAACAAGAAATAAATATAAAAGGATAATAGAGGGAGGGATAACATGAGTTAACATAAATTAAATAGAAGAGTATTTGAAAAAAGTCACAATATAAGAGAAATAAGGAACAATTATTCTAAGGGAGAAGAGTAAAAACTAAAAAATTACATATTATTAATGAGAACAGCCACGGTCACAGCACTGCTGATGGTAATTTGACCAGCTGAGGCACTGGTGGTGGCACCCTCTGCACGACCCTTTGATGTCCTCTTCTTGCCCTTGGGTGCTCATGTAAGAAATAAAGAATATAACAAAAATATAGATTAGTAGTACAGTTAATCACATAGAAAATATTTTGTCAGGCAAGACAAATACAGTAACATATTGACATTGCACTTTTCTGAATCAGAGCACCATCTATTATTGATTTGACCTATTCCTAATTTCCAAAGCCTTACCTAAGCCGTATTTCAAATTTCCTAAACTATATTTGGGACTACTAATCCATTGCAATGAATGATCTTTGCTGCCAAACCCCCTTTGATCGGCCAACTTAGTCAGTTTCCCTTTTCAGCTCATAGATGAAAACTGCACAACACTCACAGATTGCTTGAGAATGCATGAGCTACATAAAAAGAAAGACACAGAGATGGTAACTTACTATTATGACTACTACTATCACAGTACAATAGTACCACTATCTAAGTGACAGGACAGAGGAGTCTGCATGACTCCTTAAAAAATCAGCCCAAGCGAGTGCCTACAGGGGAGAGTCGAACTATGTAGCAACAAGCACCTGGCTTGTTAAAATTGGATCACATATATTCATAACCTTATGTGGACTTAACTTATCTCTGAATGTTAATAGCATGCTACTTGCAAATGAATTAGCATTGTAGGACACAACAAAATTAGTAATTAGTACTCACCATACCCCGCAACATGGAAGCCTAGCCGATTGTGAAGATCCTGCTCCCAGTTGAGGATGTCAGCCCAGCAGTGTGTCAGCAGCTGCTGGGTGCACAAAAACCCAGTATGCCTGCACAAGCAATGGTGCTCCCTCCCCCACAGCAGCTGATGCTCCCTCAGGCTGTACTTCCTGGGCCTGCTGGCTAATGCCAGCATTAAGAGGAGATGTCACGGCACAAAAAAACTGGGGAGTCTCCTCTTTCCCGCTGAAAATTGCATGGGGGAGTGCCCCCTGGCGGTGATCACAGGGTGTGTGGTTAGTTTCAACCACTGCACTGGTGCCACCTCTCCCAGGCTGTGCCATGGTGCTGGGTGGGAAGGAAAACAAAAGACAGGAAACAGAAGGAATAAAAATTAAGAAATTAGAAAGTTAGGGGAAAACAAAAAAGAAACAAAAACTTCAAATACACAAATACACGCACTAATGTACTAAATGTAAAACAGAGGAGGATAAGTGGTGTAAAGTAAGGACTACAAAGATAGAGTCTGCATTAAAAAGTAGTCCCAGTACCATGCACAGAATAGGAAAAACAAGATGGCTGTGACATTTACACTTCCTTTGCAATGCAGTACATGATACCCACAGCAATCAGTGTGAATGGGTGGCAGAGCACAACTCTGCCATTTGCAGAGTGAGGCAGAGTTCTCACTGAGGCCCATATTTATACTCAGTTTGCTCCGGATTTGCGTAATTTCTTTTGACGCAAATCTGGCGCAAACCTAACTCCATATTTATACTTTGGAGCTAGAACCGTTTAGTGCCAAATTTATGGAGTTAGAGTCATTTTTTCCCCCTGGAAACCTATCTTGCGTCAATGAGATGTAAGGTAGGCGTTTCTGTGCAAAAAATCACTCAAAGGCATTTGCGCCTTATTTATACTGCCATACAAAATGACGCATGGGAGGAGGAGGGCCTTACAAAATGGCTGTAAGCCTGTTTAGAGTAATTTTTTAATGCCTGGGTCAGGGCAGGTGTTAGAGGAATTGTGGGCACATTTCCATCATCTCCAACCATGGAATCAGTCCACAGGTGTTCTTCCCTGCACCCAGGGACACCCCCTGCCACCCTCTCCCACCCCTGGAGGACACCCATGGATGGGGGGACCCATCTGCAGTAAGTACAGGTAAGTAGAGGTAAGTCATTTTTTTCTTTTTTTTAAGTGGCATGGGGGGCCTAACTTGGACCCCCCTACATGTCACTGTGACCAATGGCCATGTCCAGGGGACAGAAGTCCCCTGGGCATGGCCATTGGGCAGGGGGGCATGACTGCTGTCGTTGCTAAGACAGGAGTCATTTCCATAGGGGTTGTGCATCAAAAAATGACGCTAGCCAGGTTAATGTCAATGTTTTTGACTCTTACCTGACTTGCACCATTCTTTAATGCACAACCCCTAGTCTTCCCCATGCCTCTGCTACCCGGTTAATGTCAATTATTTTGACGCTAACCAGGCCGCAGTGTCGGCTACCGTCATTTATTAAATATGACTCCCGGTTGGCACGTTGGAATGGCGGTAGCCGGCGTAAAGCTTTTTATTGCAAATCTGCACTAGCGCAGGTTTGCGTCAAAAAGTATAAATATGGGCGTGAGTTTTTTGGGAACTCTGTGGAATTCTGCTCTGCCCACCCCTAGTTCTGAGCTACATTGACAAAGAAAGCTCCAACAACTTGAAACCTGCAAACGGACCCTGCCTGAAGTGAGTCCTACCTTCCAATTGGTGCCCACCTGCCTTAAACCCTTGGAAGTGGTGCTAATGTTGCAAAATGGCCTAAAACCACAGTTTGGGACTTGGAAATGTTTCAGGCAAAAAGTGACCTGACAACCAAGATAATAAACACGAGGACCTATCTGGTTGCCGACCTGGGCAAAGTGCATTGCCAGTCGGCCTGACTTATTATATCTCCTGCAGTGTTCTTCTCCTCAGCAGAAAACCCTGTTCAGTGGTTCCTCACAAAAGGGGTATCTGGCCTTGTTGACCCCTCGTCAGATAAAGCCTTCAGCTCATCCTGCTATGTTTGACTTCCAAAAAAGTGACAAAATCCCAATGGATGAAGCCCCCTCCTTGTGCACTGTAGGCTGCCATGCCCTGATGAACTTTACTTTTTCAGATATTGTTCCTTGAAATTTCTTCTACGGTAAGCTGAGAGTGGGCCAAGTCCATCTCATGTATCCGATCTGTGCTCCATCATGTTAGCCATAACTTTCTACTGTTTGCAGACTAAGGGCCACATGTAGCAAAGTTCTGATTTGCAACTCGCAAATTGCGAGTCGTAAATCCGAATGTAGGGTAGTGTCCTTGACACTAATTGCTACTCGCAAGGGGGTCGCTAATGCCCACCTCATGAATATTCATGAGGTAGGTCACAATTTGCAACCCCCTTATGATTGGCAGCCCTCACAGGGATAGTGGCCTGCTGGAGACAGCAGACCACCATGTCTGTGACTGCTTTTAAATAAAGCAGTTTTTTTTTTTGTAATGCAGCCCGTTTTCCTTAAAGGAAAACGAGATGCATTACAAAAACAAAAAATTAAATGTTTTTCTTTCATTTTTTCCACTGCTGCTCCGAAAAAATGTTTTCAGTGACATTCACAAAGGGGAAGGGGTGCCATGGGGACCCCTTCCCGTTTGCGAATGTGCTACCACCAGTGTGACACTGGTGGTAACTGTGATTGCTTTGCTACCGCATTTGCTGTCACAAAACAATCCTATATCGCACTGTGAGTCGCAATTAGGAAGGGAACACCCCTTCCTATGTGCGAGTCGCAAACCTGTTTTGCGATTCGGTAACAATGTTACTGAATCGCAAAACTGGGTTTGTGTATCGGGAAGTGCTTTATGCACATCGCAAACAGCCAGATTCGCTGTTTGGGAGGTGCAAAAAGCATCGTACATGTGACCCTAGATGTCCATGGTTTGCACTTTGATCTTCTACTGATTGAATTTTTGTTGATTTGGTGGAAAATATTCTTATAAAATGTATTTTATTTTTGTAAATTGGTGTGGGATTTTTGTTGTGTTGTGTTTTCACTTTGTTACTGTTAAAGTGCTGCATACATTCTTTATGCATGGCCTCTAAATTAAGCCAGACTGGTTTTATGCCAAGCTACGAGAGAGTTAAGCACAGGATAACTTATTGTGGTTCACCCTCACAGGGAGTGTGGTTGCTGCATGAAAAAAGATTCACAGCCCCTCAACCAAAAATAACATTTTCTACAGCAAGGATCAGAAAAAGTTATCCTTTCATAATGTGAACCAAATGAGTTTATCCTTGGACTACAGGCCAGGCTATTAGGGCTACCCAAAAGTCCCCTTCAGGTAAAATGGTTTTATGGTAATACCAGAGGTACATTTGTCATCTTAATGAATCATAGCCACAAAAATACACAAAAGCGACACTTCACAGGTCATAGGAGAACTATTGCAGAGTAGATGAGTGCCCATTCTAAGAGTGGCCCTCTTTTTGAGATGTCCAATTATAAAATACACTATCCATCCTCCTGCATCTTGAAAAGCTGCGTACTTTTTAAAGTACTGCATTATTATATATTAAGGGGCATATTTATACTTTTTGGTGCAAAACTGCACTGTCTCAGTTTTGCATCAAAAAGTTTTGCACCGGCTTGCACAATTCTTGAGCACCAGCCAGGCACCATATTTATGGAATTTGGCAAGCCGAGGGTAGGCTAGCGTAAAAGAATAAAAGAAATGACATTAGCCAGGTGGGGGTGGCATTATGGGGGAGGGGGGCTAGCGCCAACAAATGACATTAGGCAAGTTAGAGTTAAAAAAATGACTCTAACTAGCCTAGTGTCATTTTCTGATGCAAAACCATCCATACCACATGACTCCTGTCTTAGAAAAGACAGGAGTCATGCCCATCACCCCAATGGCCAGCACAGGGGGCCAAGGTCCCCTGGGCATGGCCATTGCACTCAGTGCCATGTAGGGGGGCCCTTTTCGGGGCTCCCAATTGCACTTAAAAATAAAAAAATACTTACCTGTACTTGCCTACACTTACCTGGGATGGGGTCCCCCATCCTCCGCTATTCCTCCGGTGTAGGTGTGGTTGTCCCTGGGGCCTGGGGAGGGCACCTGTGGCTTTATTCCATGGCGTTCCACCATGGAAATCGGCCCACAGGTCCCCTAATGCCTGCCCTGACCCAGGCGTTGAGCTTTGCACCATTATTTGACCCCTCCTCCCTGTGCATGATTTTAGCCTGGGGGATAAATATGGCGCTAAGACCATATAGTCACTTTTGCACAGAAACACCTACCTTGCATCTCAGTGATGCAAGGTAGGTTTCCACGTACAAAAAATTACTTTAACCCCATAACTTTGGTGCTAGATGGGTCTAGGGCCAAAGTATGAATATGGAGTTAGTTTTGCACCGAATTTGCATAACAAAAAGTGACACAAATTCAGTGCAAAACAAGTATAAATATGCTCCTAAAATCTCAAGCTTATACAGCTCATTTAAAGGCAGCAGTACTGAGCTCAATTTGAGTAACTCTGTCCCAATTTTAATATTTTACTGACACTCCCTAACTCACAGTGCCCATTTCCACTTGTATCAACAACTTTCATTCCCATCATTTATTGCTTTGACCTTTTGAACAGTGTGGAAATATAATTTTTATCTTATCAGTCCTTATCATCTTTACAGCAATGATTTACAGCAAGTCAGAAACACTGAGACACTCAAGATGGTTTGTTTAATTCGTAGGATAGAACTCCAGCTAGTAACCCATTAGTTGTAGGTTTTGTTTGAATGAATTTATTTTCAGTTACTAAATTACCATGGATTGACTTGCAGCATGATAGAAAAATACATATGCAGGGCTGATAATAACCTGGACAATTATCAATTTAATGAGAAAGAGGCTCACTCTTGATTTTCTGTGCATATCATTCAAATCAAATTCTAGACTTGGTTTTTATGATCATCTGGGAAAAGTTGCACCGGTTCTGGTTCAGCAGATAATATTTGGAATGTATGTTTTGATTCCATCTTGTGGAATAAAATAAATCTTTGATCTGAAGGCAATGTGTCAAACCCAAGAAGCAGGATGCAGCAGCGATGCAGTCTTTTGTGATGGGTCCAATCCATGCAGCAGGGGTGATGCATCAGTTCTGCTCAAGGATGCACTGCCCAGCCAAGGAGATGCATTGGTTCTGCTCGGTGATTCGTCGTTCATCATAGAGGATGCATCAGTTCTGCTAGCTAGCACCTTATGCCCACTTCTAAGGGTCCAGGACCGGGCTGGCATCACTTGGCATAGTAGACTCATAGATAGCAGAGTCCATGTGCAGAAGCAGAGCGATGTTGAAACCATTTATGTCCCTGAGACTTCAGATCAGGAGACCAACCAACTAGCTCTAGGAGTCACTCTGGGTTCTTGGTTCAAATAATGCAGGTCCAGTCCTTCTCACCCAGGCAGAGGGCATCAGTTCAACACAGAAAACTTGGTGTCCAGAAGCAAACAGTCCAGCAGAGCGGCTGTCCTCAGCAGCAGAGCAGTCCTTCTTCTGGCATTGTATCCTCAGGTACAGAAGTGTACTGAAGTGGTAGTGTCTGAGGTCCAGTTCTTATACCTAATGGTTCATTTGAAGTGGGGAGACTTCATAGACATGCCTCAGAAGTGCACAGATGTCCTGCTCTCTTTGTCCTGCCTCCAGACTAACTAGAGGGGATATGCATCCCTTTATGTGGGGACAGGCCATGGCCTATTCAGGTGTACATGAGGCTGTGCCGAGCGCCTCCCTCCAGTCCTGCCAGGATGGCCCATCAAGTCACCTCTAAGCTCCCATTGTGTGTGGCTATCTAGGTGGAATACACAAAGCCCTACTGCCAACTACACCCAGTCACATAATCAGAGACAGCTGCAGGTTCCAAATGACTAAGGCAGGAAAATGTCAACTTTCTCAAAAGTGCCATTTTCAGAATTGCAATTTAAAACCTGACCGCACCATAAGGTAGGATTTTAAATTGGGATTTCAAAGACTCCAAACACCAAATAATTATCAGTTATTCATTTGGAAACTATGCTTCTAAAATACAGTATAGTAATGCAACTCCAATGTTAACCAATGGGAAATATAGGCCTTGCAGTGGTGAAAAATGAACATAAGAGTTTTGCACTGCTAGGACATATAAAACTTAAAAGTGCATGTCCTACTTTTTAAATACATTACACCCTGTCCTCTGGACTGTCTAGGGCCTACGCTAGTGGTGCCTTACATGTATTAAAAAGAAAGGTTTCTGCTTTGCCAAAGGTTGGTTTTGCCAAGTCGAAATGGAGTTTAAGCTCCACACACAGGCTCTGCCATGGCAGGCCCACTGATAACATTTAATGTAAAGGCCCTCAGGTAGTGCACTTTACTTGGGACTGCAGAATCAGCGGTGAAAATTATGACGCTAGTTCCCTAACTACAGCCATAGTGCTCTGTATATTAAATACGGAAATCAATACAAAAATCTTGCTATACAGAGGGGAAAAATATGTATATATACTTTATGTCCAAGTCAAAAATCAATGATCAGTGACTAATTGATATTTTCACTTGGACATAAAGTATATATACATATTTTCCCCTCTGTATAGCAAGATTTTTTGTATTGATATATGGCCCGGATACTGTGGGGTTATAAGGGCTTCCCTACATGGTATAGAGAGAGTATATTAAATACGGAGCACACATTGTGGCATTAGGGGGCTCTAAGGGGACCTAATAAATCAAGCCCTAAATGGAGTTACACAAAAGATATGTTTCCCCATTTTTTGGTGTAAATCCTTTAGTAGTTTTTGATTAGTTTTTTAGATATTAGCATTTAAAAAGAGTATTGTGTGTACTTGACAGGATTAGTTATTTTGATTACTTGGCCAAATTCAACAGATAAGCAAACGTGATTGGAAAACGGTGATTTTTCTCCTGCCTTCCACATGGGGTCAATGTATCCAAACCTGGGTCCACAAATCTAAATGCGTTAATTGGCTGACTGAAAAATAGGACTCTTTCTTGATGCTACCCTTACAGGGCACACAGGTCCAGTTACCATGTTCCTACAAAGGAATAACAGCCAAAAGGGGCCAAAAAGGGCAATCTCTGACCACTGCATCCAGTTGTAGTGTTTATGAACACCATAAATGAGTTTGTGGACCACAACTTTCTATATGGATACTTGAGCTGTAGTAAACCCTGAGTTTAAGAACAGTTCAATGACTCAATTTCCCCAAAAAGTTAGAAAAAAAAAATACTTGGATCATTTACTGGATTCACAGGTTGTTGAAGTGCTGAAGGACTACTGACAGTTTCATTGGCTTTAGATAACTCTAAAAAGTTCGTCACAGCCATAAAATCCACCAAACATCCTTTCGTGAAACTGCATAAGAAATGTTCGACCTTGTCATAAAAGGATATAAAAGCAAAAAGACGTGGAGGACACCGGGTAAGGGCCAAAACAGATGTTCTCTTTAAGTCACATTGAGACATTGCCAGCATTGTAATTACAAGTCGAAATGACAGAATAACAATAAAAAAGAAACGCTTTACTGCAGCCCTTCGACAATTATATTTAGACGAGCATAGTGGTGTTGACACCTTCGGTGACACGATCCAGTGACATTGTTCACGTTCAAATCATACACGAATGTCATAGCTGTTTGCATTACGGTCTTAAAAATGACCGGCAGTGATGACATGCAGCATATTTCGAAATGCTGTATATTCCACAAAAATACATTTTTGCTTATAAAATGGCTGCCTTAGCTGTACCGATTGTTATGAAAGAGATGGTTAATGCACACTACCTATTTACGCGTTGACAAAAAATGGAATGTACTCGGCTTTTGTACTTCATTCAATGGGGCAGACCATCAAAATCGCAGGCTTTGCGACTACAAAAGTGATGCTAGTAAAGATGTTTTCTGAAACACGGCTAGGAAGGTGCATTAAAAGGGAGGCCCTCTACCTAAATTCGATTCGGGTAAAATACCTATTAATGATTTATGACCAAATTGCAACTTCAACCATTGATCAGTTGACGACATGCTACATAGGGTGGTAGCTGATCCACTAAGAATGAGCCTGGGCTAGTGCGACAGCACCCATCTTGTCATGCATGGCGTGTGGCTTCAGGGGCCATAGACAAAGTGATTCAGGGGGTCTCTGCATGCTCTGTCATTCCACGCTGTCCCTCGGGGAGCTCTATTTCTGATTTTGCAGGACTTGGCAGGAATCCCATTTTGCCATATTCAACTGGATGCTCTTCAGTCACATCGGAAAGGAACCCAGGTCGCCTGCCGCACCGAAAGAGGAGAATAATTTGGAGCATCTACACAAAATATAAGCATTACAAATCAAATCAAATCATTAACATTTATAAAGTGCGCTACTCACCCGTGCGGGTCTCAAGGCGCTAGGGGAAAAAGGGGGGTTATCGCTGCTCGAACAGCCAGGTTTTAAGGAGTCTCCGGAAAGCGGAGTGGTCCTGGGTGATCCTGAGGCTGGTGGGGAGGGAGTTCCAGGTCTTGGCCGCCAGGAAGGAGAAGGATCTCCCACCCGCCGTGGAGCGGCGGATGCGAGGGACAGCAGCGAGTGCGAGGCCAGAGGAGCGGAGGAGGCGGGTGGGGACGTAGAAGTTGAGGCATCTGTTGAGGTATTCCGGTCCCTTGTCGTGGAGGGCTTTGTGTGCGTGGGTGAGAAGTCGGAAGGTGATCCTTTTGCTGACTGGGAGCCAATGCAGGTGTCTCAGGTGTGCAGAGATGTGGCTGCTGCGGGGTACGTCGAGGATGAGGCGGGCCGAGGCGTTTTGAATGCGTTGCAGGCGATTTTGGAGTTTGGCTGTGGTCCCGGCGTAGAGGGTGTTGCCGTAGTCCAGGCGGCTCGTGACGAGGGCGTGGGTCACGGTTTTTCTGGTGTCGACGGGGATCCAGCGGAAGATCTTGCGGAGCATGCGAAGGGTGAGGAAGCAGGCGGAGGACACAGCGTTGACTTGCATGGTCATGGTGAGAAGAGGGTCCAAGATGAAGCCGAGGTTGCGGGCGTGGTCTGTGGGGGTCGGTGCGGTGCCGAGGGCCGTGGGCCACCAGGAGTCGTCCCAGGCGGACGGGGTGTTGCCGAGGATGAGGACTTCCGTTTTTTCAGAGTTCAGCTTTAGGCGGCTGAGCCTCATCCAATCTGCGACGTCCTTCATACCCTCTTGTAGGTTGGTCTTGGCGCTGGCGGGGTCCTTGGTGAGGGAGAGTATAAGTTGGGTGTCGTCGGCGTAGGAGGTGATGATGATGTCGTGCTTGCGTACGATGTTGGCGAGGGGGCTCATGTAGACATTGAAGAGTGTCGGGCTGAGCGATGAGCCTTGAGGTACGCCGCAGATGATCTTGGTGGGTTCTGAGCGAAACGGAGGGAGGTAAACTCTTTGGGAACGGTTTGCGAGGAAGGAGGCGATCCAGTCCAGGGCCTGGCCTTGGATCCCGGTGGAGCGGAGGCGGGTGATTAGGGTGCGGTGACAGACGGTGTCAAAGGCAGCCGAGAGGTCGAGAAGAATGAGGGCGACTGTTTCACCGTTGTCCATCAGGGTTCTGATGTCGTCTGTGACTGAGATGAGGGCGGTTTCAGTGCTGTGGTTGGTTCGGAATCCGGTTTGTGAGGGGTCGAGCAGGTTGTTGTCTTCCAGGAAGGTGGTCAGCTGTTTGTTGACGATCTTCTCTATTACTTTGGCTGGGAAAGGCAGAAGAGAGATGGGGCGGACGTTTTTCAGGTCGCTCGGGTCAGCCGTAGGTTTCTTTAGTAGGGCGTTGACTTCGGCGTGTTTCCAGCATTCGGGGAAGGTAGCAGAAGAAAAAGAAGAGTTGATGACGGTCTGGAGGTGCGGGGCGATGATGTCGTCGGCTTTGTTAAAGATGAAGTGCGGGCAGGGGTCTGAAGGGGCACCGGAGTGGATAGAGTTCATGATGGATTTGGTTTCTTCCGTGTTGATGTGGGTCTAGTTGTTGAGGGTGATGGCCGGGGATGCGGGTTCGGTGGTGTTTGGTTGGGTCTGGAGTCCGAAGCTGTCGTGGAGGTCGCTGATCTTGCGATGGAAGAAAGTGGCGAGGGATTCGCACAAATCCTGTGAGGACGTGACTGCGTTGGCGCTGGGGTTGGAGAACTCCTTGACAATGCTGAAGAGTTCTCTGCTGTTGTGGCTGTTTTTGTCCAGTCTGTTGGTGAAAAAGTTCCTTTTGGCAGCGCGGATCAGGTGGTGGTGTTCGCGGGTAGCGTTCTTGAGGGCGGTCATGTTGTCAGCGGTGTGGTCCTTGCGCCAGGCTTTCTCAAGGGCGCGACACGTTTTCTTAGATTCTTTGAGGGTGTCAGAGAACCAGAGAGGTTTTTTGGTGTTGGTCTGTCGATGCGTACGTTTGAGGGGAGCAAGGTTGTCTGCGCAGTTGGAGATCCAGTTTGTGAGGTTGAGGGCTGTGTCGTTGGGGTCGGTGGTGAGGGTGGATTGGTTGGCGGCGAGTGCGGAGAGGAGTTGCTCTTCAGGGATCTTGTTCCACTGTCGACGAGGGATGGGTTGAGTGCGGAGGTGGTGGGTCTCGCGTCGGAATGTGAAGTGGACGCAGCTGTGGTCGGTCCAGTGTAGGGCGGAGGTGTGGCTGAAGAAGACGTGTTTGCTGGCGGAGAAGATAGGGTCGAGCGTGTGTCCGGCGATGTGGGTGGCGGTGTTCACCAGTTGTTTGAGGCCGAGGTTGGCGAGGTTGTCGAGCAGGGTGGTGGTGTTGGGGTCGTTGTTTTGTTGTCCAAAATGGAAGTTGAGGTCGCCTAGGAGGATGTAGTCCGGTGAGGCGAGGGCGTGCGGGGAGATGAAGTCGGCGATGGCGTCGCTGAAAGGGGCGCATGGTCCGGGAGGACGGTAGACAAGGGATCCTCTGAGGGTGGTACTCGGGTCGGTGCGAATCTGAAAATGCAGATGTTCAGCGGCGAGAGGGGTGTCTTCGGTGGAGGTGGTGACGCTGATGGAGTCTTTGAAGACGATGGCGATACCTCCTCCTGCTTGGTTGGTGCGGTCTTTCCTGGAGATCTTGTAGCCTTCGGGGATGGCGGGTGGCGATGTCTGGAGCAGAGGAGGCGTTCATCCAGGTCTCCGTGATGAAGGCGACGTCCGGTGCTGTGGAGTCCAGGAGTTCCCATAGTTCAACGGCGTGTTTGTGGACGGAGCGAGCGTTGACTAGGATGCACTTGAGGTGGTTGATGGCACGTGGGCTTGTGGTCATGGTAGTTGCGTGGTGGAAGATGCGTTTGCAGGAGTTGCAGGCGAAGGGTCCATGGGTGCGTTTGGGGTGAGCTTGGAAGCAGGTGTTGGAGCGTCCTGGGTTGAGGGCGTGGAGGGTGGTGGGCTCGTAGCGGATCAGCGGGGCTTGGGAGAGCTGGGGACCAGGGGTCGTGGTGCTGGGCGCGGGCCAGGCGCGGACGGGCGCAGACGGGCTTGCCTCTGGCACGCCTCTGGCGTGCAGGAGGTCGCGTCGGGAAAGCGCGAGGAAGGGGGGGGGACAGGTAGAGTGAGAAGAGCTGGGGGAGGGGGGTTTAAAGGTGGAGGGGGGTGAGTGTTAGGAGGTTTAGGAGATTAGGGAGAAAGATAGGAGTAGGGTTGTGAAGATAGGGGAGGGGGGGTTGTAGAGGTGGGTGAGGGTGAGAGGTAGAGTGAGAGGATAGGAAGATAGGTAATAGAGGGGGGGGCGGGAGGGGGGGAGAGATAGAGAAATAGATAGAGAAAATAGATAGATAGAGAAATCGATAGATAGAGAAATAGATAGAGAGATAGGAAGATAGGAGGAGGTGGAGAGTGAGGGAGTTAGATAGTGGGATAGAGAGATAGGTAGATAGGAGGAGTGAGGGAGGTAGATAGTGAACAGGTTAGATAGGGGAGATAGAGAGGGGGATGCGAGTGAGGGAGGGGGTTGAGGCAGGAGCAGGAGGGCAGGCGCGGGGAGAAGAAGACGGAGGAGACAGAATAGCTGAAGGCAGAAGATAGAAGACAGAAGACCAGAAGAACAGAAGAACAGAAGAACAGAAGAACAGAAGAACACAGAAGAACACAGAAGAACACAGAAGAACACAGAAGAAGATACAGAAAACGAAGAACAGAGGGCAGAAGACCACAGAAGAAGATGAGGAAGAAGAGAGGCGACAGGAGAGGCTGAGAAGCACACAGAAGAAGAGAGAAGAAGAGAGAAGACGGGGAAAAGAAGAGTACAGAAGAAGATTACAGACGAGGAGCGAGGAGGAAGAACAGAGAAGAAGAAAAGAAGAAAAGAAGCAGGAGCAGGAGAGAGGGTGAGTCGCGCGGGGCAGAGCGAGGGGCTGGGAGGTGGGGGGTACTTACTGTGAGGTGGTTCTCAGGAACTCAGGAACCTGGAGGAGCTGGAGGAGCTGCAGCGGCAGGGGGAGCGACCTACCCTTGGGTCAATGTCAATTATTAAAATGACACAGCAGTCAATAACGTACTGTTTGGGTGAAAGCAGGCGGGAATGTCTGCTGGGGTGATGCACTGGAGTGTGGTCTGGTATCAGATGATTGCAGGAATTGAGCCACCAGAAGTACGTGAACACCAATTGCAACACTGTAAGTCTGTACTATCTGTAACAATTAATCTTCATCTTGTGGGTCTGATTCCCTGTATGCTCCTGTGGATGCAAGACAGTACCTGAAAATGTAGATGCCCTGAAATTTGGACCCTCAAAATGTTATCTCATTCAGTTACTGAAACAGGTTTAGTAGCACATAAACACACCCCATACACAACAATTAGCAGAGTAAAACAGTTCAAATAAATAATGGGATCCACTCAATAACTGAGATCTAGATCAATAAAAGTTAAAGGTTTTCATTACAAAATTGAGGAATGAGGGGTGCAGACATAATGCCATAAAGGCTGTCACATGCAGAGTTAAACAGAGTAATGCAAAAACAGAATCATTCAAAATCCTAAATGAAATGAGTAGTGAAATCAAAAGGAAGTTTGATAGCATACCGAGTACAACAGGAATGTGATCTGGCTCACCCCCAAATGTGTGAGTTCTTATACACAATTCTTGCATTATAAACTAGTAAAACTGCAAAATCATCATTGTCTGAGCAAAAAAAAGAAATTGTCTCTTTGGCGATTCAGAACACAGAGAAAATACAAGTTGTTATCTTAACACATAGGCACCATCCAATTTAAAAAAAAAACGTATTCCTCACCCTCTATACTAATACCACCTGGAGGAGATTTCCTAACAAATATGAAAGATTCAACAGATGGGACTTTCAGTGAATGAATGGAGTAGTATTCACAACAGAAGTGGGTGTGATAAGGGTGATCCAGGATGAGTCTTGCTGCGATGTTATGGATGGGCAGTAGCCTTTGAACTAGGTTGGCCTCGATTCCCACATAGAAGGTGTTTCTATAGTCCAGTCGATCGGTGACACAGGCTTGGGTGATGGTGCATCTCACTTTTTGGGGAAGCCACTTGAAAATCTTATGTAACTCAGCTCATCTGGGGTTGGAGTGGGTCCTACTTCTGTGGGCCACCAGTAGGTGTCCTGGGGGGAAATGGCACTGCTGATGATCAGACCTCTGTCTTGTCTGTGTTGAACATGAGGCAGTTATTCCTCATCTCATTGGCGATGCTGGTCATGCATTAGTGGAAGTTGGTTCTGGCAGCAATGGAGTTTTTATTGAGGGTGATGATGAGTTGAATACCGTTGGTGTAGAATAGAATATTGAGTCCATGGGATCTGACTATGTCCGCAAGGGGGGACATGTAGATGTTGAAGAGTGTCGGTCTGAGTGATGAGCCTTGAGGGACTACACAGATGATTGGTTTGGGCTCGGTGGTGAAGGGTGTAATGTGGATTTATTGTCTTTTGATGGTGAGGAAGAGGCAATCCATCTGAGGACAGCTCCTTGGATGCCAATGTTGTGGCAATGAGCATAGAGTGGGAAATGGCATCAAAGGCTGTGTGTGGGTTATGCTTTTGGAATCCCACCCAACCTAGATTGGGGACTCTGGAGCTCCTGCTGCACCCCCACATTTGTAATGCCTTTTGCTGGTAGCCTTATCTTCGTGGGGCCACCACAAGCTGAAAACTAGTGGATTTGCTATTGAAGAACAGGCAGGCCCCACAGGGCATTACGGGGCACTCCTTGTGAGTGCTGTGCATTTGTGATGAGCGGCTCTCGCTGCTTTGCGGAGAGCCATGTCTGCTGCCCATTGTTGCTTTTCCTGTGTCCTCACACCTTGAGACTATTGGTCTTGTTTTGCTCCTTGTGTGAGCCCTAGCCACCTGGGACACTTTCTTCAGGCCTCCTAGCCTCAACCATGAAGATCTTTGCAGGCAGCTGATTCAGTGGCTCACTGCACCAGCCTTTCTCTTGGCTTTTCCTCTGGGTTTCTCACCTTCTTAGCACAGAAGACCGTTTTTTCCACAAACTAGTCCTCGGGGTGTTATTAGACCAGCTTCTGTGGTTCTGAGATCAATTAGAGTCAGAATCCTTAGTTCAGATGGCAGTCAGGGGTATCCTCCTAATTGTACATGGCAGCTGCCTCAAGTTCCAGTGTTCAGAATACAAGCACACCCATGAGAGAGCTCTATCCCCAGCGTAGGACCTTTACAGTTCGGGCAGAAGTGTCCATTAGGGATGCACCTCTTTTCTGATGTCCCACAACATCTCTCCCCCCCATCCAAATCTCCCTGCACAACCTTCTGAAATATTTCAAAATTAAGTCATCCAGACGTCACTTGCAACATCTGCTCTGGCGGCCTCAGCTCCACCCCTCTCTGATGTCACTGCAAGGGCTTTCCCCAGCAAAACGCCAGAGGAGCCCCACTCCTGGTTTGACCCCAGAGTTCCTGGCTCTCTACTTTGTTTAGTGGGCTTCCTGGTACAGCGTGACAGCTGGCTGATTGTTACTGAGCGGTCTGAGCCACACTTTTTCTCCTTACATGCTGATTTAAGCAATGTTAATTGCTCCCTTTGTTGGGGAGACTTTTCTTCTTCTATCTGGAGATAAAAGTAATGAATCCAGCACAGCAAGATTGCAAAATGCCTGGGCTCCGATCCTGAGCTAAACCAGAGAAATATGGCGTTTCTTAATGACCCATATGCTGTACAGATTTGTCTTTGGACTTTGCAGAATTGTAAACAGTCTCTGTAAACCAAGGGAAGCAGACCTGCACTCTACGGCAGCCTTCCCATAAGTGTATAATGGAATGCACAGCAGACAAGACAATACTGACTTCCCCTATACGTGTACACCAACATTATAATGCCTATCCAAGGTCAATACCCAAATCAGTTCCTGGGCTGTGCATGAAAGAAACCTCCCACGCACAGCCCTCATACACAATTACACACTTGTATACACATGTTCATCTGTAACCAGCCAAGTGCACCCTGCTTCACCTCAGAAGACTTATCTTAAAAGCTGGACATTGGTGGTAGACACATGCAGTATATTTGCTTTACGTTTTGCAATGGGTGAGTACAAGGTTGTGAGGCTCCACTACAGTAGACAATCAAAAAGCAAAACAAAATGGGCAAATTAGATGGGCAGAACACATTAATAAAGCAATAAGGTGAGAATGAAGCATTAGGGAAAAGACTGAAGTGGAGAGTAAGAAAAATAGGCTAGGAATGGGAGGGAGTAGGAACATCAAAAAAGAAGAGGGAAGAGAGACTAGGAGCAGCAAAAAGTAAGGGATAGAGAGCAGGAGCAGCAAACAAAGGCAGGAAAGAGAGCAGAAGCCGCCATAAGTGCAGGAAAGAGATCATGAGCAGCAAAAATAATGGTAAAGAGAGTAGGAAGAGGCTTGACAAAAGAGTGGCACAGAGCACAAAATGGAAGTAGAATATAGCAGAGAAGAGAGGTTATGAAAGAACGCAGATCCCTCTGCTGACCAAGGGCCAACAGAGGTAGGTCGAGGCTAGGCGAGGGCAACAGGAGAAAATGTATCAAGAGCAATGCAATCTGTCTCTGTGGAGCCTGTGAGGAAAAGATATATGTGTTGGGGGAGCAAGAGTGAATGGCAGTGGTGGTTTCCATCTTGTCTAAGATGATGTTTTGCATGACAATCTGTCACAGCTATAACACAATAATAAATACACTGCTATGCATTATATAAAATCTGTTTCAACTCCAGTCATATGAATGAAGCCTAAATATGTGAAAACGATAACGAAAAGACACATTAATCACCATTGTTAATACGCAAACTATAAGCCTTCGAAAACAATTCCCCTTGTGATTATTATATAATCATTAAAATAACTAACAACACTTTTTAAATCCAGAACACATTTCTGTCTACATCACTTTTTGCTTCTTTCTGGAATTTTCCTCCACCATCTTGAACCAGTTGTAGACACTATCCTTGATATTTTCCATCTCAATTGTTTAGGACCTCTTCACTTTAATAAATCTAATTTACCCTTCTATTTGCCACTTTTACTTAGACATTCAGGCAATTTTCACAGGAAAAGAAAAATCATTGCACAAGTCATCATAAATATTGCTGGGGTTAAATTATCAATCCATTCATCAACCTTACTAAAAACCTTCTCAACCTAACTCATCCATCTTCTGCTTTCCATAAGCCATGCTCAACAAAAGATTGAAATGCAGGAGAAGTTTTAGTTAGATTCATGACAGAATTACGAATGGCAGAACTGTAATCAGGCATGAAAGTGCAGCACCACTTAACTAATAGTACCTCATTTGGACTGCCTTCCTTTGCATGAAGGATATCTAATGCAAAGTGGTTCTGCACAACCATAGCCCTAATAGCCATTAGTTATGAGATTATTTGAGTTGGAGTTCCCGAAGACAAGACTTAGCTTCACATCATTCATTGCCTCACCAGGAGTAGGAGTAGTACCATCTAGTATATATAAAACGACATACTCAAGACTTTGCTTCACTTACTTTAAACCAACTGTGTCATCCGTTTTACTCATATGATATGGTTGACCAAATCAAGATAACTGAATACAACCCAATATTTTGTCAAATTATAAGCAGTCTTACCACAACATAACAAATCCCTCACAAAATTGGTTGTCAACCAATTAATAAATCACCAGTCAAAAGATAATTTCCTTCACACACACTCTCTTCCATATATTCAGCCTTAACACCTTCAAGAGTTTCACGACACACCATACACATCTCACCTCTCATTTCTTGGTCCATTCGCAGTATATGATACAAATTCAGCATTCTAAATTACTCTTTTTCATCAGTTTCCTCTCTTACAGCATCTTCATCCCTCCAGTCTCTCACAATCTTCACTCTTCTTGCATTATGTTCCCTAATTGATTGTTTCCCTTCTGTACTAAGACTACACACATACCTCAGTTTAATGGTTATATTTTCTTGCCTAATTTTTGCAATTAGGCTCAAAACCATACCATATTTAATACTCTGGTTATGCCGTCCGGTCTCCTATGAATGCGAATCTTCCAACAACACATTGAAATTCAATAGGTAATGAGACAAAAATTCATTGTGATTTCCGTTCTAAGTTTACCTTTGTGAATCGAGCCCATTATCACTAACTCCACTAACTAAACTTCCCCTATGTTTAATTATTTTATATTTCACGTCATTATGGACCATAGTTATTTCAACTTTTGGTGAGCCATGTCCCTTGGCAGGTAGTATGCACAACAATGAGTAACATTATTGAAAGTACAAGACATAAATAATTTCACATCATTTTTTACTAGGAGAAAAATTTCATCAAGTACCTCAAAAAGCCCAAATTACCAAACATTTTCTTTAAAACAAAAACAAATTTCTTCTTTTCTTCCAATTTATCTAAAACAATATTCAAAAATAAAATCTTGAAAACTGTCTCATGTTTTACTTTTCAAAATTATTCAGTTCATGCTCTCATCATGTGTTTTTTTCATTTTACCAATTTGGGCATAATTCAAATTCACATTGTTTGTATTTCGCAAGGTCATTCTTCTTCACCTAATTCACTTTAAAACTCACTTTGAAACTGTACTGGCAATAATTCGCTGGGCCGTAATTCGGTACCAGTGATGATTCTTCTTCTGACACTATAGATAGATATCTCCATGATGCATAATGTTTTGTTTAGTGTTCTTTTCCTCACTGGTCATTTAGCAACAGGTGATTCAATCTGTTAGAAATGGGGTCTTTGGTTGGCAGTCAGGTTACCTCCTGTCCAAGCAAGGACCCTCACTCTAGTCAGGGTAAATCACACACAATCCAAATAGCTTGGCACTGAGCAGTCAGGCTTAACTTAGAAGGCACTGTGTAAAGCATGTGTGCTATAAATCATGCAATAACACATTAGAACACCACAAAAATATACCACACAGTGTTTAGAAAAATATGTAATATTTATCTGAGAAGATGCAGGTCAAAACAATAAAGATGCAATAAGTATACGTTGAAATATCACTGTAAAAATTATATAAAGTGTCTTTAGTCTCTTAAAAAGAAACAAGTGCCTCTTGCAAGCACAAACTACCTGGTTTGCGTTCAAATTCTCTGTATGGGACCGCAGAGGAGGAGATGCATGGAAAACGGGGAGGTGTGCGACGATTTCTCCGGCCGCACATAGACGATGCGCTGTTTATTTTCCACGCAGGGTAGGCTTTGCATCGATTTCCGGTGTGCGGACTTGGGTCCTCTTCGGGTTGCGGGGTTTTCGGATACCCCGGGGATGATGCATGGAAATCCGTTGCTTGCAGGACGAAGTCACAGGGGCTGTGTCGATCTGGTGGGCGATGCATGGAAATTTCTACCGCAGAGCAGGTGCTGTGTCGATTGCTCTAAGGAAGTTGGGCTGCGTCGTTGTGGCTTGGCTTTGCATCGGTCCAGTGCGCCGTGTGTCAACTTTCTGGTCGCTACGCTGGTGCTGTGTCGATATTCTCCTTGCGAAGTCAGGCTGTGTCGTTCCGGTTTGGCGTGCAGTGATTTTCTCACCGCGATGCAGACTGTGCGTTGTTTCTTGCAGACTGTGTGTCAATTGTCGCCGGAATGAATTCTTTTTGGTCCTGGGACTTCAGGGAACAGGAGGCAAGCTCTATCCAAGCCCTTGGAGAGCACTCCTCAATATGGCCAGAGAGCAGCAAGGCAGCAGGGCAACAGCAAGGCAGCAGCCCTTCTCAGAAAGCAGTACAGGTGAGTCCTTTGGTCAACCAGGCAGTTCTTCCTGGCAGGTTGCAGGTTCTGGCTCAGGGTTTCTTCTTCAGGAAGTGTTTGTCAGGTAGAAGTGTCTACATCAGAAGTGTCTAAGTTGGTAGGGTCAGAGACCCTGCTTAAATACCCACATGTGCCTTTGAAGTGGGGAGACTTCAAAGAGTAGAGTAGAAGTGCACAAGGTCCCCTTTCAGTTCCATCCTGTCTGCCAGGGTCCAAGTAGAGGGTTTGGCAGTCCTTTGTGTGAGGGCAGGCTACTGTCCTTTGACATGTAAGTGTCAGGCCCTCCACCCTTCCAGCCAAGGAAGACCCATTCAATATGCAGATGTATGCAAGTGTGAATGAGCATCCTGTGTTTGGGGCTGTCTGAGTGAATGCACAAGAGAGCTGTCAACTAAACCTAGCCAGACGTGGATTGGAAGGCACAGAAGGATTTAAGTGTAGAAAATGCTCACTGTCTAAAAGTAGCATTTCTAAAATAGTAATATAAAATCCAACTTCACCATTAAGCAGGATTTTGTATTACCATTCTGGCCATACTAAACATGACCTGGCAATTCCTTTCAGATCAGGATCTACCACTCAAACAGTATATGAGGGTGGCCCTAATGCTATCCTATGAAAGGAGCGGGCCTCACAGTAGTGTAAAAACGAATTTAGGAGTTTTATGCTACCAGGACATATAGAACACACATGTTCATGTCCTGCCTTTTACCTACATAGCACCTTGCCTTATGGGCTACCTAGGGCCTACCTTAGGGGTGACGTATCTTTAGAAAACGGGGAGTTTAAGGCTTGGCAAGTACTTTTAAATGACAAGTCGAAGTGGCACTGAAACTGCACACACAGGCACTGCAGAGGCAGACCTGAGACATGGGGCCAGATGTAGGAAGCCTTTTGCGCCTCGCAAACTGCGAAAAACGCAGTTTGCGAGGCGCAAAAGGCCAAACGCGATGCACAACCGCAAATTGCGAGTCGGTACCGACTCGCAATTTGAGGCTGCGACTCGCAAATAGGAAGGGGTGTTCCCTTCCTATTTGCGACCGCATCGCCATGCTGAGTTGCTTTGGGACCAAGAATGCGGTCGCAAACCAACTCGCAGTTACCATCCACTTGAAGTGGATGGTAACTCATTCGCAAAAGGGAAGGGGTCCGCATGGGACCCCTTCCCCTTTGTGAATGTCAAGAAAAATATTTTTTCAGACCACTGCCTACTCTGAAAAAACAGAAACCAAATGGTTTCGGAACTTTTTCTTTTTGCAGCTAGTTTTCCTTTAAGGAAAACGGGCTGCAAAAAAAAAAAAAAAAAAAAATGCTTTATTCAAAAAGCAGTCACGGATATGGTGGTCTGCTGTCACTAGCAGGCCACCATCCGTGTGAGTGCATGGACTCGCTACGGGGTCGCAAACTGCGACCCACCTCATTAATATTCATGAGGTGGGTCTTTGCGACCCCATAGCGAGTCGCAGAAGGTGTCTGAGACACCTTTCTGCATGCACGTTTGCGAGTTGCAATTTTGCGAGTCGCTATGACTCGCAAATTGCAAGTCGCAAAATAAAACTTACCTACATCTGGCCCATGGTTAGGGGGCTACATATGTGGGTTAGCACTGATTAGCAATGGTAAAGTGTGCAGAGTCCTAAAGCCAAGAAAAATTACAGCAGAAAAAGAGGAGGAGAAAGGCAAAAAGTTTGGAGGTGACCTGCAGAAAGGCCATTTCCAACACACTCCCACTATTTCAGGATTTTCATTGATAGACTTTGATTTCCTCTGGCTAACAAAGTTTTCTTTTGCAGGTTCTTTTCAAAGACTGTTTTACTTCTGCTTTTTCTCCTTCCCTCGCCTTTTCACTCAATTATGAACTTGAAACTTGATCAAAATCAACTGTGCAACTTGATGTGAATTGTTTTATTTTTTTCTCTATGGGTTCTTCTGACTCACATTTTCAACTACAAAGTACGCTCTTTGGATCAGAGACTATTTCTTCTTACTGTCATTCATGCCTTTGACTTTGACAATGCACTAACTTTTTATTCTGATCCCTTTGTGAAACTGGACTGCATCAGTGCTGGTAGAGGTAGCAGGTTCTTTACCACAACACTCGTTTTCACAGATCTGAAGCTTTATGACTCAATTTTCTCTGGTTAGAACACTTTAAAAAATATTTTCTCTCCTCTACCCTGCAGATCCACACTGAGAACTTGACTCTGTAAACCAGTGGATTTTGTTATTACGGGTGGGCAGTGAATTCCACTGCACCAGTAAAGTTCACAGGGTTTTGCCCACTCCGCGCTCTACTTGGAGCATGAAGCTTGACAAAAACTCTGTAAACTGCAGCATGCCAGAATTTACTGGTGCCCATCCCTAATTTTACTTTCACCCCAAAGCTGCTGGATGCAAAGACCTTTACCCACTCATTACACTAGTGGGATGCGAGACCATGAAACACACATCTACTAGTTAGCTCAAGTTAGGTTCCATGTGTACTAGTGTCAGCCTTTGAAAGCTATAAAGGGGGTTGCTAGTTGTGTTTATATGATAGTTTGAGCTACCACTGTATATACCGTAGTTTGGTCTATGTTTAGCTATGGCGCACCATTGCTTCAGAAGGGCATATGCGCTCTGGGGGTTCTTTTCTCAGTGGCAGCCCTTGTGCTTGTCCTCGTACACTGCTAGCTCCCCAGGCCTGCATGATGGTGGAAGCTCTGGTGTCCAATCTGTGCTGCCCACCTCTGGGGCTGGAGCCTCTCAAAGTGTGCAGTTCTGATCTCTACAGGGCTTGAGCAGGTGTGCACCAGTGCAGGTGGGTAAATAGCCGTGCAGCAGACCCCATAATCTGTGTAATGTGGATGACTGGGAGAAGTTGACTATCAAGTTCTTCAACCAGACCTGCCAGTGTACATGTATAAAGCATGCTAATTGCAGCCCGAGGTACCACATGCGTTACTACATTCTGTATTTGTACAGGGCTTTCAAGCTTTTGAGATCAGTGTGAGTAACTCAACCACTCAGCATTTTCCTTTGTATTCTGAGACTTCTAGGTCTGATGATGATGCCATTATAAAATTGGGGCTACAAGTCCCAGAATGCTAAGAAAATAATTTGATTGCATAGGCTAATCACTCATTGACCTAGGACACATGTTTTCACAGTTGTATTGCAAAATGTATATAGTTTACTACCACCATGTGATGCGCTGGACGCTTTCTACGTTGTTAACATACTGCCAACAAAAGTCACGTAACTCTAAATATATAGCCCCCTGTTTGTATTGGCAACAAGTAGGTTAACGTTTACAAAGAGACAGGATGCTCCTCCCTTAATATGTATTTTTTTATGTACCAATAGTCAAGCCATTATAGGCAACCAGTACAGAACAATAGCCTTTGCTAGTTCCATGTTGCAGTTCAAGAGGTCTAATGATATATTTTGGAATGAGACCAATGGGCACTTGTGGAGGCATGCTGCTGCATCAAAGGCTGCGCTGGTGTCAAGAACAGACGTGTGCTCACATGTCATTATCAATGTAATTCAAGGTTTGTTGCTCCACACTCCCTCTGCGTGCAGAACTGGATGAGATACAGCATGACAAGTGCTTGGGGACTCAGGCAGAAAACCATTTAGACCTGTTACATCACCTATACCCCTGGACACAGAAGTGGGACATTTTCTCCCACCTTGTAAATACCATGCTGAAATGCTACAGTGCTCTGAACACACGTGCCCAAGAGTGGCATGCAGGAAGGCACAGCAGTCATTCCAGGGGTTAACAGACGTATTGAACTTTAACTTAATGAGTAGGAGTGGAGTCATCATTGCAAGTTAGATGGTGCTTTCGCCAGTTCTGCTGGTAAGGCCCGGTGGCTCGTTTGTGGCAAATGGAGTGCACCAAATATCTATGGGGACGTTTCCAAAAGAAGCACAGACTTTACACATTTTAAATTGACCAGAAAGAGAAAAAAACAGGGGAGGAAACCCACCAAAATTCTGCAGCATACTGCATGGGTTCTGCAATCCCACTGCTAAATAGGGTGGGTGGAACTGTCCGGAATCACACAGAGTTTTTAAATAACTCTGCAGAATTCCACAGAGTGGAACTCTGTGAGTTCTAGCCATCCTTAGTTTTTACTTCTGTTGCCACATTCACCTGATAAGAGACAGATTTCACCTTATCAGACAGACCTTCACAGTACTATGGCACAGTCATCATTTACTGACACCAAAGCAGCTGAATGTATTTAAGCCAAACTAATTTTTCTAAACCATGATTACTTTATGGGCTGACAGACATTTTTTTTTGTCAGGTGTATATCTTATGTTCATCAAATAAAGAGTGTCAGGTCACTTCATATCTGTTGAAGAACAGATTTTAACCAATTTGTTCATGAGTGCTCCATTTGATCTTTCTACCACACTGGAAGATTGTGGACTATAACTACTGTGGAATTTCTGATTTATTTGAAAAGAGGTGCAGATTATTTGCGAAACGTTGTTCCTAAAGTGTGAATTATAATCTATTTAGTTGGGTATGCTTCAACCTATTCAGAAAACAAGCAGACAGTGACCAAAATATATTGTAAACCATTGCAAACAAGCATCTCTATTAAGTTTGCAGAGTGTCTTGTAAATTGGCCTTTTGATTTAACAGTATGATTAATCACAGTTTTTATTATTTTTAGTTCTTTAAAATTAAAAATACCTTCTAAAAGAAACTGTAATTTTTTTTATCAGAAGCGGCATAATAATGTCATTCAGAAATCCTGGTACATATATAGAACCCATTGTCTGTCATCATTTTCTACACAGGTGTTCCTCCAGCAGACAATTTCTGAGCCTCATTAGAATGTAGAACGGAAAAGTAAATATTTTTTCAATACATCACCCATTATCTTAGCTCAAATTAATCTAAAAAACACACAAAACAACTAGAAAATAATTAACAATTCCAGCGCAGCTCTGTCAAAGAATAATCTATCACAGTGTGGCTCTATAAGTGGCCACCCAACTGCAGCACAGCTTTGATGTGATGTATCACCAATACCAGTGTGCCTCTCTGGCTGACCACACAACCACACCATAACATCTCAGTGAAGAAGAAAAACTATTGTGCACTGGGAGGAAGGTACACCACCCTCAGGTAAACAAGCAACCCTGCAAGGAATGTCTTCTAATTCAGAAACCCCTTGCTGTGTGCATGCAGCACCTCACATTTGCCATCTCATGCGGAAGAGTAAAACACAATTTGTCAAGATATTGAATTTCAACAAATCTGATAACCAACCAACAGTAAATAACATTCTCACAAGTACAATTTACAAAGCGGTACAGAAATAATATCATAAAGGCTCTCAAACGCAGTTATGCAGAGGAAGGTAAAGTCAGAATTATTCAAAGTTGCAAATGATTAGCTAAATCCATACGAAGTTGTACAGTATCCCTAGTAGAACAAGAAAGTCTTTTACCTCACCTCCAAATTCAAGGAATTCTTATATACAATTCTCACATAACAAATCAGGAAAACTCCAATCAGATCATGGTCTGAGCAAAAAACAATGTCAATTTGGTATTTCAAAACACAGGGATAAATACATGTTATTGACGTACCACATAAGCACCATTCCAATTAAAAAAATGTATTCAGCACCATCTATGCTATTATAATTTGGAGATATTCTAACAAATGTGAAAAATGTAACTGATGCAAATTTCAGTGAATGAATGAAATACGGCTGGCAGCAGAAGAGGCCTTATTAATGTTTCAAATCATAAGGAACAGGAGAAAGCTCATTGAAAGCAACATAATCATAACACAGCTTGGCTGTGCTCTGCAGGGCCTATGAGTCGAAGATGCATGCAGGGAGTGAAGCAAGTGTGAGTGACAGTGATGGCGTTCACATTTTCTTAGATGGCCTCTTACAGGAAAACGTGGCATAACTATAAAATGTTAATAAATATACTTCAGTACATTATTTAAACAACAACAACATTAATTCAGCCTATATATGCAGAATCAATCATGAAAAGGTGCAAAGGTTTCATTATTGCTAAACAAAATATAAACCCCGAAAAACAATCTAACCTCGGTAATGTTGTAAAATTCAAAGTACTTGTGCACTCTGGATGAAATGAATCATGTGGCACTGGTGGAAGAGTACATACAAAGGCCTGGTTGGTGTACATAATCCAAAACCTTGAATACTATTTTATTTCATTGTATTGGTGGGTTTGTTTTACTGTACGGTACCTGTTTGCTGCACCAATGTTTTTTGTTCCTGTAGAGGTGTCTGCTTCAGTCCAGAAGCACTCCACACTGTGCAAATCCTTCTGGAGGCTGAGACTCTTCTTGGCCAGACCCCTAGTTATTAAGTTGAGGTAGTGTTTTGTTCAGGGTGGAATGTGCCACCGGGGCTTTGAGACAAAGATTGAAAGACGCAACAAACACAATATTTGAAAGTGTCCTACTATGGGTTGCTCAAGCCTCTGTACTGGTTTTACACTTCTCTTTGTTGGTGTCACAGTCACAAGAAAGTCATTCACTAAGCATATGAAGGCAGCTCCCCCAATTGGCCGAGACTCCTTCTAGCAGTTTTTCCTCATTATGTTTCTTGTTCAGGCAATGTCCAATTATGCTCATGGTGCCTGGTTGTGGTGGTATGCACAACTTCAAGAGTATAGGGGAAATACATTTTGGGCAGTGGTGGCTTAATTTCTTTTGGTGAGCACTGCTTAAGTTATAGATTGGATATATTGTGGACCTGCTAGGTATTTCAATAACAATAAACTCCATCTTGTCAATAACCGGAATGAGTGAATTGTAGGCCTAATCAAATGCTGCGTTTTCCACATGCATTTTCCTTTTTAAACTTTTCATGACCCATACTTGCTTGACTTGCTTGATTTGCTAATGTTTACGAATTCCAAACTGCTTGAGCTCAGCAGAAATGTTTCTATTGTGACCCTTGTATGTCCTTCTCATGAAGCAAAGTTCCATGCTAACAAAAAAGCAATATTCTTCTATTCTTTTTAACCGCCTGACCTACTTTGGAATCTCAAATTTTGCTAAGCTAATCTTAAACTTTATTCTTAAAGAATAGGCTTCTAGTGTGAAGACGTGTGTGAAAGGAGGTGACTTAATGTGATCATGCATAAAATTTACACAAACGTTCTTTGTTTCAGAGACCTAGGCGGCTGAGAAATTTGTTTGAGGTGTCATTGTAGTTAAAACTTCTACAAAATGCATCTTGTATTTAGAACTCTCTATGTTCAAACTTGCTATCTCGGTTCTTGTTTCCTGAATGGCTGATTTAATACTTTATCTAAGGAAATTGTTCAATTTGTGTATCATTGTATTTCATATTAAAGTGTCTTAGGGAAAGAACAGTTGCACTGAGAGTCTTCTCAGGCTTGCTAACTCTCTTGCTGCAGAGACTGTTACTTTATTAGTTCTGATATTACATTGCTTGACACTCTCTGTCTTAGATGATTTCCTATTGCTGAACCTTGAATGCTCTTTTACAAGAAAAATTCTTTATGAGTTGCTCGTCTTCAATGTATTTTCCTGACAGAACTTTAGATTAGGGATTAGATTTATGGGACACACTTTATGCTATGATCTGTAATTTAAGTCTCACATAATAAAGAAACAATCTAAGAACTAATGATGAATATTAATACAATATTTACAATAAAATACAACTCTTATTATTGATTCTGAGAAACAGTATTTGACCAATACTAAAAGTGTAAGTTTATGAGTTGCAGTTAGCTTTCCATGCTCATTTTCAAGTTCCCCAACTGGATATCCTAAGAGTTGCAGAGATTTAAGGAAGTTTTAGAATTCACTGTGCTCCCAAAAAGTTGGTAGCATAGGCATGGTTTAAATGACGAGGAAAAGAAGATGCAATAATTTAAAAAGTGACAAAAAATTTGATAAAGTCCCATTTACCAGAAAGTCTGATATAGTGCAGTTTCTGAAGCGGTTTTAGATTGCTGTTGAAGAACTGGTGAAATTAACGGGCGTGAGTATCGATAGGGCGATGAGTAAAAACTTTCATGATGTATGAATATGACTTATACTGAAAAAATTGTGATGTTGTTTGAAGTGCATTGCTATTTGTCTATATATGTGCTTTGTTGAAGATGATAAGAGGTTATTGGATTAAGAAGTAGTTTAAGATCCCAGGATAGATAGATAAGAGAAAGAGATTTTCTTGTCTGCTAGGAGAAGTTGTGAGATGTCAACTACACAAATAAATAGGGAAGTAATAAATTGTTGTGGTTCTATTACATTTGATTGGTGCTTATAAAACCTGATGCACAAAGGTGACACAACACTAATTTGATGATTTTCCCACAGGTTGAGAACTCATCATTGTGAATGGAGGATACGTTTTGATTGAGAATCAAAAGGTGCAAAATCCGTTTCTGATTGTTTATTGCACTATTGTTTTTTCTTTAAAAGAAGCAAAGATTGATCTTATTTTATCTTGCTTAACTATTAGCTTGTGTTTTGCATTGAAAGGAGGTCATTGTAATGGAAGGTGAGCCACTGCAAGGATAGAGTTGTTGCATCATATTGTTCCCCGGTGGTATTGGTCGGTTGGTATAATGCCACACTGTGCTTGGTTGAATCTTGCCAAAGGTTGCAACATAATTGGTTGATTGAATTTTAGAACTATATTGAGATTTGATAAAAAAGGGTTCTGAGATCTGACGTACATGTAGCAATATCAAAACAATTGAGAGACTGCAATTTTAAATTGTTGATTTGTGGAAATAAATTTGACATCCTGATATTTTTCAAAGCTTTGAGCAGTCTAATGAGAGGTGCTATAATGGGTCTAATAAGGGAGGTTGAGAAAGCACCTCCTGAGGGTACACCAGCATTCCATATGATGATTGATGAAGGGTTATATACATTTGTTTGGTTTTGTCGATGGTGCATTATCAGTAAAAAGGAGGATGCATTGAGTTTTTCTCAATGGGGTACATTCAATTTGAGAATTCTAGACAAACTCTGAGAAAAATTACATGAAATGAAGCCACCTCCCAGACCTACACAATTATAAGCGCTTAGGCCCATATTTATACCCTGTTTGTGCTGAATTAGAGTCATTTTTTTTACACAAATTCAGCGCAAACTTAACTCCATATTTATATTCTGATGCTAGACCCATCTAGCGTCACAATATTGGATTTAACGTAATTGTTTGGATGTGTGAAACCACCTTGCGTCAATGAGATGCAAGGTAGGCATTCCCGTCTAAAAAATGACTCTAAACCCCTAGTGCCATATTTATGCACCTGGGAAAAAAAGACGCATGGGTCGGAGGCGGAGCCAATAAATTATGTTAACTCCGATTTGTGTCAAATTGTAATGCCTGGGTCAGACCAGGCATTAAAATGAGGCAAACACATCACTACTTAAGGAAGACACACAGAAGCAACATCACACCCACAAGACAAGATGGAAGTGCTACTGCTCCAGCTTGCGAGATGACGCAGAGGACAGCAACAACAACAGCAACTGCCACAACGTGATCCACAAAGGCAACACCGAAGGCAGGAGAGGGTATTCAGAAACAGGATAACCCTCCATGGCCGCAGGTAACAAGACATCATAAGGACACACAGACTCAACCGGCAAGCCATACAGCACCTGCTGCATCACATTGAGCCACAAATCACAGCCAGCCTGCAGACCCCTCACAACATACCACCTGTGACAAAGCTGCTAGCTGTCTTGCACATGCTGGCAAGTGACTCATTTCAAACAATGGGTGCCCTGGTTATTGGTGTGTCACAGCTGTCATTCTCTGCGCAATAATCTCCCTGACACCCCGCCACATCAGCTTCCCCAACACCCAGCAAAAGCAGCAGGAGATAAAACAGGCGTTCTACCATTTTCATGGCTTCCCGCATGTGCTTGGTGCAATTGACTGCACCCATGTCCGACTTGTGCCACCTGCAGCAATAGAGCACATATACCAGAATCACAAGCACACACATTCCATCAATGTGCAGGCCATAGTGGACCACGGGGGATAATTCACAAACATTTTGGCCAAGTATCCTGGGAGTGTGCATGACGCCTACATTTTCCTTCACAGCAGGATCAACAAACACTTCCAGGATGGACAATATGGAAATATCCTACTTGTGGGTAAGTCAACAAACCTAGCAATATACACACAACACACCAACCCTTTAGGACACACAAGACATAACCATTACAAAAACACATGGCCAGGGTAACACAGATGTGCAGCTAACATCACATATGCACCATGCTGCAGTACAGCACAATCAGTGCATGCCACAAACACATATACCCACATGTACGTAACACACCCACAACTTGACAGGCACAGCACATGTAGGACAGGTGCAGATATGTACCCTTTGCCAACAGAAGAAATACTCAAACCACTGCAAGTGCCCACAGGTGGCCTACTACGTACTCTTCACAAATAGTACACCAAACAAAGAACAGCACAGCAATGTCAACGGCATACACAATGCTCATGTTACATAGGTCTCATATAGGGACAGATCCCTCTAATCATGCCATGCAAGTCACTGCCAGAACAAACATCAAATGCAGACAACTGCTGCCAATACCAGCTTCATCAACACATACTTGACATACCTGTAGGGTGCATATACATCTGCCTGACACATTGGCTCACACACACAGGAATACAAAAGTAATGCCCATCACATACCATGTGCCAGATTTGTGAGAAGTGGCACCACACCTACTGTAGTGCCACCTCACATGCACCACTTACTGACCCACAACACCATCATGTCTCTACCATAAACAATAAATGGCCCACCATGGGGCAGAGTCACTGTTAGACCATGCAGAACATGGATGCCATAGTGGGACCCTATAGGAGTTTAGAGGGCATCACGGTCCTTACATGCACTGTGCCAAGGGACACATTTGCAAGTAGCTGAGCACCATCCCATAGTCTGCACTGTGCATGTGTTGACAGTATAAATGCTGAATCATGTTTTTGAAGATAGGAGAGACACTGGTAGTAATGTTGATCATCCTGAAACAATGAGATACACACTCTTGGACACCTGATGGCTGGCACAAACGTCAGCTACCACTCAGGATCACTAAGTGACTTATATAAGAGCCCCCAGTTCCGTTGTCATGGCCTGCACTGCATGTACAAGTTTGCAGATGACCACTCTTATGTGACTTGAAGTCACATTGTAAATCGCCCATCCTCCCACGCAACACTTTGCGTGGAAGGGGCGTGCAATGTGTGTTGCTGTAGGTCTGTCACCACAAGATACATAGCATGATGATGCTGACTCAGATGTAGGTGTCACCTAAAACCTTAGGCAGTGCCAACATCAAACACCACCCCAGGTGTGCCATTTGCAGATAACAATAAGGAAATAGACTGTGATTTGACCTCATATGAATTTGCCAACCAAAGCATGCTGCATACTCCTGTACACACAGAAAGAGTCAATTGTCCATCAAAACAGCATATATTTAGGGAGGTGTTCCTTCCTGCATAGACATATCCATCTCCACAGGGCAGCTAGCCAAGCACCCTGGTGCAAGGTTGGCAGTGTTGGTGTACGGCTGCATATAAGCCACTGGCGCAGGGGACAACAAAGGGTTGCCTAGAAACATGTCACACATGGTGCATTCCTGCATAGTCAAAATATTGCAGCACAGTGCTGCCAGTGTTGGAGCTGTGTTGTGCATTGTAACTTACTCATTTAAATGGGCCTAAGTGTTGCACTTCATCTGTAATGACACATTTCAAAATGGCTGGGATGTCCAGACACTGTAGTGCTACCATGTTGCCACCACATCTGACCCCACTGTGTTGTGAGGGTGTGTCATGTCCCCTTTAGCGATAGCACACTGATACAAAGGAACACATCACAACACATGATACATACATACTGACCATCAGGATAGCAATTCATATGTCCCAGGTCCTTTAGCCAATACTCAAGATGGTCATGTCCAACAACACAGTGCTAAGAAAACTTTGCATAAGGCCAGGACCTCACACCATAATACAAACACATATGAGTCACAACCACCTAAAAATTACAACTGCCTTGCTACATGACGAACCTATTGCAAGCCTTAATAACTTACTCCTATTATCTTTTGCAGCGGATAAGGGTTATGGCATACAGCCATGGATTATGACCCCATTTGCAAACACAAGCACAGCGGCAGAGCATGCATACAATGAGGGACATCATAAGACATCGAGAGGAGAGGACATTTGGCATACTGAAGTCAAGATTCAGTTGCCTGGACATCACAGGAGGCAGCCTCCTATATGCCCCACACATAGTCTGCAAATCATCAGGACATGCTATCCTGCATAATATATGTGTGCGGATGAACGTCCCTATGTATGACCAGGTTGATGACCTGCCTGAGGAGGAGGAGGATGGGGTTGTAGAAATGGAGGGGGAACAGCTCAACACAGATGCTGTGAAGCGCCACAGACAGCACATACTTGAACACTTTTTCACTTAAGAACCACTTAATCACCTTGTCAATTTGGTAAATAAACACTTCACTTATACAACCAATCCTGCTTTGGTCTCTTCAATCTCCACTACATATACCATAGGATTGTGAGTCTCACACAGGGAACATGTTACAAATACGAATCTGACTGGCACTGTTGCAACATCATATGTGATGTGTAAGATTGTACTGCCACCATCACAAACATCACTAATAGCCTCATCAGTGATACTTGACAACTGAAGGACACAATCTATGGACAACAACATATCTTGTACAACCATGTTGCCAACGTGTTCATCAATAGCTCATCACACACAACTATATCATGTCCAAATAGGAAGTACGAAAGGGGCCCACACATGAGGTAGTGAATGACCAAAATTAGAATGTTAGTCATGTTGGAACAGAACACTGTCACAACTCAGTGTGTGAGTTGCAATGGCTACATGGAACATGTGTTACAATTGGGGGACATAAATGATAACAATGGTCATCATGATTTGCCCAGGTGTAACAAGCAATGGAAGAAGTTGGGTCTGAGCAGTACATCCATGGCAATGGCACTGCCATGGGGCCCAATCCTGACACAGGGTGCACATGAACTCACACATTGCACAGACACGTCTATGGAATGCACTTCTGTATGGATGAGAACATATGCAGCTAGGGCTGCAGGTCCACCACACAAAACCATCAAACAGTTGTGGTCAAAACATAATCTGGGTGGAAGGTAGGCAGAGTGTATTTACATGTCAGACATATGTGTAGGCCACACACAAGTCTCCACAAACTCACAATCACAAACCAGAACTATTGCATTGTATTGACAGCCATACATATGTGGAAACACTGTTGTCACACATGCATACATATACACGATGTGGAACTATTTGCATGCTGTTGACTCTGTAACACACACACTGGTGTAACAGACCAATCACATCCTCATTACATTTTTTCATGGACTACTACATGCGACCATACACAATATGCCACACTGCAGCACAGCCAATGTCATTTGTATGTTGATACAGGGTGCATCTATAGACAATGGAACAAAAACACAGAATCAGTAATTGAGTCAAAGAAATTAACGCAAATGCATCTAAAACACCTGCAAATGCAAAAAAAATGACCCATAGGCCCTTAGTGTGAATTCCACCTTCGCACACTTCTCAGTGCTGATTTTCTGTGAATTTGATGCATAATGGTAATGGGTCAATAAAAACAATGCACGTGCGTCATGCATCTAAAATACCACGCAAATGTCAAATGCGTAATATAAATACACGCATAACTGAAAACATGACGCATGGGATCAGGAAGTTATGTATTAGGAAATCCTGTTTCAAGCATGATACAGTGGGTGTATTTCACTTTCTCTTTACAGTCTGTGCCTCTTTTGACTGTGTGGTTGTGTTCTGGAGTTGGTGGTTGTGATTTCCTTGCATATTGTATCTTGTGGTGTCTCCCCTGTCGTTTTTTGTTAAATATTGTCTGCATTTTGTCCCAGTGTTTGTAAATTTGTGTGTGTTTTTATTTATTTTTGTATTTGGACTGTGGGGTGTCTGTCTGGGCTAGTTGTTAAGTTGGGATAGTTGGGATTAGTTATTGGGCTTAAGTTTCCGTTATTTTTATTTATTTTGACTAAGTATTTGTGGTCAACATTTCAGTTATAGCATGTCTGGTAGAGAGAGGTTGACCAGGATGGGAGAGTAAGAGTTAGGTGGCTATGTGTGGCGTTAGCCCACTACCTGCCGATGATGTTGGTGATGGGGGGCTGGGTCATACATGGCTACCAGACTGAGGTGAGGCGGCTGCGGTGGGGCAAAGTGCACCAGCATCTGAATACTGAATTGGGTCTATAAGAGCACCAGGAATGAGCACCAGCTCAAGCATCGCTGGGCAGATCTGGTGGCCAGGGAGCAGGATCTGCTCGATCATCCTGGTGTCGAGATCGGTGGCCCTGTTGATGAGTCTCCCATTGGCTTACTCTATACTGTTCAGTGCTCTCGAATGACAGTAGCAGATGTGTTGGAGTGTTGCATGCAATGCTTGTGGACAGGTTGTATGCAACCAGAATGAAGTGTAACTGTGCCAGTCTACACATGGAGTTCACATGTCCTACCATTATACCAATGCAGGTCTGGTGAGTCATGCACAACCATCACTCAGTCACACATTTCAGGGGCCATGGCGACACCTGTGTCCTGGCATAGTGTCATGTATGATACGCCAAGACTCTGCCATACTACCAGATTTACCTGGATTGTGTCAACAAAGTAGGCCAATGCATGTATAGCACTACTTTGTCATCATTTCATGCACATGATTCCTGCCATTAGGTCAGCAAAGGGTGCTTACCCGGCTTAGGGGTCAATGTAAATGGGGCATTTGATACCATTGGACAACTTTGCCACATCAGTCATGAATTAATCAAAGCATGATCATTGCAGACTTATAATTGAGCCGCATGTCCATCACAAAGTTCTTCTGGGTGCCTTGCAGGACAAGCTTGGGTACCTGAGTCAATTGTCTTGGAAAGCACCAGGATAGTGTAATGTATTTGTTACACAGCTCCTCCTTATACCATGGAGTTCCATCTTCTATAGAATGCCCACATATGGTTTTTGCAGGGTGTAGCACTATATGAGTCTCTGGCCCAGTATAAGTGTGCAGATGTGTGGCTCTCACTCACCTGAGTGTCTGTGTCATTGTGTGTTTGTAGTGATGTGTTTGCTGCACTGTTTTACACCAGTATAAGTGTCTCACTCCTCTAAATTAGTACACATTGAAATTTGTTGTCCACTAGTAGTGACAGTAATGTGATACTAAGCATGGTTTTCCATTCATATCTTACAGATGGACCTGCCCCCTACACAATTGGTGAAGTGGAGCGATTTGAGGACCCAGATGTATCCAGTAAGTGTGATAATGTGTGTCCTGTGAAGTAATCCAGGGTTTGGTGTGAGTCATGTGTGTTTCACACAATGCTAGATGTGAGAAGCTGTCAAATGATCAGATATCAAAGTGGGCTGGATTGTGACATTGTGTCCATTGAAATGTTCCCATGCACCACCAGAGGGTCATATCTTGTGAGGCTTTTGGTGCTCATTGGCCAGCATTGTGTAAACAAGGTGATGACAAGCCACATATAGGGCCATATGTGACTAAGAAGTTCAACGCTGTGGGAATATTGGCAGTGGGGTACTCCCTCATTCTCACAACACAGGGATGCACCATTTTGAACCCAATTTGGTACATCCCTGTATTGTCATGAATATTGAGGACCGGGCTGGCAATTGCCTCCCAGCATGGCACTCTGTATTTTGCACTCCATGTACGTAACACTTATGTGGAATACAATTAGCGTGCATGCAGATCAAGGCCAAACATGTGCTGGCATGGAAATGGGTGTGTAAGGAATAGTATTGGTAGATCAGGTATTGATGGGTGTCTACACCAGGACACATGAATGTATATACACATGAGTGTATATGTGATAGACCTATGGATACCAGCTTCCTAGTTGTCAGCCCTCGTAACATATGGACCACTCCCTGACTCCATGTGTGTATGGGCATGCCTTGGTGGATGACCAGGACATTTGAGACGATGGATTGCATAGCCATCCCCCTTAGGTACAGATGGAGAAGAATACCAAATTTGTAGGTAGATGTGATGCTCCCAGTGTATTTGTCATATAGATCAGGCTTGCATGTGTACCTATCAGCACTGAACCTTTAGGGTTACCAACAGCATCCAATTCCTCCAATAACATGCTCAAGTTACTGACACCGATAATGAGGACGTTTGGGCCTGATCTATGTGAAGTTTACGCTGCCTTTGCATCATTACATATTGTGCAAAAGCAATGCACACCTCATTTGCTTTGATTCATAATATTGTTGTGCTTCCCTTTGGTGTCAAAGAAATGATGCTAAGGCTGCGTTGTTGTTGCATTTATCAAGGCCATTGTTTCTTCTGGAATGTGAGTTGGAGTGCATGTGCAATTAGATGTAGAGTATAAGCCAATAATTTGTACATACTCCACACAATGCTGACACTGATAGTTGCCTGCCTCAATTTAACAGCTGCCAACATGAGCAATGAGGAACTGCGTGAATTCCAAAAGAGGGCAGTTCGCTACTGACAAATCCTGGCAGTGGAATCTGGTTTCCAGAGAATGGCTGGCTGCTATTGTGCTGAGAGATCAACTGGGGAATGGTGGATATTCACACAAGAGAGCCCCACACTGGCAGTAGCCACACAGAGCAGACCCAGCTCCATAGCAATGCAGGGAGGTACAGCTGCCACCACAACAACAGCCACAACTGCAACAGCTTTGACCTCAGTGCATCAGCCCATACCACCTCTTGCCATGGACCAGAAAATGCTGCCGGAGCTGCAGAGGGACGTCACACTGGTATTGCAAAGGTTGGACAGTGTAGAGAAGGAGGTGGCAGCCAATACTAAGAGACTTAAATACATAAAGAAAACCCTCAAGAAGGCAAAGCTATGATTGTCTTTGGAACTCTCAACTCCCAGTTATAGCCCCTCCCTCCTCATTTGTGTTCATGTTTTAGGGGGTTAGTGTTAGGTTAGAGTAGGTATGTAGTTTAGGTAGGCTATTTGGGTTTGGGGGTGGGTTTTCAAATTTTTACATGTTAATTTGTGGGTGGGTGCTTGGTTATATTGGGGTACATATGTGTTTAAAAAAAAAAAAAAAAAAAAAGAAATACAAAACAATATATATTTGCATGTGTCTCGTAACAGAAAGGGGTTGGGGAGACCAATATTTAGAGTGTGTTGTCAAATGTGTTAGGTAAGTTTAGCATAGGGTAGTTAGGTTTAGTTGTTGGTTAAATATAGTTAGAATAGGTTAGTTTAGGTTAGGATATTTATTTTGAATTATTTTGTTTAGTTTCATTGTAAATAAACATTTTAAGAACTCATTTACTTTGTGTTTCATATGCTTACGTCTCAGGGTCTTCCCATGGGTGCACAGTGAAAATTGTGTGTTGGCCTAGGGATTCCGTCCTGCCTCCAAATCCCTCTCATGGCATGTCCATCACCTGTTTACAACAGAGCTGTCACATTGGCAGCAGCAACAAATCTATTTGTCTATGCATCTGCCATCCAGTGCACCCACATCTCAAGGTGACTATGTTTACTTTGTATTGGACAGGTAGGTGTGGTAATTCAGCTCTCAGTGTTAGGGTCCTGTGTAGTAATGTTGGGCATTGTGGTACATCTGACAACAGCCTACATTTAAATTCTATAATGCAAAACAGACGAGTGGCAATTACAGATGAGGTTAAGTACCTCTGTTTACACCAATGCGTTCTACTGGTACTCCCAGCTGACGATATTGCCCGAGAACTGTTTCACAGCCATTCCTGCCATATGTAGTGGGTGAAGCATACATGTATTCTACATTGTTGACATACTCAGTGAATTGCTTGTAGTGGATAAGACTAGCATTGTTGTTTATCATGTAGGAACCTTAAGCGTAGATATGTGCCTCCATATTCCTGCACTCTTGTACTGACACTCTGTGACTAAAGACATGGTTACACACATCACAATTCCTAAGTGTAGTAGATGTGTCACAATAAACAAAGACATGCTGGTTGTGTAGGAAGTGTTTATTTACAAGTATCATAGTGCAATATTTACAACGTCCAGGTCTGTGACCCCATTAGTGAAATCCATACAATTGTGACACAACACAAGTCCATGTTTGAGGGACATGTCATGGGACATGCTTGGGTGAAGTGTCGTTAAGTGCGGAGGAACATGATTTGCCTATTTGTAGGTGAGAGAAAATGACAGACCACAGCAGAGAGGTCAACAGTGTGTCTTTGAAGAGTACACATATCCAGTTTTGCTAACCTAACACTGGCATGATTTCAAGCACAGGACAAAGAAAAAGACTGGCCATGTGGCATGGGCTGGCGCTACCAGGAACTCCTTTGGGTGAAGGTGATCTGTTCCACATCTTCATCCTCCGATTTGTGTGGTGTCTCCTCTGCCCTTGGAGGTGGTGGTGGGGAGGTAGAGGGGGGGCCACACACACTTCAGTGGTTGGAGATGTGGACTCCCAATTCCTAGCAGCTGCCATCAGTGGAACAACATATGGCATTACTGCAGCAAGGAGGCACTGCTGATTTTTTACAATATCAGCAGCATCCCTGTGGTAGGCAACCATGTCTGCCATGAGGGAGGGCACTTCCAGGTGCATGGAGTCCAGCGTGTTCTCAATCACACTGCTGCCAGTTTGGGAGGGCAGTTGTTGTGGCCTTTCCCTTATGGCAGCAGCTATGTCCCTCAGACACTGCTGGACTCCATGCATTAGGGAGTGTGTGCCTCATTTGGCTGCAGTCCGTTCATTGGCCGTAACGAGGCACGTGCGCATACACTCTATGCTGGCTGCCAAAGTCTGCATCCTCACCCACACCTCCTTGGCCAGCTCCTGCTGGACTCCTATCACTGTCCTCTCAATGCCGGTCTCTGGGTCCTCGGAGTCCTCAGCTGTGTCGGTGTTGTCAGGTTTTTCTATTGGGGAGTTGGGTAGGGCATCTGGGATGGCTGCTACATTATTACTCCTCATTGTGACTGGAGGTGGTGTCTAAAGGGATACAAGGACTTCTTGGAGGGTCTCTTGGTTGATGGTTGTCTCTGGGTTATCCAGGTCATTGGGGTACTCCAGGACAGGTAGATCAGCAGAAGAGCCATCATCCTCTGCAATAAGATTGTGTAAAATTAATCTTTCTGTGTTGTGGCAGTTGATATGTCACATCACTGACTCGCTCTTAGAGGCTCATTGTTATCTTAGTTCCTGTACATCATGGTTGCAGTCTATCAGCACTTTGCCCCACCTGAGTGTCACATGAGGGAAAGCTCAGGTGGGGCAATTGGCTGTGTCATATCTACTATGTGGGAAGTATACCCTTTCTGTGGCTTGACACCATCTTATCATTGTCAATCCTCCCTATGCATCCGTTTGCATGGTGAGGCCTTACAGTGGGTGTTGCAGTGCTCAAGCTACAACACCACACATGTCAATATGCTGCTGTCCAAGTCTTACATGTTTCACTTACACCCATGCGGTACTGCAACCTTACACCACCCCAGGGTTGGCATTGCCAAGACACTATGCTCTTGCTACCATTGATAGCTCCTCATGTTGATGTATGTGTATGTGTGCTACATTGTAGAGCACACATGGACCTTGCAGAGTTCAATTTCATCTTCTGTCTGTGCAGTTAGGTGCGCCTTCCTACACACCTATCACCACCTCCTCAATGCAGCAATCCTTGCACTATGATTCATGTGATGCAGCATGGTAGCAGTGCAGCTAATTTGACACAGGCACGGGGTAGACCCAGGGATGGCCAGTATGTGTATAATATTTTTGCTGTGTACATTATATATGTGACAGTGTCTGATGGTAAATGAGTTTATGGACATAGCCAGTTAACTGGAGTTGAACTAAGGTCAGGGCCTAAAGCTAGTTTGATGGTGATTCTGCAGGTAGTTATACTGGTCCCTCATTTAAAGTGAGGCAGTCCTATGACCACCTGACTGCCATTGTCTATATGATCACCCCCAATAGAGCAGGTGGTAGTGGCAACTGTTGTCATTCGGGAATGGCCCATGGACCATTGTCCTAGGAATGGCAGGCTTCCAGCATCTTACAGACTGGCAATGCCAACTGTCTTGTGATACCAGACCAGTATTACGTTCAACGCTACACTCCAGGGCTGTTCCTGCATTTCCACCAGCCTTTGCATGGCGATGAAAGCCCCATGCAAATGTTGGTGGTGATGTGGTGTGGTTTGCCCCTGGGTGCCCCTGCGCAGTCCATGCACCTGGCATGGGCAGTGCAGGGGGTCCCATGCCCTGCCCCTTTGCCCTTTCCACTGCCTGATTTGCAGGGCTAAGTGCAGCATGTCCTGTCACACCCAATGCACCCCAAGACTGGCACTCACTCTATTTGATCCATCAACAAAGTTGTGCTAAGTGCCCCACAGAGCTACCATGAGCAGACAGATTTCCACTGCCATCCCAACGTGTGACTCATCATGCCAACCGCAAAGGATACACCGCACTGGCAGTCTTACCAACACCAGACTTACCCATGCACCATCTCCCTCCCATCAATGTGGAATTATACACCATTATGTTCACAGTCATACCCCATGTGTTGAATATGTGTGTTTATTTCCCCATTCCTATGAGTCTCACATGGTTGTGGCAGAGTAGTTGTGGGCTCAGCCTGTAACTGTTGTGACCTACAGTTTGCTACCTGTGGTACATATTTTCTGTAGTGGCACATTTCCATTCAGCATGAAGATGCGTGGTTCCACACTACAATAGTTTAGTTGGTCTGGATGGTGGCATGTTTCCAGTGATTTAGGACCACCCTGCTATTCCCCCAGCACCTGAGCAGATTATTGTTCCCCGCACCCAGGGGGCATCCTCAGTGCATGATGGAGTTGGGGCTGCCTTATGTTGATGAGTTGTCAATGTGCGCGGTGGTGGTGCTACTGGCACATGGCTGGGACAAGTCGCTATGAATTGTGTTCTGTAAGATGCAGCACAGATGTGTTTGTGCAATAAGGCAAAGAAGTTGCAAGGTGTTACTGCAAGGGACACCACCTTGACGTAACCCCAGGTATGGCATTGACTGGCTACCTAGTTTCTGAAGTCTTGGTCATGTTTGTATGGTTAATATGACTAAATGCAAGGGATGTTGTGATGAAACGACCAGACGCACAGTCATTAAACATGCCATCAATCCCATGTGCTATATATGTACATGGAGGTATTTAGGCCTGGTGATTGACATATGTCCAGGTTGTGTATGTGTTATGGTGCATGGAACTGCCAAGATGTAGGTACATGTGTAGCTTATGTCAGCATGGCGCAACTTGCTTAATGTGCAATGTGTCCCTCTGCTCTCCTTTAACATGCATTGTGTGAGTCTTATGTGCCTCCCCCTTCTTGCACTTGACAATTTGACATTAATTTCCCCCATGCAACTTACACTGCATTTGTGGTGTTTCCTGGTAGTCTGCGCTGTCTCATCCTGCGATTCCAGTGACCATTTCCTCTGGGATGACTGCTGCAACCATCTCCTCCATCTCGTACAAGTCCTCTTGTGGTGCTGGACTACCACCTCCAGTTTGCAGTGCTGCTTTCCTGCTCCTAGTCATTTTTTCCTTTGTCCTTTTCTGACAATCATGCCAGTGTTTCTTGCACTCTGTTACAGTTCTCCACACCTCTGCCACACTGTTAATCTTGTCTACTGCCTGTTGCCAAATTGCCTCTCTCCTGCCAATTGGCAATTTTGAGGTGATGAAGAGTTGATGTTGATGCTCCGTCACCTCTCTCACCAGTATTTCATGCTCCTCTGCACAGAAACAACACTTTCTTTTATTCTACTACCTCCCCTGGGTCTTGTCTGTGTCCTCCTGGCTGGTTCATGGTTGATTGGGGTCCCCCTGGGGTCTCTCCTGGCTTTCTGGGTCTATTTTGAATCTCCTTTGCACTGTTTTCTCTTTTAGCGTCTGTATTTGATGCTAATGTGGGTAACAAATGATGCATTTCCGTTTTGTGACATGTTTACGTATCATAAAACGGGTTAGGGTCATCTTTCCGGCATTAATGTCATTTTGCCTTACGAGAAGACTCAATGGTTAACGTCCAAAAATTTTACTCCAACCTATTTTTAGCGCCACCAGCGTCATAGTATAAATATGACGCCCGGGTGGCATTAAAAAATGGTGCTAGTAAGCACTAAACTTTTTGATGCAGAACTGCGTTAGCGCAGTTTTGTGTCAAAAAGTATAAATCTGGGCCTTAGTACATAGGAGAAAATGGCTCAAAATAGAGAGAGAGAGGTGTCAACAATGAACTAAGAGAGCAATGAGAATTTTAGCAAATTAAATTTGGATGATCAAGCTCAGAGATGTAGAAAGAGTGTTATATAGGGATGAGAAAACGGCAAAGGCTGGCTATCCTGAAAAACCTAAAAGAAAAATAATAAAGGTGAAAACGAAACAAAAGTTGAAAAAAATCTAATACTGATACAAATTTGGGGGATGGCATTTTAGATGAACTTGTGGCTACACGACCATCACCTTATGTGGATCCTGTACCAAATGATGGAGCTTCAAAATATTGTGACCATAGCTTTGGCTCCTATAGATCTAGCTGTTATAAAAGTTACTAGTCCAATAAAAGCAAGACTGCCTGCAAATGGACAACCCGTATTGACTCAGCCGATTGTGCCTCAGCCAGTAATAACTCAACTGAATCATTAGAGGATGTTTGGATCTTGATCACATAAATGAATATCAAGAAAAATAATTAATTTACTTGTGTAAAGAAATTACGAAGAAAGCTGAAACTGTTCATGACAAATTAAGTGAATTGGCAAATAAATCGAGGTCAAGAATGATTTGCATGTGACTGGGTGATAAATGGGAGGCATGGTGGGCAATAAAACAATGGATTGAACCCAGATCTTTGTGACAGTGGGTGAATGTTTGCATTGTTCAGCATTCCGTCCTTCCTCTGTTCTTTTTGCTTTCATCACCCTAAGTGGAAAGGGAATGCCCAGAAGTAGGTCCCATGCTCAGTGCACCACGGGATTCAAGAAGGCCTGATGAGGGGTGAGACCCTGAAACTGATTCCAGGATGTTTGTTTCTTTTCCAGTGAGAACCTGGCCTGGCAGTTCGGCCTGGACTGTTCTTATGGGGATCAGGGTCAAGACTGATTTGCATATGGCTGGATCCAAACTTGGGTGGCATGGTGGGCAAAACAATGAAGGATGAAACCCAGATCTTGTTTAATAGGAGTGACTGTTTGCATTGTTCAGCATTCCGTCCATCATCTGTTCTTTCTTTCTGTAGTGAAATGCGCAGCACACAGGAACTATAATAGTTGGCAACAGGTATGCTGATGAAGTGGCACACGATTGTGCAATTGTAGCCTATGGTCTTTTCCATCATGATGAGACTTGCTTACACTTGAGATGAAGTGAGACAAATGAACCAGCCAAAGAAAAAACAGGGATGGAACAGTGCACGATGTGGGATATATGAGTATAATATTTGGGTTTCACTAGATGGAACACCAATATTGCCCGACAGTTTGCTATCTCCAATGACAAGACATTTTCACAGACCAACTCATTTAGGAAGGCATGCCATCATATGAACATTTAAGCAATAGTGAATCAATCCCAGATCCAGAGGTCAAACAGTAAAATATTGTAATCACTGTGCAACATATTCACAGATGAATATAGGCAAACAAACACAAGTCACATGTGGTCACATAGGGAGAGCAGGAGGCCCTTTCAACAGGATGCAGATGCACTTCATCGAAATGCCTATTTGTAATGGGCAGAGATATACCCTGGTGATTGTCTGCATTTTCTCCAGGTGGGTGGATGCCTACCCAACAAGGAAAAATGATAGTGTTAATGTAGCCAAGTCATTGTTAAGGGGGTTAGTTCCAAGAAACGGTATACCAGGTTCTCTAGAGTCAGATCAAGGTAATCACCTTAATATTGAGATTATAAAGATTTTGTGTGCAATATTACAATTTGAATAGACGTTACATTGTAGTTATCAACCAGAAGCTTCAGGTATAGTAGAGCAGCTTAACGGGATGTGGAAATCAAGATTTGCAAAGGTTTGTGCTTCCACTTCACTTAAATAGCCTGATGCTTTGCCTGTAGCACTGATGAGTCAACGAAGTATACATCTGAAAGAAAGAATGGTTTATCACCTCACAAGAGATTGATGGGCAGAGCAATGAGATTACCTGCAGTTCCAGCACATGCACTTGTGAGTATTACTGATAGCAATATACTCAATTACAGTAAGGGATTCACTGACGTGGAACATTCTGTTTCTCAACAGATTGAAGCTATCACTGCGAATCCACCCAGGAACAGTGTCATAACAGAGTGGGTCTTAGTTAAGAAACACGTGAGAAAATCCTATCTAGAGCCACATTGGAAAAGCACCTGTTAAGTGATTCTGATCATGAATACGGTAGTTAAGTTTGTTGGAATTCTGAACTAGATATATGCTTCACATACCCAGGGAATGAGCGATCCATATGAAAAAAATGTGTTCTACGAGCCAGAACCAAGAACACTGCTGAATTTTACATTACAAGTTGTGCGAAATCAGACCCAAAGGAGAAAAGACCAGAGGCAGCATGAAGGAGTACGAGTAGTGAAGAATCTCTGACAGGTGAAGAGGTCCGATTGCCGAACATCTCACAAAGTGGAATTGGAGTTCTTGGCACTGAAGAGGAACAAAGACATCAAATTGAAGAAGTGACTTCTAGATCAGTTCCAGAACACACAGAAACATTTGAGGATTTAGGAGAAGGAACGAGTTCAGGAATAGAGACAAGAAGTATTCACATGACACCTGATGGACAAAAGCTCACAGTCAAAAGAAATTGAGATTGATTGTGTCAGCTGAATCCATACAACCAACAATCAAAGATGAAGTTAAGTGGTATTAGTGACACAAAAGGAGAAAAAAACACACCACTTTCTGATTTGCGTGATTGAAGCAAAAGACTACCTGAACCACCTTGAAAAGTCAAAATGAAAATACTTTAGTAAAAAGAACCATTTTCATGCTATTTTGAGAAACAAAAAATAAAGACTGAGAAAATGTATAAGTTGTTTTATGAAATGAAAAGAGACTAATACAAGAAATTGAAGAAGATGTAAGGAGTACCCAGGTCCGAGGGAGCAGCTGAGGAGTAGGGATAACATTATAGAAGAATACAGAGTAGGGCTAAGGATGTCTATACAAAGATATTATTAACAAAGTATAATACAAAAGACTACCCTGTGAAGAAAACTAACCTGAAAATAAGATTGGTATTGTTTAACCTTAAAAAGAGACATGACGTGCTGTTATAAACAATTATTGGTAGAATATCTAACTGTTGGAAAATGTGCACTATTAATAGAACTAAATGCAAAACTTTTTAGGGATTTTACTTACACTCAGAGTTTTGGCAGGAGTACCAATAGTATTACTTATACACTTCACATCTGACAAAAAAATCAATAGGAGGGTTTATAAGTGCACCTTCTACACCAAGTATTCATGAAGAAGTATTGAAAGCATAATTTGCTGATAACATGAATGAAGATTATTCAATGAATGTTTGATCTAAGCTAGCACAAGAAAATACTAACGCTATTGATGCTAAGGACTGTTATGTCATGCACACATGCCATTTTCAGCAGATGAACATGTTTCATATCACCATATTTCACTTTCCTATGCTACCTCTTAGTTTAGTGTATAGGCAAAGACATTTTGAATACTATTACTGAGATTTTGACAGGACTCTTTCAAAGGTTCTGCTAAAGAAAGATATGGATTTAGACCCACAAGCTTAGATGGAGATTGCAGAGCAATACTTTAGATCATTTATTCCTTTTACCGTGGTTAAGGCATGCAAGAAAAATCTAACATGCTTAATGAACTTATGAAAAAAAGCTTTTGTTTGATGTTAGAAGAGAGAAATGAACAATTTGCAAAAAGTGCGTGTAAGAAGGAAAATGTTCAAAAGTATATTTGGAGGAAAGAAGAAGATGAGTTTAGTAAATTAGATATCTGTTCCTAGGCTTAAATTAGAGAAAAGGGCACAAAGGGATAGTGTGTGTGATCAAGAGGAAAATCAGTGGATGAAAGATACTATAGGGAAATAGTAATTGTGATCATGTGCTCGAATTGTCTGGAAGATCATGACAAATATTACAAGAAGATGGTCCTACAATACCTGGAGTGCATTTTATTTCTGGAGAAAATGCATAATTTAGATTGCCAGTTCATTGGGAGGGTATTTTCTGATGTGTGTAGTTGTGCTTGTGTGTGTGTGAGTGTGTGAGTGTGTTTGTCTAGATGAGTGTGCAGTTGTGTTAGTTGTTGCGGTTGTGTCTTGTGTGGCTAGAGTCTTAATCGTGTGTGATGTAGTGTCATGAATGTATGACAATATGTGTTTTCAACAAGAATTGTTGTGTATGGGTTGTGTTGAATGGCAATGGATGATAGTGTGCATGTGGTGTGTTGTGTACTATGTAGTGTGTGTGTAGCGTGTAGTGCAGGGGGACAAATATGGTTAAGGGACAGTGTGTGTCTTTAGCCCTGCCATTGTATGAAGTTCTCCGTCTATCAGCAATCCATCGCCAGCCCTCAGTTTACAGCACTGTAACATTTAATTATGGTGAGCAGAACACGGCCGACTTGCCGGTCTTCTCAGGTCTGCTGCCGATGTGGGTTGACAATAACACCACCAAAATCTAAATCAGGGTTGAATGACAGAGTGAATAAATAATATAAGAGATTGAAAATTGAAAAAAAGAGAAAATGAAAAACGGGAAAGACAAGATGCAGATGAAGATGAAGGTGAACTCTGACAACAAATTTCTGAATGTCAATTTTTTCTAATGGTTCCTAACCACCAGATGGAGGAAGTTGCTAGGGATTTCAATAAAAATAAATTCCATCTTATTAATAACCCACATAAGTGAGTTGTAGGCCTAACCAAATGCTGCATTTTAAAGGTGCATTTTCCTTTCTAAATTTTGCATGACCTGTACCTGCACGGTTTGCTTGATTTGATAATGTTAACAAGTTCCAAACTGCTTTAGCTCAGCAGAAATGTTTCTATCATGACGTTTGCATGGCCTTCTCATGACACACACTTCCTATGTTAATGATGAAAGTTATATTCTTCTTCTTCTTTTTAACCACCAGACCTGCATTTGAATCTCAAAACTTTCTTTGCCAACCTTAAACTTTCTTCTTTATCAGTAGGTTTTTAGTGTGAAGACACATGTGAAAGGAGATGACTTAATGTGATCACTTTTAAAACTTACACAAATGTTCTTACTTTCAGAGACCTAGGCGGCAGAGAAAACTGAGGCATCAATGTAGTTAAAACTTCTGCAAAATGTATCTCGTATTTAGAACTCGCTTTGTTTAAACTTTCAGTCTCGATGGAAAAGGTCCCTGCCTCACGATGTTCTTGTTTCCTGTTTGGCTGATTTAATACTGTGCCTGAAGAAGTTGTTAATTTGTGTATCATTTCATATAAAAGTGTCCCAGGGAAAGGACAGTTGCACTGATAGAATTGTCAGACTTGCTCGTGAGTCATGAGAAGCAGTATTTGATTAATACCAAAAGTTTAAGTTTATGAGTTGCAGTTCCCTATTCCCGCTCATTTCCAAGGTCCGCTACTGGGTACCCTAAAAATTGCAGAGATTTAAGGACGTTTTAGGATTCTCCATGCTCCCAGACGTCATGTGTGGCACCAGAGAGTCTGGGAAATGAAACTACTGGATGATGGTGGAAAACCTACTAGTTGGCAGGATGCTACTTTAGTAAATTCCAGAATGAGCAAATTAGAAGTTTAGAAGATGTGACTGGTTTCTGCCAACTCCTTCTGGCCAGACTCCTCTGAGCATCATCGCATTACCATGTGTGACTCCTGGTGTGATAGTACAGATTCAACATCGCTCTTCATGATTATATGTGTTAAAACTGTCCATTTCAAATTGGAGACAGAATGTAGGTATTCAAGTAAGTGATTTACCAATGGGGCAGTCAGGTAACTGCATCTGATTCTGTACTTATCTTGACAATTTGATTTTTGATTGCTTGATTAGTTTTCCTTACATATGCTTTGTCACAAAAGCATAACATGCACTACATGACATTTAAAGTATTTTCATTGGTGAATTCAGGCGCAGATTTATGTTTTTTGGTACAAGGCAGCGCAGCAAGTCACCTTCCAGCACTCCCCTATGTCACAGGGTAAAGGCAGGAATGTGCCGTTATCTATGCAATACACCCCATTTTCTGTCTCTTCCCACTGTGCTGTCTATCCCTTAGATTGGTGATCAATATCCCTGCTTTCTTGAAGTAATCTTCTTATTTTGAGCAATTTCTGCTTATTCGCATGAATGACTGTATGGCTGAAGTTTAATTTCTGGACATTGCAGTGCATGTTTGACCATCATCATGTTTTACGTTCAAATCAAGGAAGTTGATTCGGTCACAATTGCATAGTTAATTTGATATCCAGAGTTTTGTTGCTTAACCACTCCGCGAAGTTCTGGAGCTCCATTTTTCCGCCTCGTCCTATCATGATAACAGTCTATGAATCTTTTCCATGTTGATATATGGTGCTGGAAGGGATTATCACTGTCTAGCCATTGCTCTTCAAACCAGCGATGAACGTTATCACCATCTCTAGGTGAAAGTGACAGCTCGTTGCAGCCCCCCACCCCTGTGGATGGTTGATGGTTAAAGTATAAAAAATATCTTTTGTAAACAAATGTGCGCCCAATCCAATCCAAGTCCAAGGGCTGCCTCCGAATACGTTGCCACTCTTCTGCCCAACAAGGGGATGCCTTTATACTCTCAACTTCCTGCTGAACTAGCTTCATTTGATTCTTTGTATGAAGCCCTACCTTGGAAATATCCATTAACTGAGAGAGATCTGCTCTCTTGGCTCGAGCTTCTTCCCAATAATGTTTAACGTCTGAGGTTTCTACCTTGTCTGTCGGGTACCTTTGCCCTCTCCGTTTCACCCTCTCTGTTCGCATCATGCTTTGGTCGTTCTGGCATTTCACAGAAAGAATAAATAATCAAAATAAATAAATATCTGAAGCAGCTCATTGCTTTTCTCGCGTCATCTCTTACTTGACCTGATACTTAACAATCAAGGCCTGTGACTGGAGGTCATGAAAATGGGACTCATAAAAAGGAAATCACACGGGCTGGACCAGAACTTGAGGGGCTCCTTCACAGTCTGCATTATTAAAGGGATTGGTAAAGCCCATGCTTTTTAAATAATACTTCGAGATTGCACTTTGACGTGTGTGTTAAATTAAACTGCACTGTATTCCCGAGATTTTATTTTTGCGCCTTCAAGAAAATAATTTGGAAATGATATAGATCGTATTTCTGGTAGGACTGATGAACACATTATTTTTCAAATTGAATGACATTTCTTTTGATTTCGCTTTTCTACCTCTATTCATCACCGCACTCCCACTCTATTTCTCTCGCTAACAGTGCTCTGAAAAGGCTGAGGACTATTTCTGTCTTGGTACTGATGGATGAAAGTTCAGGCATTGAAACACTGCCAGACAGAAAGCATTTGTCACAGAGAGCTGGCTCTCGTCCACACATGAAAATCACATCTGACTCATGTCTTTTAAGTCGACAGGCATGTCACTGCTATTTGTCACAGTCCTGTTTATCTGCCAGATTAGAACGTCGCCTTGCTACTGACGGGTCACTGCAAATGGGTCACCAGCTCACCTTCGGTATCTGTTCCAAATTATACAGAACATAATTACGCCCTGTTCAGTCGTCCACTGGTTCTAGTTCGAACTGTTTCATTGCAGTTTATTTTTCCACCCACGTTTCTCTGAAGAACAAACCATATAAACATCAGGAGAACTTTTTAGATTTTCAATGGTCTGTTCTTCCAACTCTCAGATTTTCTAAAATAGAAATGTATTCGCAGACGTATGTATATCATTGAGCAGTGCTTATGTGCTGGCAGCCTCATTAAATTCATTTTTTTGTTGTAATTTGCATCTTAATTAACCGTTAGGCCTTTAGTTGGTGTATTACTTCATGAGAAATACACATTTTTCTTGTTTTATAAAGCATCTCTTGTCAACATATTGCCACATTGCAGAAGATAAGTCATTAACAACTAGCTTGGAAAATGAGTCGATACTTTAATCTTTTGGATGTTTGTTTAATGTAACACTTTCAACTAAAACAAAACATTGAAATGTACTTGTTATAGTTAACTGAAAAAACAATAACTGCGTCCTGCCATGCACAGTGTTTTCATCAATGTCATTTCAGATGTCATCAATGATGTTATTAATGATCTCATAAAACATGTCTTGAGTGATGTAATCTGTGGGGCCATGAGCAGGTTACAGCAAGGGTGTGAGTTATAGTTTCTTCAGTTAACTATACCTGGTTAATTTTAGTGTTTTTTTTTTTTAGTTTGAATGCTAAGTTTAAACTGACATTGACATCTAACTATTACTTCACTTCAAACTTTGGCCCATATTTGTACCTTTTCCCGGAAAACTGTGGTAACTCAGTTTTGCAGCAAAAAGTTCAGCACTGGGTTGCATAATTTCAAAACACCAGCTGGGCGCTGTATTTATTGAATGGCACAAGCTGGCACTAAACTTGAGCTAGCGTCCTAAAAAAAGACGCTAGCTGGGTGGGGGTGGCGGTAGGAAAGGAGTGGGTTGTACGTCCGAAAATGACGCTAGCCTGGTTAGAGAAAAAAATGCCTCTAACCAGACTAGTGCCAATTCCTGGTGCTCAACCACCAAAAACATGACTCCTATCTTTGAATAGACAGGAGTCATGCCACCACCCCAATGGCCAGCACTGGGGACAAGTGTCCCCTGGGTATTGCCACTGCACCCTGTGCCATGTAGGGAGCCCCAAGTTAGGGCCCCCAATGACAAAAAAATAAATAAATACTTACCTGGACTTACCTGGGTGGTGGTCCGTCATCCTCAGGTGTCCCTCTGGTGGGGCAATCCTGAGGCTTGGGGAGGGCACCTGTGGACCCATTCCATGGTGTTTAGCCATGGAAATGGGTCCACAGGTCCCCTAATGCCTGGTCTGACCCTGGCATTAAATAATGGTGCTTAGCACCATTATTTAGCCTCTCCTCCCACCCATGTGTAATTTTAGCACAGGGGCATAAATATGGCGCTATGGGGAAAGAGTAATTTTTTGGATGGGATCGCCTACCTTGCATCTCATTGACGCAAGGTGGGTTCAAGCATCCAAAAAATGGTGCAAACTCCTAGATTTTGACGTCAGACGGATGTAACGTCAAAATATAAATATGAAGTTAGGTTTGCACCAAATTTGCATTAAAAAATGGACGCAAATGCGTCCCAAAAAAGTATAAATATGGGCGTTTTTCTTTTTTCAGTAAATGTCTACGGTTTATTTAACAAAAAGTAATATATTATTACCATATGTAACTATACCAACCCTCGCTGTGGATGCTCTTTAACCATGTACAGCGCAGGGTTCCTTACAGGGCCTGCACTCATCACCCTTCGGTTGGTATTAAGATGCAAGACTCCAGGTAAACTTATAGAAGTTTGTTTTCTTCAACAGCAGGACACGGCAACCGTCTTGCCTCCCCCACCTCTAGGCTAACTGTCATCTGCAACCTTCCTTCCCTTCATTCTGGAACCACTCTACACCCACATTCCACCAAGAATACTGCTTCCCATTACATTCTATATTATGACATACTACATTACACCCCAACAGGTGGCCAGCCCGCTTTGCACTAAGCCAATGTAAAAAAAAAAAAAAAGTAAAATACTTCTACTGTCCACACATTGACACTGTTTTGGCTACCGTCTATCTTATTATACAGTCATTCACAATATAGGTATTAACCAGAGTCATGACCAAATAAATCAACCACACTCAGTAGTGATAAATGTATCTCTCGGAGCAAGAATAATCTACATATTGATCCCTGCTCCTTAACTATTCCTTACTCTTCATGAATCTTTAGGACATCATTACAGTGCCAGCTTCTCCCTCATTTTCATGAACAGTACATGGAGTATATGAATGATTTGTCACACATCCTTATGACAGGAAACGTTTTCTGTTTCTTCTTTTTTTCTTTAAATATGGTGTAACAAAAAATGATGACCTCCGTGAAATCGGCCAAAATGCATTGGTGTTCCCTTTGGTTTATGGATAATGCAATACAATACAAGAAAACCAACACTTTGAGTGCTGATTTTCAAGCGAAAAATAGCAGTGACATAACTGTTAACCCAAAAGAGTTACAAAATTATGTGTCACAGAGCAGATTGCATGGATCACATTGATAATTTGCTTCATGACAAATGAGACACATGATATGAGACAGAGATTACAATTAATACTTATTAAATTTGCTATTACGCAATGTCTGACTTTGGCTATTAACCCCTTCGCTGCCAGGCCTTTTCCCCCTCCTGTGCCGAGCCTTTTTTTGGCTATTTGGGGAAGTTTGCACTTAGGCCCTCATAACCTTTTGTCCACATAAGCTAGCCAAGCCAAATTTGCGTCCTTTTTTCCCAACATTCTAGGGATTCTAGAGGTACCTAGACTTTGTGGGTTCCCCGGAAGGAGGCCAAGAAATTAGCCAAAATACAGTGAAAAATTCGTTTTCTTAAAAAAAATGGGAAAAAGGGGCTGCAGAAGAAGGCTTGTGGTTTTTTCCCTGAAAATGTCATCAACAAAGGGTTGGCGGTGCTAGAATCACCAGCTTCCCATCTTTCAGGAACCGGCAGACTTGAATCAGAAAACCCAATTTTTCAACACAATTTTGGCATTTTACTGGGACATAACCCATTTTTACAATTTTGTGTGCTTTCAGCCTCCTTCCAGTCAGTGACAGAAATGGGCATTAAACCAATGCTGGATCCCAGAAACATTTCTGAAAAGTAGACAAAATTCTGAATTCAGCAAGGGGTAATTTGTGTAGATCCTACAAGGGTTTCCTACAGAAAATACCAACTGAAAAAGAAAAATATTAAAATTGAGGTGAAAAAAACATCAATTTTTCTCTACGTTTTACTCTGTAACTTTTTCCTGCAATGTCAGATTTTCGAAAGCAATATACCGTTACGTCTGCTGGACTCCTCTGGTTGCGGGGATATATAGGGCTTGTAGGTTAATCAAGAACCCTAGGTACCCAGAGCCAATAAATGAGCTGCACCCTGCAGTGCGATTTCATTCTATACCGGGTATACAGCAATTCATTTGCTGAAATATAAAGAGTGAAAAATAGCTATCAAGAAAACCTTTGTATTTCCAAAAAGGTCACAAGATAAGGTGTTGAGGAGCAGTGGTAATTTGCATATTTCTGAATTCCGGGGTGACCATACTAGCATGTGAATTACAGGGCATTACTCAAATAGATGTCTTTTTTACACACTCTCTTATATTTGGAAGGAAAAAACTTGGAGAAAGACAAGCGGCAATAACACTTGTTTTGCTAATCTATGTTCCCCCAAGTCTCCCGATAAAAATGATACCTCACTTGTGTGGGTAGGCCTAGCGCCCGCGACAGGAAACGCCCCAAAACGCAGCGTGGACACATCACATTTTTTTTAAAGAAAACAGAGGTGTTTTTTGCAAAGTGCCTACCTGTAGATTTTGGCCTCTAGCTCAGCCGGAACCTAGGGAAACCTACCAAACCTGTGCATTTTTAAAAACTAGAGACCTAGGGGAATCCAAGATGGGGTGACTTGTGGGGCTCTGACCAGGTTCTGTTACCCACAATCCTTTGCTAACCTCAAAATTTGGCTAAAAAAACAAGTTTTCCTCACATTTCGGTGACAGAAAGTTCTGGAATCTGAGAGGAGCCACAAATTCCCTTCCACCCAGAGTTCCCCCAAGTCTCCCGATAAAAATTATACCTCACTTCTGTGGGTAGGCCTAGTGCCCGTGACAGGAAACGCCCCAAAACACAATGTGGAAACATCACATCTTTTGAAAGAAAACAGAGGTGTTTTTTGCAAAGTGCCTACCTGTAGATTTTGGCCTCTAGCTCAGTCGGCACCTATGGAAACCTACCAAACCTGTGCATTTTTTAAAACTAGAGACCTAGGGGAACCCAAGATGGGGTGACTTGTGGGGCTCTGACCAGGTTCTGTTACCCAGAATCCTTTGCAAACCTCAAAACTTGGCTAAAAAAACACGTTTTCCTCACATTTCGGTGACAGAAAGTTCTGGAATCTCAGAGGAGCCACAAATTTCCTTCCACACAGCGTTCCCCAAAGTCTCCTGATAAAAATGATACCTCACTTCTGTGGGTAGGCCTAGCGCCTGTGACAGGAAACGCCCCAAAACACAACGTGGACACATCACATTTTTTTAAAGAAAACAGAGGTGTTTTTTGTAAAGTGCCTACCTGTAGATTTTGGCCTCTAGCTCAGCCGGCACCTAGGGAAACCTACCAAACCTGTGCATTTTTTAAAACTAGAGACCTAGGGGAATCCAAGATGGGGTGACTTGTGTGGCTCTGACCAGGTTCTGTTACCCAGAATCCTTTGCAAACCTCAAAATTTGGCTAAAAAAACAAGTTTTCCTCACATTTCGGTGACAGAAAGTTCTGGAATCTGAGAGGAGCCACAAATTCCCTTCCACCCAGCGTTCACTCAAGTCTCCCGATAAAAATGATACCTCACTTCTGTGGGTAGGCCTAGTGCCTGTGACAGGAAACGCCCCAAAACACAATGTGGACACATCACATTTTTTGAAAGAAAACAGAGGTGTTTTTTGCAAAGTGCCTACCTGTAGATTTTGGCCTCTAGCTCAGCCAGCACATAGGGAAACCTACCAAACCTGTGCATTTTTGAAAACTAGAGACCAAGGGGAATCCAAGATGGGGCGACTTGTGGGGCTCTGACCAGGTTCTGTTACCCAGAATCCTTTGCAAACCTCAAAATTTGGCTAAAAGAACACGTTTTCCTCACATTTCGGTGACAGAAAGTTCTGGAATCTGAGAGGAGCCACAAACTTCCTTCCACCCAGCGTTTCCCCAAGTCTCCCGATACAAATTATACCTCACTTGTGTGGGTAGGCCTAGCGCCCGTGACAGGAAATGCCCCAAAACACAACGTGGACACATCACATTTTTTTAAAGAAAACAGAGGTGTTTTTTGCAAAGTGCCTACCTGTAGATTTTGGCCTCTAGCTCAGCCGGCATCTAGGGAAACCTACCAAACCTGTGTATTTTTTAAAACTAGAGACCTAGGGGAATCCAAGATGGGGGGACTTGTGGGGCTCTGACCAGGTTCTGTTACCCAGAATCCTTTGCAAACCTCAAAATTTGGCTAAAAAACAAATTTTCCTCACATTTCGGTGGCAGAAACTTTTGGAATCTGAGAGGAGCCACAAACTTCCTTCCACCCAGCGTTCCCCCAAGTCTCCCGATAAAAATGATACCTCACTTGTGTGGGTAGGCCTAGCGCCTGCGACAGGAAATGGCCCAAAACACAACGTGGACACATCACATTTTTTGAAAGAAAACAGTGCCTACCTGTGGATTTTGGCCTCTACCTCAGCTGGCACCTGGGGAAACCTACCAAACCAGCGCATTTTTGAAAACTAGAAACCCAGGGGAATCTAAGATGGGTGACTTGTGGGGCTCAGACCAGGTTCTGTTACCCAGAATCCTTTGCAAACCTCAAAATTTGGCTAAAAAACACATTTTCCTCACATTTCGGTGACAGAAAGTTCTGGAATCTCAGAGGAGCCACAAATTTCCTTCCACTCAGCGTTCCCCCAAGTCTCCCGATAAAAATGATACCTCACTTGTGTGGGTAGGCCTAGCGCCCGCGACAGGAAATGGCCCAAAACACAACGTGGACACATCACATTTTTTCATAGAAAACAGTGGCCTCTAGCTCAGTCGGCCCAAGGGGGGGGGCAGAAATGGCCTAAAATAAATTTGAGGCCTGGGTGCGACCCTTGCCTACGGGGTCGCTCCCCCTGCGTGACATTGGCGCAAAAAAAAAAATCCCCGGTGCCTTGTGGTTTCTGCCGCCTTGGGGGCAGATTGACCTAAAATCGGCCAATCTGGCCCCAAGGGGGGCAGAAATAGTCTAAATACAATATGCCCCCCAGGGGAGCGACCCTTGCCTAATGGGTCACTCCCCATCTCTAAAAAAACAAACAAACAAACAAAAAAACACAAAAAAACAATTTGCCCTGGCGCCTAGAGGGCAGATCGGCCTAATAACAATAGGCCGATCTGCCCCCGGGGGGGCAGAAATGTCATAAAATAAATTTGCCCCCCACCCCTCCCGGGGAGCGACCCTTGCCTACAAGGTCGCTCCCCTTGCGTGCCTGCGCAAAAAAAAGATCCCTGGTGCCTAGTGGTTTCTGACCCCTTGGGGGCAGATTGACCTAAAATCGGACGATCTGCCCCGAAAGCAGGCAGAAATGGCCTAAATACAATTTGCCCCTCCAGGGAGCGACCCTTGTCCAAGGGGTCGATCCCCATCTGTAAAACAAAAAAAGCTAAAAATCCCTGGTGCCTAGTGGTTTCGGCAGATAAGCCTAATCAAAATAGGCTGATCTACACCCCAGGGGGGCAGAAATGGCTTAAAATAATTCCCCCCCCCCCCAGGGAGCGACCCTTGCCTAAGGGGTCGCTCCCCTTGTGTGAAATTCACGTAAAAAAAAAGAAAACGCCCTGGTGTCTAGTGGTTTCTACCCCCCTTGGCAGATTGGCCTCATCAAAATAAATTGAAGGTGAGCACAGGAGCTCTGCATAGGGGAAGAAAGTTTCTTCCATCGTGGAGTTAGGTAGAGACAGGCACTGTGGGATTGTTTGGAATAGGATACATAGGAACTGCTACAAAAGTGGGTAGAGTTACCTCGTGAAACATTTTCCATATTGGTTAACTATTGACAAGGAGTCACCTCACCCACAGGCGAGTGCCTGTCATAAGTAAGTAGCTTTTGGTATTTTCTTCAGGACACTGCTGGATTAAGTGGAAAAAAGAATAAGCACTGTACATGTTGTTGAGACCTTTGAGGAGAACCTTGAATGTAGACTGTTGGATCGGGCCCTTTTACATGGTCATTCACCAAACCTTTTGCCTTTTCCTCCTTATTTTTCTGACCCTTATTGGCTGATGTTAGGACTCTGGTCACTTTATCCCTGTTAATCAGTGCTAAGGTGCATGTGCTCTCCCTGGTAAACTTGGTATGATTGGCTTATACCTAATTGGCATGTTTATTTTACCTATAAGTCCCTTGTAAAGTGGTATCTCTATACCCAGAGTCTGTAAATTAAATGCTACTAGTGGGCCTGCAGCGCTGCTTGCGCCACCCACTGAAGTAGCCTTTCAAACCTGTCTCAGGCCTGGTAGCGCAGGGCCTGTGTGTACAGTCTTCTGCCACAGGGACCTGGCATCTAAATTTACTTGCCAGACCCAGAACTTCCCTTTTACTACATGTAAGTCACCCCTAAGATAGGACCTAGCTAGCCCTATGAGCAGGGTGCCATGTATGTAGAAAGCAGGGCATGTGCCTAATAGTGTGGTCTGTCCTGATAGTGACAAACAGCCTATATGGTTTCTCACTGTTGTGAGCACTGCCTTCTCATAAGATTGCATTGGAAATGCCCTGCTTTATGTTTAGGGGGTATTGTCTGATTTATGAGGGGTAGCGTAGGCATGTTTGGTATGGATGTAACAGTAGTGAGAAATGCTGCTTACTGATGTAAGTGGATTTTTTATTGCAATTACAGAAATACCACTTCTAGAAAGTGATCACTTCTATGTGCTTATGACTCTGGTGTTTTGCAGCTTGACTCCAATCCATGTCTGGGAAGAGTAACAGTTGGGCTTTGTGCATACTTTTCAGACAGCCTGTACACAGGGAGGGTGGAGGTGTCACAGAGGTACATCTACATACTGAATAGTCTTCCTGGGCTGAGAGAAGGGAGAGGTGAGGCACACCTGCATTTGTAAAGGGTGTGCCCTGGCCACACACCATACGGTCGTTTACCTCCAACTGATGTTTGGAGCCTGTACTAGAGGAGGAGAGCGGTGGCACTCCCAGAACAAGTTGTAACCTCCTCTACCCTTCTTTGCAAACACACTGTAAAACTGAGTATAAGTACAGGGGAAGTTTCTCCACAATTTGGAGAGGTTTTGGAACTGAATAGAGAAGGAGGGACTCATCAGGAACCGCCATAGACTGCTGCTGCTGTGCTGACCAGTGACCTGTTTAGCCACTTGGAGGAACTGCCACTGCCTGCAATCACTCGGTGCTGGCCTGCTGCTGGGCTCAAATCAAAGAAGTGCATGAGAAAAGCAAAGAGATATCCTCAGTGGAGACAGCAAAGCCCAAACTGGAAGAAGGTTTGCAGAGTAATCTTGCACTTATTTCAAAGGAAGAATCAAGAAGAGAAGATCCAAGATGGCCGCTGTGAGTCCTGAAGGTTAGTTACAGTTCTAGTCTTGCAGTCGGTTGGTTGCTAGGTTACGAGCTGCCCAGCTGGAAGCCTTGCACTTCAACTGAGGTCTGACAGGAATCAGCTGTGTGGAGAGAGAGCGCGCTTCAGAACAGAAACTCCTGTGAGGTAAAATTACATTTGAAGATTATATTACAGAAAACGGATAAATATTGTCAAGGTTTATTCGAAGAGTTTGATAGTAGACCGTTCCCGTGGAAGTCGGCAAGGCTACAGAGTTAATGTTTGAATTAACCTTATGTTTACAAGGTTCTTGTTTAAGATATTAAAGTCAAAGAAAAAACGAACTTTAAAAGAGCAAGTATCTACAAATGTCAAGGTTATAAACGAAGGCCAAGTTTAAAGGAGAAACGAACTGTTAACAAATAAGCATTTACAAATTCAATGATAATAAACCAAAATAGAGTTTAAAAGAGAAACGAACTTAAATAAACAAGCATTTACAACTACAAGTTATCGACAGATGTCGAAGTAAGGAAGGAGAAACTAACTGTAATAAACAAGCATTTACAAATACAAGTTATCAACAAATGTCGAAGTAAGAAAGGAGAAACGAACTTTAATAAACAAGCATTTACAAATACAAGTATTGACAGAAGTCACAATAAGACAGGAGAAATTAAATAACATCAGCTAATTTGAAGAACGCATTATCACCAACTATATATATATATACAGCAACATAAAACCAATCTCTAACAAAGGTTGAGAAGTTCTTCCAGAATCAGTAATAAGCATTTTTTTTAAGAAGAGCTATCATTTATAGAGAGAAGCAAGGCTACAGAGAACTCAGGGTGAGTGAAGAAATAATAGAATTAAAAAGAATTAAGTGTTGAGAGTAGAAAGTGAAAAACTGATGTTGTATGTCCCTAGTAATTGCGACTGTGACTCTTGCAGGTGCTGTTTCCAATCTTAGATGTGAAGAGGCAGACTGAGTACTGGTGTTCATCATCTCTATGGCAGTCTGTCTACCATCCCATTCCCCTTTCCCCCTCCGGGGTACTCAGCACGAAGGATTAATATTCGTTGTGAGTAGCTCGGGTCGGGACTGAGGAGTTATCTTCTGCTTCTGAGGAAATCGAATTGAAGTATCCTGACAGATTGAAGTGCCATCACCCTAATTTTAGGGAAAAAACAGATTTCCTCCTGAGCAGAATGGCAGAAGGAATTGATATAAAAGCATTAGCCACCGTTTTGGAAGGGTTACAGAAACAATTAAATAACACCATAGAAGAAACAGTCCAAATAAAACAGCGAATAAATGAGTTAGGGAACACCGCTAAATCAAATAAATCTGTGTTTTCACAAATCCCTAGCCCTTCACAGTCTGCAGGTATATCCACTCAAGTAATTCATGCGGTTTCCCCTATTATTCCTTTGGCTCAACCCAAGCGCTTCGGTGGGGATCCAAATAAGGCGCAGATTTTTCTGACCCAATGCTCATTTCATTTTTTATGTAGACCAGTCATTTTTTCCGAAGACCAGTCCAAAGTGGCATTTATATTGTCTTATCTGACAGGAGATGCGGCCGCATGGTCCATGCCAATAATTTCCAGAAATGATCCTGTTTTATATAATTTCCAAAATTTCAACGAAGAGTTCTTAAGAATATTTGATCGGCGAACTGCAGCTCAAGCCACTGACAATGAACTACTGGAAATCAGGCAAGGTAATAAAGATCTAGTAGACTATCTGGCTCATTTCAATAAACTCATTGTAGAGACTGCCTGGCCGGAGTCAAAAAGAGCCGGCATATTTTATTGTGGACTGAGAGATGAATTGAAAGATGCCTTAGCACAAGTTCCAAATAGACCCACCAAAATTTCGGAGTTAATTGATCTTGTGTTACAGACTGACCACCGGTTAACTGAACGAAGAGCAGAAAAGAGAAGAGAGTATCGACCATTTCCCCTGGGAATTGATTGTGTAAGAAATGATCATACGAGAGCCGGAGAAGGGATAACGATAGAAGAACCAATGCAAATTGGTTCCATCCGAGGTCCTTTATCTAAGGAAGAAAAAGAGAAAAGAAGAGTGAATCAACTATGTTTATATTGCAGGGCATTTTGTTAAAAACTGTCCCAAGAAACCCAAAGCTCTTCAGTCGGGAAAAGGCCAGCTTCATCAGTAGAGGGAGTTGCCCTGATGAAAGCAGAACCCAAGACAACTCCTTTAGATCAACGAGTGGCGAATACCTTACAAACCGCAGCGCCACATTTGGTACAAACAGTATCAGTTATGACCCTTGAGAAGGAAATTCAAGGGATCTCAGTTATGATAGACTCTGGAGCTACGGGCAACTTCTGTGATATCAAATACGCTCGTAAAATGGGTATTCGATTTATCAAGAAATCTACTTTGGAAGTAGTAAGAGCTGTGGATGGAACCAATCTTTCTTCAGGACCCATTTCCCATGAGACCGAACCGATTCAGATGCACGGTTTTGGTGGACATCAGGAGCAGATAATCTTTAATTTGATAGATGTTCCACAATTTCAACTCATTTTGGGTCTGGCCTGGCTTACAGAACATAATCCACAAATTGATTGGAGCAAAAGAACGATCAAGATGAATTCCTCTTACTGCAAAGAGAATTGCTTTCATGATGGAGTGGAAGTGTCCACCAAGTCCCAAGCGGCCTGTTTATCATCACACTCTTCAGTGACCTGTGCACTAAATAAAGCAGAAATCCCAAAAGAATATGAGGATTTAGTCGCCGTTTTTGATGAAAAGGAGGCTGAGAAATTGCCACCACATCGACCCTATGACTACAAAATTGAACTGGAGCCAGGTGCGATATTGCCATGTAGCAGAATATACGCATTGACCGAAGCAGAGAATCAACATTTAAAGGAGTATTTGGATCAATATCTTGCTAATGTTTTTATTCGTCCTTCTGAATCTCCAGTGTCATCCCCACTATTTTTCATACCAAAGAAGGATGGGAGTCTTCGAACTTGCATTGATTATCGAGCCCTCAATCAGGTTACCATCAAGAATCGATACCCACTGCCTTTAGTGTCAGTTTTATTAGATCAAGTAAAGAATGCTAGAATCTACACCAAATTGGACCTGCGAGGAGCATATCATTTGATACGAGTGGCTTCAGGGGATGAATGGAAAACCGATTTTCGGACTCGATACGGATTATTTGAATATCAAGTGATGCCTTATGGGTTATGCAATGCTCCTCCTGCGTTCCAGCATTTCGTTAATGATATATTACGAGAATTCCTCGACCGGATTGCCCCATTTATATAGATGACATTTTATTCTTTTCCGACAATCTACAGGAGCACATTTCCCATGTTCGATCCATACTCACAAGGTTGCAAGAAAACCATCTCTATGTAAAATTGGAGAAGTGTGCATTTCATGTGGAACGAGTTGAGTTCTTAGGATTCATTTTGTCACCAGAAGGAGTTAGTATGGATCCTACCAAGATAAAGACAGTGCAACATTGGCCTTCTCCTTGCAATGTCAAAGAGATCGACAGTTTCTTGGGGTTCGCTAATTTTTATCGAAGGTTCATATCCAATTTTTCTCAAACAGTTACACCCATTACTCGATTGTTGAAGAAAGGAGTGAAGTTTGAGTGGACAAAAGAAGCTGAAAATGCTTTTAATTTTTTGAAGAATTCCTTCGTCTCAGCTCCAATCTTGCTCCACACCAATCCAGATGAGCCATATTATGTGGAGGCAGATGCTTCAGATGTTGCCATAGGAGGTATCCTTTCCCAGAGTCATTAAGATACAGGTCAATTACATCCAGTGGCCTATTTCTCTCGAAAATTAACACCACCAGAGATAAATAATTCAATTGCAGATAAGGAGCTATTGGCAGTCAAAGAAAATTTTCGTGAGTGGAGGCATTACATTTTGGGAGCTAAGCATAAAGTGACCGTTTACACGGACCACTGAAATTTACAGTTTTTAAAATCAGCTCGAACTCTAACAGCTAGGCAACTGCGTTTGTCCCTATATTTTGCAGACTTTTATTTTGTTATCACTTTCAGACCAGGAAAAGTAAATGGGAAGGCAGATGCTCTATCGTGAACTGATACCGGTGCAGTTAAAGAGCCTCCAGAAAAAGAATTGATTATTCCACAAGAAAAGTTCATATCTGCCATATTGTATGAAGATTTAACCAAAGAAATTCAAGAAAACTTAACATTCGAAGGAATGCTGAAGTGGTCCAAAGAAGGCCACGGAAGAGAAATCAAAAATGGTTTGCCATACTTTAAAGGTGCACTGTATGTTCCGACTGTGGAGCTGCAAGAAAAAATTATTCAGGCTTATCATGATGATCAATTGGCTGGACACAAAGGAATAAAAAAAACTCAAAATCTGATACAACGAGAATTTTGGTGGCCAAAAAAGAAAACTCAGATAAGACAATATGTGTCAACTTGTGACAAATGTCAAAGAGGGAAATCAAATAGAACAGCTTCACAAGGTCTGTTAAGATCTTTGCCCACTGCACCCCATGCTTGGCATACTGTTACTATGGATCTTATAGTGGACCTCCCTAGTAGCCAAGGTTTTAACACTATCCTAGTTTTTGTAGACACTTTCACTAAAATGGCGCATTTCATTCCTTTGAAAGAAATCCCTCGAGCCCCACAGTTTGCACAGTTGTTTACACAACACATAGACTCATATAAGACTCAGGCTGATAGAAAAAGAAGAGAGAGCCCCATTTATTCGAAAGGAGACAAAGGGGGTCATTCTGACCTCGGCGGTAAAAGTCGCTTACCGCCGGCCAGAAGGCCGCCATAACACCGCCGCGGCAAACCGCCACGGTCATTCTGACCCGCAACTGGCAAACCGCCAAAAACCCGACATCCTCAATATTCCGCCACACCAAAGGTCAGCGGGAAACTGGCGATGACCAAACCTCCACCGTCACGCCAAGAGAAATACACCCATGCCATTCTGACCCACAAATCCCCGCAGCGGTCTTTCAACCGCAGTATTCCATTGGCGGTACACACCGCCGCGCTCAAAATACACACACCTTTACAAAACACATCCACATTGGCTAATTCAAAATACACACACCTGAGACACATACACACACCACTCCCACACACCCAATCCAGTATAAAACACACACCCACATCACCCACAACCCCTACAACCACAATTGAGAGTGAAGGACAGAGAGAGAGAGCACATCATAGAGTACACCATCACACAGAGGCAAATCACAACATCACCCACACACTTTCTACGCACAAAACACCATACACCACAACAATCACCAAACTCTACAACACATACACCACCCCTCACCTCATCCACACCACCCCATGGCACCCCAAAGACACCCCAGGTTCTCTGACGCAGAACTCAGGGTCATGGTGCAGGAAATAGTATGTGTAGAGCCCCAGCTCTTCGGGGCACAGGTGCAGCACACCACCATTGCCAGGAAGATGGAGCTATGGAGTAGAATAGTGGACAGGGTCAACGCTGTGGGACAGCATCCACGCAATCGGGACGACATCAGGAAGCGGTGGAACGACCTACGGGGGAAGGTGCGTTCCATGGTATCAAGGTACAACATCGCGGTACAGCGGACTGGCGGCGGGCCCCCACCTACTCCCCCAGAATTCACAGCATGGGAGGAGGAAGTCTTGCACATCCTGCATCCTGAGGGCCTCGCAGGAGTAGGCAGAGGAATGGACTCTGGTAAGGCAAATCTTCACTACTTCATTCCCCCCACCCCACCTGCATGACAAATCATACCCCCACCCTCACCCCACCCCCATCACACCAACTCCTTGCTAATGGCTCACCATCACAACCCACCCATCCCAAAACCCAGCCCTGCATGCCTCCCCAAAGCATGGACACCCATCCCCAAAGCATGCCCACTGCACACACCCATCACCCCCACAAGCCACCGTCACAAAAGCCCCCACAAGGGAATGCCAGCACTGGGGGACACAGCCACCCACCCATTACACGAAATGCCACACACAGAAGCAATAACCATACTCTTATACCCCTGCAGGACCCGAACGCCACCACACCGCCACGGAGGGTCCAGAGATGTCCATCCCACCCCCAGAAGAGGCCCCCAGTGACAACAGCAGCTCTGTCTCCCTGGTCCCTGATGACCAGCCCGGCCCATCGGGGACCTCGGGACAGTCGGTTCCCCACAGACAGCCACAGGCTACACCAGACCTAACCCCCTCTGGGAACACCAGCACAGCTCCCACCCAGCGGGCCCATGCCTCTGTCTCCAGGACACGTCAATCAGCGGCGTGTCCACCACTACAGGGCACCCAGGTTGACCCACCACCCCAACAACAACAGGGACCTGGGGGCAGTGGTAGTGGGCACACCGTCCAGGGGACAGAGGCCCAGGGAAACAGGGGAACTGGGAGGGCTGCTGTGCGACAGGGGGGGGACAGGCCCAGGGAACCTACTCTCCAAGAGGCCCTCTCCTCCATCATGGGAGCATACCACCGCTCCCAGGAGACGATGGCTACGGTACTGGCCAGGTTCCAGGAGATCCAGGTCATGCAGGAGCAACAGTACATGGGGTTCAGAGAGGAACTGAGGAACATTAGTTCCGCAATGGGGACCATCGTCGTGGCCCTAACCCAGATAGTCACCACATTGCGGGACCATGTGGCACCACAAAGTGCCCCTGTCACTAGCCTGGACCAGGAACAGCCTACCACCTCCGCCGGCGCTAGTGGACAGGAGGCCCCCACACAACGACGGGCCACCAGAACCCCACCTCCTGCAGAAGAAGAACCACCCCGCAAGCGGAACCTGAGATCTCACAAGAAGACAGAGTAGGATTGCAAGACCCCCGCCAGCAAACAATACCCCCTGATGTCATCCCACTGTCCCACATTGTCACCCTGTCCAACCTTGAACTGCCCCTGCTCCATCCTTCCACAGGCATATGGACAATGCACCTGTGTGACTGAGAACTGGACTCTGCCATGGACATTACTCCACCATCACCCATCCCCGTTTTACAATCATGTTCCATAAATTTAGCACTTGAATTAAATCACTTTTTGCACTAAAAAAATCTGGAGTCTGCTTGTAATTTGAACAAATGTATTAGACATAACGGTGCCAAAATGTTCAGTTACATTGTGATGACAACATACCACTGTCACACAGCTGTAGTACATGGGCAAACAAAGCAGAGGTCACGCAGTGGGGCCCACAGCTCTGAAAACGGAAGGGAAAGTCACAACTCAGTTAACAGGAACTGGTCGGGAACTCAGACAGTAGAGAGGCAGGAGACTTTAAGTAAATGTAAAATGGCGTGGTTGATTCGTACCTGTGTGCTACTGAAAATACTGTTGTATCACTGTGTCCCTGTTGTCTGTGTCGTCCCCGTCGTCCTCCTCCTCTTCACTCTCCACAGGCTCCACAGCTGCTACAACACCACCATCTGGACCATCCTCCTGCAGGAAAGGCACCTGGCGTCGCAAAGCCAGGTTGTGAAGCATACAGCAGGCCAAGATGATATGGCACACCTTCTTTGGTGAGTACATTAGGGATCCCCTGTCATATGCAGGCACCTAAACCTGGCCTTCAGGAGGCCGAAGGTTCTTTCTATAATCCTCCTAGTTCGCCCATGGGCCTCATTGTAGCGTTCCTCTGCCCTTGTCCTGGGATTCCTCACTGGGGTAAGTAGCCACGACAGGTTGGGGTAACCAGAGTCACCTATTAGCCACACACGGTGTCTCTGTAGCTGTTCCATCACATAAGGGATGCTGCTATTTCGCATGATGTACGCGTCATGCACTGACCCAGGGAACTGGGCATTTACATGGGAGATGTACTGGTCAGCCAAACAGACCACCTGGACATTCATAGAATGATAACTTTTTCTGTTCCTGTACACCTGCTCACTGCCACTGGGGGGAACCAAGCCACATGTGTCCCATCAATGGCCCCAATGATGTTGGGGATATGTCCAAGGGCATAGAAATCACGCTTCACTGTAGCCAAATCGCCCACCTCAGGGAAAACAATGTAGCTCCGCATGTGTTTCATCAGGGCAGACAACACTCTGGACAAAACCTTTGAAAACATAGGCTGAGACATCCCTGATGATATAGCCACTGTTGTTTGGAATGATCCACTTGCCAAAAAATGGAGTACTGACAGAACCTGCACCAGAGGGGGAATCCCTGTGGGTTGGCGAATGGGGGACAACAGGTCTGGCTCCAGCTGGGCACACAGTTCATGTATAGTGGCTCGGTCAATTCTGTATGTCAGTATGACATGTTGTTCTTCCATTGTCGACAGGTCCACCAGTGGTCTGTACACAGGAGGATTCCTCCATCTCCTCGCAAGTCCCAGCGGACGGTGCCTAGGAAGGACAACATGGAGCACAGAGTCAAGCAACCCACAGGTACGTAACCACAGCTTGCACAGTACACGATTCGCTATGCATTGAATGGCTTGTATGAGTGGCAATGCAAGGCCTAGGCCTGTGTGACGCCGTAGAAATTCAGCCATGTGGGCCCTTGAAATGGCGGCTGCCTGACCTGTGAAGTGTGACAATGGGATGTGAGGTCAATGCGCTGGCGTGGCACACCGTGGCGGTAGGCGGTCGAAGACCGCGGCGCAAAGCAGCATTGGTTAACATAGAACCCTATGGGTCTCAGGAGCCAATGACGATGTGCGCCTGTGGTCGCGGTACGCACCGCCGCGGTACGCACCGCCGCGGGCGTGACCGCCATTTTCTAACTGCTTAATCACTCGAGACCTGATCATCCACAGGAGAGGACCTATACTGCAAGTGCTGCTGTGAACTCGGTCTGGAAGAGACAATGGCTGCTGCGACTGGGGAAAGGGCCCCTGCCTTCACATCTGAGGAATTGGATAAACTCGTTGATGGGTCCTCCCCCAGTATGCGCTACTCTACGGTCCTCCAGACCAACAGGTAAGTACACTGGGAGCACGTAGTATGGGCTATGCCTGTGTTGAGTGGGGTGGATGTAAGATGGTGGGGAGGGGAGCGTATGAGGATAGCAACGCACGACAGATGAGAGCATGTGCCACATGGCAAGGTTGGGGAGGGGGGGCCACTCACATCGACCATGCAGAAAAGTGATGATATTTCTTTTTCCACCCCGTCCATGTCACATAGGTCAGCGCCCATCAGAAGATCGACATTTGGCGTGCCATCGCCAAGGACGTCCGGGCCCTGGGGGTCCACAACAGACGGGGCACCCACTGCCGCAAGAGGTGGGAGGACATCCGCCGCGGGAGCAGAAAGACTGCCGAGGCTCTGCTGGGGATGGCCTCCCAACGTAGGAGGGGTGCCAGTCGTCAATTGACCCCCCTGATGTCCCGGATCCTGGCGGTGGCCTACCCCGATTTGGATGGGCGTGTGAGGACATCACAGCAGACACAAGGGAGTGAGTATCAGCACATTCTGCTATATTAGCGCACAGTGGAGGTGTCTGGGTAGGGGAGGAGGGCTGTGGCTATCTCTAGGCCAGGGCGGTTTCTGTAGGCTAGGCCCCTCCGTTAGACAGGGCCCTGTGCCCCAGCCGCCCACCTCGGTAGGGTGCTAAGTACAGCTATCCATAGCCCGGGCTCACCTATGTGTGCATTTGTCGTCCATAGACTTGTAAGCCAAGTCACAATAATTGAGTAGTGTACCCCGAGTGTGCGGCGTTGTTCAGGGGGCTTCTGGGTCTGTCCTCTCCGCCAACGGTGCCGCCAATGCATGCACTCAACATGTCTTTCTTTCTTCTCTCCCCCCCTTATTTTTTGGTTTTCCTGCTCATGTGTGCATTAGCATCATCAGGCGGAGGAGAAGTGGCATCGGCGCACGAGGGAGCTGCATCTCACATGGGCCCGGAGGGCCCTGCAACTGACTTGGACTTAACCAGTGAGACGGAGGGCGAGGGGGGCTCCACAACGGGGACCCGTGGAGACGTCAGCGACACCGACACGTCCTCGGACCACCCAGCGCACCAGCTTCGCCCTCCCAGCAGCCCCTCAGCTTTCGCCCCGTGCCCGCTCGGCCACGAAGCCGGCCATCTTCTTCGCCCCTGGCACCTCAGGTCCTGCCCCAGTTACCCCTGCTGCCCTCAGTGAGGAGGTCATTGACCTCCTCCGGACGCTCATTGTTGGGCAGTCTACCCTTTTGAATGCCATCCAGGGGGTGGAAAGGGAGGTGCATCGGAGCAATGCATACCTGGAGGGCATTCATTCGGGTCAGGCTGCCCATCAGCGATCGTTCAACGCTCTGGCCTCAGCACTGACGGCAGCAATTGTCCCTGTGTCTAGCCTCCCCCCTCCAACTTCCTCAACCCAGTCCCACTTCTCTGTTCCTCTGCCTATCCCAGACACACATACAGACCAGCCTGCACACACATCAACACCCAAGGGCAGCTCATCCAGACATAAGCACCACAGATCACACAAGCATTCACCCAAGAAACATCCACATGCAGACACAGCAACACCCACTGCCTCCACTGTGTCCCCCTCCTCCTCGTCTCCCTCCTCCCTCCCTGTGACTTCTCCACTCACACCTGCTGCACACCACCATCAGCCAGTACGTCAATCACCACCACACCCACCAGAACAGTCCGCACACGTGCAGTCACCACCCCCACTACCATTTACACGTCTCCTGTGTCCTCTCCCAGTGTGTCTGTCACCCCCTCTTCCAAACCACACAAACGCAGGCAGCCACCTACCCAACAGCCATCCACCTCACGACAGCCTCCGTCACAAGCACCTGCACCCAAAGACAGTACACTTGACTCTCCTACAACCACATCCTCTTCCTCCACTTCCATACCCACTACAACTACCCGTCCCTGTCTTTCGAAATTGATTTTCCTTTCCAACCTTGACCTCTTTCCAACAACTGACCCACCCCCTCCATCTCGTAAGAGTCCAACCAGCACCTCAGCCACCACAAGCCCTGCACCTACTAGGAACATCGTTCAGGGCTATTGGAGTCCACCAGCTCCTAGGGCAGGAACATCGGCCAGCAGCAAGGGGACAGCCAGCCCACCCCCTGGGAAAAGAAGCAAAAAAGTGAAGGGCCGGCGCCACAGGCCTGAGACGGCTGCCCCCAAGGACACCAGCCTTGCACCATCACCTGGCCCATCCACCAAGGGAGGCAAGGGCCCCAGAGTTTCTTCCAAGGAGGGCAAGGGCCCCAGAGATACTTCCAAGGGAGGCAAGGGCCCCAGAGATTCGTCCAAGGAGGGCAAGGGCCCCAGAGATACTTCCAAGGGAGGCAAGGGCCCCAGAGATTCGTCCAAGGAGGGCAAGGGCCCCAGAGATACTTCCAAGGGAGGCAAGGGCCCCAGAGATTCGTCCAAGGAGGGCAAGGGCAGCAGGGCGAAGAAGTCCGGCAGCAGGCGAGCTGCCCAGGAGGGCCCCACCAGCCCCATTTGGGGTGTGACGGAGGACACCCACGGGCCCAGGAGTCCAACACAGGAGGGTCCCGCATGCGATAGGTCGGATGGCAACTGAGCGGGAATGATTGCCCATATCTGGTTCCCTAGGAACACAAGACAAGCACCGCTGAACAGGGCCCCGCCGTGAGAAGCACTGCTCCGCTGGGCCCTGCCGTGAGAAGAACCACTGAACAGGGCTCCGCCGTGAGAAGAACCGCTGAACAGGGCCCCGCCGTGAGAAGCACCGCTGAACAGGGCCCGCCGTGAGAAGAACCGCTGAACAGGGCCCCGCTGTGAGAAGCACCGCTCTGCTGGGCCCCGCCGTGAGAAGAACCACTGAACAGGGCCCCGCCGTGAGAAGCACCGCTCCGCTGGGCCCCGCCGTGAGAAGAACCGCTGAACAGGGCCCCGCCATGAGAGGCACCACTCCGCTGGGCCCTTCATCTCAAGCACCGCTCCGCTGGGCCCCGCCATCTCTGCACTGCTCCGCTGGGCCCTTCCTCTCAAGCACCGCTCCGCTGGGCCCTTCCTGTCAAGCACCGCTCCGCTGGGCCCCACCGTCTCTGCACCGCTCCGTTGGGCCCTTCCTCTCAAGCACCACTCCGCTGTGCCCCGCCGTCTCTGCACCACTCCGCTGGGCCCTTCCTGTCAAGCACTGCTCTGCTGGGCCCCGCTGTGAGAAGAACCGCTGAACAGGGCCCCGCCGTGAGAGGCACCGCTCCGCTGGGCCCTTCATCTCAAGCACTGCTCCGCTGGGCCCCGCCGTCTCTACACCGCTCCGCTGGGCCCTTCCTCTCAAGCACCGCTCCGCTGGGCCCTTCCTCTCAAGCACCGCTCCGCTGTGCCCCGCCGTCTCTGCACCGCTCCGCTGGGCCCTTCCTCTCAAGCACCGCTCCGCTGGGCCCTTCCTGTCAAGCACCACTCCGCTGGGCCCCGCCGTCTCTGCACCGCTCCGCTGGGCCCTTCCTGTCAAGCACCGCTCCGCTGGGCCCCGCCGTCTCTGCACCGCTCCGCTGGGCCCTTCCTGTCAAGCACCGCTCCGCTGGGACCTTCATCTCAAGCACCGCTCCGCTGGGCCCTTCCTGTCAAGCACCGATCCACTGGGTCCTTCCTGTCAAGCACCGCTCCGCTGGGCCCTTCCTCTCAAGCACCGCTCCGCTGTGCCCCGCCGTCTCTGCACCGCTCCGCTGGGCCCTTCCTCTCAAGCACCGCTCCGCTGGGCCCTTCATCTCAAGCACCGCTCCGCTGGGCCCTTCCTCTCAAGCACCGCTCCGCTGGGCCCTTCCTCTCAAGCACCGCTCCGCTGTGCCCCGCCGTCTCTGCACCGCTCCGCTGGGCCCTTCCTCTCAAGCACCGCTCCGCTGTGCCCCGCCGTCTCTGCACCGCTCCGCTGGGCCCTTCCTGTCAAGCACCGCTCCGCTGGGCCCTTCCTCTCAAGCACCGCTCCGCTGGGCCCTTCATCTCAAGCACCGCTCCGCTGGGCCCTTCCTGTCAAGCACCGCTCCGCTGGGCCCTTCCTGTCAAGCACTGCTCCGCTGGGCCCTTCCTCTCAAGCACCGCTCCGCTGTGCCCCGCCGTCTCTGCACCGCTCCGCTGGGCCCTTCCTCTCAAGCACCGCTCCGCTGTGCCCTGCCTTCTCTGCACCGCTCCGCTGGGCCCTTCCTGTCAAGCACCGCTCCGCTGGGCCCTTCCTCTCAAGCACCGCTCCGCTGGGGTCTTCATCTCAAGCACCGCTGGCCCATTGGCAGGGCCGGATCTGTGTCGGGCAGGGCTTCACGAAGCACTCTGGGCACCATGCCTCCTCCATAACCAGTGGAGTCTGTAATCCACCAGATGGACTGTGGCTTTGCACTCCCCAGGATGGTACAGTGGGCAATCCACCCACTGTAGAGACTTGTGAGACTGTGGCTTTGCACTCCCCAGGATGGTACAGTGGGCATGGAGGCCCCTCGTGGATCTGGCGTCGTGGACTCATGTGGCTGAGGTGGCCCCCCTTCCCTTCCCCCTGAGGTGCCTGTGGTTTTATTATCTGATGCCCCAGCAGTGTTCTCTCCAATGGAATCGGGTTTCGTGTGTGGGCTTCGCCCATGTGTTTATGCACATTGGCCCACGGACAATGGCATGTAGCCAATATGTGCCGGACTTTTGGACTATGTTCATATTCTTCATGTTGTGATTTATTTGTTTAAATAATCTAATATTTCACTTAAGTTCAAATATGCTTTAATATACTTCTATTTTAATGATCATTTTATTTTGTCTTTGAATTATTCCGGGGGGTTTGGGGGGTGTAAATCTGACTTGTTGCTCTGCATTGGTGTGTGGGGATTTGGGGGGGGGGTGTCACGTATGTGTGTGCCCGTAATCTTTTCTCCTCCCCCCTCCCCTGTGTCGTAGGTGCAGTACTCACCGTTGTCTCCTGCGGCGGCGTTCGTGCTCCTGGTAGAGGAGCAGGTAGACAATCGCTGGTAGGATGTTTAATTCGGGTTCCATGTTGTCCAGATTCCTCGTGGAGTGTATAGAGGTGAGCGTTTTCCCGTTCGTGATCTGTTTCCGCCGTGTTTTTATCGGCGGGGCTCCCGCCCCGGAAAAGGTGGCGGATTGGTGAGTCGTGATAGGGTGGGCGGTACATTGTCTGCCGCCTGTCTGTTGGCGGTGACCGCCGCGCTGTTTGTTTGCCCTGCCGTGGCGGTCGGAGTGTTAAAGTGGCGGGCTGTGTTGGCGGTTTCCGCCAGGGTCGGAATTCCATTTTTTTGACCGCCTGCCAGTTGGCGGGTTGGCCGCCGCTTTAACACCGACCGCCAGGGTCGGAATGACCCCCAAAGTTTGGTTATCCACTCGTCATTTACGTCTCAAAGGAAAACGCAAATTTCAGCCACGATTTATAGGCCCATTCAAAGTTGACAAGATGATCAATCCAGTGGCAGTTAAATTGCAGTTGCCAGCTCATCTAAAGAAACATCCTGTTTTCCATGTCTCCTTGTTAAAGAACAGTCCTCCAAATTTACGTCAAAACTCCCCTCCAATTCCTATCCAGATTAGCTCTGCAGAAGAGTATGAGGTCAATCAAATCTTAGATTCCAAAATCCGTAATGGCCAGCTTTATTATCTAATTGATTGGAAAGGTTATGGTCCAGAGGAACGATCCTGGGAGCCACACGAGTATGTACATGCTTCAAGATTAGTGAGAAACTTTCATAGAACCTACCCAAGCAAACCTAAATTGGAGAACTGTTCCTTGAGGGGGAGTACTGTCATGACCACACAAACTTGCCAAGTCAAATCAAAGAAGTGCATGAGAAAAGCAAAGAGATATCCTCAGTGGAGACAGCAAAGCCCAAACTGGAAGAAGGTTTGCAGAGTAATCTTGCGCTTATTTCAAAGGAAGAATCAAGAAGAGAAGATCCAAGATGGCCGCTGTGAGTCCTGAAGGTTAGTTACAGTTCTAGTCTTGCAGTCGGTTGGTTGCTAGGTTACGAGCTCTCCAGCTGGAAGCCTTGCACTTCAACTGAGGTCTGACAGGAATCAGCTGTGTGGAGAAAGAGCGCGCTTCAGAACAGAAACTCCTGTGAGGTAAAATTGCATTTGAAGATTATATTACAGAAAACGGATAAATATTGTCAAGGTTTATTCGAAGAGTTTGATAGTAGACCGTTCCCGTGGAAGTCGGCAAGGCTACAGAGTTGATGTATGAATTAACCTTATGTTTACAAGGTTCTTGTTTAAGATATTAAAGTCAAAGAAAAAACTAACTTTAAAAGAGCAAGTATCTACAAATGTCAAGGTTATAAACGAAGGCCAAGTTTAAAGGAAAAACGAACTGTTAACAAATAAGCATTTACAAATTCAATGGTAATAAACCAAAATAGAGTTTAAAAGAGAAACAGACTTAAATAAACAAGCATTTACAACTACAAGTTATCGACAGATGTCGTAGTAAGGAAGGAGAAACTAACTGTAATAAACAAGCATTTACAAATACAAGTTATCAACAAATGTCGAAGTAAGAAAGGAGAAACGAACTTTAATAAACAAGCATTTACAAATACAAGTATTGACAGAAGTCACAATAAGACAGGAGAAATTAAATAACATCAGCTGATTTGAAGAACGCATTATCACCAACTATATATATATATATAGCAACATAAAACCAATCTCTAACAAAGGTTGAGAAGTTCTTCCAGAATCAGTAATAAGCATTTTTTTTAAGAAGAGCTATCATTTATAGAGAGAAGCAAGGCTACAGAGAACTCAGGGTGAGTGAAGAAATAATAGAATTAAAAAGAATTAAGGGGGTCATTCTGACCCCGGCGGTCATGGACCGCCGGGGCCAGGGTTGGCGGGAGCACCGCCAACAGGCTGGCGGTGCCCCGCAGGGCATTCTGACCGCGGCGGTTTGGCCGCGGTCAGATGCGGAAAACCGGCGGTCTCCCGCCGGTTTTCCGCTGCCCTTTAGAATCCTCCATGGCGGCGCAGCACGCTGCGCCGCCATGGGGATTCTGACAGCCCATACCGCCATCCTGTTCCTGGCGGTTCTCCCGCCAGGAACAGGATGGCGGTATGGGTTGTCGTGGGGCCCCTGGGGGCCCCTGCAGTGCTCATGCCAATGGCATGGGCACTGCAGGGGCCCCCGTAAGAGGGCCCCACTTTGTATTTCAGTGTCTGCTTTGCAGACACTGAAATACGCGACGGGTGCCACTGCACCCGTCGCACCTTCCCACTCCGCCGGCTCAATTCTGAGCCGGCGTCCTCGTGGGAAGGCTCTTTTGCACTGGGCAAAAGCCAGAATCACCGCGGAGCGGTGTTCTGGAGTGGGGAACTCTGGCGGGCGGCCTCTGCCGCCCGTCAGGGTTAGAATCACCCCCTAAGTGTTGAGAGTAGAAAGTGAAAAACTGATGTTGTATGTCCCTAGTAATTGCGACTGTGACTCTTGCAGGTGCTGTGTCCAATCTTAGATGTGAAGAGGCAGACTGAGTACTGGCGTTCATCATCTCTGTGGCAGTCTCTCTACCATCCCATTCCCCTTTCCCCCTCCGGGGTACTCAGCACGAAGGATTAATATTCGTTGTGAGTAGCTCGGGTCGGGACTGAGGATTTATCTTCTGCTTCTGAGGAAATCGAATTGAAGTATCCTGACACAGGCTCTGGCCTCCTCACTGATGGCAGCCATTGTCTCATATCTAGCCTCCCCCCTCCAGCTTCCTCTACCCAGTCCCAATCCCCTCAGCCCCTTCCTATCCCAAGCACACCTTCAGACCAGCATTCACCCAAATCAACACACAAAAGTGGTTTAGGCAAACACAAGCACCACACTTCATCTCACAGGCACTCACACAAGCACCATACCCATGCAGACACACCCACATCTACTGCCTCCACTGTGTCCCCTCCTCCTCGTCTACCTCCCTCCCAGTAGTGTCTCCACTCACATTTGCATTCACTACTTCCTCATCCACTACCTCCATCACCAGCACGCCCATCACTACTCACCCCTCACTGTCAGTCACCACCCCCACATCCATGCACACGTCCTCTGTGTCCTCTCCCAGTCTGTCTGTGACCCCTACTCCCAAAGGACACAAATGCAAGCAACCACCCACCCACCCAACAGCCATCCACCTCACAACAGCATCCAGGCCATGCACCTTCACCCAAACTCAGCAGACAGACACCTCCTACAATCACTCCCTCTTCCTCCACTCCCAACCGCTTTCCCTCTTCCTGCCCCAGTGTGTCTAAAAAGCTTTTCCTGGCAAACATTGACCTCTACCCTACCCCTCCCCATCCTTCCCCACGCGCCAGGGTGTCCAGAACCCAGGCCAGCACCTCAGCCACCAAGTCAGCGTCTGCTGTGGTACCTGCAACTCACAGAGGCTCAAAGTGGGCAACCGTCAGCCCAGCCAGTGTGCCACCAACCCCTGCAAAGGACAAAACCATTCCCACCTACCAAGGGGACAGCATGCAGCAAGGGCAAGGAGCATGAACCACCAAGCAAGGCCTCCTCCAAACTCCAGCTGCCAGAGCCAAGGTCACAACAGCATCTGCCAAAGTGCGGAAGGGGCAGAAAACACCAGGCAGGGCACTTCAGTTGTCTGAGGCTGCAGGTGAAGGCCTGGTGCCCACCAGCACAACCGCAAGCCCCACCACCTGCCCTGCTGCAGGCACCGCCGCAAGCACCGGCACCTGCACCACCGCTAGCACCACTACTGTCAGCAGCAGCATCCTCAGTGGGCAGAAGAAGGGCTGGAGCCTCCCTCCACCACTGGCAGCATCGGCAACTGCACCACAGCCAGCACTGCCAGCAGCCTCGCGGCAAGCACCTCCGCAAGCACCGCCACCTGCACCGCTGACAGTAGGACTACTACCAGCAGCAGCAGCATCCTCAGTGGGCAGCCGTCCGAGGCTGCAGGAGATGGGCTGGAGCCTCCCACCACCACCTGCAGCACTCCCACTAGCACGGGCACTAACACCAGTTTGCAGCCTTAGCTGCTGCAGGATGGAGTCTAGCCCTGCCTCCATGGACTATCATGCAACCTGGTCCCTGCAAATCTCGTGCCTGAGACACCGAGGTGATGGAATGTGAACTGTCACACCCCAAGTGCCTCATCACTGGGCACAAGGCTCCCTCCAGAACCTGTGGAGATATGCATCCACTCACCGCATCCTTCCCAGGATGAAGCACACTGGGCACAATGCCCCCTCCAGAATGAGTGGAGATCTGCATCCACTCACCCCATCCTTGGCAGGATGAAGCACACTGGCACAAGGCCCCCTCCAGAACCAGTGGAGATATGCATCCACTCACCAAATCCTTCCCAGGATGAAGCACACTGGGCACAAGGCCCACTCCAGAACCAGTGGAGAAGCCATCCACTAGAGAGATTGTCGCTTTGCACTTCCCAGGACCAATCAGTGGGCAAACCACCCACTTGAGAGACTTGGGAGACTGTGGCTTTGCACTCCCCAGGACCAATCAGTGGGCAAACCAGCCACTTAAGAGACTGTGGCTTTGCACTCCCCAGGACCAAGCAGTGGGCAAACCACCCACTTGAGAGACTGTGGCTTTGCACTCCCCAGGACCAAGCACTGGACATGGAGCCCCCTCGAGGAGCAATGCTGTAGTACCATCTTCCAGGTGAGGTGCCCCCCTTCCCCATCCCCCTGAGGTGCCTGTGTGTTTTTGACCTGATGCCCCTGCAGTGTTCTCTCCATATTGAGGCAGGAGTCAAGTGTCGGCTTGGCCCATGATTTTTGGCCCAGTGGGCCACAGACATTTTGCATGGACAATGTATGGACTTCTGTGCATATTTAATATTTTTGTAAATACTGTACTGTTTTGCTATTCATTACGTTTATCTGCCTATTACTAAAACATCACTTATTTGACTGTATTACTTTTGTCCTTGCATTCTCCCAGGGGGTTACGGGGCATAAATGTAATGTTGCTGCATGTGTTTGTGTGTATGGTGTTGTTAGTGAGGGTGGGGGTGGGGGTGGGAGTGTTGCGTGTTGCATGTGTGTTACTCTCTTTTTCCTTCCCCCTGTGTGCTAGTTGTGCTAGGTGCAGTACTCACCATGGTCATCGCCGCCACCTTTCGTATTCCTGGTAGATGAGGAGGTAGACCAGCATGGACAGGACCTGTAGCTCGGGCTCCATGGACTCCTGGTTCTTGGATGAGTGTCGAGAGGTGAGTGGTTTCCCTTCTGTGTTCTGTTTCCCCCATGCTTTTGATGGCATTGGTACTGCCCCGGAAAAGCTGGCGGATGGGTGGGTTGTAGTTCTGTGGGCGGTACATTGACTTCCGCCTGTCTGTTGGCAGTGACCGCTGCGGTGTTTGTTGCTACTGCCATGGCAGTCAGAGTGTTAAAGTAGCTGTCTGTGTTGGCGGTTTCCGCCGTGGTCGTGATCCTATTTTTTTTACCGCCGCCTGTTGGCGGTATTACCATTGCTTTAACACCGACTGCCAGGGCTGTAATGGGGCCTTAGTGTCTTCAAAGAAGTCACTGTGACACTGGATCTGCTGAAGGCAGAGAGAACTTGTTGGGAAAGTGGAATTTTATGATTTCAGTGGTGGTGTTCCATCTAGGGTGGCAGAGGCAAGACCTCTGTCACCATGAAAGGTATTGAGCTGCTGACCAAAGTATAAATCAGCCTCTTAGTCATATGATGGTTGGTACCATGGTACTGAGTCTTTTTCTGACCAAGGATAACTTGTAAATCTAAACTATTGCCCTAAATAAGCGCTAAGTCAATACACCTTGGATATCTTTAAATTAAGAATATGGAGTTCATTATGATCCCCTGTCGTTCAGACCACCATGCCGGTGGCGGGTGAAAAGACCACCACCGGCATGGCGGTCTGAACAGCCATATAAAGAACACAGGGAGGGCCGCCTTAGGCGGCCCCCCTCCACCACCAGGCTGCCTCCGACAGGCAGCCGGACGGTGGAGGGAATCATTATCCGACAGGGCAGCGCTGCTGCCCCTCGGATAAATATCCCTTCTGCCACCAGCCTTCTGAACCCGCCAGGGATAGGCTGGCGGAAGGGGTGCTCCATGGCCCCCCTGGGGCCCCTGCACTGCCAATGCACTTGGCATGGGCAGTGCAAGGGCCCCTGTGTAGTGCCCCATCACGCAGGTCACTGCCCGATTTACGGGCAGCAGTCTGTGCGACGGGTGCAGCTGCACCCGCCGCACAGAGGCAGTGAACCGCCGGCAATGTCCCAGCCATGCATTCCTCCCACCGGCCCAGCAAAATGTTCTTTATGCAGCCGGCAAGGTCCCAGGGGGGCTGGGGGTCAGTTAAATGACCGCCAGCATAAACACAGCCGTTAACACCGCCGTGTTCATAATGAGGGCCTATGCCTGAGGGTATTTTCAGTGGGAAACACCAACATGTATAGTAGGAAATACATCAATACAAAACAATGGAAGTCTGGCATCAAATGGCACTTTAGTATAGTCAGCAAATATGATAACACGACAAAAATATATTTGTTTATGTCCAGTGTACCATAATTGATGACAGTCAACATCCAATAGTATTTTGACAAGAAGGGAGGATTAACAGTTTATTTTAAAGAGTTCTAGGATTCAATAATTTCGCCTATTAGGCTGTACCAGATTGGTTTTTCCAAACTTTCCTTGTAGTTGTATGGGTGAGGGTGATAATAAATGAATGTGAATAAAATGCCAGCAAAGCTGATAGCTTCTCTAACACAGTTGCACACTTTTTTGGTTTCTTCATTCCTCAAGCCACATCAACTAATCCAAGATGAAGAGCAACCTCTTATCCATAGTGTTTCTAATTTGAACAGTAATGTACACTTCATAAATGGTATCACATGAAGTAGGAGCCAACTGAAGGAATGGTGCGAAAACCTTAAGTAAAATGTTCACCTTTTATTTTTATGATGGATCATAAGTAGGTGTCACAATAGACTTAAGGTAAAAAAACGTTGACAGTCATGAAAGATTTGTTGGAAATGTAAACAGAGACAAAAATCCTAGTTGGTAATAATAACAGAAATAGAAATAAAACAACCTAAGTTTAGTAAATGCTGAATGTAAAATAAGGTACCAATACCCTTTTTTAACCAGAACAAAATACATGTTTGTACATTAAACATTGCCTCTTGCAATTAGTCAAAAAAAATTAGAAGAGAACTCTGAGGGCAGGTTTGAGACTTTCCCCAGGAACTACAGCTGCTAGATACGCTACAGACTTGGAAAGTAAGAATGCATGGGATCTTAATTAACCACATATCAAAGTATTTGGTCAGCAAGATGAAAGTAGGCCTTACTAACTCCCCAGGCAAGAGAGATGAAACAGGGCAATTGTAGGTACAGTACAACAAATCTCACAGAGCTAAAGATGTGTTGCATAGTCAGATTTGTTGCTACATAAAATTATGGTAAAACTCAGAAATGTGTGTGAATATTTACAGTACACATGATAAGTGAAATAACAGAAAGTGCATACAACTGTGAAGTACAAAGAAAGGAAATGACTATAACACATCACACATGTTTGGAAGCAGCTTCACATATTGTATACTGTTTGCAATCAATAATATATTGGAAACATTGGCCACATAATGAAATGAAAGCATGATAACACAAAAATGCAATAATTGAACTTTAGAATGTAAAATATATGATTACAAGCAATACAACAGTCAAACTAGCTACTTTATTTTGATCAATATATTGAAAATTGATGGATATGAAAATCATCATCCATGCAGAGTTTATTTCTTATGAATCAATAACATTTACTTGTTGTATGCCACATAAATCTAAATAGAAAAAAGCCACAGCTTCTATAAAAGACTGGTAGTGAAGCTGGAAACCTGCAAAATAAAAGAAAAGTGTTTCAGAGTTTGAAAAGTATATTTACACCCTCAATGAAAGGAAGGTCATTTCCTGGGATACGGATTAGGGGTGTTGATCACCCAGAGTGATGGTATCGTTCTATCTTGGAGAATTAGACTCTCAGTGTCAGTGACTCTACATTGAGAGTGGACCATCTTCAGTAACAACAGAGGGCTGGCAACTGTTTGACCTAAAAAGCATCTAAATGTTGTGCAGTGGAGGAATGTGGTTGTCTGACAAAGTTACCACTCACTTCGTGAACACTTTTAGTAGTGCATTTCTTGCATAGCCTCTGCTAAGGGGCAGTGAGAGTTTCCTTCCTCATAAAAGAGTCAGATTATCTTCTCATAAAATAATCTGGGGAGATCCTCTCACCAAAATGAAATTTAGGGGTTACTGCTGATATACACATGACCAGGTATGTCTTGATAAGGTCTCCTCTGGTGTATAAGCTTATTTAAGCCCTCAAGAACATCTGTAAAAACAGAGAACGGTATAAGAAAAAGAAAATGGGGATGGATCCTCCAGTAGGACACAGCCATCTTTACTTGAAAAATAAATATGTGCTAATTGCTAGAAGAAACACATAGCCACATATGTACTAATCATGTCTGCAACGCGTTTAGCATGTGCACACAGTCTAATCATTGCGATCAGTTATCAATAAATTATGGTCACAATTTTCACAGACAACTTAAAAATTCCTGAAATATCATGGGTGTCCACCACTTGACACTACAGGATGGGGAGCACATTTGAGGTGCTCCTTTATTAGGGTGCAAAGAGGCACACCAGTTTACATTTCAAGGAGTCCTTAAAGGATTGGATGTCCAAAAACAGTTGAGCAAAAGACGAGAGTCAGAGAACATTCAGGGACAAAGGCAAATGCCAGAATTGCATAGCTCTAAAGGTAGTCTGGAAATGTCATCATCACAGACAAGTTTGGATATAGCAAAGGGTGTACACCCAATATACAATTGCATAAAACAGCACAGGAATCAGAACTTGCGTACACCAGATGATGAATACATTGTAAAAAATACACTTGCCCAAATTACTTTAACTGCATCCTGCTACAGCCATGTTTTCATACTAGGTTTACTTTCCCATATGTCTCTGACATTAAGGTCGCTATGCAGTTCAGCTCACAAGGTCTGAAGTAGCTTGCCCAGCTGAAAACTCCTCACATTATTATTGGTAAAGGAAAGGGTTTTATGTTTTGGCTACACCCGGTCAGTTTTAGGTATTGTGGCCAATATTTTCATATTAAGCAAATGAGAAAAGGGTTAGATGACTGACAAAAACGCAACAAATCAAACAAGGAATTGAAATATTTTAATAAATAGATGGGGATTTCCATTAACAATGTTGATTTATGGAATCATTAACTGTTAAACGAGAGCGATGCCTTAATGTTTGCAAGAGCGACTCAAATCGGGTCATAAATATGGCCTTAAATGTATTTCTTCTCAGCTCTGGCGCATCCAGAATGCCACTGCTAGCCTCATCTTAGTTTTCATTTGTCATGCTCCCATCTCTGATGAACTGAATCACCTCGAAGTGTGTTGTATAGTCATAAACTTTATTTTCAAGAAGCTCTACTTTCTGCAGCAGAAACTTCCAATGCCATCTGCGCTTTTCTTCAATTGACATTTTTTGCTCTCCACAAACAATACTAAAGGCGTCTCCTCGCTAAGTCATTCTTCTTGTTCAAGTCTGAACATTGGAACTATCGTCTTTATCTCTCCTCTCAGAGAAAATTTTGAGCTAGTTAATAAAATACTCAAAATCTGTTTATTCTCGATTCACCATTGCTCCCTGGAGACGTTTACATATCAGATCTCTGCTATATAAATCTGTGATTCATTTATTCTGGAACGAACATTGAACCAAACGAGAGTGAACACGGTTCTTTGCATGGTCCAAGTCCGAGTATTTAATGGTTTCTACAAGGAAGCAAATCATGACCAAATAGAATCGTCTCTATTTTTATGGTTATAAAAAATGAGAAATAAAACGAAAGCAGCCTGCTCTACTTTTAAAATGTAAAGCACATAAGGAGCTCTGAAATCGGTTTCCACTGTCTAAAAGTATAGCACTAGTGATTATATTGAACACGCAGCTAAAGGACATTTCTGTGTTTTGGTCTGTCTACTGGGCCAGCGGAAAACTCACCACAACATTGACGAGCCAACTGCAATGTTGCGGTGCATCGGGTGCAATAGCACCCGTCACGCTTTTCACTGCCCGTAATTTGGGCAGTGAAAGACGCGACTGGGCTGTCAATGGGGGCCCCTGCACTGCCCATACCAAGTGCATGGGCAGTAAAGGGGCTCCCATGGGGGTCCTGGTACCCTGTCTCCGCCAGCCTTTGCATGGCGGTGGGACTGCCATGCAAAAGCTGGTGGAAAGGGGACTCATAATCCCCAGTGCACCATCAGGCTGTTGACTAGCGGGAACCTGGCAGTTCCGGCAGTCGGACCATGGCACCTCCGCCACCTTCATAATGTGGATGCTGGACCTCTGTTTTGGTGGTGGTCCAACCTCCACAACAAGTCTGGTAGTCCTAGAACTGCCAGACTTGTAATAAGGCCCTGAATATTTACTCGTGTTGAGTTCTGCACTGCAAATCATTTATAGTGAGGTAGTGAGGTAGGGACACTTAAGGGACACTAGCGACAGTATCAGAAAAGTAAAACAGGAGACTCTTCTCACTGCCCCATTAAAGGGAAACGTAAGGAAGTTGTTCAATTACTGAGCTGGGAAGACACCTTTTTCTTCTGCACTGCAGTCTCTTCCAGTAATTGCTGTCATAAGCCTGTTCCTTTTCTGCTAACTGATGTCTCTACTGGCCACCCCCCTTAGCATTATTTTCTTCATTGCACAGCTCTGCCTCAGTAAGAGCTGTCTTAGCTCTCATTTCCTCATGGTCACTGCTGCTTCCCAAACACTCTCCCTTTCCTTGCAGTCTCATTTTCTTTGTACAACAGCTCACCACAGTTAAAGCTTTCTTATCTACAGTTCCTCATCTCTGCTGTCTACCATGACAGCTTCCACCCAAGTCAGTCTCTCTTCTTCTCTGCACAGCTCTCTCAACTCCAATTCCCTCTTTCACTGGTGTCTCACCATGTAGCCTCCTTTCCTGAGCAGTCTCTTCTTACAATGTTATCTTCTCGTAGTTTGCCAAGTTTGCTTCACACTACCTGCTTGTCTTGCTTATCCTGTCCCTTTCTAGTTACCTGTTGCATTAGATTAATCCTATAGTTTAATTTACTTAAAAGGAGTTAATTCCATCTCTTAATTTATTTTGCCCCCGAATCCGCTTGGTCTAAGAAGGGTGGAGAAAAGGATGAACTGGTATTCTCCATGTCAGTATCACTACTCCACCAGGTTTATTTTTGCAGATCCTATTCGGTGTCTAGTCTTGACACAATGATTCTGCCTGGATGCAAGGTGAGTTGTGAAGCACTGTGAGTACAAGGAGAGGGATATGTCTGTACTAATGTACAGTGAGAGTTGTTCCTGTGTGACTGCACATGAGCAGTGTTTATGTGTGACTGCAAGAAAAGCAGTATGCCTGTTTTAGTGTGAGTTGAGGGATGCACCTTGTTGGCTGGAGGTTCAGGGCTATGCCTTTGTGAATTTACTATCAGTGGGGAGCCCTTGCGGCTGCTGGATTATAGTGTGTATAATACATGTCAGGCTAGGTGGGCGCAAATAGTTTCTGCTTGTCTGCAAAAGAATGAATATCTCTAACATCCTGTGGTTCCCTAATCTTAGCAATATATACCCAGACTGGAAATCTGGTGCCTTGTACAAATCATTGATGGACAGCTATTTTGAATTCCTTAAAACAGATGTTACATGACCTGACCCCCTAGATACATCTCTAGTAGAGTATACTACGTCAGATTGTATATTAACAGTGTGTCAAAGCAGTGCAGCTGTAGCACTTGCTTGCCTACTTACTAATGTTGTTGATGAGTGTTGATGAGGTCTGTATGCTGCGGTGTCCTCAATTAAATCCGCATATACAGAAATGACAACCTATGGCATTTTGTTGAGCCTGGTTTACAAACTATGGGCCCAATTCACAAACTATATTTTATTCTACTTAATGAAGTACTAAAGTAGTTGTACTTATTAACTACAAAACAAAATTCACAAACCTATGAGTGTAAATCTCCACCTCCATAAGTCCTTTCTTTTCTATGGGGAGATCCTCACTCATGTAAGTTTACTACTTAGTAGTAAATGTGGAGGGAAAGGGGAAGGGTTGAAAAAAGGGGCATAATTACTACTAAAATTACTAAATGATAGGGGTTAAGGAAGAGTAAGAAGGAGTTTGCAGAAGGTTACAGAAGGATTTATTGAGTGACTTGACCTACCCACAAAGACGCTAGCTAATTGCTACTCACAAACTGAACTTCTAAAGTTTCAACAGCCAATAAGGGCACTAAACAGTAGTAAACATACTCCAACACATAGCTGTAGTGAGTCCAGCAACACACACAGATACCATATGTATTTCAAAACTCTCTCATAGAAAATAATAGAGATCCGGGATCATAAATGACTTCTAATGTATTTAATACATCACTTTTAATAAATATTTGAGATGTTTTTTTTCATAAATGTAATGTGTAGAAAAATAATTTTAATTGGCAATAATAACATTTTCAAATAAATTGAGCTAATAGTTTTATCAAATATTTTATTGTTTCTGCAATAGAAATCAATACATTAAATTATTTCAGATTAATGTTATACATAACATATTTTACCTATTTTTTTCAAGTTTAATGACATTTTCCATGTACTTTCTCCTAATCAGTTATTTACCACTGGTGAGGAGATCTACTTGGGGGTAAAATAAAATAGGAAAAGGTGAAAATGTTTATTAAACTTGAAAACAAAATTTAGATTCTTTTTATGTTTAATATTATTGATAATTATTTCTAACTATGTATTGTAAATCCAGAACACAGAAGAAACATAGTACAGCACTATTCATTTAGGTTTAAATTAATTATTTCATTAATTCAAATATAATAAATAAAATTAACACTATTTATTTTAAGATTTATTTAAGAATACCCTAAAGTTAAATCTGTTACACTTATTTATTGTGTATTAATAATTACAAAAGATATGCACATAATTATTTGAAAACATATTTTTTTTTTTAGAAAGTAATACTGCCACTCTGTAGTTATAGATGTAGTACTATGTTTCTTTCTGTGTTGCTAATAACTTTGGTGCCATTTGACAAATCACCACACAACCTTCTAAAAAAGTGCTACTTTTTGATTAGTTTTCACATGGAAAGTTTTGAGGTGACCTGTCAAGCTGGAGTGAGGAAAATGGGGAGGGGCAAAACACCTTTTCCCCATTCATTTTTTACACAGCTGCAGCCCAGACTGCTAAATGGATTTGCACAATATTTGCCAAAAAGTTAGACATTGGTCTAGAAAGAGTGTTTTCTGTGATTTGGTGTCAATCCATTAAGTAGTTTTAAGTAATTATTGCTCAAACACTTTGTATATATCATGCCATGGGGGATTCATGAACCCGATAGATTTCAAGCTGAGTTCTGGTTAGCTGCCCCCACATCAACAGCGATGACAACAATATGGCAACAGCCATCTTAGGACTCAGTCCAGAGTTCCAACAAACAAGGTAACAAAAAGCCAAAAGGGGGCAGGATAGGGATACACAGATCCCCTGGGCATGGTGGTAGGGTCCGAGAGGGACCCTGCTTGAGGTAAAAAAAAAAAAATTATATTGTGCCCAAACTCACAGAGGGTCCGTGAATTTTCGGAACAGAGGGGTCCCGTGCTAGTCTTTGAAAAGTTCCTGCTACTGGTCATGGTGCAAAATAAATCATTTGAGGAGATACACAAAACAGATTATTTTCCACCAGCAGGCCTATCATTTCAGGAATAGGATCCCCTACCCAGAATTTATTGATATGTTTCTAGAACCTTTTGAATGAAATTTATCCTCATACAGTCGAGATACAAAGGATCTACTACATAAAGTCTGTGACTTGAATGGGCAAAAGACCACTTTCTAGTAACCCTTGATGTTGCCTCTTTCTACACTAGCATCCCCAGAGCGGGGGCATGGTTGTGATATAACACTTTTTAGACAAATAGGACGCCATCTTGAACATTCCAACATGTTGATTGATCTAATTGAAACTGTTCTAGGCAATAATGTATTCATGCATAATGGCTTATGGTACTGTCAATTACAAGGAGTGCCATGGGGGCATTCTCTCCATCTTTTGAAAATCTCAACATGGGTTTCTTTGAGAAAGAGCATTCTGTCCCCCAGAATTAATTCAACATGTTCTATACTGAGGGAGATACTTAGACAATGTACTTATGTTTTGGACTGGTGATCACAATTCTTTAAGTCTTTTTATTCAAAATATGAACAATAATGACTTCAATATCAGATTTTCCAGTCAACAAAGTGATACTAGAGTTGACTTCCTAGACATTACCCTGTACATCGAAAACAATAGAATACGTTCCAAGATTTACAAAAAACCGACAGCCTGCAATTTGGTATTACATGCCAGGAGTTCTCATCCTCAATCTCAAATCAAGGCTATCCCACATGGAGAAGTCACCAGAATTAAATGCAATTCCAGTCATGATGACAAATTCTTCAGTGAATTGCAATTGATGGAACAGCCTTTCCTAACACAAGACTATCCCAAAGGTCTCTTAAGGGACACTAGTGACAGTATCAAAAGTAAAACAGGAGACTCTTCTCACTGACCCATTAAAGGTAAACGTAAGGAACACAACAGTTTGTCTCTCATTACCCCTTACAGTACTCTCAGTCCTCAGATTTACAAGATTCTTCTCAAGCACTGGTCCTTTTTACTAGCCGACAATACCATAAAAAATGGTATCACTGCCAGCCCAAGTATTATACACAGTAGGGGTCGTACATTACAAAACCTTTTATGCCACAGCTTCTTACCACCTATAACTAATAAAACATGGTTACCCAAACCACCCTGTGGTTTTTACAAATGTGGGCATTGCAATAATTGTTGTTAAGCTAAGGATAAAATTTGCAACTTTCAATACAATACAAAGGTGTCTCACAGGATCTCTAACTTTATGAATTGCAGTACCAGATATGGGGTATATTGTCTAATATGTGTTTGTGAACGTATCTATGTGGGTAGTACCATCAGGCCTTTCAAAGAAAGAATCCAAGAACATATTATGGAGATTAGACATAACAATACAGATTATCCTTTTGCAACACATTACAATTCTGTACATGGACAAAGGGAAGTTCTGTGGATTACTGTTCATGGCACTGACACAATAGTTTCCTGTCCACGAGGTGGAGACAGGACCATAATGTTAAGATGTATGGAGAGTAAATGGATCCTTAAACTCAGAGCGGTTGAAGAGGGGCTCAACATCGAGAAAGACTTACATGTCTTTCTATGAATTATATGTACTGTAGACTGCAACAATATATGTGTTTATTACATATCTCTTCATCTCCAGTTGTGTATATTTGTGTATTTAACCTGATAGGAATAAATAATGTAAAGTGTCAACATATGAGCCTCTTTCATTCAGTTTTCTATGCCTATATAATATGAGCCCCTAAAAATGACCCGTCAAATATGGACCTAGTTTTGTTTCACACAGCGATATTACCTCAGGAATTATTCTGTTAGCTTGCCTACATTTTCTCTCTACATGTCACATTTCGCAGTCTTACCGTACCTGTGGTCATGATCCCATTACCCTCCTGCACTGTTGTGTGTTATATTATTTTTCTATACAGATGCATCATTATGCCCACCTCTCATTTCTTGTAGTTTTTCTGTTTTCTTTTTTCTTTTTGTCATTGTTTCACTAATCCCGTAGTGTGTCTATTATGGTCTTCTTCCCAGGATGTTTGACTTCAGTGATAATGTCTTATCTAATTTTTGTCAAGATTTGAAAATGTTCTCAGGAAATATATGTCTTAACATATGGCTTGTTCAGCTTCCTGTTCAAGTGCATTCATGTCTTTACTTTTCAAAAAAAGCTTTTTCATGTACAATGGTTTGGTGTAATATGAGAATCTGCTTGCTGTATCTATTTGATGTACATGCGTTGGTGCCTGCACATTTACAACCCTGCATGTTTTCAGACACTTTCAAGTATGGTTTCTCTGCCCCGGTTTCCACTCCCACCTTTCTCTGAAGTCCTCTCTCTACCTCCATGATTCTTGTATTTATATAGAATGACATGGCGTTGCTCGTATAACCTGTACACACACCTCTTTGCTCTACTTGGCACCAACCTGTTACAGTAAGGTGAATATGTGCATGTTTGTCTCGCGGTTTCAGCTGTACCCGACTTACGGTGGTTTCACTTGCTATTTCCTTGATTTTGATGTTGATTATACCCGTTTCCTGTCCCGGGTTTTGGATATCGTTCTTTTACCCTATCGCCCTATATTTACCGGCAGCTCTCTTTTGAGCACTGTCTATGATACCTTGTCATAGGCCTTTGTTTCCTTGATGCTTTGTCTTTTTCGAGTCATTTTACTGTACAACCTTGCACATTATAGGTGTGCGTATTTCATGGGACACTGTCCTGATTTTTTTGCGGTACCTACTAACTTTTTCTGTTAACATTGCCATACTTTGGGCCAACAAGGGATGCTGTTTGAAGAAACATGTTTTTTGACATATTTGTGGTATTAGGGCATATTTCATGCAAGGGTAATTGTGGAAGCCCTGGTGTTTTATGTATAAGACCTTTCCCTTTCTTTTTCTAAGCAGACAACTTAGATTATTTATTATTTTTTATAGACCTTTGACTTTGGACACTCTATTGCATGTCTACTCCTAGTTCACATATTGGATAATGTTTTTCCTGTCCGTCCCTGATAATATGGAATTATCTCATTCTTATAAGTAATTTTGTATTTTTGATTGCGGTTTACTTTTTTTACCTCGAATTACCATGGCCGCATTTACTGGATTAATGTATTAATTCTCCAGTCTTTGGCAAGACAACTTAAAACTTTGCGTCACAAAACAGTCGGGAATATAACATATTTTCTTAAATATTATATTGGTTGTGAGCACATGGTATGTCCCTATTTTCATATATTACTTTTCCTTACTCACCTCACAGGTGGCTGGGTGAACTGCACACCTCAGTAAATACATGCTGCATGTTCTAACGCATGTGTGAGATCAATGTTGTTTGCTGTTCTGTGACATATGGCTTGACGGGCCCACCTACTTGGAACACCTTTAATCATTTTAATGGCACATGAGCTCTATATATTTCACTGGTCAGCGGTTTCCAGCACATATATGACACATTACTGTGCATATATATGTTATTAGAAAAAAATGCCCTCTTCTTCATGGGATTATGACTCATGTCTTAGAGGGATACATGCACTCTTTCTTTTCATCCTCTCCCTCTTCTCGAAATGATTCTTGCTGACATTATTGGTCAGTCTACATGGACTTGGGTGTATGTCGAAGCAGCAATCAGACTCCCTGTTGTCATAATTTTATCTGACTGCATTCCTTTTACATGTCCATCTTGCAGCCTTGAGGAAGTCTTGATGACGAAACACGTGTCAGCTGTTTCACCCATACACCCATTGCAGCACATACACACACACATACACATTCTCACACACAAACCCCACACAACAAATCACACAATTGCAACACTTACATGTGTAAGGAAAGCCAGGACAAGTTCCTTACCCTCCACACAAAGGGTGTGTGGTGCAGCTATAGTAGATAAAAACGTTAAAATCATGAATAACTATTTACAAATAGGCCTACTGGCCAGTCCAACTTTATTGTGTGCCCCAGGCACACAGGGCAATGTCCATGGTCCCAGCTTGACTCCTAACTGCAAAGTGTCCGCCGCATGTCAGGGGCATCAGTGAGGCATGCAGGCACTTCAGATGTGGGGGGGGGGCTGAAGTGGTGTTTTTGGTTTGGAGGGTGGGTCCTTAGTTTTGGGTTTGGAGGGGGGTCCTTTGATTGGTGAGGGAAGAGGGATGTGGGACTGGGAACAGGTAGCTAGAAGAAGATGGGACACTGGCTGCCATCAATGAGGAGGCCAGAGCCTGAAAGGATCTCTGCAGGGCAGCCAGAGAACCTTGAAGGCCTTCCAGGGAGGTATTAGACTGCTTCATCTGTGAAGATACCCACCCTTCTTGGTGAGCGAGCATGGGTAACAGAGTGGGGAGCTACAGGGAGGGCAGTGTTGGAAAAGGGGGTAGCGGACAAGCATGGTGGTGGAATAGTCCCACATGGGTCTGGCACTGCCAGGGAGTGTCCATCAGAGGAGGAATCTAAAGATGTTGTCATTGATCCTGTCTCCCCTGTGGCACTACCCTCGCCCTCCGTGCCATTGGTTCCCTTGGCTCTGCTAGTATCAGCCTCCTAGGTCCCGTGTGCTGCAACTTCCCCAGTCACCAGTGCCACTTCTCCTTCGCCTGATGATGCTGATGCACACAAAGACAAGGAAGGAGAGGGAGTGAAGGTGGCAGAGAAAAACAGGGTGCAATAGGTCAATACTAACCCAAAATTCACAAAGAGTAACAACATAATTATGAACTGCTATGCCGTGGAAGGCTATGCCGTCACCTATACATGCTACAACAGTAGGACACCATAGGGGAAAGTACAGCAATGCTGATGTAATCTGCTCATGGTGTAATAATAACACTCATGTACTTGATGAGGGTCATACTAGTCACACTTGCCCAGTGCCTGGCACATTCTCATGGTCATTTATGGAGAAAATACTGTACTCCTGACTCAACAGAATCCTGAATGGGTAGGTAGCAGGCCCACTAATCCATTGACAAATAGCACAGTGACATCTGGGCCCACTGTGACTATCTACACATACATTACATGGCAGCTGACTGACGACTTACTAATTACCTGTGTCACAGTGCTAAGCTGATACTGATGGCAATGCCCTGACACCTCAGGTGTACTGATGCTGTTGGTAGGAGATGGGCTCTTAAACTTTGTTAAGGGTGACCACACAAATCCAAACTTGTAAGTAAATGCCCACATAAGTTACTGTCTGCATAGTATGAGCACACACCTTTGAAACCAATCCTTCCAGGGTGGCTGATTGTCAATGTGCATCTACAGATGACCTACACTACATTTTCCGACTTGTAGTCAACCCAAAGCCATACAAGCATTACATTTTCAAGGTGTGAGTGTGTACTTACCCCCTTGTGGCTGATGTGCTGTCCTCAAGTGCCCATCCACCTCCGGGTAGGCCACTGCTAAAATGTGAGTCATCAGTGGGGTCAGGGTACAACGGGCACCCCTCCCTTGTTGAGAGGACATCCCCAGCTGGGCCTCTGCGGTCTTACGTGCCCAGCATCTCAGTCCTCCCACCTATTTCTGCAGTGGGTGCTCCGCCGGCTATGGACTCCCACGGTCCACACTTGCTTGGCGTGACGATGGCACACCAGATCCCCTTTTTAAGATGGGCGCTGACCTGCATGGGTGACATAGATATAAGGACAAAGTCATGTAGAGTGGGATCACAGGGACAGCAGTGGACATCACACATCAGACACATCTCATGACTACACTAATTTGTCATCATGCCTCTAACGCTCAGACTCCTCACCCATTTCCATGCATCCACTCCGTCTTCCTCGTTCCAGTGCCTTTCATCCTCACACACATCACCATCAGACAGGACAGTGACATAAGACTTACCTACTGCTCTGGTGCCCCATTCAACTGTCCATACAGGGGTAGGACCCCATCCACAAGATTCTCCAGCTCCTCCGGGGTGAAGGCTGGGGACCTGCCTCCGCTGGACATGGCATATTGGCTTACAGAGTCAGAACACAGCAGCATACGCAGTGGAGATCTTACTTGCACAAGTGTCAGGAGTCAAGTGAGTTATGTCACAGTAAATGGCGGTCACGCCTGCCGCGTAAATGACCATCACCGCCTGTGGTGATCACCATTGGCCCCAGTCTCCTATAGGTAACAAGGTTATCCAATGAGGAGTTGCACTGCAAGTGAGAGCGCCTACCGCCATGACGACTAACACCAGCGGAACAAGGTCACTTCCATCTGTCCTGTGCATGCAGAACAGGCGGCTGGCATTTTACATGTAATTAGTGATGAGTAGTTGTATTTTAGGAGCATCATGGATGAAATATGGTGACTACTGCATTGATTGACTATGTCGAGACATTGAATACATCAACTTTTGACTTCTCCTCACTCCTATTCCCAGATATGGTGCAATGATGATAATGAGACAAGCCCCTGCGTACCGGCCCCTTGTCAACCTTGCTACCCTGGAAGAGAGACACATCATACAGACATATCGCCTGAACCATAAGACCATCGTGGAACTGTGTGCCCATTTGGAGCCGGATCTGTTGCCTGCCATACATCATCCCTATGCCATCCCTCCCACAGTACAGGTGTTGTCAGTTCTCCACTGCCTTGCCTCAAGGTCATATCAGATTAGAGTGGACTTGGCAGCAGTGATGTCAGAGCCGATGTTCAGTAATGTGTTGAAGGATGTACTGTGAGCACTGTAAAAGCTGCCTTCTACGATTTGGCACATGTCCTTTATGTGATAGAGAACCTAGAGGGCACCCACATTTCCTTGGTTCCACCCAGGATAAATGAACATGTGTACAGGAACCGGAAAAACTTTTATTCCATTAATGTCCAAGTGGTGTGTCTCGCTGACCAGTATATCTCCCAGGTTACGGCCAAGTACCCTGGTTCCGTGCATGACTCGTTCACTCTGCGGAACAGCAACGTCCCACACATGATGGCACAACTACAGAGGGACCAGGCCTGGCTCATTGGTGTGCATTCAATAGTATGTGTGCCCCTGTAAACTCACTTCTCTTCACAATCTGCCCTGTGTCTCCACCGGTATTGAGATGGGTCTAACCTTTGTGCACACAGGTGGCTCTGGCTACCCTAACATTCTTTGGCTGCAGACACCTGTGAGATATCCAACTACAGATTGTTGGAAAATGGGTTATTGGTAAGGGCAGATAAGTACCTACACCTTGCGATAGGCCACTAACCTCCACTTAGGTCGAGTTAGGTCTCAGTAAATTAAATGTAGCTCAACCCTTGGAAGCTTGGCAACGAGCAACAAGGCTCAACTTAGGAGACATATGTGGAAAGCATTTAAAAATCACAAAACAGTAAATAAGTAAAACACAAAACAAAATAAAAACCCAACACCAACTTAGACACAAAGGTTATATTGTTATCTTTAAAATGCCACCAAAATGAATCAAATCAAATAAGGGGAACCAGAGATAAGATTTTTTGAAGAATTAATGCATTTAAGAGCTTAGAAACGAATAGCACCAATCTGGTCATCTGGTCACTGATTGCAATGGAGCCCTGCTCGGCTACAGTTCGCTGTAGGCCTCAGTCAAAAGTTTACCTTCCGATTTAGTTGTTTTTCTGGATGTTTTCTTCAGCAGGACCAAGTCACCAGACCAATCCAACCTCCTGAACTCTTACTTAGATACGCATCGCAGTAGCCCTCGGTGGAGATTTTTATTTTCAGACTTAGGGGGTCATTACAACATTGGCGGTATAAGGCACATACCGCCGTGCAGAAGACGGCCACAGCTATTATGACACACATCACGGAATCCGCCGAAATTCAGACACCCACACAACTCCGCCACACCAAAGGTCAGCGATAAACATGCAGAAACAAATCCTCCACCTCCACGCGAACAGAAACACACCCATGCTATTACGACCCACGAATCCACGTGGCGGTCTTTCAACCGCGGTATTCCATTGGCTGTACACACCGCAGCGCTCAAAATACACACACTTCCACAAAACACCGCCACATTGGACAATTCGAATTACACACACCTGATACACATACACACACCACTCCCACACACCCAAAACAATATAAAATACACACCCACATCACCCACAAACCCCTATGACCAGAGATTCTGAGAGAAGGCCAGAGAGACAGCACAGCAATTGACAACCCCATCACACCGAGGCACACAACACCATCACCCACACAACATCCACGCACAAAACACCACACACCACTACACTCACCACACTCATCACCACATACACCACCCCACACCTCACCCACACCACCCCATGTCACGCCAAAGACACCCCCGCTTCTCCGAGGAGGAGCTCAGGGTCATGGTGGAGGAAATTGTCCAGGTAGAGCCACAGCTATTTGGCTCACAGGTACAGCACACATCAATAGCCAGGAACATGGAGTTAGCAGAATAGTGGACAGGGTGAACGCCGTGGGACAGCACCCAAGAAATAGGGAGGACATCAGGAAGAGGTGGAATGACCTACGGGGGAAGGTGTGTTCCACGGTCTCCAGGCACAACATCGCGGTGCAGCGGACTGGCGGCGGACCCCCAACTCCTCCCCCACAACTAACAACATGGGAGGAGCAAGTCTTGACCATCTTGCATCCTGAGGGCCTCGGAGGAGTCGGTGGAGGATGGGACACTGGTAAATCAAATCTCCCCCACCCTACCTGCATGCTATCACACACCCCCACCCTCACACCCTCCCCTATCACTCAAAATCCTCACTAATGTACCCATGACACAAACCACCCATCCCAACAACAAGCCCTGCATGACACAACTAAGCATGGTCACCCCTCACTAAAGCATGCTCACTGCACATACCCAGAACACCCCCCAAACATCATCACACAAGCCCCCACACAGGAATGCTAGCACTGGGGTTCACGCACACCCACCCATTGCACACCATTACACACACACATGCAATAATCATGTTCTTATGCCCCTGCAGGAACCCGAAGGACAGTCACCACACCAGAGGGTCCAGACAACACCACTCCACCCCCAGAAGAGGCCCACAGTGAAGAGAGCAGCTCTGCCCTAATGAATCTTGATGACCAGCCCGGACCATTGTGGGCCTCAGGACAGTCGGTTCCCCTTGCACAGCCACAGCCCAACACCGACCTTCCACCCTCTGGTAACACCAGCACAGCACCCACCCAGCGGGCCCAAACCTCCCTACCCAGGACAGGTCAATCAGCTGTGTGTCCACCACTACAGGGCACCCAGGGTATCCCACCACCCCAACAACAACAGGGACCTGGGGGCAGTGGTAGTGGGCACACGGTCCAGGGGACGGAGGCACTGGAACACAGGGGAACTGGGAGGGCTGCTGTGCGACAGAGGGAGGACAGGCCAAGGGAACCAACTCTCCACGAGGCCCTCTCCTCCATCATGGGAGCATACCACCACTCCCAGGAGCCAATGGCGACGGTCCTGGACAAGTTGCAGGAGACCCTGCGTCTGCAGGAGGAGCAGTATTTGGGGTTCAGGGAGGAGCTCAGGACCATCAGCTCCGCCCTGGGCACCATCGTAGGGGTGCTGAAGGACATACAGCTGACCTTGAAGGACACCGTGGCACTCCAAGGGGCCCCTGACACTAGCCACGACAATGAACTGCCCACCACCTCCGCCGGCGCTATTGGACAGGACGCCCGCCACAGGACCACCACACCAGCACCCCACCCCCATGCAGACAGACAACCACCACGCGAGCGGTCCCTGAGATCCAGGAACAGGACAGAGCAAGATGGCAAGACCCCCGCCAGGAAATAAGACCACCCTGATTGTCCTCCCACTGTCACACTTTGTTACCCTGTCCATATTCGAACTGCCCCAGCTCCACTTCCTATGCCCAGATGGGCAGTGCACCTGTGAGACTAATAGACTGGACTCTGCCATGGACATTCTTCCACCATCCCCCATCATAAGTTTACAACCCCCCTTCATTTTCTGAGCACTTAAATAAACACCCTTGAAACACAAAAAAATCTGGAGTCAGTCTATGATTTGGTACTTTGTATTATCAATTACAGTGTCATAATGGGTTACCCATTGTAAGACTAACATACCTATGTCACACATCACAAGCCCTTGAAGGATGCAAGCAGTTGACACATAGGTTACCACACTTGTGAAACTGAAATGGAAGGGTACAACTCAGTGATTGAAATGGAGGAACAGGATAGAGGTAGACGTGTGAAAGTTAATGTAATGTTAAACCAGAAAATGTTCTCACCTGTGTCTCACTGGAAATATTGCTGTATGACTGACTCCCTGTTGTCGTTTTCTTCTTCCTCAGCTTCATCCTCATCACTGTCCACAGGCTCCACAGACTCCACAGCTGCTACAACACCGCCATCTGGATCATCCTCCTGCAGAAAAGGCACCTGGCGTCGCAAAGCCAAATTATGGAGCATGGAGCAGGCAACGATGATGTCGCTCACCTTCTTCGGTGAGTAGAATAGGGATCTACCTGTCATATGGAGGCACCTGAACCTGGCCTTCAGGAGGCCGAAGGTGCGTTCGATCACCCTGCTAGTCCCCCCATGGGCATCGTTGTAGCGTTCCTCTGCCCTGGTCCTGGGATTCCTCACTGGGGTCAATAGCCAGGAAAGGTTGGGGTAACCAGAGTCCCCCAATAGCCATACACGGTGCCTCTGGAGTTGAGCCATCATATCAGGGATGCTGCTATTCCGCAGGATGTAGGCTTCATGCACAGAGCCAGGGAACATAGCATTTACCTGGGAGATGTACTGGTCTGCCAAACAGACCATGTGGACATTCATGGAATGATAACTCTTCCTGTTCTTGTACACCTGTTCACTCCTGTGGGGGGGGGACCAGAGCTACATGGGTCCCATCAATGGCACCTATAACATTGGGGATATGTACAAGGGCATAGAAGTCACCTTTCACTGTAGGCAAATCCTCCACCTCAGGGAAAATTATGTATCTCCTTACGTGTTTCAGCTGGGCAGACAACACTCTGGACAACACGTTGGAAAACATAGGCTGGGACATTCCTGATGCCATGGCCACAGTAGTCTGAAATGACCCACTTGCAAGGAAATGGAGCACTGACGGCACCTGCACGTCAGGGGGGATTCCAGTCGGATGGCAGATCAGTGACATCAGGTCTGGCTCCAACTGGGTACATAGTTCCTGGATAGTGGCAAGGTCAAACCGGTAGGTGACGATGACATGTCTTTCTTCCATTGTCAACGGGTCCACCAGCGGTCGGTACACCGGAGGATTCCGCCACCTTCTCATATGTCCCAGCTGACGGTGCCTACAAAGGACAACATCAAAGAACCAGTCACTATTACTCCAGGTATGTACCCACAGTTACACACAAGACTACAGCAGACACAAAACCCTTCCTGTATGTGTGTTGAGTGTAGGCCTAGCTATGTGTGACGCAGTAGTAAATGAAGCCATGTGGGCCCCTGAAATGGCGGCTGCCTGACCTCTAAACTGGGACAATGGGATTGTGGGGTGTTGAAAAATGGGTTATTGGTAAGGGCAGGTAGGTACCTACACTTAGCAATAGGCCACTAACCTCCACTAAGGTCCAGCTAGGACTCAGTAAATTAACCCCAGCTCAACCCTTGGTAGCTTGGCAACGAGCGTCAAGGCTTAACTTAGGAGACAGAGTGTAAAGCATTCAAATATCACAAAACAGTAATTAAATAAAACACAGGAAACAGTTTAAAAATCCAAAACCAATTTATAAAAATAGATTATATTTTTATCTTTAAAATGACACCAAAACGAATAAAATCGGATAAGGGGAACCGGAGATATGAATTTTTAGAGAATTCTTTTTTTTTTAGCGCCTAGAAACAAAAAGCGCCAATAGGGTCATCTGGTTGCACCTCGACCGGGGCAAAGTCAAAGTTTCAGGCCGACCACGATGGAGCCCTGCTCGGCTACAGGCCGCGGGAGGCCTCGGTTAAAATGTTACCTTCACACTTAGTCTTTTTTTCGAAGATTTTCTTCAGCGGGACGAACCTGCCAGTCCAATCCGACCTCCTGGAGCCCTTTTCCGGATACGCGATGCTGGAATCCTCGGTGGAGATTTTTACCTTCGGACTTAGTAGTTTTTTCGAGGTGAAAATCCTTCGACCGGGGTAAACCTGGATCTTGATCCGACGTCCATGGAGCCCTTTTCGGATACGCTGGCTGGGAGGTCCCGGTCAACTTTTTACCTTCGGACTTAGTCTCTTTTTTGGAGATTTTCTTTACCGGGATGAACCAGCAAATCAGGCCGGGTCGCGGTTGAGGCAAGCCGGCTAGAGTTGCCATGGCGGGTCGGTCACTCTGGAGCTTTTTTACAAAAGTTGTCCAAACTTCTCCAAACTTCTGGGGCTTCTCCCAGATGTCCTTTTAAGGTTCTTTTGGGGTCCACAGCTCACCCCAAGGGTCCAGAAGTTCTGAGATGGTCCTTGGGGGGGTACGGACTACAACTCCCAGAATGCACCTGGCGCAAACTCCTTTTTAGCCACTGGACAGTGGTCAGCTGGTCACTTTCTTCAGGAGTTGGTGCAGGGGACTCTGGATAGCAATTTTTCACCTGTAGCAAACAGGGAGTCCCTCCTTGAACCAGTTGAAGACAGGCAAAGTCCTTCTTGTGGTGAAGCCCAAGTGTGCAGCTGGTGCAGTCCTTCTGAGTGCATGTTCCAGGTGCAGGCCAGGGGGTCCAGCAGGGCAGTCCTTCTTCTCCTTTGGTTCTTCCTTGTTGGAATCTGATGGGGATCTGAGGTGTGGGTGCAGGTCTGCCAGTTTTATCCTTGCTCATGGGTGAAAAGCAGGGGGGTCCTGGTTCTCCAATCAGGTGCAGGGTCCTTCCTTCCTGTGATGACCACTTCCTGGGAAGTGAGGCAAAAATCAATCCCAGGAGGCAACATTCTCTAAAAATCCATCATGGCTGAATCTGATTTTTGGAGGTTACATCTGGCTGAGCCCACCCACTGGTGTGGCTAAAAATCATAAACACACCCTTCTCCTGCCCTCTCCTAATCTAATCAAGGGGGCACCTAGTTGTCTGGGGTTGCAGGATGTGGGGGTGTTGCTGGTTGCTCCAAATGTCCTTCTCTGCCTTTGAAGACCAGTTTGGCAACCCTCCCCCTTCCTGCCTCACCATCTGCTGAGGGGAGATTCCCTCCCACAGGCACATTCCTTTGTGTGAAGCCAGGCCACTTCACACCTCATCAAGGCAGCTTGGTCAAGCTACTAGAGCTGGCCAATCAGAGCACAGCAGCAAAAACAATGCAGGGCTGAAATGGGCAACTTTTCAGGTAAAGTTTAAAACTCTTTACCTGAACAAGTTATATTAAATCCCACAAGTGGAAGTTGTGGGATTTATTACAACAATTAATTTGATACCAAATTCTTGGTATGCATCATTTAAGGAGACTTTAAAAATTAAAATAAAGTCTCCCCATTCTAGCCTATGAAGGCCATTTACTACAATGAGGGAAAAACAAATGTGGCTGTTTTTACCTCACCAGGGCTTATAAAACTATTTTTATAAAGTCCCTGCTTATAGTTACATGGCACCGAGCCCTAGGGGCACATAGGGCACATCTTAGGGGTGACTTATATGTAAAAATAAGGCAGTTTGAGACTTTGGAACTACTTTTAATTCCAAAGTCGAATTTGCATATAACTTTAATTTAAAAGCAGCCAGCAAGGCAGGCCTGCCTTTAAAAATGACACTGGGCACCTCAGCAGTGCACCTATGGGTGCACTACCTATGCTGTGGTCCCTAAACCTACATGCCCTACCATATACTAGGGACTTATAGGTAGGTTAACTTAGCCAATTATAATTAGCCTAATTTGCATATCCATTTTACACAGAGCACTGGCCCTGGGACTGGTAAGCAGTACCCAGGGCACAGCCAAGAGTCAGTAACCACCAGTACCTGTCCAAAAAGTGTGGGGGTGACCAGGGAAAAATGGAGGACTTTCCTACACTGCCCCCACCCCCAGATGAAAGGTGATGGGTACTAACCTACACCCTGGTAGTCCTCATCAGCTAAGTGGAAAAACCTGGAAAGGCCATCTGCATTGGCATGGGTAGTCCCAGGTCTGTGCTCCACTGTGAAGTCCATCCCCTGTAGGGAAATGGACCACCTTAACAGTTTTGGGTTCTCCCCCCTCATCTGCATCAACCATCTGAGAGGTCTGTGGTTAGTTTGTACACGGAAGTGAGTGCCAAACAAGTAAGGCCTCAACTTCTTCAGGGACCAGACCACAGCAAAGGCCTCCCTCTCAATGGCACACCATCTTTTCTCTCTGGGGAGTAGTCGCCTGCTGATGAAGGCAACTGGTTGATCTTGGCCCTCTTCATTAACTTGTGCTAACACTGCCCCAATCCCTTCCTCTGAAGCATCTGTTTGCACTATAAACTCCTTGCTATAGTCAGGGGCCAATAATACTGGTGCTGAACACATAGCCTGTTTTAGGGTGTCAAAAGCTTTCTGATACTCTGGGGTCCAAATGACCTTCTTGGGCTGTTTCTTGGAGGTAAGCTCAGTCAGAGGGGCCACTATGGTCCCACAATTCTGAACAAACCTCTGGTAGTACCCAGTCAGGCCAAGAAAGGCCCTGACCTGAGTCTGGGTTTTAGGAGCCTCCCAATCCAGGATAGTATGGATCTTGGGCTGGAGAGGTTGTACATGGCCTCCACCAACAAGGTGGCCCAGGTACACAACTGAGCTTTGCCCTATCTGGCACTTGCTTGCCTTGATAGTCAGGCCTGCTTGAAGCAGGGCCTGAAGCACGTCCTTCAGGTGGACCAGGTGGACCTCCCAGGTTGAACTAAATACAGCTATATCATCCAGATAAGCTTCACTGAAAGATTTCAACCCAGACAGGACTCTATTCACCAACCGTTGGAAGGTGGCAGGAGCATTTTTCAGGCCAAAGGGCATCACCTTGAACTGAAAGTGGCCCTCTGGTGTGGAAAATGCTAACCTCTCCTTAGCTCCTGGACTTAAGGCAATCTGCCAGTATCCTGAGGTCAGATCAAACGTGCTCAGGAATTTGGCAGCCCCCAACCTATCAATGAGCTCATCAGCTCTAGGTATGGGGTGAGCATCAGTCCTAGTGACTGCGTTTAGGCCTCTGTAGTCCACACAAAATCTCAATTCTTTCTTCCCACCTTGGGGATTAGGTTTGGGCACCAGTACCACTGGACTGGACCAAGGACTGTCAGAGGGCTCAATTACCTTGAGCTCCAACATCTTAGCCACTTCAGCTTTGATGTTGGCCTTGACCTGGTCAGACAGCCTGTACAGCTTGTTCTTGACAGGCAAGCTGTCACCAGTGTCAACGTCATGGACACACCAATTGGTGAGTCCAGGGGTCAGAGAGAACAGACTAGCAAACTGTTCCAAAATTTGTTTGCAGTCTTTTTGTTGCTGGTCTGTCAACTTGGGAGAGAGTACCACTCCCTCCACTGACCCATCTTGTGAATTTGAGGACAGGAGGTCTGGCAGAGGTTCACTCTCCTCCTCCTTCCCTTCATCAGTGACCATCAGCATGGTCATGTCTGCCCTGTCCTGGTGGGGTTTCAGCCTGTTAACATGCAGGATCCTATGAGGATTCCTGGGGGTGCCAAGGTCCACCAAGTAGGTGACCTCACCCTTTTTCTCCAGAATTGGATAGGGCCCAGTCCATTTGGCCTGAAGTACCCTAGGAGCCATGGGCTCCAAAACCCACACCAGCTGTCCTGGGTGATACTCAGGCATGGTAGCCTTCTGATCATTGCAAAAACAACAAGTGATGGACGGAATGCTGAACATTGTCAAACATTCACCCCCAGTCACAGATCTGGGTTTAATCCATCGTTTTTTTGCTGCCCATGCCATTCCAGTTTGGACCCAGCCATATGCAAATCAGTCTTGACCCTGTTCCCCTGGCAGTTCGGTCTGGACTGTTCCCATGAGGAACAGGGTCAAGACTGATTTGCATATGGCTGGGTCCAAACTGGGGTGGCATGGTGAGCAAAAGAACGATGGATTAAACCCAGATCTGTGACTGGGGGTGAGTGTTTGACAATGTTCAGCATTCCGTCCATCACTTGTTGTTTTTGCTTTGTCGCCCTAAGTGGGAAGGGTATGCCCAGACGTGGGTCCCGTGCTTCCCATGCCACTGGATTCAAGCTAGCCTGGCTGATGAGGGGTGAAACCCCGAAACCGGTCCCAGGATGCTTGTTTCCGGTCCAGTGAGGACCTGGCTTGGCAGTTCGGTCTGGACTGTTCCCATGAGGAACAGGGTCAAGACTGATTTGCATATGGCTGGGTCCAAACTGGGGTGGCATGGTGAGCAAAAGAACGATGGATTAAACCCAGATCTGTGACTGGGGGTGAGTGTTTGACAATGTTCAGCATTCCGTCCATCACTTGTTGTTTTTGCTTTGTCGCCCTAAGTGGGAAGGGTATGCCCAGACGTGGGTCCCGTGCTTCCCATGCCACTGGATTCAAGCTAGCCTGGCTGATGAGGGGTGAAACCCCGAAACCGGTCCCAGGATGCTTGTTTCCGGTCCAGTGAGGACCTGGCTTGGCAGTTCGGTCTGGACTGTTCCCATGAGGAACAGGGTCAAGACTGATTTGCATATGGCTGGGTCCAAACTGGGGTGGCATGGTGAGCAAAAGAACGATGGATTAAACCCAGATCTGTGACTGGGGGTGAGTGTTTGACAATGTTCAGCATTCCGTCCATCACTTGTTGTTTTTGCTTTGTCGCCCTAAGTGGGAAGGGTATGCCCAGACGTGGGTCCCGTGCTTCCCATGCCACTGGATTCAAGCTAGCCTGGCTGATGAGGGGTGAAACCCCGAAACCGGTCCCAGGATGCTTGTTTCCGGTCCAGTGAGGACCTGGCTTGGCAGTTCGGTCTGGACTGTTCCCATGAGGAACAGGGTCAAGACTGATTTGCATATGGCTGGGTCCAAACTGGGGTGGCATGGTGAGCAAAAGAACGATGGATTAAACCCAGATCTGTGACTGGGGGTGAGTGTTTGACAATGTTCAGCATTCCGTCCATCACTTGTTGTTTTTGCTTTGTCGCCCTAAGTGGGAAGGGTATGCCCAGACGTGGGTCCCGTGCTTCCCATGCCACTGGATTCAAGCTAGCCTGGCTGATGAGGGGTGAAACCCCGAAACCGGTCCCAGGATGCTTGTTTCCGGTCCAGTGAGGACCTGGCTTGGCAGTTCGGTCTGGACTGTTCCCATGAGGAACAGGGTCAAGACTGATTTGCATATGGCTGGGTCCAAACTGGGGTGGCATGGTGAGCAAAAGAACGATGGATTAAACCCAGATCTGTGACTGGGGGTGAGTGTTTGACAATGTTCAGCATTCCGTCCATCACTTGTTGTTTTTGCTTTGTCGCCCTAAGTGGGAAGGGTATGCCCAGACGTGGGTCCCGTGCTTCCCATGCCACTGGATTCAAGCTAGCCTGGCTGATGAGGGGTGAAACCCCGAAACCGGTCCCAGGATGCTTGTTTCCGGTCCAGTGAGGACCTGGCTTGGCAGTTCGGTCTGGACTGTTCCCATGAGGAACAGGGTCAAGACTGATTTGCATATGGCTGGGTCCAAACTGGGGTGGCATGGTGAGCAAAAGAACGATGGATTAAACCCAGATCTGTGACTGGGGGTGAGTGTTTGACAATGTTCAGCATTCCGTCCATCACTTGTTGTTTTTGCTTTGTCGCCCTAAGTGGGAAGGGTATGCACAGACGTGGGTCCCGTGCTTCCCATGCCACTGGATTCAAGCTAGCCTGGCTGATGAGGGGTGAAACCCCGAAACCGGTCCCAGGATGCTTGTTTCCGGTCCAGTGAGGACCTGGCTTGGCAGTTCGGTCTGGACTGTTCCCATGAGGAACAGGGTCAAGACTGATTTGCATATGGCTGGGTCCAAACTGGGGTGGCATGGTGAGCAAAAGAACGATGGATTAAACCCAGATCTGTGACTGGGGGTGAGTGTTTGACAATGTTCAGCATTCCGTCCATCACTTGTTGTTTTTGCTTTGTCGCCCTAAGTGGGAAGGGTATGCCCAGACGTGGGTCCCGTGCTTCCCATGCCACTGGATTCAAGCTAGCCTGGCTGATGAGGGGTGAAACCCCGAAACCGGTCCCAGGATGCTTGTTTCCGGTCCAGTGAGGACCTGGCTTGGCAGTTCGGTCTGGACTGTTCCCATGAGGAACAGGGTCAAGACTGATTTGCATATGGCTGGGTCCAAACTGGGGTGGCATGGTGAGCAAAAGAACGATGGATTAAACCCAGATCTGTGACTGGGGGTGAGTGTTTGACAATGTTCAGCATTCCGTCCATCACTTGTTGTTTTTGCTTTGTCGCCCTAAGTGGGAAGGGTATGCCCAGACGTGGGTCCCGTGCTTCCCATGCCACTGGATTCAAGCTAGCCTGGCTGATGAGGGGTGAAACCCCGAAACCGGTCCCAGGATGCTTGTTTCCGGTCCAGTGAGGACCTGGCTTGGCAGTTCGGTCTGGACTGTTCCCATGAGGAACAGGGTCAAGACTGATTTGCATATGGCTGGGTCCAAACTGGGGTGGCATGGTGAGCAAAAGAACGATGGATTAAACCCAGATCTGTGACTGGGGGTGAGTGTTTGACAATGTTCAGCATTCCGTCCATCACTTGTTGTTTTTGCTTTGTCGCCCTAAGTGGGAAGGGTATGCCCAGACGTGGGTCCCGTGCTTCCCATGCCACTGGATTCAAGCTAGCCTGGCTGATGAGGGGTGAAACCCCGAAACCGGTCCCAGGATGCTTGTTTCCGGTCCAGTGAGGACCTGGCTTGGCAGTTCGGTCTGGACTGTTCCCATGAGGAACAGGGTCAAGACTGATTTGCATATGGCTGGGTCCAAACTGGGGTGGCATGGTGAGCAAAAGAACGATGGATTAAACCCAGATCTGTGACTGGGGGTGAGTGTTTGACAATGTTCAGCATTCCGTCCATCACTTGTTGTTTTTGCTTTGTCGCCCTAAGTGGGAAGGGTATGCCCAGACGTGGGTCCCGTGCTTCCCATGCCACTGGATTCAAGCTAGCCTGGCTGATGAGGGGTGAAACCCCGAAACCGGTCCCAGGATGCTTGTTTCCGGTCCAGTGAGGACCTGGCTTGGCAGTTCGGTCTGGACTGTTCCCATGAGGAACAGGGTCAAGACTGATTTGCATATGGCTGGGTCCAAACTGGGGTGGCATGGTGAGCAAAAGAACGATGGATTAAACCCAGATCTGTGACTGGGGGTGAGTGTTTGACAATGTTCAGCATTCCGTCCATCACTTGTTGTTTTTGCTTTGTCGCCCTAAGTGGGAAGGGTATGCCCAGACGTGGGTCCCGTGCTTCCCATGCCACTGGATTCAAGCTAGCCTGGCTGATGAGGGGTGAAACCCCGAAACCGGTCCCAGGATGCTTGTTTCCGGTCCAGTGAGGACCTGGCTTGGCAGTTCGGTCTGGACTGTTCCCATGAGGAACAGGGTCAAGACTGATTTGCATATGGCTGGGTCCAAACTGGGGTGGCATGGTGAGCAAAAGAACGATGGATTAAACCCAGATCTGTGACTGGGGGTGAGTGTTTGACAATGTTCAGCATTCCGTCCATCACTTGTTGTTTTTGCTTTGTCGCCCTAAGTGGGAAGGGTATGCCCAGACGTGGGTCCCGTGCTTCCCATGCCACTGGATTCAAGCTAGCCTGGCTGATGAGGGGTGAAACCCCGAAACCGGTCCCAGGATGCTTGTTTCCGGTCCAGTGAGGACCTGGCTTGGCAGTTCGGTCTGGACTGTTCCCATGAGGAACAGGGTCAAGACTGATTTGCATATGGCTGGGTCCAAACTGGGGTGGCATGGTGAGCAAAAGAACGATGGATTAAACCCAGATCTGTGACTGGGGGTGAGTGTTTGACAATGTTCAGCATTCCGTCCATCACTTGTTGTTTTTGCTTTGTCGCCCTAAGTGGGAAGGGTATGCCCAGACGTGGGTCCCGTGCTTCCCATGCCACTGGATTCAAGCTAGCCTGGCTGATGAGGGGTGAAACCCCGAAACCGGTCCCAGGATGCTTGTTTCCGGTCCAGTGAGGACCTGGCTTGGCAGTTCGGTCTGGACTGTTCCCATGAGGAACAGGGTCAAGACTGATTTGCATATGGCTGGGTCCAAACTGGGGTGGCATGGTGAGCAAAAGAACGATGGATTAAACCCAGATCTGTGACTGGGGGTGAGTGTTTGACAATGTTCAGCATTCCGTCCATCACTTGTTGTTTTTGCTTTGTCGCCCTAAGTGGGAAGGGTATGCCCAGACGTGGGTCCCGTGCTTCCCATGCCACTGGATTCAAGCTAGCCTGGCTGATGAGGGGTGAAACCCCGAAACCGGTCCCAGGATGCTTGTTTCCGGTCCAGTGAGGACCTGGCTTGGCAGTTCGGTCTGGACTGTTCCCATGAGGAACAGGGTCAAGACTGATTTGCATATGGCTGGGTCCAAACTGGGGTGGCATGGTGAGCAAAAGAACGATGGATTAAACCCAGATCTGTGACTGGGGGTGAGTGTTTGACAATGTTCAGCATTCCGTCCATCACTTGTTGTTTTTGCTTTGTCGCCCTAAGTGGGAAGGGTATGCCCAGACGTGGGTCCCGTGCTTCCCATGCCACTGGATTCAAGCTAGCCTGGCTGATGAGGGGTGAAACCCCGAAACCGGTCCCAGGATGCTTGTTTCCGGTCCAGTGAGGACCTGGCTTGGCAGTTCGGTCTGGACTGTTCCCATGAGGAACAGGGTCAAGACTGATTTGCATATGGCTGGGTCCAAACTGGGGTGGCATGGTGAGCAAAAGAACGATGGATTAAACCCAGATCTGTGACTGGGGGTGAGTGTTTGACAATGTTCAGCATTCCGTCCATCACTTGTTGTTTTAGCCTTCTGATCATGCCAGAGCTTCATGAGCTCCTGACTGGCCTCCAGGTTTCTGCTTGCCTTCTTCATGTACTCAGCCATGCGTGACCGCAGGCCTAGCACATAATCTAGCACATTCTCCTTGGACTCTCTGAGAGGCTTTTCCCAAGACTCTCTCACCAAGCACAATGGGCCTCTTACAGGGTGCCCAAACAGTAACTCAAAGGGACTGAATCCAACCCCCTTCTGTGGCACCTCTCTGTAGGCAAACAGCAGGCATGGGAGGAGAACATCCCATCTCCTCTTGAGTTTGTCAGACAAACCCATGATCATGCCCTTCAGGGTCTTATTAAATCTTTCCACCAGACCATTGGTCTGTGGATGATAGGGGGTGGTGAACTTATAAGTAACACCACACTCATCCCACATGGCTTTCAGATAGGCTGACATAAAGTTTGTGCCCCTATCTGAGACCACCTCCTTTGGGAACCCCACTCTGGTGAACACACCAAGTAGGGCCCTAGCCACTGTGGGAGAAGTGACTGTCCGGAGGGGTATTGCCTCAGGGTACCTGGTGGCATGGTCCACACCCACCAAAATGGACCTGTTACCTGAGGCAGTTGGTGGGTCTAGGGGACCAACAATGTCAATCCTCACCCGCTCAAAGGGAGTCCCAACCACTGGCAGTGGTATCAAGGGAGCCTTTGGCTTGCCCCCTGTCTTGCCACTGGCTTGGCAGGTGACACAGGAGCTGCAAAACCCCTTGACTTTTTCTGACATTTGGGGCCAATAAAAATGATTGACCAGCCTATTCCAGGTCTTGGTCTGTCCCAAATGTCCAGCTAAGGGGATATCATGGCTTAAGGTAAGGAGGAATTCTCTATACTTCTGGGGGACCACTACTCTCCTGGTGGCCCCTGGTTTGAGGGCCCTTGCCTCAGTGTAGAGAACTCCATCCTCCCAGTAAACCTTGTGGGTCCCACTGGTATCCCCTCGTTCTTGCCTGGCAGCAGTCTGCCTCAGGCCCTCAAGAGTGGGAAACTCTCTTTGTCCCTGGCACAACTCTTCTCTGGTGGGCCCACCTGCCCCTTGCAGTTCTGCTAAGTCAGGCAGAGCTTGCAGGGGAAGTGTCCCTCCCTCAGAGGTCAGATCCTCCCCCTCAGGGTTGGATTCCTCCTGACCCTCTGTACTTGTAGGGGCTGGCAGGCCAAACCCAGTGCCCTTTCTCTTCTTCTTGGAGGCTTGGCCCATTGTTCCAGGGTCCAAGTGTCCAGCACTTCCCTGTTGTGCTGCCTGTGACCTGGTCACAGCACACACCCATTCAGGGAGGTCCAGCATCTGTGCATGGACCCTTCTCTCCACCTCTGACCATTCAGATGCTTCAAGATCATTTCCCAGCAGACACTCTACTGGGAGGGCAGGAGCTACAGCTACCTTCTTAGGGCCAGTCACACCTCCCCATTCCAGACTCACCATGGCCATGGGATGGAGTTTGGTTCTGCTATCTGCATAAGTCACTTGGTGGAAGACACCAGGTAAGACCTGTTCTGGAGAAACCAGCTTCTCTGTGACCATTGTCACACTGGCTCCTGTATCTCTCAGAGCTTCCACCTCAGTCCCATTGACTTTAGGCCTCTGCCTAAACCTCTCCATGCTGGGAGGTAAGGTGGCCATAGTTGCAATGTCCACCCCACCCACGGATACTAAGGTGACCTCTGTGTACCTCGATCCCAGCCCTGGGCCAACTTCCACCCCCAACCCTACACTAGCAATCCCCTGGGATTGCCCACCAGTGGGGGGCTTCTTGGAGCAGATAGCATCTCCTCTTTTGTGTCCAGGTTGATGACACTCAAAACACTTGCCGGCCTTAACAAGCTCCTGAAACTTTCCTGCTTTAGCAGGATCATAATTCTTTCCCTGATACCCGTTCCCCTTAGAAGTGGAATGGCTCGGGACTCCCCCACCCTGAGAAGTTTTTGGGGACTCTTGTGAGGACTCTTTGGGCTTTTTATCATCTTTCCCTTGGTTCTTCCCCTGTGAAGAACCATGTCCTCCCTTTTTCTGATCACCCCCTGGGGGTTTCTGGTTAACCCTAGTTCTTAACCAGTCATCTGCTGCCTCCCCCAGCTCTCTGGGGTTGGTCAACTTAGAGTCAACTAGATACTGGCGGAGCTTCTCTTAGACACAATTGGTTAGAAGGTGCTCCCTCATAATCAAATTGTACAGCCCCTCAATGGTACTTACCTTGTTGCCCTGTATCCAGCCCTCCATTGCTTTTACTGAAATGTCCACAAAGTCCACCCAGGACTGGGTGCTTGTCTTTTGGGTGTCCCTAAACTTGAGCCTATACTGCTCTGGGGTCAGACCAAACTTTTTAGTCAAGCATCTCTTCATACTGGGGTATGAGTCTGCCTCCTCCCCCCTCAAGGTTAGGAGTCTATCCCTCCCAGAGTTGGGAACCAACTCCCAAAGAAGTGAACCCCAGTACTGAGGCTTGACTCTCCTCATCTGGAGGGCCCTCACAAAGGCCCCCAGCCACTTATCTATATCATCCCCCTCTACATAGGCAGGAACCACCCCTTTGGGTAATCTGGGGCAAAAAACCTCATCCAGGGACACCTCAGCTTCTTTGTCGCTGCCACCATCTCTTTTCTCTTCCCTTGACCACTTTTTCTTTTCTAGGGCCAGCTTCTCTGCCTCCAAAGCTATGGATGCTAGCTGGGCCTCCAGCTCTCTTTCCTTGAGGGACAGGTTCTCTCCTCCTGAAGGGACCCGATTCCCCCAACTAGCTTTGGGTCTGCCCCTACTGACTGTATGTAATGAGGACCGGTCTTCCTCATCCTCACTTTGGCTCAGATGCCATCCCTCCCCTGAGTGGTTGGAGCTAGCATCCTCCCCTACTTCTCCCTCCTCTGGAACTTCTTCTGAGTCTACCTCTTGGGCCTCAGCCCATGCTGTCAGGGATTTGATCAGGACATGCTTCCTGAGGTCAGTGGTTCCAGGCAACCCTCTTTCAGTACACAACCCCCTAAAATGGACTACTGTCAGTGTGGGTAGGCTAGCCAGATCAAGCTCCATGATTCCCTGGTTTTGTGTCAACAAAAACATTTTGCAAAAATTGGAAACAAGAATTTAGAAAAATCACAAAAATTCAATAATTGAAATGAATCCAAATAAAAAATTAAAAAAATGTTTGCACTAGGACAATTTAAAGGATTTTTAATTTGTTTTACTTAAAACTGTAACGTGATACTGAACATAAGTACAGGATCCCACCACTGTTCACCAAAAATGTTGGAAAATGGGTTATTGGTAAGGGCAGGTAGGTACCTACACTTAGCAATAGGCCACTAACCTCCACTAAGGTCCAGTTAGGTCTCAGTAAATTAACCCCAGCTCAACCCTTGGTAGCTTGGCAACGAGCGTCAAGGCTTAACTTAGGAGACAGAGTGTAAAGCATTCAAATATCACAAAACAGTAATTAACTAAAACACAGGAAACAGTTTAAAAATCCAAAACCAATTTATAAAAATAGATTATACTTTTATCTTTAAAATGACACCAAAACAAATAAAATCAGATAAGGGGAACCGGAGATATGAAAGTCAAATTTCAGGCCGACCGCGATGAAGCCCTGCTCTGCTACAGGCCGCGGGAGGCCTCGGTTAAAAGTTTACCTTCACACTTAGGGGGTCATTCTGACCCTGGCGGGCGGCGGTAGCCGCCCGCCAAGCAGGAACCGCCAGAAGACCGTACCGCGGTCAAAAGACCGCGGCGGTCATTCTGGGTTTCCCACTGGGCTGGCGGGCGACCGCCGAAAGTCCGCCCGCCAGCCCAGAGGGAAACACCCTTCCCACGAGGACGCCGGCTCAGAATTGAGCCGGCGGAGTGGGAAGGTGTGACGGGTGCAGTTGCACCCGTCGCGAATTTCAGTGTCTGCTAGGCAGACACTGAAATTCTTTTTGGGGCCCTCTTACGGGGGCCCCTGCAGTGCCCATGCCATTGGCGTGGGCACTGCAGGGGCCCCGCGGCACCCCCTACCGCCATCCTGGAACGGGATGGCGGTAGGGGGTTTCAGAATCCCCATGGCGGCGGAGCGCGCTCCGCCGCCATGGAGGATTCTCAAGGGCAGCGGAAAGTCGGCGGGACACCGCCGACTTTCCGTTTCTGGCCGCGGCTGAACCGCCGCGGTCAGAATGCCCAGCGGTGCACCGCCAGCCTGTTGGCGGTGCTACCGCGGTCGTTCGCCCTGGCGGTTTTTACCGCCAGGGTTAGAATGACCCCCTTAGTCTCTTTTTGAAGATTTTCTTCAGCGGGACGAACCTGTCAGTCCAATTCGACCTCCTGGAGCCCTTCTCCGGATACGCGATGCTGGAATCCTCGGTGGAGATTTTTACCTTCGGACTTAGTACTTTTTTCGAGGTGAAAATCCTTCGACCGGGGTAAAACTGGATCTTGATCCGACGTCCATGGAGCCCTCCTCAGATACGCTGGCTGGGATGTCCCAATCAACTTTTTACCTTTGGAATTAGTCTCTTTTTTGGAGATTTTCTTTACCGGGACGAACCAGCAAATCAGGCCGAGTCGCGGTTGAGGCAAGCCGGCTAGAGTTGCCACGGCGGGTCGGTCCCTCTATGGAGCTTTTTTTCAAAAGTTGTCCAAACTCCTCCAAACTTCTGGGGCTTCTCCCAGATGTCCTTTTAAGGTTCTTCTGAGGTCCACAGCTCACCCCAAGGGTCCGGAAGTTCTGAGATGGTCCTTGGGGGGGGTGCGGACTACAACTCCCAGAATGCACCTGGCGCAAACTCCTTTTTGGCCACTGGACAGTGGTCAGCTGGTCGCTTTCTTCAGGAGTTGGTGCAGGGGACTCTGGATAGCAATTTTTCACCTGTAGCAAACAGGGAGTCCCTCCTTGAACCAGTTGAAGACAGGCAAAGTCCTTCTTGTGGTGAAGCCCAAGTGTGCAGCTGGTGCAGTCCTTCTGAGTGCAGGTTCCAGGTGCAGGCCAGGGGTCCAGCAGGGCAATCCTTCTTCTCCTTTGGTTCTTCCTTGTTGGAATCTGATGGGGATCTGAGGTGTGGGTGCAGGTCTGCCAGTTTTATCCTTGCTCCTGGGTGAAAAGCAGGGGGGTCCTGGTTCTCCAATCAGGTGCAGGGTCCTTCCCCCTGTGATGACCACTTCCTGGGAAGTGTGGCAAAAATCAATCCCAGGAGGCAACATTCTCTAAAAAACCATCATGGCTGAATCTGATTTTTGGAGGTTACATCTGGCTGAGCCCACCCACTGGTGTGGCTAAAAATCATAAACACACCCCTCTCCTGCCCTCTCCTAATCTAATCAAGGGGGCACCTAGTTGTCTGGGGTTGCAGGATGTGGGGGTGTTGCTGGTTGCTCCAAATGTCCTTCTCTGCCTTTGAAGACCAGTTTGGCAGCCCTCCCCCTTCCTGCCTCACCATCTGCTGAGGGGAGATTCCCTCCCACAGGCACATTCCTCTGTGTGAATCCAGGGCACTTCACACCTCATCAAGGCAGCTTGGCCAAGCTACTAGAGCTGGCCAATCAGAGCACAGCAGCAAAAACAATGCAGGGCTGAAATGGGCAACTTTTCAGGTAAAGTTTAAAACTCTTTACCTGAACAAGTTATATTAAATCCAACAACTGGAAGCTGTGGGATTTATTACAACAATTAATTTGATACCAAATTCTTGGTATGCATCATTTAAGGAGACTTTAAAAAATAAAATAAAGTCTCCCCATTCTAGCCTATGAAGGCCATTTACTACAATGAGGGAAACACAAATGTTGCTGTTTTTACCTCACCAGGGCTTATAAAACTATTTTTATAAAGTCCCTGCTTATAGTTACATGGCACCCAGCCCTAGGGGCACAAAGGGCACATCTTAGGGGTGACTTATATGTAAAAATAAGGCAGTTTGAGACTTTGGAACTACTTTTAATTCCAAAGTCGAATTTGCATATAACTTTAATTTAAAAGCAGCCAGCAAGGCAGGCCTGCCTTTAAAAATGACACTGGGCACCTCAGCAGTGCACCTATGGGTGCACTACCTATGCTGTGGTCCCTAAACCTACATGCCCTACCATATACTAGGGACTTATAGGAAGGTTAACTTAGCCAATTATAATTAGCCTAATTTGCATATCCATTTTACACAGAGCACTGGCCCTGGGACTGGTAAGCAGTACCCAGGGCACAGCCAAGAGTCAGTAACCACCAGTACCTGTCCAAAAAGTGTGGGGGTGACCAGGGCAAAAAGGAGGACTTTCCTACAGGGGTAACTGCGCTGGCGTTGCACACCGTCACGGTAGGGAGTCGTAGACCGCGGCGCAATGCTGCATTGGTTAACATTGGACCCTATGGGTCCCAGGAGCCAATGAACAGGTGCGCCGGCGGTGATGATACGCACCGCCGTGGACGTCACCGCCGCAGACGTCACCGCCATTTTCTATCTGTTCAATCACTAGATACCTGACCTTCGACAGGAGAGGACCTACACTGCTAGTGCTGCTGTGACCTCGGTCTGGAAGCGACGATGGCTGCTGCATCTGGGGAAAGGGCCCCTGCCTTCACTGCACAGGAATTGGAAAAACTTGTGGATGGGGTCCTCCCCCAGTACACGCTACTCTACGGTCCTCCAGACCAACAGGTTAGTACACAGGGTGCACGTTGTATGGACTAGGCCTGGGTGGAGAGGGCTGGTTGGAAGAGGGAAGGGGGCAGAGTTCGTAGAGCATTAATCCATGGGAATGAATGGGCCACATGGCCAGAGTAGGGAGGGGGCCACTCACATTGACGGTGCAGTTGGTAATGACTCTTCCTCTTCCCTTGTGCATGCCATGTAGGTCAGCGCCCACCAGAAGAGGGACATTTGGCGTGCCATCGCCAAGGAGGTCTGGACCCTGGGGGCCCACCAGAGACGGGGCACCCACTGCCGTAAGAGATGGGAGGACATTCGCCGCTGCAGCAAGAAGACGGTGGAGGCTCAGCTGGGGATGGCCTCCCAACGTGGGAGAGGTGCCCGTCGCACCATGACCCCCCTGATGTTCCGGATCCTGGCGGTGGCCTACCCGGAATTGGATGGGTGCTTGAGGACATCACAGCAGACACAAGGGGGTGAGTACAACCTCATTCTGCAGACTTTGCGTGCAGTGGAGGGGTCTGGGTGGGGGAGGTGGGCTGTGGGTGTCCCTAGGCCAGGGAGAGTTCGGTAGGCAAGGCCCCTCCATAATGTAGGCCATGTGGCACTCTACCCCACCTCAGCAGACTGCCAAGTCGAGGTATAGTTGCCCCTGTGGCATCCGTGTGCACAGATGTCCACCATTGCCATGTAGGCCATAAGCCAGGAATTGCGTGTGCAGAGTGCAGGAGCACAGCATTATGCAGGGGGCTGCTGCGTCTGTCTTGTCCGCCAACGGTAGCGGAATGCCATGCACTAAAACTCTTTCTTCTGTCTCCCCCCCTTTTCCTGCTCTCCCTGTCCTTTTCTACATCAGCATCATCAGGCGGAGGTACAGTGGCACCGGAGCACGAGGGAGCTGCATCCCACATGGCCATGGAGGGCCACACCACGGACTCTGAGTGCACCAGTGGGACGGAGGGCGAGGGGAGCTTCACGTTGGCCACCGGATCACCAACCAGCGACATGGACTGGTCCGCCGATGGGAGCTCCCCTGTGGTGGCGGCACCATCTGTGCCCCCCACTTCAACAGGTACAGCCGCCACCTCCCCTACCAGCACCGCCCTCCCAGCAGCCCCTCAGCGTTCGCCCCGTGCCCGTTCACCCAGGAGGGTGGGCATCACCTTTGCCCCAGGCACCTCAGGCCCTGCCCCAGTCACCCCTGCTGCCCTCAGTGAGGAGGCCATTGACCTCCTCAGGTCACTCACTGTTGGGCAGTCTACCATTGTGAATGCCATCCAGGGTGTAGAACGAGAGTTGCAACACGGTAATGCATTCCTGGAGGGCATTCATTCTGGTCAGGCTGTCCTTCAGCGAACCCTGCAATCTCTGGCCTCAGCACTGATGGCAGCCATTGTCCCTGTGTCCAGCCTCCCCCCTCCAACTTCCTCCACCCAGACCCAATCCCCTGTACCCCAGCCCATCCCAAGCACACCTACAGACCAGCATGCACACAAATCAACACCCAAAAGTAGCTCAAGCAAACGTAGGTACCACACATCCCACAGGCACTCACACAAGCATCACACCCATACAGACACAGCAACATCCACTGTCTCCACTGTGTCCCCCTCCTCCTCTTCTCCCTCCTCTGTCCCAGTCTCGTCTACTCACACACCTGCATGCACCACATCTACAGGCACCATGAGTCGCACAAGGAGACCCAGCACCCCATGCCGCTCACCTGCACTCACCACCTCCACTGCCATTTACACGTCCCCTGTGTCCTCTCCCAGTGTGTCTGTGACGCCCCCTCCCAAAGTACACAAACGCCGGCAATCACTCACCCAACATCCATCCATCTCACGACAGCCTCCAGTACCTGCACCTGCACCCAAAACAGCCAAAGTGACACCTCCGACAACCACCTCCTCTTCCTCCTCTTCCTCCACTCCCAGACCCCCTCCAGCTACCCTTCCCAGTGTTCGTCAGAAACTGTCCCTCTGTCAAATTTACCTTTTTGCACCCAACCCCCCCTCCAATTCATCAGTCCCGTCGTAGCGCCTCAGCCAAAAAGCCTCCAAAACCAGTGGTGCGTGTTCAAGGCTTGTGGAGTGCACCGGCCACTAGGGCAGGCAGTAGGACCCGGAGCCAAGGCACTGGCAGCCCACCCCCTGTAAAGGCTCTAAAATTGGAGAGTGGACGACGGGACCGTGTTAAGTCTCCTGGTGGGAAAACAACTGACATGGGTTCGAAGGGGATTGGTGAGTCAGCTCTAACTCCAACAAAGGTGGGGAAGGTCCAGAGGAAGTCTGCCCAGCCTGTTGTGAGTGTCACGGCGGAGAAGTGCGCCATCATTTCTGGCGGTCCAGACACAACCGCCAGCACCGTCGTCACTGGTCCAGAGACCACCGCCAGAGTCACAGCCCTGGAGGGCTCAAGTATCGTCACTGGTCAGGAGACCACCGCAGGAGTCACAGCCCAGGAGGGCCCAAGTATCGTCACTGGTCAGGAGACCACCGCCAGAGTCACAGCCCAGGAGTGCCCAAGTATCGTCATTGGTCAGGAGACCACCGCCAGAGTCACAGCCCAGGAGGGCCCAAGTTTTGTCACTGGTCAGGAGCCTGACCACCGCCAGAGTCACAGCCCAGGAGGGCCCAAGTATCGTCACTGGTCAGGAGAACGCCTCCAGAGTCACAGCCCAGGAGGGCCCAAGTATCGTCACTTGTCAGGAGACCACCGCCAGAGTCACAGTCCAGGAGGGCACAAGTATCGTCACTGGTCAGGAGACCACCGCCAGAGTCACAGCCCAGGAGGGCCCAAGTATCGTCACTGGTCAGGAGACCACCGCCAGAGACATAGCCCAGGAGGGCCCACGCCAGAGTCATAGCCCAGGAGGGCCCAAGTATCGTCACTGGTCAGGAGACCACCACTGGAGTCATAGCCCAGGAGGGCCCAAGTATCGTCACTGGTCAGGAGACCACCGCCGGAGTCACAGCCCAGGAGGGCCCCGGCTGCCACAGCCCCGCTGGGCAATGATGGAACGTCATGCCACACACCAATGCCCAGTGTAGAGAACGTCATGCCACACACCAATGCCCAGTGTAGAGACCGTCATGCCACACAGCAATGCCCAATGTAGAGATCATCATGCCACACACCAATGCCCAGTGTAGAGATCGTCATGCCACACACCAATGCCCAGTGTAGAGATCGTCATGCCACACACCAATGTCCATATCAGAACCGCCATGGCAAAGCACCGTTAAACAGGGCAAAGACCGCCATGGCAAAGCAGCGCTGAACAGTCCAGTACCGCCATGGCAAAGCACCGCTGAACAGGGCAAAGACCGCCATGGCAAAGCACCGCTGAACAGGGCAATGACCGCCATGGCAAAGCACCGCTGAACCGTCCAGTACCGCCATGGCAAAGCACCGCTGAACAGGGCAAAGACCGCCATGGCAAAGCACCACTGAACAGGGCAAAGACTGCCATGGCAAAGCACCGCTGAACAGTCCAGTACCGCCATGGCAAAGCACCGCTGAACAGGTCAAAGACCGCCATGTCAAAACACCGCTGAACAGGGCAAAGACCGCCATGGTGAAGACCGCTGAACAGGGCATAGACCGTGTAGGAATGAAAAGGCCGCCACATCAGGCATCCTTATCCCATGTGCAGCTGGGACAGTGACAGGACATGAACTTTCACGGGATGACTCATCCAGTGTGGGCATCAGTCCCACCCAGTACCAATAGAGAACTGCATCTACTTGAGAGACTGTGGCTTTGCACTCCCCAGAATGGCACAGTGGGCAAAACACCCACTGTAGAGACTTGAGAGACTGTGGCTTTACACTCCCCAGGATGGTGCAGTGGGCAAACTACCCACTGTAGAGACTTATGAGACTGTGGCTTTGCACTCCCCAGGATGGCACAGTGGGCAAACCACCCACTGTAGAAACTTGAGAGACTGTGGCTTTGCACTCCCCAGGATGGCACAGTGGGCAAACCACCCACTGTAGACACTTGAGAGACTGTGGCTTTGCACTCCCCAGGATGCATCAATGGCCATGGAGCCCCGTCGTGGATCTGGCTTCGCATTCATCTGGCTGAGGTGCCCCCCCTTCCCTTCCCCCTGAGGTGCCTGTAGTATTTTGATCTGATGCCCCAGCAGTGTTCTCTCCGATTGTGCTCAGGTATCGTTTGTGGGCCTCGCCCATGAGTTTTTGGATTGTTGGTGCACGGACATTGTTGTGTACATATCTGCACTACTTCTCGGATTGTATGTATAATTATGAGTGATTTTAAAATATATATCTGTATATTTTTGTATGACATGTATATTGGCACATTACAATGTTTGACCGAATTTCGCATTGTCTGTGCATTTTTCCAGGGGGATTGTGGGTTGTTACTGTGATTTTTGATAATGCATTGGTGTGTATGTTGTAATATGCGAGGGTGGGGGTGTTTGGTGGGTGTCCCCCTAACTTTTGCCTCCTCCCTCCCCTGTGTCGTAGATGCAATACTCGCCAGTATTTTCTGCGCCTACTTAGCTGTTGGTCGTAGAGGAGCAGAAAGACAAGGGCAGGGAGTACTTGGAGTTCCGGCTCCATGGTGTCCTCCTTCCTCGTGGGATGTGTTTAGGTGAGCGTTTTCCCATAGCAAAAGCTGTTTCCGCCGTGTTTTTATCCACGGTGAATCCACCCCGGAAAAGGTGGCGGATTGGCGGGTTGTAATAGTGTGGGCGGTACATTGTCTCCCGCCTGTCTGCTGGAGGTAACCGCCGCGCTTCTTGTCTGTACCACCGTGGCAGGCGGTGTGTTAAAGTGGCTGTCTTTGTTGGAGGTTTCCGCCAGGGTCATAATTCCCTTTTTTTGTCCGCCAGCCTGTTTGTGGTATTTCCGCAGCTTTAACACCGTCCGCCAGGGTTGTAATGACCACCTAAGTCATTTTTTTAAAATGCAACTCCTTCGACCGGGGCAAACCTGAATCTTGATCTGACGTCCCTGGAGCCCTCTTCAGATACACTGTCTGGGAGGTCCCGGTTGTAGGAGGATGGCCTGGTTTGTAGTGCGTACCTTGGGTATGTATACCTTATACCAGGTCCAGTTATCCATTTTTAGTGAAGTGGTAGTGTTCTAGCAGCTTAGGCTGATAGAGGTAGCTATAGCAGCAGCTTAAACTGAACTAGGAGACATGCAAAGCTCATGCAATACCACTTATAGTTGCACAGTACTTATACACAAGTAAAGACAATACTCAGTGTTACCAAAAAATAAAGGTAGTTTATTTGTGTGACACAGTACCAAAAATATCTTAGAGGCAATACTCCTTCCAGAGGTAAGTATTATACACAATATATACACTAGACACCAAAATAAGGTAAGTAATTAGACATGGGATAGTGCAAGCAATAGGAAATGCTATAGAATGCAATGGGAGAAAATAGGTCTAGGGGCAACACAAACCATATACTAAGAAAGCAGAATGCGAATCACAAATTCCCCCCTAGACAAGTGTAGTGTGTGCAGAATTGCTGAGAGAGTAAGAATACAGTAAAGGTAAGTAAATTACCCCACCGCAGAGCCCAGCAAAGCAGGAGAAAAGTATTGCAAGTTTCCTTAGGACACACTACTGGATTCCTGGACCTGAAGACCTGCGAAAGAAGGGGACCAAGCCCAGAAGTCGAAAGAAGTTCCAGGAAGGACAGGAGCCCCTGCTAACCCAGAAGAGGGTGAAAAAGAAGAGTCCCCGATTGGACGAAGACTGCAAAAATGCACCCTAGGAAGGTGCCAATGGGTTCCTGAATGATGAAAAAGATGTCCCATGATGTGAAGATGGTTGCAGACCTGATTTTGTGTTAGACGTCGTCAACATGCCTTGGTTATGACAAATATGCGTTTTGCATCAAAATGGCACTGGCTGGACCCAGGAAGGATCTGGGGGCCTCAACTCTGTGTGATGAGGAAGAGGGGGCTCTCAGCACTTTATGGAGCCCTCAGGATGCCAGGCAGCACCCACAGGAGTCCCAGGACACAGGTACAAAGGAGGTGCAAAATGTGGTTGGTGCAGCACAACAAAGGAAGTTCCCACGCCACCAGAGAACAACTCAGCGAGATGAGCGTCACAGGATGGTGTGCTGGGGACCTGGGCCAGGCGGTGCATGAAGGAATTTTGCAAATAGTGCACAGAGGCATCAGGAGGTGAAGAAGATGCAGTACACAGGGGTACTGTCACTCTCAAGGAAGGCAAGGTCTTACCTCCTCCATATTGAGTCAGCAGGACCTCAGTACAGTCTATGTCGATGGGGTCTACCCTCTGTGTCCTTAGGAGCACACTCGTCGTTGTGAGAGGAGTCCAAGGGTACTGGTCATTATCTTAGAAGGTGCCTGCGTGAGCAGGGGAGTGACTCTGTCACTCCACGGGAGATTTCTGTGGTCCTTCTTGTGCATGATGAAGACAGGGAATTCTCAGAGCGTGCACACTGTGGAAACCAATGCAGTTGCTGGCTGGAGCTGAAGTTGCAGAAGAAAAGTATCCCTTGTGGATACTTTGTTGCTGTGACTGCGGTTCCTGGAGCAGGCTGCGGTTGATCCGAGGTCAGAGGATGAAGTAGTAGTTGCAGAGGATTACTGAAGGAAACATGCAAGCAGAATCTGAAGAGAACCCACAGGAGAGACCTTAAATAGCCCTGAGAGGGGGATTTGGCTACTTTATCGGGTATGGCCCTATCAGGAGGGGTCTCTTGTGTCACCTGCTGGCACTGGCCACTCAGAGCCCACAGAGTGACCCATACCTTGCAAAGCAAGATGGCTGAAGTCTGGGACACACTAGCTCTGGGCCCTAGGGTGGTGATGGACAGGGGCGTGGTCACTCCCCTTTCCTTTGTTTAGTTTCGCACCAGAGCAGGGGACAAGGGGTCCCCGAACCAGTGTAGACTGGCTTATGCAAGGAGGGCTCCATCTGTGCCCTTCAAAGCATTTCCAGAGGCTGGGGGAGGCTACCCCTCCCCAGTCTGTAAAACCGATTTCCAAAGGGAGTGGGTGTAACACCCTGCTCTCAGAGGAAATGCTTTGTTCTGCCTTCCTGGGACTGAGCTGCTCAGACCCCAGGAGGGCAGAACCCTGTCTGTGAGGTGGCAGCAGCTGTAGCTGCAGTGCAAGCCTCAGAGAGCTGGTTTGGCAGTACTGGGGTCCATGGTGGAGCCCCCAGCGTGCATGGAATTGGCTCCCCAATACCAAATTTGGAATGAGGGGACAATTCCATGATCTTAGACATGTTACATGGCCATATTTGGAGTTACCATTGTGAATCTACATATACGTATTGACCTATATGTTGTGCACACGTGTAATGGCGTCCCCACACTCACAAAGTCCCGTAAAATGGCCCTGAACTATGTAGGGGCACCTTTGCTAGTGCAAGGGTGCCCTCACACTTCGTAACTTTGCACCTAACCTTCAGCAAGTGAAGGTATAAGTGAACTATAAGTTACATGAGTGCAGTGAAAATGGCTGTGAAATAACGTGTGTGTTATTTCACGCAGGCTGCAATTGCAGGCCTGTGCAAGGGTTTGTCTGGGCTCCCAATGGGTGGCAAAAGAAATGCTGCAGCCCATTTGGATCTCCTGGAACCCCAATGCCCTGGGGACCTAGGTACCATATACTAGGGACTTAAAAATGGGGTCCAGTGTGCCAATTGAAATTGGTAAATGAAGTCACTAGCCTACAGTGACAAATTTAAAAGCAGAGAGAGCATAAGCACTGAGGATCTGATTAGCAGAGCCTCAGTGACACAGTCAAGCACTAAACAGACACACACATTAGGCCATAAACTATGAGCACTGGGGTCCTGACCAGCAGGATGCCAGTGAGACAGGCAAAAACATACTGACATATAGGTAAAAATGGGGGTAACATGCCAAGGAAGATGGTACTTTCCTACACCGGTCAACTTCCTACGTTCAGACTTAGTCACATTTTTTCTGAGATTTTCTTCCCTGGGACAAACCTGCAAGTCAGGCCGGGTCACGGATGAGGCAAGCTGGCTAGAGTTGTCGCGGCGGGTCAATCCCTTTATGGAGCTTTTTTCTAAAAGTTCTCCAAACTTCTGGATCTTCTTCCAGATGTTCCTTTGAGGTTCTTTTGAGGTCCACAGCTCACCCCGAGGTTCCAGTAGCTCCAAGATGCTCCTTGAGGGTGCGGACTACAACTCCCAGAATGCACCTGGTGCAAACTCCCTTGTGGGCAATGGACAGTGGTCAACTGGTCAGTTTCTTCAGGAGTTGGTGCAGGGGACGCTAGTTAGCAATTTTTCACCTGTGGCAAACAGGGAGTCCCTCCTTGAACCAGTTGAAGCCAGGCAATGTCCTTCTTGTGGTAAAGCACAAGTGTTCAGCTGGTGCAGCCCTCTAGAGTGTAGTGTCCAGGTGCAGGTCAGGGGTCCAGCAGGGCAGTCCTTCTTCTTCTGTGGTTCTTCCTTTTTGGATTGTGTTAGTGATCTGAGGAGTGGGTGCAGGTCTGCCAGTTTTATCCTTGCTCCTGGGTGAAAAACATGGAAGTCCTGGCTCTCTTTAATTAGGTGCAGGGTCCTCCCCCCTGTGATGACCATTTCCTGGGAAGTGTGGCAAAGATCAATCCCAGGGAGTAACATTCTTCAAACATCCATCATGGCTGAAAACTGAGGTTGGAGCCCACACACTAGTTAGGGACCCTACCTATGCTGGGGTCGCTAACCCTACATGCCCTACCATATACTAGGGACTTATAGGTAGGTTGACTTTTATAATTAGCCTAATTTGCATACTCATTTTATGCAGACCACAGGCCCTGGGACCGGTTAGCAGTTCCCAGGGCACCATCATAGTCAGGAAAAGACCAGCAAAAAGTGTAAAATGGGGGAAAAACATCAGGGGGCCTCTGAAATCAGCGCTGTTTTCCCACACAGATGCTAAAACAACATTTCAATGAGGCCCATGGCAGGATGAGGCATGTCATCGAGAGGACCTTTGGGCTACTGAAGGCCAGATTCTGGTGTCTACACGTCTCTGGAAGTGCCCTACTCAACAAACCACTTAAAGTCTGCCAATTCATTGTTGCCTGCTGCATGCTACACAATCTGACCCTCAAACATCACATCCCAGTACTGGATATAGAGGAGGTAGCAGCTGGACCAGTGGCTGATGGAGGGAACATAGTGAGTGATGAGGAGGAAGATGAGGAGGATGCAGCTGACTCTAGAGCAGAGTTAATTCAGCAATGCTTATCATGAGAAACAGGTATATGTAGACTGTTTTGTATGTGACCTGTATTCCTGTCTTCCTTCTGACATAGCTCCTCCTGGTGTCTGTCATCAGTGGAGATGTTGAGTCCAGCTCTCCCTCTGGGTGCGTTTGGTGGGGGAACATATTGCCCATCAGAGGAAGTATTACTGTTTAAATGTCAGTGTTATTTTCACTCTTGTTGTCTTGCATCAATTATGCAATTAATTCACCATGTTCTATATTCCCTGTACTGCTATGTCAAATGCAATAGTAGTGCCAAAAATATAGTGGTGTCATTAGTATTGCTATTTATCCTCACATTCCACAATGGGAGAATGGGTAACCTAACTGTTACTGACTGTGAAACATGCCTTTAGTGGAGTTTTGTCAGCTGTGAGGGAAGGACCATTGGCCATGGATGTCTAGGAAAACTGGATCTGATATGGACATATGGTTTGCTATTCCACCTGCCAAATTAAACTAGAGATTTCAACATTGTACTGCATGTGTGTTGAGTGGCCAATATTGACTCCTATTGTGACAGTTGTCCCAGTCCCTGTCTTGGTCTATTTGCAGCCTATTCGTGTTGTGCAACTCTGGTTCCAGCCTTGCCTGTTGGCTCCCTTGACACATGTATCCACCATATGACTGTTCTACTATCATCCTTGCTGCATATTGCTCCCTCTTCTATCTCACAGACTTATGCAGGACAACAGGTTGACTGTAATGACATGTTTTGCAACTGAAAATCTTACTTGTTACAATGGGCAGTAGCTGTGCTCAAAGTGTTTAATGTGATTCACACGTGCAATGAGTGATGAGTGGGGTCATGGTGTGTGAAATAATCAGAGTAGTTGGCCCAGCTGTAGGAAGTCCCGGTCTAGTATCCAAGGGGCCATGGAAAAATGGAGACATGACAGTGGCAGACAAGGGAGAATGTTCAGGAGCGGGTCACTTTGTGGCACTGATCTATGTCTTGGTTTCAGGTCCTGAAGGACGTCTGATGGACATCCTTGCATGCATGGGGGGTTCTTAGCTACAGGGGGAGGGGTGCTGATGGTCTGCAGGTACTCTGGCAGGGCCTTCATTCCACTAGCTGCCAGAGAAGTGGAGGGCTCTATTGGAATGTGGCTAGTGGAAGGGGCCTGCTGGTAGGTGGTGTTGGAGGCTGGCCTGGTTTGTAGTGGATACCTAAGGTACTTACACCTTATACCAGGTCCAATTATCCCTTATAAGTGACATGTAGACAGTATTCAGCAGCTTAGGCTGTCTAGGGGTAGCTGTAGCAGAGCAGCCAAGGCTGTACTAGGAGACATGCAAAGCTCTTGCAATACCACTATAGTCACACACTACTTATACACAATAAAAGACAATAGTCAGTGTTACCAAAAATAAAGGTACTTTATTTTAGTAACACAAGGCCAAAATTATCTTAGAGGCAATACTCCTACTGGAGATAAGTATTATACACAATATATACACTAATAACCAAAATCAGGTAAGTAAACAGTCACAGAGTAGTGCAAACAGTGAAAAATACAATAGGTCGCAATGAGCCTAGGGGCAACACAAACCATATACTAAACTAGTGGAATGTGAATGTCGAATTCCCCCCTAGGAAAGTGCAGTGTGAAGAGGAGCGCTGGGAGTGTAGGAAAACCCCAACGGTAAGTAAAGTACCCTACCCCATAGCCCAGGAAAGTAGGAGTAAAATACAGCAAGTTTCCTCAGAACCCACTACAAGTCGTGATGAAGAATTATGCAAGAACCAAGCAAGACTGCAAGCAACCAACGATGATTCCTGAACCTGAAGACCTGTAGAGAGAGGAGACCAAGTCCAGAAGTCGATGACGAGTCCAGGAAGAACAGGAGTCGCTGCCCACCTGGAAGAAGGTGCAAAAGTGGATTCTCCAGTTGGAAAAAAAAGTACAGAAATGCACCAAAAAAGAAAGCTGCAGGTTCCTGCTTGGTGCAAGAGATGTCCCACGTTAAGCTGTTGGATGCAGGCTGTTTGTGATGCTGGTTTCGGCCAACAAGCCTTGGTTCACACAAGTATGCGTTTTGCATCTAAAGAGGAGCTGCCCGGAGCCAGGCTGGACCTGGGGGTCTCAAATCAGACTGAGGAGACAGAGAGAGCTATCATCACATCGGAGAGCCCTCAGAAGATCAGGTAGCACATATGGGAGTCCCAGGACACAGGGACAAAGGAGTTGCAAAGTGCGGTCATCGCAGCACTACACAGGAGGATCCCACATCACCGAAGAAAAACTCAGAGAGCTGTGTGTTGTAGGACAGAGTGCTGGGGACCTGGGCTATGCTGTGCACGAAGAAATTTTGGAAGAAGTGCAGAGAAGCCCAGGGAGCTGCAGAGGACACGATGCACAGGGGTACTGTCTGGCACAGATGGGCAAGCTCTTACCTCCACCAAATATGGACAGCTGGATCTTTGGACAGTCAGGGTCACCTCGGTCCACCACCTGTGTTCTAGGGATCATGCTCATCAACAAGAGAGGAGTCCCAGAGTACTGGTTGTCGTCGCAGAGAGGTGCCTGCTGAAGCAGGTAAGTGACTCCGTCACTCCACGGGAGATTCCTTCCGTTCTTCTGGTGCAGGGTGAAGACAGGCAGTCCTCAGAGCTTGAACCTTGAAAACTGTTGCAGTTTCTGGCTGGAGATGAAGTTGCAGGTCACAGGAGCCTTCCTGGATACTTTATTCCAGTTACAGCAGTTCCTGGAGCAGTCTGCGGTTGATCCAACGGTTGGAAGCTGAAGCAGAGGATGCAGAGGAGTCCTGGAGGAATCTTGCAAACCGAATCTGAAGAAACACCCAGAGGAAATACCCTAAATTGCCCTGAGAGGGGAATAGACTACCTTCCAGGTTTGCAAATATCAGGAGGGGTCTATAATGTCACCTGCTGGCACTGGCCACTCAAATGCTCCCAGAGGGTCCCAACACCTTGGAATCGAAGATGGCTAATGCCAGGGACACTCTGGGGGAAATCTGGGCACCACCCCTGGGGTGGTGATGGACAGGGGAGTAGTAACTCCCCTTTCCTTTGTCTAGTTTCACACCAGAGCAGGGACTGTGGGTCTCTGAACCGGTGTAGACTGGATTATTCAAGGAGGACACCATTTGTGCCCTTCAAAGCATATCCAGAGGCTCTGGGAGGATACCCCTCCCATGCCAGCAATACCTATTTCCAATGGGAGAGGGTGGAACAGAAACATCCCTCTCCTAAAGGAAATGAATTGTTCTGCCTTCCTGGGATTGAGTTGCTCAATCCCCAGGAGGGCAGAAACCTGTCTGTGAGGCGGCAGCAGCTGGGGGTGCAGTGGAAACCTCAGAGAGCTGATTTGGCAGTCTGGGGGGGGCCATGGTGGAGCCCCCATGGTGCATGGAATTGGCCCCTCATACCAGATTCGGATTGGGGTTAAATTTCACAATCTTGGACAACTTACATGGCCATATTCGGAGTTACCATTGGGATGCTGCCTATATATGTTGACAGATATGTAGTGCAAGTGTATAATGGTGTCCCTGCACTTATGAAGCCCTGGAAATTAGGCCTGGACAAAGTGGGGACACCAATGCTAGTGCTAGGGTGCCCTCACACAAGGTAACTTTGGACCTAGCCTTCAGTAACTGAAGGTTAGATATATAGGTGACTTATAAGTTACCTGGTGCGGTGAAAATGGCCGTGAAATAGTGTGTGCACTATTTCACTCAGGCTGCTATGGCAGTCCTGAAGGAGTGTTTGTATGAGCTCCTTATGGGTGGCAAAAGAAATGATGCAGCCCATAAGGATCTCCTGGAATCCCAATGCCCTGGGTACCTAGGTACATTATACTAAGGACTTGTAAGTGTGCCAATTAGAATTGATATATGGAGTCACTAATCTATAGTTACAAATTTGGTACACAGAGAGAGCATAAGCACTGGAGTTCTGGTTAGAAGAACTCCAGTGACACAGTCAAGCATACTGACATCACATATAGGCCACAACCTATGAGCACTGGGGTCCTGGCTAGCAGGAACCAGTGAGACAGTAAAAACACACTGACAAACAGGCAGAATTAGGGGTAACATGCCAAGAAAGATGGCATTTTTCTATATGTGGAGGATGCATGCAAGATGGTTGTCAGTTCTGTGAGCACTCCTTCAATGGAGGCCATGGTGGCTTTGAGGGTCTGTCACTGCTGCATGGACTCCTGGTGGTATTCTCTCTGCAGCCTCTGGTTCTCTTGCACAGTTGTGAGGATCTGCCCCATAGTGTTCTGTGAATGGTGATATGCTTCCAGGATTTGGGGGATGGCCACTTGGCCCACACCCAGTTGCACCAGGACCTTCATTGTCTTGGGTGTGTGGCCTTAACTCTGGTCCCTGTACTGTGGGGCACACTGCTGATTGACCTGTCCTTGGGACAGGTTTGGGAATGAAGGGTTGGCTGTGCTGTAGTGGCCACATGGGTTGGGGACACAGATGTGTCCATGGTAGGGCTGGTGGTGGTGGATTCACCAGTTGTCCCAGATAGGCCAGGCAAGTCATCAATATCCAGACATCCACTGGGGCCTTCATCCTGGGGAGGGCTTTCTGTCTCTGGCAGCTGCTGCTGAGTGGCCACAGGACCGGTGGATGGAAGGGGAGAGAGTTACGTTGTGGAGATGTACTTGTTCGTGTCATCGTCTGATGGCTGGAGTAGCTTGACTTGCTTCCCAGTGATGGCAATGACAAATGCAGCACTACAGACATTGCTTGCAGGTAACAGATTGTGCTATTGTTTCCGTTTTCCATTGAGGTTTGAGGATAGTGGATAGCATTGCTGTCATTGCCATGCGTTGGAACACAGTTGAAGCATCCAGTTGGTTTGGCATGTGCCATGGTTTTCTGTGCAGGTGTTTAACTGTGAAGTGGGACTGTGATATTTTGATGTGTAGGGGGTGATGCATTGTGGGAGTTGCGGTGCTTGGCATTGTGACTGGTATCCATGCATTAGGGAAGGATTGTGTGGGGATAGTGGCAGTCAGGTGGTGTGGCATGCAGGGGAAGGATGTGAGGTGATTAAGGGATGCAGAAGTGTAAGATGGGGTGGATTAGGGGGTTGGGGGTGGTGGGAATGCATGCTGGACAGTAGTGGTTGGTTCTTGGAGAGTGTTGTTCACTTACCAGAGTTGAGTCCTCAGATGATTCCAGTTAGGTTCTCAGGATGCATGGTATCCAAGACCTTCTACCCACACAATGTGAAATCAGGGGGAAGAGGTGGGGGCCCACCACCAGTCTTGTTGAGGGCAATGTGGTGACGTGATGCCAGGGAACACAACTTCCCCCGTAGGTTGTTCCACCTCTTCCTGATGTCCTCCCTTGTGCATGGATGGGTGCCCACTGAGTTGATGGTGTAAACAATCCTCTGCCATAACTCTATTTTTCCGGCTATCGAGTTTGCTGGACCTGACCTCCAAACAGTTGTGTCTCTATAATGATTTCATAAACCATGACCCCCAACTTATCATATATGAAATGTGGGTGCTTCTGACAGGACATGGTGGTTGTGTTGCGTATGGGGTTGTGTGTTGTAGGTGTAAGGTGCTTGGTGGGGTGGGGCTGTTTGGTTGTGTGTGCTGGTGGTATCTTGTGTTTGCATGCAGTGGCAAAGTGTGTATTGTGTTGCTGGTACAGATGTGTGGTGTGTGATGCATGGGCAGTGTGTAGGTGCTTATGGTATCTACATGCAGTGTCCTCCGTTGGTGTGCTCCTGAATGTCTACGTTGGTAGTTGTGGTTGCAAAGGATTGTGGGGGGGTGTGTTATATGGTACAGTGAGCAAGTGTGTGTGTATGTGTCAAGTGTAGGGTATTCAGACTGGCCAATATGGGTTCAGGTGGAGGCGATTTTTTGACTGCGGCGATTCACACTGCCAATAGTTTTTCACCATGTTATTGGTGTGGTGGTGCTGGTGGTAGGACCTTCTCTCTCTCACCCTTGGTCGACCTAGCAGTTTAGGATTTGTGGCAATATTTGGGCGGTCTTCAGTTTGTCACCTGTAATACGGCAGTCACTGTACCGCCATCACTGGCGGTCTTTTGACGGCCACCAGCACAGCGGTCTTGACAAAATACCGCCAAACTTGTAATGAGGGTCTATATGTATGTTATCTTAAAGTGTGTACATAGTACTCCATGGATGTATACGCCGACCTCAAGATCCAAATATTTGACCAACCTGGGCTGCTTCTTAGTAGTCAGCTCAGTTAAGGAGGGGACAATGGTGTTATGTCCCTTAAAAAACCTTCTGTGGTAATGAGAGAGGCCTAGGAAGGCTCTCACTTTAGTTTGGGTTTTAAGTGGTTGCCAAGCCATAATTGTTTCAATCTTGGCCTGGAGGGGCTGCACCTTGCCACCCCCTACAATGTGCCCCAAATACACCATGGAACCCTACCAAATCTGGCACTTACTGGCCTTGTCAGTCCTGCCTGTTGCAGAGCCTGGAGGACCTCTTGGAGGTGAAGCAGGTGTTATGCCCAGCTGACACTGTTGTCGGCAATGTTGTCTAAGTAGGCTGCACAGAACACCTCTTTACCAGCCAGGACCCCGTTCAACAACCGTTGGAAGGTAGCAGGGGCATACTTCAAGCCAAAGGACATCACCCAGAATAGGTAATGTCTCTCTGGGGTTGAGAATGCTGACCTCTCATTTGCCCCATCATTCAATGTGATCTGCTAGTACCCTAATGTCAAGTCAAACGTGCTGAGGAATTTGGCAGCCCCTAGCCTGTCAATGAGGTGATCAGCTCTGGGGATGCGGTGTGTGTAAGTCTTGGTGATGGAATTGAGGCCTCAGTAGTCCACAGAGAACTGAAGTTCTGGTTTGGTACCCGGTGGGGCAGAATTTGGTAGCAACACCACTGGGCTGGACCAGAAATGTTAGACGATTCAATCACTCCTAAAGCTAGGATCTTGACAACTTCCTCCTTGATACCAGCTTTCACCCTATGTGACAACCTGTACATTTTGTTATTTACAGGGGAACTGTCTTCTGTGTCAATATCATGGACATACAAATGTGTGATGCAGGGGTGAGGGAAAACAATGAGGCAAACTGTCCCAGCAACAGGTAGCAGTCACTCCTCTGCTCTAGGGCTGGAGAGTCAGAGAGGTTTACACCCTCCACTGACCCATCACTCTCCTGGGCAGAGAGTAGGTCAAAGAGAGGTTTACTCTCATCCTCCACACCCTCATCTGTCACAAAGAACATGATGACTTCAGACTTCTCCAAGTAAAGCTTTAGTCTGTTTACATGAAGCAACCTGAGAGGGTTTATCAGGATGTGCAGGTCCACTAAGTAAGTGGCCTCCCCTTTACACCACTTTACTTCATATGGGCCAGTCCAGCAATCCTGGAGAGTTGTAGGCTGAACTGGTTCCATGACCCATACTTTGTTGCTGGGTTAAAACTCCACCAGCGTGGCCTCCTGGTCATACCAGCATTTCCTTACCTCTTGACTATCCTTAAGGTTGCTATTTGGCCTTTTTCCATAAGTGGTGCATCTGGTTGCGATGGGACCAAATCCTGGGGGTTTTCCTGGGAGCTTTCTCCTGCTCCTCATTGACAATGCTTTGAGGCTGCATAACAGGCTAGCCATAGAGAAGTTCAAAGGAACTGAACCCGACCGTTTTCTGGGGGCACTTCATCTATAATCAAAAGCAATAAAGGCATGGCAAGAGGACATCCCACTTATGCCTCATGGCCTCAGATGGGCCTGAAATCAAGCCCTTCAAGGTCTTGTTGAATCTCTCAACTAGACAATTGGATTGAGTGTGATAGGGTGTGGTGAACTCGTAAGTTACACCACATGCATCCCACATGGACTACATGTATGCAGACGTGAAGTTAGTGCCTCTGTCAGACACTATGGCCTTCATTATGATATTGGTGGTAAATCCCACACTGACTACCCCCAACTTACTGCCGTGGTGGTGGATATCCGTTCACCATATTATGATACACACACACCAATCCGTCAGTATTCAGCCACATACTCAATTCTGCCACACCAAAGGTCAGTGATAAACTGGCGGTATCAAAACCCACACCTTTACGTCAACAGAACACCACCCATCACATTATGACTCATGAATCACCATTTGACATTTAACGGCGGTAAATCATTGGTGGTACATACCGCTGCGCGCAAAACATACAACCACAGACAAAACAACACCACATTGCCCAATTCAAACAACACACACCTGACACACACCACACCCACACCACTATAAAACACACACCCACATCACCCACAACCCTTTACAAACAACAATTACTGCTCGGAGATTGACACCAAAACCACTGACACAACCAGAGCCACACACTGTAAACACTTATACACCACTCAAGCACCCCACATCACACACCCCAACACAGTACCCAACACACCCTCACCTACACACCCTGCACAACACCCATGGCACCACAAAGACACCCCCATTTCACAGAGGAGGAGCTACAGGTCAAGGTGGAGGAAATCATCAGGGTAGAGCCACAGCTATTTGGAGCACAGGTGCAGCAGATATTGATAGCTAGGAAGGAGGAGCTATCGCAGATAATCTTGGACAGGGTCAACACCTTGGAACAGCACCCCAGAACTAGGGATGACATCAGGAAGAGGTGGAACGCCCTACGGGAGAAGGTACGTTCCATTGCAGCAAGACACCAGCTTGCGGTACAGAGGACTGGCGGTGGACCCCGACCTCCTCCCCCACAACTAACAGCATGAGAGGAGCAAGTCTTGGCAATCCTGCATCCTGAGAGCCTGGCTGGAGTAGGAGGAGGACTGGACTCTGGTAAGTCAACTCTCTACTTCTATCACCCACCCTACCTGCATGCCATTACATACCCCCAACCTCACCCTCAGTCCCATCACTCCACCACTTCCCACACACCCCACCATCACATCTCACTTATCCCAATGCCAAGCCCTGCATGCTCTACCAGTGCATGGACACCACTCACAGCCCTGCATGGACACTCATCACTAAAGTATGCACACAATAGACAACTAACAATCCCACCAGACACTAACATACAAAAATGAAAGCTTCCAGGGCAAATACAACCAAAGAGGGCAAGCCACAGATGCACAATATGTCAGACAAAGAAACCATAACACATCATTTACATTCCCACAGTTACCCCAGCCAATGTCAGTTGAGAGGAGGTGCCAGCAATATTCAGTCCCCCAACTGAAGAGCCCAACAGTGATGACAGTAACTCTGGTCTTCAGGATCTGGATAACCAACTTGGCCCATCAGGGACCTCTGAACAGCCGGTTACCCAGGCCCAGTCACACACCACCACAGATCCTCCCCATCAGGAAACACCACCACAGCACCCACCCAGCGTAACCACACCTCTGTCCCCAGGACACATCAGTCAGCAGTGTGTCTACCTCTACAGGGACTCCATGCCACACTTCATACTCAAGACAATCAGGTACCTGGGGTTAGTGGGCACACAATTCAGGGGACAGAGGCAAAGTCAAACAGGGAAACTGGGAGGACTGCTGTGTGCCAAGGGGAGGACAGGCCCAGGGAAACGACTCTCCAGGAGGCGCTTGCAGAGATCCTGGGAGCCTATCAACATTACCAGGACACGATGGGCCAGATCCTGGACAATGTGCAGGAAAACAGGCGGCTGCAGGATGGACAGTACCAGGGGATCAGGGAGGACTTGCAGGCCATCAACAACACCCTGATCTTCATAGCAGGGGTGCTGGCACACATGGCCAATATTATGAGGGAGGCAGTCACAAAAAAGTGGGCCCATGCCACTAGCCAGACATTTGAACAGCCTTCCACCTCCACTGCCGCTAGTGGCCAGGAGACCCAGCCACAGGACTCACAGGCCACCAGCACCCTTCCCCCTGCAGAAGGAGAACCACCCGCAAACGGTCCCTGCGATCCAGACAGAAGCCCGAGACACTTGCCAAGACCCCTGCCAGGAAATGAGACTCTCCTGATTGTCACCCTTGTGTCCCACTCAGTCACTCTGTCCATCTTGAACTGCCATTGATCCCCTTCCGATGTCCCCTTGGACAATACACCTGTGCTACAAGCAGAGTGGAACAATACCCTGGACTTTCCTCCATCATCACCCCACCCTCTTGCACTTGCCTCTCAATATTTTAGCACTTCAATTAACACCCTTGAAAAAAAAAGAATTTTGGAGTATGTCATGTTTTTCAATTATGTATTCATTGAAACAGGTACAAACATTGCACCACACCAGGAGTATATGTGAGGTCACCAACATCTGCAAAATGAATTGCTAGAAGGTACAGTAAGTGGGCATAGAGGTGGGAAATGTCAGCATGCCAGTGCCACAGAAATTCAAACAAATGTCATTAAAAAAATGTGAAGTAACACTGTCCTACCTGTGTGTCACTGGAAATATTGTCTGATCACTGATGTTCTGTTGTCCTCATCCTCATCCTCTGCCTCCTCATCCTCACTGTCCACAGGGTCCACTGCTGGCACACGGGCATCTCCAGCCTCCTCCTCCTGCAGGAAGGGGACATGGCATCTGAGGGCCAGGTTATGCAACATGCAGCATGCCACCACTATCTGGCAGACCTTCTTGGGTGAGTAGCACAGGGATCCACCTGTCAGATGGAGGCACCGGAACCTGGCCTTCAGAAGGCCAAAAGTCCTTTCAATTATCCTTCTGGTTCACCCATGGGTATCTTTATAACGTTCTTCTTCCCTTGTCCTGGCATTCCTCACAAGGGTCAGCAGCCATGATAGGTTGGGGTAACCATAGTCCCCTGAAATATTGACGCAATAATAATAATAAAGGTCAGTGCAAGGTGAAAGTAGCCTAGACTTCAACGGAATATAAACAGCTTAATAAAATCTCTCTATACCATAAATATAAAACAAACAAGATTTATTAATACTTTCAGGCGTTATCTCCATATGAATCTTATGCTAGCATATAATTCTAATAACAAATTGTCATACTATTTATAAGCAAAGGTAGGTGCTCCTAAAAGAACAGTGAAAGTGCAGAAGTGCAAGTGAGTGATGGTGATATATACAAGTAGTGCAGAGTGTGGTTGTATAAAATTATCTTCCAGTGGCTCCTACAATCCAGGAGGCCCTGGAGTATCGTTAAATTTATTTTATGTTTTTCACATCCACTCTTTTAGAAATGTGTTGACGTTTCGACCCCGTATGCAAGCAAATCAGGATGGGGTCATCATTAGGACAGGGATGATTGCAATGGAAGCACCTATGCTCCAATGTGGGGAAAATGACACGCAATGGCTGGGGTCTCCAGGAGTCGTAGTCCCAGGAGTCTGTTATTTGGTGTCAGTCAGATGGCTCTTGTTATTTGGATAAGCCAAATGTCGCGGAGGAGCAGAGGCACAGGTGACGGAGGGGGCTGTATCTGAAAGGACCCAGAGTCCACCAATGCTGAGGACACCCGTGGGACGGTGGGTGAGGGGAGCCCCACAGCGGAGGCTGGAGAGGACAGTTCTAACACAGAGACCTTCTTCGTTGGAAGCTCCTTGGTGGTGGCGGACAGTTCTGTGACCACCCCAGCTACAGGCACATCTGCCACCCCCTACCAGCACCACCCTCTCAGCAGCCCCTCATCGAGTTGCCCATGTCCGCTCACCCAGAAGGGTGGGCATCTCCTTCACCCAGGCACCTCAGGCCCTGTCCCAGTTAGCCCTGCTGCCCTGAGAGAGGAGGCTATTGACCTCCTTAGATCCATCTCTGTAGGGCAGTCAACCATTGTGAATGCCATCCAGGGGCTGGCAGCCCAGATGCAACAGACAAATGCATTCTTGGAGGGCATTCACACTGGATTCTTGGCCCAACAGAGATCAATCCAGGCTCTGGCCTCCTCTCTGATGACCGCCATTGCCCCTGTTTCTAATCTCCCCCCTCAAACTTCCTCTTCCCAGTCCCATTCTCCTCAACCCCAACCCATTCGAAGCACACAGCCAGACTGAGCATGCACACAAGACAACACACAAGAGTGGTACAGGCAAACACAAGCACCACACTTCATCCCACAGGCACTCACAAAAAACACCATCCAGTTGCAGACACACCAACATCCACTATTTCCACTGTCTCCCCCTCCTTTTCCTCTACCTCCCTCCCAGTTCCATCTACACTCACACCTGCAGGCACTACATCATCATCCACTTCCGGCTGAGGTGCTCCCCCAGCCCCCATCCCTCTCAGGTGCCTGCCTATTTACCAACTGATGCCCCTCCAGTATTCTCTGCGTATTGAAGCAGGTGACCTGTGTGGCCTTGAAATTTGGCCTGTGGCCAAGTGGACTATGCAAATAGTGGCCTGGGTTGTGTCCCTTTTTCTGTACTTATGTATATATCTATTATCTTGCCTAACTTATTTTTCATGCAGTGTTGATCTCATTACATTCACTTTTGCAAATTAGTTTTGTCCTTGCATTATTCAATCGAGTTACAGGGTAAAATTGTTTTTGTAATGCAGCTGATTGTGTGTATGGTGCTTCGGTGTGTGTGTGTGGTGGGTATGTGTGTCACTCTCGTTTTCCTCCCTCCCTCCCTTGTGTGCTAGGCAGCTGTACTCACCGCCGTCGCCTTCACCGGTGTTGGTGTTCATGGTGGAGCAGAACGTAGAAGATCATGGAGAAGACATGCAGTTCAGGCTCCATGGTGTGGTTGTTCCCTGTGTCTCCAATGGTGAGTCCTTTCCCTTCTGAGCTCAGTTTCCACCATGCTTTTTATGTAGTTGGAACCGCCCTGAGAAAGGTGGCGGTTTGCAGGGTCATAATATGGTGGGCGGAACATTGACTTCTGCCTGGCTGTAGGCGGCTACTGCCGTTGTTGCTGTTGTTTTCGCCCTGGCGGTCGGTGTGGTACATTGGCTGTCTTTTGGAGATCTTTCCGCCATGGTCATAATTTGGCAGTAGTTACTGCCAGCCTGTTGGCGGAATTACCTCAATTTTAACACCAACTGCCAGTGTTGTAATGAGGGCCTGTCTCCTTAAGGAATTCCACACGGGTAAAGATCCTCATCAAAGTTCTGGTCACCACAGGTGCAGTTACCATCTTCAGAGGGCTTGCCTCTGGCTAGCGTGTGGTATGGTCCACCAAGATCAGGATTAACTTGTTGCCTAATGCTCTCTTGGGGCCCAATGGACTAATGACATTGATGTCCAACCTTTCAAAGGGGGTGCCAAAGACAGGAAGTGGGATCAGGGGAGCCTTCAGCTTTTTCCTTGACTTCTCACTGTCCTGGCAGTTGGGACAGGACCTGCAGAATGTATCTGAGGCTGGGGCCCATAGAAGTGGGCAAAAAACCTAGCAAAGTTCTTGTCTTGCCCTAAATGTCCTGCCAGGAGTATGTTTTGAGCCAAACTCAGTCAGAAGGCCCAGTAACACTGGGGGACCACTAGCACACAGGCTGCGCCCAGTACCCAGAGCCTCAGCCTCACTATATAGGAGATCATTCTCCCAGTAAATCAGTTGATCCCCAGAGGCTTCCCCTGCTACATGGGCTGAGGCCTGTTGCATCATGCCCTGAAGAGTTGGACACTCTCACTTCGCTTTGCAAAATTCCTCTCTGGTGGGTCCATCCTCAATTTGCCACCCAGCAAGCTCAGGTAGGTCACTTAGTGTGGCAATGTCCTCCCTGGTTGGCTCAGGGGCCTCCTCCTCAGGGACCCCCTCAACTTCCACCATGGGAACTTCTGGGACCGGTTTCCCACGTCCTTTGCCCCTCTCCTTAGCAGCTGTCTGGGCCATTCTTCCAGGCTCCAGATGCACTTAACTCCCCTCCCGGGCAGCCATGGACAGTGTGCTCATGCAGAGCCACTCAGGCAATTCCATCATTTCCATGTGAGACCTGAGCTCTACCACCCTCCAGGTAGTGTGCTCTAGGTCATTGCCTAACAGACAAACTAAAGGCATGGCAGGACTGACAGCTACTTTCAGAGTACCAGAGACCCCCCCACCATTCTAAAGGAACTAAAGCAGGTTGTAGGCTCTCATGATTGTCATTGAATACGACTTAGTGGAATGTGTTTGGTAGGACCTGCTCTACTGACACCAGCTGACACTTGGCAGTCATCATGTTGGCCCCTCTGTCATGCAGAGCCTCCACCCGTTGTCCATTATTGGTGACCCACTGCCTATACTTGGAAGTATTGCCAGGCATGTAGGCTTTTGCCACCATGTCTGCATTCCCCCGGAACACTAGGATTACCTCTGTCTGTTCCCCAAAGCTATCTGGGACTTTCTCCTCCCTGGGAGCTACCCTAGCCCACCCAGGTGTGTTCCTACCATTGGGGGTCTGTGTCCTCTTTGGACATTTGAAGTCACCCTCAGAGTGACCATATTTTGAGCACACTGCACACTGGGAACCCGAGCTCCCTGTCTTATGAACAAATAACCCTTTCTTCTTAGGATAAGACTGGGACTGGTTACCACTATTCCCCTAATAGTAATTATTTTGGGGACCTTTAGAGAACTCCTTATTTTTAAGTTTTTCTTCACCCTTTTCCACCTTTTGGGAACCCTGACCACCTTTGTGGGTGACCCCTCAGATTCCTTTTTGGAGTCTGTGGTGCTAGCCCGGAGGTCCACCTCCTCAGCAAGCTTTCAGGGGTCATTCAGCTTACTGTCAACTAGGTGCTGGCACAACCCGACAAAACAAATAATGAGCATGTGCTCTCTCAGGATTAAATTGTACAACTCAACATAATCACTGATTTTGCTGCCCCACACCCAGCCATTCAGGCCCTTATTATGAACCTGGCGGTAAACACTGTCAACTGCCGTGGCAACGGTGAACAGAAACCCGCCATTGGTGGTGAACAGAAACACGCCATATACTGAATCAAAAATCTGAAACCGACAAAAATCACCCTTCCACCAGTCACCACCAGGACCTTGTCGGCAGAAATGCTGGACCTCCCACCCTGCCACCGCTGAGCACACCAACACCCCGCCCTCCAAATAATGATGCACAAATCACCACAGCGGTCAGTGGAAGGCGAACGACCATTGGCGGTGCAGACCGCCACGGGCGGCAAGTGGACCCAACAGTAAGAAGTGCCCACATTGGATAAGTTAGAAACCCACACACCTGACACACATCCACAACACTATAAAACACTCACAGACACACCCCACAGTCCTTTGCAATTAAAGTAGGCCAACTAAGACAGAGAACAGCAGAAGCAGACACCGAATGCCACAATCCACGATACTTACATTCAACCACACAACAGCACCCTCACCTAGATCCACACAAGACACCATTCACAACACTCACCATGGCACCCCCCAAACACCCACGCTTCACAGAAAGGGAGCTAAGGACCATGGTGGATGAGATCCTGAAGGTTGAGCCACAACTATTCGGGGCACAGGTGCAGCACACACCCATCACCAAGAAGATGGAGCTATGGCAGACAATAGTCAACAGGGTCAATGCAGTGGGACACTATCCATGCACCAGGGACGCCATCCGCAAGAGATGGAATGACCTGCGGGGAAGGTCAGGGCCATGGCATCTAGGCACCACATTGCAGTCCAGAGGACTACAGGAGGACCCCCACCAACAACACCTGACTACACTGACTGGGAGGAAAAAGTACTGGCCATCCTGCACCCTGAGGGCCTCACTGGACTCACTGGAGGAGTGGACTTGGGTAAGTCATCTACAATTACCTCATATCCATCACACCTGTAATGCATGCCCCACCCCACCCCTCCAACACCCACCAGGACCACTACCCCACCCAGCCCACAAGCACTTAATCTACTCCCCCTGCATGCCCACAAACCCACTAACAGGCCCACATCTCTCCCCCTGTGCGCAGCCACCCACCCTTGCCAGGAAACACAATGGCCTATAACACCCACAATACACCTCCACATCCTAAGCTAAAAGCAATGCTAACCTCACCAAAGCATCCTGCATGGCCCCAAAGTGTGTAAGCTGCACAAACCTGCCCAGGCCTCTGCACCCCATCCAACCATGCTAATGTAACAGACATGCCCATTTCCCCAAGCAGGCACCACCACCCATGCCACTCTGACGGACAGGACAAGGAGTGGCAGTGCACCACAGGGAGACAGAGGCACCTCACAGGACACTGGGTATGGAACCCTGGACACTGATGATCAGGCTGGTCCCTCACACAATCCTGGACTGTCACCATCCAGCAGCCCCACCCAGGATACCACTGACACCCCTACCACCCAGCCAATAACATCAGCCCAGGGCAACCATCCCCACACCTGTGTCTCTAGGCCACAGAAGGTAGAACACAAACACAGAGGCCACAGTCACTCGCTACCAACAGGCAGGAAGACGATGGCCCCAGTATAAGTGGTACCGCCAGGCCTGTGCAGGGGACACAGGCACAGGGGGCTAGGCCCAGTGGGAGGGCATCAGTGGCCCAGGGGGGAGGCCACAGGATAAATGCTTCAGCGTAGGGCTTGATTTCTGAGGTCCTGGGAGCCTACCACCATACCCAGGACAGATTGGCCCAGGTAGTATCCACCCTGGAGCAGAGTCAGAGGATGCAGCAAGCACACCACCAAGAGGCCATGGAGCAGTGGAAACTGCACAATGCCACAATGGCCAGCATAGCAGGTGCGCTGCTGCAGCTTGTCCAAACACAGCCTGAGGCCCACACAGAACAGGAAGCCCCCACTACAGCACAGGATACAGACCGGACAACAAGAGCATCAACCTCAACTTCACATGTACTACCCCCTGAGGACACACAGGGGACATCCATCTCAGCCCCTACGGGCCAACAACAGGCGCCCAACTTGACCCTCAGGCCAAGATATGGCACAGGAACACCTGCCAAGAAAACAGGCCCCCTCTAAGAAGTGACTGCAAAAATGCTGTCCACCAAGTGTCACACTCAATCAACCACCAAACAGTGCTAGAATTAATACAAGCTCATGTAAGCATGGATGGACCTACCAATACTGCCAACAAACTGGTTGATAACTCCTTTATTTGTATCTGAGTAGCATGAAAAGCACCACACGCCTTACATGTTGTTGTGCTTAAATATGTGTTGAAATAATAGACTAAACTGTAATCTGTCCTATGCAGACCTGGCCACAGTGGCAATTCGTATTGACCCAACACCCCCTAGATGACAAGGCACACTGACAGTATGATGCACGGACACCAATCTCATCCAATTGTCACACATAGTTACTGAAAGTAGAGTTGTATCAGTTGGGACCTGGAATTTACATCGGGGATAGTATTTCTCACAGCCACGTTGTGCAGCATGCAGCAGGCCACCACTATTCTACACACCTTTTCAGGCCCATAGGTCAGGGAGCCACCAGAGATATGTAGACAACGGAATCTAGCCTTCAGGAGACCTATTGTGCGCTCTATCACCCTCCTAGTACGTCCATGGGCCTCATTGTAATTCCTCTCTGCATCTGTTCCAGGATTCCTCACTGGTGTCAGGAGCCAACACAAGTTGGGATGGCCAGAATCACCTAGAAAAAGGTGCACAACACAACTTTAAATGACAAGCCTCAGAGGCAGACAGCCTGGCTGTTTACTAGGTGGCAATAAGTGACAGAAACACCTACCTATGGTCCACCCTCTGTCCTCTTGTAGTTGTTCCATCTTGTGTGGCACACTACTGTTCTTCAGCACAAATGAATCATGGACTGAACCAGGGAACATGGCATTCACATGTGTGATGTACTGGTCTGCAGTACACACCAATTGAATGTTCATGGAATGAAAGTTCTTCCTGTTTCTGTACACCTGTTCACTGACTCTTGCGGGGATGATAGCTATGTGGGTGCCATCGATGGCACCTATCACATGGGATATGTTGGCAAAGGCATAGAAGTCCGACTTGATGGCAGGGAGGTCAGCACTTTGGAGAAACCTCACATATGACTGCAGGTGTCGTACAAATGCATTCAGGAATCTTGACGGTATAATGCTAAACATTGGCTGTGAAAAACCTGCCCCCATGCCCACTCTCACTTGAAATGAGCCTGTGGCCTGGAAACGGAGTGCAGAAAGTACCTGCACTTCAGTAGGGATGGCATGCTGATTATGATTTGCTGGAGTCAGTGCAGGGTCCAGTAATGCACAAATTTCAAGAATAGTTGCACGAGTGAGTCTGTAATTGATAATGATAGACGCTCCACCATGGTCCGCAAATGCCCAAGTGGTCTGTGCACTGATGGGGCCCTTCCTCGCCACAAGGGTCTGTACCTAGGAGGAGTAGAGAACACGTGTGAGGAGCACACATACATCGGCACACATTGCTAGTCATTCAGCACTGCTGGCGTGATTGTCATCAACACTAATGTATAGTGTGTGTGACATAACAGCAACTTGACCACAATGATAGATCAGGGCTGGTCAGGTGAGGTAATATTAATTGCCACATGCCTATGGATGTTTGGGGAACAATAGGGACTGCATTGTGCAGATGGGAGTTTTACAAATGCATAGTTTTAGTCAAAATGTCTGCCCCATGAAATCCAGAACTGTTGTTGTGGAAGTGACCTCATACCGCTAGCAGTTGACGCAACAGCGTAAGGCGGTGTTTACCGCTGTGTGCAAATTCATTGTTTAACATGGATGTCAATGGGGAATCCTAGCGTATTATGATCGGCGCCAGCGGTCACGGTGCACACCGCCACGGTGCGTACGGAAACTCCTCTGCAAGGCCCAGCTGGGGAAGTCCTCCCAACGGGGAAGGGGTGCCCGTCAGGCACTGACCCCTCTTATGCAACGCATCTTGGCGCTGGCGTACCCGTACCTGGATGGGTGCTTGAAGGCTGCACAGCAGTCACAAGGGGGTGAGTACACATACCATATTTTTGGCCCTTGATTCATGTGTGTGTGTGCATTTGGATTTATGCTGCCTAGTTGCAGGGACTATGACTGATGTACATCTACATTATGGCCCCCATGGGGAGTAGGGGTATTTTGGTCAGGTCTACTACACGTCAGGTCCTTAAGTTATTTGGGGAATGGCTCTAGAGCAGGGTTCTAGGCACTAGTCAGAGGCATAGCTTGGGTATAGCGGTATGTGCTGCCTGTTGGAGGGTCTTTTGGGTGGGTGTATGTGTGAACCACGATTGACCTCCATTTAGGTATTTAGAAGTGTCTCTCCTGTTTTTTCTCCCCATCCCTGTTCTCTTGTGTTGTCTGTGTACATCAGCATCATCTGGTGAGGGAGCTGAGGCACCGGATGCAGTGGCCCACGGATCCCTGGAGGCAGAGTCGTCCGACGCCAAGGGGACCAGTGGGTTGGAGGGCACGGGGAAGGCAACTACCACTGGAGGTACTGACTGCAATACTTCATCTGATGGGAGCTCCCTGGCGGTGGTGGACCCTAGTGGGCCCACACCTACTGTGTCATCTTCTGCCACCCCCCATACCATCACCGCCCTCCCATTTGCTTCCCACCAAGTTGCCCGTGCCCGCTCACCCAGAAGGGTGGGAGTCTCCTTCGCCCCAGGCACCTCTTTCCCTTCCCCAGTCAGCCCTGCTGCACTCACGGAGGAGGCTATTGACCTCCTGAGAACCATCTCTGTAGGGCAGACAACCATCATCAATGCCATCCAGGGGCTAGTATCAGAGATGCAGCAGACCAATGCCTATCTGGATGGCATTCACGGTGCTGTGTCTGGCCTACAGAGATGTTTTCAGGCTCTAGCCTCCTCTTGGATGGCAGCCAGTGTCCCTGGTCATTCCGTCCCCCCTCTAACCTCCTCTACCCCTTCCAGCACCCCACTCCCTTCACCCGTCCACAGCATACATTCTGACACGCAGGCACATACCTCACCACACAAATAGCACACTTCAAAACACAAGCACCACACCTCCCACCACAAGCATATACACATCCAACATACACATGCACATACAACAACATCCACTTCCCCCAGTGTGCCCACCTCTTCTCCTCCCTGTCTGTCCCTCTACATGCACACCCCCAGGCACTGCACCTTCATTCACTTTTGCTGAGCCTATTCCTGCAGTCACCACAACAGCACACATCCATACATGCACCCCAGACAGCACACTTGCACTCACCACAACTACTTTAGTTGACACATACAGCACACTCACCAGACTTGCAGACACCAAGACAACATACATTCACACTGCAGCCTGTCTTGTCCCACTGTGTCCACCCCTCCTCCTCCCAAGACACTCAAATGCATCAAAAACACCCACCCATCACACATCCACCACACCTCAGCATCCTGTCCAATCACCTGCACCCACATCACGCACACCTACACCACTTTCAACCACTCCCTCTACCTCGACTCCCACGCCCTCCTCCAGGTCCAACCCAATTGCACCAAAGAAACTTTTCCTCTCTGCCCTTCACATTCCCGTGCCCCTTCCCCAGAGAGAAAGAAGCCCGTGCTGAGTCTTTTCCATCTGCCTCCACTGGGTCCAAGCACACTGCCCCACCTTCCAAGGCCAAACCCAAACCCCCTCCACCTTCCGAATGAAAATCTAAGCCCCACCCTGTTATAAATTCTCACCCCCACCACCCCTGCCCCTGTTCCCTGAAGTGCCTGGATACCCCATTGTTGCCCCTATGAGGTGGAGTAACGTAGCACTTGTGGGAGTCAGGTTGGGGCCATTGTGGACAATCGGACGTGTCATCATACGGACTGGCCATTGGCCTTATATCCACTTCGGTTGCTCAGTAAGCATAACAAAGGTTAATGTGTGGCCTGTGTTGTTGGAGGCACACTCTGGATCCGTGGTCTCTCGTTTCATTGTTTGTGGGTGTGGGGCGCATGTATGTACTTTGTGCAGGTTGGATTTTCCTTGTTTCGGGTAAGTACCTCTTGCTGTGGGGTGTATGGCTTGTGCTGCTGTGAAGGGTTGTGGGAGCGTTGCAGGGTGGGTGGAGTGGGTGGTATGTAACTGTGCCCTTTCTTGCCTTATTCCGTAGGTTGCGGTACTTACCGTTTTCGTCTTTGTCAGCAGTCTCGGTCGTGGAGGTATATGGCAAGGAGCAGGACTGGCATGATCTGCAGCTCTCTATCCATGTCTACTTCGGCGTGTTGTGTGAACCTCCGGTGAGTGTTTCCTTATATTTGGTTGGTTTCCGTCTGGCTTTGCGTGGCAGTGGTTCCCACCCCGGAACTGACGGCGGTCTAGTGCTTCATTTATTTGATGGGCTGGTAGGGCCTTTCCGTCGGCCTGTGGGCGGGCTCTGCCATCGTCGGCATTCCTCTGCTGGTGGTGAGTGGTTTTCAGGATGCCTGTGTTTCAGGTGGTTCATTATTTGGCGGGCTGGACCGCATGTCTGTTGGCGGTTTTACCGACGGCGGTGCGGTGTTTACCGCTGTGTTCATAATGAGGGCCTCAGTGGATTATTAGAGTAATCAATGAGGTCTAGTCAGGATTGGTTGGGGAGCTTATTACTGTCCCTGAATCTTTAGCGATACTTCTCAGTGCTCTTCAGGAACCCCATGCGCCCTCAGTGCAACTTCATAATAAAAAAAAACACTTGTCAATGTCATCTCCTACCACATAACTGGGCACCAAATCCTTGGGTATGCGAACCTTCCTGCCTCCAGCAGTTTCTGCATGTATGCTGCCACCATCACTGCTGGATTCAGACTGCCTAGCCTTGAGCTCCAGCTCTTTCAGACTCAGTTCATAAGCCAATAGAAGTTTCTTCTCAGCTAAGGCTCTTTCAGCCTCAGCTCTCCTCTCCTCTGCTTCTATTTTTAATCTTGCCACCTGCAACTGGAATTCTCTCTCCTCTCGTCTTTCCTCTGTGGTCAGGCCATGACTGGAGACACTGCTTCCTGGTCTCGCATGAGGAATAAATCCAGGTGTATCATCCCCTACTGCTGTTGGTAGCTCCTCAGAAGAGCATTCTGAGGCTCCCTCAACTCATCATTCTCTTGGGTGCAGGACTCTGCCCAGGCCCTCAGTGCCTTTTGAAACTTTCCCTTCTTGGAAGCTCCAAGGGCAGGCACCCCCATATCTTTGCAAAAGCCCTTCAGCTGGGGGACTGTGGAGGACTGTGTAATCCTCCACTTTAGCTCTACCTGTAGATACAGCCAGAGACACGATATATAGCATTGGTTAACAATGTAAAGCAAGGAAAGTTTACAAAAGAAGTAAAAGAAAATCAAAAGAACCTTTATGTAGGTAGGTGGTGCACACATAGGTATTGTTGGAACTGGACAAACACAAGTCCTATCCTTGCTGCTGATCACCAATGTTAGAAATTGGGTTTCTAGTTAGCAGAGGTGTACACCCTTGTCCAAGTAGGGACCCCAATCCTAGTCAGGGCAAATCACAACACAATCCAAATTATTCTGTGCTCACTCTCTGGTAGTTTAGCACAGAGCAGGCAGGCTTAACTTAGAAGGCAATGTGTATTTGTGCAATAACTCATACAGTAACACAGTGAAAACGCCACAAAAGTACACCACACCAGTTTAGTAAAATAGATAAATGTATCTAAATAAAATGTGGTAAAAATGTCAAAAATCCAATATACACAAGGGAAGTTATGAATTTTTTAAGATTAAGGGCCAGATATATGTAAATTTTTTCCATTCGCAAACGGTGCAAATCGAAAAATTCGCCCGTTTGCGAATTCAAAAACGTGGTCTGCGATGCATGAAAGGCATTCGCAGACCATAAATAAGAAATCGCAAAAATTTCGATTTTTTTGCGTTGCAACCTGGTTTTGCGAGTCACATTTTGCAATTCGGTATTTCCAGTAGGAAATTGCGAGGCGCAAAATGCGATTCACAAAATCCAAGTCGCAATTTGATGCACCAAAAAATCACAAATTGTGATTTTTCGCAGAATGGCATTTTGCACATGCAAAATACCACTAAGTGAAACCAGGTGGTAACCAGGTGCAACCTACATAAAGAGGCCCAGAATGCCTCAGACTCTTTTCCACAATGGCTGCTCTCTACGTCATGGCGAGAAGGATGAGGATCTTGGCAGGTTTGAGGAGAGGGAGGAGGAGACAGGAGCGCATTTTCAGAGTGCGCATTGCACTTTTTGACCAGACTGAGGAGGAAATGTTTGAGAGGTACAGGTTGAACTCAGCCATGATACTTGATCTGATAGCTGAGCTACAACCCATACTGCAGCGCAGAACACATAGGACTCATAGTATCCCCACCCATGTGCAGGTATTATGCTCCCTCCACCTACTTGCCTCAGGGAGCTATCAAGGGTTCATAGCAGCAGCTGGAGGGGTCTCACAGAGTACCCTCTCTAGATTTTTCAATGCATTTATTAACGCCATGCTGAGCAGGATACACCAGTACATCAGATTTCCTCACACCCCACAGGAAATACAGGAGACAAAAATTTATTTTTACCAGATAGCACAGTTCCCCCGTGTCCTAGGTGCCATAGATGGGACACATGTTGCAATCTGTCCACCATCAGCCAGAGAGTATGTGTACCACAACAGTAAATACCAACATTCAATGAACATACAGGTGATATGCAATGCCCCCTACATCATAACTGATCTCGTGGCCAGGTACCCAGGGAGCACCCATGATTCATACATCTTTCGCCATAGCGGCATTCACACAGGAATGCTAGCTGGGGAGTTTGGAGAAGGATATCTACTAGGTATTGTCCCTCTGTACACTGGTGCATTGATGGCGTGCTGATGTGAGATGGCTCAGTTACTCAATATACCCTCTGTCCCTTCCAGGAGACAGTGCCTACGCAGTGCGCACCTACATGATGACGCCCTACCTAAATCCTACTACACCTGCTGAATGGAGATACAATGCAGCACACAGGGCAACCTGCAACGTGGTGGAGCGCACCTTTGGCCTGGTGAAGAGCCGCTTCCGGTGCCTCCACAAAAGTGGAGGGGCACTACAGAGACAACATGTAGAATAGTGGCTACTTGTGCAATCTTGCACAATATAGCTACCACCAGGGGCATACCTGTGGAAATATCAGAGCCAGACTCAGATGAGAATGATGATCCCATACCACCCCTACAGCCAGCAGACTGGACCAGTGCAGCAGAGGGAAGGCAAAGGCGTGCTGACATCACACACAACCATTTCAGATGTAACTATGTAAACACAAATGCACTGACAAATGTACCTGTAGTGAGTAAATTTATTACCTTAATGTCAGGTAATGTTAGTCCAACGAATACCAACAACCGTGATTTAAAAAAAAAATAGCAGTTCACAGTAAAGCACTATTCCTTCATAGTGTACTCATTCCAGACACACATACAGTCCCCTGTGGCCACTACAGTCACTTTTTTAGGCCACGCACGCCACTCGGTTAGGGTTTTTGGATGCTGCTGTGGCCCAGGAGGAACCAGGATGTCGCCAATTGCGTGAGAAGACAGAGGGGGCGTCCAGCAAGACAAAGATTCCACTCAGAAGCAAGCAGCACCCGCAGAAGTGCCGGAACAGACACTACGAAGTAGAGTGAACTGGAGCTCACCCGAAGTCACAAAGGAGGGTCCCACGACGCCGGAGGACAACTCAGGAGGTCGTGCACTGCAGGTTACAGTGCCGGGGACCCAGGCTTGGCTGTGCACAAAGGAAATCCTGAAAGAGTGCACAGGAGCCGGAGCAGCTGCAAATCACCCGATTCCCAGCAATGCAGTCTAGCATGGGGAGGCAAGGACTTACCTCCACCAAACTTGGACTGAAGAGTCACTGGACTGTGGGAGTCACTTGGACAGAGTTGCTGAGTTCAAGGGACCTCGCTCGTCGTGCTGAGAGGAGACCCAGATGACCGGTGATGCAGTCTTTTGGTGCCTGCGGTTGCAGGGGGAAGATTCCGTCGACCCACGGGAGATTTCTTCGGAGCTTCTAGTGCAGAGAGGAGGCAGACTACCCCCACAGCATGCACCACCATGAAAACAGTCGAGAAGGCGGCCGGATCAGCGTTACAAGGTCGCAGTAGTCGTCTTTGCTACTTTGTTGCAGTTTTGCAGGCTTCCAGAGCAGTCAGCGGTCGATTCCTTGGCAGAAGGTGAAGAGAGAGATGCAGAGGAACTCTGATGAGCTCTTGCATTTGTTATCTAAAGAATTCCCCAAAGCAGAGACCCTAAATAGCCAGAAAAGGAGGTTTGGCTACTTAGGAGAGAGGATAGGCTAGCAACACCTGGAGGAGCCTATCAGAAAGACTCTCTGACGTCACCTGCTGGCACTGGCCACTCAGAGCAGTCCAGTGTGCCAGCAGCACCTCTGTTTCCAAGATGGCAGAGGTCTGGAGCACACTGGAGGAGCTCTGGGCACCTCCCAGGGGAGGTGCAGGTCAGGGGAGTGGTCACTGCCCTTTCCTTTGTCCAGTTTCGTGCCAGAGCAGGGCTGGGGGATCCCTGAACCGGTGTAGACTGGCTTATGCAGAGATGGGCACCATCTGTGCCCATCAAAGCATTTCCAGAGGCTGGGGGAGGCTACTCCTCCCCAGCCCTGACACCTTTTTCCAAAGGGAGAGGGTGTAACACCCTCTCTCTGAGGAAGTCCTTTGTTCTGCCTTCCTGGGCCAAGCCTGGCTGGACCCCAGGAGGGCAGAAACCTGTCTGAGGGGTTGGCAGCAGCTGTAGTGAAACCCCGGGAAAGGTAGTTTGGCAGTACCCGGGTCTGAGCTAGAGACTCAGGGGATCATGGAATTGTCTCCCCAATGCCAGAATAGCATTGGGGTGACAATTCCATGATCTTAGACATGTTACATGGCCATGTTCAGAGTTACCATTGTGACGCTATACATATGTCGTGACATATGTATAGTGCACGCGTGTAATGGTGTCCCCGCACTCACAAAGTCCGGGTAATTTGCCCTGAACAATGTGGGGGCACCTTGGCTAGTGCCAGGGTTCCCTCACACTAAGTAACTTAGCACCCAACCTTTACCAGGTAAAGGTTAGACATATAGGTGACTTATAAGTTACCTAAGTGCAGTGGTAAATGGCTGTGAAATAACGTGGACGTTATTTCACTCAGGCTGCAAGGGCAGGCCTGTGTAAGAATTGTCAGAGTTCCCTATGGGTGGCAAAAGAAATGCTGCAGCCCATAGGGATCTCCTGGAACCCCAATACCCTGGGTACCTCAGTACCATATACTAGGGAATTATAAGGGTGTTCCAGTATGCCAATGTAAATTGGTGAAATTGGTCACTAGCCTGCTAGTGACAATTTGGAAAGAAATGAGAGAGCATAACCACTGAGGTTCTGGATAGCAGAGCCTCAGTGAGACAGTTAGTCATAACACAGGTAACACATACAGGGCATACTTATGAGCACTGGGGCCCTGGCTGGCAGGGTCCCAGTGACACATACAACTAAAACAACATATATACAGTGAAATATGGGGGTAACATGCCAGGCAAGATGGTACTTTCCTACACAACGCCCCCCCCCAAACGAAGGACAATGAGACTAGCCATGACCTGATGAGTCTTCATTGTCTAAGTGGAAATATCTGGAGAGTCCATCTGCATTGGAGTGGGTACTCCCAGGTCTGTGTTCCACTGTATAGTCCATTCCCTGTAGGGATATGGACCACCTCAATAATTTAGGGTTTTCACCTTTCATTTGTTTTAGCCAAAGTAGAGGTTTGTGGTCTGTCTGAACAATGAAGTGAGTGCCAAACAGGTATGGCCTCAACTTCTCCAGTGCTCAGACCACAGCAAAGGCCTCCCTCTCTATGTCAGACCAACGCTTTACTCTAGGGGTCAACCTCCTGCTGATAAAAGCAACAGGTTGATCCTGGCCCTCAGAATTAAGTTGTGATAAGACTGCCCCTACCCCTAATTCAGATGCATCAGTTTGGACAATTTTTTTTGGAGTAACAGGGGCTTTTCAGGACAGGTGCAGAGCACATGGCCTGCTTCAGCTCCTCAAAAGCTTTCTGACAGTTTGCTGTCCATAATACCTTTTTAGGCATTTTCTTTGAAGTGAGGTCATTAAGAGCGGCAGCAATGGAGCCATAGTTCTTTATGAACCTCCTGTAGTACCCAGTGAGGCCTAAAAAGGCTCTCACCTGAGTCTGAGTTGTAGGGGGAACCCAATCTATAATAGTTTGGATTTTCCCCTTAAGTGGTGCAATCTGTTCTCCAACTACCAGGTGTCCCAGATAAACCACTTTCCCCTGCCCTATCTGGCACTTTGAAGCCTTGATAGTGAGGCCTGCCTTTTGCAGGGCCTCCAAAACTTTCCTTAGGTGGACCAGGTGATCATCCCAGCTGGATCTAAAGACAGCTATATCATCTAGATATGCTGCACTAAAAGCCTCAAGCCCTTGCAGGACTGTATTCACCAACCTCTGAAAAGTGGCAGGTGCATTTTTCAAACCAAAGGGCATTACTGTGAATTGGTAGTGCCCTCCAATGGTGGAAAATGCAGTTTTTGCTTTTGCATCCTCTGATAACTTGATCTGCCAATACCCTGCAGTCAAATCAAAGGTGCTTAGATACTTGGCAGATGCCAGTGTATCTATTAGCTCATCTGCCCTGGGTATAGGGTGAGCATCAGTATTAGTTACATGGTTGAGACCTCTGTAGTCAACGCAAAATCTAATTTCCCTTTTCCCATCTTTGGAATGAGGCTTTGGTACAAGTACCACAGGAGAGGCCCATGGACTTTCAGAGTGCTCAACCACTCCCAGTTCAAGCATTTTCTGAACCTCTTGTTTTATGCAGTCTCTGACATGGTCAGTGGCCACTACAGTCAAATCTTTAGGCCACGCACGCCACTCGAGTGCCCAGTTGCCTCACTGGCACCTCGATTGTCTGCCTCTGTGGCAGTGCTGTGCCAGGCACTGCGCCATCTGGTGTCCATTGCGGACACAGCTAGGCTGCTGAGGCTGGATGTGTCCTCCGTGTCCCCCAGTCCAAGCTCGCTAGTTGTGGCTGACTTGTTTCCCATGATATTGTCAATCACATTGGTGATTTGGACTAGTCCGTGAGCCACATCCCTGCTTCTGTGTGCTGCCTCAACCTGTGCAGTCACTGCACGATGTGAATTTTGGGAGGTGGAATTAGCCAGCCTAGTGACAGAGCGACAAAATCCCCAGACCATGCTCATGAAGCGTCCCTCCTGCCTGCGGTGGCTCACCCTCTCATGGCGCAGCTCCTGACATAGTTCCCTCACAGCAGAAGTGAGCTCCCTTGTGTCCTGCGATGCCTGGACCTGTCCCTCATGCAGCTGTTCAATGTTTGCATTCAGGCACTCCAGCTGGCAATACAGGCCCCCCATGTTGGCATTATGTTGCTGCATCTGTTTTTGTAATGCAGTGATCTTTTTATTCTGCAGGCGCTGCTGCTGCAACATAGCCAATTCCAGGCCATCAAAGAAGGAGGTTCCCTCACCTGCCTCATACGCCTGTGCACCTGCATTTGTAGCCATCCTGCTGGGTGCTGTGGTCTGCTGCGCACGGGGCTCCTGCATCTGGGTGCATCTGCCAGTTGGGATGGTGCATGTGGGCCTTCCTGCTGCTCATCTGAGTCCTGACTGAGTTCTGGCATTGGCAGTGCCCTAGGCCTGCATCAGAGTGGCGCAATGTTCTGAGACCCACTCATAGTGGAGTCTGAAGCAGGATGGGTGTCAGTCTCCCCTAAACTGGCACATGCTGTGGCTGCTGGGCCTCGCCCACCTGCAACAACAATATGCAGCATGTCAGTTATGTTTGTTACAATTACGGTCACACAATGGTAATAAAGGTAAAGGTACTTCTCTTCACTGTGTTGTGGGTGTTGTGTTCTTCTGGGTGTCGCTCTACTTAATTACATTGTATGTGCTACTTTCAGCTCTGGGTTGTGGACTGCCACTCCCATAACGCATTGTTGTGCTGCTTCTAAGATGTGGAATGGACTACTTCTCACAATGTTTTACACTACTTGCTAATTCCTAAGGGGCTTTTGTGTATACACATATGGGGTTACAATTCAATATTGCACTTACCTTTGCTGGTACTTGGTGTGCCGGAGGTGTCACTCTCAGTGACCTCACTGACTTCTTCAGGGAGGAGTGTGGACTCCACTAGGTCCTTGTAGGACGCTGGCCTGTCTTGTAGTGGGTACCAAGGGGTACTTACACCTTGCACCAGGTCCAGGTATCCCTTATTAGTGTAGAGGGGTGTCTAGCAGCTTAGGCTGATAGAAAAGGTAGCTTAGCAGAGCAGCTTAGGCTGAATTAGGAGGCGTGTAAAGCTCCTACTATACCACTGGTGTCATATGCACAATATCATAAGAAAACACAATACACAGATATACTAAAAATAAAGGTACTTTGTTTTTATGACAATATGCCAAAAGTATCTCAGTGAGTACCCTCAGTATGAGGATAGCAAATATACACAAGATATATGTACACAATACTAAAATATGCAGTAATAGCAATAGAAAACAGTGCAAACAATGTATAGTCACAATAGAATGCAATGGGAGCACATAGGTATAGGGGCAACACAAACCATATACTCTAGAAGTGGAATGCGAACCACGAATGGACCCCAAGCCTATGTGAGCTCGTAGAGGGTCGCTGGGACTGTAAGAAAACAGTGAGGGTTAGAAAAATAGCCCACCCCAAGACCCTGAAAAGTGGGTGCAAAGTGCACCTAAATTCCCCAGAGAGCACAGAAGTCGTGATAGGGGAATTCTGCAAGGAAGACCAACACCAGCAATGCAACAACAATGGATTTCCTGACGAGAGTACCTGTGGAACAAGGGGACCAAGTCCAAGAGTCACCATCAAGTCGGGAGTGGGCAGATGCCCAGGAAATGCCAGCTGTGGGTACAAAGAAGCTGCCACTGGATGGTAGAAGCTGTGTATTCTGCAAGAACGACAAGGGCTAGAAACTTCCACTTTGGAGGATGGATGTCCCACGTCGTGAAGAAGCTTGCAGAGGTGCTTCCGTGCAGAAAGACCGCAAACAAGCCTTGCTAGCTGCAAGGGTCGCGGTTAAGGTTTTTGGATGCTGCTGTGGCCCAGGAGGAACCAGGATGTCGCCAATTGCGTGAGAAGACAGAGGGGGCGTCCAGCAAGACAAAGATTCCACTCAGAAGCAAGCAGCACCCGCAGAAGTGCCGGAAGAGGCACTACGAAGTGGAGTGAACCGGAGCTCACCCGAAGTCACAAAGGAGGGTCCCATGACGCCGGAGGACAACTCAGGAGGTCGTGCACTGCAGGTTACAGTGCCGGGGACCCAGGCTTGGCTGTGCACAAAGGAAATCCTGGAAGAGTGCACAGGAGCCGGAGCAGCTGCAAATCACTGATTCCCAGCAATGCAGTCTAGCATGGGGAGGCAAGGACTTACCTCCACAAAACTTGGACTGAAGAGTCACTGGACTGTGGGAGTCACTTGGACAGAGTTGCTGAGTTCAAGGGACCTCGCTCGTCGTGCTGAGAGGAGACCCAGAGGACCAGTGATGCAGTCTTTTGGTGCCTGCGGTTGCAGGGGGAAGATTCCGTCGACCCACGGGAGATTTCTTTGGAGCTTCTAGTGCAGAGAGGAGGCAGACTACCCCCACAGCATGCACCACCAGGAAAACAGTCGAGAAGGCGGCCGGATCAGCGTTACAAGGTCGCAGTAGTCGTCTTTGCTACTTTGCTGCAGTTTTGCAGGCTTCCAGAGCAGTCAGCGGTCGATTCCTTGGCAGAAGGTGAAGAGAGAGATGCAGAGGAACTCTGATGAGCTCTTGCATGCGTTATCTAAAAAATTCCCCAAAGCAGAGACCCTAAATAGCCAGAAAAGGAGGTTTGGCTACTTAGGAGAGAGGATAGGCTAGCAACACCTGGAGGAGCCTATCAGAAGGAGTCTCTGACGTCACCTGCTGGCACTGGCCACTCAGGGCAGTCCAGTGTGCCAGCAGCACCTCTGTTTCCAAGATGGCAGAGGTCTGGAGCACACTGGAGGAGCTCTGGGCACCTCCCAGGGGAGGTGCAGGTCAGGGGAGTGGTCACTCCCCTTTCCTTTGTCCAGTTTCGCGCCAGAGCAGGGCTGGGGGATCCCTGAACCGGTGTAGACTGGCTTATGCAGAGATGGGCACCATCTGTGCCCATCAAAGCATTTCCAGAGGCTGGGGGAGGCTACTCCTCCCCAGCCCTGACAACTTTTTCCAAAGGGAGAGGGTGTAACACCCTCTCTCTGAGGAAGTCCTTTGTTATGCCTTCCTGGGCCAAGCCTGGCTGGACCCCAGGAGGGCAGAAACCTGTCTGAGGGGTTGGCAGCAGCTGTAGTGAAACCCCGGGAAAGGTAGTTTGGCAGTACCCGGGTCTGAGCTAGAGACTCAGGGGATCATGGAATTGTCTCCCCAATGCCAGAATAGCATTGGGGTGACAATTCCATGATCTTAGACATGTTACATGGCCATGTTCGGAGCTACCATTGTGACGCTATACATATGTTGTGACATATGTAAAGTGCACACGTGTAATGGTGTCCCCGCACTCACAAAGTCCGGGGAATTTGCCCTGAACAATGTGGGGGCACCTTGGCTAGTGCCAGGGTGCCCTCACACTAAGTAACTTAGCACCCAACCTTTACCAGGTAAAGGTTAGACATATAGGTGACTTATAAGTTACCTAAGTGCAGTGGTAAATGGCTGTGAAATAACGTGGACGTTATTTCACTCAGGCTGCAAGGGCAGGCCTGTGTAAGAATTGTCAGAGCTCCCTATGGGTGGCAAAAGAAATGCTGCAGCCCATAGGGATCTCCTGGAACCCCAATACCCTGGGTACCTCAGTACCATATACTAGGGAATTATAAGGGTGTTCCAGTATGCCAATGTAAATTGCTGAAATTGGTCACTAGCCTGTTAGTGACAATTTGGAAAGAAATGAGAGAGCATAACCACTGAGGTTCTGGATAGCAGAGCCTCAGTGAGACAGTTAGTCATAACACAGGTAACACATACAGGGCACACTTATGAGCACTGGGGCCCTGGCTGGCAGGGTCCCAGTGACACATACAACTAAAACAACATATATACAGTGAAATATGGGGGTAACATGCCAGGCAAGATGGTACTTTCCTACAGTCCTCTATCGGGTGGAGGGTGACTCTGTGGGTGGGCCGCCTCCTGTGCTCCTGGCCTCCTGCAGTCGTCTTACCACCCTCTCCTTGGCACGGGACCGCAGGTCGTACCACCTCTTCTTAATTTCTTCTACCGAGTGCTGTGCCACTCCAACAGTGCAGATCTTTGTTTGGATGTCTGCCAAGAGTCTCCTTATCTCACTCTCAGGCACCTGGAGTGATCTTTTGCCAAAAAGCCGGTCATGGCTCCTGACCACCTCCTCTGTCAGCACCTCCAGCTCTTGCTTGCTAAATTTCAGCTTACGCTTTCTTTCTCCCTTCTCCTTTCCCTGGGCAGAGGTGTCCATGGTTGTTCAGCTGTGCTGCTGCCTTCTCCAGAGACTTGCTCAGTGTGGCTGGGCTGACTCTCTCTGAGTGCTGGTTTGGGTGTGGCACCTGAAACTGCCTGGGATGACTCACTTCCTGCTTGTGATGTCATCAGGCTCCTCCAGGTGTGCTTTCTCGCAATTTCTCACAATTTGCGATTTTCAATTACCGAATCGCAATTTGCGAAAATGCAATTGTGATTCAGTAAATGGGCCTCACAAACCACAAATAGCGATTTTTAAGAAATCGCTAATTCGGAATCGTAATTATGATACATGGCGTATTGCGACTCGAAAATAGCGATTTCTTAAAAATCGCTATTTGCGATTCGCAAAGCCATTTCTTCATACATCTGGCCCTAAATCCCACAAAAGCACTTAGAAACACAATAGTTCCAACTAGGGCTATCACAACATGGTTGACGGAGTCGTTCCCAACAGTCCGATGCCACAGGTGCCGGTCATGGAATCACATGGATCCCAAGGCACAGTACCTTTTGAAAATTAAGAAACAAATCTGTTGCATGGAGTAGTGGGGGTGATGTATCACTGGAATTGGTGCGGAGCCAGTCCCTCATGGTGGTTCCGTACTACTGGGCAGGGGAGGTGAGGTGTTGGTTCCATCCACTTGCAGGGAAGCTGGGGCAGTGTCGGTGGTGAGGCGTAGGTTCCTTGTGGCCTGATGGGGTCAACGAATCCAGTCGGTCAAGATGTGATGAGTCGACATCGCAGTGCTGCGATCACACTGCAGGACGTCAGCGGCATCGCGACAATGTCAGACTTGCGTTCTAGGCAGATTTTGCTTGCCTGCAGTTAGGACCATGGAGCTGGAGCAGGCAGTGGTGCGGCATCAGGCAGCGGCATCGGTGCTGGATTTGCTGAAGTCAATAAACTAGCTAGAAGCCCGTAGATTATGTTTTTGTTGGCCCTGAGACTTCAGAACAGGTGGCAAGTGCAATCCAAGCCCTTGGAGAGCGCTTTTGGTGAAGGCAGAGTCCTTCCAGTAGAGTCAGGGGCCAGCAGCTGCAGTGCAACAAGCAGGGCAGCAGTCCTTCCCAGCACAGCAGTCCAGATGAGTCCATGGGCAGCCAGGCAGTCCCTTTGACAGAGTCCCGGTATAGACCTAGAAATGTCTGATTTGGTGGGGTCAAAGACCCAGTATATATACACCCAAAGTGCCTTTGAAGTGGAGGAAACTTCAAAGAGTGGTTTTGAAGTGCACAAGTTTCCCTTTCATCCTGGTCCTGTTTGCCAGTTTTCCTGTGGGGGGTTATCAGTCCTTTGTGTGAGGGCAGGCCACTGACCTTTGAAGTGTAAGTGTAAGTTTTAAATTACAAGTTGAAGTGGCAGTGGAACTGCTCACACAGACCTTGAAATGGCAGGCCTGAGACATGGTAAAGGGGGTACTTATATGGATGGTACAATCAGTTTGGGGATGACCACCTTAATGCTGTCAGGTCTAACACTATACATTATTCAAAAGGGGTCATTAATCCTCCAGCGGTCATATTTTGAATACAAATGTGCTCCTCTCATTGTAACAGCATATTTTCTGTGTAAGACATAAATCTCTCATGATGATCAAACTACCTACCCCATTTTAAAGTGTACTGCATAAGTATAAGCAACAATGATTTATTCAAAGGGACAACCTGATTTTCATTAAGAGGTATACTCCTTCCAACAGGAGCCATCATGCTTATCCTTTTCCAAAGTACACCATATATAATTTTCAAACTGCAATGTATCACTCGAGGGGGCGCTTGCCAGTAGGTAGTTCTAGTTAGGATATGGTTTCCATAGGAAGAACATTTTTTGTTTTGCCAATAACTTTGGTGCTGCTTTACAAATCTTTACACAATTTTCGAAAGAATACAACAGTCAGTTCAGCTGCTGTCTTCAAAGTTTTGGAGTGATCTCTCAAGTGTAGGCTGAGTAAAAGGGGGATCCCAAATGTGTTTTCCCCATTCATTTTCCCATAGGGTGTTTAGATGCATCTGCAGTCCGAACTGCTGGATGGAATTACACCACATTCTGGCAGGAAGCTAGGTCTTAGTACAAATATTGAGCATTTGGAAGTATTAATGTTTAAAAAATGTAGATGTCTAGGGACATGGCTTTTCCACAGATCCAGCAGTCCCCATAGTGATATCCGATTAGCTGCCAACCAATCTAATTTTGGGACTCTGCTTCATTGAAGTCCCCAAAAACACACCAAAAAAAAGAAAAAGGTAAAAGGGGCAGAGTAGGAATACCCTAGTCCCTTAGCCTATCCTACCAGGACAAACAAGCATTTATTTTTAAAAAAAAATTCAGCAGAATCTATGGATGGATCTGTGGATTTTGCTAAACAATAAAAAACGGTCTCCTGCACTTCTTAATTATATTGCCTATGGTTAGGCCAGGTCCTGAGGGCATCACCATTTAAATTATTACGGTGGGGGTGCATGGAAACCCCTCCTAGGGCTTTCAAAAGCTCCAGGGACCAACACCACCCCGGGGCTGCATGTAATATTAATTCGGTGGATCCCTCATAGCCCTGGTGACCACCTCTTCCCTGAGGCTACATAAATTTAATTAAATTGTTGTGGGGCGGCACACACACACCCTGGGCACCAGGGACTGTCACCTCCCCAGGGCAACATTAAATAAAAGGATGGGGGCATGCAGAACCAGCCCCTCCACCCCAGGGACCACCACCTCCCTGAAGTACATAAAATGGTTAGGGAGCCACTCAGCCCTCCCTGGGTCCCGGGGACCATCACCTTCCAAGGGCTACAGTAAACTTTAAGGAGGGGATTTGAGGGGAAACCCGGGGGACAACCACTTTCCTGGGGCTAATTACATGTTTAAATAGATTTAGGGAGGCCACGCTGAGCCCCCTCCTGGAGCCATACATGGCTATCAGGAAAGCCAACTCCAGGGACGGCTCCTGCTACCTCCTGAGGTGCACACCCACATGAGGTAGCTGTTTTCTTTTGTTTAGTGGAGCTGTGACCATTCCCCCCAGGCAAAAGCAAACATAACTCCGCTCATAGCACACACCTACTCCTTATTGCTGTGAGGGAAGTTTTCTACTCTTTCCCTGCCCACTGACATGTGGGCATGGAAAGAGATGAAAAGTTGCTCCAACAAGCAGCAAGCTGCATTTTATGCAGTTCCATGCATGTGGGAGCAATGCCAGCTCCCGCAGGAGGCGTGGTGCTGGCTGGGACCATAGGGCCTTGAGGCTCCCCCACAGTCCCCTAATCATCCTAACTTCGTGTACTTGACCAAGGCAAAGCAAGTGTGTTTTCTCTGCATTTACAGTTACCTGTAATCCCTGATGGAGGTGTTTACATCCTTGCTTTTTTCAAGCACTGTGATGAGTGGGTTATTTCTTGTCATCAGCTGCTGAGACCAGAGATCATGGTCTAAACTTTTAAAAACTACAAGTATGTTAACTTGCCTAGAAAACCGATCTGTTTAGCCACACTCCATTTGCATTAGTGATATGTAATGTCTTTCCTGCCCATTTACCCTGGAGAGCTTACTAAAAGGACCCGAAGTGAATTTCCTGCTAGTTTTTAAGACAGGTTTTTGTGCAGAAGAATATGATCACATCTCCACCAAAAAAAGAAGCACTTCATGAGTTCTGTGGGGTAGGCTGCAGGACCTGACCTCAGGCAAGTCTCAGTGGCCAAACCCTACTACACAATGGCCAATGGCCGTGCATGGCACTACATCGGGTGATTATAAAGGGTTAGCTTATGGCTAGGAATTCACTGAAAAAACGTATGTTATAATTAGGAAATACAGTTTAAAAAACATAGAAATTCCATTAAAAAAACAAGGGTTATAGCAATGTTATAGTTAGATTCCGAATTTAATTCATACTAAACCATAGAAATTCAGCAGTTTTAGTTAGAGTTATTTCAAGTAACTATAACTCGCACCCTAGGATAACTATAACTCGAGCACTCATATTCACTGTTAATTACCCCTGGTATTAAAGCACTCATGACAACTTTTCTAACATCATTAAAAATATCTATGTAACATTAGCAGTCAAATTATTGAAAACTGCATGGTTCGGGAGTGAGTTATAGTAACCTGGGCACGAGTTATAGTTACTTGAAATAACCACAGAATTTCTATGATTTTGTGCTAGAAAATTTTGAACCTAACTATAACTTTTTGTGCATGAATAAATAAACATATATGTTGGTTATATATATATTTTCACAGAAAAAAACAAAGGTTACACAGTTGTTATACTTAGCTACAGAATTTACTTGCACAAAACCATAGGAATTCAGGAGTTAGATTTACCAGCCATAAGTATAACTTACTCCCCGCAACGCAGTGCTTATGACCTCACATATTACATCACTCGTGACATGGTCAGTCACATCACTGATGACATCCGTGAGGTAGAGGAAGTCCATTCAGCTATTCTGGCCAGTCCTACAGACCAGGTACCTGTGCCTGATGGAGTCCTAATGGACCTTTGCAAATCTGATACTGTACCCTGGGCACTCATGCTTAAAAACATACTATACGTTGCTTCTGAAATGAACATTCCAAGCTCATGGAAATCAGCTGTGATTGTTCCTGTGTTCAAAAAGAGCAATAGGCAGGACGTTGCTTGCTTTAGACCAATTTCTCTCCTTAATTCTGTGGTCAAAGTTGTAGGTCAGACCATCCTGCACCAAACTGAGGCCAGGACGCAAACCAATCCATTTTTTTGTTCTGCTGAGTATGGGTTTAGGGAAGGGAGAAGCACCATAGAAAAATGCTTAAACCTTAATTTGCTTATTTGGAAATATGTTGTAGCCAAGAAGAGGGATTTATACGTGGATTTTTATGGATTTAACCAGCACATTTGACCAGGTGAATGGATCTAAACTGTGGGGTATTGTACCTGAACTTGGTTTACCTCAGCCCCTGGTGGATTTTCTATGGGCAATCCATAGCGAGGTAAATGCTTGTGTTAGATATGGCCAGGGTGGAGAATGCATAGATTCTTTAAGCCTCTCTATAGTGGTCAGGCAAGGATGTTTTTAGCACCTATTCTGTTTTTATTACATATTAATGGTTTACATTTTTCCCTGGTAGCAAAAGTGAAGGATTTGCCTATGGTGAAGTTGATACCAGTGTCGTCCCTTTCATATGCAGATGACAGTACTTCTCTCTCGCACCCCGAATGAGCGTAAGTGTCTGGTTGATTCTTTCATTGCGTTTATGGATGATTTAGAACTAGACACTAATATTACTAAAATTCATCATATGGCTTGTGGAAAATGGATCAGCAAACTTAGACCAATCGATATCAAGGGGAAGGCAATTGCCAGGGTTGCAAACTATCCCTAGGAGTTACTTTTGACCAATATAACTCCTGAGTGCCCTGTCTTGTGACGTGCTGTCAGCAGTTTGATCAAGCCTGTGGTTTGCTTTTTAGGTTAGCGGCAATGGTGGGTAATAAACCGATCTGGTGTTACTGCAAATCTACAACGTGCAGTGTTGCCCAATGATACTGTACAGGACTGACATGTGGGGGTACTGAAATTGTCAAAGTATACAGCAGGAGGAAAACCGGTTTTGCAGAAGACTGCTAGGTCTAGGTCCAGCGTCTTCTAGCTTCTTTTTGCATGATGAGTTGGGTCTGGATTTTGCCTCAGTTGCTCCATTGCTCTTGTGGATTGCTGTGTGGAGTAGGAAGTCTACAGTGCTTAACAGGGGTGCGATAGAGGATTGTTTGTGGTGTGATGATGGCAATAAAGTTCCATAGCTTAGCCTTGTAAAGAGCGTGGCCGACTTCTTTGGTCTGCCTGAATTGTTCACTACCCCTTGTTTGCTCAATAAAGTGTTGTTAAAGAGGTTAAGCCCTGTCTTTGTGATATTAGTTCTCTCCAGACCTTGGTTAATCTGGTTCTTTTTTGCAGGTTTTTTGAGCCTCTTCGAGGAAGGCTCTTGCTGCCTATTCTCAAATTAAGGGGCTTTTATCAATATAGGACTGCTTTCCTCCATTTGCAACTGTTGAGTGACTATATAGTGTCTAATGTGGTTTCTTCTGTTTCAAAATGTGCCCTATTTTGGAATAAAGTTATGAAATTTGAAAAGTTTGTACTTGTGATTTAATATATATATATATATATATATATATATATATATATATATATATATATATATATATATATATATCTTTTGCATATTTATTGGGTGATTGTCAGCTTTCTATGGTATTTTATGATATTTTATGATGAATTGCTTCTTTTATTATTGTATATTTAGAATCAGAATAAAAAAAATTATTCATGCTTCAACTGCAAGTAGGTACTCACTGTAAGTGAGCAGTCTTTTGCTGTGCTCTTGGAAGCAGCCAAAAATCATGAAGGTTATTTATTTATAATTATACCTCTTGTTATACTGTTTTTGAGTTTTTCCTCGGAATGTTTTGTTTCTAGTTGCCATTTTATTTAAGAAAAAAAACAAAAAAAAACAGAAGTTTCAAAAAGGAAAAAAGAAGAAAAACAATGGTTCTTGTTAGAAGCACTCTTTTGGTTGAAAAATAATATAAACTGTATGTGTATGCATAAGGAAGAGAAGCAATATGAATGAGAAAGTGGGTGTGCGAGTGCCTGTGTGAGTCACTGACAGGGTGTGATAGTGCCTATATGAGTAAGTGAATGGCTGGGTGAGTGTCTGTATAAATGAGTGACTGAGTGTGTGAGTAGCTGTAGGGGTGAGTGACTGGGTGTGTGAGTTCCTGTATGAGTGAGTGACTGGGTGTATGAGTGGCTGTATCAGTGTGAGGGTGGCTGTATGAGTGAGTGGCTGGCTGGGTGCATAGCTTTATCAGTGAACGAGTGGGGATTTGAGCTGCTGTATGAGTGAGAGTGGGTATGTGATTGTGTGAGTGGCTGTTTGGATGAGGGATTGGGTCTGTGAGGGGATCTATGGGTGAGTGATCGGGTGTGAGAGTGTCTATATGGGTGAGTGACTGGGTGTGTAAGTGCATGCATGAATGAGTGACTGGGGAGTGTTTGTATAAGTGAGTGACTGGGTGTATGAGTGGCTGTAGGGGTGAGTGACTGGGTGTGTGAGTTCCTGTTTGAATGAGTGACTAGGTGTGTGAATGACTGTATCAGCCTGTGAGTGGCTGCATGTGTGCGTGACTGGCTGTGACGAGTGGGGATGTAGCCTGCTGTATGAGTGAGATAGTGGGTATGTGAGTTTGCTGAGTGGCTGTGTGAGTGGCTGTTTCGGTGAGTGATTGGGAGTGTGAGTGGCTATATATGTGAGTGACTGGGTGTATGAGTGGCTGTAGAGGTGAGTGACTGGGTGTGTGAGTGGCTTTATGAGTGAACAAGCAAAGCATGAGCTGCTGTATGAATGAGACACTGGGTGTGTGAGTCGCTGAGTGAGAGACTGGCTGGGCGAGTGTCTGTGTAAGTGAGAGACTAGGTGCATGAGTGGTTGTAGGGGTGAATGACTGGGTGTGTGAGTTCCTGTATGAGTGAGTGATTAGGTGTGTGAGTGGCTGTATCAGTGTGTGAGTGGATGTATGACTCAATGAGTGGGGACATGAGCTGCTGTATGAGTGAGATAGTGGGTGTTTGAGTGGCTGTGTGAGTGAGTGACTGGTTAGGCAAGTGACCAACATGAGGCATGAGTGGCGGTATGAGTGACTGAGACTGTGAGTGACTGTATGGGTGAGTCACTGGGTGTGTAAAGTGTTGTATAAGCAAGTGACTATTTGTAACATGGGCCTCTGTGAACAATGTTTTTGGACAGCACAGAATGAAGATGTGGGACTCAGAAAAGGCAGCGTTTGGGGTCTTGAATTAGTTTATGCTTTTACTAACTTAGGTCAAAGGCATAGGGTCGTTGCATTAAGTAACCTGAGTTTGTTGCAGTCCAGATAATTTGTTTTGTATTCTTTTCAAGAAATGTCTGGTATCAGAACAAAGGGCATGGAGGTTATGGATTGATTACTTACTAGTAACCGTTCATTACTCTTAGCCCTAGATGTAGTCATACTAGCTATCACTTTTCAACCTCCTCCCCAGACATTCTTGACCTGTGCCATTTTTTTTTGGCTTGGTAGTTCCAGGTTGATGCTAAGGTTGAGGTTGAGGTTAACCCTCTTTTATGGTGTATGGGGAAGGATGGTCAGAGTTGTATTTAAGCATGCCTCCTGTGGTATTTTCTTATCTCTTGGGAGATGGAATCCACCTATGACTGTACGAGTACAAATAGGACTAAAGGTAATAAGGACTACCAGTAAGCCATGTTCATCTAGGGTTCTCACCAACACTATGCAGGGAGTGGAGAAATGTGTAGAAATGTAGAGAGTAAAACTAACATTTCTACACTTCCAATCAAGATTTTCTGAAAAGTGACTCTGTTTCTGTTTAAGGTATGTGCTTTCTGTCAAAATGTGCCCTACAGTTAATTTAGTGGAAAAAAGAGCATGGCAATAACTTTGCTTCCTTAGTCTGACACTCCCTTTCCCTAAATACCCCCCTCACCTGGGTCCGTTACTTACACCAAAACCAAAGACACTATCCACATTCTGGTTTGAATCTCTGCCAGCTTCCATACTTCTAAAAATAATTAAGATCTTTAAAGTAGTAAGCCCAAGGAGTTGTGACCTGGGAACTGAAGATAGATTCCCTCATATTTGTGTGCCTTTCCAATGGGTTTTATTTTGAAGTTCAGAAGTTGGCGTTCCTATTACAGGGGAGAACATTACTCTTATTACTAACCGAAATCTATGCAGCGGACTATTTGCCATACAGCTGGGTCTATTTTTAATTGCTTCGGAGCTTGCAGAACAAAGTCTGATTCAATTGTGTTGAGATTTTTGGTCCGTAGAGTGAATGTGAATGCACTTCTGTTAGATGAATGTCAGGTTTAATGAGCAGTAGGTTTCTGATGAATAACACTGAAGGGATGTGTGTCCTAACTTCTCAGTTGTGCCGGAATTTGCCACAATGCCCTGGACTGGCTCACCTCCTTCCTTGCTGAAAGAACCCAAAGAATTTGCCTCCCTCCTTTCCAGTCTACAGCCACCAAGATCATCTGTGGGGTCCCCCAAGGATCCTCCCTCAGCCCCACCCTCTTCAATATCTACATGGCTCCTCTCGCCAACATCCTCCGCCCCCACGGCTTCACCATCATCTCATACGCAGACAACGCCCAGCTCATCATCTCCCTCACCAGGAACCCAGCCAACGCCAAGATTAACCTTCACGCCGGACTCCTCGACATCGCCAAATGGATGACAGCAAGCCACCTCAAATTAAACTCAAACAAAACAGAGATCATCATCTTCGGCCCCAACAAGACAGCATGGAACGACTCCTGGTGGCCCACCACCCTCGGACCACCCCCAACACCCAACACCCTTGCACGCAACCTTGGCATCGTTCTAGACTCATCTCTCTCCATGACCCAGCAAATTAACGCATCCAACGCACCACCTCCGGCGGCAGATCCTTCTCCCACCTCGCTGCGAAGACCTGGAACTCCCTCCCCACCAACCTACGCAAGACCCAGGACCTCCTAACCTTCAGAAAGAACCTTAAAACATGGCTTTTTGAGCAATAACAAGCAACCCCCCCCCTCCCAGTGCCTTGAGACCCTACCGGGTGGGTAGTGCGCTTAAGAAATTATTTGATTGATTGATTGATTGTACCCATTGGCTGGCTGAACTGTAGGTGTGGTAGATAGCTGGTGGTAGACTGTGGTGATATGTACTTTTATATCTTGTTCATTGCATATCTGGACTAATTTCTCTGTGTTATGAGGGATAGAAGTAGCCTCTCATTCTAATTTGGTGTGGTAGTTACCACCTCCAAGTAGTGTTAAACTGTGTGAGGTGTATGCCAGGTGTGGTGACTACCCGCTGTTCCACATAAGGCATAACAATTAGAATACATTTTTGCATTGAATTCTGAGTTGTATGATAATGAGTGGTGTCTCTTATTGGACATTGCTGTTGTGAATATGGTGATAAGCAATGATATGTCATAATTATAGTGTGTTTGGTGTGTATGTAATGTTCTATCTAATCTGCAAATTTTGCCAATGGCACCTCAGTAGAGCTGTGTGCTGTAGTGAGCATGCTTATGCCCAACTGTGATAGGTGTATGTTCTGTGCTGGATGTGACAGATGTATCTGTAATGTTCTGTTCAGTGTATATTGTTGAATGTTATGCGTATGACGTGAGGTGAACTAGTATATATGCTGTTGGGAGGATGTTGATATAACTGCATTGTTGCCTGAGCGTAGGCAGTGTTCTACTTAATGTGTTCCGCTCAGGGCAATTCAAGTTCTGCAAACCCAACTTACTTTGCTAGATAAGAAAACATATCATATGTGGTTGTCCATCCATAAAATGGGTCCCAGGCTTGGCACGCTGCTTCCCAGTGTACCTTGATGACAGCAGAGCAGCCCAAATGCACATATAAATTCAAATACACGTCAATCTCCAGAGACCTATGTAAATACAAATTGTTAAACCTATCTCTGAATACCCACATTATTAGCTGCTAATTAGTGGATCATAATATGCAGAAGACGCAAGTATTATTTGAAGAAAGAAATGCTATTTTACTTGTATTTTTTGTGCAGGCCATGTGTGTTATCATCTAGTTTTCTTTTAGGGCAGCTACTTCATATAAATAATTAAACATCGTCTTGATCAGAATCTCTGGTCCACGCCCTGACAGTCAATGGCGTCCTCTTGCTGCATGTACTTGTGTTGTGTCTGTTCGACTTAGATGTTTATGAGCGTCTATCACGCATTAATAATTTACTTTTGCTTTTTTTCTATTTTCATTGTTTTCCTTAACAATGATTTTTTTCTCTTGTATTTATTTATTTTTATATTTATTTTGTTCTCTGGTGCTGGAACCGTTTGTGTGTTCCAGAAGGTTTGTGCTGTTCTATTCGTTATAGTTGTGGTTCATTCCACCTCCCAAGGCTCTCCGGTACAGTTGTGTACCCCTTTGCTCATTAAACTGGTCCCTTCACATGCAAGTAGCCTTAAATCCTTATTTTCTGTCAGCGCAAGAACCAGGCCCAGTTTTACCACATTTATTTGCATGTTTTTAATTTGTATATGCTATCTTTATAGCCTGGACCTAGCCAAAAATGCAGAGGATTGTACAGGGTCAAAACAAGCATAAAATTAACCAGCGAACTGAAACGTAGTTTGTTAGTGCACTGTTACGTCACTGTGGGCCAGTCATTTATAAAGAGATGCTTGTAGGAGGCTGGCCTGGTGTGTGGCGGGTACCTATGGTACTTACACCTTATACCAGGTCCAGGTATCCCTTATTGGTGTAGTGTAGTTACTGTCTAGAAGCCAGGCTCTCTAGAGGTAGCTGTGGATGAGCAGCCAAGGCTTATTTAGGATACATGCAAAGCTCATGCAATATCACTGTCGTGTCACAGTACTCACACACATGAAAGAAAACACTCAGGCCTTCATTACGACCCTCGAGGTTGGTGATAAAGTGGCAGTAATACCACCAACAGGCTGGCAGTAACTACTGCCAAATTATGAGCATGGCGGAAAGATCTCCGAAATACAGCCAATGTACTACACCGACTGCCAGGGTGGAAACAACAGGCGGAGGTAGCTGCCTACAGCCAGGTGGAAGTCAAAGTTCCACCAGACGTATTATGACATGACAATCCGCCACCTTTTCTGGGGCGGTACCAACAACATCAAAAGCCTGACAGAAACACTGCACAGAAGTGAAGGGACCCACCATTGGAGACACAGGGAAGAACCACGCTGCCATGGAACCAGAACTACAAGTTTTCTCGATGATATTTTACGTCATGCTCCACCACGAACACCAATGCCGGCGAAGATGAGGATGGTGAGTACAGCCGCCTAGCACACAAGGGAAGGGGGAAAACAAGAGTAACACACACACGCAACATAAACACACCCGACACACACACCATACACACAACCATCTGCCCAAGAAAATAAGTTCATCCCTGTAACCGGCTGAATAATGCAAGGATAACAGGAATTGACTAAAGTGATTGTATCAAGATCAACACAGTATAAATAATAATTTTGCCAAAGCAAGAAGTATGTGCAAATGTACAAAACATTTACACAGCCCAGTCCTCCGTTTGCATGGGCCACATGGCCACAGGGCAAAGTTCAAGGCCCCACTTGTTACCTGCATCAATACGGAGAGAACACTGCAGGGGCATCAGTTGGAAAATAAGCAGGCACCTCAGGGGGAAGGTGGCACCTCAGCCGGATGTGGAAACAAGACCACTGCTTCTAGAGGTGACAACATGCCCTATGCTTAGTCCTGGAGAGTGCAGGGCCACAGTCTCTCAAATGGGTGACTTGCCCACTTGTTCTGGAGGGGGCAACATGCCCTGTGCTTTGTCCTGTGGAGTGATGGACAACAATCTCTGGAGTGGGTAACTTGCCAACTGGTTCTGGAGGGGGCAACATGCCCTGTGCTTGGTCCTAGGGAGTGCAAGGCCACCGTCTCTCGAATGGGTGTATTTTCCACTGGCTCTGGAGGGGACAGACCGCACAGCAGCCCATGGAGGCTGGATCACATTGTGTCAGCCGGTGGTGACGGCTGCACCGTGGTGGTGGTGGTGGTAGTGGGAGGCAGATGCTCAGCCCCTGCACCCTCCGATGGCTGCACTGTGATGGTTGTGGAGGTAGTGTTTGGCTCCTGCTCAGCCCCTGCCCCCTGCGATGGCTGCACTGTGGTGGTGGTGGAGGTAGTGGGTGGCTCCTGCTCAGCCCCTGCACCGTGCAATGGCTGCACTGTGGTGGTAGTGGAGGTAGTGGGTGGCTCCTGCTCAGCCCCTGCACCCAGCGATGGCTGCACTGTGGTGGTGGTGGAGATAGTGGGAGGCTCCTACTCAGCCCCTGCACTCACTGATGGCTGCACAATCACGGTTAGTGGTGGGGGCTCTGTGACAGCTGCTGGTTCAGGCTCCTTCTTCTTGCTTGATGGTGCAGGCTCCTTCCACTTCCTGCGGGCTGGTGCAGGCTACTTCCCCTTCTTGCTTGATGGTGTGGGGTCCTTCCCCTTTCTGCTGGATGGTGCAGGCTCCTTCCTCTTTCTGCTGGCTGTTGCAGGCTCCTTCCCCTTTCTACTGGCTGGTGCAGGCTCCTTCCCCTTTCTACAGGCTGGTGCAGGCTGTAGGAAAGTACCATCTTTCTTGGCATGTTACCCCCATTTTTACCTGTATGTCAGTATGTTTTGCCTGTCTCACTGGGATCCTCCTGGTCAGGACCCCAGTGCTCATAGTTTATGGCCTAATGTGTGATTCTGTATAGTGCTTAACTGTGTCACTGAAGCTCTCCTAATCAGAACCTCAGTGCTTATGCTCTCTCTGCTTTTAAATTTGTCACTATAGGAAATTGACTTCATTTACCAATTTCAATTGGCACACTGGACCCACCTAGTCCTAGTCCAGTCCCTAGTATATGGTACCCAGGTATGCAGAGCAATGGGGTTCCAGGAGATCCCTATGGGCTGCAGCATTTCTTTTGCCACCCATAAGGAGCTCAGACAAAACAGGACTGCCACTGCACCCTGCGTGAAATAACGCACACATTATTTCACAGGCATTTTCACTGAACTTAAGTAACTTATAAGTCACCTATATGTCTAACCTTCACTTGCTGATGGTTAGGTGCAAAGTTTCTAAGTGTGAGGGGACCCTAGCACTAGTAAAGTTGCCCCCACATAGTTCAGGGCCATTTTACAGGACTTTGTGAGTGTGGGGACACCATTACATGCGTGCACTACATATAGGTCAATAAATATATGTAGCTTTACAAGGGTAACTCCAAATATGGCCATGTAACATGTCTAAGATCATGGAATTGTAACCCCATTCCAAATCTGGTATTTGGGAGCCAATTCCATGCATCCTGGGGGCTCCACCATGGACTCCCAGTACTGCCAAACCAGCTCTCTGAGGCTTGCAATGCAGCTACAGCTGCTGCCTCCTCAGAGACAGGGTTCTGCCCTCCTGGGGTCTGAGCAGCTCAGTCCCAGGAAGGCAGAATAAAGCATTTTCTTTGAGAGCAGGGTGTTCCACCCTCTCCCTTTGGAAATAGGTGTTAGAGGCTGGAGAGGGGAAGCCTCCCCTAGACTCTAGAAATGCATTGAAGTGCACAGATGGTGCCCTCCTTGCATAAGCCAGTTTACATCGGTTCAGGGACCCCTTGTCCCCTGGTCTGGCATGAAACTGGACAAAGGAAAGGGGAATTACCACTCCCCTGTCCATCACCACCCTAGGTGTGGTGCCCAGAGCTCCTCCAGTGTGCCCCAGACTTCAGCCATCTTGCTTTGAAAGGTGTGGGAAAGATTTGAATGGCCAGTGCCAGCAGGTAACATCATAAACCCCTCCTGATAACTCCTTACCTGATAAGGTAGCCAATCCCCCTCTTAGGGCTATTTAGAGTCTCTCCTGTGGGTACTATTCAGATTCTACTTGCAAGTTTCTATCAGGAATCCTCTGCAACTACTACTTTATCCTTTGACCTTGGATCAGCTGCAGCCTGCTCCAGGAACCTCTGTAACAGCAACAAAGTATTCACAAGGGATACTTTTCTTCTGCAACTTAGGCTCCAGCCAGCAACTGCAACAGTTTCTATGGTGTGCATGCTCTGAGGACTCCCTGCCTTCACCCTGCACCAGAAGAACCAGAATAATCTCCAGTGGGGTGATGGAGTCACTCCCCTGCTCATGCAGGCTCCTTCTAAATCGATGTCTGGTTCTCTTGGACTCCTCTCACAGCACTGTGCGTGCTTCTTGGAACACAGAGGGTGGGCCCCATCAACACAGACTGTCCTGAGGTCCTGCTGTTGCAATTTGGAGGAGATAAGACTTTGTCTTCCCCCAGAACGACAGTACCCCTGCACACCGCGTCTTCTTCACCTCTTGAGGCCTCTGTGCACTATTTGCAAGATTCCTTCATGCACCGCCTGGCCCAGGTCCCCAGCACTCTATCCTGCAATGCTCAACTCGCTGAGTTGATCTCCGTCAGCGTGGGACCTTCTTTTGTAGAGCTGCACCAAACACATTTTGCACCTCTTTTGTCCCCATGTCCTGGGACCCCCGTGGGTGCTTTCTGGTGCTGTGAGGGTTCTCTGAAGTGCTAAGAGCCCCCTCTTCCTCCTCACACCAAGTTGAGGCTCCCACAACGCTCCTGGGTCCAGATAGCGCTTAATTGACACAAAACGCAACTTTGCCGGAACCAAGCCCTGTTGGGGGAATCCAGCACCAAAACTCACCAACATCCAACTTCACGACGTGGGACATCCTTTGCATCATGCAGGAACCCGCTTGCCTCTTCCTAGGGTGCATTTCTGCAGTCTTCATCCAAACGGAGACTCTTCTTTTGCACCCTCTTCTGCATTGGCACGGCCTCCTGTCCTTCCTGGAACTTCTTTCGACTTCTGGACTTGGTCTCCTTCTTTTGTAGGACTTCAGGTCCAGGAATTCACTGTTTGTTGTTTTCAGACTTGGTTGGTTCTTGCAATAATTCCAATCACCAGGTGTAGTGTGTCCTACGGAAACTTATAGTACTTTCCGTCTGCTTTTCTGGGCTCTGGGGTTGGGTAATTTACTTACCTTTGCTGTATTCTTACTCTCCCAGTGATTCTGCACACACTACACTTCTCTAAGGGGGAATTTGTGATTCGCATTCCACTTTCTCAGTATATCGTTTGTGTTGCCCCTTGACCTATTTTCTCCCATTGTATTCTATAGCATGTCCTATTGTTTGCACTGTCCTATGACTAATTACTTGCCTTATTCTGGTGTCTAGTGTATATATTGTGTATAATACTTACCTCCAGAAAGAGTATTGCCTCTAAGATATTTTTGGTACTGTGTCACCCAAATAAATACCTTTATTTTGGTAACACTGAGCATTGTCTTTACTTGTGTATAAGTACTGTGTAACTATAAGTGGTACTGCATGAGCTTTGCATGTCTCCTAGTTCAGCTTAAGCTGCTCTGCTATAGCTACCTCTATCTGCCTAAGCTGCTAGAACACTACTACATTTCACTAATAAGGGATACCTGGACCTGGTATAAGGTGTACGTACCCAAGGTACCCACTATAAACCAGGCCAGCCTCCTACACAGGCTCCTTCCCCTTTCCACTGGCTGGTGAAGGCTCCTTCCCCTTCAGTATTTGGGGTCTGGAATCCTTTCCACCATGAGTAGGTGCGGATGGAAGTGGGCCCGTGGACTGTGTGGCTGAGGTGCCGTCAGGAATCCCCAAGGTGCCTCCTGCGTTATCTGTCAGCATCCCCAGGGATTAAGGTCGATTCATATCGCTGTTCTTGGTTAAACCTTCATGTTTCTAAGTGAACATATTGTGCTGTGTTATACAATTGGTTTCATCAATGCTTGTTTTTCCAATGCTTGTTTGCTAATGTGAGCAGGTGTAGACATGTGCTTCTAATTGGGGGTGGTGTAGACATGTGCTTCTAATTGGGTGTGGTGACTCATCCACATGTGGAAACTCAACTGCTTTCCTGATTGGCTATAAATAGCAAAGTGAAGCATGCCTCCCTGCTTGGCTTTGTTTTGCTTCCTGATCTCAGCATCTGATTTGGCAGCCAAGCCCCTGCTGTCACCCTCGTATTCAGGACTTTTGAGGCAATCCTTTCCTTCGTTCCTGTACCAGCTGACACCAGGCATTCCTGTAGCACTCCGGAAAAGACTGCAGCTAAGTGACTAGTATTCTCCAGGGAGTTTGTTCTTTGAGCGCAGCTCTTTCCTACAACAGCTGATGTATTTCAGACCTCGTATTTTTACAGAGTGCAAATGCATTTGTGAACATTCTACATTATTATTGTAGTTACTTGCCTAAATGTGCTTCAGGAAATCTGATGAGCTCAAGTACTACAAAAAGTGACAGTGCAATTTTAAAAGAGCATTTACGTGACTTGTCTTTCTCTAATAGCATAACTCTTGGATTTAAATTGTGTCATTCATTCCTGTGTTTCAGGTTTGAGGGATTTGCTTTTGAAGGGTTTTTCACACACACAGTGAAACCAAACCAAACTGTGCCACCCTAACTGTTTAAACCTAGAGTGGACATTTGTATTTCTTGGATTGTTTTTGTTCCTTTTAGTTTAACCCTATGCATGCACGAAAGTTATATGTGATATAATTAATGCCCTTATTTGTCTTTCTTGTGCATGATAAGTGTACCACAGTTCTAATTTTAGTGTGAACAACAGTGAGTCTCTGTGAAGTCAGGCCTAGTGTTGCAGTATTTATTGTTATGGTACTCAGTTTGGGTTTTTGTTAATGCATTGTTGGTAATTGTGCCAACAGTTATTATTATCCAAGAAAAGTGCTGGAGCATCCCAGTGTTCTTCTACCGCTCCCATGCCCATATCAGAAAGAGAGATTTAGTTTTAAGGCAGTTGAGTGCACTAACTCTACTATCACTCTGTAAACAACGACATGCCACCCCAAAGATACAGGTTGCCTGGCTGGACCAGCAAGACGTGGCAGTGTTTTGTCTCTTTCACTTCCAGTCCCCCTTTCCTTTTGGGGCACCTGCTGGGGTTTCTGTGTCCACCAGGAAGTTCCGAGAGGTGTTCCAGGAGGTCGGGGCATACCATTGCCCCTGAAGACATCCTGCTTTTCAGGTGAGTGGCCCCGTTTCTGCAGGTGCTTGGCTGGGTTCTTGATACCCTGACCATACATGCAGGACAGGGTGGGGAGGGGTAGGGAAGAGGTCAATGGTGGAAAGGAAAAGCTTTTTTCGGACATTGAGGTGGGAAGAGGGAGAAGTAATGGGAGTGGAGGAAGAGGGAGTGGTTGTTGGAGGTGTTTGTCTGCTGGATTTGGGTGCAGGTGCAAAGGCTGTATCCTGTTGTGAGGTGGATGGCTGTTGGGTGTCTGAGTGCTTGCGTTTGTGTACCTTAGATGGGGGGGGACAGACACGGTGGGAGAGGACACGGGGGACGTGTGTATGGATGTTGTGGAGGTGTCTGCCAGTGAGGTGTGTGTTCTGCTTGTTGTGATGATGGTGCAGGTAGTGGATGATGATGTAGTGCATGGAGGTGTGAGTGTGGACGTAACTGGGTAGGAGATGGAGGAGGAGGAAGAGAAGGGGAGACAGTGGAAATAGAGGATGTTACTGTGACTGCAACTGGATGGTGTTTGTGTGAGTGCCTGTGTGATGAAGTGTGGTGCTTGTGTTTGCCTGTGACACTCTTGGGTGCTGTCCTGTGTTCATGTCCATCAGGCTGTGTGCTTGGGATGGGTTGGGGTTGAGGAAAATGGGACTGGGAAGTGGAAGTTGGAGGGGGGACAATAGAAACAGGGACAATGGCTGCCATCAGAGAGGAGGCCAGAGCCTGAATCGATCTCTGTTGGGCCGCCAATCCATTGTGCATGTCCTCCAGGAGTGCATTAGATAGTTGCATTTGGGCTGCCAGCCCCTGAATGGCATTCACAATGGTTGACTGCCCTACAGAGATGGATCTCAGGAGGTCATTAGCCTCCTCACTCAGAGCAGCAGGGCTCACCGGGGCAGGGCTTGAGGTGCCTGGGGTGAAGGAGATGTCCACCCTCCTGGGTGAGCGGGCATGGGCAACTCACTGAGAGGCTGCTGGGAGGGCAGTGCTGGTTCGGGGGTGGCAGCTGTAGCTGGGGTGGTCACAGAGGTGTCCGCCACCACCAGGGAGCTCCCATCGGAGGAGGTATCAGAGTCTGTATTGTCCCCTCCGCCGTGGTGCCCTCCGTCCCACTGGTGCCCTCAGCGTCAGTGGACTTTGCCTCCTGAGTCCTGTGGGATGCAGCTCCCTCTGTCGCCGGTGCCTCTGCTCCTCCGCCAGATTATGCTATTGCACATAAGGACAGGATGAGAAAACAAGAAAGGGGGGAGAGAGACAAAGGATACACTGGGTCAATGACTGCACCAACACTACCTTTGGAGTACATAGCACCCTCACACACAGGAAGCAGGCCCACACACTATGCATTGCACTACCAGTGATATTGCTGGCCAGCAAGCCATGAGGAGGGGCACACACCACCAACTGCAGCACAGCTGGGACCCACGCAGCCCTGAGCAGTAGTGGATGCTAACAAGCTAGTTCACCATCATTTTCCATTCAGACCCTTAGCCACCAGAGGAGTTGCCCTCGGTTCCCGACCACCTCCCATCACGGCACACAACGTCAGCGGAATTACCTCACTTTCTCCTGCCCCTACACAAAGGACAGGCAGACGCCATTTCAGGGGGGGCAGCCCTAGGAAATAATGCTGCGTCACAGGAGAAATAGGCCCATACTGGACAAATCACACTGACCCATTACTAGTTCACAGAATGCATACTACTGTTGTGGCTCCATTGTTCAGTTTGTGACAGGCTCCTCACTCTTTTGTCCCAGAGATTCCTACCGCTGAGTATGAATAGGAGATGGAGACATACCCCCGCGTACATACCCCTGGAAGATTTGGCTACACTGGAGGACTGGCACATAATACTCACCTATAGTCTGGACCAGGCCACAATCACAGAGTTGTGTGCCCAATTGGAGCCTGACCTGATATCTGCTATCTGTCACCCGACTGGGATCCCCATCTTGTACAAGTGCTATCAGTACTCCATTTCCGCGCAACTGAAGCTTTCCAAGTGACAGTGGGCTTGGCAGCAGGAATGTCACAGCCAATATTCTCAATAGTGCTGACAAGAATTTTGCCTCCCCTGATAAAACGCATGTGCAGCTACATTGCATTACCCCAGGTTGAGGATTTGGGCACTGTGAAGGACGAGTTTTATGCAATGGGACATATCCCCAATATAATTGGGGCAATTGATGGAACACATATTGCATTTCTCCCCCCCAGAATGAACAGGTGTTCAAGAATCGTAAGAGTTTTCACTCCATGAATGTGCAGATGGCGTGCTTGGCGGACCAGTACATCTCCCTGCCAGCTTTCACTTTTGTATGTTGGTGTATGGTGTGATTGTTAGTTTCCCTATGCTGTGCATGCTTTAGTGATGGGTGTCCATGCAGGGCTGTGAGGGATGTCCATGCATTAGTACAGCATGCAGGGCTTGGCATTGGGATTAGTGAGATGTGATGGTAGAGTTTGTGGGATGTAGTGGAGTGATGGAAGTGAGGATGAGGGTATGTGATGGCATGCAGGTAGGTGAGTGATAATAGTAGAGAGATGATTTACCAGAGTCCAATCCTCCTCTGATTCTGGCCAGGCCCTCAGGATGCGGTATTGCCAAGAGTTGCTCCTCCCATTCTGTTAGTTGTGGGGGAGGTGGTGGGGGTCCACTACCAGTCCTCTGGATAGCGAGCTGGTGTCTTGCTGCTGTGGAGCATACCTTCCCCCGTAGGTTGTTCCACCTCTTCTTGATGCCGTCCGTTGTTCTGGGGTGCTGTCCTACAGCGTTGACCCTGTCCACAATTCTCCACCATAGCTCCATCTTCCTAGCTATAGATATTTGCTGCACCTGTGCTCCAAATAGCTGTGGCTCTACCCTGACAATATCTTGCACCATGACCCTTAGCTCCTCCTCTGTGAAACGGGGGTGTCTTTGTGGTGCCATGGGTGTTATGTGAGGTGTCTTGTTGAGGGTGTGTTGGGTATTGTGTTGGGTATTGTGTTGGGCTGTGTGCTGTGGAGTGCGTGAGTGGTATATGGATGTGAGTGGTGTTTATATGTAGTTGTCTCAGTGGTCTTGGTGTCTCGCTGGTGGCAATGATTGGTATTCGTAAAGGGTTGTGAGTAATGTGGGTGTGTGTTTTATAGTGGTGTGGTGTGTGTATGGGTGTCAGGTGTGTGTTGTTTGAATTGTCCAATGTGGTGTTGTTTTGTCTGTGGGTGTCCATTGTGAGCCGGGCAGTATGTACCGCCAATGGTTTAACGCCGCTGAGTGTCCGCCGTGGTGATTCGTGGGTCATAATGTGGTGGGCGTTGTTCTGTTGGCGTAACAGTGTTGGTTTTGATACTGCCACTTTATAACTGAACTCTGGACTGGCGGATTTGTGTATGTGGCTGAATTCTGTTGGATTGGTGTGTGTGTTTCATAGTATGGTGAATGGATATCTGCCGCCGCCGCGGTAGGTTGGCAGCCGTCAGCGTGCCGGTAAGGGGGATTTACTGCCAATGTCATAATGAAGGCCTCAGTGTTACAAAACTAAAGGTACCTTATTTTGGAGACACAAATACCAACTATACTGTAGAGACTATACTCCCATTGGAGATAAGTACTGCACAAATCATATACACTAGTATGCAGAAATAGACATAAAATAGTTAGAAAAGAGTGCAATTACTGAAAATCACAATAGAGAGAAATACGCTTAGGGGGAGCACAAACCATATACTAAAAAAGTGGAATGCGAAAGTCAGTCCCCCAACTAGGTAAGTGTAGTATGTAGAGGGGAGCTGGGAGTACTAAGAAAGCCCAAAGGTAAGTACCACAACCCACCCCAGCGACCAGGAAAGCAGGAGTAAATCACAGTAAGCTTCATAGAACACACACAGAGAAGAAAGAAGCATTATGCAAAACCCAGAAGAGACTGCAAGACACCAAACAGTGGATTCCTCGACCAGAGGACCTGTGGAAGAAGGGACCAAGTCCAAGAAGCACAGAAGAGTCCAGGAAGTGCAGGAGCCCCTACCCACCAGACTGAAGGTGCAAGAAGTGGGTCGATGTAAAAGAAGGAAAGGTTAGACAAAGAAGACAAAGTCAAGTTTCTGGAGAATGCAAGTGATGTCCCATGCTGGAAGGAGTATTACAGTTGGGTTTGCATCTTCAGATTCCAGAAACAAGCCTTGGCACATGCAAAACTTAAAGTTAGCGGAAAGTGGATCTGCTAGGGACCAGCAAGGACCAGGTGGACTCTACCAAGGAGAGGGAGTCAGAGGTGGCCCTCAGCAACACAGAGAGCCCACAGAAGCCCAGACAGCACCCACAGGAGTCTCACAGGATAGGGACACTAAGGTTTAAGGTGAGGCCCATGCAGGCCATACAACAAATGCACCCATGCCGCCAGGGAATCACTCAGGAAGCTGTGTGTTGCAGGACAGAGTGCTGGAGGCTGAAGCTGCAAGGTGCCTGAAGGTCTTGGGAAGAAGTTGCTAACAAGCCTTGGCAGCTACAAAGCACGTGGCACACAGGGTTATTGTCTTGCATGGGCAGGAAAGGGCTTACCTCCACCCATGTTGGACAGCTGGAAGAGAGGACCATCGGGATCACTTCAGTCTATTACCTGTGATGCAGGATCCACGCTACTCAGCAGGAGAGGGGATACACACAGCCAGTCATCAATGTAGTTGGTGCCTGCAGAAGCAGGGGGGTGACTCCTTCACACCATGGGAGATTCCTTCTTCCTTCTGATGCAGGCTGAAGACGGGCTGTCGTCAGAGGATACACGACTGGGGAAATGTTGCAGTTGCTGGAAGGAGCCAGGGATACAATGTTGCAGAAGGCATCTTGCTTCTTTGTTGCAGCTTGCTGGGTCCTGGAGCATCCAGATGCAGTTTCTTCAGTCTGAAGTCAAAGTGGAGAGTGCAGAGAATTCTTTCTGAAGCCTTGCAATCCGAATCTGAGGAACCACCCAAGAGAGAGACCCTAAATAGCCTTGAAAGGGGGATAGGTCACGTAGCTGGGCAACCACCTATCAGGTGGGGCTCTGCCGTCACCTACTGGTACTGGCTGGTGCTTGCACCTTTTCACCCAGGCTGCAATGGTAGTCTAGTAGAATCCTTTGATTTGGCTCCCTATGGGTCACAAAATATATGCTGCAGCCCATGGGGATCCCCTGGAACCCCAATGCCCTGGGAACCTAGGTTCCATAAACTAGGGACTTATAATTGTGCATCATTGTGCCGATTGTGGATGAAATCCGGAGTTTTGGGAGAGAGAGCATAATCACTGGGGTCCTGGTTAGCAGGATCCCAGTGAACACAGTCAAACACATGGACATCAGGCAGAAAAAGTGGGTAACCATGCCAAGAAAGAGGGTAAATTCTTACAATACTAAATTGGAGCACCGTGGTAGTGGTCCTAATGTATACAGACCATTGTCCCAAAAATCTGTGGCAGCGCCAAAAACAAACGTCATCTCAGGGGTGACATAGCATGGAGCAAAGAGGAGGAATACTTTTATTCCCCCGCATTTTTGATTTTTTCATGTGTGCTGCAGAATACAGCACGCATAGCAAAGGGCCATGAATGATTGTTTACGTGCAGGAATGTTTCCCTTCCTGCACATAAACAGCCATTCAAAAATGATGATATGGTACTTCTATGTGTGCTGCATTTCATTTTGTGCTGCATTCTGCAGCACACATAGAAGTGCCAATTCACAATTGTAGATTCCTGCACATAAACAATCAATTTCCTCAATGCAGACATCCTTGCACTATGACATCCAAGTATACCTGCATTGGCAGTGGCAGCTACATTTTGTGCTGGTGCGAGATGAAACACAGGGGTGTGCTGTATTTTAGTAAATACAGTGCATCCCTGAGTTTCTAAAGTGACACAGCGCTGCAAATATTGGTGCAGCACATGTTGAGACACTTTTTAGTAAATGTGGTGCTAGCCACCCTTTCTAGTCGACAATCCATGCATTCCTCATCATCGAAGATCGGCTCATAGTAAACACTTTTGGAACTTGCATGGATATGATTGTTGAATTATCACATTGATTTTATTTTTTTGAGCAATACAAAAGATGTATCCCCCTTATATAAATATATTTTATCACAAGTCATTATAATAACACAGGTACAGTTGTGCATGGCTTCTTAGTACATTTCTTTATTTGTCTTATTACCACATGTGGGTATAGTGAATGTGTGAAGAAACGTACATATACTTTTATATTAGTGTATACTTATTGTACTTTACAGGAGAGGCAGACAGAATTATGTACTACAGGTCTTTGTCAAACAGCCATCTCATTTTGCACTTAGTATTTCATCTGTAACTTTACCCAGCAAAGTGGCTATAACATGTCCAGGCAATACACGATCATTAACTTAATAAAGTACAGCTCAAAAGATACAAGGTGAGAAAATCTATGCAAATCTGTATCAAAATCTAAAAGTGAAAAAGTAAAACGAAATTTAAAAAAAAATGAAAAAAAGAAAGGAGATAAAATTTGCAATGAAACGCAATACGAGTGATGTTAGTTACCAAACAGTGGCAAATGGTGTACGTCTTGACCACCGGGATGCCGTTCCCATACATGAATGAAGAAAAATGGTGCATTGTACGAGCCTCCGACTCAGTCCACTATAAATCATCACGATTTTGACGTAACATTCAGCAGATAAATAGTTATTTTAGCCAGATGCAAATATTAATACCAGAATATCTCAATGAGCAACATATTTTAGATCTAGTAGAAGGCGTGTGGGAAAAATCCATACCTATCATAGTTATCCAATTATAACACAATCCACTTCATAAGATCCAGATACTTTATTTACTGAGGCTTAAATGGAGACCTCAGCACCTACGGTAATGGGGTCGCTGTCAACCCTTCTAATAGAGTCATCGGTCATAGCTCATTATAATACAGTAGGTTTAAGCCCTAGGCAAGTAGGGGATAGCTTGACAGATCGAGTACTGTTCACCCAGCGCTTTTTATAGTTCAGTATATTGCTCAGAGTTTATGACTTTTCATGCCCTCACATTTCACTTACATCCCTAACCTTTGTCATACGGAGGTATACATACTGTCATAAAATGCATGCTTACATTTATTTATACATTTATGATTCATAACTTAGCATAATTGCATTCTGCTGAGGCCATTATCGTCTGGTAATGACTCCTTCAAAACTATACAACTGAGCTAAAGGCGAGGGGTGGTCTCGCATAAAGCGGCAACGCAGAGCAGCACGCAAAGCAACGTGCGCCCTGTGTTAATGACGTGGCGTATCTCTACAACAGGTGCAACCGCCGATCTGATATCACACCATAGCTGTTGTTACCATCAGAAGGCCATTAAGGTGAGTCATGGAGAGTCAAGTAGCACCGGACCTCTTTCTGTGCAGCCACAGCTGCGAGGTGTGACACTTTGAAAATTAGCGTGCATTTTAGCTAGCAACACTCGCCACCCTGGGGCTTGTAATTCTCTTTATACCAATACATGTATGGGTTTAAAAGACTGACATGCACAATTACAACTTTTTCAATGTTCTTGAATACTTCGTCACAGGTCTATAAAGGAGTCATGGCTGTGTGGATGAAAAACTGTAATTTAGGGCACAGAATATATCAAATGCCTTATTATGTACATTAATGCTACCAACAGTGTCCTTACGTTCACTACATATCTTCCCTTATAATAAAACTAAACACAAACACTAATACTATTTACATGTATACATAACTATAAGCAATACAGCAGAACATTGCTTCCTAAACGTAATAGACTTTACATATTTAGATTTAACAATGCTTCTATTTATTTTTTTAAAGATTGTAAACCTCAAATCTTTTCGGCTTCACTTTTTAAAGATAGTAATCCTCAAATCTTTTCGGCTTCAAAATTCTTCTTCCAGAACTAATCCACTTCCTGTTATTAACGGAAACATCTACTGGCCCATAGGAACTGTTAGATGAACTTGTTATAGGACTATTGTTAATATTACTAGGACTAATGAAATCATCCTTCTCTCTCCTTCTGCTATCATCGTCCAACCATACTTTACACCTGTGGTCTTTCGCGATATTATTCTTTCCTTTTCCGTCCACCCTGTTATTTTTACATAATGATAATGCAGATACATGACATACCTTGCCATCACTTAGTTTTACAGAGTTATTGTATACTGCTTCCACTCTCAAAGGAGAGGAGAATTTACTTTGACATTTTCCAGTGTACTTATTGCTTTTAATTCTCACTACATCGCCGACACATAACTTAAACTCCTTGCTCCTATGAACATCATCAAAATACTTTTTATATTTACCTTGAGCTTTTTTACATTCATCCTCACTTCTTCAGGAGACCAATCCACCCTCTTAGCAGCTTTGAGCCAACCCACATTGTCCTTTGACATAGGTGTCCTTCCCCTCATGAGTTCGAATGGGCTAGTATTCGTACTAATACATTTGGTTATTCTAAATGTCCAAAGAGTTTTCCATAATTCTGTTTCCCAAATCAACTGGTTGCAATTTGACAATTGGATCATACCCTTGAACACTCTATTAAATCTTTCAACAGCACCATTACCTGCCGGATGATAAATTGAGGTGGTGTGATGCTTAATACCATTCCTTCTTATGTATTCTTGGAAAGCCACTGATGTAAATTGAGACCCATTGTCAGATACAATACATTTCGGTAAACCCTCTCTAATAAAGATTTTATCCATGAATTTAATGATGCTACTAGTGTCAGCTTTTTTGACGATGCCCACCTCCAGCCACTTGGAAAAGTGATCCACAATTACAAGTAGGAAAGATTGTCTGTCACACTCACCAATAGGTCCCATGACATCAATACCTATACTCTCCCAAGGCATGTTGGGACAAGGTATAGGATGCAAAGGCGGTCTCAACGTTACTTGTGTCTTATCCGCATTCTCGCAAACCATGCAGTCCCTAACCATTCTTTCTATATCCTTATCTAATCCTGGCCACCAATACCAATACTTTACCCTATTCTTAGTCTTGCCAATGCCTAGATGACCTTCATGGCAAATTTCTAGAATTTTAATTCTTAACACAACTGGGGGTATCACTTTCCCGTTCCTAAGTAACAGACCTTCCTCCATGGATAACTCGTCCCTCACTTCCCAAAAAGGCCACAACTCTTTGTTAACCATTTTTTTGGGCCACCCCTTCATGATTATATTACTAAATTATTTTAGTGTCTCATCTGAACTTTGTTTTGTTATCCATTCATCCCATGTTATACCATGACACACACCTTCATCTTCCATAGCCACCCACATATCATCTGCCACTTTTTCTTCCGTATCCTTGTGAGGCAAAGGCATGTGGCTTAAGAAATCTGCGACAATGTTCTTCACACCAGGCAAGTACTGTATGGTATAATTGTAACCAAACAAACGTACTGACATTCTAGCCAACCTCGGAGAGGCTTTATACAGCCCCCGTAGTATTTAAAACCTTCACTAACGGTTTATGATCACACCTCAATGTGACTGTGTTTCCCCACACAAATTGCCTGAAATGTTCTAAAGCCCATATACATGCTAGTGCTTCACGTTCAATTACTGAATACTTTTCTTCAGCTGAAGTTAACGAACGCGAAGCAAAAGCAATGGTATCTTCCTTGCCCTCTATGTTCACCTGAGTAAGGACTGCTCCAATCCCCTTACAACTAGCATCTGTGGTAACAATGCTTTTGAGGTTTGGATCAAAGCCCTGCAGTGGGGGTGCATTGCAAATGTCAGCTTTTAACACGTCAAAAGCATTCTGACATATTTCTGTCCACTCAAATCTGTTTCTTCCTTTGAACAGTTGTCTTAAACTGTATGTTTTAGGAGAAAATGTTTTAACAAATTTGGAATAGAATTCCTCAAGACCTAGGAAGGCATGAATATCGTCCTTGTTCTGTGGATTGGGTGATTTACTTATTGCTGATAATAATTTTGTCTTTTGGTTTAATTCCTTCAGCAGATACTACATGCCCTGAGTAGTTGACATGATCAGATGGAAATTTACATTTATCAAATTCTGCTGTCAATCCTTTCTCGTCTAAAACCTTAAGAACCCTTAATAATGTTTGATCATGATTCTCTCTTGATTTTCCCATTATGAGGATATCATCCTGGAAGAGCATGGTATCATCAATACCAGCTAGCAAGGAGTTCATTAATCTTTGGAACATGGCTGCAGCTGACGCCAAACCAAATTGTACCCTTCTAAACTTGTAACAACCAAATGGTGTAATAAAAGCTGTTAAATCCCTACAATTTGGGTGCAATCAAACTTGATGATAAGCTGCTTTCAAATCGATAGAAGAAAACCATTTCATGCCTCTAGTACGTGACAACATTTCGTTGATGTGTGGTAAGTGAAATTGATCAATTAATATGTTCTTGTTGAGATCTCTTAAGTCAATGCATAATCGTTAATTTCCATTGGCCTTTTTCACCACGACTAAAGGGGCCACCAACTCAGAGGACTCAATAGGTTCTAAGATTTTCTGTTCTTGCAGTTTGTCCAATTGTAATTTAACACTTTATCTCAAAGGAATGGGAATATTCCTTACCTTATGTACTTGTGGTACTGCATTTTTTTTAAATGAATGAGGTGCATAAAACCCTTCAATTTTCCGATTCTTCCCGAAAATACATTGAGGAAACTTTGTAAAACTAACTTACCAATTCCTACTTCTGTTTGCACTGTTAGTACAGGTTCAGGGCTGTTGGGATCCAATACTATGCCTGATTTACCCTGATCAATCCAGCCCTAAACAGATGGACCCATTGCAGCAACGTAGAATTTTCCCATTGTTTCTCTATCCTTATATCTGAATTTCAATTCCTTTAACCCTAACAGCTCAATTACTTCACCAGTAAATGTTTTGATTGTAATATCTGGTACACATAACCCTTCACCCACCACATGTTTGAATTTTTCTTCCCACACAATCCGATTCACAATAGTATACGTAGACTCAGAGTCTACCACGATACATATGGTGACACCGCCCAAGGTGATCACGCAACTTGGTTTTTTTCTTCCTCTTCATATTTTCTTGTTCCATGCTCAAAATGGAATTTTTATCCACTGCATCTACACATAAGACACACATATTTAAATCATCTTCATCAGAGGAATTAGTGTCCTCCAGCTCTAACACTTTACTGCTACTCCCAGTTTTCTTCTGACACACCCTTTGGAAATGTCCAATTACACCACATCTCAAACACTTTTGCTTCTTTGCTGGGCATGATCTATCATTTGCTAAATGATCATAACTGCCACATCTGTAACATTTCCTTTTGTCATTCGATTTAAAATTCTTCTGTTCAAACTCCTTTTTCCCTGTCCACTTCCTTTTAAGATCTTAGGTAACATTTTTTCCTTTCACTCTTGCTATTATAGACTCATCACTCTTGTTATCCTTTAAAACCTCTTTAGCATACCTTCCAGTTAATTCTGCTCTTTTTACGATGTCAATAACTTCTTGCAATGAGCCTTCTCCTTTAGCCCATAAATTATCTTGGATATGTGGATTAGAAGTTTGCATGACAATTTGATTGCGGATAAGTTCATCATGTAACACACCAAATCTGCAATTGATCACTATGGGGGTCATTCTGACCCTGGCGGCCGGTGACCGCCAGGGTCACCGACCACGGGAGCACCGCCAACAGGCTGGCGGTGCTCCCGAGGGCATTCTGACCGCGGCGGTTCAGCCGCGGCCAGAAAGGGTAAACCGGCGGTCTCCCGCCGGTTTACCACTGCCCTTGTGAATCCTCCATGGCTGCGGTCTTTATTGTCCTAACCAAGCTTGCGCGGTGGTTGCCGAGTTTACGGTAAGCCTAATGCAGCAACGCACAGTAGTTCCTTATTGTCCTGCTTCAAAGCATGCTTGGTGGTAGCCTTGGTAACGGCAACGTCACACTAATCCATCGGATGCACTCGCGCTTGTACGGCACATGCGCAAAGGCTCAGGCACGCGTACAACTGTGGCATAGGCGCGAGTCCTAGCAATGGCCACCTTCCCAGGAAACAGGTATGGACACGCGCCACACAGCACACATTGAGGTATGGACCTCAATCACCGTGATTACATAACACTGCTGAAGTTTAGTAGCAAGCCAGCATACCTGACAATCCTTTTCATGACGATCGTCACAATGTTAATTACGGCGTGCACTCCCTCGCACGCCGCACTCAGATTCCTGGTTGTCACTCATCGCCAAAACTGTAGAGAAGTCTTCTGACGCAGGTGTGTTGTATTTTCTTGAAGTTTATTAAGGTAAATCCAATACATTAAGGAGACGCGCAGCTCCGTCTCTCCGTCTCGCAAACCATCTCATCTCCACTCCTCACGTTCTCGAATGCCTCCGTGTCTCAAGCACCAGGCATTCGAGAATGGAGTACATCACTACACAAGGGAAGAAAGTAGAAAGCTGCTAGAGTGAGCTGAAGGGGTAGGGGGTGGCTTTATATCGATTGAAGAGGCCTGAGATGGCTTCAGGATTACGGCGCCTCAGTACTCCGTGTTCACACATTTAATTGCAGCAGCCGCGTGTTTAAGAGGACGACTTTGGGCACTGGCACCTCTTTATTTACAAAATAAGCACTGTCCCCACCTATGCTCTCAATGCCTTCATCTGTCTCTTTTTTGCTTCCTGAAAAACTATGAAAACAAACTGATGGTCTCGAAGGATCAGAAAAAGAGAGACCCCTACCTGTGTAATGGGGTCTACTAAACAGAGACATCCAGACGTCTCCAGACACACCCTTCTTGCTCCTGAAGTATACATAGCAGGCAAACGTGGCTCCATGATTAACAATTTCATTAAAAGAGGTTTGGCCAGGGCCAATCACTACCGACTGAGTCAAAATGTCAAGTAGAAACTGTCATTCATATATCAATCCTATCCCACTAATTGCCGAGATACCGTGCTTTTCACTTCTTTGCAACTGGTTCTTCACAAGAGACTGTGGCAGAATCAATGGCTTTCCACATCCAGCATTTTTGGCTGTCCTTGCACAGTTCAATGAAGTGACTCTCCTGTGTATGAATTGACTTCACAACTCAGAACAGTATAAAGGCAGAGTTTTATGGTTTGGGTAAAATACATGACTGGCAGTATCAATTGCACCTACATGGCGTTAATACCACCATATGCCCAGGAGCAGATGTACGGAAGTGAAAACTCTTTCACTCAACCAATATACAGGTGGTTTGCACTGTTGATTTCTACATCACCAGTGTCTGTACAAGGTTCCCTAGACATACCCATGATTCATAGGTGCTTCAGAAATGAAATGTGCTGCAATCAATGGCAGACCTTGCAACAAAGAAGACGTGCCTTGTTGTTAAGTGGATATACAGTACTTTTTGTGAGAATGGGGTGAACTATTTATTCAGCAGACAACTGATGTCCCACATATTTTGTTCTTTCAAGGGATTCCAAATAACCTAAGAGATCCTGGCTGCTGACACTATTAAGAAAATAGCCTACACCAATGGACGCCAGCTACAATGAAGCACATGCCCACACCAGGGAACCTATTGACCTCAATAAGGTCAGTGGTGTTTTATTATAATCCAGGGCAAGATCTGGAAGATTGTGACAATAAGCTGAATGGTTCGCAAAATTGCTCTACATGGAACATTCTGCACATCCTAGATGATGACTACAAGGCAAAAGTCGAGGGTGATGAAGACCGACAACAGGAAGATGGCTGTTATGAAGAAGGTGGAGTAGAAGTTAGATGTGAACTTATTCAAAACATAATTGAATAATCATCTATTTATGCATGTTGAAGGAAATTGTTGTGTGACAGGTTGTAGCAACAGAACAGGAAATACAGATCAGTGTCCACAAGGATTGTTCGCTATATGACAAAATGGATGTCTCTATTATACTCATGCAGGGTGTTAGAAATTGGGTTGTTGATTGACTGGGGTTTGAGCCCTGGCCAAGCACAACCACAATCCTAATCAGGCACAAGCAAACTCCAAATATACCTGTATCATGATCTAAGGTCAGATGGGAATACGAGCAGACAGGCCTAACCTTCCCTGCAGCCTAAGATTCTTGGTATTTATATTAGAAACACAAACACTTGAAATCAGGCCTGGGAGAAACGGGGTGAGGGCAATGGGAACTGAGAAACTCTAGAGTCTGAGACGTACTGATCAACACCTGAAACAGTGGCGTAACATTAGCCCGCAGCCCGTTTGGTGGGGGGGCTTCCAAACCACAGGAGGCCCCCATAGCAGCATGCATTCATGTGCTGGCCAGCACAGTGCATGGGACTCTGGCTTGAGAGCTCTTGAGTGGGTCAGGGGGGCATCTCAAGATTTGTTATGCCACTGACCTGAAACTAATAGAGATTACAGTCAATCACCACCTGAAAACATAATATATTACAATATCTGACTCGTTATAGATATTACAGGTATGAACGCTCTAGATAATGCATATAGTAACACTTATAGGACCTCATTACAAGTTCGGTGGACGGTTTAGACCATCTCCCGAACTTCAGACAGGGAGGTTGCCTCCATAGTGGCTACTTCCCCGTCAGGCTCATTCAGGGGTTCTTGCTAGGTCAGCGGGCGGAAACCTGAGCTTCTGCCTGCTTGCCTAGCAGGAAATACCCTACAGCATTGTCTCTGGCTTGTGACTGAGCTGGCAGCAAGGCTGTAGGATGCAAGGTGCACCAGCACCCTCGCTATGTTCACTGTCTGCAAAGCAGACAGTGAAAATTGCGATGTGGCTGGCCAGGGGGACCCCTGCACTGCCCATGCCAAGTGCATGAGCAGTGCAGGGGCCTCCCAGAGCCTCCTGCGCCTGTTCTCCATCAGCCTTTTCATGGCAGCGCTACTGCCATGAAATAGCTGGTGGAGAACAATGTCCCATATTGATCAGGTGCGCTGCAACCGCCAAACCTGGCGGTGCTGGCAGTCCCACTGTGGTAAGACGGCGTGGTCTTACTATGGTGCTTGGACCACCGCATTGGCGGCGGTCAGGCCGTCACCACAAGTCTGGCAGTCCTGTGACCACCAGACTTGTAATGACCCCTACAGTGTTGTAAATTAGCTCACCACCTTAATCCAGATAAAAAGCTGAATGAGGTCGGGAGAAAGGTAAGTAGCAGCACAATTTCTGCCTGAGTGGAATGACCTGTAGCTTTGCAAGATAACAATAAAGGTGCAAACAGAAGAGGAAGCAGGTGCTAACTAAAATGAGGAAATGCAACACCTTCAGACTTCTCCTAAACTAGATTTTTATCACAATGAATGTAGAGTAACAAACAAAGCGTCCGAACTGTGGAAACCCTATTGTGCATGTGGCTGGTTTAATTATGATAAAAATCAATGAGTTATTAGTTGGAGATCTTATGAGAAGGGTTTGGGTAAACATTAGTCTGACTGCATGTTGATAGACCACATATTGTCATTGCCTCCATTCCTTTAGGTTGAAATGGATATGCAAAAACCCCGATCTTTAATTATTTTTGACTGTGTTTGCATTTAGCAATATTATTATCTATCTTCCCGTTTCACAAAGAAAGTTGGAAATTTACAGGCAAAGATTGCCACTTCCACCAAATGCCATTTTTCAGAATTGCCAGGTGTATGCCTGTAAAGTTTCATCAAGTGGGAGTTTACAAGCATAATTCTGAGAAAGTCATGTAGCATTCCCAGTGGGATTCTATTCTCACTGCGTGGAGTTTTCCATAGAGGAAACTACAGCAGGATCACGACCCCATGTGCAAACACATTCTTTTTACACATGTTTTTTCTCCACACGCAACATATTTTCCCCATGGAAAAATCCTTTCCTTTACAACCCCACCAAATCTGGAGGTGATCCATTCCTCTTTCCAACCTAGAAAAGAGATTCACCAACCCTTTGTAGGTGGAAAAAAACTATAATTTCTGAATGCTCACAAATGCATATCTTGATGGGTGTTCACAAAATTCCACCCTAATACACCACATATATTTATGAATATATAAATATATGTGCAGTATTTTCATTACCCTTCATCTAAGGGATTGTGGGCCTCATTTTGAGTTTCCCTATTGGGAAACAGGCAGCAGCATTGCCTTCAGCTTGTAACAAAGCTGATGGCAATGCTGCCGCTGCAGGGTGCATCAGTACTTTCTCAATGTTCACTGACTGCACAGCAGGTAGTGCGAATTGCAAAGGTGCTGGGCAGGGGGACCCCGGCACTGCCCAGACCAAGTGCATGGGCAGTGCAGGGGCCCTCCTGTGGTCCCCTGCACCTACTCTTCACCAGCATTTTTGTGGCGGTGATACAGCCATGAAAAAGCTGGTGGAGAACCAGGATGTAATCAGCAGGGCGACACTGCATGCACCGCCACCCTGGCTGGTTGCGATCTCCGCCACCACCAGGCCATTGAAATCATGGATCCCGGCGGTGATGCCAGTAGACTGGCAGTCTAACCACCAGGGTCTTAATGTGGCAGTCGGACCGCCATGGCAGCAGTCTTAAGACTGCCAGCCTTGTAATGAGGCCCTATATCTTTGGTCATTTGTATGATTTCGTTTTATGCATTTGTTTAGTATGAAGAGACACTGTGTAGCCAATACCAAGTGTATTTGGAGCATAATGATGGGGGTACACTTTTCAAAACAATGAAGTAAATCTAATTAATAGTTACATTCTGGCTCCAAGTTACCATCTCCAAAATGTTTTTTAGCACACTTTGTATGTCTGAAGAGTAGTAAAATCTGTACACTGAGGCAGACATCCACACTGTTTTTTTCATATATGAAAATTGTCACTTGATATACACAGCCATGCAAAGGTCAATTTAGAAGAAAATCAGACTTTCTCAGATTGCATCAGAGATGAGTCAAAAACAGATTTAATGCGCTAAGGCACTTGTGAGGATAACCAAAAACTGCATCCTGAAATAAATATGGTATTGCTCATCAGACAGAACAATAATGTAGAATGCAGTCATAGAGATTTTGACCTCAATATATCTGTATGGTATGATATTTCAGCAATATTACCCTCAGACATGTTGCTTTGCTACAGCTTCCATACTGCATATTTGCACCAAATACCATATATTTTAAAATGCCACTAATTCAAGTGTCTCGAACCAGGGATCCTGAGCTACCAATAGCTCCCATTCACCTTCACAGTAGCTCCAAGCCAAGCCTTGAGTTCATTTTTAAATAAGCACTGAGTCACATTTTCCTTTTAAAGTTAAGGAGGCCTGTGTTTATTTTACAGTATTATCATCAGGCTGCAGATAACAGGGTCTGATAATGAGCGGTGCTCAGTCAGATTTATGACATGCTGGGGTACAGAAGTCAGGAACTGACCCACTAGGGTATTTAACTCATAAGTAAAAGTCTGTATCGAATCAATATTGGAGCATGAGAACAAAATGTTTCTGAATGCTTTTAAACTGGGAGAAAATGAAAAGTTACCTTAATGATTAAGGTTACTCTTCATTTTAATTTTCTCTCATTTCAAATTGTTGCATTTACAAACAGCAGGCCTCTTGCTCCCAGCAGTCAGTAGACAGTGTGCCATGCTTATAATTAGGGCTCCCAGTTTTCCATTTTTTTAATTTTTACAGATAAACACAGACAGAATACTGTTTATTTTCCTGTCTGTATTTATATTGAAATACAGAAAAATGCAGAAAATAGGACTTCTTTGGATGATTTTGTCTACAGTCAGTCATGAATGCCAGGTCATAAGGGTACAGATTGAGAGGTAGGGAAATTAAAAAAGATGATAGATTTCCTGAGTAACCTTAATTAAGTACAGCTTTGCAGTTATTTATGCTATTCTACAATGTAATTGTTCTCCCCTAATGTTATCACATTGTATACAGCTAAAATCTTTTGGGCATTTAAGTGCTAGTATACATTTACCAGTTTAATAAATGTAGAAAAATAATCATTGCAGCTTTACTTATACTGTAAATACAAAATAAAAATGGATAAAATACAGAAAAATGAGCAAGAAATAAATATGGAAAAATACAGATTGAAATTAAAAAAAATATATATCAGAAAAACCGGGAGCCCTATTTATAAGAGAAAAATAAAGTCATTTTTATTAGATGGGAGAAATGTAAAGGAAAAAAAATATTTCTATAAAACATTAACAGCCCGATTATGACTTTGGCGGACGGGAACACCAGTTCATCCAAACTCCTGACGGGTTGGTTGCTGCAGTTCTGGCAACCTCGCCTTGAGTCCCATTAGGACTCTCCCACTGGGCTGACTGGCGAAAACCAGCATTGCTGTCGGCTCTATTACGAGCCGTAACAATGCTGCTGCCACTTTCCCACTGGCCAGCAATGTAATCATTCAGTAGTTTGAGGGGTCAGTGTTATCTCCCTTTCTGTATATAGGTTGTAGAATCAATCCCTTCCAGAATCTGGGAAAGTGGCGTTCATAGTACAATGCTGGTAGACAAGGGTAAGAAGGTTGTCCCAGAATTTGTAGTCCTTCTTGAATATGTGGCCGGGCATCCCATTCAGGCCCGGCACAGCATCTCTCCCCATATTCTTGGAAATATTGATCCTGCAGCTGCAATACCCATGCATAGGAGGGGCTAGTTGATAGCTGTCCCCTTTTTTTTAACATGTAAGTTGCTTGTGCTATCATGTGGCACTAGAGGGTAAACGGTGCCAGCTCTGGTAGTAGATGTACAGTAGAGTGTTTGGACATGCTTAATCCATGTGTCTGCTGGAACTTCACTACACCTATCATGAGAACGACTGTTTAAATTATTGATGTACCACTAGAATACAGCCTAGTTATGTTGTTTCAAGAGGCTGTGGACATGTATGCATTGCAGGTCTTCTTGCTGTTTTTTTGTGCTGCCATACTCTTTTGTTTTGTAGTTTCTTGGCTGTTGCACATTTGAGACATAACTCCTTAGTCCTATTTCGCTTGTAGAGGTGAATAGTGCTCCGCAAAGTTCTTTTAATCTCTTTCACCTTCATGCTGAAGCATTGTTGGTGGCAGTCCTCCTTTTATCTTGATTTCTTGATGCATACTGGTTGATCTGCCTTGGAGAAAGATGCAAAGCCGCTAATATTAGTGGCCATTTTAAGAGTATGTCTGTAGGAAAGTCCTCCTTTTTGCCACAGTCCCCCACCAATCTTTTTGGACAGATAATGGTGGTTACTGACTCTTGGCTGTGCCCTGGTGTAGGAGGCTGGCCTGGATTGTAGTGGGTACCCTGGGTGCTTACACCTTACACCAAGTCCAGTTATCCCTTGTTAGTGAATGTAGTAGTGTTCTAGCAGCTTAGGCTGATAGAGGTAGCTATAGCAGAGCAGCTTAGGCTGAACTAGGAGACATGCAGAGCTCATGCAATACCACTTATAGTTACACGGGACTTATGCACAGGTAAAGACAATGCTCAGTGTTGCCAAAAATAAAGGTATTTATTTGGGTGATACAGTACCAAAAATATCTTAGAGACAATACTCCTTCTGGAGGTAAGTATTATACACAATACATACACTAGACACCAAAATTAGACAAGTAAATAGTCATAGAACAATGCAAACAGTAGGAGATCCTATAGAACGCAATGGGAGAAAATAGGTCTAGGGGCAACACAATCCATATACTAAAAAAAGTGGAATGTGAATGACAAATTCCCCCCTAGACAAGTGTAGTGTGTGCAGAATCGCTGGGAGAGTAAGAATACAGTAAAGGTAAGTAAATTACCCCATCCCAGAGCCCAGAAAAGCAGGAGTAAAGTACTGCAAGTTTCCTTAGGACACACTACACTTAACCAAGTCTGAAAAGAACAACTGCTGGATTATTGGACCTGAAGACCTGCAAAGGAAGGGGACCAAGTCCAGAAGTAGAAAGAAGTTCCAGGAAGGCAGGGAGCCACTGCCAACCCAGAAGAGGGTGCATAAGAAGAGTCCCTGGTTAGTTGAAGACTGCAGAAATCCACCCTAGGAAGATGCCAGTGGGTTTCTGCATGATACAAAAGATGTTCCACGGCGTGAAGATTGTTGCAGATGAGATTTCGTGTTGGAAGGTGCCAACAAGCCTTGGCCACAGCAAAAATTTGTTTTTAATCAAAATGGCACTGGATGGACCCAGGAGGGACCTGGGGGCCTCAACTCTGTGTGAGGAAGAAGACAGTACTCTCAGCACTTTAGAGAGCCCTCAGGATGCCGGCCAGCACCCCCAGAAGCCACATAATCCAGGTTCAAAGAGGTGCCAAATATGGTTGATGCAGCACAACAAAAGGAAGGTCCCACGCCACTGGAGAACAACTCAGGGCCAGATGTAGGTACGTGACAAATTGCGACTTGCAATTTGTGAGTCAGAGCGACTCGCAAATTGCAACTCGCAATTCGCGATGCAGAAAGGTGTCTCAGACACCTTCTGCGACTCGCTATGGGGTTGCAAAGACCCACCTCATTAATATTTATGAGGTGGGTCGCAGTTTGCGACCCCATAGCGAGTCTAGGCACCCACGGGGATGGTGGCCTGCTGGAGACCCCTTCCCGTTTGCAAATGAGTTACCATCCACTTCAAGTGGATGGTAACTGCGAGTTGATTTGCGACCACTTTCGCGGTCACAAATCAACTCTACATCGCGGTGCGACTCGCAAATAGGAAGGGAACACCCCTTCCTATTTGCAAGTCTCAAACACATTTTGCGAGTCGGTACCGACTCGCAAAATGTGTTTCTGCATCACGTAAGGGCTTTTGCGCCTCACAAACGGCATTTTTTGACGTTTGCGAGGCGCAAAAGCCTTCCTACATCTGGCCCTCAGTGAGTTGAGCATCACAGTGTGGAGTGCTCGGGATCTGGGCCAGGATGTGCACAAGTGAATTTTGCAATGAGTGCACAGAGGCCTCAGGAAGCAAAGAAGACACAATACACAGGGGTACTGTAGTTCTCAGGGAAGGCAAGGTCTTACCTCCTCCAAATTGCGTCCGCAGGACCTCAAGACAGTCTATGTTGATGATGTCCACCCTCTGTGTCCTTAGGAGCACGCTTGTTGCCGTGAGAGGAGTCCCAGGGTACCGGTCATCGCCTTGGAAGGTGCCTGCTTGGAACAGGGGAGTGACTCCGTCACTCCACAGGAGATTTCTTCGGTCCTTCTGGTGGAGGATGATGACAGGGAGTCCCCAGAGCATGCACACTATGGAAACTGTTTCAGTTGCTGACTTGGAGCAGAGGTTGCTGAAGAAAAAAGTCTCATGTAGACACTTTGTTTCAGTTGCATTTTTTGGAGCAGAATGCGGTTGATCTGAGGTCAGAAGAGTCTGAAGTTGTTCCAGAGGATTCCTGAAGGAAACTTGCAAGCAGAATCTGAAGAGAACCCACAGGAGAGACCCTAAATGGCCCTGAGAGGGGGATTGGCTACCTTAGCAGGTATGGACCTATCAGGAGGGGTCTCTGATGTCACCTGCTGGCACTGGCCACTCAGAGCCCTCCAGAGTGCCCCCATACCTTGCAAAGCAAGATGGCTGAAGTCTGGGACACACTGGAGGAGCTCTGGGCATCATCCCTGGGGTGGTGATGGACAGGGGAGTTGTCACTTCCCTTTCCTTTGTCCAGTTTCCCGCCAGAGCAGGGGAGAAGGGTCCCTGAACCTGTGTAGACTGGTTTATGCAAGAAGGGAACCATCTGTGCCCTTCAAAGCATTTCCAGAGGCTGGGAGAGGCTACCCCTCCCCAGCCTGTAACACCTATTTCCAAAGGGAGAGGGTGTAACACCCTGCTCTCAGAGGAAATGCTTTGTTCTGCTTTCTTGGGACTGGGTTGCCCAGACCCCAGGAGGGCAGAACCCTGTCTAAGAGGTGGCAGCAGCTGTAGCTGCAGTGCAAGCCTCAGAAAGCTGGTTTGGCAGTTCTGGGTGGTCTATGGTGGAGCCCCCAGGATGGCTGGAATTGGCTCCCCAATACCAGATTTGGAATGGGGGGACAATTCCATGATCTTAGACATGTTACATGACCATATTCGGAGTTACCATTGTGAAACTACATATAGGTATTGACCTATATATAGTGCATATGTGTAATGGTGTCCCAGCACTCACAAAGTTCGGGGAAATGGCCCTGAACTATGTAGGGGCACCTTTGCTAGTGTAAGGGTGCCCTCAAACTTAGTAACTTTGAAGCTAACCTTCAGCAAGTGAAGTTTAGACATATAGGTGACTGATAAGTTACTTAAGTGCAGTGAAAATGGCTGTGAAATAACTTGTACATTATTTCACGCAGGCTGCAGTGGCAGTCCTGTGTAAGGGTTTGTCTGAGCTCACTATGGGTGGCAAAAGAAATGCTGCAGCCCATATGGATCTCTTGGAACCCCAATGCCCTGGGTACCTAGGTACCATGTATTAGGGACTTATAAGGGGGGTCCAGTATGCCAATTGAAATTGGTAAATGTAGTCACTGGCCTACAGTGACAAATTTAAAAGCAGAGAGAGCATAAGCACTGAGGTTCTAATTAGCAGAGCATCAGTGACACAGTTAGGCACAGGCATACATTTTAGGCCACAAACTATGAGTACTGGGGTCCTGGCTTGCAGGATCCCAGTGAGACAGGCAAAACACACTAACACATAGGTTTTTATCTATGAGCACTGGGGTCCTGGCTGACAGGATCCCAGTGACACAGCAAAAATACACTGACACACACTCACAAACAGGCCAAAAGTAGGGGTAACCATGATAGAAAGAGGCTACTTTCCTACACCTGGGTACTGCTTACCAGTCCAAAGGCCAGTGCTCTGTGTAAAAGTGGATATGCAAACTAGTCTAATTATAATTGGCAGTATCAACCTACCTATAAGTCCCTAATATATGGTAGGGGATGTAGGTTTAGGGACTCCATCATAGGTAGTGCACGCATGGGTGCACTGTTGAGGTGCCCAATGTCATTTTAAAGGCAGGCCCGCCTTACTGGAGGCTTTTGAACTAAAGTTATATGCAAATGCCACATTGGAATTGAAAGGACTTTCAAAGTCTTAAACAACCTTATTTTTAAAAATAGGTCACTTCAAAGGTGTGCCCTATGGGCCCCTAGTGTTGGGTGCCATGTAACTATAAGTAGGAACCCTATAAGAATTGTTTTATAAGCCCTGGTGAGGTAAAATAGCCAAATTTGTTTTTCCCTCACTGTAGTGAATAGCCTCCACACGCTAAAATGGGGACACTTTATTTTAATTGACAAAGTCCCCTTAAGTGCCAGATACCTTGAGTTTGGTATCAAATTGATTGTTATAATACATCCCACAACTTACCATTGTTGGATTTAATATAACTAGCTCAGTAAAGCGTTTTACAACTGTACCTGAAAGTAGCCAACTTCAGCTCTGTAGTGCCCTTCTCCGATTGGCCAGCCTCTGGCAGCCTGGCCAGGCTGGCTTGATGAGATGTGAAGTGTCCTGGGATGAACACAGACGATGTGCTTGGGGAGGAGATCTGCCTCAGCAGATGGTAAGACAGGATGGGGGAGAACAGCCAAACTGGTCTTCAAAGACAGGGAAGGGAATTTGGGTTAGCTCGGGACCTCCCTCACTTCATGCAACTCCAGACAATTAGGTGCCCTCTTGATTAGATTAGGAGAGGGCAGGAGAGGGGTGTGTTTAGGATTTTTAGCCACACCAGTGTGTGGGCTCAGCAAGATCTAATCTTGAAAAATCACTTTCAGCCATGTAGGATTTTTGAAGGATGTTGTTCCCTGGGATAGATTTTTGCCACACTTCCTAGGGAGTGGTCATCAAAGGGGGAAGGAGACTGCCTGTGATTGGACCACCAGGACCCCCTTCTTTCCACCCAGGAACAAGGATATATAATGCAGACCTGCACCCACACCTCAGATCCCTACAAGGAAGAACATCAGAAGAAGAAGGACTGCTGTGCTGGAATCCCTGACCTGCACCTGGATACTGCACTCTGAAGGACTGCACCAGCTGCACACTGGGGTTCACCACAAAAAGAACTATGCCTGGCTTCAACTGGTTCAAGAAGGGACTCCCTTCTTGCTACAGGTGAAAAATAGCTAGAGTCCCCTGCATCAAATCCTGAAGAAACTGACCAGCTGATCACTGTCCAGTGGCCATTTAAGAGTTTGAGACAGGTGCATTCTGGGAGTTGGAGTCTGCACCCTCAAGGAGCAACTCAGAAGTTCTGAAAGCTTGGGGTGAGCTGTGGAGTCCTAGATGACCTTCAAGGACCTTCTGGAAGAAGATCCAGAAGTTTGGAGAAGATTGGAGAACTTTTGGTAAAAAGCTCCATAAAGGGACTGACCCACCGCAGTGAATCTAGTCTGCTTACCTCAACTACAACCCGGCCTGACTTGCAGGTTTGTCCCACTAAAAAGCTCTGGAGCCCCGGACTTCCAGGACTTCACGAGGGCTCTGAGAAAAGTGATCTGATGACCTTGCATCGAAATCGGCTTGCTGAGGAGGGCCGACGGTAAACTTTTGACCGAGGCCTCCTGCTTGCTGTAGCCGAACAGGGCTCCATTGCATTTGTCCTTAAACATTGACTTTGCCCCGGTCGAGGTGCAACCAGCTGACCAAATTGGCCCTTTTTGTTTCTATTCGCTAGAAAACATTAAGGGGGTTATTACAACTTTGGAGGAGGTGTTAATCTGTCCCAAAAGTGACAGTAATGTGACGGATATACCACCAGCCGTATTACGATTCCATTATATCCTATGGAACTCGTAATACGGCTGGTGGTATATCCGTCACATTTGGGACGGATTAACACCTCCTCCAAAGTTGTAATAACCCCCTAATTCTTAAAAAAATCATATCTCCAGTTCCCCTTACCTTACCAAATGTTCTTCGTTTTGGTGTCAAATTGAAGATAAAAGTATTTCCTATTTTTGTAAATTGGTTTTGGATTTTTTAATTACTGTCCTGTGATACTCGATTGCATTACACGCTTTGGGGGTCATTACAACCCTGGCGGTTAAAGACCGCCAGGGTTGTTGTGGCGGATTTCACCACCAGCTGGCTGGCGGTGAAATCCCTCGGATTACGACCGCAGCGGAAGCGCCGCGGTCGCACGTCCGGGACTGACGTTTTCCCACCACTTTAGTCCCGGGGGGAATAATCCTCCAGGAGATTACGAGTCCCCCTCCCGCCAGCCTTTTCATGGTGGTTTGCACCACCATGAAAAGGCTGGCGGAAAGGGGAGTCGCAGTGAAAAGCACGACGGGTGCAACTGTACCCGTCGCACGGCTGCAACACCGCCGGCTCCATTAGGAGCCGGCTCCTGTGTTGCGGCCGAGATCCCCGCTGGGCCGGAGGGTGGAAACCAGGTTTTTTTTTTTTACCGGTCATCGCCTTTGAAGGTGCCTGCTTGGAACAGGGTAGTGACTCCGTCACTCCACAGGATATTTCTTCGGTCCTTCTGGTGGAGGATGATGACAGGGAGTCCCCAGAGCATGCACACTATGGAAACTGTTTCAGTTGCTGACTTGGAGCAGAGGTTGCTGAAGAAAAAAGTCTCTTGTAGATACTTTGTTGCAGTTGCATTTTTTGGAGCAGAATGCGGTTGATCTGAGGTCAGAAGAGTCTGAAGTTGTTCCAGAGGATTCCTGAAGGAAACTTGCAAGCAGAATCTGAAGAGAACCCACAGGAGAGACCCTAAATGGCCCTGAGAGGGGGATTGGCTACCTTAGCAGGTATGGACCTATCAGGAGGGGTCTCTGATGTCACCTGCTGGCACTGGCCACTCAGAGCCCTCCAGAGTGCCCCCATACCTTGCAAAGCAAGATGGCTGAAGTCTGGGACACACTGGAGGAGCTCTGGGCATCATCCCTGGGGTGGTGATGGACAGGGGAGTTGTCACTTCCCTTTCCTTTGTCCAGTTTCCCGCCAGAGCAGGGGAGAAGGGTCCCTGAACCCGTGTAGACTGGTTTATGCAAGAAGGGAACCATCTGTGCCCTTCAAAGCATTTCCAGAGGCTGGGAGAGGCTACCCCTCACCAGCCTGTAACACCTATTTCCAAAGGGAGAGGGTGTAACACCCTGCTCTCAGAGGAAATGCTTTGTTCTGCTTTCTTGGGACTGGGTTGCCCAGACCCCAGGAGGGCAGAACCCTGTCTAAGAGGTGGCAGCAGCTGTAGCTGCAGTGCAAGCCTCAGAAAGCTGGTTTGGCAGTTCTGGGTGGTCTATGGTGGAGCCCCCAGGATGGCTGGAATTGGCTCCCCAATACCAGATTTGGAATGGGGGGACAATTCCATGATCTTAGACATGTTACATGACCATATTCGGAGTTACCATTGTGAAACTACATATAGGTATTGACCTATATATAGTGCATGTGTGTAATGGTGTCCCAGCACTCACAACGTTCGGGGAAATGGCCCTGAACTATGTAGGGGCACCTTTGCTAGTGTAAGGGTGCCCTCAAACTTAGTAACTTTGAAGCTAACCTTCAGCAAGTGAAGTTTAGACATATAGGTGACTGATAAGTTACTTAAGTGCAGTGAAAATGGCTGTGAAATAACTTGTACATTATTTCACGCAGGCTGCAGTCCTGTGTAAGGGTTTGTCTGAGCTCACTATGGGTGGCAAAAGAAATTCTGCAGCCCATATGGATCTCTTGGAACCCCAATGCCCTGGGTACCTAGGTACCATGTATTAGGGACTTATAAGGGGGGTCCAGTATGCCAATTGAAATTGGTAAATGTAGTCACTGGCCTACAGTGACAAATTTAAAAGCAGAGAGAGCATAAGCACTGAGGTTCTAATTAGCAGAGCATCAGTGACACAGTTAGGCACAGGCATACATTTTAGGCCACAAACTATGAGTACTGGGGTCCTGGCTTGCAGGATCCCAGTGAGACAGGCAAAACACACTAACACATAGGTTTTTATCTATGAGCACTGGGGTCCTGGCTGACAGGATCCCAGTGACACAGCAAAAATACACTGACACACACTCACAAACAGGCTAAAAGTAGGGGTAACCATGATAGAAAGAGGCTACTTTCCTACACCTGGGTACTGCTTACCAGTCCAAAGGCCAGTGCTCTGTGTAAAAGTGGATATGCAAACTAGTCTAATTATAATTGGCAGTATCAACCTACCTATAAGTCCCTAATATATGGTAGGGGATGTAGGTTTAGGGACTCCATCATAGGTAGTGCACGCATGGGTGCACTGTTGAGGTGCCCAATGTCATTTTAAAGGCAGGCCCGCCTTACTGGATGCTTTTGAACTAAAGTTATATGCAAATGCCACATTGGAATTGAAAGGACTTCCAAAGTCTTAAACAACCTTATTTTTAAAAATAGGTCACTTCAAAGGTGTGCCCTATGGGCCCCTAGTGTTGGGTGCCATGTAACTATAAGTAGGAACCCTATAAGAATTGTTTTATAAGCCCTGGTGAGGTAAAATAGCCACATTTGTTTTTCCCTCACTGTAGTGAATAGCCTCCACACGCTAAAATGGGGACACTTTATTTTAATTGACAAAGTCCCCTTAAGTGCCAGATACCTTGAGTTTGGTATCAAATTGATTGTTATAATACATCCCACAACTTACCATTGTTGGATTTAATATAACTAGCTCAGTAAAGCGTTTTACAACTGTACCTGAAAGTAGCCAACTTCAGCTCTGTAGTGCCCTTCTCCGATTGGCCAGCCTCTGGCAGCCTGGCCAGGCTGGCTTGATGAGATGTGAAGTGTCCTGGGATGAACACAGACGATGTGCTTGGGGAGGAGATCTGCCTCAGCAGATGGTAAGACAGGATGGGGGAGAACAGCCAAACTGGTCTTCAAAGACAGGGAAGGTAATTTGGGTTAGCTCGGGACCTCCCTCACTTCATGCAACTCCAGACAATTAGGTGCCCTCTTGATTAGATTAGGAGAGGGCAGGAGAGGGGTGTGTTTAGGATTTTTAGCCACACCAGTGTGTGGGCTCAGCAAGATCTAATCTTGAAAAACCACTTTCAGCCATGTAGGATTTTTGAAGGATGTTGTTCCCTGGGATAGATTTTTGCCACACTTCCTAGGGAGTGGTCATCAAAGGGGGAAGGAGACTGCCTGTGATTGGACCACCAGGACCCCCTTCTTTCCACCCAGGAACAAGGATATATAATGCAGACCTGCACCCACACCTCAGATCCCTACAAGGAAGAACATCAGAAGAAGAAGGACTGCTGTGCTGGAATCCCTGACCTGCACCTGGATACTGCACTCTGAAGGACTGCACCAGCTGCACACTGGGGTTCACCACAAAAAGGACAATGTCTGGCTTCAACTGGTTCAAGAAGGGACTCCCTTCTTGCTACAGGTGAAAAATAGCTAGAGTCCCCTGCATCAAATCCTGAAGAAACTGACCAGCTGATCACTGTCCAGTGGCCATTTAAGAGTTTGAGACAGGTGCATTCTGGGAGTTGGAGTCTGCACCCTCAAGGAGCAACTCAGAAGTTCTGAAAGCTTGGGGTGAGCTGTGGAGTCCTAGATGACCTTCAAGGACCTTCTGGAAGAAGATCCAGAAGTTTGGAGAAGATTGGAGAACTTTTGGTAAAAAGCTCCATAAAGGGACTGACCCACCGCAGTGAATCTAGTCTGCTTACCTCAACTACAACCCGGCCTGACTTGCAGGTTTGTCCCACTAAAAAGCTCTGGAGCCCCGGACTTCCAGGACTTCACGAGGGCTCTGAGAAAAGTGATCTGATGACCTTGCATCGAAATCGGCTTGCTGAGGAGGGCCGACGGTAAACTTTTGACCGAGGCCTCCTGCTTGCTGTAGCCGAACAGGGCTCCATTGCATTTGTCCTTAAACATTAACTTTGCCCCGGTCGAGGTGCAACCAGCTGACCAAATTGGCCCTTTTTGTTTCTATTCGCTAGAAAACATTAAGGGGGTTATTACAACTTTGGAGGAGGTGTTAATCCGTCCCAAAAGTGACAGTAATGTGACGGATATACCACCAGCCGTATTACGATTCCATTATATCCTATGGAACTCGTAATACGGCTGGTGGTATATCCGTCACATTTGGGACGGATTAACACCTCCTCCAAAGTTGTAATAACCCCCTAATTCTTAAAAAAATCATATCTCCAGTTCCCCTTACCTTACCAAATGTTCTTCGTTTTGGTGTCAAATTGAAGATAAAAGTATTTCCTATTTTTGTAAATTGGTTTTGGATTTTTTAATTACTGTCCTGTGATACTCGATTACATTACACGCTTTGGGGGTCATTACAACCCTGGCGGTTAAAGACCGCCAGGGTTGTTGTGGCGGATTTCACCACCAGCTGGCTGGCGGTGAAATCCCTCGGATTACGACCGCAGCGGAAGCGCCGCGGTCGCACGTCCGGGACTGACGTTTTCCCACCACTTTAGTCCCGGGGGGAATAATCCTCCAGGAGATTATGAGTCCCCCTCCCGCCAGCCTTTTCATGGTGGTTTGCACCACCATGAAAAGGCTGGCGGAAAGGGGAGTCGCAGTGAAAAGCACGACGGGTGCAACTGTACCCGTCGCACGGCTGCAACACCGCCGGCTCCATTAGGAGCCGGCTCCTGTGTTGCGGCCGAGATCCCCGCTGGGCCGGAGGGTGGAAACCAGGTTTCTGCCCACCTGCCCAGCGGGGATCTCCTGATGGCCGCGGCGGGAGTGCGGCCGCATGACCCCCTTTGTCTCCTAAGTTCAATCAATCAATAAATCAATCAAGTTATTTGTAGAGTGCGCTACTCACCTGTTACGGTCTCAAGGCGCTGTGGGGTGGGGGGGAGCGGGGGGTGCTGCTGCTCGTATAGCCAGGTCTTCAGGCGTTTCCTGAAGGTCAGCAGTTCCTGTGTCTATCGTAGGTGGATGGTGGAGAGTTCCAGGTCTTTTTGGTGAGGTGTGAGAATAGCCTGCCGCCGGCTACAGTTTAGTGGATGCGAGGAACGGTGGCGAGGGCGAGGTTGGCGGAGCGGAGTTGACGGTTGGGAGTGTAGAAGGTGAGTCACGCATTGTGGAGCGTGGATGAGGACTTTGAAGGTGATCCTCTTGTTGATGGGAAGCCAGTGTAGATCCTTAAGGTGGGCTAAGATGTGGTTGCAGCATGGGATGTCAAGAATGAGGCATGTGGAGGCATTCTGTATATGTTGTAGTTTTTTCTGGAGCTTGGCCATACTGGTGGGATCCATTATTTTTGTTCATTATCACACTACAGTTTTAAGTAAAGCACATAAAAAATCCATTCCATTGTCCTAGTGCAAACATTTTTTTAATTTTTAATTTGGAATAATTTCAATGATTGCATTTTTGTGATGTTTCTAAATTCTTGATTCCAATTTTTCTAAAACGTTTTTGTTGACAGAAATCTAGGGAACCATGGAGCTTGATCTGGCTACCCTACCCACAATGACAGCAGTCCGGCTGAGGAGGTTGTGTACTGAGAGGGGGTTGCCTGCAGCCACTAACCTCAGGAATTTTTTTTGATTAAATCTCTGACAGCCTGGGCTGAGGCCTGAGAAGTAGGCACAAAGGAAGCTCCAAGGGAGGAAGAAGGAGGGGAGGATGCCAGCTCCAACCACTCAGGGGAGGGAGGGCATCTGAGCCTCGGTGAGGATGAGGAAGACCAATCCTCACTGCACACAGTTACCAGGGCCATACCCAAAGATAGTTGAGTGAAGGGGGTCCCTTCAGAAGGAGAGAACCTGTCCCTTAGAGAAAAAGAGCTTGAGGCTCAGCTAGCATATATAGCTTTGGAGGCAGAGAAGCTGGCCCTGGAAAGAAAAAGTGGGCAAGGGAAGAGAAAAGAGATTGTGGCAGTGACAGAGAAGCTGAGATGCCCGTGGGTGGAGGGTTTTGTCCCAGGCTACCCAAGGGGGTGGTTCCTGCCTGTGCAGAGGAGGATGATATAGATGAGTGGCTTGGGGTCTTTGAGAGGGCCCTCCAGATGAGGAGAGTTAAGCCTCTGTACTGGAGTTCACTTCTATGGGAGTTGGTCCCTAACTCTGGGAGGGGTAGGCTTCTGACCTTAAGTGGGGAGGAGGTCTGACCCCCGGGCAATATAGGCTTAGGTTGAGCGACATCCTGAAGACAGCTACCCAGTTCTGGGTTGATTTTGTGGACATTTCAGTTGAAGCACTAGAGGGCTGGATACAGGGCAACAAGGTAAGTACCTGTGAGGGGCTGTACAATTTGATTATGAGGGAACACCTTCTGATTAATTGTGCCCAAGAGAAGCTCACCCAGTATCTAGTTGACTCTTAGTTGACCAAACCCAGAGAACTGGGGGAGGCAGCATATGACTGATTAAGATCTACGGTTAACCAGAAGTACCTAGGGGGTACCCAGAAAAAGGGAGGACATAGTTCTTCTCATGGGACAAACCAAGGGAAAGATGATAAAAAGTCTAAGGATTCCTCGCAAGAGTCCCCAAAACCTTCTATGGGTGAGGAGCCACGCCACTTCTAAAGGGAAGGGGCACCAGGGGAAGCATTATGATCCTGTTAAGGCAGGAAATTTTCTGGAACTTGCTAAGGCTGGTAAGTGTTTTGAGTGTCATCAACTGTCAAAGCCCAGCTCACCTGAGTCCTTGTTCAGTTCTGATGGAGGTTGAAGACAATCCGACCCCACCCTGAAACTGCTTGTTCCAGCACACTAGTTTTTAAAACAGTGCACTAAGAACAGAAGCTCAAGGGAAGGGGGGAAGTGGATAAAATAAAATAAAGAGACAACAGCGTTCTTGCGTTTCCACTGTTGAAGTGCTGCACAAATCTGCGGCCCTCTCTGACTTCGGTAGAAACTGGTGCCTAATGAAACATAAACAAAGAACAGATAAGTACATCCTATTCCTAACTGGGTTCCTGACTATCCCTTTATTTATTAGAAATTTTCTTCTAAAAGTACCTCTTGGATCCTGGTCTCTAGTTTCCAGGTTTGGAATGTGTTACTGATCTGGGATGTGCTTTCTATTACTCTAAAGCTTCTAAAACATTAAACAAATACCGTTATCAGAATTATCAATATCAAACATTCATCTTAATATAACTAAAGCCTAAATTGCCAATAGCAGACTCATTTTTCCATATTTCCAGAATCTTTTATAAAACAAATACTGTACTTTTACGTCAAAATACAGCATGTAATTTGTGCAAGTCCTTGATTTACTGTTTGCCTTGCTGTTAATGGTTTCCACGGTTCGATTCTTAAAAGTTCCATAAAAAATTGTTTGCTTCACAAAGTTCCGCAAAGTATTGTTGTAACAAAGAGTTTGAATCACAATGTTCATGGAAGGTATCTTGTCTCAAATTGTCTATACACGAATCCAGAAATTGTTGTCAAAGTTCTTTCAGGTAATAAAAGTTTTGCACTTACTTGTTGCTGGCAAGAGATACTGATCAGTCTAACCTTGTCTTCTTTCTCTTTTGCAGGTTGCTTGTAGGAGAGAGGCTGAGGCAAGGAGGAACCGGAAACCGGAAGAAGGAAGAGCCAGCAGCTGCGCCCATTGAAGCCAATGAAAGTCTGTAGAGAGCAGGAGTGCCAGCGCCCAGGGATCTGTCCTCAGGTAAGCGGGAGGTAGACGAGCACAAGCACTGGGCGAGGCTCGAGGGCTTCCTTTTATAGACAGGGCTGGGTGTGGTCCTCACATGCTGCACATGTTCTTGAAAGGTGTGCAGAGCTGGGTGTGGTTTGAAGAGCTGGGTGTGGTCCTCACATGCTGCACATGTTCTTGAAAGGTGTGCAGAGTTTCAGTTATTATGCAAATGAGTTAAATTAACACATGGCCTAGAGAGGAGTGTTTTAAAGAAGCCTTGGTAAAAGCAAGGCCCAATGTGTAAACAAAACAGCACATTAAACAACATACACAGAAGCCTAGGGGGGGGGAGGTGAGATAACAAGAAAGGCTTTCAATAGTAATTTTAAAAGGGAGCTATTACAGAACCCACTAGTGCAGTGAGAGGGGACATGCTCTTTGCTGTGCACAAACCCTAACATCAACCTGGACACAAAAAAGGGGATGCTATCTGTTCCAAGAAGCGCTCCACTGGTGGACAGTCCCATGAGATTGCTAGTGTAGGTGTGGGGGTGGAATTTGGCCCAGGGCTGGGATCAGAGTACACAGAGGTCACCTTATTGTCTGTGGGTGGGGTGAACATTTCCACAAAAAGGGGTTGGAGTCAGCCTCTTTGAGTTACTGTTTGGGCACTCTGTAAGAGGCCCATTGTACTTGGTGAGAGAGTCTTAGGAGAAGCCTCTCAAAGAGTCCAAGCAGAATGTGCTAGATTATTGCCCTCCTTATGACATTGGTGGTCAGCTGACCACCATACCGGCAATTGCGGTAGTACTGTTGCCAGGCTGGCGGTGAAGACTGCCAAATTATGGCCATGGCAGTGATCCCTCACATAGACAGCCAATGTACCATCCTAACCGCCAGTGTGGTCTGTTGACTGACCACGGCGGTAGCCCTCTTCATACAGGCGGAAGAGAATGACCCACCCACCGTATTATGACATAGCAGACCGCCAGGAATTCTGGGGCAGGACCACTGCCACCAAAAGCCTGGCAGAAACACATCATATAAAAGGAGACACTCACCTCCAGGGCCACAGAGGAGTCCGCAGACACCAGGGAACCCGAACTGGAAGTCCTACTGATTCTGTACCAGGTGATGGCAGTCCAGGAGCACCAACGCTGACAAAGACGACAATGGTGAGTACAGCCGCCTAGCACACAAGCGAGGGAAGGAAGAGTGACAACACATACCATACACACACACCACACATCCAGAAAAATCTGCAGAAAACTCCTAAACCAACATAAGACAGAAGTAAATAAAGCCAGGACACATACCTGAGACCAAACCTCTGTATTTCGTTGGACCTGCGCCCACAACAAATGAGGCAACTATATACAAAGGGTCATTGGTGAGTTCAATGTTAGCCATAAGCCACAGGGCAATGTACAAGTCCCAACTTGACTCCTGACAGCCCAATCACTCCACTGGGCAGGGGCATCATGTTGTAAATAGGCAGGCTCCTCAGAGGGTGGGGAGGCAGGGGTGGTGGGGGGTTTCTTTTTGGGAGGGGGTCCTTGGGCTTGGGTTTGGAAGGGGGGCGGCTCTTTACCCTTCTGTTTAAGGAGTGGAGGAGTGGGCTTGGGGCGGAGGATCGGATTGCCACTCTTGTGCCCCTTATTGGCAGTTGAAGGAACAGGAGTCGAATGGGAGGTGGATGTACTGGGCTGGGGAGGAGGGATCTTGCTCTTATGGGCAGGACGGGGGAGAGGGAAGAGGTCACTGCAGAAAAGAAAAAGCTTCTTAGGACCAAGGGGTCAGGTTGTGGGAGGAGGATTGGGAGTGGTGGTAGAGGGAGTGGTTGTAGGAGGAGTAGGTGTGCTGGACTTGGGTGCAGGTGCATGGACAGTGTGCGTGTGTGAGGTGGATGGCTGTCGGGTGTCTGGGTTAGAGCGTTTATGTGTAATTGGAGGGGTCAAGCAGAGAGGGAGAGGACAAACTGGACGTGTGGATGTATGTTGTGGTGTCTGCAACTGCGGTGGGTGTGCTGCATGAGGTGGTGATGTTGATGGTGGTGACTGCGCTTGTGGTGTGTGGGGTGCATATCTGGGTGTCTGCTGTTGTGGTGACTGTGGGCAAGGCTGTACAGGTGGCAGGATCTGGGACTGATGATGCAATACATGCAGGTGTGTGACTGTGAGGGAGGAGGGGGAGACAGTGGAGGCAGTGGCTGTTGAAGTATGTGCATGTGTATGTTGGCTATGTGTGTGCTTGTGGACTGAAGTGTGGTGTCTGTGTTTGTGTCAGTCCTGTCTGTTGATTTGAGTGCATGCTTTTCAGATTGTGTGCATGGAATGGGTTGGGGGAGAGGGCTTTGGGACTGGGAACAGGTAGTTGGAGGGGGACGGAATGATCAAGGACACTGGCTACTGTCAGAGAGGAGGTCAGAGCCTGAAATGATCTCTGTAGGGCAGCCAAGCCACTGTGAATCCCCTCCAGGAAGGCAATGCATTGTTGCATCTGGGAAGCCAGCCCCTGGATGGCATACAGTATGGTTGACTGCCCTGTAGAGATGGACCTCAGGAGGTCAATAGCCTCCTCAGTGAGGGCAGCAGAGCAGACGGGGTTAGGGCCTGAGGTGCCTGAGGCCCTCCTGGGTGCCCTCCTGGGTGAGCGGGCATGGGAAACTGAGTCGGGGGCTACTGGGAGGGTGGTGCTGGTATGGGGGTGGCAGAAGATGACATAGCTGGGGTGGTCCCAGAGGGGTTCGCCACCACCAGGGAGCTTCCATCGGAGGAGGAATCTGATTCTGTAGTCATGGCTCCTGTCTCCCCCGTGATGCTCCCCTTGTACTCCAACCTACTGGTCCCCTTAGCGTCTGCGCTCTCCATCTCCTGGGTCCCTTGGGCCTGCAGCTCCGCCACTCACCCTGCTCCTTCGTCAGATGATGCTAATGCACACAAGGACAGGGTGACCAAAGGAGAGAGGGTGGGGCGAAAGAAAGGGAGCACAAGGTCAATCAAAGAAACAACAGCACATATGGCATACATATCACAGTCACTCACTGGGACTAACACAGTGCAGTATGGACCAGAATGACAAACCACTACCTGGGTACAACAGCAGCAAAGGACCCAAACACTACCATCTGCACACCTTCTGTGACTCACTAAGCCCTGTCTGCCATGGTATGCTAGCTACCAATACAAAATATACATACCACCCTACATAGCTAAGCAGGACCACACTGGAAAAGCTAAACCGGCAGTTTGGGACACCCACTGACTAGAACCTTGCACCCAAACCCCATGTCAGGCACAAAAAATAAATACCACACACTCTGAAACAACCCCTTGTGGCTCCTGTGCTGCCCTCAAGGGCCCATCCAACTCACGACTGGCCACCGCCAGTATGTGGGACATTGGGGGGGTCAGGCTCCGATGGGCACCCTTCCCTCGCTGGTAGGCCGCCCCCAGCTGGGTCTCCGCAGTCTTCCGGAGTCTCAGGTCCTTCCATCGTTTCCTGTAGTGGGTTCTCTGCCGGCTATGGACCCCCAGGGTCTGCACTTCCTTGGCGATGGCACTCCACAACCTTTTCTTTTGATGGGCTCTGACCTGCAGAGGAGACACAGACAGAAGGACACCATGAACTCGACAATCCATTCTGTCACACAGATGGCATACATTCTGCATATGACCCACATTAAGCACACACATGACCCCTACCTCTGCGTACACATTTAATGCTACCAAACCCACCAAATTACACTCTGCCAGCACACACATACATCTGCATGTAGCCATGCTGCATCCAACGTACCCATGATGAACTCACCTGTTGGTCTGGAGGTCCATTCAACTGCCTATAAAGGGGTAAGAACCCATCCACAAGCTTCTCCAGCTCCTTTGATGTGAAGGCTGGGGCCCTTTCCCCTGTAGCACAGGCCATTGTAGGTTCCAGACACAGGTCACAGCAGCACATGCAGTGGAGATGTTGATCCGGAGAGAGTCAGGAATCAAGTGAAGTGGTTCATTGATCATCATTGATTTCTATACTCCATAGAGCTCCGTGTTAGCCAATGAGGAGTTCCACGGCAGTGCAGACCACCTTCCGCCATGTCGTCAAACTCCGGCGGAGTGAGGTCACTTCCACCTGTCCCTGCATACAGGACAGGCGGTTGCCATTTCCTAATGCTAGTACTCATGTGGGACCAATATATGTGCGTCAGTGGTATAGATTGTAAACACCTATACAATTCCTGTCTCCTACATACATACATGCACTATGTATTGTGATGTTGTATGTCCATACTTCCTGTATTCAAACACATTTTGATTTTAGCTCACTTAGGTACCAACCACTGTGGAGGATGAGGCTGAGGAGGCAAGCACCTGTGTGCAGACCCCTTGTGGACTTAGCTACACTGGAGGACCAGCACATCATACTCACCTATCATCTGGAAAGGGCCACAATCACTGAGCTGTGTGCACAATTGGAGTCTGATCTAATTCCTACCTCAGTTCCCCCTGCTGTACAGGTACTCTCAGCGCTCCATTTTGTGGCAAGTGGTTCTTTCCAGGTGACTGTGGGCTTAGCTGCAGGAATGTCACAGCCAATGTTCTTTATCGTGTTTGGGAGGGTTTTGGCTGCCTTGCTGAAACACATCAGCAGCTACATCTCATTCCCCCAGAGTGAAGATTTGCCCACTGCGAAGGCTGGATTCTATGCCATGGGAAACATACCACATGTGAGTGGGGCCACTGACGGGACCCATATTGCCTTGGGCCCTCCCAGGGCAAATGAGCAGGTCTACAGGAATAGGAAGATTTACCACTCTCTAAATGTCCAGATGGTGTGCCTCGCTGATCAATACATCTCCCACGTCATTGGCAAGTTTCCTCGATCTGTGCATGATGCCTATCTATTGAGGAATAGCAGCATCCCACAGGTGATAGCACTACTACAGAGGCACAGAGGGGGTCATTCTAATCCTGGCGGTCCAAGACCGCCAGGGCTAAAATGACGGGGGCACCGCCAACAGGCTGGCGGTGCCCCGCTGGGCATTCTGACCGCGGCGGTTTGACCGCGGTCAGAAGTGGAAAACCGGCGGTCTTGCTGCGCCGCCATGGGGATTCTGACAGCCCATACCGCCATCCTGTTCCTGGCGGTTCGCCCGCCAGGAACAGGATGGCGGTATGGGTTGTCGTGGGGCCCCTGGGGGCCCCTGCAGTGCCCATGCCAATGGCATGGGCACTGCAGGTGCCCCCGTAAGAGGGCCCCACTTTGAATTTCACTGTCTGCATTGCAGACAGTGAAATTCGCGACGGGTGCAACTGCACCCGTCGCACCTTCCCACTCCGCCGGCTCCATTCAGAGCCGGCGTCCTCGTGGGAAGGTTGTTTTCCACTGGGCTGGCGGGCGGCCTTTTGGCGGTCGCCCGCCAGCCCAGTGGAAAACCCAGAATCACCGCAGCGGTCTTATGACCGCGGAGCGGTGTTCTGGAGGGGGGAACTCTGGCGGGCGGCCTCCGCCGCCCGTCAGGGTTAGAATCACCCCCAGAGTGTGGCTCATAGGTGAGCTTGAGCCTCCACACAATGTATGTCAGTGTATGCCTACTGGAGTTATACTCCTTGCCATTGTACATGGCTAATGTGTGTCCCTCACATCTTCCAGGTGACTCCGGCTACCCAAACCTGTCCTGACTGTTGACCCCTGTTAGAAATCTGAGAAGAGGGGCTGAAAATCGGTACAATGAAGCACATGGCCGTACCAGAAGGGTTGTGTAGGAGGCTGGACTGGCTTGTAGTGAGTACCAAGGGGTACTTGCACCTTGCACCAGGCCCAGTTATCCCTTATTAGTGTATAGGGTGTCTAGCAGCTTAGGCTGATAGATAATGGTAGCTTAGCAGAGCAGGTTAGGCTGAACTAGGAGACGTGTGAAGCTACTACAGTACCACTTAGTGTCATATGCACAATATCATAAGAAAACACAATACACAGTTATACTAAAAATAAAGGTACTTTATTTTTATGACAATATGCCAAAGTATCTTAGAGTGTACCCTCAGTGAGAGGATAGGAAATATACACAAGATATATATACACAATAGCAAAAATATGCAGTATAGTCTTAGAAAACAGTGCAAACAATGTATAGTTACAATAGGATGCAATGGGGAAACATAGGGATAGGGGCAACACAAACCATATACTCCAAAAGTGGAATGCGAACCACGAATGGACCCCAAACCTATGTGACCTTGTAGAGGGTCGCTGGGACTATTAGAAAATAGTGAGAGTTAGAAAAATAACCCTCCCCAAGACCCTGAAAAGTGAGTGCAAAGTGCACTAAAGTTCCCCTAAGGACAAAATAGTCGTGTTAGAGGAATAATGCAGGAAAGACACAAACCAGCAATGCAACCACTGTGGATTTCCAATCTAGGGTACCTGTGGAACAAGGTGACCAAGTCCAAAAGTCACAAGCAAGTCGGAGATGGGCAGATGCCCAGGAAATGCCAGCTGCGGGTGCAAAGAAGCTTCTACTGGACAGAAGAAGCTGAGGTTTCTGTAGGAACGAAAAGGGCTAGAGACTTCCCCTTTGGTGGACGGATCCCTATCGCCATGGAGAGTCGTGCAGAAGTGTTTTCCCGCCGAAAGGACGCCAACAAGCCTTGCTAGTTGCAAATTGTGCATTTGGCGTTTTTGGACGCTGCTGGGGCCCAGGAGGGACCAGGAGGTCGCAAATTGGACCTGAAGAGAGAGGGGACGTCGAGCAAGACAAAGAGCCCTCACTGAAGCAGGTAGCACCCAGGGAAGTGCCAGAAACAGGCACTACGAGGATGCGTGAAACGGTGCTCGCCGAAGTTGCACAAAGGAGTCCCACGTCGCCAGAGACCAACTTAGAAAGTCGTGCAATGCAGGTTAGAGTGCCGTGGACCCAGGCTTGGCTGTGCACAAAGGATTTCCGCCGGAAGTGCACAGGGGCCGGAGTAGCTGCAAAGTCGCGGTTCCCAGCAATGCAGCCCAGCGAGGGGAGGCAAGGACTTACCTCCACCAAACTTGGGCTGAAGAGTCACTGGACTGTGGGGGTCACTTGGACAGAGTCGCTGGATTCGAGGGACCTCGCTCGTCGTGCCGAGAGGAGACCCAAGGGACCGGTAATGCAGCTTTTTGGTGCCTGCGGTTGCAGGGGGAAGATTCCGTCAACCCACGGGAGATTTCTTCGGAGCTTCTGGTGCAGAGAGGAGGCAGGCTACCCCCACAGCATGCACAAGCAGGAAAACAGTCGAGAAGGCGGCAGGATCAGCGTTACAGAGTTGCAGTAGTCGTCTTTGCTACTATGTTGCAGGTTTGCAGGCTTCCAGCGCGGTCAGCAGTCGATTCCTTATCAGAAGGTGAAGAGGGAGATGCAGAGGAACTCGGATGAGCTCTTGCATTCGTTATCTGAAGTTTCCCCAGAGACAGAGACCCTAAATAGCCAGAAAAGAGGGTTTGGCTACCTAGGAGAGAGGATAGGCTACTAACACCTGAAGGAGCCTATCAGCAGGAGTCTCTGACGTCACCTGGTGGCACTGGCCACTCAGAGCAGTCCAGTGTGCCAGCAGCACCTCTGTTTCCAAGATGGCAGAGGTCTGGAGCACACTGGAGGAGCTCTGGACACCTCCCAGGGGAGGTGCAGGTCAGGGGAGTGGTCACTCCCCTTTCCTTTGTCCAGTTTCGCGCCAGAGCAGGGGCTAAGGGGTCCCTGAACCGGTGTAGACTGGCTTATGCAGAATTGGGCACATCTGTGCCCAACAAAGCATTTCCAGAGGCTGGGGGAGGCTACTCCTCCACTGCCTTCACACCATTTTCCAAAGGGAGAGGGTGTCACACCCTCTCTCAGAGGAAGTTCTTTGTTCTGCCATCCTGGGCCAGGCCTGGCTGGACCCCAGGAGGGCAGCTGCCTGTCTGAGGGGTTGGCAGCAGCTGCAGTGAAACCCCAGGAAGGGCAGTTTGGCAGTACCAGGGTCTGTGCTACAGACCACTGGGATCATGGGATTGTGCCAACTATGCCAGGATGGCATAGATGGGGCAATTCCATGAACATAGACATGTTACATGGCCATATTCGGAGTTACCATTGTGAAGCTACATATAGGTAGTGACCTATATGTAGTGCACACGTGTAATGGTGTCCCCGCACTCACAAAGTTCAGGGAATTGGCTCTGAACAATGTGGGGGCACCTTGGCTAGTGCCAGGGTGCCCTCACACTAAGTAACTTTGAACCTAACCTTTACCAGGTAAAGGTTAGACATATAGGTGACTTATAAGTTACTTAAGTGCAGTGTAAAATGGCTGTGAAATAACGTGGACGTTATTTCACTCAGGCTGCAGTGGCAGGCCTGTGTAAGAATTGTCAGAGCTCCCTATGGGTGGCAAAAGAAATGCTGCAGCCCTTAGGGATCTCCTGGAACCCCAATACCCTGGGTACCTCAGTACCATATACTAGGGAATTATAAGGGTGTTCCAGGTAGCCAATGTAAATTGGTAAAAATGGTCACTAGCCTGTCAGTGACAATTTGGAAAGAAATGAGAGAGCATAACCACTGAGGTTCTGATTAGCAGAGCCTCAGTGAGACAGTTAGTCACTACACAGGTAACACATTCAGGCCCACTTATGAGCACTGGGGCCCTGGGTTACCAGGGTCCCAGTGACACATACAACTAAAACAACATATATACAGTGAAAAATGGGGGTAACATGCCAGGCAAGATGGTACTTTCCTACAGTTTGTAGAATGCACATTTGATCTACTGAAAGCCAGGTTCAGGTGCCTCCATTTAACAGGTGGATCCCTATGCTATGCCCCTAAGAAGGTCTGCCAGATTGTGGAGGTCTGATGTACGCTACACAATTTGGCCCTCAGATGTCATGTGCCCTACCTGCAGGAGGAGGTGGGTGGCAATGCACCTGTGGCAGAGGTGGACACTAAGGACAGTGAGGAAGATGAGGAAGATGTGGAAAACAGGACACATCATGCAGCAGTACTTCCAATGACACTCAGGTAAGACTGTTGATCTGTTCATGTCTCCATTTTAGTTGAGTGCTGTGTGCCAGCTGTGTTGTCACTCACTACCTTTGCATTACAATTGACTGTCGCTTATGCCTTTCCTTTTTGCAGATGTTGGTGTGATTACACCTGTGTACTGATGTGATGACTATAGACTGCTAAAACACATTTGTTGGATGGATTCACACAATATCAATACAGGGCATTTACACTGGTTACTACAGTTCAATACATTGCATATTTCTGTCTGGTAAAGCACTAATACTCCAGTTGTGTTTAAGGGGGTTTATTGAGGTGACAATAAAGAAGAAATGGTGCAATAGAGTGGGGTGATGGTTGGGGAAAATTTCGGAGTAGTGGCCCAGTTTGATTGTAGCACAGGTCCACTGTCCATCGGAATAGGAGTCTGGCCTGGTTTGTAGTGGGTACCAAAGGTACTTACACCTAATATCAGGTCCAGTTATCCCTTATTAGTGAAATGTAGTCAGTATCTAGAAGCAGGCTGTCTAGGGGTAGCTGTAGCTGAGCGGCCAAGGCTTATCTAGGAGACATGCAAAGCTCTTGCAATACCAGTGTAGTCACACAGTACTTACACACATGAAAGAAAATACTTAGGCCCATATTTATACTTTTTTTTGTGCCACATTTGCGTCACTTTTTGATGCAAAAGCAGTGCAAACTTACAAAATACAATTGTATTTTGTAGGTTTGCGCCGCTTTTGACGCAAATGCGACACTAAACAAGTAGAAATATGGGCCTCACTGTTACAAAAATAAAAGTACTTTATTTTTTGTGCCATAATGACAAAAATACCTTAGAGGCTATACTCCCTTAGGAGGTATGTAATATAAATAATACGTACACTAGAATGCAGAAATAGCGGTAAAAACTGTTACAAAACAGTGCAAATAGTGAAAATCACAATAGGTTGCAATGGGCCTAGGGGGAACACAAACCATATACTGAAATAATGGAATGCAAAAGTCTGTTTTCCACCTATGCAAGTGTAGTGTGTAGAGGGACACTGGGAGTGTAAGAAAACACCTAAGGTAAGTAATAGAACCCACCCCAGAGCCCAGGAAAACAGGAGTAAATCACAGTAAGTTTCATAGAACACACAAGAAGTTGTGATAGAAGACTATGCAAGAACCAGAAGAGACTCCAAGACACCAACAATGGATTCCTGGACCTGAAGACCCATGGAAGAAGTGGACCAAGTCCAAGAAGTGGTGAAGAGTCCAGGGAGAACAGGAGCCCCTGCTATCCCGGATGAAGGTGCAAAAGAAGAATCACCCGTGAAGGAGAACAGTCAGTACTGCACCCAAGAAGATGGATGTGGGTTCCTGGTTGATGCAGATGATGTCCCACACCATACGGATGATTGCAGTCTGGTTTGCATTGTTGGATTCCACCAACAAGCCTAGGAACACGCAAAGTTTGTGGTTAGCGTAAAATGGCGCTGCCCGGGACCAGGAGGTAAGCTATCAGGGGAGGGCTCTGATATCACATGCTGACATTGGCCACTCAGATGCTCCCAGAGTGCCCCACCAGAGTGCCCCACCACCTTGGAATCCAAGATGGCACAACCCAGGGACACTCTAGAGGAGCTCTGGGCACCACCCCTGGGGAGTGATGGACAGGGGAGAGGTCACTCCTCTTTCCTTTGTCCAGGTTTGTGCCAGAGAAGGGACTGTGGGTCCCTGAACCGGTGTAGACTGGTGTATGCAAGGAGGGCATGATCTGTGCCCTTGAAAGCAATTCCAGAGGCTCTGGGAGGCTACCCCTCCCATGCCTATAATACCTATTTCCAAAGGAAAGTCTTTGTTCTGTCTTCCTGGCCCTGAGCTGCTCAAGCAATAGGATGGTAGAAACCTGTCTGTGAGGTGGCAGCATTTAGGGCTGCCTGGAAAACCTAACAAGGCTGGTGAGGCAGTACTGGGGGTCCACTGTGGAGCCCCCAGAGTGCATGGAATTGTAAAACCAATACTAGAATCCGTATTGGGGTACAATCCAGATGTTAGACACCTTACATGGCCATATTAGGAGTTACCATTCTGAAGCTGGACATAGGTATTGACTTATGTCCAGTGCACGCGTAAAATGGCGTCCCCGCACTCACGAAGTCTGGGAAAATGGTCCTGGATGATGTTGGGCCACCTCTACTAGTGCAGGAGTGCCCTCACACACAGGTACTTTGCAACCAGCCTTCAGGGTTGGAAGGCCTGACATATAGGTGACTTATAAGTGGCGTGGTGCAGTGTAAATGGCTGTGAAATGGTGCATGCACAATTTCACACAGGCTGCAATGGCAGTCCCCTAGAAGCCTTTAATTGGGCTCCATATGGGTGGCAAATGTAATGCTGCAGCCCATAGGGATCCCCTGGAACCCCAATGCCCTGGGTACCTAAATGCCATATACTAGGGACCTATAAGGGGACACCAGTATGCCAATTTGGGATGAAATACTGCTACACTACTGCTATGTAATGACAAATTTGAGAGGACAGAGAGCATAAGCACTGGGGTCCTGGTTAGCAGAATCCCAGTGACACAGTCAAACACATTGACAACAGGCAGAAATTTGGGGTAACATGCCAAAAAGAGGGTACTTTCTTACAATGGGGCAATAGGAAGAGGAGCAATGAAAGTCCAAAGTGAAGAAGGTGACTCTGTGGCACACATGGGTGACATTCTGGAGAGACTCATTTCCTGGTGGTGGTTTTGGTCTTTGCAACAGTCTCTGGTGTCTGTCTGGGTCACAGAGAACCTTTGCGGGGTGGTTCACCTTCTGCAGGGGAAGGGGTGCTGCTGGCCTGTGGGTCTTGTGGTAGGTCCACCTGTCCACTAGATGCAGCAGATGTTAATGACTGGTGAGTGGAGTGGCTAGTGGAAGTGTGCCGCTGGTGTGCTGTGTTCTCCCACATGGTGTTGACCATGTCACCCAGCACCCCTACAATAGAGACAATGTTGGCATTTAGGCCCTGCAACTGCTGCATGAGCTCCTGGTAGTGTACCCCCTGCAGCCGCTGGTTCTCCTGCATGATGTCTATCACCTTGCCCATCCTGTCCTGTGACTTTTGGTTTGCCCCCAGGACATGTGTGAGTGCCTCTTGGGCAGTCAGTTCCCTGGGCCTGGACTCCTCCTGGCACACAGCTGACCTCCCACTGTCCCTGGCCCCCTGTGCCTGTGTCCCCTGAACGGTGTGCCCAGTCCCACTTACACCCAGACCTTCATCGTCTTGCCTGTGTGGTGTCAACTCGGGTCCCTGGACAGGTGAGCACACTATTGATCGACATATCCTGGGGACAGGGGACTGGGGACGTAGAGTGGCTGATGTGGTGTTAGAGTCAGGTGGACTGGGTGCGGGAAGTTGAAGCAGACTGACAAGTGGTCCCTGTTGAGCCAGTGAGTTCATCCAGCTTGGGACATCCAGAGTTGCTATCATCACCGAGGGCATCTTCTTGTGGAGGAATGGGTTGCTCTCCATTGACATTGGCTAGGGCCCCCTTGGGGATGTAAGTGTTTTGTCAGGGTCATTGTCTGTCACATTTTCTGCATTTCTACCTTTCCCTATGGGTTTGGTGTTGTCCTCCCACCTTTGGTAGTGTATGGTGATGGATTGTGGGTTTGGTAGTTCTACATGCTGTTCATGCATTGCTGGTGGGTGTGCATGCAGAGCTGGAAGGGACGTGCTTGCAGAGAGTGCATTTAGGTGTGGCAATTGGGGTGGTGCACTGTGTGGGATGGAGTGGATTATAGGGAGTCGGGTGAGGGGGTGACATGCCATGCAGGTATCGGTGGAGGTAAGGTAGCAATGGTGACTTACCAGTGTCCAGACCTCCAGTGACTCCAGTTAGGCCCTCAGGGTGCAGGATTGCCAAAACCTGCTCCTTAATGCTGTCACTGTGGGGGAGGAGGCGGGGGTCCACCGTCAATCCTCATGATGGCGACCTGGTGGAACGCTCCTTCCCTTGTAGGTCGTTCCATCTCTTTCAGATGTCATCCCTTGTGCATGGTTATTGTCCCACGGAGTTCACCCTGTCCATCATCCTCTGCCATAGCTCCATCTTCCTGGAAATGGAAATCTGCTGAACCTGTGCACCAAACAGCTGTGGCTCGACCCTGACGATTTCTTCCACCATCACCCACAACTCCTCATCTGTGAAACGGGATTGGTCTGTCAAGCTGTAGCAGTCTTTTTGTATTTGTAAAGAACTGTGGGTTATGTGGGCAAGGTTTTATAGTGCTCTTAGTAGGTGTGTAGGGTGTGTGTATTTGTGTCAGTTGTGGGTTTTTTGTTCTGGCCAATGTTGGGTTGAAGTGGTTTTGGGTGCCCAATTCCGCCGTGGCGGGGTGCACCGCCAATGGTTGACTGCTGTTGAATGTCCACTGTGGTGATTTGTGGGTCATTATTTGGAGGGCGGTGTTTTGCTCGTGTAGCAGTGAGGGTGGTGGGTCTGACAGTTTTTCACCTTTGCTGGGTCTGGCGGACTTGTGGTTGTGGCTGGTTTCTGTCAGTTTTGTATTTGTATGTCATAATCTGGCAGAAGGATTTCCACCTCCGCAGCGGTCTGTTGCCGGACTTCACCATGGCGGTCTTCGGAATAGACCGCCTATGTCATAATGACCACCTATGTGCTGGGCCTGCAATCACACATGACTGAGTACATGAATAAGGCAAGCAGCAACCTTGAGGCCAGCCAAGAACTCATGAAGCTCTGACATGACCAGAAGGCTACCATGCCTGAGTAACACCCAGGTCAGCTGGTGTGGGTTTTGGAGCCTTTGGCCCCCAGGGCACTTCAGGCCAAATGGACTTGGCCCTATCTAATTTTGGAGAAGGGTGAGGTCACCTACCTGCCTTGGCACTCCCAGGAATTCTCATAGGAATTTGCATGTCAACAGACTGAACCCCACCAGGACAGGGCAGACATGACCATGCTGATGGTCACTAATGAAGGGAAGGAGGAGGAGAGGGAACCTCTGCCAGACCTCCTTTCAACAAATGCACAGGATGGGTCTCTTCCAAGTTGACAACCCAGCAACAAAGACTGCAGACAAGTTTTGGAGCAGTTTGCCGGCCTGTTCTCTTTGAATCCTGGGCTCACCAATTGGCGTGTCCATGATATTGACACTGGTGACAGCTTACCTGTGAAGAACAGGCTATCTGACCAGGTCAAGGCCAACATCAAAGCTGAGGTGGCCAAGATGTTGGACTTCAAGGTAATTGAGCCCTCTGATATTCCTTTGGCCAGTCCAGTGGTACTGGTACCCAAACCCAATCTCCAAGGTGGGAAAAATGAATTAAGATTCTATGTAGACTACAGGGGTCTAAATGCAGTCACCAAGATTGATGTTTACCCCATACATAGGGCTGATGAGCTAATTGATAGGTTGGGGGCTGCCAAGTTCCTGAGTACATTTGACCTGACCTCAGGATACTGGCAGATTGCCTTCAGTCTAGGAGCTAAGGAGAGGTTAGCATTTTCCACTCCAGAGGGCCACTTTCAGTTCAAAGTGATGCCCTTTGGCCTGAAAAATGCTCCTGCCACCTTCCAACGGTTGGTAAACAGAGTCCTGTCTGGGTTGAAATCTTTCAGTGCAGCTTATCTGGATGATATAGCTGTATGCAGTTCCACCTGGGAGGACTGCCTTGTCCACCTGTATGAAAGTGTGCCAGGCCCTGCTTCAGGCAGGGCTGACTATCAAGGCAAGCAAGTGCCAGATAGTGCAGAGTTCAGTGGTGCACCAGGTCCACCTTGCTGGTGGAGGCCATGTACAACATATCCAGCCCAAAATCCAGACTGTCCTGGATTGCGAAGCTCCTGAAATCCAGGTTCAGGTCAGGGCCTTTCTTGGCTGACTGGGTACTACAGAAGGTTTATTCAAAATTATGGGATCATAGTGGCCCCTCTGACAGAACTCACCTCAAAGAAACAGCCGAAGAAAGTCATTTGGACCCCAGAGTGTGAAAAAGCCTTTGACACTCTAAAACAGGTTATTTGCTCAGCACCAGTGATATTGGCCACTGAATATAGCAAAGAGTTTATAGTGCAAACAGATGTTTTAGAGGAACGGATTGGGACAGTGTTAGCACAAATTAATAAAGATGGCCAGGATCAACCAGTTGCCTTCATCAGCAGGCGACTACTTTCCAGAGAGAAACAATGGAGTGCCATTCAGAGGGAGACCTTTGCTGTGATCCAGTCCCTGAAGAAATTGAGGCCATACCTGTTTGGCACTCACTTCTGTGTTCAAACTGACCGCAAACCCCGCAGATGGTAATGCAAATGAGGGGGGAGAACCCAAAGCTGTTAAGGTGGTCAATTTCCCTACAGGGGATGGACTTCACAGAACATAAACCTGGGAATGCTCATGCCAACGCAGATGGCCTTTCCAAATTTTTCAACTTAGCTGATGAGGGTGTAGGTTAGTACCCATCACCTTTCATAATGGCGGGCAATGTAGGAAAGTCCTCCATTTTGCCCTGGTCACCCCAAACTTTTTGGACAGCTACTGGTGGTTACTGACTCTTTGCTGTGCCCTAGGTTCTGCTTACCAGTCCCAGGGCCAGTGCTCAGTGTAAAGTGGCTAGTTATAATTGACAGTAGCAACCTACCTATAAGTCCCTTTTATATGGTAGGGAAAGTAGGTTTAGGGACCCCAGCATAGGTAGTGCACCCGCAGGTGCACTGCTGAGGTGCCCAGTGTCATTTTAAAGGCAGGCCTGCCTTGCTGGATACTTTTAAACTAATGTTATATGCAAATTCGAATTTGTACTTAAAAGTACTTCCTAAACTACCTTATTTTTACATGTAAGTCACCCTTAAGGTGTGCCCTATGTGCCCCTATGGTTGGGTGCCATGTAACCATAAGCAGGGACCTTATAAATGTTGTTTTATACGCCCTGGTTACGTAAAGTTGACAAATTTGATTTTCTCTCACTGTAGTGCATGGCCTCCATAGGCTAAAATGGGGAGACTATTTTAATTTAAAAGGTTCCCTTAAGTGCCAGATACCCGGAGTTTGGCATCAAATTGACTGTTATAATAAATCCCACAACTTACAAATGCTGCACTTACTATAACTAGCTTAGGTAAAAAGTTTTGAAACTCTAACTGAAAGTTGCCAACTTCAGCTCTGTAGTGCCCTTCTCTGATTGGCCAGCCTCTGATAGCCTGGTAAGTCTGCCTTGATGAGGTGTGAATTTTCCTGGGCTGAACACAAAGGATGCCCCTGGGATGGAGATCTGCCTCAGCAGATAGTGAAACAGGAATGGGGGGAGAGTAGCCAAACTGGTCTTCAGAGGCAGGGAAGGACACGTCGACCAGCTCAGGACCTCACACACTTCCTGCAACCCCAGACAATTAGGAGCCCTCTTGATTAGATTAGGAGAGGGCAGGAGAGGGTTGTATTAACATTTTGATAGCCTCACAATTGATTGGGTGGACCCAGCTAGATCTAACCTCCCAAAAATCACTTTCAGCCATGTTGGATTTTTGAAGAATGTTGCTCCCTGGGAATGATTTTTGTCACACTTCCCAGGAAGTGGTTATCAAAGGGGGAAGGAGCCTGGATGTGATTGGACAACCAGTAACCCCGCTTTCCATCCAGTTGCAAGGATAAATATGGCAGAGCTGCACCCGCACCTCAGATCCCTACAAGGAAGGACATCAGAAGAAGAAGGACTGACGTGATGGACCCCCTGACCTGCGCCTGGACACTGCGCTCTGAAGGTCTTCACCAGCTGCACACTTGGGCTTCACCACAAAAGGACTTTGCCTGGCTTCAACTGGTTCAAGAAGGGACTCCCTGCTTGTTACAGGTGAAAGATAGCTAACCAGAGCCCCTTGACTGAGCTGTGGACTCCTAAAGGACCTTCAAAGACTTTCTGGAAAAAGATCCAGAAGTTTGGTGAAGATTGGAGAACTCTTTGTAAGAAGCTCCATAAAGGGACGAGTGCCACAGTAAGTATCGCTGGCTTGCCTCAATCGCGACCAAGCTTGACTTGCAGGTTTGTCTTCCTAAAAAGCTCAGGAGCCCCGGACTTCCAGGACTTCATCGGGTGCTCTGAGAAAATGATCAGACGACCTCGCATTGAAATCGGCTTGCAACATACGAAGTTGACTTGGACTTCTGCACAGAGTATCTGAGAAGGGCTCCAGGGACATCAGTTTAAGATTTAGATTTGGCCTGGATGAGGATTTTCATCTAAAAAATTTGTCTAAGTCCGAATGCAGAAAACTTCACGAGGTCTCCTGCGACGCTTATGTGAAGACGGCCCCCGGGTGGTCGGATCGGACTGGCGACTTTGTCCTGCTAAAGTAAAATTTGAAGAAAATGACTAAATCCAAGGGTAAACGTTTGACCGAGGCCTCCCGCTTGCTGTAGCCGAGCAGGGCTCCATCGCAGTCGGCCATAAACTTTGACTTTGCCCCGGTCGAGGTGCGACGAGATGACTATATTGGCACTTTTTGTTTCTATGCGCTAGAAAACATGAATTCTTAAAAAATTCATATCTCCGGTTCCCCATACCCGATTATATTAGTTTTGGTGTGAAACTAAAGATGAAAATATTTCCTATTTTTATAAATTGGTTTTGGATTTTTAAACTGTTTCCTGTGTTTTATTTAATTACTGTTCTGTGATACTTAAATGTTTTACACACTTTGGTGGTCATTACAACCCTGGCGGTCGGTGTTAAAGCGGCGGTAAGACCGCCAACAGGCCGGCTGTAAAAATTTTGCAGTTACGACCGTGGCGGAAAACGCCAACAAAGACAGCCACTTTAACACTCCGACTGCCATGGCGGTACAAACAAACAGCGCGGCGGTCACCGCCAACAGACAGGCGGAGGACAAAGTACCGCCCACAGTATCACAACCTACCAATCCACCACCTTTTCCGGGGCAGATTCACTGTGGATAAAAACACAGCAGAAACAGGACTTCGAAGTGAAAACACTCACCTCTACACACCCCACGAGGACGCCATGGACCCGGAAATCCACATACTCCCTGCGATTGTCTTCCTGCTCCTCTACCAGGAGCAGGAACGCCGGCGGTGAAGACCACGGTGAGTACTGCACCTACAACACAGGGGAGGGGTGAGTGAAGAAACAGGGACACACACACACGCAACACCCCCACCCACTACAAAACACACACTAATACAGCATGATACATCACAGTTACACCCCCCAACGCCCCTGGAAGAATGCAAAGACAATAGAAAATTAGTGTAACAATTGTAATATATTAAAAGCAAGTAGGCAAAAATATATATATACACCATGTACAAAATATATACCAAGCATAGTAGTCCAGGTAGTGCTCCAATTAAGCCAGTGGAACACTGGGCCCACACGGTATGGGCGAGGCCCACACAAGATCCCCGACCATGACGGAGAGAACACTGCAGGGGCATCAGAGAGCAAGAAAACAGGCACCTCAGGGGGAGGGAAAGGGGGGGCACCTCAGCTGGTTGAGTGCATTACGCCAAATCCACGAGAGGGCCACATGCCCACTGTTATATCCTGTGGAGTGCAAAGCCACAGTCTCACAAGTCTCTAAAGGGGGTGGTTTGCCCACTGTTCAATCCTGGGGAGTACAAAGCCACAGTCTCTCAAGTCTCTACAGTGGGTGGGTTGCCCACTGTTCAATCTCGAGGAGTGCAAAGCCACAGACTCTCAAGTCTCTACAGTGGGTGGGTTGCCCACTGTTCAATCTCAGGGAGTGCAAAGCCACAGTCTCTCAAGTGGATAACAGTCTCCACTGGTTCTGGAGGGGGCATGGTGCCCAGAGTGCTTCATCCTGCTAAGGACAGAGGTAGTGGATTGATCTCTCCACTGGTTCTGGAGGGGCCATGGTGGCCAGAGTGCTTCATCCTGCTAAGGACAGAGGTAGTGGATGGATCTCTCCACTGGTTCTGGAGGGGGCATGGTGCCCAGAGTGCTTCATCCTGCTAAGGACAGAGGTAGTGGATGGATCTCTCCACTGGTTCAGGAGGGGGTATGGTGCCCAGAGTGCTTCATCCTGCTAAGGACAGAGGTAGTGGATGGATCTCTCCACTGGTTCTGGAGGGGGCATGGTGGCCAGAGTGCTTCATCCTGCTAAGGACAGAGGTAGTGGATGGATCTCTCCACTGGTTCTGGAGGGGGCATGGTGCCCAGAGTGCTTCATTCTGCCGGTGACGGACTCAGTAGCGTCAGTGTCCTTGGCGCTCATGGGCCAGCGTTGCTTGAGACGGCGGTGCCCTGTTCAGCGGTGCTTGAGACGGTGGTGCCCTGTTCAGCGGTGCTTGGAGCGGCGCTATCCTTTGCAATGACTCCTTCATGGACCAGCGGGGCTTGTGCTGGCGGTCATCTCTGTCCCGGCGGGGCTTTTGCTGGCGGTCCTTCATGGCCCAGCGGGGCTTTTGCTGGCGGTCCTCTCTGTCCCAGCGGGGCTTTTGCTGGCGGTTCTTCACGGCCCAGCGGGGCTTTTGCTGGCGGTCGTTCATGGCCCAGCGGGGCTGGTGCTGGCGGTGGCCTTCTGGGCAGCTGGGCTTGTGCTGGCGGTGGCCTCCAGGGCAGCTGGGCTTTTTCTGGTGGTCCTTCATGGCCCAGCGGGGCTGGTGCTGTCGGTGGCCTCCTGGGCAGCTGGGCTTGTGCTGGCGGAGGCCTCCTGGGCAGCTGGGCTTGTGCTGGTGGTCCTTCATGGCCCAGCGGGGCTGGTGCTGGCAGTGGCTTCCTGGGCAGCTGGGCTTGTGCTGGTGGTGGCCTCCTGGGCAGCTGGGCTTGTGCTGGCGGTGGCCTCCTGGGCAGCTTGGCTTGTGCTGGCGGTGGCCTCCTGGGCAGCTGGGCTGGTGCTGGCGGTGGCCTTCTGGGCAGCTGGGCTGGTGCTGGTGGTGGCCTCCTGGGCAGCTGTGATGATGGCGGTCTTCTCCGCTGTGCTGCTCTTCCCAGACTTGCTGACTTTCTTGTGCCCCTTCCCCACCTTGGAAGGTGTCGCAGCTGACTCCACACTCCCACCTGTACCCCTGGGAGCGGCTTTGGTGTCTGGAGTCTTCCCCCTCTCCCGCCAGGCACTGGCCAACTTCTGATGCTTCACAAGTGGGGGACTGTCTGTGCTGTGGCTCCGTGCCACACTGGCTGCCCTGGTGGCCAGTGCACTCCAGATTCCGGTGACTACAGGCACCACTGGTCCCGGAGATGTTGTGGCTGAGGTGCTAGTTCGGGACCTAGGAGACGGACAGGGTGGGGGAGGTGTGGGAAAGAGGTCAAGGTTGGACAGGAAAAGTTTTTTGGACACACTGGGGCGGGTAGCTGGAGGGGGTTTGGGAGTGGAGGAAGAGGTTGTGGTTGTGGTTGTAGGAGGTGTTCGTTTGCTGACTTTGGGTGAAGGTGCATGCGCTGGTGGCTGTCGTGAGGTGGATGGCTGTTGGGTGGGTGTGTGCCTGCGTTTGTGTATCTTGGGAGGGGGCGTCACAGACACACTGGGTGAGGACACAGGGGACGTGTGAATGGTAGTGGGGGTGGTGACTGCACATGAGCGGGGTGTGGTAGTGGGTGTGCTGGTGATGGTAGTAGTGGCTGTAGAGGTAGTGCATGCAGGTGTGAGTGTAGATGAGACAGGGAGGGAGGAGGGAGACGAGGAGGAGGGGGACACAGTGGAGGCAGTGGATGTTGGTGTGTCTGCATGTGTGTGATGCTTACGTGAGTGCCTGTGGGATGTGTGGTGCTCATGTTTGCCTGAGCTTCCCTTGTGTGTTGACGTGTGTGCATGCTGGTCTGTAGGTGTACTTGGGATAGGCTGAGGTACAGGGGATTGGGTCTGGGTGAAGGAAGTTGGAGGGGGAGGCTAGACACAGGGACAATGGCTGCCATCAGTGCTGAGGCCAGAGTCTGGAAAGTTTGCCGAAGGGCCGCCTGACCAGAATGAATGCCCTCCAGGAATGCATTTGTTTGTTGCAACTGCCTTTCAACACCCTGGATGGCATTCAAAATGGTAGACTGCCCAACAGTGAGGGACCTGAGGAGGTCAATGGCCTCCTCACTGAGGGCAGCATGGGTGACTGGGGCAGGGCATGAGGTGCCTGGGGCAAAGGTGATGCCCACCCTCCTGGGTGAGCGGGCATGGGGCGAAGGCTGAGGGGCTGCTGGGAGGGCGGTGCTGGAAGGGGGGGTGGCGGCTGTACCTGTAGATGGGGGGGGCACAGATGTTGCCACCACCACAAGGGAGCTCCCATCAAAGGACGAGTCCGTGTCACTGGTCTCAGCTCCTGTCCCCGCCGTGGAGCTCCCCTTGCCCTCCGTCCCACTGGTGAAGTCCGATTCCGTATTGTGGCCCTCCACGGCCATGTGGGATGCAGCCCCCTCGTGCTCCGGTGCCACTGCTTCTCCGCCTGATGATGCTAATGCACCCAAGAACAGGGAGACCACAAAAAGGGGGGGACAACAGAAGAAAGACTTGTTGAGTGCATGCATTATTCTACTGTTGGGGGACACGACAGACACAGAAGCCCCCTGCACTACGCTGTGCTCTTGGGCTACACTGTTCAATTCCTGGGAAATGGCCTACTAGGCTATGGACGACATCTGCACACATGGATGACACAGGGGCATGACTAGGTGTAGTTGGCACTCTACAGAGGTGCGGTGGGGTGCCACATGGCCTGCCTTATGGAGGGACCTTGCCTACGGAACGCGCCCTGCCCTAGGGAAACCCACAGCCCACCTCCCCCACCCAGACACCTCCACTGCGCGCAAAATCAGCAGAATGCGAGTGTACTCACCCCCTTGTGGCTGCTGTGATGCCCTCAAGCGCCCATCCAACTCCGGGTACGCCACCGCCAGGATCCTGAACATCAGGGGGGTCATGGTGCGATGGGCACCCCTCCCATGTTGGGAGGCCATCCCCAGCTGAGCCTCCGCCATCTTCTTGCTCCAGCGGCGAATGACCTCCCATCTTTTCCGACAGTGGGTGCTCCGTCTGTGGTAGACCAACAGGGTCCGGACGTCCTTGGCGATGGCACGCCAAATATGTTTTTTCTGGTGGGCGCTGACCTACATGATTTGTACAGGGGGAAGAGAAAGTTATTACCAACTCCACCGTCAAAGTGATTGGCCCCCATCCCTACCCTTGCCATGTGGCACATGCACTCACCGTTGTTTCATGCACGCCGCACTCTCCCCCCTTCCTTCTTACATCCACCCCTCTCCACACAGGCATAGCCCATACAGCATGCTCCCAGTGTACTTACCTGTTTGTCTGGAGGACCATAGAGTAGCGTGTACTGGGAGAGGACCCCATCCACCAGTTTCTCCAACTCCTCCGATGTGAAGGCAGGGGCCCTTTTCCCAGACACTCGAGCCATTGTCTCTTCCAGACCGAGGTCACAGCAGCACTTGCAGTGTAGGTCCTCTCCTGTTGAAGATCAGGTATTGAGTGATTGAACAGATAGAAAATGGCGGTCACGTCCTCAGTGGTGCGTACCGTCACCGCCGGCGTACATCGTCATTGGCTCCTGGGACCCATAGGGTCCAATGTTAACCAATGCAGCATTGCGCCGCGGTCTTCGACCGCCTACCGCGACGGTGTACAACACCAGCGCAGTTACCTCACATCCCATTGTCCCACTTTAGAGGTCAGGCAGCCGCCATTTCAGGGGCCCACATGCCTACAATTTAAACTGCGTCACACATACCTAGGCCTAGACTCAACACACATGCAGGCAAATTTTTAGATTATGAATGGTGTTCTGTGTAAGCTGTGGGTACGTACCTCTGAGTTGTTTGACTCTGTGCTCGCTGTTGTCCTTCATAGGCACCGTCCGCTGGGACATGTGAGGAGATGACGGCATCCTCCAGTGTACCGACCATTGGTGGACCTGTCGACAATGGAGGAAAGACATGTGATAATCACATACAGGCTTGACCGTGCCACAATCCAGGAACTGTGTACCCAGTTAGAGCCAGACCTGATGTCAGCTATCCGCCATCCCACAGGAATCCCCCCTCAAGTGCAGGTGCTGTCAGTGCTTTATTTCCTTGCAAGTGGGTCATTTCAAACAACAGTGGCCATAGCATCAGGGATGTCCCAGCCTATGTTTTCCAACGTGTTGTCCAGAGTGTTGTCTGCCCTGCTGAAACACATGCGGAGCTACATTGTTTTCCCTCAGGTGGAGGATTTGCCCTCAGTGAAAGGTGATTTCTATGCCCTGGGACATATCCCCAACATCATAGGTGCCATTGATGGGACACATGTGGCTTTGGTACCCCCCCACAGGAGTGAACAGGTGTACAGAAACCGGAAGAGTTATCATTCGATGAATGTACAGATGGTATGTTTGGCAGACCAGTACATCTCCCATGTGAATGCCATGTTCCCTGGCTCAGTGCATGACGCCTACATCCTGCGGAATAGCAGCATCCCTTATGTGATGGGTCAATTCCAGAGGCACCGTGTGTGGCTATTAGGTGAGCACCTGGGAATGGTTGTGTGGGTCTGGGGACATCCCTCCAGGTTAGTGTGTGTCTAACAGTTGTCCCTGGCCATTTGCAGGTGACTCTGGTCACCCCAACCTGTCATGGCTACTGACCCCAGTGAGGAATCCCAGGATAAGGGCAGAGGAATGCTACAATGAGACCCATGGGCGAACTAGGATGGTGATCGAGCGGACCTTTGGCCTCCTGAAGGCCAGGTTCAGGTGCCTCCATATGACAGGTGGATCCCTATTCTACTCACCAAAGAAGGTGTGCCAGATCACCGTGGCCTGCTGTATGCTTCACAACTTGGCTTTGCGACGACAGGTGCCTTTTCTGCAGGAGGATGGTCCAGATGGCGGTGTTGTGGCAGCTGTGGAGCCTGTGGACAGTGAAGACGAGGAAGCAGAAGAAGAAGACATGGACAACAGGGACCCAGTGATCCAGCAATATTTCCAGTGACACACAGGTAAGAATACAGAGCTGCCTACTACATGTACTTAAACACTACTGCCTCTCTACTGTCTGTCATTTTCACCCAGTGTATGGTCACTGAGTTGTCACTTTCCCTTACGATTTCACAGATGTGGGACCCACTGTGTGACATCTGCTTTGATTCCTCATGGACTAGAGCTGTGTGACTTAGGTATGTTGACATTACCAATGAAAAAGCTTTTTGCCACAGTTATTGCTAATACAGAGTTCCGAAATCACAGACAGACTCCAGATTGTTTTGTGCTTTAATGGTGTTTATTTCAGTGCTCAATATTGGAGGGGGTTGTAAAATGGTGAGGGGTGATGGCGGAGGAATGTCCATGGCAGAGTCCAGTCTATTAATCTCACAGGTGCATTGCCCATATGGGCATAGGAAGTGGAGCTGGGGCAGTTTAAGGATGGACAGGGTGACAAAGTGGGACAGTAGGATGATAATCAGTGTTGTCTCAGTTCTTGGCAGGGGTCTTGGCATCGTTCTCTGTCTTATTCCTGGATCTCAGGGACCGTTTGCGAGGTGGTCCTCCTTCTGCAGGGGGTGGGGTGCTGGTGTGGTGGTCCTGTGACGGTGCCTCCTGTCCACTAGTGCCGGTGGAGGTGGTGGGCAGTTCATTGTCCTGGCTAGTGTCAGGGGCCCCTTGTAGTGCCACAGTGTCCCTCCTGGTGTTGAGTACTTCCTTCAGCACCCCTACAATGGTGCCCAGGGTGGAATTGATGTTTCTGAGTTCCTCCCTGAAGCCCATATACTGTTCCTCCTGCAGACGCTGGGTCTCCTGAAACTTGGCCAGTACCGTTGCCATCGTCTCCCGGGAGTGGTGGTAGGCTCCCATGATGGAGGAGAGGGCCTCGTGGAGAGTCGGTTCCCTGGGCCAGTCCGCCCCCTGTCGCACAGCAGCCCTCCCAGTTCCCCTGTGTTCCTGGGCCTCCGTCCCCTGGACCGTGTGCCCACTACCACTGCCCCCAGGTCCCTGTTGTTGTTGGGGTGGTGGGTAAGCCTGGGTTCCCTGTAGTGGTGGACACACAGCTGATTGACGTGTCCTGGGGACAGAGGTATGGGCCCGCTGGGTGGGTGCTGTGCTGGTGTTTCCAGAAGGGGGAAGCTCTGTGGTGGCCTGTGACTGTGTCAGGGGAACCGACTGTCCCGAGGTCCCCGATGGGCTGGGCTGGTCATCTAGATCCAGTTGGACAGAGCTGCTGTCATCACTGTGGGCCTCTTGTGTTGGTGGTGTGGACATGTGTGGACCTTCCTGTCTGGTGACATTGGGTAGGGGTCCTGCAGGGGTTTAAAAGGATGGTTATCACATCTGTGTGTGTCATGGTGTGCAATGGGTGGATGACCGTGTACCCCAGTGCTTGCATTCCTGTGTGAGACCTCGTGTGATGATGGTTTAGGGGGGTGTATGGGTATGTGCAGTGGGCATGCTTTGGTGATGGGTGTCCATGCTTTGTTGTTGCATGCAGGGCTTGGTGTTAGGATGTGTGGTTTTTGAGGTTGGGACATTTGTGAGGAGTTAGAGTGATGGGGGTGAGGGCGGGGGTATGTGCTGGCATGCAGGTAGGGTGGGGGATGTAATAGTTAAGATTTGACTTACCAGAGTCCATTCCTCCACCTACTCCTGCGAGGCCCTCAGGATGCAGAATCGCCAAGACCTGCTCCTCCCATGTTGTTAGTTGTGGGGGAGGAGGTGGGGGTCCGCCGCCAGTCCGCTGAACTGCCAGGTGGTGTCTTGAGACCACGGAACGCACCCTCCCCCGTAGGTCGTTCCACCTCTTCCTGATGTTATGCCGATTTCTTGGGTGCTGTCCCACTCCGTTTACCCTGTCCACTATTCTTCGCCATAGCTCCATCTTCCTTGCAATGGAGGTGTGCTGCACCTGTGCTCCGCATAGCTGTGGCTCTACCCGGATGATTTCCTCCACCATGACCCTGAGCTCCTCCTCCGAGAACCTGGGGTGTCTTTGCCGTGCCATGCGGTGGTGTAAGTGATGTGTGGGGTGGTGTGTGGGGTGATAAGTGTGCTGATATGTAGTGGTGTGTAGTGTGCGGTGTGTGGAAGTTATGTGGGTGATGGTGTTGTGTGCCTGTGGATGCTAGTGTTGTTGATGGTGGTGTCTCTCTCTGGCCTTCGTTCGTGATCTGTTGTCATAAGGGTTTGTGGTGGATTCGTGTGTTGTGATAGTGTGGGTGTATTTCTGTTGGCGTGATGGTGGAGGTTTTGTTTTCGCCAGTTTATCACTGACCTTTGGTGTGGCGGACTTGTGTGGGTGTCTGACTTTTGGCGGATTCCGAGCTGTGGGTCATAATAGCTGTGGTGGATTTCCACGGCCGCGGCGGTGTGTTGGCGGTCTTCTGCACGGCGGTACACGGCTTTTACCGCCAATGTTGTAATGACCGCCTTTGTCTCCTAAGTTAAGCTTTGTTGCTCGTTGCCAAGCTACCAAGGGTTGAGCTGGGGTTAATTTATTGAGACCTAACTGAACCTAGTGGAGGTTAGTGGCCTATCGCTACATGTAGGTACTTACCTGCCCTTACCAATAATCAACTTTCCAACACTGTCCGCTCTGGGGCAGTTGTAATTCTCCAATTGCCTGTTGCTTTTTCAGACTGCAAACCTTGAGATGTCTATTTCATTCTATTTTACTCTTCTTAGAAGTGTGTGAATTTCATCGCCAGTAGGGGAGCCTAAAATGTTTAATGTTTGAGAGATGGGTGACTACAGATATATTAATTTAGTTAACAGAAGGTGGTCCCTGGACTGCTGCTGCCTTGTTGAGAAGTCCAAAAGTTTGACTAAGAGGACATTACTCATCAGCACGTAATCCAGTCATGAGATTTCTCTTACCTAAAAAGTTATTTATTGCTTAAACATAATAAATTCATTTAATTTCACTATATTATTCTTATCGTGAGACACCACCTCGCGGGTAGAGGAGATCTCCACGAGTGAGTGAAACTTTTCTAATAGTAGTTTAACATTTGTTAATTTAGCCTTAGAAGCTCCCCCACTCATATGAAGAGGTTTGGACTCTTAAGAAAAGAGTTATCTATAGGTATGGGAGTAAATCTACACGAGTAGATCTACATATGAAAAGTTATCTTTGTTTGTTTCGATTGTACAGGTATGAAGATTCCTTCAGTAGATAAGTATATATATATTAAAGTATACAAAGGAGTTATTAAACGTTGATAGATATGTTTATTGTTGTGTTATATTTTAAACGTTGCTGATGTATTAGTAGACTAAGAATGTTCATACTTTACATACATATTTGATAGCACTAAAGTAATGTTCGGACCCCTTAAAATATTGCTTCTGTCCTATTATTAAACGCTTTGACTGGCCAACAGAAAACTTTGTGTTAAGCATATTTGCATAGATGTTTGTCGGAAATGTCTCATTATTAATCAAACATCGAGTCCCTCAAGAACATAGACAATGAGCAGTGGAACAAGTGTCTATTGATTCAGCAGCACCTTGATCTGGATTTCCAATTGGGACATCATGCGCATAACGAAGTAGAAGGCGCATGACCTTGATAATAGGGTGGCTACCGTATTATGAAAAACATTGCAACTCGAAATTCCAACAAAAGGCATCTGTGTTTTCACCCTTTTCAATCATAATCAAACCAGTGAGGAGTAATAACTCAATATAAATTCCTATTATACTCAAAAATATTCTGGGGACGGTAACCTGGAGCCAGAATGTAAGGTTTAATTAGATTTACTTCATCGTTTTGAAAAATTTCATTGGAAACTAGAAATTGAATCTTTTGTTCTGCTGAAATGTATTTTATATCAAACACTACATCTTCGAGCTGAATATTATTTGTGCCGCATTTTAATGCATGCATCTTTTTTGTTGAGTTCTGTATTAAAATCCAATCTATAGTTACATTCCTCTCTTGTATTGTTATCAAATAACTTTGTTTTCTAAAGAGTTATATTTTTATATTTGCTTCGGTGCTTCTAAACAAGATGTTTCAAATAAACTTAGTGATAAATCTACCGTATTAATGATCTCACAGAAAAAAAACATGGCTGCATTCAAAGGACTGTTTCTGAAATGTTTCTTCATTTTCACAACTGTAAGCATTAATATTTGAAGAGAGCCTCAAAAACCCTTAAGACAAAAATAAGATATATTCTCCATGTTTCCATTGGACGATTTTTGCTTTTTAGGGTGGTTAGACGTAGAGGTGTAGAATTTGTAGAGACTGGAGTGTAACTGTAGAATATTACTTTTTTCGTATTTCGATTACAATTTCAAGAATGCTGCAATGCCTGAGGCTCGATTTGTGTTATCAGCTATACAACCGTCAGCGATGATTCAATGAAGATAAATGGAGAACTCCATCATCCGACGTATAGACGTGTTAAAGCAACATGTAGTCTAGTACATGATTTGTGATGGCTTTACAGCGGGCAAACTGGCTCATATATATCATAGCTGTCAGAAGCCGCTTCCACAGGCTGCTACTACTGTGGAACCACTTTCATTATATGTGTGTTACCAGTAATCGATGGGTGGATGAAAGAAGCTGTTGCTACCTCAAGAAGAGCTTTCTGCACTGAAGATGTAGTACATTCAAACACTACAGTATGAAAAGTGTGCTATCGACTCTCAGGCCTCCAATTACTAATTGCAAGGTCCCGCCTGAGTGGAAACGATGCAACAGTGGCACTAACTGTGTGGATACTCTGCACCCCAAAATACCTGCAACACCCCGCCTTCACTGTGCAATTATGAGATAAGCCCCAAGAAATTGTAAATAGCTCTGAGCAGGTGGTAAACGGCTGCAGGAGTCTTGTGTAGGGCGAAAGGGACGGAGGGGCTGAGAAGTGTGGGGGAAGAGAGAGGAAGTGGTTGCCTGGCAAGAGAAAAAAAGGTCTGGTTAACTGGGGCTGGGCTGGTAAAATCAGGTCCAGTGTTTACACACCCTGGAAATCTTGCTTACTTCCTAACTGCAGGAGAACTGCACACAGTAATTCCGATTTGAATAATTCGTAATCCAGGTTTCACAGTTGTCCTTCAATATCATATTTGGTAAAGAAATTCAGCTTTTGGACCTTTAGGGGCATATTTAAGAGCTGCTAAAGCCTCCTTGTGCCACATTAGCGACATTGTTTTTCACACTAATTGTGCCACTTTGTAACTCCTTGCACCACATTACTCCTGCGCCAGGCATAGTATATGCAAGTGAGGTGTTCCCCCTGTTACAGGGGCCGAATAAATGGCACAAAGAAATTGAAGAGATTTCTTAGCACCATGTTTTTCAGCATTTTTAACGCCTGCACAGAACAGGTGTGAAAAAGGGGCTCCAATTGTTTTCAGTGGGCCTCTAGGTGCTTTGCAGGATTGGCATAAACATTTTTGACACTAGTTCCGTAACTACTGCCATGGTGTGCTATATGTTACGGATCATGGTGGAATTAAGGGGTCTCTAAGGAGGGCAATGAAAGTGGCACTGCACTGGGTGCAGTACCAATTTTCTTAAATATGCCCCTTAGTGTTTTCAGGGGAGAAGCAGAGGATTGGGCATTTGAAAAGTATGTACACTCCCACAAAATCAAATCTTTATGGATATTCACAAACCTTGACAGGACTTTAGCACACATAGGCCCAGATGTACTATTCATTGACGCAATGCAAAGGTGAACTATAGTTGCTGTGCTGCCTTGCATCAAAGGGAGATGGAAATAATTTGTAATGTCTGCTAAAAATATGGCCCATATTTTATTTGTCTGTGCACAAGCACAATATTTGCAGCTATGCACCAGTGCACACACCCTTATTTCATAGCGCAAGGGCCTTCTCTGAAGCATAGGTTTTGACTGGAAGGCATCACTTCTAGTATACAAGCTATATTTCAAGACTTATTCAATTTTATGTGTGCTGTGCAATACAGCACATTTGCAAAATTGGGAAAGCGAGGAGGAATGGAAGCATTCCTCCTTTTTACACCTCCCTAGAATTCTTACACCAAATTAATATTATTATTATTTTTATTTTGAACATAGAAATTTTATGAAAACCTTATTTGTAGTCTCAGAAGCTCTTCGTTTAACACTATTCACTAAGCTAGGAGTGGGTGTGGGAGTCCAGGAGGTAGCTAAAAGAGGAAAGGTTGCTTGCCTTAGAACGGTGGGTCTGGACCATTTCTAGAAGGGAGAATTAATTGAAGCAGTCAATGAAGACTCTAAACAGAAGATAAAGAATTAGATACCATTTGATGGCCAGAGAGCACATGGCTCACGAAGAAAGACTGAAGGAGCCTTTGCAGATGCACTTAGGAGAATGCAGATCAGTGTTGAGTGAAGATGAAACCATTGTTGAACCTGGTCCCAGTAAAACTGCAGGTGTACCAGCCAGTTTTTGTCAATGGTGGGACCATTGTTAGGTGGTTCGATACATTTGTTTTCAGTTGCAGCACACTTCCAGTAGAAGAAGAGCATTGTAGTATTGCACTGTGGGAAAATCATCCTTTTAACATGCTCACCCCAATTCTTCTAACTGATACTGGTGGTAACTGACCCTGACTGTAACCAGGGCCCTGCTAATCAGGCCCACGGTCGGTGCCCTGAATAAAAGGTACATGGTAAAGTGGTACACTTACAATTGGCAATGCCATACTGCTGAATGTCCCTAGTAGATAATAGGACATTGGGCATTCAAACTACCTATAAGTTCATAGTATAAAGTAGCTCAGAGATGTTTAGAGGCCCAGTGGATTTCCTGGAAAGGAGTGAGCACTGCTCTGTTGCCTACTGCCAATTTTAAAGGCAGCCCTGCCTTGCAGATTGTCTTCAAAAATTAAAATGTGTTTAAATTTGAGTTTGCAATTAAAGGTACTTCCAAAGTGCTAATCTACCTTAATTTACATATAAGTCACCCCCAGATGCCCCAGTGGTGGGGTGCCATTTAACTATAAGCAGGGACATTATAAAATATGTTTAGGATGCTCTAGTGAGGAAAGAATTGTATATTTATTTTATCCTCTATGTAGATACTTAGCTCCGAAGACTAACACAGGAATCTTTTCCATAAGCATTTGTATTGCTAAGAAGGAGCTAAATGTGTCATGAAAGGTCTAGAAAAATTGGTAATGATAAATCCAACAACTTGCCACTATTGGATTTATCATAACTTATACAGAAAATAAGTTATAAGACTTTAGTTTCTGGAAGCCAAATTCCAGCCTGCTAGTGGCCTCTTCTGATTGGTTAGCTTTAACAGGATTAGTCAGGGTGCTTTTATGAGGTGATAAGAGGCCTGCACTGAGCAGAGGTTAACTGCTAGTGGGGTGCTGCAGTTGCTGACATCAGGCCAGAAAGAGGGCTGGATGAATCAAACTGGACTTCAAAGGAAGCAGGACAGAAAAACAGGAAGGAATGCTAGCCAGTCCTGCCCTCTCACCCTATACCCCACAAATAGATAGCAGGCAGAGAAAAGGAATTTGCAGATGTCTAGAGGGGAAGTGTTAATGGAAATGAGTCACACCAGTAGGTTGGTGTATCCAAGTCTTGGTCCTCTAGAGGAAAAGCATCCATCTTGGATTTTAACATGCAGTGTTTTATGGGACAAGAAAATGCCACACTTTGGAGGAAGATGTAATGCGTTTGAGTGGTACCATGCATCTCATTAGACTGGGGTATCCTCCTGTATGTCTCTCAAGATGATTGAATACATGTGGCTGAGTTGTCTTGCAATTTAGATCTGCTGCCTGAAATCACAAGAAGAAGAAGGACTGCCCTGCTGGAACCTTGGTTTGCAACGCCAAGGACTGCACTCTGAAGTACTACTTCTGTTGCACACTGGAACAACACCCCAAACAACTTTCTCTTGTGTCAAAAAGGACTCAGGAGTAAAATCCCTGAAAGAAACAGGTTAACAGAGCTTCTCTGCACCAAGTATCACAAAAGTCCCCAGCCTAGAGTTCGTCCAGTGGACTTTCAAGGATTGCCCGGTGCATTGTGGGAACTGTGGTCCTAAACTTCCAAGGGCCATCTCAGACCTTCTAGCACCTTGGATTTGTGCTTTGGACATTTTGAATCCTCAAGAGGAACTTCAGGAAAAAGTTTCAGAAGTTTGGAGCAACCTTTGAAAAAAGCTTTGTAAGTGGACCGACTCAGCATCATGAATCAACCTTCAACCGCCAGGGTTTAACTGGGGCCTCGCAGAAGAACAGCCCAACAAGGCTGCATTAAAACCAGCTTGCTGAGGAGGAACGCACAATATCAAGAGAGAAATGATCCAAAAAAGTTTCTAAGTGCGAGGTCAAATTCTGACCCAGATTTCCCACTCAATGTATCTGAGCTGGGCTTCATCGCAGTAAGCCTCAAACTTTGACTTTGCCCCGGTCAAGCGCAACCAAATGTCTATTGTTGCTGCTATTGATTTCTAAAGACAGAAATATTTACTATTTTTATATGTTAGTGTGAGATTTTCTATGTGTGTTACATCTTACTTTTTTACTCTAAAGGTGTATTTAAATGCTTTACCTACCTGTCGCCTAAGTTAAGTTTCCCAACTTAAAGTGGGAAATGTGTTAATGGATAGCTGTTTACTGGAAGGGTCCCAAACATGTACAAAGCCAATGCATTAGAGAATGAACACATCCTGGCTCTTGGAGGCAAGATTGTGTACATTGATGTTTGGCAGCAAAAAATATGCCAGTGTGGGAGGATAGGAAAATGCATTCTATTCTAATAGATATGGCACATTTTTTGGCTCTTCCTTTGACACAAAGCAGCACAACAACTTTGATTGCACCTCTGTCATGCATCAAATATTAGTAAATCTGGGCCTTATAGAGAAAGTAGCTCCTCAAGCGTATGGAACATTCTAGGGTAGCTGAACAATATAACAAAGGAATGTGTATAATACAATTCCTGAGCAGACATAATAAGGTAGGGTCTTATTTCCTGCTGGCTGAGATACAGAGTAGGCTTTTCAAATTGTATTTTCATTACCCCTGAAATGGAGCTCACTCTGAATCAGGTACCCAGGAGAATAGTTTAGGAAAATGCTAGCACAAGTCTTGACTCATAGGGCAATTAGGAGTGTGTGGTACTGGCTATTTGGGTGCCTGCTAAAAAATCACCAATTAAAATATTGGCAACAAAATATTACAAAAAAATGACAGAAAAATTTACTTTATATACTTTGGCCCTGATTTAAGAAAAATGACGCACAACCATGCTAGTGCGGTTCTGCATCAAAAAAAGAATGCTGCCTAACAAAATTCCTTTGCACCATCTGTGCATCATATCTAAAAAACAATGCACCATGATGCAAAGAAAAGATTAACAACAAAAACAAATAATGCTAACCATTGTGACATCCCGGAAAGAAAAAGTATGCAAATGCTGAAAAAGTGGCATTAGAATGTTTTGTAACACATTTTTTGATGCAAATTGCCATATCTAGCAGCGTTAGCATCCCAAAAAGTATGTGAGCGAGGAAAAAAATAGGGAGCCAAGATGGAGAATGCAGGCTAGGAGAGATCCTAGATAGATCCCAATCAGCCCAGTATGAGCCAGGATGGTCCAGCAAAGTCACAGGAAAAGATAAAAAGGAAGCAGAAGTGTTGCTTTGGTGAAGAGGAGATGACATCTTGGTCAGAAAAGTTATGGAGCACCAACACCAGCTCTTCGTCACCTCCAAATTGCCAATAGGTAGGAGAGAGACCATATGGCAGACAATAGTAGATAAAGTCAACAGTGTGGCAGAGGTGAAGAAGCCTGTCACCGATTGCAAAAAGCGATGGCACGACTGGAAGCACAGAACTAAAGAGAAATTGGCCAGGCACCGAAAGGCAGCACTATAGACTGGAGATGGAAGTCCGGCACCCCAGGAGGACCTGGATGAGCTGGAGTAGATGGTGGCAGCTGTCATCCCGGAGGAGTTGTTCACCAAAATCACAGGACAGGACAGCACAGACTACCAAGACCTACCACAAATGCACAGTAAGTTGCATTGGGGGACTATCTGGAAAGTTTCAAATGGCACAAATGGGAGGCTCATAGAGCACACTGAATGCATACAAAAAGGTTGCATCAGGACACATAGGGGGTCATTCCAACCCTGGCGGTCGGTGATAAAGCGGCGGCCAACCCGCCAACAGGCAGGCGGTCCAAAAAATTGAATTCTGACCCTGGCGGGAACAGCCAACACAGCCCGCCACTTTAACACTCCGACCGCCACGGCGGGACAGACAAACAGCGCGGCGGTCCCCGCCAACAGGCAGGCGGCAGACAATGTACCGCCCACAGTATCACAACTCACCAATCCGCCACCTTTTCCGGGGCGGGAGCCCCGCCGATAAAAACACGGCGGAAACAGACTACGAACGGGAAAACGCTCACCTCTATACACTCCACGAGGACGGAGGACAGCATGGAACCCGAATTAAACATCCTACCAGCTCTTGTCTACCTGCTCATCTACCACGAGTACGAACTCCGGCGCAGAAGACAACGGTGAGTACTGCACCTACGACACAGGGGAGGGGGGAGGACGAAAGGTTACGGGCACACACATATGCCCCCCCCCAACTATCAACATACCAATGCAGAGCAACAACTGAGTGACACTCCCCAAACCCCCCTGAAAAATGCAAAGACAGAATAAAAATGTCAATTTAAATTTATGTATAAATTAGGTTCATTGAAGTCATGGAAAATTATCGTTATGAAATATCAAAGCAAAAATCATGAACAGTGCGAAAGCTATGTACATAGTCAATAAGTCCTGCTCAGTGTGTCAAATATCCACAGTCCGTGGGCCAATGTCTACCAAACACATGGGCAAAGCCCACACAGGAGACCTGAGTCCGTTGGAGAGAACACTGCTGGGGCATCAGATGACAAAACTACAGGCACCTCAGGGGGAAGGGAAGGGGGGGCACCTCAGCCACAGGAGTCCACGACGCCAGAACCACGAAGGGTCCACCATGCCCACTGTGCCATCCTGGGGAGTGCAAAGCCACAGTCCATCAGGTGGATTACAGACTCCACTGGTCATGGAGGAGGCAGGGTGCCCAGAGTGCAGCGTGAACACTAGCTCGACAGAACCAGCACTGTCAATGGGCCAGCGGAGCTTGACAGGAAGGGCCCAGTGGAGCGGTGCTTGACAGGAAGGGCCCAGCGGAGTGGTGCTTGAGACGGCGGGGCCCAGCGGAGCGGTGCTTGAGACGGCAGGGCCCAGCGGAGCGGTGCTTGACAGGAAGGGCCCAGCGGAGTGGTGTTTGACAGGAAGGGCCCAGCGGAGCGGTGCTTGAGACGGCGGGGCCCAGCGGAGTGGTGCTTGACAGGAAGGGCCCAGCGGAGCGCTGCTTGACAGGAAGGGCCCAGCGGAGCGGTGCTTGAGACGGCGGGGCCCAGCGGAGCGGTGCTTGACAGGAAGGGCCCAGCGGAGCGGTGCTTGACAGGAAGGGCCCAGCGGAGCGGTGCTTGACAGGAAGGGCCCAGCGGAGCGGTGCTTGAGACGGCGGGGCCCAGCGGAGCGGTGCTTGACAGGAAGGGCCCAGCGGAGCGGTGCTTGAGAGGAAGGGCCCAGCGGAGCGGTGCTTGATACGGCGGGGCCCAGCGGAGCGGTGCTTGACAGGAAGGGCCCAGCGGAGCGGTGCTTGACAGGAGGGGCCCTGTTCAGCGGTGCCTGTCTTCACGGCGGGGCCCTGTTCAGCAGTGCTGTTCTTCTCGGCGGGGCCCTGTTCAGCGGTGCCTGTCTTCACGGCGGGGCCCTGTTCAGCGGTGCCGTTCTTCTCGGCGGGGCCCTGTTCAGCGGTGCCTGTCTTCACGGCGGGGCCCTGTTCAGCGGTGCCTGTCTTCACGGCGGGGCCCCGTTCAGCGGTGCCGTTCTTCTCGGCGGGGCCCTGTTCAGCGGTGCCGTTTGTGTGTTTTGGAAGAGGGTGTGACAGACACAGTGGGAGAGGACACAGGGGACGTGTAAATGGCAGTGGGGGTGGTGACTGGACGTGTGCAGACTGTACTGGAGGGTGTGGTGGTGATGGAAGTACTGGCTGATGGTGGTGTGCATGCAGGTGTGAGTGGAGATGTCACAGGGAGGGAGGAGGGAGACGAGGAGGAGGGGGACACAGAGGTGGTAGTGACTGTTGCCATGGCTGCATCTGGATGTTGCTTGGGTGAATGCTTGTGGGATCTGTGGTGCTTATGTCTGGATGAGCTGCCCTTGGGTGTTGAGGTGTGTGCATGCTGGTCTGATGGTGTGGATGGGATAGGCTGAGGAACAGGAGACTGGGAGACGGTGGAGGCAGTTAGAAGAGGGAGGCTGGAAACAGGGACAATGGCTGCCGTCAGTGCTGAGGCCAGAGCATTGAACGATCGTTGATGGGCAGCCTGACCCGAATGAATGCCCTCCAGGTATGCATTGCTCCGATGCACCTCCCTCTCTACCCCCTGGATGGCATTCAAAAGGGTAGACTGCCCAACAATGATGGTCTGTAGGAGGTCAATGACCTCCTCACTGAGGGCAGCAGGGGTAACTGGGGCAGGGCCTGAGGTGCCTGGGGCGAAGGAGATGCCCGCCTTCTTGGGCGAGCGGGCACAGAGCGAAGGCTGAGGGGCTGCTGGGAGGGCAGAGCTGGTGCGCTGGGTGGCGGCTGTACCTGTTGAGGCGGGGGGCACGGATGTTGCCGCCACCGCTAGGGAGCTCCTTTCCGAAGACATGTCAGTGTCGCTGGTGTCACCACGGGTCCCCGTTGTGGAGCTCCCCTCGCCCTCCGTATCACTGGTGACCTCGGTGTCTGTAGCATGGCCCACCGGGGCCTTGTGAGTTGCAGCTCCCTCGTGCTCCGATGCCAATTCTCCTCCGCCTGATGATGCTAATGCACACATGCCCAAGAAGATAAAGAAAAAGGGTGGGGGGAGAAATGAAGACAGGTTGAGTGCATGCATTGTCAACACCGTTGTCAGAGAGGACAGACACAGGAGCCTCCAGCACTACGCCGTGCAATCGGGGTACACTACTCAGTACTTGTGACTAGGCCTACAGGTCTATGGACAACAAATGCACACATGGGTCATGCTGGACCATGGATTGCTGTACTTGGCACCCTACAGAGGTGGGGGGCGGGGGCACAGGGCCATGCCTAAAGGAGGGGACTACACTACAGAAAGCGCCCTGGCCTAATGTCACCCACAGCCCTCCTCCCCCACCCAAACACCTCCACTGCGCGTAAAGATAGCAGAATGTGCTGGTACTCACCCCCTTGTGTCTGCTGTGATGTCCTCACGCGACCATCCAAATCGGGGTAGGCCACCGCCAGGATCCGGGACATCAGGGGGGTCAAGGTATGACTGGCACCACTCCTACGTTGGGAGGCCATCCCCAGCAGTGACTCAGCGGTCTTCCTGGTCCCGCGGCGGATGTCCTCCCACCTCTTTCGGCAGTGGGTGCCCCGTCTGTTGTGGACCCCCAGGGCCCGGACTTCCTTGGCGATGGCACGCCATATGTCGACTTTCTGATGGGCGCTGACCTATTTGACATGTACAGGGTGGGAAAGGAAATTTCAAAGTTTTTCTGCATGTCAGATGTGATTGCCCCCCCCTCCCCAACCCTGCCATGTGGCACATGCTCTCATCTGTCGTGCCTTGCACTCCTCATTCGCTCCCCACCCCACCATCTTACATCCACCATACACAACCCAGGCATAGCCCATTCAACGTGCACCCAGTGTACTTACCTGTTGGTCTGGAGGACCGTAGAGTAGCGCATACTGGGGCAGGACCCCATCCACAAGTTTCTCCAACTCTTCTGAAGTGAAGGCAGGGGCCCTTTCCCCAGTCGCAGCAGCCATTGTCTCTTCCAGACCGAGGTCACAGCAGCACTTGCAGTATCGGTCCTCTCCTGTGGATGATCAGGTCTCGAGTGATTAAGCAGATAGAAAATGGCGGTCACGCCCGCGGCGGTGCGTACCGCCGCGGTGCGTACCGCGACCGCCGGCGCACATCGTCATTGGCTCCTGAGACCCATAGGGTGCAATGTTAACCAATGCGCCTTCGCACTGCGGTCTTCGACTGCCTACCGCCACGGTGTGCCACGCCAGCGCGTTGACCTCACATCCCACTGTCACACTTCTCAGGTCAGGCAGCCGCCATTACAAGGGCCCACATGGCTTAATTACTACTGCGTCACACAGGCCTAGGCCTTGCATTGCCACTCATACAAGCCTTTCAATGCATAGCGATTCGTGTACTGTGCAAGCTGGGTGAACGTACCTGTGGGTTGCTTGACTCTGTACTCCATGTTGTCCTTCCTAGGCACCGTCCGCTGGGACTTGCGAGGAGAAGGATGAATCCTCCTGTGTACCGACCGCTGGTGGACCTGTCGACAATGGAAGAACGACATATTATACTTCGATACCGACTTGACCGAGCCACCATACATGAACTGTGTGCCCAGCTGGAGCCAGACCTGATGTCCCCCATCCGCCAACCCACAGGAATTCCCCCTCTGGTGCAGCTTCTGTCAGTACTCCATTTTTTGGCAAGTGGGTCTTTTCAGACAACAGTGGCCATGTCATCAGGGATGTCTCAGCCTATGTTTTCTAAGGTTTTGTCCAGAGTGTTGTCTGCCCTGATGAAATACATGCGAAGGTACATTGTTTTCCCTGAGGAGGGTGATTTGGCCACTGTGAAGGGTGATTTCTATGCCCTTGGACATATCCCCAACATCATTGGTGCCATTGATGGGACCCATGTGGCTTTAGTACCCCCAAAAGACAATGAGCAGGTGTACAGAAATAGAAAAAATTACCATTCGATGAATGTCCAGGTGGTCTGTTTGGCTGACCAGTACATCTCCCATCTAAATGCCAAGTTCCCTGGGTCAGTGCATGACGTGTATGTCATGCGAAATAGCAGCATCCCTTATGTGATGGAACAGCTACAGAGACACCGTGTGTGGCTAATAGGTGACTCTGGTTACCCCAACCTGCCTTGGCTATTGACCCCAGTGAGGAATCCCCGGACCAGGGCAGAGGAACGGTACAATGAGGCACATGGGCGAACTAGGAGGATTATAGAACGGACCTTCGGGGTCCTGAAGGCCAGGTTTAGGTGCCTGCATATGACAGGGGGATCCCTCATGTACTCACCAAAGAAGGTGTGTCATATCATCGTGGCCTGCTGTATGCTTCACAATCTTGCATTGCGACGCCAGGTGCCTTTCCTGCAGGAGGATGGTCCAGATGGTGGTGTTGTAGCAGCTGTGGAGCCTGTGGAGAGTGAAGAGGAGGAAGACGACGTGGACGACACGGACAACAGGGACACATTTATACAACAGTATTTTCAGTAGCACACAGGTAAGAATCACCCACGCCATTTTACATTTACTTCTGGCCTCCTGCATCTCTACTTTCTGTGTTTCCCCCCAGTTCCTTTTAACTGATTTTTTACTTTCCCTTCCCTTTTCAGAGCTGTATGACCCACAGCGTGACTTCTGCTTTGTTTGCCCATGGACTAATGCTTATTGACATTGGTATGTTGTCATCACAATGTAACTGAACATTATTGCACCGTTATGTGTAATACATTTGTTAAGAATACAAGCAGACTCCTGATTTTTGAAGTGCAATTGGTGATTTATTTTAAGTGCTACATATAGGTCCATGATAGTAAAACGGTGATGGGTTGGGGTGGAGTAATGTCCATGGCAGAGTCCAGTTCTCAGTCTCACAGGTGCATTGTCCATATGCCTGTGGAAGGATGGAGCAGGGGCTGTTTAAGGTTTGACAGGGTGACAAGGTGGGACAGTGGGATGACATCAGGGGGTATCTTATGCTGGCGGGGGTCTTGGCATCCTACTCTGTCTTCTTGTGTGATCTCAGGTTCCGCTTGCAGGGTGGTTGATCTTCAGCAGGAGGTGGGGTTCTGGTGGCCTGTCGTTGTGTGGGGGCCTCCTGTCCACTAGCGCCGGCGGAGGTGGTAGGCTGTTCGTGGTCCGGGCTAGTGATAGAGGCCCTTTGGGGTGCCACATGGTCCTGCAATGTGGTGACTATCTGGTTGAGGGCCAGGACGATGGTCCCCATTGCGGAACCGATGTTCCTGAGTTTGTCTCTGAACCCCATGTACCGTTCCTCCTGCTGTGCCTGGATCTCCTGGAACCTGGCCAGTACCATCGCCATCGTCTCCTGGGAGTGGTGGTATGCTCCCATTATGGTGGTGAGGGCCTCTTGGAGAGTGGGTTCCCTGGGCCGGTCCACCCCCCCTCGCACAGCAGCCCTCCCAGTTCCCCTGTTTCCCCGGGCCTCTGTCCCCTGGACGGTGTGCCCACTTCCACTGCCCCCAGGTCCCTGTTGTTGGGGTGGTGGGTCAGCCTGGGTGCCCTGTAGTGGCGGACACACCGCCGATTGACGCGTCCTGGAGACAGAGGCATGGGCCCGCTGGGTGGGAGCTGTGCTGGTATTCCCAGAGGGGGTTGGGTCTGCTGTGGCCTGTGTCTGTGTGTGGGGAACCGACTGTCCAGAGGTCCCCGATGGTCCGGGCTGGTCATCAGGTTCTAGGTCGACAGAGCTGCTGTCATCACTGGGGGCCTGTTCTGGGGGCGGGATGGACAAATCTGGACCCTCCTAGCCGGTGTGTTGGCGTTCGGGCCCTGCAGGGGTAAAAATGTATGGTTATTGCTTCTGTGTGTGCCATGGCGTGCGATTTGTGGGTGCCCTTGTCCCCCAGTGCTGGCATTCCCTTGTGGGAGGAGTTGTGAGGGTGGTTTGTGGGGGGGGATGGGTATGTGCAGTGGTCATGCTTAGGTGATGGGTGTCCATGGTTTGTGTTGGCATTCAGGGATTGGTGTTGTGTTGGGTGGGTTGTGCTGGTGAGACATTGGCAGGGAGGATGTGTGCTGGGGGGTTGGGGGTGAGGGTGGGGGTGTGGGTTGGCATGCTGGTGGTTGGGGGGGTGAAGTAGTTGAGATTCGACTTACCAGAGTCCATTCCTCCGCCTACTCCAGCGAGGCCCTCAGGATGCAGGATGTTCAAGACCTCTTGCTCCCATGCTGTGAATTCTGGTGGAGTGGGTGGGGGTCCGCCGCCAGTCTTCTGCACAGCGATGTTGTGTCTTGACACCATCGACCGCACCTTCCCCCGTAGGTCGTTCCAGCGCTTTCGGATGTCTTCCCGGTTTCAGGGATGCTGTCCCACAGCGTTAACCCCGTCGACGATCCTTTGCCATAGCTCCACCTTCCTGGCTATTGTGGTGTGCTGCACCTGTGTGCTGAAGAGCTGGGGCTCTACCCTAATTATTTCCTCCACCATGACCCTGAGTTCTTGGTCCGAGAACCTGGGGTGTCTTTGGGGTGCCATGGGGTGGTGTGGATGAGGTGTGGGGTGGTGTTTGTGGTGATGTGAGTGGTGGTGTGTGGTGATGTGTGCGTGGATGTGGTGTGGGTGATGATATTGGGTTCCTGTGTGTGTTGTGGTTTGCGTTCCCTGTGCTCTCTCTCTGTGTATTGCGCCTTGTCTCTGAATTTCGATTTGGGGGGGTTTGTGGGGGGTGTGGGTGTGTGTTTTATATGGTGATGGGTGTGTGGGAGTGGTGTGTGTATGTGTCTCATGTGTGTGTATTTTGAATTGTCCAATGTGGCTGTGTTTTGTATGGGTGTGTGTATTTTGAGCGCGGTGGTGTGTACCGCCAATGGAATACCGCGGTTGAAAGACCGCCGCGTGGATTGGTGGGTCGTAATGGCTTGGGCGTGTTTGTGTTGGCGTGACGGTGGAGGTTTGGTCATCTCCAGTTTATCGCTGACCGCTGATGAGGCGGCCTTCCGTGGATGTCGGGTTTTTGGCGGTTTGGCAGTTGTGGGTCAGAATGACCGTGGCGGTTTACCGCGGCCGCGGCGGTAGAATGGCGGTCTTCTGACCGGCGGTAAGAGCCTTTTACCGCCGAGGTCAGAATGACCCCCATAGTGTCAGAATCAAAAGGCCCTATCGTCACTGGAGCCTCACTTTTAGTGACGCTCTGGTGGTGCTATACACACTTTTTGTGGCTTAACATCAAACTGTAAATATGGCCCCTTCACATGCTGCATTTTGCCTGGAATGGGCATGCAATCAATGTTGGTGTGGCCGTACCACAACAACACCCACTGTATATTGTTGTTGCCCCAAATGTAAGACCTTTTATAAGCCTGAGGCTGCGACTAAATCCAACACCACCAGGGGTGGTGTTAGAATGATGTAACAAGGAGAAATGCTTTTCTTTCTCCTCGTGTTATTGCTCTTCTTATGTGTGCTGCATCCTACAGCACACATAGCAAGTGCAATTGCCCAGAGATGATTGTATTTTCAGCAGGAAGGTGTCCCTTCCTGAGAAAAAACAATCACCCCCACATCACAGCAATTCTTGCCCCATGACACAAGATTGTGTGCATTGGCGCTCAGCAGCAAATATAGCGCTGATTCAGGAGCAAATACACGGCTGCGCCATATACTCTTAAAACTTTTGCATCCAAGTATATATAAAATTACAGAGTGTGGCACTGTGAAATGTGGTGCAACAATGCACACCATCATTTTCCCTGAAACCTCGGCAATAATGGTCAGTTCCCCCAACGTTTTACCCCTACATGCACCAACTATTTCTTAATCATTCCAGCAATTGAGCACTGTTGCCACTGATCCTCCTCCCCATGTGTAACACTCTGTGGCAACATGTACTATGCTAGTTGCACAGGGTGGCCCAAAAACAACTGTCACACACCTCCATGCTCCATTTGGGAATGGGCACAAAAGTGAAAATATACAACACATGGGGCCTATCTGTGATCATCATGTGTGCTGCTGTACAAGTAGTTTCTATTTCACCATGTAAAACAGTTGCCTGTGTTGTGGGAATGGTTGTTGTTGTACATAAAAGGACACCTTCATGCATAAGAAGAGGCACATGTTGCATCAATGTCGCACTAGGGTCCCAATTTTAAATGCCCATAATGCAACATTAGCATCAAACAAATTGTTGTTAATTTGGATCCAAGCTGCCCGTTTCCTTTGTGCCACATAAACAAAGTCACACAATGCATGCATAGATCCACTTTGAACATCCTTACATCCCTATATTCCTGTGACAGATATGGTGTATACAAGGAGATATCCCTTACGCAGAGAGGGTAGAACTAATGGAGCTGACAATACATAAAGGTTGCACTGTGCCATCTAATTTCCTCATGTGTGAGGCCTGCCAAATGCAGATGACAAAGTGACACAAGCATTGTGAGCAATGGACCTCCCTGTGGTTTGCTGCACTAGTGCCATCATTCATGGTGCCAATGCAGTAAAGCACCAAAATAGTGACCAAACTTATTAGACTACTGTGGGAAAGTCTACCATGGTGAACAGTAATATAAATGATGTGCATACATGGTGTCAGTGGCTGGAGAAGGGGCCTGCAAGGTAAGTGGGGGTGTGGGATCAATGTACCAAATACCTTGAAACGTTGCCTTATGTGTGGTGCACAATGCAACACATAATAAATAACTACAACCTGTAGAATTACAAACTTGTCATGCACCCACTTGTCACTCCCGCACCACCCTGAGTTCTTGGACTACACTAAACCTAATCCAGATGTGCTGACCTTTTCAAAGGCACCAGAACCTGGGTGGGTCACACACGTATTGCATGGGGGCAGATCACAAATATGCACCTGGAATGCCTATTACATGCAGTGTCAGGTGTGAGACGGTCACATGGAAAATATGCCACTATAAGTTATACAAAGTGCTTCACCTTACCATGTTAAGTATGACCTATCACTAGCCACCACTCAAGTACACGTCAGAAATGTTAGATGCTTGGGTACAGCACTGTGATGTTTGTGTCTGGATATACTGGCACATATATACCCATTTATGAAGAAACACACAGTGCAACAGTTCTGCTTGCTCTGCTGTGCAGCATCAATTCAAATGTCCAGGGATGTGTGCTTGTCACAGATAGTCAATGCATCCCTCTTCTAACCTTGGTAGTGCCCAAATATATGAGGGACCGTACCAACATTGTCATGCAACCTACATGGTGTAGGGGTTATCCCTCTTGTCTGCCCTAATGGACATCTGCAGTAAGGAACACATCCTTCTAAATCTACTAACAGGAATGCTGTCTGCCATTTACAATGTTTGATGATTTCAACACACATTGAAAATAGTCCACAATAGGTTACTACAATGTCTGTTCTCAGTACCACAACTGCAATGCCACCCTTGATGTGGTGTCTCAACATGATGCATCCACACATCAACAAGCCTCAAAATGTTTCCGGTCCTCTTCACACCACAGGTATGTTCACAGAGTGATGGAAGTGGTTGGGCTTTCCACATACATCCTCGTAGCCATTAAGACCCAGATTCATGAGAGAGTGGTGCCCCCAAAAATAGCAGCACTACACAACATCTGAAATGCAGGGTTGTGCTTTATTTACAGGAATACGGCTCACGCTTGCGGTTCCCCCTGTGCTGACACTGAAGTAAGCTGCATGCACCACTGAAGGCATTCTTGCACCATACTGCAAGGGTGTCTGCTTTGAAAAGACTGATTATTTATGTGCAGGAAGGGACATCTTCCTATCCATAAACAAGCATCCATGGCATTGTGCTTTTCCTATGTGTTCTGCAGAATGCTACACACATGGAAAAAGCAAACAACAAGGAGGAATAAAAGCATACCTCCTCATTTTGTCACGTTAAATCCAACCCTGGGTTGGTGTCAGTAATTGCTACTGCCACAAATGTAGGATTTCCTGTAAATATGAGGCCTGATAAAGTATGGAGGTTGTGGTGGAACAGCCACTGTGACACCCATTGCATGTTCCTCTGATGCAGAAAACTGCATTTGAGGGGCCCATCATTACAAGGAGGCGTAATGCCACAAAAGTGGCATTACACCTCCTTTTAAAAATGGAGCACTTAAAAGCACCACCAGAGCATTTCTAAAACTGAAGCTCCGGTAGTGACGGGGGCCTTGTAAATCTGGCCCCCAGAATCATGTATTCTGCATCCTGCATGACACAACATAACAATGAACCATCTTGTGTGTATGTGTGCAAACAGGAAGGTCTACCTTCAAACAAAACAACACTCCAGTAATGCAGCCATCCTTGCTGCTATGCAACAAGGAAATCTGCGATGCACAGATAAGTGTTGTCCTACAGAAAGGAGAAAATCATGTTTGCTCACATACACACAATGTGGTTGAATCTCACAATGGGTGGTGCAGAATGCCGGACACATCATTCAAAGTGTTTATGAGGATACATGTGGACAGCTCACGCCCTACCATCACTCCAACAACACACGTACGGTGGCAGATGGTTCAGTTAGTAACTCAAATATTTGTGAGTAAAAAATCCAAGTATATCTGAACATCTCAACTTGTGAGTGAGCACAAATCTGGAACAACGCCAACAATGTGCAAAGTTTACACAGTCAAGTCAATGAAAGGGGCACATATGTCGAAGACCATGATTAAAAAAATCAAGGTGGGTGTAACTCACTGGGAACTGTGGACTGTCAGATTGTGCAAACGGTGACTACATACAAATGATGTTCAGGTGGCATAGTATGCCATTAGGGGTCCACAAAAATGTGTGCCTTGATGTGGGGCCTCTGTAACATGTCAGTGAGACACCAGTAGCAAGAGAATGATGAGCTATGTCAACAGCCACTACAGTAAAAGATTGACCTTTCACTATTCCATTGCAGAGGATGATGCCTTACCTCCTGTGGACATGCCTGTCCTGATTTTACAGATGATATTGATGACCAGCTGCCGACCATCAATGAAGAGACTCTCCCCGATGTCCTTGGTACCTTCCAGACACCACCTTCAGTCGCAGGGAGGACACACAGCATTGCGGGGTCTCCACATGAACCACCCAATGACCAACACACAGCACCAACTAGTTCTGCCACAGCCATGAATTCTGAGGACCCAGACATTACCTTTCAGAGGACAGCAGTAGGAGTAAGTGAGAACTGGCACAGCAGTTGTGGGTGGGCATGGAGACCATGGCAGACAGCTTGATTGAGTGCAGAGGAGCCTCAGTCTTAATAAGAACAACTCAGCTGCCATCAGAGGCACCCGCTCCCCGCTGCATGGACTCCAACAGTCCCTGCAGACATTGCTGCTGTCATGAGGCAGATGCTGGACCAAATGCCCTCCCAAAGTGGCAGCAGCATGAATGAGCACAGGCTGGGGGCTATACAAAATGTCCTGGAGTCCATACAGCAGGAAGTCCCCCCCCCCCCCACACAGAAAACCTGTTTGCCTACCACCATGATGGAGCAACGGTGTTGCGGAATCAGCATTTCCTCCTTGCTGCAGCTATGCCTTATGCGTTCCACAAACGGCAACTGCCAGGACCTTTGACTCCACATCTCTATCCCCTGATGGATGTGTGACCCCCACAACTTCAACAACAGCACCGCTCATGGCACAGGAGACACAACAGACATCAGAGGATGGAGATGTAGAAGGAACAATATTAACACAGAACACCACCCGTTAGCTCCAGTTTGTGTCACATGGACAGTATCTCTTTAGTTTTGTGCTTAAGATCATGAGAGTGTTGTGCCAGCTGGCAAGTGCCCTCTTTACTCTACCACTGTTGAATTACATTGTATGGACTGTCATTGTCTCAATTCCTCCCTCTTGTCAATTTGGACACCTCCTCACTAATGCACACAGCTCCTACACAAGTCTCATGACATGCCCCTCACCCTTGGACTGTGAATGAACATTAAATGGCTCAGGGTCTCTCATAGAGTCAGTGAACAGTACATTGTACAGCATTGGAAACCAAATAAATCACCATATTCACATGTATTGTACTCTTTTTCAGTGTTGAATCAACTCATATAAATGTATGCATTGTGTGAAGCTATGTCAATGAGAACAGAACCAAATGACATGTGTAACTTACTGTCAAACACAAAGGCACACACTAGGACTCAAACATAATAAAGGTGACCCATAGTATTGTGGACTACAACCAACTTTCCTAGCCTTTCAAGTATGCATTAAACAGATATCCATGCAAGCTGACATATGGCATGTATGGTTCAAAATTCAAGTGTCCAGACATTTTCCTGATGATTATACCAGTACAACAAATATGTGAGGAACAGAAGAGGCATATTTAAGATTGTGACAAGCAGCTGTTAGTGTGCCAGTATCCATACCCCAAATAAGGTGGAGTTTACTGTGCTAAACGTTTCAAGAATGATTGTAACAGACCTTAGCGATGCAATTGATGTTGCATTATTATTTAGCAAAGATTTTGTATCCATACACAATCTGAGTGTCAGGAACTGCACTGAAAACTGTCTTGAGTAGCTGATGTCATATCACAGCCAATCAGACAGCTTTTTGGTCATAGGAGATAAACATAGATGTAAATCAATACTGAATGCATTCCCCAAGGAATTTCTCTAACTTGGCCAGTGCAGACATGAGAACACCCGACAATCAATCATCATGGACACCTAATTGTCTAAATCTAAGAGGAATTATTGGTACTTAAAAATACAACCTATTAAAAACCTAAACTAAGCACTAACCTACTCTAAGCTAACCTATACTAACTTATCTTAACTTCCCCTTATCGCTATCTATCCTAATCTAAATTTACCCTATATGTGTAATGCCACACAATAAACATTGTCCCCCGCCCCTCTTAAGAGACAATGTATGAGTAGAACAACATAAACTAAAGCTACATGGAGATTAACTTAACCTATAGCATAAACAAATGTATATTTTTTCTGTTTTTGTATTTTATATATTTTTTCATACATAACCCCCACCCAAACCCCCAAAACAAAAAACAAAAATAAAACCCTCCCCAACTATACTAACTATGTCCTACAACTAACCTAATGTATGCTACCTAAACTATTGCTACCCACCTAAAACCCACTATACTATTTACAATATAAAATAGGGGAAGGGAGGGACCAGGGAGGTAGTGCATACTGCTGTTTACAACTTTTTGATCTTTTTCTTACAGTACTTTAAAAGTTTATAATTTGTAGCAATTTCCTGCTCTAGTTTGGCCAACCTGGCCTTTATCTCAGCTATGTCCCTCCTCATGGCTGCCCAAAGCTTGAGATTCTGGCAGCTGGTGTTGGCTGTTGCTGGACTGATGTTGATGTTTGTGCTGTGGATGTGGAGGGGTGGGGCCAGCTCAGGCACCCCTGACCCTTGCTGTGTAGCTAGATGTTATTTTGGTGGTTGTGGCCTGTTTAGGTGGTTCCCCATGTGAGAATGCCTGCCAAGACCCTGATGACTTTATACTTCAATATCTCTTGCCCATCTTCCGATAACCTGCTTGCACTTCCAGAACATAGTGTAAACACTCTGCCCTCTTCTCAAAAGCACCTTTCTATTTTGGGTTCATTGTGGCAATTAACCCCTTCTGTTCCCAGGATGTAATGGTTACGTCCTGAGGCACAGTGCTCGTGTGCCCAGGACGTAACCATTACGTCCTGGGCACAGAGCCCAGAGGGGGCGCTAGCGCTCCCTCTGTGGGGTTCCCCCCACCCCTCCAAGGCAGAGATGGAAGGGGGAGCCCTTCCACCCTGACCCACCCACCCCGTGACGTCAGCGCGCGATTGCGCGCTGATTGCGCGCTGATTGTCACAAGGCCTCCTCCCATCAGAAGAGAAATGCTTTGCATTTCTCTTCCGATCACGTGGAGGAGGCCGGAGAGGCTTAAAAGGGAAGGAAATTAATTTCCTTCCCTTTGAAGTCTCTCTCAGCGTTTTAGTAGCCAGATTGTAAAGCAGTCCGGCTGCTAAAACGCCCACTAGACACCAGGGATTTAAATTTTTAAAGGAAATTGGTATAAGTGAGCGACCCCTTGATCAAGGGTCACTCCCAGGGGGGGCATATTTTTTTAAGGCCTCTTCTGCCCACCCCGGGGGCAGATCGGCCTATTGTTCTTAGGCGATGGGGGCAGAAACCTCTAGGCGCCAGTGCTAATTTGTTTTTGTGTTTTTTTGTGTTTGTTTGTTTTTTAGAGATGGGGAGCGACCCATTAGGCAAGGGTCGCTCCCCTGGGGGGCAAATTGTATTTAGACCATTTCTGCCCCCCTTAGAGGCACATCGGCCAATTTTAGGTCAATCTGCCCCCAAGGGGGACAGAAACAACTAGGCACCGGGGATCTTTTTTTGCGCCAATGTCACGCAGGGGGAGCTACCCCGTAGGCAAGGGTCGCTCCCCGGGGGGGTTGGGGAGCAAATTTATTTTAGGCCATTTCTGCCCCCCCTGGGGCCGGCTCAGCTAGAGGCCAAAATCCACAGGTAGGCACTTTGCAAAAAACACCTCTGTTTTCTGTGAAAAAATGTGATGAGTCCACGTTGTGTTTTGGGCCATTTCCTTTTGTGGGCGCTAGGCCTGCCCACACAAGTGAGGTACCATTTTTATCAGGAGACTTGTAAGGAAATTTGTGGCTCCTCTCAGATTCCAGAACTTTCTTTCACCGAAATGAGAGGAAAAAGTGTTTTTTTGGTCAAATTTTGAGGTTTGCAAAGGATTCTGGGTAACAGAACCTGGTCAGAGCCCCACAAGTCACCCCATCTTGGATTTCCCTAGGTGTCTAGTTTTCACAAATACGCTGGTTTGCTAGGTTTCCCCAGGTGCCGGCTGAGCTAGAGGCCAAAATCCACAGGTAGGCACTTTGCAAAAAACACCTCTGTTTTTTGTGAAAAAATGTGATGTGTCCACTTTGTGTTTTGAGCCATTTCCTTTCGTGGGCGCTAGGCCTACCCACACAAGTGAGGTACCATTTTTATCGGGAGACTTGGGGGAACACAGAATAGCAAAACAAGTGTTATTGCCCCTTGTCTTTCTCTAAATTTTTTCCTTCCAAATGTAAGGCAGTATGTAAAAAAGATGACTGTTTGAGAAATGCCCTGTAATACACATGCTAGTATGGGCACCCCGGAATTCAGAGATGTGCAAATAACCACTGCTTCTCAACACCTTATCTTGTGGCCATTTTGGAAATACAAAGGTTTTCTTGATACCTATTTTTCACTTTTTATATTTCAGCAAATGAATTGCTGTACACCCGAATAAAAACCCATTGCAAGGTGTAGCTCATTTATTGGCTCTGGGTACCTAGAGTTCTTGATGAACCTACAATCCCTATATATCCCCGCAACCAGAAGTGTCCAGCTGACGTAACTGTATATTTCTTTCAAAAATCTGACATCACAGGAAAAAGTTCCAGAGTAAATTGTGGAGAAAAATTGTTATTTTTTTCACCTCAGTTTCAACATGTTTTATTTTCAGCTGTTATTTTCTGTAGGAAACACTTGTAGGATCTACACAAATGACCCCTTGCTGAATTCAGAATTTTATCTACTGTTCAGAAATGTTTAGCTTTCTGGGATCCAGCATTGATTTCTCACCCATTTTGGTCACTAACTGGAAGGAGGCTGAAAGCACAAAAAATAGTAAAAATGGGGTATGTCCCAGTAAAATGTCAAAATTGTATTGAAAAATTGGGTTTTCCAGTTCAAGTCTGCCTGTTCCTGAAAGCTGTAAAGATGGTGATCTTGCCACCGCAAACCCTTTGTTGATGCCATTTTCAGGGGAAAAAACACTAGCTGCCTTCTGCAGCCCTTTTTTCCCATTTTTTGAAAAACTGCCCCAAATAGCCAAAAAAAGACTCGCCACAGGAGGGGGAAAAGGCCTGGCAGCGAAGGGGTTAAAACATGAAATCAAAAACTGCTATGGGTAGAAGTAGAACAAGCATGCAATGTATAATGAATCATCGGATGACACTTGTTGTCCACCAGACATACCACAACAATGTCAAGTTCCAAATCAAGACTAAACTGCCTACCAGGCATTTACAGTACCATGTTCATATCACATAGCACATTAGGGCCCAGATTTAAGTTCGACTAGTGCCTCCTTGTGTCATTAGCATAATTATTCTTCCCCCTGTAGGGGGGCAGGAAAAATGACACTAGAGATTCTGAAAGATTCCACAGCATCATTTATTTTTAATTCTTTTAGCACCTGCTTAGAGGAGGCATTACAAGGGGACACACCATTGCTTACAATGGCACCCTATGTACAGTACTGGTTAGTGTCAATATTTTTTGCACTAAGTCTGAACAGTACATCAATATAGTGTACAAATTGTAGCCTATTGCCCCCTACCCTGTGTCATGGTGTGGCAAATTTCTAATGCAGCGCCACACATGGTGGCGGTAGGGGTGCACTAAGGGGCACAGGAAGAGTGGTGCTGCACTGGGTGTAGCATTGGTTTTCATTAATATTAAACTACCTGTGCCCATGCCTTTTTACCTAAGTACGAGGTAAACAATCACCATGCACATCTCATACACACGTGACGTGACCATGCTCACTCACAATTATCATGATGGGTAGATCATGTAGGTTAATCTGCACACATCTTGTTTCCTACTGTCGCTTAGGCTCTCATTATCCTAATGAGACAATTGGATTTGGGTGGCAGAATCACTTGCACTGTGAGAGACCGAGTCTGAACTCACTACTGGTGACACATGTCAGCCTAATCTGGATTTTGCTCCAGCTAACTAGCAGTGCCTCATCTTCACCCAAGAGCAGGGATGATTGGGCAGCCGAGCGCATGACACAATTGATTCCTCAGAGAAATCATTGTCACCCAGATCGCATCCGTTTCTCTCAGTTACATTAGTCTCACATATACAAGAACAATCAGAGTCAGTATATATTTCAATAAGCTTTTAATTAAGCAACTGCATCTTAAATAATAAAGAATGTACTGCAATAACCAGGATGATGAAGCAGGACAGATTGAAAATAATGAACAAAGCTTAATGAAATATATCTAGGTTAAAGTGCACAGCGGCAGGCCTAGTTTGCTAAAATAATGTGCATAGAGCTATAACTAAAATGGCTACACAACACTACAATCTGTAGACATGTCCCACATCCTTCTGGAGCAGAGCTGAAATCTCAATGTGTACTCAACTGATTGTAGACCATCACAAAAAAGAGTCCTTATACAGCTGCTGCCTCACTTCATTTCAGAAGAGTAGTGGAGCACAGGTGATGCATGTATCTGGTTGATAAGCCCCTTTGAGACCTCAACACATGTACATAATTTGTACAATGTAGAGATTAAATTAATGCAAAGTGTGGCACACAGTACAGCAACATTTGTTATCACAAATATGTTGGCAACAGCTATGCAAATAAAAAAGCCACCACCTTTGGCACATATCTTGACTGCCATCACTGTGTTTGTGGGCATAGTTACTTTTTCCTAAGACCCACAATTTCATTGCATCACACGTTGGCACCTGTGCATCAATCAGCTTATTCCATATCATCAGCATTACATCAGACATGATGTTATTTTTTTTAAACATATTTTATTGTAGTTTCATTCAACCATTTAGCAGGTAGACTTAATACAATGCAACATTTAATGATCTTCTTGTCATCTAATATCCAAGTTCTGTTCAAATCCTATAATCCTGCTTCCTCAAAAAACAAATATCTCAATAACTTCTCCCAACAACCCTCCCCTGAACCACCCCTACCGCTCCGCCCCCCCCCCCCGGTGAGCCCTGTGGTACAGTATAATAACATCAGTGTAACTAAATGTGCCGCAGGTAGGAGCAGCCCTCCTCTCAGTATGCGTGATGGTATTCAATTCACCCATCTTACCTATACCTTCTGAACCTGTAAGTGTCAGGAGAGCCATCCGTGGTCGGTACTCGGTTGAGTTTCTATTGCCTACTGGTCGGTTATGCGATCAGGGGTCAGGTTCCATCTGACTTTCCACTACAAAGGCCTCTATCACTACCTCCTTGCCATGCGCCAACTCTGGAGATCTCATTCCCCCTTTACCTCCCTATGAAGAATATTTCCCTTAACACCTAGCCCATTTAGTCATTTCTCTTGTCCATTGGGATATCCTCGGTCCTACAGAGTTCTTCCAGGACATCTCAATTTCCCTCTTTGCCAGTACAAAGGCCAGGTCTTGGAACTTGTTAGTTACTTTATATTTGGCTGAAGGTGGGAACCATCCAAGCAGACAGTGTCCCATTGTGCTGGGGATTTCCCTTCCTATAGCTCCAGCCACAATTCGGTTCACCTCCGCCCAGTATACCTCTAATTTAGGGCAGTCCCAGAACATATGCTTCAATTCCGCCCTCTCCAGTCCGCATCTCGGGCAGCCCACTCCTTCCGTTCCAAAGTACCTGCCTATCCGACCAGGGGTGAGGTATGCCCGATGCAGTACATAGAAGTTAATAAGCTTGAATCTGGCATTACGAGTCATTTTAGGGATCCCTCCAAGGATGCGCTCCCACTCCTCGCCGGTGATATCGTTACCCAGGTCCCCTTCCCAGGTCGATTTAAGCTGGATCGAGGGAATGATCCTGTCAGCCCGAATCCTCCTGTACAGCTTTGACACTGCCTTATGTTTGCCAGCAGAGGTTGCTAAGTATGTACAAGTTGTCTGTACAGTTGGCTCCCCCACCCCTCCCCACCAATGCTTTCGAATACTAGCCACAATTGATCCGTGTAGTAAGAAATGTCCTCTTGGTAACCCAAAATCTTCTCTGAGGGCCTCAAAAGCTATCCGTGTCCCTTCTTTAAACAGTGTTCCCACTGTCTGAATTCCGGCCTCTACCCAAGTCTGAAGTCCATCCCACTCACTCCGATGAGGCAGAGCCCGCAAAGCCCCTAGATGGAGCTCTGGAGAATAGGGGGTCCTTATCTTAATTTTGCATAGGAAACTTTTCCAACATTGAGTCAAAAATGTAAATTCTGGTGATCCTGCTTCCCGTCACCCGGGCATCCCAGCAATACCTCGAATAACCATGTCTCTGGAGGGGTAAATTACTTCACTCTCACCCCCGGTTCTGCTCTGTCTGCAATCCATTGCGCCAACCACTGGAGCTGTGCTGCCAAGTAGTAAGCTTCAAAATCAGGGACCGCTAGCCCTCCGTCTGAGGAATGCTTTGATCATGGTTTCCAGTTCCTTAAATATAGCCTTGGGTATCCACTCTGGTAGTACCGTAAAATGGTATAATAGCCGTGGTAACACTATCATTTTAAGAATCACTAATCTCCCTGCTGCAGATAAAGTCAAGGTTTGCCAAAAGGCCACATTGGACCATAGTAACCTCAGTGAGCCCCCTATATTACTTTCTAGGATATCTTGTGGGTCATGAAAAATCTTAATTCCCAGATAGGAAAGACAGCTTGGAACCCACTTGATTATTCCCAGCCCCAACGGTGGTGCCACCGAGGGTTTCAAAGGGAACAAACCAGTTTTATCCCAGTTCACTCCCAGTCCTGAGAGTCTGCCGAACTGTGAAAGCATCTGCCGAGCCCAGGGCACATCTCTGTGTATATCCTCCAAAAAGATAAGTAGGTCATCCACATACAAAGCTATCTGGTGCCTCCTGCCTCCTGCCATTTTCCCTGGACCCCCCACCGCCGTCACGCGCTACGGCCACTAATGGCTCCATCGCCAGCGCGAATGGCAGCGGCGACAGGGGGCATCCCTGTCTAGTGCCGCGCTCGACCACATAGCTTCTGAATATTGTCCGCCCAGTCTGTACTCTAGCTGTAGACTCGGTATACACAGTCTGACCCAAGCAATATACTATGGCCCTAATTTGAGCCGGGACATCACTGCGTAGAGAAAATCCCATTCCAGACTGTCAAAGGCTTTTTTTATGTCTACTGCTAGAACCACAGGTGCTGTACTATTCGAATTCTGATCTCTCATGACTGATATTAATCTGCGAATGTTATCCGCCATGTTACGCCCAGGGATGAATTCTGCCTGGTCTGAGTGTATCAAGGTTGTCAGGTATGGAAGTAGTCTAGTGGCCAGTGTCTTACTGAGGATCTTATAATCAAGGTTCAACATAGATAATGGTCGGTCTGCCCCGGTCTCCGCCGGATTCCTCCCAGTCTTAAGCAGGGGCACTATTACTGCCTCCCGTGCTGATGCTGGCAATATTCCTTGCTCCATAGCAGTTCTTTATAGAATTTCCAGCCCAGGAACTACCAAATCTATGTAAGTGGCATAGAATTCAATAGGGAGACAGTCTGTCCTCAGCGTCTTCCCCCTCGCTAATTCCCCGATGGCCCTCCTGAGCTCCGGCTGCGTAATGACTCCTCCCAAGTGCCCCACAATATCTGGTGGTAATGATTTGAGATGCAACTAGGACACATAACTCTCAGTAGAGTCCCTATCGTATCGAAGATTACTTTTATATAGCCGTTCGTAATAGGTCATGAAGTGTGAGTTAGTTTGTTCCTGCCCATAGATATGGACTCCTTGCTCTGATGTCATATCCAATATAAATGAGTTCCTATGAGTTTGTGACACCAACCATGCCAACATCTGGCCCGCCTTGTCTCTTTGCCCATGTGCCCTTGTACTGTAGTTTCTATATTCAAAACATCGAAGACGCTCTACGCATTCTGCAACTGTTGCTTCAAGATCCAGTATAGTGTGCTGAAGGAGTGGGTTTTCGGGTCTATCTTTTTCCGCCTCTCGCAGCTTATCCTCTGCTAGCTCATTTTCCCTAAGAAGAGTCCTGCAGACCCCTACTGCTCCAGCTATGCATCATCCCCTCACCACCACCTTAAAAGCATCCCATTCAATCAAGTGACTACCGGTCGAGGCCTCATTGTCCACGAAGAATTGAGTAATGTGTTGTTTCAGTTCTCTCTGAAAGTGTGCATCTTCTAATGATTCTGGTTTCAGTGTCCAAGTGTTGATGCGATGGGGGGCGAGCCCCACCGCAGCGACATCAAAAGGGGGTTGTGATCGGAGAGTGTACGGGCCAAGTACTCAACATTATATATGTGGGGAAAGACTTCTGGTGTGCAAAAATACACATCCAGTCTGACATGGAGCTCATGTACGTGAGAGAAATATGAGTAATCCCTAGCGTCAGGGTGTAGCCATCGCCAGGCATCTACCAGTCCCCAATTAGTTTGCCAGGATGAAGATTGTCTTGCTACTCTCATCAGAGGGGAATCATCCAATGGAGGATGTGAACGGTCTCTGGAGGGGTCGGCCACACAGTTAAAGTCCCCCCCAGCACCAAGGGACACTGTAAATATGTAGGTAGCAGGCCTGAAATGCGTGTAAAGAATTCACCTTGGTCTGAGTTTGGTGCATATACATTAATCAAAGCTAAGTCTCTGCCTTCTAACCGTCCCCGAATTGCTACGAAGCGGCCCTCTGGGTCTATGAGACTGTCCAGAAACTGAAATGGGACCCCGGCCCTTATCCCTATCAATGTTCCCCTCGCAAATGCAGAATATGAGGTGTAATATGCCTTACCTCTCCATCACTTTTGTATAGCTTTCCCTTCAGTATGAGTTAAGTGTGTTTCTTGGAGCATTGCAATCTGAATCCCTCTCCGCTGTAGGTATGAGGCGAGCCCCTCAGATGATATAGTCTGATGTGCCCGGAGTCACTTCAGGGCCTGACCTGCCTGACAAGTGCGATACTTCTGATTCGTGATCCGAGTCTGATTGCTCCAGCTCCTCATTTATCTGCACGTGAGATCCAAGGTCTGAACCGCTCAGGAAGGCAGCTGCTTGCATTGCTTTTTGCTGTTCTTTTTGCATCTCCAGGTGGGGAGGACTACCCACCTTACGGGCCTTGTTCTGTCTACAAGCCCTTTGCCTGGAGGCCTCTTTCCGCTGATGTTTGTTTATCAATCCACTGCCAAACTTCGTCCGTTGTATTAAAAAATTGTGTGCCCTCTTTAGCCACCACTCTGAGTTTTGCAGGGAACAACATCCCATATTTAAACTCCATTTGGCGCAGTTTTTGCTTTGCGTCCCTGAAGGTGGCTCTTTGTCTTTGCACCTCCCGAGAGAAATCTGGGAAGATGCGAATCGTATGATTGTCCAACATGCGGTCTCCTTTTTTCCTGCTTTGGCTCAACAGGTAGTCTCTGTCTCTATAATGAAGAAGCCTAGCTACTATTGGTCTTGGGGGAGCCCCCGGAGGTGGGGGCCTCTGGAACCCTATGGACTCTTTTGATCGCAAAAAAAGGAGAGAGTCCATCGTCCGCTACTTCCTCCTTCAGCCAGCGCTCGAGGAACTCCACCAGCCCAGTCTGTTCAATACGTTTAGGCATACCAATCAGGCAGATGTTATTTCATCGTGATCTATTTTCTGCATCTTCTGCTCGCAATTCTAGGTCTCGGATTCGTTTCGCCATCTGCTGCACAGTCTTGGTTGTATCCTTAACCTCTAGAAGAAGCTCCTTAAGCTGCCTATCCGTAGTAGCTACTTTTTTGGCCAGGCGGCGGTGATCGTCTCTCAATACTGTGAGGTCCGTGGCTAGGGCGTCAATCTTCCCCTCCAGAGCCATTCGGGAGGCTGTTATGGCCTGCAGTAAATCCTGAAGGGTGGGGTCCCTGCTCTTTTCCTCAGGTGAGGTATTCTTGGTTCTCTGTGAGTCTGCCATCTCCCCCACAGATGCTCTGCTTTTTTGTTCTGTCTCCCTCTTCCGACCAGTCTTACCCATTGTCTGGGGCCCTTTTCTGCTGTTGTCTTTACGTTGGGGGGTGGATGTTTTCCTTGCTTCCAATTTAAATCTGAGCTGCTTTATTAAATTTGCTGCATCACAGGTCCTGTTCCCCATCGGGGGCTGTCGTCCCACTACACAGGAGGTGACCTGGGCTCAGGGTCATCTCCTTCTTCTGACCTGAGTGTCTCTTGTGTAGTCTCTCTGACCCAGTCTCTCCCGTGCACTGGGATGGCCGCGCTCCTAGGGGGTATCTCTCCCCATCATGCTAAGACCCTCCCCCATTGTCCAAAAAGGGTGCATCCCTACAGGCCCTATCCGCAATGTTCCTACTTGTAGTTGGAGCTTCACGTGGCCATCGCTATTGCAGGCGATTTAGGAGGGGCCCTCTGTCAGTATTCCTCCGACCAGCCCTGCAATTGATGAGGACAAGATGTGTTGTGCCCCGAACTACGATCAGAGGCACTTCCTCTCCCGACGCTCCACACCAGAGACCCCGACCCAAACGAGGCAGTTCCAACACTGACAGGGGCCCCTTCAGACCAGGCCCAGTGCCCTGCTGTCTCCCTCTGCTCTCTGGCTTACCTCTATCTTAACTTGTCACCATGTCCCTGCTGCCGCTCTCTCCGTGGTCAGAACTACACTTGCGATGAACAGCTACACCGCCGGGTGTTAAGCTGTCTGAGGCTGCCCTCTCCTCGATCTGCGGTCCACCAGCTCCGTCCCCTTGACTGCGGCCGCCATTTTGGATTTCTCGTGGCGTTCATCTGCACTGGGTCCTGGCCTCAATCTCTGCGCACCGCACCTACCGGACCCCCCACAACGGGACCCAGGGCCTCCCTGCACCATTTGCCAGGCCACGCCCCATCAGACCTGATGTTGATACACAAGCTTAGATGATGGTATCTTATTTTTCACACATGCTATTTTAACATGGCATTGCACACATCAAACCCTCGCACACACAACCCCGGATCTAAACATGTGACACACAAGGTGATACGTACTGGCTGCATTGGGGTCTTCAATCCGGGAAACCTCTCCAACAGTGTAGGGTGGAGGTCCACCTGCAAGACATGACAGGAACACATAGCTTTATGATTGTTGAGCAAATAAAAGCATGGACACCTGTTACACATTCGACTTGTTTAACGGAGTAAGCTAGTCAACTTAGTGTTAGGAATGAACAACTGTCAACTGTTACATGTCTGTCGGTAAGACAAAGGGCTGGATTGAAAGGCCCTAGCACCACCAGAGCGTCAATTTCAGTTACGCCCCTGTGGCGCTTTTCACTGCACCATTTGTACAAGGAGCTGTAATGCCACTTTTTGTAGTGTAATGCCTCCATGCAAATATGGGCATGTATGATGCAGCTTTCTGCGTCAGAGCGGCGTGCAATGGATGTTGCAGTGGGTGTCCTATCGCAACACACATAGCTTTTGATGCTGCCCCAGATTTATGAGATATTGTAAATTAATTGCAGCGCCAAAAGAGTAACACCACCCTAGGGGTGGTGTTAGCATGGCAAAATGATGAGGAATACTTTTATACCTCCTAATTTCTTGCTTTTACTATGTGTGTGCCATTCAGCGGCACACACAGAAGAAGTAAAATGCCATTGATGATTGCTTATGTGCAGGAAGACGTCCCTTGCTGCACATTACAAGCTATAATAAATAATGTTTTGGTACTACTCTGTGTGCTGCATTCTGCAGCACACATAGAAGTGTCAAACCAACATTGTAGCTTGTTTATGTGCAAGAAGGGATACTTTCCTGCACATAAACACTCTCCTCAACGCAGACACACTTGCACTATGGTCCAAGTATGCCAGTGTTGGCGCAGGCAGCTGAATTATGTGCTCGTACAGCCACATACGCAGGGCTGCGCTGTACTGATGGAAATACAGTGCAGCCCTGTGTTTAAAAAATGGTGCAGCGGGTCGCTGCTAATGTAGCTTTGCACCTGTTTCATTTATATGCACCCCATAGTTAGCCCACAATAACATCTACAAATTTGGGTGGCAGACATATGTACAGGTTTCAGATATATATGTTTTTCACATTTTGGGAGACAGGATACTGTCCATTGGCAGAAGCTTTGAATCTTGTAGTTAATGTGTGTGAGAAAGCAGCAATCACTCAGATGCTTGACTGTTTTCAAACCCATAGCACCACTACATACCTCCATCATGGGTGTGCCATATGTGACATATGGCACACCATGGTTGATGTTAGGACATTGATGTTGGAAACTATGGGGGTCTGACCGCCAGGGGTAATGTGGCGTCCGTACCGCCAACAGGCTGGCGGTACGGAGACCCGTATTATGACCGCGGCGGTAGCGCCGCGGTCGCACCGCCGGGGCCGGTGGTTTCCTGCTGTTTTAGCCCCGGCGGTGATAATCCACCAGGGCAGCGCTGCAAGCAGCGCTGCCCTGGGGATTATGACACCCCTCCCGCCAGCCTGTTTCTGGCGGTTTGCACCGCCAGGAAGAGGCTGGCGGTAAGGGGTGTCCTGAGGCCCCCTAACAGGGCCCTGGGCAGCTTTTCACTGTCTGCATAGCAGACAGTGAAAAGCGCGACGGGTGCTACTGCACCCGTCGTACGGCCGCAACACCGCCGGCTCCATTAGGAGCCGGCTCCTATGTTGCGGCCTCATCCCTGCTGGGCCGGCGGGCGTAAACTTGGTTTGCGCACGCCGGCCCAGCAGGGATGTCGCAATGGGGTCCACGGGAGTGCGGCCGCATTGGCGGCCGCACGGCGGTTACCGCTTGGCAGGCGGCGGTAGCCGCCCACCAAGCTTGTAATGACCCCCTATGTCATTATGGTTGCACTTAGCATGTTTAGCACCATATTTGCAGATGCTATATGTGCAAAGTGAAAATTGCCATTTTGCTCAAGGGGATAGTCATGTAACCAAACCTGCTTTAGGCACAAATACAAGTTGACTCAAAAAAATGGCACAGTGTAACGAAATTGATTTAAAGGCTATTATTTTAGTGTGCCACCTATGGCAGGAATACACACCTTGCATTCTTGAGGCCTGGCACTGCCATCATGTGGCACCAGGCTTTCACACTGCCAAAATGCTTGCACTGGCCACATTTTGACATATGGTTGGACACAGATGTTGTATTAGGAGGCAATCACTCCTTCTTACTTTTGTGTTCTTGTTATATCACTCTGCACATACATGACTCAAGGTACACACAAACCCTTGACTAACAATACTCCTGTGTCATGTTTCTCACCACTTAAACATTACTTATCACATTTACACAGTTGTGAAGACCATGATGGACATGTACTGCTGTGCTTGGGAAATATGTACCCTTGCATCATTGCACATGTATGTCATATATTTGGCACTTTATTGTGCATATGTGATACACAAGGTACACAGAGAGGAATGTCAATGTGTCTGTAACCAGTGCGTTGGTGAGCTCTTATAAATGCCTCATGGTTTAGACAAAAATTCCTGTACTGATCCTTGTCATATCATGCTTCAGTCATCCTTATGTCCTACTGTCATGCTCATGCAAATGAAGATGTCTCCATGCGAAAAGGAAACTTACCTACAGGTCAGCCAACCCGAATCACTAGGTGATCCAGGAGATCTCCTTCACGGGCAATGAGGTCTGATGACGGGTGTTTGAGCTGGTGGTCCGTCCACTCCACCCCAAATATCCGTCACAGCTGTTAGAGTACCTTGCCCCACCGAAGCTTCCTCGTCTTCAGTGGGAATCTCTGGAAGACCCTGCCACCTATAGCCATCATGTTGGGAAGGTAGTGGCACACCAACCAGATGACCCCTCCCAGTTCATCTCCACTGATTTTTTTGACTCTACCCTTCCCTGACATTGTGCATTTTTCCTCCACTGCAAAAAATATTACCCTAAAAATAAGAATACACTACCCCGCCTAACCCCAAATACCCCAACAAACTACACTACCCCAAGACAACCACCTGACAATCCAAATATAGGACAAAATCCTACACAAAGCTTATAAATATAACAAATTGGACTAAATAGAAACAGGACACAGCACAAAACTTTCAAAAACCACCACTCCTCAACCAGCACCAACTCCACACAACCTCTCACAACCACAGAGTAAAAGCGAAAGTAAATTCATTTTACCATGTGTGCAGAAAATAAGTCCTGTAATATCACTTCCTGGGTGTATAAATCGATTTTTTTTGGTGCATGACAGTCAATATTTCCCCATGAAGGCTGACAAGGCCTCTTGACTTGCAATTGACAGGTGCAAGATGACATTTTTTGCATATGCAATGTTGTAGGATAATGGTATGCGTCAGACTTTATGATGCATACTGGGCATGTGTGCGTTTTGGAGGGAAGGCTGAGATGGCAAGACAGTTCAGATGTGCATGGTGCCAGGCATCATTTAAGTGATTTGCGATTTATGGAGAAGTACCGTTTTGTTAGAAATGGAGTGTCTGTTTGGCAGTCAGTTTGCACTCTGTCCAACCAGGGACCCTCACTCTAGTCAAGGTAAAGGGGAAACACACCTAGGATAAGCCCTGCCCAACCCTTAGCTTGGCACAAAAAGTCAGGCTTATCTCAAAGGCAAAGTGTAAAGTATTTGTATAAAAACACACAGTATTACAGTGAAAACACAACAAAATAGACATCAAACTAGCCAATATTCATCTAAATCAAACGATAAAAATCCAACATACACAAGTAAAAATTAAAAAGACTCTTATTCCATAGAATTAGAAAACAATGGATGCATTTATGTTACACAAAGTACCTGGTTTGCATCAAAAATAAAGGCGCAAGGGCGAGCGTTCATCAGAGTGCAAGTGGGGCCGTGCGTTGTTTCTTCTTCGGACAGGTAGGCAATGTGTCATTTTTCTCTCCCACAAGAGAGCGATACATAGATTTCCAGACAACTAACTCGGATCTGTGCAGATTTACATCGATTTTGACGCCCAGCGATGATGCATGGCAAATCCGGTCGGCCGGTGAGGAGGAACTGCGTTGTGTGGGGCTTGTGTTGATTTCAGCAGCGGCAAGTGGGTGGTGTGTCATTTCTCCAGCCACAGTGCAAGTTATGGGTCGATTTCTCAGCTACTTGCAGGTGACGTGTCATTTTTACAGCCGCATTGCAGGTGGTGCCTCAAAATTTTCCCTGCATGCCTTCCTGTGCTTGGATTTCCACTTTAGTTACACCAGCTTTACCTTTCAAGGCAAGTAGGATTCTCAACAGAGAGTCCAGGTGCTGGCAGAGGATGTCTTTGATGGCAATAGGACTTCAAAACAGGCAAACTCAATTCAAGCCCTTGGAGATACTTCACAAGCAGGAATAAACCACAAAGTCCAGTGTTTGTCCCCTTTCAGGCAGAGGTGACTTACATGTAGTAAAAGGTTAGGTTTGGGCCTGATTGCACACATAGACAATGCAGTGGCAGATCTGAGACATGTTTACAGGGCTACTCATGTGGATGGCACAATCAGTGCTACAGGCCCATTAGTAGCATTTGATTTACAGTCCTTCGGCACACATAGTGCACTTTACTAGGGACTTACTAGTAGATCAGATATGCTAATCATACACAGAGTAGATGCACTTTAGCACTAGTTAGCAGTGGTAAAATATTCAGAATCTTAAAGCCAACAAAAACTGGTAAGAAAAATAGGAGGAAGGAGGCACAAAGTTTGGGGATGACCCTGCAAAAAGAGTCAGGTCCAACAAGTATGTGTCAATTTTTGTTACACATAACGGCCATGCGTAGATTTCGTTGGAAAGGCTGACAGTGCACCCACATTCACATTCCTTGTTACAGGGGCTATACATCTATGTAGTTTGTATGTTATGGCTACATGTGTGTGTGTATGTGCACTTAATTGTGTACCAGTAACATATTAATGTGTTACCATGTTTGTATGCCTGTGCTGCATGTGATGACTGATTCTGTTTGCAAATAGGCCTGTTTTTGAAGACTCTTTGCCACATACATGTTTATACATGTGTACTGAGTGTATATATGTGATGGTACTCATGTTTTGGGTATACCCCATTTTAATGTCAGAAGTTTGACTGTACTTTACAATACACAACATAAGATAGGAAGGGCCATGTGCAATACATGTTCAGGCATATGATGCCCTTAGGAAATCTTTAGCAAAGGATGGTGTTGACTAATGCTATCCATTTCAAAGTGAGAGCATGTTTGTGCACAATCTGGTGTGGTGTAAGGAGCAGACTTAGTGATGCAAAGCAACACATATAACATATGGTTCTCCATGCATGCAAAATGTTGGAGATGGTGGGGTGATGTGTGTTATTGTAGGTATAGATGTGACATGTTTTTGAGTGAAAATATATGTATCATGTCTGATAAGTGCTGCATGATACAGTGGTGTGTTTAGGGATTGGACACATACCAAATCTCTATTCCAGGTGTCTTATATGTAGGACATTGTTCTAAAGCTGTGTACTCACATCTGGTTCACAATGGGAGGACATTTGTTCCGACCATGATAAGTTGTAAGTATGACACATACACATTTTTTAATATAAATTGTTCTCATTTGTCCATCCGCAAATTGACAGTACCAAGCCTGGTTCATCTAGCTGGGACATGTGTGGAAACATTGAGGTATTATGTGTTAACAACGTACATCTTCAATGTTCAATGACTCAAACTATGTGCAGATTGATGTAATTGAATGCAATCTGTATGGAAGGGGTGCTCTCTTGCAGTGATGGCACCCTAGCAATTAGTGCTCCTGTGGCACTTTGAATGGCCATACAGGGCCATTGTTGCATGCATCAACACCGGTTGACTGTGGTCACCTCAACTCAGTTCACTGTGCACAACCAGCAGGCCCCTGACTGTGTCAAGGGTCAATGTAACCTCCTCAGGGGCTCAAGGGGGCGTTGGGTGGTGATCTGCCATCCTCATGATGGATCATCAGCACTGCGATGCACAGTCCCTTGCAGACATACACCTGAACATTTGTGATACCATGGCCAATTATGTTTTGTTACCTTTGAGATTCTTGATGTCAGGCTTGGCCTATCATATACTGGGGACTGGCAGCTTGTTTGTGTAGGACATGTCTCATCAATTCTGATGGTTTTATATGATTTACATGATTTTCCATAAATAGGTGAGGTTATTCCTAGGATGCTTGGTTAGGTCACTGATAGGTTGTGGTACTGGGTGTAATTTGTAGACCCAATGTACAGATATTGCCCTCCCTGGGCTTCCCTTCTTTGTGGATGATAACTATGGAAGCCTGGCACAGATTTAACAGGAGTACTGACCCCCTCTGGCTCTCCTCGTACATCTGCTTCAGATGTGAGGCAAGCTTAGTGGCTGTCAACTTATAGGATTCCATTGGTACCCAGTTGAGCCTTGATGCTTTGCGGGACTTTACATCCCTGATGGCTCATACAATTTCCTCCAGGGGAAGTGTGTTTTCTAAGGCTTCCTTATCCTCTGTAGTGAGGCTTGGGAGGGAGATGTCACTCAGGAGCTCACCTGGTTTGCTTTTTGTGGAAAAAAACCTTGCATAATTGAATTTCCCATAGTAGTAGGAAAACGTATGGGCTATGATTTGTCAACTACTAGCAATTTCCCTTGAATCCTTCTGGATCCCAGGAGCCCATCTATCCCCTGCCTCCTACTTGTCCAGCCCGGCCAATATTTTTCTGGTCTTGCCCCTCATTACATTGATGTTGTGGTGTATTGCCTTATGGTGCATATTAGCAGCTTCCTAGGCCTCGTCTCAGTATTCTTTTTGCTTACGGGCTCGGATGTGGGCTCCCTTTCATCCCTCCTCATCGGGTAAGGCAGCCTCAAGAGACAAAAACTCATATTCAAGAGCCTTCAATTTGACCTTTTTGTTTCCCTTACGTCATCATGGTAACAACCACTCCCTTGACTGCTGTCTCATAGGCCGCCCACAACATTAGTGGAGACTCAACTGAAGTGTTGTTTCCCTGAAAATATTGGTCTTTTGAGGCTTACATCCCTTCTCTAATTTTTGGCACTTTAAGGTTCCAATGGCTCAAGATGATATGGCTAGTGTTTGGCCTCTCGCCCCTACCATGCACCAGCCACAGAGGAGAATAGTCAGATTTACCCCTGGTTAAGTTAGTGGTCTCCCTCACTTTTAAAAGCTGGAAGTCTGCATGAGAAAGTGATCAATTCAGGAGAGAGTATTGTGCACCCCCAAGTAAAAGGATGAAGTGCTGGGTTGCTGGGTTAAGGGTACACCATACATCTGCCAGTCCCTGGGCAGTGAGGAAGTGTGCAAATGGTCACGTAACTGAGTCCAGGGGCATGACATCTATTACCTAGGAGGTAAGCACATAGAGAAAAGTTATGCAAAAAGCCCACTGGGATTGCAAACAAGGGGCCGTACTATACCGAAATGATGAACAATAACACACGGTTAATTAACAAAACTATCTTTTACTGAGTCAGAAATGGAAGTACTCTACTTAGGTCTATCATTTTGCCCCTCAGCTAGGTTTTATTACACAGAAAGTAGAATTTAATTATTTCAGTTTGTTAGGAAGCTGAAGTTAAAACATGATATGCAACACGTAATGTCAGTCATCAAGAACATAACATGAGTAATCCCTCAATTTTTGGAATTGGTGACATTGAAATACTACATACAGCATTTGAGTTGGATGAGGATGTTGCAACCAACCCTGATCTATATTTGAATCTGATGTATTGAATTAGGATTAAGTTGCACAAATCAGTTCAAACCAAAGTCAATTTTCATGCCAACAATTGTAAATGATGCTATTAATATCTTTGAGAAGGATGTGATAAAAGACTTTAAAAATTAATATTGAATAACCAAAAAACATAGAGTAATGCAGAACAGAGAAACATGAAAGCTATAGCATCTTTGAAAGTGAACAAGGACATAGTAATAAAAAAATATGATAAAGGTGGGAATGTTGTCATCTGGCCAAAACATATGTACTTGAAGGAAGGATATAAACAATTATAGGCAGTACAAAATATGAGAAAGTGAGCAAAAACTAAGTGTTGGAAGCCAATCATGAATATGGTGATCAGCTGTTGAGTTTTTGAAGTGTGAATTCCCAAAGATACCAGCCTTATATTTTTACCTAACCTACATAAAAATCCTGTGATATCACCAGGTAGACTAATTGTGTCATCAAGAGGAATATTATTATAAAATACCCCGAAGTATTGTACTTTTTCATATGCCAATTTGTTGAAACCTTATCTTCCTATATTCAGGACACAGGGGATTTCCCAAGTCGCATTGATGATATTATTTGGGAAGATGATTTTTTGTTGATGTGTCTGGATGTGTTATATACTAGCTTAACTCATGAACTAGGAATAAGAGCAGTGAGACATTTTTTGAGAACCAGTTCTCTATCATATCTATTCCATACAGAAATGATTCTGTGGAGAAATTGAATGAGAATTACCTTAACTTGAAATTGACAAACTGTATTGATGAAAAAGGAATAGAATTTCTGGATGTTGACGTATGGGTAGAGAAAAATAAACTAGAGACACAGTTATATAGGAAGGAAACAGTTGGTAACAGTTTTGTGCATGTGAAGAGCTGCCATCCATTGAGTCTAATCGATAGCATCCCTTATGGAGAATTTTTGAGAGCAAGACGGAATTGTAGCAGTGAGGGAGCCTTTGAAGTTGAAGTACAGATAATGTCAAAAAGATTCAAAGAAACAGGGTACTCTGAGAAGATGCCATGGAAAGGGTAATACAGGTAAAACGAGACGACCTAGTAGTATCAACAAAAAGACAGATGAGAAAAGTTGAGATGATACAATTTATTACTACATATCATCGTCAGTCAGGAATAATGAGGAAAAATGTATGTAAATCCTGGCCAATATTAAAAACAGATGAAGCATTTAAGAGAATTGGAAGATTACCCACAAATACCTTTTCGAAAAAAATGCCTCCTTGAAAGATTCTTTGAGTCAGAGTATGATACACAGCAAAATAAAAGAGAAATGGTAGAAGGATTCTACATCTGTGGGATATGTGAGGCATGCAGATACAGTAAGAATTGTAAAATGTTTACCTTTCCAAAGACACCAAAACCATTTGAGATCAAAAAACATTTAACATGCAACTCGGACTATAGAGTTTATGCACTTAGCTGCTGCACTTAGTTGCAAATGTAGTAAATATTATGTGGGGAGTACCATTCACAAGTTGAAAAAGAGAGTATTGGAGCATGTCAAAGCTATAAAACATGTCGACAAGGCATACCCAATAGCAAGACACTTTGAAGAACATTATGAGAACATACAATTTATGGTATTATGGAGAATTCCTCCAAAAGAGAGAAGGGGTGATAGGACACTAGAATTGCGAAGACTGGAGTCAAGAATAATTGTAGGGTATCAAGCCATGCACATCATATGTTTAAATTTGGATTGAGAATTGGTAGTTCATGTAGGTAGGGTATGATAATGTGAAGAATTGCAAAAAATAAATGTGACTTCTTAATGAGTGGGAAGTTGAATTCAAAATTAGGTTTGATGGGCAATGCCTCCTGATATAAATGAAACTGTAATCAGTATTATGCTGGATTTAAAAATGTAAATTATTGGATTTCAATTTTAAATTTATGTTTTCACTTTTTCTATTTTTTAGATGTTGTAAGAACAGGGTAGATTGGGATGCCCAGGGGTGTAAAGATAAGAGAAAAAATATTTTTATCTCAAGAAAATTATTGCATTCTTTGTTGCCCACTGGGACTCAATAGGATGATCAATAATGTGGCTGAGAATTGATAGCGAGTAAAATTTATATAAATGTGAATACGAAGAGATGCCCACTTGGGCTGATTAAGTAGAAGTAAATGTTAAGGGAAGTGATGACATTTAAAGATGGCGACCACGTTATATGTATTTAAAAGCTAAGCAAAGAGTTTTTAGTCCATTCTGTTGATCATATATTAGGGTGGTATGTTTAAAAATTGAGCCTTGCATTAGTCATTGTGACCAGTGATCAAGGAGACTGATTCTCGGAAACACATTGGAAGTTGAAATGACTGTCATAAATTTATGAAAATAAATTGCCACTGAAAGGACGAGTGGGTGGTCGTGATTGTTTTCTCAGCAGTGCATTGATAAGCAAATGGTGTGGATATTAGGGGAGTCACTACCCCATTATGAGTTGCTGTGTTTTGAAAGTGAAAACAAGAAGATGGTATATATATATATATATATATATATAAATAATTAAAATCAAAATAAAATAAATATAGGAATCATTACAATTTAATAATTCAATAAACGAGTCACCCAATTTACAATTAACTAAAAATCAGCAAATTGTTAAAATGACATTTAATCAGTTTTTACTTTACACAAATGAATAATTTGAATTTAAATTACATATAGAGATACTTATAGGTTACAAACAATACATTACATTTTTCAAAAACTTCCCACTACACACTCCTACTAAACAAACACTTTCTAATTATGTTTAAATAAAGAAAACATATACAAGCATACACACTGTACTAAAATTAAACCTAAATATTACTAGAAACTTCATTATTAAAAATAATTAGCATTAATAAATTAATAAATATCAAATTATTAGACACAATTTAATAATTAAATAATCTGATCAACCAGTCAGTATTTATTTATATACATATTTATGTATCCACTAATCAAAATTAAATGACATAATAAGTGAAATATTATCAACAATAATTTATATCCTCTACTAAACTACCAATTTCTAATTAAACTTAAAAAACGTGTAATGAGTGATGTAACATTGGAGACACAAAGTACTAGCATAAAATCATTTGTGAGTGTTCTGAGGCTGAGTCTTTGCGATGTGCAAGTGTGGTAGGTGACAGCTTTGCCTCCTTTTTAAATAAGAGATGGCCCATCCTGCCAACACCTTTTTAAACTTTGTCTCCCCGCCTGGGAGTAATACACGAAACCAACTGCCAGATACACCTTATCATGTTGCCCAGGAGACAGGCTGCAGGCACCAAATGGTTAGGACAAGTAAATGCAAACTTTCTTCTTCAGATCCAACATTTACATCAAAAAGCGTTTTAAATTACAATTCTTTAGTGACCAAACTTGCCATCCTCATTTGAGCTAATATCACTTACATGTGATAAGGTAACCCAATGTTATCCTATGGCAGAGATAAGCCTTGTAGGAGTCAAAAATAAATTTAAGAGATGTTCACTACCAGGGCATGTCCCTGCTCTATGGAGTGTTTAGAGCATGCATACTCTAGGGGTGTCATGTGTATTAAAATGTAAGATTTAGGCCAGGCAAAAGATTTCTCTTGCTATGTTGAATGGCAATTTAGATTGCACAGGTAGGCTGGAATGGCAGTCTTGGGACATTGTTAAAGGACTACTGAAGTAGATGACACAATCAGTCCTACAGGCCCACTAGAAGCATTTAATTTACAGGCTCTCGTACATGTAGAACCACTTGACTAGGGACTTAAATTTAAATTAGATGTGCCAATTGGGTGTAGGACAATTTTACAATGTTGACGGGAAAGAGCGCACGCATTTTAACACTGGTTAGCAGTGGTATAATGTGCAGAGTCCTAAGGCCAGAAAAAAAGCAAACAGCAAAAACAGGAGGGTTGAAGCCAAAAAGTTGAGGCAAAACCACAGAAGCATGCCAGGTCCAACAATATCATTTCACCATGCTGCAACATTTCAGCACACGGTGTATGCTCACATCCAGAATTGATCTAAGGTCACATTTTAAAATGCACATAGATGTAATGCTACTCTTGGGCATAAATATCTATCAAAGTTCATTTAAGCATCTGTGGGTGGAAGTTCACACCTAGTAGCCAGAGTGCTTGTCCCTGTCCCATTAAGTAGGTAAATGGGAACACGTACAACCCAAGATATGGCCATATAACTTCTACAAGTAACTTTTTTCAGGTCTGCCAAATCTAGCTCTGACAAGCTGTCTATGCATGAAAGACTAAGGAAACAGCTACTGCCTTAGGAAAGTAATGCACGCATTGACATCATCAATAGTGGAAGGCTAAAATCTCAGCCACATTGGGGGCTCAGCCCTTTACTTATTGTGCTACCAGACGCTGTGGAGCCACACTTCCGACACAATTGTTTTGTGTCTGATTGTGTTGTGTCATTGTATGATGTTAGGAGCTTGCAGTGTATTACAACAAAGCTTTAAGTGTGCCTAGAGTAGCGTTTGTTGTGAGTATGGACGTCACTTTATGACGCCCCTTGCAACCCATGGCACTTCCTTTGTGACCCTGATGAAGCAGAAAAAGAAAGAATAACAAACATTTATATATCATGTAATAAAATAGTATAAGGTAATGTGATTTTAGCAAAGAAAAATAATGTATGTAGAAAATGAGCCCACGAAGTAGGTCACCATTAGTATAAACAAGCTTAATTAATCATGAAAAATCGACAATGTAGTAATCCGTCATAATTGCAGATGTATTTTATGATTTTCTTGTTGAAACTGTTATATGCTTAGCTTAAATTTAGCAGAGGCTTTGGCCTAGTTGCCTGGTCTCAATTTTAACTGCGTAGTTTTCACTTGTATTAACAAAGACGTGTTTAAACTTTAAAAGCTGTATTTTTCCAGTAGAATGACTAATACACTTATCTCAAGGTTGCGTGCTAGGCAAGTTTCATCCCCTTTGAAGCAAGGTCAGTTTCTGCAGGTGCAGACAATAAAGACACTGATGCAGAATTAATTGGCAACTTTGTTGCTACTTGTGTTCCAAAACTCCAAGGACACCTTATGCGTAGGTGAACATTAAGAGAAGGACACTATTCATTGGTTTAAGAGAAACCACCCCATGGACCCTCCAAAGGAAGACTGTGAAGAATTTGGAATGTTTTCTTACTTAAACCCACCGGACAAAGAGAAGCCAGCCATTTTCTTTGATGCCATTTTGAAGCCAGATTCAAGAAGCCATTTTGATGACATTTTGATGCTTTTTCTCTATCCCAGAGAGAGAGAGAGACTTTAAAGAATTCTCACCCTAGAGACTTTAATTGTAGCTTTACTTTGCCTTGCCCATTCCATAACTCTTGTTCCCCCATTTCCTTGCTGCTGCAAGGAAAACTTGCCTTAAACTTTGCCCCTTTGAAGTCTGCCCCATGCTGATCGAACCGGTACCTGAGGGACGAAGACTTACCTTCAATGCTGATTGTAATTGGTAATTATAAAAGGATAAAATATATTGTTCATTGTATTTTCCTTCTTAGGTACCAACTGCTTATTTTGACAGACCCCAAGCTAGAAGTTTTCTAAATTTATGTTGACTAAATTCATTTTGCATGAAGCCCCACATGCCAATGCTAATCAAAGGTTAGTTGAGGTATTCACTTGATGCACCGTGCTGAATTGAAATCTTGTTATGCTGACCGATGTATGCAATTAGTCAAATTCAGTTACTCTTATTAGTGATTTGCATTGCTATAACTGAGTGCATTATAATCCAAATCTTGCGTAGATTGCCTTTCTTCCGTCGCTATGGACAGCTAGTAATGTTCGTATATGTGTATCATTTGATTTTGAGACTTACTTATATTGTGTTAGCTTTGGTAATATAGGGAAATAAACTCATTAACTTTTAATAAACAGGAGTGGTTATTCATGACTGAAAGGTCATGGTGTGTCTAATTACTGATTTCCTGTTTAATTAATTTGTTGATTGATTGCTAATCGAGTATTGTTTATTGATTATAAATGATTATTGATTATTGATTTGAGGAATCCGACAATTCTTTGGATGAGAAAAACTCAACCCGGTCAAAAGGTTCACCAACCGCCGAAACCGCCAGGAACAGGATGGCGGTATGGGGGTCGGAATCCCCATGGTGGCGCAGCAAGCTGCGCCGCCTTGGAGGATTCCCCTGGGCAGCGGAAAGCCGGCGGGAGACCGCCGACTTTCCGTTTCTGGCCGCGGCTGTACCGCCGCGGTCAGAATGCCCAAAGGAGCACCGCCAGCCTGTTGGCGGTGCTCCCGCGGACCACGGCCCTGGCGGTTTTTACCGCCAGGGTCAGAATGACCGCCAAAGTGTCTCCTTTGAAATTGCAATTCTGCCAAAAGAAATTGAAATATTTGGGTCACCAAATAGAAAAAGGGTCGAGAAAAATAATGAAAGAAAGAATAACAAGTGTACTTCAAATGAGTCCACCCAAAACAAGAAAAGAGGTGAGAAAGTTTTTGGTACTGGTGGGCTACTGTCGCCAATGGATTCCCAATTTCTCAACTCTAGCCAAACCTTTACTGAAACTGACCCAGAAAGATGCGCAGGATGAAATAATGTTGAAAAGAGATGAAATGGATGCCTTTATTGAATTAAACAAATGCATGTGCAGAGCTCCAGCTTTAGGTATGCCTGATTACACAAAGCCTTTCACATTGTTTTGTCATGAACGTGATGCATGTTCCTTGTCTGTCTTGACTCAAGCCCATGGTGGCGTAAACAGACCAGTAGCATATTTTTCAGCTACTTTGGATCCAGTCGCAGCAGCCTTACCAGGATGCTTGTGTGCTGTAGCAGCAGTTGGTATGAGCCTGAATCAGAGTGAAGGAATAGTGATGGGACATCCTTTAACAGTTATGGTCCCTCACTCAGTCGAAATACTTTTGACACGTTCCCGAACACAGCACATGACTGGTGCTAGACTTACAAGGTACGAGACAATCATTTTGGGATTACCTAATGTGCAATTAAAAAGGTGCTCTACATGGAATCCAGCAACTTTGTTTCCCAGTGAAAATGTTGAAATTGAAAACGCAGATGATATCGAGCACGATTGTCTTCAATTGACTGAATTTTGTACAAAACCAAGACCTGATATCAAAGATACTCGATTGGAAGAAAAAGGATCAGATAATTTTTGTTGATGGTTCATGTTTAAGAGATGCGCTAGGAATATTGAAAGCAGGATATGCTGTATGTACAATAACTGGTGTTCTAGAAGCATCTTGGCTTCAAGGAGTTTACTCTGCACAAGTAGCGGTACTAGTAGCCCTTACTAGAGCTTGCCAACTTTCCGCATTAATGAAAGTCACCATTTACACTGACAGTCAGAACGGATTTGGAATAGTACATCATTTTGGACAATTTTGGTCACAGAGAGGCCTTATGACCTCCTCAGGATCACCAGTGAAAAATGGTGAAAGAATAAGAGAATTGTTACATGCTATCCAGTTACCAGGAGAAGTAGCAGTGGTAAAATGCAGTGCACACTCGAAATCACAAGACTCCGTTTCTTTGGGAAATGGATATGCAGATCAAGTCGCAAGGTTTTGCGCATTGAACTGTATATTGCTCTGAGACGAATGGAATTTGATAAGTGAGACAGAACTTGAACCAAGTGAAGCCTTTGCTATAAAAGTTGTAGACACAATAGAAGAATTGAAATTCCTACAAAATAATGTTAGTAAGGATGAAAAACTCTCATGAGTAAATTACAATGCGTAAAAAAAACATATGATTTGTGGGTATCAAGTGCAGGGATATTAGTTTTGCCAGACAGTCTCTTGTCCCAAATAGCTAGGCTATATCATGGACAAGCACACATTGGAAGAGATGCCATGATTAGATTATTCAAAATTGATTGGTTTAATCCCAAATTCCGCCAAGTTGCTGAAGCAGTTTGCCATTGTTGCATCATTTGTCAACAAATGAACGCAGGGAAGGGAACAGTGGTACATTTGAGCCACACTGGAAGAGCAGGTGGGCCATTCAGCAGGATGCAAATGGATTTAATTGAGATGCCTTTGCATGTAGGCTTGAAATATGTGTTGGTGATTGTGTGTATTTTTAGTCACTGGATAGAAGCATACCCTACACGCAGAAATAACAGTCTCACAGTTGCAAAACTACTCTTGAGAGAACTAATACCACGTTTCGGATTCCCGATCTCTTTATAATCAGATAGGGGAAGTCACTTCAATAATGAAGTAATCAAATTACTATGTGCAGCGTTGAACATTGAACAAAAATTGTATTGTAGTTACCGCCCTGAAGCATCATGACTAGTGGAGCAAATAAATGGCACGCTGAAATCAAGAATGGCGTAAATATGCGCATCCACAGACTTGAAATGGCCTGACGCGTTGCCCTTGGTGTTAATGTCAATGAGAAACACACCTGATAGAAAAACTGGACTATCGCCGCATGAAATACTCATGGGCAGAGCCATGAGACTTCCAGCAGTTCCTGTGAATGCTCTTGTAAATATTACAGATGATATGGTATTGGACAACTGCAAAGGTCTGGCTGATGTGGTCCGCTCTTTTTCTCACCAGGTGGAGGCAACCACCTTGCCACCGATCCAAGGTCCAGGACACACACTGAAAGCAGGTGACAGGGTTGTGATAAAGAAGCACGTGAGGAAGTCGTGACTGGAACCCCGTTGGAAAGGACCTTTCCTAGTGATTCTGACAACTACCACCGCTGTGAAGTGTGCGGGAGTTCCCAACAGTATTCACGCCAGTCACACGAAAAGGGTGACATGTCCCACAGAAGAGGAAATTGAAGCACTGAAATTACCAACAGCTAACAGGAAAGTACCAGGCACTGAGACAGAACGAAGAGAGCCTGAAAGCGAACAAGAAGAAATTGAGACAGAAGAAATATTCTCTGAGGAAGACGAAGTCGATCCTTTTGAGGACAACAGAGAAGAAGCCTCAGGAGGTGACCAAGATCCTATCTCAGGTGAAGAAGCAGGAGAGCCTAATTAGAGGAGGGCTTTCCCAGAAGCAGACGATACAGGAAAAGAAGGAGAAAACCTGACTGACCTCCCAGGCGAAGGAGACAAGACAGAGCAAAGTGAAATTGTTGCAATTCTTCCAGAACCGGTTGCAGGTCCATCAGGTGAAAACAACGCAAAAAGAAAACAAAGCACATCACCAGTGAAATCAACAACTAAAGAGACATTAAACGAAAACAAATGGCCAAAATTGAAGAAGAAAAGAAAAGAAGTGTCTATCGTAATAACCACATCGAATGAAGAAAAAGACACAGCCAAAGAACAAGACAGAAGCGAAAGAGAATCGAAAGGAGATGCAAAATTGAAAAGGAAAAGAATACCAAGCAGAAGATATTCTGGTCCAGAATGGGCATACACAGCCACTAACGATTGGTCAGACAAATTTCTATCTCTTAGTCTTGAAAACGAAGAAGCAGAATGAAACTTTGGTACTTGAAAAGTGAATTTCATGAATCACTACTGAATAAGACATTGATAACCTGATTGACTTTTGAAACCGATTTTGAGACAAAGCTGCTAAACCGATAAGAGACTAAGCTGCTAAGGAAAACCGTGTTAACTTTGACCTCGTTGATCCTACACATATATATATATATCTGCAAACTTGATTTGATAAGGCGTCTTCAACTTTCTGATTCTATATAGATCATGACAAACAATACCACACAAGGACATAAAATGAAATATTGTAAATACATGTGTATAGGTCTAATAATTGCATGTGTACTAATAATTATGGTAATAATTCTTGGAATGCATGGAGGGAATGAAAGAGACACGAATGATGCCTCTACTTTTAAAACTACTACTGAATTAACTCCTGTGAAGAAACTCGAACAAGACGAAAAATATTTACACAACAAGAACTCTCGTCCAATGTTTTCTATCGCTTGCTGAATGAGTATGTTGAGACAATGGACATGAAAGATTGTTATGTATGTACACAAATACCTACCTCAGTAATAGAAGGGGTGACATATCATAGCATGCCTCTTACGTATGGAATAACATGTAGTTTGTTACTAACCAGATTTTATGGCCAGGAGTATATTCAATACTTCTATTCCAGTCATGATGTCGTATTTTCATATGTCCCCATAATTGAGTACTTGAGTAAAGTAGCAAGAGATTACTATATAAAATTAGTTAGAGGTTTCTTTGAACCATTATCACCTTTTTCCACAGTTCACGCTCATAAAGAAAATCTTACATGCTTACTTTCACCCTTAGATAAAAGCTTTTTAGATCACACTGAAGATAGAAGGAAAATGGTAAAGGAAAAATTAGAAAAATAATTACACAAAAGGACGTCTGTAGATAACTATGCTTTTGCCACAATAATGACACAAGGGAAACTAGCTTTAGATGCATTACACATAGGGAAACTTTGTATATATAGACCTAAATCATACTATGACACAATCTTTGTAGGAACGAGTGAATGTAAACACATGTTTTTATTCCAGATCCAGCTACTCCAGGAGTATACTATATTTGTGGACTCAATGCCTATTATCGTCTTCCAAAAGGATGGTATGGGAGATGTTATTTGGGAAGAGTATTTCCAAAGATTTATCAACTAGACGACTTAAAGAAATTTCCAAAGCTGTCTGAATTACATCGTATTCAGAAAATGGAGACAGCTTCTGGTGTGGTAGGAGATATATTTGGAGCAATACTTCCTTCAGTAGGAGTTATATTGAATTCAAATAAAAATACAAAAGTTGTCTACTATTGTGGATAACATGCTGACAAATTTCTCAGGAGCAATGATCCTGATGGACACTGAACTTGCTGCAGAAAGAGCTATGACTCTTCAAAACCGGCTTGCTTTAGACATTCTTTTAGCAAAGAATGGCGGCGTTTGCAAAATACTTAGTGCACGTCACTGTTGTTCATATATACCAGACAACAGTAGACAAATTAGAAATATGCTTGCAAATGTAACTAACGATAGTACAGATTTGAAAGAACTGAAAGAACCAGGAGTATGGGAAAAAGTTGGAAAAGGATTTTCTTCTGTGGGAAATTGGCTCAGCAACATTTGGAACGGAATATTACTGAAAATAATAAAAGGGATATTAATAATATTAATTTGCTTAATAGGTATTTGGGAAATATGGAAAGCTATTAAAATACTGAAATCAAGAAACAAGAGAAGAATTGAAAAGAAAGAACAAAAGGAAATGGTAAAATTATACAGGGAAAAATCAAAGGGAGTAAAAAGGAAGAGGGAGATGACTGAAATGCAAGATTATTAAACAGAATTTTAATGAAATAAAATTTGTGGTGGAAGATTTAATGTGATGACATAATTAGTCATCAGAGGAGGGATTGATGAAGCAGAAAAAGAAAAAATAACAAACATTTACATATCATGTAACAAAATCGTATAAGGCAATGTGATTTTAGCAAAGAAAAATAATGTATGTAGAAAATGTGCCCACGAAGTAGGTCGCCATTAGTATAAACAAGCTTAATTAATAATGAAAAATCGACAATGTAGTAATCCGCCATAATTGCACATGTATTTTATGATTTTCTTGTTGAAACTGTTATATGCTTAGCTTAAATATAGCAGAGGCTTTGGCCTAGTTGCCTGGTCTCAATTTTAACTGTGTAGTTTTCACTTGTATTAACAAAGACGTGTTTAAACTTTAAAAGCTGAATTTGTTCAGTAGAATGACTAATACACTTATCTCAAGGTTGCGTGCTAGGCAAGTTTCATCCCCTTTGAAGCAAGGTCAGTTTCTGCAGGTGCAGACAATAAAGACACTGATGCAGAATTAATTGGCAGCTTTGCTGCTACTTGTGTTCCAAAACTCCAAGGACACCTTATGCGTAGGTGAACATTAAGAGAAGGACACTATTCATTGGTTAAAGAGAAACCACCCCATGGACCCTCCAATGGAAAACCCTGAAGAATTTGGAACGTTTTCTTACTTAAACCCACCGGACAAAGAGAAGCCAGCCATTTTCTTTGATGCCATTTTGAAGCCAGATTCAAGAAGCCATTATGATGACACTTTGATGCTTTTTCTCTATCCCAGAGAGAGAGAGAGACTTTAAAGAATTCTCACCCTAGAGACTTTAATTTTTGCTTTACTTTGCCTTGCCCATTCCATAACTCTTGTTCCCCCATTTCCTTGCTGCTGCAAGGAAAACTTGCCTTAAACTTTGCCCCTTTGAAGTCTGCCCCATGCTGATCGAACTGGTACCTGAAGGACGAAGACTTACCTTGAATGCTGATTGTAATTGGTAATTATAAAAGGATAAAATATATTGTTCATTGTATTTTCCTTCTTAAGTACCAACTGCTTATTTTGACATAGCCCAAGCTAGAAGTTTTCTAAATTTATGTTGACTAAATTCATTTTGCATGAAGCCCCACATGCCAATGCTAATCAGAGAATAGTTGAGGTATTCACTTGATGCACCATGCTGAACTGAAATCTTGTTATGCTGACCGATGTATGCAATTCATCAAATTCAGTTACTCTTATTAGTGATTTGCATTGCTATAACTGAGTGCATTATAATCCAAATCCTGCGTAGATTGCATTTCTTCCATCGCTATGGACAGCTAGTAATGTTTGTATATGTGTATCATTTGATTTTGAGACTTACTTATATTGTGTTAGCTTTGTTAATATAGGGAAATAAACTCATTAACTTTTAATAAACAGGAGTGGTTATTCATGACTGAAAGGTCATGGTGTGTCTAATTACTGATTTCCTGTTTAATTAATTTGTTGATTGATTGCTAATCGAGTATTGTTTATTGATTATAAATGATTATTGATTATTGATTTGAGGAATCCGACAATTCTTTGGATGAGAAGAACTCAACCCGGTCAAAAGGTTCACCAACCTCCGGAGTGTCCAAGTATAAGTAATTTATAAGGACTGGACGCGCTATCAACCCCTGGCCATGAGCCGCAAGATCAGTGTCTGGAATAGAGCAGCAGCTCCTCCGTAGCTCCTCCTTAAGGATGTCTATTTAAGCACCATTGTCCATATTTTGCGAAATGTGTGTGCACGGTGTATGATGTCACTTCCGCTTACCCTCGGAATTTTGGTGAACAGACGTCCATGGATGTGAGATGTGTTTTTTAAGAATGTACACATTTCTAATTTTGTAAGTACAGGGAGTGCAGAATTATTAGGCAAGTTGTATTTTTGAGGATTAATTTTATTATTGAACAACAACCATGTTCTCAATGAACCCAAAAAACTCATTAATATCAAAGCTGAATATTTTTGGAAGTAGTTTTTAGTTTGTTTTTAGTTTTAGCTATGTTAGGGGGATATCTGTGTGTGCAGGTGACTATCACTGTGCATAATTATTAGGCAACTTAACAAAAAAAAATATATACCCAGTTCAATTATTTATTATTACCAGTGAAACCAATATAACATCTCAACATTCACAAATATACATTTCTGACATTCAAAAACAAAACAAAAACAAATCAGTGACCAATATAGCCACCTTTCTTTGCAAGGACACTCAAAAGCCTGCCATCCATGGATTCTGTCAGTGTTTTGATCTGTTCACCATCAACATTGCGTGCAGCAGCAACCACAGCCTCCCAGACACTGTTCAGAGAGGTGTACTGTTTTCCCTCCTTGTAAATCTCACATCTGATGATGGACCACAGGTTCTCAATGGGGTTCAGATCAGGTGAACAAGGAGGCCATGTCATTAGATTTCCTTCTTTTATACCCTTTCTTGCCAGCCACGCTGTGGAGTACTTGGACGCGTGTGATGGAGCATTGTCCTGCATGAAAATCATGTTTTTCTTGAAGGATGCAGACTTCTTCCTGTACCACTGCTTGAAGAAGGTGTCTTCCAGGAACTGGCAGTAGGACTGGGAGTTGAGCTTGACTCCATCCTCAACCCGAAAAGGCCCCACAAGCTCATCTTTGATGATACCAGCCCAAACCAGTACTCCACCTCCACCTTGCTGGCGTCTGAGTCGGACTGGAGCTCTCTGCCCTTTACCAATCCAGCCACGGGCCCATCCATCTGGCCCATCAAGACTCACTCTCATTTCATCAGTCCATAAAACCTTAGAAAAATCAGTCTTGAGATATTTCTTGGCCCAGTCTTGACGTTTCAGCTTGTGTGTCTTGTTCAGTGGTGGTCGTCTTTCAGCCTTTCTTACCTTGGCCATGTCTCTGAGTATTGCACACCTTGTGCTTTTGGGCACTCCAGTGATGTTGCAGCTCTGAAATATGGCCAAACTGGTGGCAAGTGGCATCGTGGCAGCTGCACGCTTGACTTTTCTCAGTTCATGGGCAGTTATTTTGCGCCTTGGTTTTTCCACACGCTTCTTGCGACCCTGTTGACTATTTTGAATGAAACGCTTGATTGTTCGATGATCACGCTTCAGAAGCTTTGCAATTTTAAGAGTGCTGCATCCCTCTGCAAGATATCTCACTATTTTTGACTTTTCTGAGCCTGTCAAGTCCTTCTTTTGACCCATTTTGCCAAAGGAAAGGAAGTTGCCTAATAATTATGCACACCTGATATAGGGTGTTGATGTCATTAGACCACATCCCTTCTCATTACAGAGATGCACATCACCTAATATGCTTAATTGGTAGTAGGCTTTCGAGCCTATACAGCTTGGAGTAAGACAACATGCATAAAGAGGATGATGTGGTCAAAATACTCATTTGCCTAATAATTCTGCACTCCCTGTATATGCAACTGCAATGTTCATGTTTATACAATGTGGTAAGTGTGCGATTTGTCGTAGAAAACAAACATAGACCAAAGAACACAAAATCATGGTGCAGAATGCACAATGTTCTTTGTAGTAGTTAACGAGTGAAATTTCATAACTTCAAATGCTCTGCATATTGTTTCAAAAATTCGATTACAATTGCACTGGCGACGCGTCCCTTTTGTAATTCGTTAATGTGTCCCTTTTGTCGAAAAATAACTCAATGTCTCATTACTAAAGCCCAGAGGAAGAAATGTGAATTAATCCAGAATTAGCTGTTAATTAGAAATGTGTAAGAAGCCATTATGTAGAAACGTAAAATGACAAACAGCATTAATGACATTCTGTGATGTCTGCTTTAATGTGAAAAATGAAATATGAATGAAACAGGTGCACAATTTCCTTCTTGTAATATCTGAAAACATGTTTCGGTAAAATAACTGGAGAATTGTTTTTGAAGGATGTTACTCTAATTTGCGATATACTGTATATTACTACGAAAAGTAAATCAAATTCGTGTGCTAACATGCACTACTAATGTCCTGATGTTCATTACCTGTTCATCCCATCGCATTTCGAAGCGTTTGGTTTTATTAGACGTGGAATCGACTTCCTGTAAATGAAAAGGTCTGTGGAACTTGAAAAGGAGGCATTGATGTAGGGGAGTGGTTCTTAACGGTTTGACTTCTGTGGACTACCATTGAATCACTTCTGAAAGCTGGTGACCCCGAATTAAACAATTTCTACTACTTGAACTTGAAAGCAAATATAAAAAAATATATATATATATTAATCTAACAAGTACACATATAATGAAATATTTCACAAAAAGTACGGAAATCAATTTTTTTATTTTAATGAGAAAGTTGGAGCTTTTAAATGGTGTTTTGAATTCCAAATGACTCAAGCATTTCAGTTTGTCTACGTAGCATTTCTACTCTGTCCCTGCGCTGGTGTACTGTATGCTGCCTAACGCCAATGCAAACACCCTTGCCCATGGTGCAAGGACGCTTGCATTACAGACAGAATTTTTACATACAGGAAGGGACACCTTCCTGCACAAAAACAATCTTTAGCAGGGTTTTTCTCTTTGTATGTGGACTGCAAAAGCGTGCTCCAGACTGCAGCATGCTGACAGCGAGGAAATAAAGAGAAAAAAAAAAAATATTTCTTTGTGTTACACCTCACTTGGGAAGGTATACGTTTGGCACAATCCCAGGTTTACTGATTTTAGTAAACCTGGGACTGTATGAAAATTCATGGGTGGAAGCTTGGGAATGCCCATGTTCCACTCATGGAATGCCTTCTCAACGCACAGCAACAGAAGGCAGGGACCTGAATTTACAAAATCACGTAGAGCCATGCAATATGGCTTTGAGTGGCTGAGCAAATCTTAAGTAACGGCTTGCACTGGCTTGCATTTGTTTTTGAGATGCAATGACAATGCAACACCTTCATAAACCTGGATCCTAATTTTTGGCCTCTAGTTTCAAATTCCTTCACAAATACACTATGCTTTATCATTTTCAATATTGCATAAGCATTGCAGACCCCCCAGTTTAAGACCCTCTGATGAAGTGGGAAAAAAAAACAGTTCTCTTCCAATCGTCCCGCAGCCTAACAAGGAGGCACCCCAGAATATTCCTTCATTTGATTATGCCTACTCAGGTTTTCAATCAAATCAATCAAAGCATATGTAAAGCGCACTTCTCACCCATGAGGGTCTCAAGGCACTGATGGGGGGGCTGCTACTGATAAACAGCCATGTCTTGAGGTGTCTCCAGAAGGGAAGTAGGTCCTGTGTCTGTCATAGGTCGGTGGGAAGAGTGTGCCACATCTTGGCGGCGAGGTGGAAGAACGATCTGCCGCTGGCGGTCGTTTCGTGGATGGGTGGGATGGTGGCGAGGGCAAATCAGCAGAGCGAAGCTGTCAGATCGGGATGTAGAAAGAGAACCATCTGTTGAGGTTTTTGCAACCTATCTGGTATAATTGACTAAATTGAACCTTTAAGAAGACTAAAAGTGGAGAAAATGTGGTGCCCAGCGAGCAATGGTACAGTAATTTGTCTTCAACTGCACCCGTCGCACACCTGCAATACCGCCGGCTCCATTCGGAGCCGGCTTCTGTTTTGCAGGCCCTTTCCCGCTGGGCCAGTGGGCGCCGGCCCAGCAGGAAAGTCAGAATGGCCCCCGCCGCCTGCCAAACTTGGAATGAGGGCCTATATGTTTTGTTCACTTTAGCTGCCTATTGGCTTTGACATGGCATTAGCCATTACATTCTGTATTCAGTTTAGCTGCCTATTGGCTTTGACATGGCATTAGACATTACATTCTGTATTCAGTTTAGCTGCCTATTGGCTTTGACATGACATTAGACATTACATTTGCTATTTAGGTTAGCTGCCTATTGGCTTTAACGTGGGGTTAGACATTGCAGTTGAGACATTGCAGATGAGCTGTGTTTTTCCAAGCTGTGTTTTTCCACAAGATGGACCAAGCTGTTTTCTTCACACCAGACCTTAGCTGATAAGAGCACGTAGATTTTGTGTTTACCTCGCAATCCAGTCTGAAAGCGAGTGAGCTCAGGAGAACTGGCCTCTCTCCAAAGTTCTTCGGCTCTCACACTGAGTTTGCTTTTAAGGATGACTCTGGGCTACAGAGAGGTAAATTGAATCTGCTTTGACTTCAAACAGGAGCTAGACATCAGTTGCCTGTCTCCTGTTTGGGTAGAGAATCTCTTTCTCGCAGTTGACCGAAGTCATCAACTTGCAGACCCCAGAAAGATGAAGCTGAGCTATAGGCCCTACAGTGATGAATTTTGACTTTTATGCTTTGCTTTGAAGTTATGCTATAATATAATCACCTATATTTGCTGTGTACATTGCAACTGAGAAGTACTTTAATAGATTTTGCTTTCATTGCTGCGACTACTTTTGTACGTGTGCTTCCAATCTACTAATTTCGTCTCTCAGGAACCTCGTGGCGGGGAATGAAGAACAATAAATGTCTTCTTCAAACTCAGAAGTGCATTCCAGAGAGGATCAAACACACCCAAATTAGAGGGTTCAGGATGACAACGTTATCAATCCCCTGAAATCGATACAAATGTTCTAATCCTGTCAAATGTGATTGTCCAGAGTTGCTACAAACATCAGCCTTTGTCATAAACATTATGAGGTACACAGCACTAATGTCATACCCATGCTGCACATGTCAGGGTCCACCCTATGCCTGGGTCACAATAGCGTCAATGACATCATGCAACATCCCAAGTGTCATACTGCTCAGACAACAGCATTGAGGAGGAGGACATATGTAACTAGCTAGTTAAATACACCCGCACAGTCAGAGGAGGAAATGGAACACTGCTAGGACCATCAGTGCAATCCAATGTAGCACACATTTCCCAACATCATCAGTACACACTACCAATGCTGACACCCGTATCGTGCCATGCCAGTGCAATACATACTATATGCAAGGTCTCAGCAACAAATAGGTGGATGTGAAATATCTGAGACTGAGTCAGTTCCAGAGTGTTAAGTGTGGTGCAAGTGCCATAAGAACACCCACATCCAGTGAAAGGCCTCAACATGCAAATGGAAGTAGACAGAGGGTTGAGTAGGACAAGAAGGTGGCAATTCACAATCTGGCCAGAACCAACACCTAGAGGATGTGATGCAGACAAGTCCACAAACTGACCACACTACATGTGACATGCAGGTGGGGCATAAGCCTGGGAGAATGCTAATATGAAAGACAGGAACAATGAACAGGAACCAATAACACAATGTTAAAATAATTGGAAGGCAGGCATGTCACATTACAAAGCCCAGAACACAGACACACTAATTGCACCGTATCTCATTGCAGAGGACGATGGCTCTCCTGCAGATATGCCTGTCATGGACTTCCCTGATGACATGGATGACGAGCTGACAAACATCAGCCACCAAACACTCCAAGATGTCCTTGAAACCCTCCATAGCCTACCTTCAGTCACAAGGAGGAGCACAGATACAGCAGCCATCACAGAGGACCCACCCACAACCCCAATTGTACGACCTGCCAACTCCAACCCAGCTGGATGCAAACTATGGCAGCCAGCCTAGATGGTGTGCGTTTGTGCATGATGTCAACTGAAGAACAGGCAGCCGCTATGCAAGGGCAAACAACAATCATGCAGGAAGTTGAAAAAAGTTTGAAGGAAATCAGCACAGCTGTAATAGAGTTGACCTAACACCTACAACAATCCTGTCAACGTGTGCACAAATGCAATATTGAACCCCTCAGGGCCCACCTGGCTGCGTACCACCGTGATATGTGGCTGCTGTTCTTAAGAACCAGCAGCTCCTCCTTGCTGCAGTACTGCCCTGAAGACCCCCACAGTTAGCAGCTACCGGGATGTCTGACTCTACGTCTTCAAACACTGAGGTGTGTGTTGCCCCTTCACAACCACCACCACCAAGGGCAGAGGAGACAACACACACATCAGAAGAAGAAGACTTGGAGCAGATCACCTTCACCTGTAAGAGTACCCGGTAGCACTAGTCCCTGCCACATGGCCACCTATTACCAAGGTCCTGTAACATGCCAGTCTTGCAACAACTGTACTCAAGCACTGTTCTTCAACCCACTGTTTATCTTGTCAGCCTGCCATGTGAATGTCTCTCACTAACTGATTGGCAAATCCTGTCCCTCTGCACTGTCTGACACTTCACCCCAGCATGTCCAATGACATGTCCTTTTGCACTTATGTAGCATCACAATGGAAGATGTTGCACTCATGGACAATGTACATATAACACTATAGCACTTTAAATAAATAGCACTTACACAACAAATGTGTCTCTGTGTAATGTGACACATCAACCGTGATGGCCATCAGTGATGTTAACCTGAGGTCAATGAGCATTGATTGTCTAGACACCTGACCTGAACGATTCTTGGCTGATAACTGTGCACAGTGGCCTGGATTGTACCATCATCTGCCCTCCCTGAGGGTTTTTTCTGAGCAAAATATAAACTATCCACCAAAATGCTGTGTTGTGCAGAATAACGCCTCCTCAAGGGATGTCTAAGCCAGAAAAAAGTCCCTTTCGATTGTTACTTAAAGTCAAAACTTACGTATGTGACATATTAGCCAAATTGTACATAACACACACCAAACAGCATGAAGGGATATGTATGAGTTACCATACAAATAAGTAACTGTGCTGAACATTGTAACAAATGATAGGTGTTAGTTATGTACACCATACCACATGAGAGCATACGACCACTCACCTTATTAGGATTTGCTGGGACATCAGGCTGCAGCCAGACTTTACACAGTGTCCCCAATACCAAATGTGGTAGCAAAGTATGCGACCTTGAAAACATATAGCACTAAATAACCACACTTTGGGATCCATAGTAACCGTGAGTGGTGGGTGCAATGGATGGCCAAATCTTAGCTAAGTAGCTTTGGTGTAGCTGCCAATGTAACAGCTCAGTTGGGACATGGTTGCAGCATGGGACACAAAAGCAAATACCAAAGAGACACTGTTCACTCATGGCTAGACCCTGATCTACAAGCAAGTGACACATACTGTAAAGGGTTACCTAGATATTTATTAAACAGTAAAAACAGAAGCTAAAACAAGGAAAAACACCTAACCTAACCTATTCTACTCTAACTACACATTACCCACAACTGTCCCTAACTAACCTAAGCTAAACTTACTTATCACATTTAACAAAACAATCTAAACATCAACCCCCTGCCCCCTTATGAGACGGGACACATGGAGGATAACATATACTAACCTAAACACATACTATCTTATACTAAACATATATATATATATATATATTTATTTTTTTAATTTTTTAAGACACCAAAACCCCAACATTGCCCGAACACATACCTAATAAAAACAGTTGAAAAAAGTATGAAACACCCACCCCCCACCCACTACCACTAACTAAACTAACAGCCTATACTAATCTAACACTAAGCCCCCTAAACCCACTAAGTTAAATAACCAGGAAAGAGGAGGGAGGGGAGGGAATAATGTCAGAGTCGAAGCCTACAAGTTGGCCCTCTTCAGGGTCTTTTTAATGGCACGCACCCTCCGTTTGACTTGTGCCTCCTCCTGCTGCAGTCTGGTCATTTTCCGTAGGACACGGTCCAAGTTCCTTTGCATCTGGGCAAAAGCTGCAGGGTCTATGGCTGCAGCAGGGGTAGTCTGGGTGCCAGTCGATTAAGTATGGGCCCTTGTCGGTACCATGTCCCTAGGCTGACGTGCAGGTGGTGCTGTGACTGGTCCTGGAGCTGTTGCTGTATATGGTCCAGCAAAGGTCCCAGCTGCTGTTGGGGCCACCTGGGTGGTAGTGGTGGTGCTGGTGGTGGTGGCTGTGGTGGACACGGAAGGGCCCCTGTGTGCAAATGCCCTCCACACTCCGGAGGCTCTCTCATGGCGATATCGTCTTGCAATGTTGTGGTACCCAGACTCCACATCCAGTATGTGGCGGTAACGCATTGCCCTGCGTTGAAACTCTCGAAGCTGGATGGGAGTCATATTGGCTGCTGTTAAGACAAATAGAAATTCAAACATTAGGTACTGCATTGTGTAAAATGGCTCAAAAAGTAAATCAGACAATACATCTAATGTACCTGTAACAGCCCATATCATCATACAGATCACTGATAGTCCCTGAGTAAGTACATGGCAAACCAGCCTACAAATGTCCTATCATCAAATAGCACAACTAAACCCTACAAGATGGTTAACAACTGGAATGACTTTGGCATCATAGTCCTACCAGTTGTCAGCTACAAATCATGCTGCATATCCTCCACCACTGACTGGCCAACACATGTCTATTTTCTGGATGGCAATCTAGGGCCACAAGATCTGCGAGTTTTAAATGGACTTGCCAGTATAGAATGCATGTGCCAATCATGCGTGGGTATCCTAGGTTTGGACAAGTGATTTACTGATTTACATGTCTGTGTACCAAACTTGGATCATCAGTCCTAGGTACACTATTCACAACCCTACGCCTGTGTCTGAGGGGGGGTGGACATGCAACTAATCATTTTAACAACAAGGACACACAGGAAGCTTTGGAAAGCTGTACATGGGTTTGGCCAACACACCACAGGTAAGGAGGAACTCCAAATAGGATACACCCAAATCTTGGACAATCCCAGAAACACGTATTTTTGGAAATGCAGACCATTGTCTACATCATTCCCTACCAGTAATCCATGACTTACAACAAACATATAGAGGCAAGCACACTTCTGGCCATGAGCTGCATGCACACCTAGGCCCTTGTACTCAAGTGCCTCATACTCGTAGCACAACATGTGGAGCTACATGCTGCTAGGAAGATAAACATACAGTCCAACATGTTCATTAGTGATTATGGAAGCTGAAGTCTGTGGGTAAGACTTTGGCATCTCTATTATGTGAAAATCAGGGTCTGACTTGCTGACTAATTAATTCATATGGTACACTGCCACATTTTCTGATTTAAAGTTTTATCCACATAACTCATCCCTATTCACATTGCCGTGCCTACAGGACTGACCTAGGATCCCAGTATATGCCAATAGGATAATTATTGCCCAACTCAAAGATGGTGATATACTGATACTCCACTCAAGGAACAAAACAGATGATTGACCAGCGCATCACACCTTGCTATGTGTCCAACACACAGGAGTCAATCACACATCATAAGCAAACACGACACAGAACAGAAATATCAACACTTACTGGAGATGTCTGGGTCAGCAAATTGAGCCACCTCTCCAATAGTGTAGGGTGCAGGTCCACCTGTAAGGCATGGAAGGGAGAAATGTGCTCAATGTCTGTGCACTGTACAACACATCAAAATACAAATACTATGTGTAATATTAACTCAAAAAGTCAAGCCTCTCAGACATGATGATACTGCATCCTACATACCACTGCAAACATGTACGGACCCGGGGCCTCCAGTGAGTGATACACACAAATCCACACACATGCAGTGGCCCTAACTATCATGTGGTGGCAAACATGTTCCTTCATTGGTGAGCAGACAAAATCATGGAGTGTATTCCTCTCATCATGTGTATCCATGAGAGACATCCAAAACCACTTTCAATGAGGACTGCAATACCAGTCAGCCAGACATTGTGAGTAAGACCAATTTTAGACACACAGGTACAATGTACAGAGGGCCAGGGACAGTTGTTAGACCTCAAGTTGTATCATTTTCTTCATTTTATGTGCCACAGCTATGGTGAGTTGTACCAACCATAGAGATATGAACCTCTGTGCATACCTTTTGCCAGCCATCCATAATTGAAAAGTGGTACTACAAACTCAAAATATCGGTCTAAGATGTTACCTGAGGTAAGCTACTACTTGTTACGTATGTGTCAGAATCCAGTTCAGACATGTATTCGAAAACAATTGAGGGACACAATATTTACGAAAAAATTCTGGATTTCCAAAATATGTTTCCTGATACACTCACCGACCACACCTGAAACATATGTTTGAGCCACATTGCCATCATCAATTGATGTGAAGCCAGCACTAACTTTCAGGCTCCTGTTGTGTTTAGAAAGTTAGTCTATCTGTTGCGTCAACAACTGTGGCTCATATCTATACCTAATTTGCACCGCATTTGTGTTGCTGTTTGACACAAAGGCAGTGCAAACTTCCAAAATACAGTTGCATTTTGTAAGTTTGCGCCGCTCTTGCTTCAAAACAGGTTGCAATTGCAGTGCTAACAAAGTAAAAATATGGCCCTGTATGTTTCACTAGCATTACACATGTTCAAAAACATTGCCGGCAGAATATGAACAATTCAGCTTCTGTCACTACAGAGCATTTAAACATGCACATCACTTTGATTTGTACTCACCAACAGGGCCACCAATTACAGTCCCCAGGTGGTCCAGCAGATCTTGCTCCCTGGCAACAAGGTCAGCCCAGCGGTGCTTCAGATGGTTGTTATTTCGCAGTGTGTTGTGTATTCTCTGCAGATGGTACAACATCTTTGCCCACCGGAACCTCCTTGCCTCTGTGTGATAGCCTTGGCTCACACGACCACCTGCCTCTATCATCAGGGGTAGGACGTGGCACACCAGCTAAATAAACCCACCCAGCTCTTCCTCTCCCATCCTGCCAAGACAAGGCCTACCCAACATTATGGTACCAAAAATAAAGAGGGGATAAAGGGGTACAAAGGAGAATAGAGGGAAAGTAGGACAGGAAAATGCAAAAAAACTACTAACACAGCCCAACTATACCCAAACTACCACTACCCACAACAGACTCCCAACACAACAAAGACAAATGTTGACAACACAAATGACCACAAAAACACTCAAACAGGATACCACAGACAGTTATTATACACAAAAAGACAATTTAAAGACCACACTGGAGACAAAATCACAACATGCACAAAGAGACAGTTCTATACACAGCCACACAGTCAGGAAATATCACAGACTGCAAAGTGAAAGTGAAAGTACACCCACTGTACCAATTCTGTTAACAGGATATCCTATTACATCACTTCCTGCCTCAAGTGTGGTGCGTTTTTATTGTTATGCGTCAAAATATAATACCGCTTACAGTCTGTGTGTCATTTGTTTTGACGCACATGATAAGAAATAATCCTGCATCCATATTGTTAAATATGTGTTATACTTAACCAATTTCCGGGGGGAATTACTGCTCAGGGCCAATAGGTGTTTCAGGGCATTGTGCGTCATATTTTGACGCACATGCGTCATTTTTAGACGCATGTGCATCTTTTTTTGACGCATATGCGTCCAAATTTCTGTCATTAACAGGGTTTGGGTCATTTCTCATTTTGAATGGGACATGACAGTTGTGAAAATACAGAGATAGGCTGATTGCACCCACATTTGGCATTACAGTGTATGGGCACATGCGACAGATCATACTACTGCGGACCATGATCCTCTACTTAGTGTACTGGATTTTCACGCATCTATGACGCAATACATGGCCAAACGTGTGGGTTACAATTATGTATTACCCAGTTTGGGCATGTTTTGCTTCAAGAGAGGATAGCAAGGCGACACAACTCACTACAATTACTCAAAGCCTATGGGTCAATGTGTGTGAATTGGCTACTACTATTGTTGTTGACCCACTGTGTGAACATCACAAGATGCATTTTTGCTAATCTGCTGGTATGCATGTGAAGTCAATGTGTCCAACCCTCAGATGCAAGTCAGTGTGGAAATGAGAGAGGACATGTGTTTGTCATACACATAGCAAGAACTGCTGTGTGCCCTTCCTAGCTTTTTAGCATGAACTGGATAGATAGAGGCTGTTGTTCATGTCAATGTTCTAAAACTTAGCCATCACATGTCCTGGAATGTTGGATACTACTTCCTAGGCACTTATTGTGAACCCACCATGAGTCAGGCATGGGATCATACAATGTGGGTACTGTGTTTGTGACACATAGTCAATTATAATACACAATTGTAATGTTACGCCACAGTTGGAGTCATATAAATGAGCCATGTCTCTCCTGTGGCAGTGGAGGACCATCAGACCAAGCAGCACGTGTTCACATATTTCCAGTGGTAAAATGCACAGAGGTGTCTGGTTCATGTGTGTGGGTCAATGTTTAGCCTGTATAATTATTGGGGTCTATGTTGTCGCAGTTACATGCAGGTCTAGTCATGAGTCTGTGGAGGTATTTCCTGTATTTATAAAGTATCCTTCCCAGATCAATAGAAGGAAAGCCAATGGCGATTTGAGAACACATCATGGGGATGGTCCAACCCTGTCACTGCAGACGAGTTGTGAGACTGTCAATAGGGTAACCTTGGTTTGCTGACAAAGTTAATGTCTCTGGAATCTTATACCGGCAGGTTTCCTGACAACATTTGTACACAGGTGGGCCTTTAAAATTCCCACAGCATCTGGGAACATCAGTGCCTCTGTGCTGATTACTCTCACAGCTATTCACCACACAAGCCCCATCAATATGTTGGGAGTAATGGGAATCAGCGTGTGGACTGTCAGGGTCCTAACATGTGTAGACATTTCATGGACAATATCGGACGGTGTTTGTTGTGCTGAAGGCACTATACCCAATCCATGCATACAGCCATGGTAAACTGTTACAATTTGTCACTCTTGCATACATGAGACCCAGACAAGGAATAGGCCATGATTTGGCTATTTGGAGACAATTTCACCCCCATGGTGCAATAAATAAACTGATCATGCCATACAATGTATTTGAGTAAGCATTGTCGACCCACCTGACACAATACCCCAGGAGGATTATGAGGGTTGGGAAAGGAACTATGATACAAATGTAGGCCCAAGGAACCTTTAGGCTAACGCTAAGACAGGAGCCACTCAGGCTCACAGGATGCAGGGTGAATCAGGTGTCAAACATTTCACAAGGTAAATACACAGTGGTCAGACTGAGAGTGGTCAAAGGAGGAACAAGACAGTGGAAAAGGAAAAGTGTATGTTATCCTGTGTGTTGAGAAGTAACATATTAACCCAATGGCTGTGTTACACAGCTGATTTATACTGGAGGGCATAACAGTGTTATGGATGAAATGGCAGCTTCTATGCTGTTATAAGCAGCTGCAAGGGCAGTGCATGTTCAAATGGCTGGTGTCCATGGAGGTGCTCACAGGTGTGTGCAGCATCAATCTCTCACAAGTCCTGTAGGTGAGATTCAAGTTCAAATGGCCAACAGTACCTTTCACATGGGAAGCAATGTACAGGTAATAACAGGGCTTAGAAACTACAAGCCAGTGCATTTTTTAACCTGACGTCTATGCAGACAGAAGTACAATGACTATGGCATACCATACTAAAGAAGGTAGCACACTGGATTTACATTGTGAGTCTGGGAATGTGTAGAGGAGGGATTATCTGGGGAAACATATTACCTTTCCAGGAACCTCTGACAAAGGGTGGGGTGAGACCGGGCATGTGTGTGTCAGGACTTAGGACATGGGCTGCTATGTGCAGGGGATGTCATTTGAGCAATGCTCATCATACCTGGGGCACTTGTACTATGACTTTGCTGCTTATATGGAAATCTAGTCACACATAGTCCTTGCAAAGATAGGTGATGTAAGACTTACTGCTGTCAAGGGTCCGGTCATACATTCCTGTTACTAATGCAATAGCACATCCCCTGCCTCATTTATGATGCATTTATTTCCATTATTGACTGATGGTGTCTTAGTTGTGTGCCATATGCTGCAATGAACCATGTTGCCAACATGTATGTGTGAAATAGGTGTGGTCCTCTGCTATTGCCCTTAAAATGTGACATGTACAGGATATGTGTAATTAACAGTGTGAGTGAATGTGGCTGTACATTCATACGCATCAAACTAGTTTAGCAATGTTCTGTGTCCTAATCGGTATTTCAGCAATGCTCCATGAGGCTACACTCTGATTCTGATAGTTAGAGATAATGTTATGCAAAAAATGATTATCCAGACCATGATATGGTGATTAGTATAGGTGTTTATTTACATATGGTAAGACAGTGGTGATGGGTGAGTAGGGTTAAAAGAAATTTTGGACAATATGTTGTCTCCGACGCAATCCTGCAGCTGTGTTTGGATGGTCCCCCTCATGTTGATGGGCAGCATCCTCCTCTTCCTCCTCTTCAGGCATATCTGGGTCAGGTTCATATAGGGGAATGTTCCTTCTTACACATATGTTGTGCAGGATGGCACAGGTCAAAATTATTTTGCACACCATTTCAGGTGAGTATAGGAGGCTGCCTCCGGTGATGTCAAGGGACCTGAATCTTGACTTCAGGATGCCAAAGGTCCTCTCGACTATGGTGTGTGTCCTCCTATGTGCCTCATTATAGGCACGCTCTGCTGCAGTGCTTGGGTTGGCAAATGGGGTCATAATCCATGGCTGGATCCCATAACTCTGATCAGCTGAAAGAGAAAATGAGTGAGAACATGTTCATGTAGCTTGCCCCATAAATATCACTTTGCAGGGCAGTAGTTCTTTTGTGTTGTCTGTGACTTATTGGTGTTTGTGTTATTGTGTGGATTCCTAGGCTTCTAGGATGTACAATCATCATTGGGTTGTTTCCTTATCTGAATGGGTGTTTGGCTGTTGACCGGATGTCAGCAGTATTTTTGGAGAGTTGCAGTACAGTGTGTACTCCCTTGCATTGTGACTTGTGAAACTGGTGTCCCTGTGTCTTAACTGTGGGTGAGATGATAGTTCCATACACAGAATCAAATTTTGCAAGGTGACAATGTGCAAAACATCTCCGTACATTGTGAGCACTGACGTGTTAACAATTGACTATGCACTAATTTCACATGTTCACTGCAGACCTATTTCTTTGCCCTTGCCAAGTCTACTCAGGTTGTTACGTGTTCATATACTACTGAACATGTTCAGGTTCCGATGGCTAACTTGGTTGTGAGGTTGTCATTTAGAGTTTCAGACGGTCCGTATGGCAGTACATCTGTTGTTGTGTGTGTGTTAATTTGTCGCAAAGCACATGTGGAGGAATGTGCACTTTCAATATTGTCCCATCAAGATGTGTTCTTCGCACAGTCCACTTGCTTCTTGGTAGTGGGCAATGTGAGAGCAGGAGTGATGTGAGATATTGGTATGGCCTCAATGATTGCATGTGACCTTCATTGTAGTCATCATCATGCTATGTGATGTGGTGTTGTAAAGATGCGACGTAGAGACTTGAAGGATTTTATCTGTATTTATTACACTTGCATAAGGAGACTCGCAGTCCTAGCCAACGGGCTAACCGCCGATCTCTCCATCCTCGAATGCCCCTCCGTCATCCTCACATCCGCGAGAAGAACCTTAGCATGAGGCATTCGAGAATGTGGAAACCGTCACTACATATCCTCCCCTTTTACAATATATAAAAAAACAATAAAACCAATAAAAGCCAACATATCATACATATGAAAATACTTCACTTCGAACAATAAAATAAAAGATCATTTAAAATATAAGTTATTAAAACATATCTTTAAGAATAATAATCTTCCAATCTTTTAGCTTTAATGATTCTTCTGCCAGAACTACTCCATTTCTCATTCCTACTAAGAACACCCTGTGATCCACAGGCATTATAAGAAGACGTAGACGCAGGCAAGTCGTCTGCATTACTAGGACCACTAGGAACGTTCTTATGTTGATTCAAACATTCCTGCTAACTCCTCTCATCTTAATTCAAACATTTCTGCTCATTCCTCTCATCTTCCAACCATTCCTTGCAATTCTGACCATCCCGAACACTCCCTTTTCTCGTGTTGACACCTGTCCTTTTACACAACAACAGCACAGCCATGTGCCGTATTTTGCCATCACTTAACCTTACAGAATTATTATATACTGCCTCTACTCTCAGGGGAGATGAAAATCTACTTTGACATTTACCTGTGTGCTTACTGGTTTTAACCCTCACTACATCTCCCACACATAATTTGATTTCTTTACTCTTGTGGACGTCATCAAAATATCTTTTGTATTTATCCTGAGCCCTTTCATTATTCTTCTTCACCTCTTCCGGACTCCATTCCACTCTTTTGGCAACTTTTAGCCATCCCACATTGTCCTTCGACATGGGTGTCCTTCCTCTCATGAGCTCAAACGGGCTAGCATTAGTACTCACACATGTGGTAACCCTAAATGCACATAAGGTTTTCCACAATTCTGTTTCCCACACTAATTGGTTACAACTAGACAACTGAATCATACCTTTAAGTACTCGGTTGAATCTCTCCACAGACCCATTACACACAGGATGATATAACGAAGTAGTCCTATGCTGAATACCATTTCTTCTAATATAATCTTGGAAAATAGAAGATACGAATTGCGAACCATTGTCCGACACGATACATTTCGGTAAGCCTTCTCTCACAAATATTTCATCCATAAATCTAATGATACTAACTGCATCAGCTTTTTGTACAATGCTCACCTACGGCCATTTTGAAAAATGATCCACCATAACAAGCAGAAACCTTTGATTCTCAACAATAGGCCCCATGATATCAATACCTACTCTTTCTCAAGCCATATTGGGAAAAGGAAGGGGATGTAAAGATGGTCTCAAAACTACTTGCGTCTTATCGGCATTCTCACACGCAAGACAGTTTCTAACAATTCTCTCTGCATCCTTATCTATGCCAGGCCACCAGTACCAAAACTTTACCCTGTTCTTGGTTTTTCCTATGCCAAGGTGGCCTTCATGACATATTTCAAGGATTTTCTCTCTTAATGCAACGGGAGGTATAACTTTCCCACTTCTGAGAATCAAACCATCTTCCATGGACAACTCATCCCTTACTTCCCAGAAAGATAGCAAGGCTGCCTTAATCATTTTTTTTAATGGCCATCCCTCCGTAACTACAACACTCAAATCTCTTAGCACCTCATCACCCTCTTGTGCTAATTTCCAATCATTGCGTGTAATGCCTCGACACACACCTTCTTCCACAATAGCCACCCACACATCTTCATTTATGTCATCTTCCTTATTTTTGGTTGGTAAAGGCATGCGACTTACAAAATCTGCAACAATGTTTTTAACACCAGTTAAATATTGTACATTGTAATTATATTCAAACAAACGAACTGATAATCTTGCCAACCTAGGAGAAGCTTTGTACAACCGCTTTGTGTTTAAAACCTTCACTAACGGTTTGTGGTCACATCTTAAAGTGACCGTAGTGCCCCACAAATACTGTCTGAAATATTCCAACACCCACACACATGCAAGTGCCTCACTCTCAATAACTGAATACTTCTCTTCAGTCGGAGTCAATGAGCGTGACGCGAAAGCAATAGTATCCTCATTACCCTCCATGTTTACCTGTGTCAGAACTGCTCCAATGCCTTTACAGCTAGCATCTGTGGTGATAATACACTTAAGATTCACATCAAAACCTTGTAATGGAGGTGCATTACAAATATCATTTTTTAACACCTCAAAAGCATTCTGACACATTTCCGTCCACTCAAATTTTTTCCTTATTTTGAGCACTTGTCTCAAACAATACGTTTTAGTTGAGAAATTTTTAACAAATTTTGAGTAGAATTCTACTAACCTTAAAAAAGCACGATCCTCATCCTTGTTTTGGGGATTGGGTGCCTTACTTATTGCTGATACTAACGCCTCCTTAGGTTTAATGCCGTCAGCAGACACTACATGCCCCAAATAATTGACATGGTCACATGCAAATTTGCACTTGCTGAATTCCGCTGTCAAACCTTTCTCATCTAAAACATTTAAAACCTGTAATAGCATTTGATCATGATTTTCTTTCGATTTTCCCATTCTGAGAATATCATCTTGAAACACCATGACATTATCAATTCCTTCCAAAATGGAGTTCATTAGCCTTTGGAACATTGCAGCCGCTGACGCCAAACCAAATGGCACCCGTCTGAACCTATAACACCCGAAGGGTGTAACAAAAGCAGTCAAATTCCTGATCTTTGGATGCAATCGTACTTGATGATAGGCCACTTTCAAATCAATGGAAGAAAACCATTTCATGCCCCTTGTGCAAGACAGCATCTCATTAATATGAGGCAAAGGAAACTAGTATATTCTTATTGAGATCCCTCAAGTCTATGCATAGTCGTAAATTTCCATTAGCCTTTCTTACTACCACCAATGGAGCAACCCACTCAGACGATTCTATGGGTTCTATGATTTTCTCTTCCTGTAGTTTATCCAATTGCATCTTAACACTCTCTTTCAGAGGAATAGGAATGTTTTTCACTTTGTGCATCTGTGGCTCAACATTGTCCTTCAAATGAATGAGGTGCATGAACCCCTTCATCTTACTAATTCGCCCAGAAAATACTCTTGGAAATTCATTAAAAACTAACTTGCTAATATCCACTTCCGTTTGCACAGTTAAAACTGGTTCTGGATTGTTTGGATCTAAAACAATGCCTAATTTACCTTGGTCAAACCAACCCAAAACAGAGGGACCTGTTGCAGCCACATACAACTTTCCTACTGTCACTCTATCTTTGTATTGAAATTTAAACTCCTTGAACCCCAACAAATCAATGACTTTGCTAGTAAATGTCTTAATTGTTATGTCGGGCGCACATAACTGCTCAGCCACAATGTGTTTAAAATTCTTTTCCCAAACATTCCTATTAACAATAGTATAGGGAGACCCTGAATCTACAACAATACATAATGTCACCCCCCCAAAATTTATTTCACACGTTAGTCTTTTATTCCTTTTCTTTTCTTCTTCTCTTGTGCACAAAACGGTGTGTTCATTTGTGTGTTCGTCAGCAGTGTCTACACATAAAACACACATATTCAAAACATCTTCATCAGATGAGTTGGAGTCTTCCAATTCTAACACCCTGCTGTTGCTTGCTATTTTCTTCTGACATACTCTTTGAAAATGTCCCATGACACCGCGTCTCGAACACTTCTGCTTCTTAGCTGGGCATAACTTGTCGTTTGCCAAATGGTCATAACTGCTGCATCTGTAACACTTCTTTCTTTCATCCGGTTTATGATTCTTCTGTTCTGCTTCTGGTTTCCCTAGCCATTTCTTTTTGTGCTCAAAAGATGTTCTTTTCCCTTTCACTCTTGCAACGATACACTCATCACTCTTATTTTAATTTTGAACTTCCTTGGCACACCTTCCAGTCAATTCTGCCCTTTTCACAATATCAATAACTTCTTGCAACAAGCTCTCTCCTTTAGCCCATAGGTTGTCTTGAATACTCGAGTTGGACGCCTGCATGACAATCTGATCTCGAACTAGCTCATCATGCAAAATGGCGAATTTGCAATTGATTGCTAAATTTTTTAAGGCAGCAACATAATCCTCCACAGGTTCATCCTTCCCTTGTTTACGATGGATGAATTTATAACGATCCACTGCCACGCAGACCCTGGGCCTGTAATAATTATCCAAATCCTCAAGCGCGTTACTATACAAGTCTCCTTGACCTTCTTGTCTTGGTTTTTTATTGATGTTTTTTAAAACCTTCAGACCTCCAGGCCCTGAACAATATAGAAGAATTTTGTACTTTTTCTCCGCAGAAAGTTCTTCTTCGTCATCAATCGCAGAAATATAATTCTTGAAGTATTCACACCACTCCTTCCATTTCAAAGTAGGTGTGCCAGGAACAGATATACACAGTTGGGGAGGTGTAAGTTTCCATGGATTGCCTGAAGCCATGTTGTCACTGCACAGTCTCCTTAAGTCTCCTTAATAAAATATATATTTATTATTGGTTTTATATATATATATATATATATATATATATATATATATATTTTCAGTAGGTACTCAATAAAAGAAAATGTCGAGTTTCCAAGATCCAGTTTTTAAATTAAAACGACGATATCAGATTCAAAATGTCGAATCAACGTGCCTTTTTGCCCGATCTAAAATGGCGGTGCAATGCCCAATCCAAAATGGCAGCGCGATGCATGTCAGATTGACGTAGCAATACTTGATGTCAAGGAAACACAGACAAATACACAACAATTGTTGTGAAAGGCCTTTCCACAGGAGCAGGATGTTTTGTGTCCCAAGGCTCACCACAAGGTGTCCCCACCAGTTGGATTCCTTTGCACTTCCCCGGAAGCCGATCCTCACCGAACGCTGATCCTTGTCAGAAGGCGATCTTCAAGTCAGCGTCCACACTGTTTCTCTAACGCCGCACATCACCCACAAACCCCTACGACGAAAAATGTTGATGAAGGCCAGGATGCGAACAGGACACCGCCGCCACAAGCACCGCTGCCAAGGACACGGCCATCACAAGCACCGCTGCCAAGGACACCACCGCCACAAGCACCGCTGAACAGGACACCGCCACCACCAGCACCGCTGCCAAGGACACTGCCGCCACAAGCACTGCTGGCAAGGACACCGCCGCCCCAAGCACCGCTGAACAGGACACCGCCACCACAAGCACCGCTGAACAGGACACCACCACCACCAGCGCCTCTGCCAAGGACACCGCCGACACAAGCACCGCTGAACAGGACACCGCCGCCACCAGCACCGCAGGCCAATGAGCGCCAAAGCTTCCGACACTACTGAGGCCGCCACGAGCAGGATGAATCACTCTGGGCACAAGGCACCCTCCAGAACCAGTGAAGAAAGACATCCACTACCTCTGTCCTTGGCAGGATGAAGCACTCTGGGCACAAAGCCCCCTCCAGAACCAGTGGAGAAAGACATCCACCACCTCTGTCCTTGGCAGGATGAAGCACTCTGGGCACAAGGCCCCCTCCAGAACCAGTGGAGAAAGACATCCACTACTTCTGTCCTTGGCAGGGTGAAGCACTCTGGGCACCAAGCCCCCTCCAGAACCAGTGGAGAAAGACATCCACTACCTATGTCCTTGGCAGGATGAAGCACTCTGGGCACAAAGCCCCCTCCAGAACCAGTGGAGAAAGACATCCACTCCCTCTGTCCTTGGCAGGATGAAACACTCTGGGCACAAGGCCCCCTCCAGAACCAGTGGAGAAAGACATCCACTACCTCAGTCCTTGGCAGGATGAAGCACTCTGGGCACAAGGCCCCCTCCAGAACCAGTGGAGAAAGATATCCACTACTGCTGTCCTTGGCAGGATGAAGCACTCTGGGCACAAAGCCCCCTCCAGAACCAGTGGAGACTGTTATCCACTTGAGAGACTGTGGCTTTGCACTCCCCAGGATACAGCAGTGGGCAACCCACCCACTGGAAAGACTTGTGAGACTGTGGCTTTGCACTCCCCAGGATACAGCAGTGGGCAACCCACCCACTGGAAAGACTTGTGAGACTGTGGCTTTGCACTCCCCAGGATACAGCAGTGGGCATGGAGCCCCCTCGTGGATCTGGCATCGTGCACTCATCCGGCTGAGGTGCCCCCCCCCCCCTTCCCCCTGAGGTACCTGTTTTATTTTGATATGATGCCCCAGCAGTGTTCTCTCTGTTTTGATCGGGTATTGAGTGTGGGCCTCGCCCATGCATTTTGGGCCCAGTGGTCCACGGACTATGATAGTGGAATACCTTGGACTTGTATTCTGTGTGTATATATTTGTTTATAGTGTAAATATTTATATATATATTTTTGATTACTGTATTTGAATAGATTACAAACGTTCGACTCATTTCCTTTTGTCCTTGCATTCTTCCAGGGGGGACAGGGAGGTGTAACTCTAATGTGTCTACATGTACTTGTGTGTGTGTGTGTTGTAGTTGGTGAGGGTGGGGATGGGAGTGTTGTTTGTGTGTGTTACTCTTTTTCCTTCCCCCTCCCCTGTGTCGTAGGTGCAGTACTCACCGTGGTCTTCGCCGCCGTCTTTGTTGTTCCTGGCAGAGGAGCAGGAAGATAAAGGCTGGGAGAATCTGGAGTTCGGGTTCCATGGCATCCTAGTTCCTCGTGGGGTGTGTAGAGGTGAGCGCTTTCCCTTCCAAGTTCTGTTTCCGCCTTGTTTTAGTTCGCTGTGAATCCGCCCCGGAAAAGGTGGCGGATTGGCCTGTTGTAATACAGTGGGCGGAACCTTGTCTTTGCCTGTCTGTTGGCGGTTACCCGCAGTGTTTGTTTGCACCGCCGTGGCGGTCGGAGTGTTGAAGTGGCTGTCTATGTTGGCGGTTTCGGCCACGGTTGTGATTCCATTTTTTTAACCGCCGGCCTGTTGGCGGTTTTACCGCCGCTTTAACACCGACCACCAGGGTTGTAAAGATCACCTATATGTCCTACCTTAACCATACATTGCACCGTGCCCTTGGGGCTACCTAGGGCTTACTTTAGGGGTGCCTTACATGGAAGAAAAGGGACAGTTTGGGCCTTGCACGTGGGTACTCTTGCCAAGTAGAATTTACAGTTAAAACTGCACACACAGACACTGCAGTGGCAGGTCTGAGACTTGATTACAGAGCTACACATGTGGGTGGCACAGCCAGTGTTACAGGCCCACTAGTAGCATTTGATTTACAAGCCCTGGCACCTCTAGTGCACTTTACTAGGGACTTACTAGTAAACCAAATATGGCAATCATGGATAAGCCAATTACATACACATTTTGTAAAGGAGCACTTGCACTTTAGCACTGGTTAGCAGCGGTAAAGTGCCCAGAGTAGCAAAAACAGCAAAATCAGAGTCCAGCACACATCAACAACCTGGAGAACAGGTGCAAAAAGTTAAGGGAGACCACGCCAAGGATGAAAAGTCTAACACTGATGTTTTCAAAAAAAGGGATAGTCATGTTAAGAATGAAACAATGCTCAAAATGATATACATACAGGCAGGCTAAATTAGGGTCAAAAGTACTCGTATTGGTATAGAGTGATTCCACATCAAGGGTGATCAGGGCTTGTACAGGGGCAGTATCGTTGATTGATTGGACTAAATTGAGAACGTCTTTCATGTCTTTTATAAAGGTAGATGACTCTCTGACAATTGGTTGTAAAAAATAGTCAGAAAAAGTTGAAAGCGGTTCTAATACTGATCCTATCCCTGAGACTATAGGGCGCCCTGGTGGGGGTGTAATGCCCTTATGAATTTTGGGTAAACAATAAAAATAAGGGACCCCCGGGGCAGAGGAAGAGGCAGGCGAAGAGGAAGAGGCAGACGCGTACATTGGGAACAACAAGAAACACAAATGGTAACTCAGAGCCACGGCAAGAACCTCCCAGTGCGAATCTAGTCGCAAATCTCTCTTCAAGGCAATTGACGCAAGACGAGAATTCCGTTTTGAACAAAGGTTTTGTTTTGTTTGTACTCCAAGAGAAGACTTTTTCGGACTAATTGTGAGCTGTCCCGCTTTTTGAGGAAAATCCGTTTATACTTTTTCTTTAAAGATAATGCCAACGAGTTGCTACAAACAGGATCAGTATTAGAACCGCTTTCCACTTTTCGTGACTATTTTTACAACCAATTGTCAGAGAGTCATCTACGTTTCTAAAAGACACAAAAGACATTCTCAATCTAGTCCAATCAATCAACGATACTGCCCCTGTACAAGCCCTTATCACCCTTGATGTGGAATCACTCTATACCAATATCTCACAATAGGCTACACTGAGGGTGACAGAGACAGCTCTATTGAACAAATCACCTAACACAGCCACCCCAGTCCATTTCATTATGCAATGCGCCTCATTGGCTCTGACTGAAAATTTCTTCCAATTTGAAGATCAGTTATACCACCAGATCCGAGGGACTTCTATGGGCAGTACTTTTGCCCCTAATCTAGCCTGTCTGTATGTATATCATTTTGAGCAATGTTTCATTATTAACATGTCTAACTCTTTTTCACCCTCCTGGGTGAGTGGGTACGCAGGAGAGGAAGTACTGGGAACTGGGTGAGGAGTTACAGGGAGGGTGGTCGTAGTAAGGGGTTGGCGGACAAAGATGGTGCTGGGGTAGTCCAAGATGGGTCCGCCACCACCATGGAGTGACCACTGGATGAGGATTCCAAAGATGATGATGTGGAAGATCCCACATGTCATGCCCCTCGCCCTTTGGGCCACTGGGTCCCTTGCTGTCAGTGGTTGCAGCACTCTGGGTAACGTGGCCAGCAGCATCCCCACTCACCCCTGACCCGTCTCCATCACCTGCAAATGATAATGCACACAAATAGAGAGAGAGGGAGGGAGAGACAAAGAGGGAGAGAAAGGATTATCATATTCTTTACAAACACGCATTAGACATGCACAACTGTAAGAAAACATCTCCAGGCTAGGCAATCCCTTTTGGCATTACACAAATCCTACATCATGTCACATGTTACAACTATCCAACTCTTAGGCCCTCATTAGGACCTTGGCGGCAAATGCCACCTATCGCCACAGCAACGGCCGCCAACATACCTTCGCCGTGGCTACCGACCGCCCATGCCATTATGACGGTAGCCAGAATCCCGCCAGTAAAACACCGCCTACCGTATCATGTTCGATGCTGCTGAAGTCTCCAGTCTGCCGGTCATTACCACCTTGGTGGTCGGTGTGTTGACTTGGTGGTTTGGGTTTGGCCAAACCGCCAATGTCATAATAGTGGAGGTAGGTACCGCCAGCCTGTGGCGGTACTACCTCCACTATAGCACCAACCGCCGGGGTTATAATGACCCACTTAATGTCCAATTGAATCCAATTGAAAACCTGTAGAACAATGTCAGCATGCTACTCATGCCCTGCCACAAGTATGAATATCAAGCAGATTCCAGATCATGGTGGTCATTCTGACCCTGGCGGTCTTTGACCGCCAGGGCGGAGGACCGCGGGAGCACCGCCGACAGGCCGGCGGTGCTCCAATGGGGATTCCGACCGCGGCGGTAAAGCCGCGGTCGGACCGGCACCACTGGCGGGGTCCCGCCAGTGTACCGCCGCCCCATTGAATCCTCCGCGGCGGCGCAGCTTGCTGCACCGCCGCGGGGATTCCGACCCCCCCTACCGCCATCCAGATCCCGGCGGTCGGACCGCCGAGATCCGGATGGCGGTAGGGGGGGTCGCGGGGCCCCCGTAAGAGGGCCCCTACATGTATTTCACTGTCTGCTGCGCAGACAGGGAAATACGCGACGGGTGCAACTGCACCCGTCGCACAGCTTCCACTCCGCCGGCTCGATTCCGAGCCGGCTTCATCGTGGAAGCCTCTTTCCCGCTGGGCTGGCTGGCGGTCTGAAGGCGACCGCCCGCCAGCCCAGCGGGAAAGTCAGAATTACCGCCGCGGTCTTTCGACCGCGGAACGGTAACCTGACGGCGGGACTTTGGCGGGCGGCCTCCGCCGCCCGCCAAGGTCAGAATGAGGGCCCATATCTCTCCATACTCCTATCAACTACTGGAAGAGCAGGTGACTGATCACAACACATTATGCATGTCCTGAGATAATACCTGACCAGTCCTTCTCAATTAGTAATGTCCCTTGATAGTGCAGACTACCCTATTTACAGACGACACAGCACATGCCATACATATCACATGGCTGGCTGACCCCCACTACATATATGGGTACCTGGACTGATGAAGCCAGAACAAGTGGGACTCCCATACAGGTGACAAATGATGAGTAGAATACACGTCTGGAGTACAGGCACGGTATGATACTAACACCTTCACAGAGGGACATCTGCTTACACAAAACACAGATACACCACGTAGCTGCATAAATGCATGTGCAGCTACAATGGCCTACAAAGCATTCATGATACATCCATAGGCAATTACTGAGTGCTGTCTCACAACAACTACACTTCAGACAGATACAATTGATATCATAGGCCAACTACCATTCTACCTGACAAGTATAATTCCAGGACTTTACAACATGAGAAAACCAACATTTCTCACAGCATACCTGACTAGAGAGTCAATGTACCTAACTCCAGACTACACAAATTGCATACCCAAATAACATGTACCAATGATGTACACATGGACTACATGACTGCCAGTGCATATACAATATTTCCCATTACAACATTTACCTGCTTAGGAAATAGTGGTTCAAAAGTACCATTACATCATTATCACAATTAATGCTATACATAATCCTCACCAGACTGGACATATCGTCTAGGTCAAGGGTAACAAAGATTGTCCCACTTCATATGTCGTGTCACCAAGTAACCATTGAGACATGATGTAGGCAGCATATTGCCAAGCTTGCTAAGGAATTGGTAGGACATTGCCATAAATAGCAGTGACATAACATATGGTAAAAGGCAAGCACTGTCAAGGAACTCACCGCCTCTAGAACCAACCCATTGAGAAAGAGAAGAAATGCCCACATGTCAGTCACACGGAAGACCATGATGAGTCTAAAAACTCAAATCAGACACCCCAGGTAGAATGTCCTATTGTTGTCACCTTCACATACACCATTGAACGGAGATGAATGGACAAAGGGTGTACAGCAACAAACACAGATATGTACTGTCCTACACAGGCCACATCTGTGTTGTAGTTGAGATGGCAGCCTCCATGGAGTCCATACCAGAACCAGTTATGGCTATGTATTGACCCTGTACCAAATAAGGTAGTCACCAACTGATTCCCGCTAGTCTACAAACATTTGTCACCTACTACAATGTCACAGAAGCTACTGTGAGACAGCAAACACCATAAAATCAGAGCCAAGTACGATGAAACAGTCAGTACCTACCCCCTTGTGTGCTGCTGTGCTGCCCTCAAACTCCCATTCACCTCAGGGTAGACCACTGCCAAAGTACAGGCCATTAGGGGGGGTCAGGGTCTGACGGACACCCTTCCCTCATTGGGAGGACATCACCAGTTGGGCACGCTCTTCCGGGCCCAGCGTCTCTGGTCCTCTCACCACTTGCAACAATGGGTGCTCCACTGGCAGTGTTCCCCAAGGGTCCACACATGTTTGGTGATGACACACCAGATCCCTATCTTCTTATGGGCATTCACCTGCATGGATGACACAGACTAAAGGAGAAAGTAATGTACAGATGCCCATACCATAAGAGTTGACAATACACAACTGTAACAGCAAGTGAGCGCACACACCTATCCTGTCAGCACACATTCCTGTGTGGTATGCCATATGCATGCATCTACTCCAAAAGTTCACATAGCTGACTCATCATCACAAACATCACCAATCACACATATGTCATATGTCCAGTCTGACTCACATTTCTGCCAATTTGCTGCAACTACAGTGTATGATGTGCATTTCTGTGGTCTGTACTGTTTATGTCGGCACTGCTATGCATCCCCTAAACAAGTTAGGTGTCTGCTACTATTCCATGTGCTGCTGACGTGTGCCTACTGCATGACATATTGTATATTCTCTCCTCTACACAAAGATATCTTGTCATGAGGGAAATGAGACAACCACCAGTGTACCATCTACTGGTAGAACTGGCAACCATAGAGGACAGGCATGTCATCCAGACCTATCCTCTGGCCATCATGGACTATCATGGATCTATGTAGACAGTTAGAGCCAGATCTGATGCCAGACAATCGCAACCCCTAGTGTATAGCTCCCATCATTCAAGTATTGTCAGTGCTACACTTCCTGGCCACTGGGTCATGCCAGAATACTGTTGCCTTAACCACAGGGATGTCTCAGCCCATGTTCAGTCTGGTGTTGAGGGATGTACTGTGTGCTTTCCTGAAACACGTGGACAGCTACATCAAATTTCCCCAAAGAGCAGATATGGCCTATGTGAAGGCGGACTTTTATCAGATGGGACAGATTCCTCATGTGGTAGGGGCCATTGATGGCACCCATGTATCCCTGGTCCTCCCACGTCAACCGGTGTATAAGAACAGGAGGAACTACCACTCTTTCAATGTGCAAATGGTGTATTTGGCAGACCAGTAAATCTCCCAAGTGACAGCCAAGTTTTCCGGTTCAGTGCATGATTCCTACATTATGTGAAACAGCAATGTCCCACACATGATGGTACGACTACACAGAGAGAAGGCCAGGCTGTTTGGTAACTAAGCATTGTAATGTGTTAATATGTAATGTGACCTGTCATCACCATCTGCCCACTCGCTGAACCTTCAATTTGATTAGTTCTACCATTGTATTTACAGGTGACTCTGGCTATCCAAACCTTCCTTGGCTGTTGACACTTGTGAGGTGCCCAGCCATGCCAGGGGAACTCCTTTTCAATGAGGCCCATGGGAGGACAAGGCATGTCATCAAACAAACCTTCCACTTTCTGAAGGCAAGACAAAGGTGCCTGGACCTATCTGGAGGTGCCTTCCTCTACTCGCCCCACAAGGTTTGCCAAATCATCGTAGCCTGCTGCATGCTCCACAATCTAGCACTGAGGTGTTGAATACCATTGCTAGATGATGATGGGGAGACAGCAGTATGTGGGGCTGCACATGGTGACATGGAAAGTGATGAAGAGCCAGACGAAGAAGGAGCAGCTGACTGTAGGACAGAGCTCATCAATCAGTACTTCCAGTGACATACAGGTATGCGGGTGGGCCTTTTCAAGTCTTGTCAGTGTACAATTAGAAGTGGGTAGCTGACATTACACCTCCTGACCTTTGGCATATGTGATGGTTTAATGATTTTCAATGCCTATGTGTGAGTAGTGGATGCAGACAGATAGAATGTAAGGTGTACAGTATTAGGGGTTCAGCTCTAATGTGTATTGTAGCAACTGATTTTAAAATTATTTTATCAAATGAACTGACCAGTTTAGAGCTGGATTTCCTGCATTCTCCTATTCCCATCTCCTCTTGTGGGTCTGCTACCTAAGGCTTGAGGTATACATTGTCAGTAGTCAATGGGGACTGAGCACAGTTCTGAGTGGGGTACATGACAGATAGTCTGTTAAATGGATCATGTGAAGGGCCAGAGACTTGTGCTGTATAGGTCCAATCTGGGTGCCCATGAATAGGATTTATACTACAATAGTGACACAGTCAATTACATGCATATGTGCTTACTGTGTCATCTTGCCTTCCACCTCATGGTACTCCCTGACTTTCTATAATGGCAGAAGACACAACAGACTTTTACCTGGTGTTGCTGTGTATTTCAACCTCAATCTCTGACATCTGTCAATGTACATTACTGTTGTCATGTGTGTCCTGATCAGGAAGCATCTGTCCAAAGGCCATTACACTGCTAGCTCGAATCAGTGGGACATTACCAGACTACAGTTGTGTAGAAGGACAAATGTTGTTGGACCATTAAACACACATTTAGAGTGGTTGGCTTCAGAAGAGATGTATTGTGTATTTCAGTTTTGTGACATGTGAAATTAGTATGAAGAACATAACAAACGGGTGATGAGGGGACTCATGGTAAATGTATATGTCAGAGTACCTGCTACAACATTGGGTCACACAGGTTCAGTGTCCTTGTACCAAGGGAAAATAGAGTTCTGGCTCAATCCAGTCAACAGGGTATATCAGTGGCACACAAGAGTGACAAATCAGGAGAGGTTCACTTCCTGGCAGTGGGTTTGGTCTTGGCATGTGCTCCAGCCGGATGTCTGGATAGACATCCACATTTGCAGAGGGGTTCTTCAGCTACAGAGGGATGGGTGTCTGAGCTTGGTTTTCCCCTGGCAGGGTCTCCATTCTACTCACTGCCGCTAATGTAGAGTTGGCAGATGTCACGTTGCTAGTGGAAGGGGCCAGATGGTGGGTTGCTAAACCATGCAGGGTGCTGGTCATATCTCTCAGCACCTCTGCTTGTGGGCTGCAGTCAGCTCGGCAGTCCGTGTCTTGAGTGGCCGTTTCTGCCGAGGGCTGCTTTTCGGGTTGCTACTTGCTTTTTGGGCCACAGCGCGATCTGTAAGTCTTCTTTTGGGCTCTGGTTCACGCTGCGCCCGCTCTTTGCCATCATATTTTTGCATACCTGTTTGCTGTTTTTCTTCTTTTTTTCCCTTTTCTTTTTTCCTCCTTGGCCATATCTTCTTTTCCCCAGGAGGCTGTGTTCCCTTCCCTGCATGCCTTGCTCACTACTTTTATATTATGGCTATTTTTCCATTCACATTAATGTGGCTTTTCCAAATTCAAGATGGTGTCTTTAATACTTCCTGCATGTCACTTCCTGTTTGTCAGTATATAAACGGTTGGCGTTCTGTTCCTTGTGTTGCAAACACTTCTGTCCTGGTGGTGCTCCTCGCTCCTGTATCCTGTAAATACAGATATCTCCTGGTTGTTCTTGACTGCAGTATTGTTGTTCCAGACTTTTCTTGCACTTCTCTTTTTTCTTTTGCATCTTTTTTAGGAGTTCCTTTGATTTTTCCCAAGATTGTTTTTTTTTCTCTGGGACTCCTTCTGGGGGTTACGGCCTGCTTGGTGTTATACTATCAGCAGCACCGTGACTACTGGAAAGGGTTGCCCTTACCTTGGTCAATCAAGTACAAGCACGAAACCAGGTGGAGCCACGAGACTGGCAGATTACAGCAGTAAGAAGCATTCAGATCGTGACACTCTTATGGAGGACATGGTGGCATTGTGTGCCTCCCACTAAAGCATGACCTCCTGGTGGTATTCTCTCTGCAGCCTTAGATTTTCCCCAACATGGTGCTGATCTGGTCCATACCATTTTGGTATGCTCCCGGGATTTGGGAGATGGTATCCAGGTCAGTGGAGTCCCTTGAGTTCCCCATCCTCTGGCCCACAGCATCCCTCTCAAATCCCCTGACCCCAGATACCTGTGCCCCTAGCATAGTGTCTCCACTCCCAGTGTTAGCCAGACCATCATTCTCTGCGGTGTCAAACTGCGACTCAGGTCCCTGTACTGTGGGGCAAAACACAGATTGAACTGTCCTTGAAACACAGGTTTTGCTGCACTTTTTGGGCTGTGATGTCAGAGCAACATGGGTGGGTAGGATTGATGTGGGTAGGGTGAGGCTGGGAGTCTTCAACTAACCAGGTGTTCCAGATGGGCCAGGCAGGTTGTCACTGTCCAGACATCTAGGCATGTTTTCCTCAATTGGACCTTTATCTTGATGAGGGCTGGTAGTGTCTGGTATCTTCTCCATGATGGAGTGAGACATAGAGTACAGTTGAGAAAGTGTGTATGGTGCCCTCTTTGTGAGATGCAGACAGTGGCTTTCCATGATTCACTACAATGACAATTACAGATGCCGCACAGCATGGCTTGGTAGTACAGGAGTACCATACTCATGTTGGGTGCTGTCATCAATGATTAGTGCACATAATACTTAACATGAATATTCAACTCTGGTACCTAGTGAGTATTCACACCTGGTAGTTGTCACACAATGTGGTTGCACATTGCACCATGAGGTCCTATTGGGAACACAGTATGTGGGTATGCAGAGTCATATTCCTGTCTCTGGATCTTGTGCATGTGCATGCAGTTTGGCATCTTACTTTCTAACCCAGGGTCAGTCCATTACAGGCTTGGGGATATGAATCAGTGTCCATTTTTAATTGTCACTGAGCTGTAGCTGTGGTTTGCCTTTCTTGCCATTGTGGTGTGCCATTGCATTGCTGTCATTGCTTTCATTGCCATGTACTGGTCCTTGGTCATACATTCTAGTTGGTATAGGTAGCACAATAGTCATAAATGCATGAAAAATGACCTGATGTCCTATTGCAGGTTTTCGCTTGAATGGTTACATTGTGGGAGTCAAAGTGGTAGGATTAGGCTGTGGAATCTGTGCCCTTGCCAGGAGTTGTGGAGGCAGAAGGGCTGTGTGGGGTGGTGGCATACAGGAGAGGGGCATTTGGTGACGAGCAGGTAGATATAGGGGAACAATCAATGAATTACAGGGTATTTGGGTGGTGAGGAGGCATGCAGGGCACAACAATTGTGTGACATTGATGTTGTGGGTAGTTACCAGACTCCAGTCCTCCAGGTATTCCAGTCAGGCCCTCCAGATGCAGTATCTCCAAGACCTTCTCTTCTGAAGATGTGAACTGTGGGGGAGGAGGTGAGGGCCTACCGCCAGTCTTGGGCACGGCTATCTTGTGTCTTGATGCCATGGAACACACCTTACCCCATAGGTCATTCCACCTTTTCCTGATGTCGTCCCTTGTGGGTGAATGGCTGTCCATTGATTTGACCCTGGACCTGTGCTCCAAACGGTTGTGGCTCTACCCTGACAATTTTATCCACTATGACCCTCAACTCATCGTTGGTGAATCGTTGGCGCTTTTGTGGGGACATGGTTATAATTGTGTTGACAGTGTGGGGATGTTGTGTATGGAAGAGTTCAGTGTTGGGTGATTGATGGGGTGTAGGTGGTGCGTTGTGAGGGATGGGTGGTTGTCCTGAAATGTGTGTGCTCGTTTTGTGACTATTGTGTTTGTTTAGCTGGTGTGTGATGTGTGTATACCTTTAGTGTTAGGGTGCTCTCTCTGTGTATTTGCCTGCTCTCTGTATTGAGTTTTTTTTGCAAAGGATTGTGGATTGTGTAGGGGTGTGATAGATAGTGGTGTGTGTAGGTGCATCGGGTGTGCTGATGTGTGTCAGGTGTGGGGTATTCAAACTGTCCAATGTAGTGGTGTGTTCTGTCAGTGGCGGTTTCTGACAGCAGCGGCTCGCATAGCCAATGTTTTTCTGCCATGCAAGAACCGCTGTGGTGATTTGTGGGTCATAATCAGGTGAGTGGATTTGTGACGGGCTGGCGGTTCTGGTGATGGAACTGCCTCTTTCCCGTCTGCCAGTGTCCTGTTGGTTTCTGAATTTTGTCTGTCTTTAGCAGTCTTCAAGGTGTAGATCTTAATGGGGCAGTCAGTTGATCGTCAACATGGTGGTCTGTTGGCAGCTGCCACCATGGCTGTTCTGTCAGAAAACCGCCAAAATCATAATGAGGCCCATTATCTCAAGCACTACACACCCTGGGACATTGTATACACCTAGTACTTTGGCCAGGGCATACCTTAGAGTCTCCCTTGTCCCCTCAAACTTAAATGAGAAATGGACTTGATCTGTGAATCCTTGGACAAGGACTGGGCCCGCATACTGGAATACCCCAAAAAAGTCTCTTCGAACATGAGGTCTAAGATCCTACAATTCACAATGTTACATAGGGTGTATTTAACACCCCAGAGGCTTAGTGTCACCTTTCCCACTGCCTTTTCAATTTTTCCTAGGTGTAAGGCCTTAGATGTAGGTCTACTACATATGCTATGGTCCTGCCCTGAAACATACTCATACTGGATGGGCATGGCTACAATGATGACGATCATCCTTGGCCTTGACCAGTGGAATAGGCCTGCTCAATTTCTGCTGGGTTTGCATCCTGGATCCTGAGGCTCCCTGACCACAGTATGATTTACTAATCTAGCTTTATTGTTGGCAAAACATGTAATGCACAACATTGGAATTCCCCTGGGGCCCCTCAGATCGATAATTGGCAAGCAGAAGTAGAACTCTGGGGAGAGGGAGGGATAGAGATGATTACACTAAAAGCTCATCTGACTCGAAGGGAATGCCAGACTGGAAAGATTTTGGCCCAGATTTAAGAGGGCCTAGTGCCTTCTAGTGACACATTAACATCAGCTTTTTTATGCTAATATGGCATTAGATGACCAAAAATGCTGCACCAGATTTACCTTGTGCCACATTATGCCTGCACCAGGCATAATGTATGCAAGGGGGGTGTTCCACATTAGGGGGGCTGAAAGAATGGCCCAAATAAATCTAAAGGATATCTTTGCATCATTTTTTCAGCATTTTTAACACCTGTTCGGAGCAGGTGTTAAATGGGGGCACTCCATTATTTATAAGGGGCCCCATGTACTGTTCAGGGTTAGCAGCAAGATTTTGGTGCTAACCCTGAACAGTTCATCAATAGCATCAGAAATTCTTATGCTATTGCCCCCTACCCTGCACCATGGTGCACTGTATTTTAAATATGGTGCACGCATGATGGCGGTAGAGGGGTGCTAAAGGGTGCGAGGAAAGTGTACAAGAAAGCTTCACTGTGTGAAGCACCACTTTTCTTAATTCTACCCAGAGCGCATGGGAACACTAGAGATCCCCCTAAAGGCCCCCACCTCACAATATGTACCTTGCAATCTACAAGAACACGCTACACCTGCTCCCACTAACAATAACACTACCTACCATACACCAGGTGACACATACAGTTCAATGGGAGGAGGATTTGGAAGGACTGGATTTAGTGCACACAATATTTAGATGATACTTAGATGAGGCACCTTGTGCTGGGTCTAATATGTCTGTATTTACTGTGATAATATGCTAATATAAGCATTCTGCTGGAGGTATAATGCATTAATACTGATTGCATTGTTGTATTTTTCAGAAAATGCAATAAGGTTTGTGTAAAACAATTTTAAAAATTGAGTAGACTGGAGCGGTGGCAAATAGCCATCACCAAATTCTGATGCATTAACAGGGCAGACAGGATGTAGATGTGTATTATGTTTCTGCTTCTGCACTGCATTTGACATCACATAGGTTGATTGAGGAGTCCCCTGCAAATGTCAGTACAGCGATATGAGTGACACATCATGTGATCACATCCTGGGGAAGTGCATGCCAATACTACTACATACAAAATACATGGGCAGGAATGTACCACATGCAATTATCCTAAACCTTGAATCTTTCTATTTCTTTCAATTTCAGTTGATCAAGGCAATGGCATACAGCAGTGGGTAATGACCCCATAGGCCAAACTCCAAACAGGGCCAGAGAGGATATATAACCAGGCATACATAGGGATACGTAATGTGGTAGAGCGGACCTTTGGCCTGCTCAAGGGCAGGTTCCGCTGCTTGGATGTATCTGGTGGTAGATTGCCCTATTCCACCTCCTAGTCAGCAAAATTATAGTGGTGTGTGACATACTGCACAACATCTGTGTGCACACAAATGTTCTCTGGGTGGGCCAATCAACCACAGGAAGACCCTGTGAAGGAGGAGGAGGGGCAGCTGAGCATTGTGACATCCAGAACTCTGCTGCAGGAACTTGCAGACACACACACATCGTTTGTGAATATATTACTAAAGCATGTGTGACAGTGCTCTCACTTCATAATAAAGAATCAGAACCATCATTTTTTTATTTCTTTGTGTTTCTGTCAGAGTTCCAGAAAACAAGACTCACTCACCCCTTGGAAACTATCTGTAGAACAGAACAGTTGTCAATTAGGTTTGAGTGCCAACATCATCCTAAAAGTGCCAGACACAATGCACTCATCTTTGTAAAGTTTTGTGTGTAATGTGTGCATTGCCTGTGTACTCAGAACACACATATCAGCCAAATATGTGTTTGAACATGACAAATTCAGACACATTTAGTTTAGGTCAAATGTGATGCATTTGATTGAAAAGGGACACCATTTCAGTAATCCTGGTGTTAAAAAAATAATGATGCTTTGGGTCCAGATGTAACATTTTTGTGTGAAAATAGTAGTCATAAACCAAGACAATAAATCAGTGTGAGAGATTTGACTCATCAATGGAAAATGAACCCTTCTTACTGGTGACAAATCACCACATTCACAATTATGACAAATAATACCTGTATTACAGAGGAAAGAACACTGTATGTATAGTACAGTGTCAGTCAAATCTTAAATGAACTGGCATGTATGCCACACAATGTAATAGTACATCTTGTACCGTTGGAAATGTGCATGAGTCACTAAGGACACATAACAGATAGTATATGAATGTGGGGCAATCATCTGGCATGATTACTTACTAATTTGTCTGTACTTTCTGTGCAGCTGATAAAGGATATTGTCTTCAGCTGTAGTTGATGAATCCTCATAAACACCCCCATACTGAAGACCAGTGGAGCTATCATCATGCCTTAAGTAGGACCTAATTCATCATAGAGAGGACTTTCAGATTCTTCGATTGCTGCTCCAGGAGCTAGGATATGTCTTGGGGCCGATTACTCTACTTGCCACCAATGGTTTGCAAAATAATGCTAGTATGCTGAATATTGCTGAAAATTGTATTCTGTATTGTGCTGAATTGTGCTGAATATTGCAGACAATTTGTGTACTAAGGGTCCAATAATTAGCAGGAAGTTACAGACAATTGCGTTGAAGAAGATGAGGAGCAAGATTAAAATGTCTCTTTAGCAGCAGCAACTTGGTGGAGGAACCATATTCTACAAAATGTGTGTGAATGAGTTTTGCAGTGTCACATAGTTATGCCTACATGAATTGGTGTACCTATGTGTACCAGTGTGTAAGCAAGTTAACTTCACAGTCACAGTTAACCTCTGAACACTCACATCACATCTGCTAGTAATTGCCACACAGAAAATGTATGTAGCTTTGTGTAACAAACAGCACTGTACAACATCTGGTATATCTAAAATAGTATGCATGGCAACAACCTGAACAAAATGGTCTGCCATTGCCAAACACAATGAACATGGTGTGATAACGTAGAGAGTGTACAATTACTCTGTGTGTCTCTTGCACAGTTAGCCATTCATACAGCCTGATTCCTGTGTAGGATAGAAGAGTTTACTCATAGTATGATGACTGTGAAGTGATCTACATAGTAAATGCATGGAAACACTGTCCAGTCCCTTTAGTATGCCTGTGCAACATACAAATCTCCACACACATACCATATCCATTAGGACACCTCATATCACATATACAAATGCTAAATACTAAACTTTTCCAGTGCAAGAGTGTCTACTTAGCAACAATGTGCCCACATTTGCCCCACCAGGCCATGACTCCAAAGGAAACAGCAGTGATATAAGCTTTCATGTTTGTATGTTGCACTCAGATACAAACAATGGCTTCACTCCCATGAGTACAGGATTAGTGCAGATGCGAAGACTCAACACCAATATTCTGAATATGAAATAGTTGTCCATTACAAAGCAGAAAAAGCAAGGTTCATCCAGCAAAGGTGACAGGCACTGATCAATACTAAAATTAGGTTGTTTTGATTTTGCTGTAGATTTGCAGGTGAACATAGTGTCTGAATGCATATCTATTTCCTGACTTCAAGTAGCCATACAATATATACACAAATTGTGATGGGTGTCAATGGTCAACATGTATATGACTGAATTACACCTGACTAGTTGTGGCTAGACAAGCTGACTTTGTGATCCACAAATTTGAGACTGAGTCTGTAGGTAAAGAGAAGGAGCTGTTGGAATTGGAATGTGCAACACATATGCTCCAAAACACAAGGCCATACCGCCAATGCATGTGTGGTACAACATGCAATGGGGTGTGTTTCTGAAAACTTTCTGTTAGCTGTTGGTATGCACATATCAACATGGGTCAGAAATGCCACCACATATATATAACAAATAGAGGAAGCCAGTTTGTCAATTGCATGCCACTTACACTGTAGAGTGTTTGAAACACATGCCGGTCATTTCCTGAGTGGGTATACTGCAACCACAAGACATCCCTGGATGATAAGTCATACAGATATGAGCCTAGGTATCACAGTCCGGTACGCTGGGTGTCACCCCACTCTCAGCCAATTTGGTTGCACAAGCCTCACAGTAATATGCCTGAGGTCATGCAAAGTCTAGCCATGTGGATCATCGTGTACTCATAGCTATGGAGTAAATGAACGCACGCCAAGAAGCGCACAACTGTTATTCAGTGTAATGGGTGTATTGCAGGAACCTTGGTGGTGCATTATTGCTGGACAAACCCCATGGATTATATGGAGGACTCATGTAAACATGTGGATGTCAACATGGGGCTGTATAAAAGGTCCACAACTCCACGTAGTCTGCTGTCAATTTCATTACACTTCTTTCAACACTTTCATGCACATAGACCATTCATGCACATCAGCGCTTTCATGCACATAAACCATTCATGGAACAGACATACATGGCCAATGTGAGAAACAGAAGGCACGATACACAAAATAGATGAGCCGAGGTACATCAATTGATACATCCTTGTTCAGGATACACTTGGTATGTGTGAAATGTTTGGTATAAGAACTGCAGGTGCACAATGGCCTTTTGCACTCACTTTGTGGCCCACCAGGGTCCCGGTAAATGCCTGAGGGTACTACACATACCTGTGCAACATTCATGGCAAAGCTGTTGGTTAAGGGCACTTATACTGGCTGTGGCATCAACTGAGGGTGCACTTTCTTGTGCATGAGTGCTTGGGGCAATGCTAAAGTGATTCTCACTCTGATTTGGACTGTACGCTGTATGTAAGATTTTGAGATACAGACAAAGTCAATCTCTGGAGGTACACTGGCAGTGTGTCCCCTGATGGGAGGCCCCTGAAGTGGAGAATGGGAGCATATGGCCCCATCCATACAGCCCTTTCCAGATTTGTCCAGGCAATCACAGCACTTGTCTGCAAGGAAGACTGTAGCCCCCTCCCCAAGTTGCCTGAGAGCCAGATGCCTGTACCTTGGTACACCGCGCACATTGGCAGAAGGCTGCGCTGTCTTAGATGTGAGTGTGCTGACCCCATGCCAGGGCAAGTATGCAGCATGCCTGGATATATCTCAAGCCAAGTAATCAGGTGCCAATACATAATTGGCACATGGGGCAAATCTTTTAAGGTGTGCCATTACACTAAACGATGGATGGGTCCCTATGGGTAGTATGTAACTAGTAATGCATTCACTCATACATATGTACACTGTCAACACACACTACACACATGCAAAGAAAGGAAGCAGGTAACCCTAACTATTCACAGTCAACACAGCAATCTCTGTAACTGTTTGCATGCATTGTACATCACACTACAGATAAGAACACACTTTTGCACCATTGCGTAAAAAAGAAGGCTTATGAGGCCAATGCATGTTTTTAGAGGCATCACATCAGCCAAAAATGATGCATCCCATCCAAGTGTCTGAATTACTGCATAGTGCTTCACACATTGGCTTTAAGCATCAAAAATCAATGCATACTGTGAAGTTATTTTAATTTTCTCTTTAACTCATAGTCCATTTGTCTGTACTTGAGAGAGGTTGAGTTGTGGTGTTGCTTTCCCTGTAGTGTCCTTAACATCTACATTGTCCTTTGGATTTGTATTTTTCATTGTATTGTATTGTGTTTTGTTGGTGTACGTCTTAGGAGTATTGTTGTTGTTAGTGGTAGTTGGGGTAGTTTTGCGTATTTGAGGTTTTGGTTGTGTAGAGTGTGGAATGGATATGTCATGGATGTCAGTATACGGTTGTGCAGGTTAGGATAGTTAGGTTTTGTAGGTTAGATAGTGTTAGTTACAGATATATGAGGTTTTAGTTAATTTTGTTAGTTGTTTCACACAAGCCTCCATCATGATTTACGATGTAGGAGGTATCATGTCTGCTCTGGTAATGTTAGGTGCATGCCTTTGTATTTGAAAGCAATGTCTGGGAACATGTGTGGGTAGGTGATTTTCCTATGGGCAGGTGCCTGTCAGGTTGGCCATGGAATCACATGAGCTATCTATAAACACCACTCAGCAGTGTGCAAGACAATCTGGATGTGAATGCCTACATAGCCCAGCACAGTTATTTACATACAGTTATTCATATACAATTTCTCTGTATAAGTCATGGGAATGCAGTGGTGGGATTGTGTAGTTATTGCACTCACCCTAATCTAAGGATTTTTGGCTCACACACTGATTCCCGCCCCTTATGCACTCACACTTGCATAATTTGCTTGTCACAGCAATATTGTTGGGTTGCTACTATCCATGCTTAGACCAGCCAACTGTTGTGTGACTTGAATTAGCTTTAACAATGACTGCATGATACCTGTCACACTTCATGCTTGAGAGCTTTGGTAATTGCTTCAAAGTCAATATACAGAATATTTTAACCAAATATGTTTCACTCTGGTTGTGTAGCTTTGCCTCTGGCTCCAATCTACACATTTCCCTTTGGCAAGCTGTCAGTGTATTTGCTTCACACAATGCTACATGTTCAAATTGGTCCTGCTTCAGACACCCATACAGCACACATTTTTAGTAGTGGTTTTGCTTACAGGTTCAGCATTATGTCATGTACTGAGGTACATTTCATGAGAAAACAACCCCAACAGTTGTGTCAAGCCATTAGATGTCCAAACAGAATCTATGGGAGGAACATGTCATGGGACATGTGTAGGAGAGGAGTGTTTCAGTGAGGAAGAGGACAACATTACCATGCTACCAGGGACTTTTTTGGGGGAAAGATATGCAGTTCACATTGTTTTCCTCTGATGTATGTAGTTGGAGTAGAGGGAGGAACACACATAAGGGGCTGAAGATATGGATCCTGTGTCCAACACATAAGGCAGCACAGTAGCAAGGAGGAGCTGCTGGTTTTGCAGCACAGCAGCAATGTCATGGTGGTAGCCACCCATGGTGGCAATGAGAGAGTTCTGCTTCCATTCCATGGACTCCAAGAAGTTTCAGATTGCTCCCAGCTGGATGGCAACCTCACTGGTGCCACTTTGGCAGGGCCTTTGGCCATGCCACTTCTTCATGACAACAGTGATGTCTGCTAGGAACTGTGGGAGGCTACGGAGCAGAGAGTAGGTGCCTCTTATCGCAGAGGAGTTGTCCTTAGTTGGACTGAGGCACCTATGGACTGCCTCACCCTGGACTCTTACTACAATCTGTTGACTTGTTAGTTGTGGGTCCTGGGAGTCCATGGCTCTGAGTGGGCTGGCAGGTAGTGTCTGATCAATGTTAGGCAGATCATCTGGGGACCCCGAAACACTGTTATGTGTCTCGACGACCGTGATTGGTGCCTGGATGATGTCCAGGATTTTCTGGAAGGTGTCAGGGTTGATGGTTTGCAGCTCGTCATTCACATCATCTGTAAAGTCCAGGACAGTCTGGTGGCCGGAGGTATGGGATCATCCTCTGCAATGAGATGAAGTAATCAGGTTGACATTCAAGCTGCTGCCTTGCGGGGGCTGGCCAATTTCTCCTTCTTCCTGCACTTGCAATCATACCAGCACCTCTTACAATGAATCACTGTCCTCTTGATTTCTGCCACACTGTTGACCTTGTCCACAATAGACTGCCATATGCCCTCTTTCCTCCATAATGGGAATTTTGAGGTGACGAATAGCTGGTGTTGGTCTCCGGCACCTCAGTGATCAGAATGTTATTCTCCTCCTCACTGAACTTTCACTTCCTCTTGTATTTCCTCTTCTCCTGGGAGTCTGTCTAGACATCCTGGCTGGTACTGGGGTTGCTTGGCTTGTCCTGGGGACTGTTGTCTCCTTTGTCTTCCATATTTGCTTCTGGGGTGTTGTTTTTTTGTGTGCCAATGTAACCTTTTTTATTCTTTTGGCACACAAAAGTGAAGCTAGGACAGATTGCATTGCTTTACATGTCACTGTTCACTGTAGCATCACGTTTGCAGCAGTAGGGTCAGTTTTTCTTCCGATATGGTGTACATGCTAGCGTCAATTTTTTTGACACAGCCAGGATCCTAATGCCATGGTGTGCTATATTGTAAATACAGAGAAAGCATGGTGCTAGGATCTGTCATACCCAGGAGTAAAAACATTTGACTCAAGACTTTGTGCTTCCAGAGTTGAGCCAGGGTCTGGCCTATGGCAAAGGGTGCACTTTGTGGCCCATGGCAGGTGGTTTGGGGAGCAACTGTGGCAATATAAGGGGAAAAGTGAGAGGTGCGAGTCAGGTGGCTGCCAGCGGATGCCCAGGCCACCCAGTTGTCAGTCCAGGTCCATCCCCAGGCCTCAGGTATTGATCATCCCCTCCATCTAAGGCAGCCAGGAGCCATTGTACATACCTGCTACCCTGGGGGCAGCTGACCTCACAGCCGCTGGTGGCTCCGGTGAGTGTGCGCAGCTGCTCCCTTTATGCTGCTTGCTGTAGAAGCTGCAGTCAAGGCCTGGATGACACATTCAGGGGTCGATAGGCAGTTGCGGTGCTAGCAACAGGCTGCATGGGATGTAAGCAGTATCTTCTGAGGACTAAGGCTACCCACAGGCAAGATGTGGTCCAGGGCCCTCTGCACCATTTCCAGTGTTGCAGCTTTCGCACGGGCAGGTATCTGGTGTTCTCTTCTGAGTCTCTTATGAAGCAAATGTGGCAGAATGCAGCCCTGGATGGCTGAGGAGGTCTGCAAGCACTACTACTGTGCATCTGCTATCTTGGCCAGTCAGGCCACCCCCTTGTTCTGTGACTTTTTGTGTTTTTTAGCACTGTGATTTGCTGCACCATATTATGTTTTGATTATGTTGTTACATTGCTTTGAGTAAGCTATTGTTTTATACTGTGTTTACTTACTAAACCTTTCAACAAATGCTTCAATGTTTTCAGCTTAAACAGCACATAGCTAGAAAGAACCTGTGATAAGCAAACATTTACTGCAATATTTGGTGGTACAATAGTGCTGCTACTGCTCTTCAAATTTTCAAGATACCACTCAGTCCAATGTTTTATCAGAGTCTGAGGCTTGCATGTGATGCAACCTATACTAATAATGCTGGAGCCCTGCACAAAGTGCCAGAGATGAGCATCCAATTCTAGGCCTCCCATTTCTACTTTGAAACCACGATGAAGATTGGTATCTGCAGGTTATGCAGTCTTGCAAGATCACCTGTAAGAATATGGTCATAATTTTCAATGTGGATGTTTTCCTATCAAGTGAAAACGAAGTAACAATGTTGTTTGCTTCTTATTATATATAAAAAAGCCAATGGTGCCCTTAATTATTTCAAACAGTTTACAGCAGTCCAGATTTTAGATCTGGAGTTCAATGGCATAACTTGTATGAAAGTAAGAAACATGTCTGTGTAAAAAATACTGCATTTATCCTCCTTAAATAGCTGCCTCCTTAATACCTTGTGATTGTGACTGAAGATGGTCTCTTTTGGCTGTAAGTCGACGTTTGTCTAGGTGAATTATTGCAATCACTCCCAGTTAGTGCAGCCAGTTGCTGAAATCGGCTGACCCACTGTCCCATGCTGTATGCTGTTGTGGGTTGACGAATAATGTGAATGACACTATAACAGATCAATGGATAAATAGGGAAGAGTGTTAGTCCTGGTGTGTATTTATGAATATGTAAACATTTTAGAAGATTGTACAAGATACAAGAAATGATGCATTCAGACCCCCTGGGTGGCAGTGGAAGCCAAATTGGAAGAAGGGGGGCATATGTTGCAAAATGGGGTCCAGGATGGTAAAGGACGAGGATTGCATCTTCACACTTGAAGACGATGTAGTCACTCTCAAATCCAGTGCTGTGAACGATCTCTTAGCAACGGCCACTCTTGAACAACATGCAGAAGTTGTGCAAAATATGTTGAGAAGAAATAACCTCTGCTTCAGAGGCTTCCCAGAGAGAACCAAAAATCCTACCCCTACAACATCCTTTGAGAACTGTCTCACCGCTCCTTGGCCCCACGGCCCTCGAGTGTTGGCCCAACCAGTTGATAGCCTGTTTGCTCAATCACTGGGAATGGGACACCATCCTCCGAGAGGCCAGGACAGCTGGTCAGCTAAACCAATCCATGAATCATGATATTCTCTTATTGCTCCTAAGGAGCCCAGAAGCAAATGAAAACCTTCAACAAAGTAAAACAAAAGCTCTGAGCTATAAATATCCGATGTACATTGATTTACCCTGCGCATCTTAAACTGATTTTCCAGAGCAGCACCTACTTCTTTGATTCCCCGGATGAAGCCTGGGAATGGGCAACAGAGCAGAAAATCTTGAAAAATGCACAGACCCTGGACTGACAGAACCCCTAAACAAAGACCATTGGCCCCTGTTGTGCATCACAAACTAATACACAATGTCAGACACATTGCCCGAAGAAACATTCGCAACCCAGATGGCCCTCAGCGTCCTCATCTGATGCTACCACTGGTGGCCACGCAGAAAAAACCCTACAGAGGGATTCCCATGGAACTAGAGCCGTGCCTGCCTTTGCTTGACTAAGCAGACCTCACCTAAAGACATTCTCCCACAATTTGTTGCATCCCAAACTACTTCATGACAGGTGCGTACTTCTACAATCCAGCCCAAAGGAGGAGGACCACCTCTAATGCCCAATTAATTTTAGACTTGTCTTAGTTCTTGTTGTGGGGACCTTAGGGCAAGAGATTCTTCTTGGGGGTATGTATGGGGAAGGGAGAGTTGGGGGTTGTTCTTAACTGTTTACTGTTATTGTGCACCACACACATACTTGTGTCCACACCCACCATCGTACTTAAAGAGATATTATGACATCTACGGCTATCTTGCCAAAGCCCCCCCCCCAATGTGCAGCTGCCTTCCCTCCGATACCATGTCCAGAATTACTCTCACATCACCCTGAGTAATTAAACACTTCATCATGCAATGGAATGAAAACAGCCTCCTGGACCAAATTAAGAGGACAACTGTAGCTAAACATCTCAATGTTCCACAAAACTCATCTGTTGGGGTTGCACTGGCCCTTCCCTAAACAATACATTTATGACAGGGTATGCCATGCCGGCTTCATCACGGCTCCGGGGGGGTGGGGGCCGGGCAATTCTCCTCCACATAACCCTACACCTGACAGTGACAAATACAGTCATGGACACTATAAGCAGATATGTGGGGTGAAGGGCCTTCTTGAAGGTAGGAACTACAACTTCCTTGTTATCTACATCCCACCTAACATGCAATCCACATCTCTGGATGCCCTAAAGGTGGTCATAATGAAACTGCCCCAGGTGATGACAATGGTTTGAGGGGACCTCAATGCTACCCCTAATCTCGACCTTGACACCTACTGGCCACCCCAAGGCTGACTGAATAACAGGAGTCACACAACTCATGACCTGGATGAATGTCTTATGCCTTTGCAACAAATGGAGAATGTGGCCCCACCAAACAGAGGAGGATACCCACACATCTGCATCCCACAAGACTCTCTCCCACCAACACCTCATACTGCTCCCTCAAGATGACATGTTGCAACTGACATTATACACCCTAGAGGCAACTGTGATCACGCCATAGTGACTGTGACTCTAGGTGATGATGAAAGAGCCATGAGAGCCGTATGGCACCTCAATACATACCATTTCAAAAATTAGAAACATGGTGTACTTCGTGCTGTGGAACTCAAGACTACTTTGCCTGGAATTGTGCACCGTGGACTCACCAAGTACCCTATGGATGGCATGGAAACCCACCCAAATGATAGATCCATGAAGTGAAGAAAGAGAAAGCCGGCACTATGGAAACTCTTCAATCCAACATCCACTCGCTGCCCAACAGAGGCCCTGAGACACCAACTTACTGTGGCCAAAATGTCCCTTTGTCAAATAGCCGAAGAAGAAGTCTGCCAATGCAGGAGACCCTCTACATAAAAAGTTATGAATATGGGGATGAATCAGGTAAAAAAAAAAATTACTGGCTGGCCACTAGAGAAGTGACCCCAGGCATAGTCACAGAGGTCCTAGATAGCCACTTCTTTCCATCACATAAATCCACCAACATAACCACGGCCTTTATCACACATTTTAAATGACTGTATACATGTAGAGAGCACCCCACCTGTGAAACACAGCATCCTATCCTTAAGGATATACACCTCAGTGCACTTCCCCTAGAGGGGTGGGTAGCTCTATACAGCCAAATCACAGAAGAGGAGGTCAGCGAGGCAATTCAGGGGTTGAATATAAGTTAAACACCAGTGCTCGGCAGGCAAACAGAGAAATACTACCGCAAATATGCTACGCAGCTTGCCCCCAATTTGCTCAACCTTTACATTGAAGCAGCAGACAAGGGCCTCTTTCCTTCTGAAATGGATATGGCCACAATTGTGGCCATTCCCAAACCAGGCCTACCCCCCAATAGATGAACATTCTAAAGATCCAAATCTCTAATTAACCTTAAGGCCAAGATCGTGGCCAACCACATAGCCAGAAGATTACAGCCACATCTATACAAAATGGTCACCTAGACCAATGTGGATTCATGCCTGGATGCTGTACATGCTGATGCATTCACTGATTCCACGTGGCCATGGCCCACATGAGAAACCTTGATGACCCATTGACCCTGCTCTTCTTCACTTTGAAAAGCCTTCAAAGCAGTGGATTGGTCCTTCTTGTTCGAGGCCCTGAGGAAACTGGAACTGTCCCTTAGAATCCAAAGGTACACTGGACTGCTATTCTCCAAACCCCAAGCATGAATGAATATCAACAGAGTTCCCTCTGGCACCATTCCCCATCATCAAGGGAACTAGGCAGGGATGCCCAGAGATCTCTTCACACTTGCAACCGAACCTGCTAGCCCGAATATTTCGCTGTGATGCTCAGGCATGGGAATGGAACTGGGCAGAGGGCACTGAAGGCCTAAACTGCCATTATGTTGACATCATACCCCTCCTCTCACCCCCCTGGACCTTGTGCCCAAGATACTTGGAACTCTATGCAGCGGCCTCAGGGCTACAGGTCAGTCTTACAAAATCATTGCTTGTTCCACGCGAAGGGGGTACTGAGGAGGCAACTTGGCCCACTACCATACCCATGCTAGAAACAGCCGTTACATCTCCAGGGATCCGAAGCAGACCTGGGACTTTGAGTTTATTTCCCTAACAAAACACATAAAAACAGAGCTACGACAGCTGGAGGCACTCCCTCTGCCGCTGCTAGGGAAAGTTGCCCTATTCAAAATGCTACCTCCCTCACCACCTATACGTGTTTCAAAGCTTCCCCCTTCCCATCCCATTCAGCTGGTTCACAAATCTGGCAGCTACTACCCGATCCCTCTTATACTCAAACAGCCCTCCAATCACTGCCTATTACAAACTTAGGAAATTGGTATACGACAAGGGGGTGGGAATGGCAGACCTCCAGATTTACTGTGAAGGTTTAGAAAATGCCCCAGGGCCTGGAAGTTCAATTCTACTAATGCACTGCAGCACCTATTAGGCCATTCACTATAGTGACATGACTTGTAAAAATAACCCTTTTTTATCAGTTAAAAACCTCCCTTTTAAATATTAATAAGTTGCCCCTAGAGGGACTTGTGACCCACAATGTAGGGTACATGACATTTAAACACTGGACAAGTAGAAAATAACAATGCCATGTCTCTACAGTGACATCGCACTACAAACTATTTCAACTGTCCTATGTAGAAAAGTGGGGAAAGGGACCAACTAGAAAAATAATTAAACATGTATTCTTAATAATTATTAAATTCCAATTTTGTACTTAAATGTACTTAAATAAGATTTGTTATAAACATTAGTAAAATATAATTTTTAAAAACTTAGGGGCAGATTTAAGAAAAGTGGCACTGCACCGTGTGCAGCAATGCTTTCCTTTCACCTCTTAGCGCTGCTCTATTGCCACCATGTATGCGCACTATTTAAAATACAGCGCACCATTGCGCAGGGTAGGGGACAATAGCGTCATTTTTTTATGCTATTGAAGTACTCTGCAGGAGTAGCGCCAAAATGTTGGTGCTACTTCTGCAGAGTACATAGGTGACCATTATAAACATTAGAAAGCCACCTTTTAACGTCTGCTCTTAGCAGGTGTTAAAAGTGGAAAAAAAAGTGTTCAAGAAAATTTCCTTGCACCATTTTTTCAACCCCCCCCCCAAACAAGGGAATGCCCCTTTGCATACATTATGCCTAGTGCAGGCATAATGTGGCACAAGGGTTTACAAATTGGTACAATGCATGCTTTGCAACATATGGCAGGGAAAACATGCCACTATAGTGCCACCTTAGTGTAACAAAATAATGCTATGGCAGCACTAAGGTGGTGCTAGGGGCTCCTAAATTTGCCCCTTATTTTTCCCTGTCTGAAGATCCTTGTTAGAAATTGGGTCTTTGGTTGGCAGTCAGGTTACCCCCTGTCCAAGCAAGGACTATCACTCTAGTCAGGGTAAAAGATAATCACCCTCAGCTAACCCCTGTTTACCCCCTTGGTAGCTTGGCATGGGCAGTAGGCTTAACTTCAGAGTGCTAGGTGTAAACTATTTGTACCAACATACACAGTAACTTAATGAAAACACTACAAAATGACACAACACAGGTTCAGAAACACAGAAAATATTTATCTAAACAAAACAAGACCAAAACGACAAAAATCCACAATACACAAGTCCAGTTATCACAAAAAATGCAAAAAAGAGTCCTCATGTAATTTTAAACACATGCTAACGCTGTTACCGTGAAAATGTACCTTGGGTGTGTCAAAAATAAGCCTGCACGGGCAAGTGTGCGTCAAAAAGGGCTTGCGATTTGTCGATTTCACTCACAAGCGAGACCTTGCATCGTTTCTCCTTTAGTCAGGTCGGCGTGCGTGGTTTCTTCTCTTCGCAGGAGAGCAATGCGTCGATCCAGTCAGCAATCTTGGGCCCGGGCAGGCCTTGCGTTGTTTTTACACGCCCAGCGGTGTTTGCATGGGAAATCCAGCCGCACGATGATCCGAAAACCACGCAGAGCAGGTTGCGATCTCCAAGCCTCCGTCAGCGATACTGTGCATCGTTTCTCCAACCCCGGGCGTCGATCTTCGGGTTGCGTTGCAGGTGAGCATCGTTTTTCAGCCGCGAAGCTGGTGGCGCTTTGATTTTTCAGCCACAGATCGGAGTTGCCTTGATCTTTTCCCCGCAAGGCGTTCTATGTGTGTATTTCTCACTCTTGGGCTGCCAGCTTCTCCTTCTAGGGTCCCAGGAAATAAATGGGCACCACTTGGCAGAGTAGGAGTGTCTCCAGAGACTCCAGGTGCTGACAGAGAGAAGTCTTTGCTGTCCCTGAGACTTCAAACAACAGGAGGCAAGCTCTAAATCAAGCCCTTGAAGATCTTCACAAGAAGGAAGGCAACACAAAGTCCAGTCATTGTCCTGTAGCACAGGCAGAAGCAGCATCTGCAGGATGGCTCCACAAAGTACAGTCACAGACAGGGCAGCTTTTCTTCCTCAGCTCTTCAGGTCTTCTCCAGTCAGAGGTTCCTCTTGGTCTACAGAAGTGTTCTAAAGTCTGTGATTTTGGGTGCCCTTCTCATACCCATTTTCTTCTTTGATGTAGGCCTACTTCAAAGCAACGTCTCTCTTGATTGTGAAATCCTGCCTTGTCCAGGCCAGGCCCCAGACACTCATCAGGGGGTTGGAGACTGTATTGTGTAAGGGCTGGCACAGCCCTTTCAGGTGTGAGTGACCCCTACTCCCCTCCCTCCTAGCACAGATGGCTCATCAGGAAATGCCTACTACACCCCGGTTCCCTTTGTGTCACTGTCTAGTGAGAGGTGCAACCACCCCAACTGTCAAACTGACCCAGACAGGGAATCCACAAACAGGCAGAGTCACAGAAATGGTTTAAGCAAGAAAATGCTCACTTTCTAAAAGACACAATCTTAAAAACAACTTTACTAAAAGATGTATTCTAAAATCGTGAGCTCAGAGACCCCAAACACCACATGTCTATCTGCTCCCAAAGGGAATCTACACTTTAATCATATTTACATTATAACACATGAGAGGGACAGGCCTTGCAACAGTGAAAAACAAATTTAGCAATATTTCACTGTCAGGACATATAAAACACATTACTATATGTCCTGCTTTAACCATACACTGCACCCTGCAGTTGGGGCTACCTAGGGCCTACCTTAGGGGTGCCTTTCATGTAAGAAAAGGGAAGGTTTAGGCCTGGCAAGTGATTACAGAGCTACGTATGTGGGTAGCACAACCAGTGCTGCAGGCCTACTAGTAGCATTTGATTTACAGTCCCTGGGCACCTCTAGTGCACTGTACTAGGCACTTACTAGTAAATGAAATATGGCAATCATGGATGAACCAATTACATATACATTTTGTATAGGAGCACATGCACTTTAGCACTGGTTAGCAGTGGTAAAGTGCCCAGAGTAACAAAAACAGCACAAACAGAGTCCAGCACAAATCAACAACCTGGGAAACAGAGGCAAAACGTTAAGGGAGCCCATGCCAAGGATGGAAAGTCTAACCATCCTGAAGACTAATTTTCATGAACTTTCCAACATCTCAGCCCGGAAAGTGGTATGAAAGATGTGTGAAATTCCTCCCAGGATCCCAGAATAGGCTGACCTCAATGGGCAGGGATGACATATCTGAGCCCAATAAAATGTGCAAGTTGGGGCTGTGTGAATTCCATTGACAGCACACTGTCAAATACTGCCTAATAGTTCTATTGAGTCACATGTAACACTTTAATGCCCTCAACAGTGAGAGAACAGTATGCCAGGTCAATTCTTGTGTATCCGATATATAATTGCCAGAGGACACTTCTTTTGTCCTACCAGCCTCCTGTCTCTGGGTTTGTTGATACTGTGCCTGCTACAAACTGGGTTTTAATATTAGATCCAGGGAGGACGTGTGTGATTATCATAGTGCACTCTGCTACATACCCATAAACGTTGGAGTGCAAGTTTAGTTTGACTGAAGACATTTGGCATCTTGTAAATGCCATGACACATGAATTTTGTAGGCCTTTTTGCAGCAAGGCAAAAAGAAACTACGAAAAAGTGGATAGGGCTGCCCCCAGGAACATTTACCCCATTGGTTTGGGAGTGCCAAGGAATCACCCCCATCAACTAGCTAGGGTCAGGCATAAATGGTGCACCTCAAGGCACCCCATCTTTCTGGACAGAATCCCAGGTATGACCCCTCTTCCATCTTCCCCCAAAAGTTTCAATTTTCTTTATACAAGCTATCACCTCCTTATGACCAGACAAGCAGTGATCTAACTTTCTAATAAAACTGATCAACTCCTCACAAGACTCAGGTTGGTTCACTACCTGCACCAACAGATCCTTGAGCTCATCTTTTAGACCTTGATAATAAAACAGCAACGTTTCTTCTCAGGCCATTCAGCTTCTTCAAATACACACTTGAAACAAGTAATGAATTATGGCTTCCCTATTTCAAGTTCAGTACTTCTGTGTCCACAAATTGCATATATTTTGCTTATTGAATAACTAGTTAATCTCCTGTTTAAATGTTTGATAATCATTATGATCATAAAATAGTGGCCCCGTCTGACAAAAGTGACCTTAGGTTTTCCATCAGGAAAATATATTAGCAATATGTGAAGTTCAGAGTGCATTCATTTGTGAAAACTCCAGGACATAGTTATACCCCATTTGCGCCAAATTTGCATCATTGTTTTTGACGCAAATCCGGTGCAAAACTACTTCCATATTTATATTTTGACTTTAGATTCATCTGATGTCAAAATATTGGAGTTTGCACCATTTTTTAGATGCGTGAAACTACCTCGCATCAATGAGATGCAAGGTAGGCATTCCCATCTAAAAAAATGGTGCTAACCCCATAGCCCTATATTTATCCCCCCATGCTAAAAGGACGCACAGGTAGGAGGAGGGGCTAAATAATGGTGCAAAGCTTGCTTTGCATCATTGTCTAACGCCTGGGTCAGACCAGGGTCAGACCAGGCTTTAAGAGACCTGTGGACCCATTTCCATGGTTAAACACCATGGAGTGGGTTCACAGGTGCCCTCCTCAAGCCCCAGGAACACCCCCACCCACACCAAAGGGATACCAGAGGATAGGGGACCCCCATCCCAGGTAAGTATGGGTAAGTATTTATTTTTCAATTAAAGTGCCATCGGTGGCCCAACTTGAGGGTGCAATGGCCATGCCCAGGGGACACTGGTCCCCTGTGCTGGCCATTGGGGTGGTGGGCATGACTCCTGTCTTTTCTAAGACAGGAGTCATGTGGTACGGTTGGTTTTGCATCAGAAAATGACACTAGGATGGTTAGAGTCATCTATTTTCACTCTAACCAGCCTAACGTAATTTTTTGGTGCAAAGCCCCCTTCTCCCATACCGCCAGCCCCACCCGGCTAACCTCACTTTTTTTTACACTAAGCCACCCTTTACACTGGCCTGCACCATCCCATAAATATGTCACCCGGCTGGTGCTCAGGAATGGTGCAAGCCGGTGCTAAACGTTTTGGTGCAAAGTGCAGTTTTGCACCAAAAAGTATAAAAAAGCCCCTCCATATTTTGCCATATTGCATATGGTGCCAAATGGTTGGTGGTGGTATTATGTGAAATACTGTATTAGTGATAGCATAGGAACACAAGGTAGAACACCCATTGCAGTCTTTTCCCAAGATGATCCAATAACGATAGCTGGGCACAGAAGTGGCTTAGGTTTAGATTCTTGAAGGAAGGGTATTGACCATTTATTTACTGTCCTGCCTGCTAGCTAATTCTGTTATCTACTCATTGTGTTAAAGCAAAAGTTTTACTTTGGGATGGGAAAAAGGCTAAGTGTACATCACTGTAGTCATTCCTTAAAGAAACTGTATTCCTCTGAACCTATATCGTTAGGATACATATTGCTACGTAGATTTGTTATCCTGTCAGATCTGTAGGCATTTAACCTTATTGAGTTGTAGTTTCTGCTGGTGTGATAGGGACACAAAAGTCAACACCAGGGAGATGAAAGAAAGGGGATTGGAAAAGAGAGGGTAAGGAACTGTCAAGTTTGAATGTTAATTGAAGAAAGAACACACATTGAATTATAGACAGGTAGCAGTGAATTATGTGGATTTTTTTGAAGAAGGAAACTGGAGTTGTCTATGAAGTCAGAATCAGGAGGTGAAAAACATACCAGTAATTCATTTTTTAACCATCTATAATTTTATGTTATTTATGGCTCCCAGAACCATCTGCCCCAGTGGCAGAGGAGTAGTTGGGAAGATACATAACATAATAAAGCCTCTGTTATGTATCCCTGTCCCAAAGGTTAAAAAAGTTTACCCACCATCCCTGACCAACCCCACCATCTTCCCTGCCTTCCATCCTCCTTCTACAGAAATGCTTACTTCTTTCAGTCAAAGCAGGATACCAGAGCTGGCTGACAGGATCTCAGCCTGGTGTGGAAGGCCTTTATGAAATCACAACAGTGGGTAACCAGTTTTGTTATGAACTGTTGCTATATGACAGCATTGGGCGATGAGATTTGGAAACTGAAATAAACGATGAAGGCTCTCTGGAACAGCCATACATAACAATACAATATTATGATGCATCTACTGTATCCTAGCTGAATGTCACGTGTTTACTCTTTCTGTGTTTCTACTTGATATTCAGCATTTTCACTGCAACAATTATATGGCTCTTGATTGTCATTGCAATGTAAAAAATGCTACTTATTCATCAAATGACATTCTTTCCATTTAAACAACATGAAATTTTAATTATCCTAAATAATTATGATTTCGATATGCATTTCAGCCTTCAGTGTTGTTGAAAGCCTCTACCTTTTTAACACGTTTCAACATTGCTCAGGCATTACCATTTGCAGCAAAGTAACTCAACGATTGTCCCTGTAGTACATGTAGGTGTGCATGCTGACTTAGAGTTGCCACAGGGAAGCCGATTCTAAAAACAGTATCCAAGCTGACCTTGCACATAAGGAGCCTGTACCTACGGTAACGACCAGTGACTGGTCATGCTGTTCTCACAATGATTTTCTTAGTGCAGTGCAGGGCAGTCTCGTAATGACCGAGGACCTTCCATCAGTGAGTATACAGAAAGGTATTAGGGAAATCACCGAGCTCGAACATGGAAAACGTTTTCGAAGAAAGCCTTCGTATTAAGTGAGTCAGTCGTAATTGAGCCTGACATACATACAAACTGTGTTCAGAATTGCGTCCACTCCCACAAGCTTTTGAAAGTTTCAGAGGAAAGAACATCCATTGAATTGCCTTTATGCCTGCTTTGAACTCTGTTCCCCTACAGGTATTACCACTGTAGGTGCTCTGAGTTACAATAAAAACGCCTTCCTTGTTGGCTGAGTGGCAACTCACTGCTTGAGTTCTAAATTTTATGACAAGACCGGAGGCTCTATTATGCGTTCTTTTCTTACTTTATTTGAAATAGCAGCAGTCAAGAAACTACAACTCCCAAGAAGGTTAGGAACAGACTAACCAATGGGAGTAGAACAAGAACAAACAGTGTACCAATCAGCTGAGGCCATAACCATAGAGTGTACACTTGACTGCAGGCAGCCCTCTTTTCTTGCTGCTCGCAGTCAAGATAAGTACACTATTTTGGTCTTACGTTTACTTATTTGGCTATCTTTATTACTTCTGCATGCCTAGCGTGTTATTTATGTGCCGGTTCTCCGTATAAGCATAGCGCTTCCCGATGTTGTAATTTTTATGACTATTCGACCCCCCCCCCCGCTCCCCCCGATCCTCCGTGTTACCGTTGGTTTGATTTTGTGTAGCGCGCGCTCCGTCGCTCGCTGTGCTTCAGAGTTCTCCTCGTTCTGTCAGCGCATTTCACTTGACGCGCTTGACAGACGAGGCATTCCGGCTCTTCAAAGCGGCTTCAGCGCGTCTCCAGCGCGTCTTCTCTGCTGCCGAAGCAGCTTCAACTTGCTGGCGGCTCTGTGTTGTTTCCGGAGCAGTCCGGTTTTCTTCCGACGCGTCATTAGGATTTTTTCGACCCTCCCTCTAGGCCCCGCCCGAGGGAGGCCCTTTCAAGCCTCATAGAGCGTGTTGCTCTGGATTAACCCCTTATTTCCCTCGCTATTTTCAAGAACATTTTTTTTCACCTATTTTCAGGCTGTCAGCTTGCAAATAAATATGAACACAGATTCTTCATCCGTTAATTCAGATTCTGGGGATAATGAGGAGTCCTTTAAACAGGATTTGAACAAATTTATAAAATCCTCAGTTAAAAATGCCTTAAAAGCATCTATGGTTACGATGTCAAAGAACATCGAGAGTTCCGTAATGTCCATGATGTCCAAACCTATGGCCCATTCTGCGGGGGAATGCAGAAAACGCAAAATAAATTCTTCTGTTAAAACAGCAAAGGGCGCACATACAGAGAGTGAGCTTGCCTCACACCAGAACGAGGACTTGGTTCCTCCCAGGCCTCCTTCTAAGGAGGGGAATTCTATGAAAAAGTCGAGCTCTCATGCTAAATGTAAAACAAAATCGAAACATATACCAGCGCCAAAAAAGATTGCTATTACAAAGGTTTTGGACACGGATGACGAGGGCTTGGACGAATTATCGTTGTCAGATAACCCTGATGATACGTTTTCACCTTCTTCCCCCCCCCCTTCAAACGTATCAAAATTTCCTCTAGTGAGCCCTCTACCAGTGTGGTTGATGCGGAAGGTGTTCCCATGTTCGACCCGTCCCTTATTCATCACCCCAATTCCACGGAGTGGTTTCCTTTGGATCATGTGGCTGAATATATTTCTTCCCGCTTGCGCCTTCCTTTGGACAAACAGACTCGCTCCAAACTCAAGTCTGAATGCCCTAGACCGTCTTTGGACTCTAACATTACTGTGACTCCAGCTATTGATGAGTCCCTCATCACATTTTTTACAAAATATGGAAAGGATCCCCGTAAAGGGGTAGACAAAGCTTGGACCACGTGCCAAGATAAACTCCTTGATGTGGTCGGTCCACTTGCAAGAATACTTGACTTAGCCGAGTCGGCAAGATTGGAAGATTCCCCTATCGAACCTTTGGACCTTTCTCTTTGGACCCAAAGAGCTTTTTGTCTTTTGGGCAATGCTAATTCGGCCATCATCCATGAGAGACGCAAGGGTCTCCTTCTCCGTATGGACCCTAAGTTAGCTAATCTTGCTGCCAGAGATCCTGGCATTCAGGCTGATGGTAAGCTCTTCGGAGACTCGTTCATCAAGGACCTCAGTCGTTTCGTCTCTACTTTTTCGTCTATTGATAAGGCCCAACAATCTCTAAAGAAGGTTTTTAACCAACGTGTTTTTTCCCGGGCCGGTAGAGGTAGGAGTCGCTTTACCGGCCGCCAATATAGAAACCAAGGCTCCAGAGGATACTCCAACCCTTCCTACTACTACAACCAAGAGTTTAAACCCCACTTCTATCCCCAAAGATCTAGGGGTTTCCGCAACCGTGACCAGCGCATCGCCAGAGCGGCCAATTCTTCAGGTAAGCCAACGTTCTGGCCCTCCAGTGGGAGGTCGCCTTCGATTCTTCCTTCAAAAATGGAAGTCAATCTCTTCAGACCCATGGGTTCTTTCCACTATCCAGGGTTATCGCATAGAGTTTCTCTTTCCTCCTTACCAGTCACGTTCCCCTCTCGTTCCAAGGTTCTCTCTCGAAATGTCATCTCTAATTTCTTCGGAAATTCAATCTCTGCTAGAGAAAGATGCCATCCAAAGTTGCATCCCGGACTCCTCCGGTTTCATCAGTTCTATTTTTCTCGTCCACAAAAAGAACAAAAAATTAAGACCTGTAATCAATCTAAAATCCTTCAACCAGTTTGTTGTCTATCGACACTTCAAAATGGAGACTATTATCCATCTCAGGGATATTTTACTCCAAGGCGATTGGCTAGTCAGACTAGACCTTCAGGATGCATACCTCACTATTCCGATCCATCCTTCTCACATAAAATATTTACAATTTCTTTGGAATTCAAAAACGTATCACTTTTTCTCCCTTCCGTTCGGCCTTTCGTCAGCTCCGTGGTGTTTCACGAAGCTCTTAAAGCCGGTCGTATCCTACCTTCGATCTCTGGGCTTCAGACTCATTATCTATCTCGACGATATCCTTATTATGCATCAAAGCAAATCCTCTCTACTTTCTCAGCTACAGATAACATCCACTCTCCTAACAGAGCTCGGTTTCCTCTTAAATCTCGAGAAATCGGTTGTGGTTCCTTCACAACAAATAGAATTTATAGGCTTCCGAATAGATTCGGTTTCGGCTTCTCTGTCTCTTCCGCGGGCCAATGTTTCAGCAATCAAAAGAGAATTGGTTTCAATTCTCCAGAAAGACTCTATTTCCCTCAGAACTCTTGCAAGAGTCGTCGGCCTTCTTTCTTCTTCTATCCAGGCCATCTTCCCAGGACCCCTTCACTACCGCGCCCTTCAGCGCCTCAAGATCCTTCACCTTCGTCGAGGTTTGGCTTTCTCCGACCTCGTAGCTTTAGACCAAGAATCTCTACTCGAAATCCAATGGTGGATATCCCATTTAGAGGCTTGGAACGGCAGATCCATCTTCCCCTCTGTGCCCGATCTTGTATTAGAATCAGATGCAAGTCTCACAGGTTGGGGCGCCCGTTGTGGCTCAATATCGACTGGCGGTATATGGTCCGCAGAGGAGTCCAGATTGCACATAAATTGTTTAGAGCTTCTTGCAGGCTCCTTTGCGATCCAAAGTTTTACGAAGGACAGAGCAAGTTGCTCCATTCTGCTCCGCATGGACAACATTTCCGCAGTTCGTTACATAAATCATCTAGGTGGCACCAGGTCCAGACCTCTTGCTCTTCTGGCCAAGAGCCTCTGGGAGTTTTGCCTGTCCCACAAATTTTCCCTTCTCGCCGAGTATCTCCCAGGCTCTCTGAACTCCAATGCAGATTGGCATTCCCGTCATATCTCGGATTCCAGCGATTGGAAATTACACCATTCCGTCTTTTGCCAAATCGAAAGAAAATGGGGTCCCTTTCAGGTGGATCTCTTTGCGTCCAGACTCAACTCTCAACTTCCTCGTTTCTTCAGTTGGCGTCTGGATCCACTGGCCTTAGCTACAGACGCTTTTCTTCAGGATTGGTCCAGTTCCCTCAATTACGCTTTCCCTCCTTTTATACTAATCAACAGAGTATTGAACCAAGTCAGGCGCCAAATGACGTCCCTCGTTCTGATAGCCCCATTTTGGCAATCTCAAGTTTGGTTTCCACCCCTACTCGAACTCACGGCAGATTTTCCAATCTTACTTCCCTCATTTCCGTCTCTTCTGCTAGATCCGCTCGGACGGCCCCACAATCTCATTCTCAACCAATCGTTAGTCCTATCAGCCTGGCTCATTTCAGGGATTCCCAGCGCTCCTTCCCAATTTCGGTGGAAGCTTCAGAGCTCATCAATAATGCTTGGGCGCCTGGCACAAGACGGGCCTACAGATCAGCCTGGTCTCTTTGGGCAAGCTGGTGTGTGGGAAAATGTGCCGATCCCTTTTCAGCAGATCTAAATCTAATTATTAATTTCTTGGCGGCTCAGGCGGGACTGGGTAAATCATATCGTACTATCAATCTTTAAAGGTCCGCTATTTCTATGAACCATTCTAATATCGATGGCAATCCTATCGGGATTCATCCCTTAATTTGTCGCCTTTTAAAAGGGGTCAAACTCTCTAAACCTCCTTCTGCCAAGTACTCCCATGTCTGGGATGTTTCATTGGTTCTGAATCTTTTTCTTTCTTGGTCTGACAACCCGAGTCTTTCCCTGAAAATGCTGTCTGCCAAACTCACTTTGCTCCTATGCTTAATTTCCATCAAAAGAGTCTCTGATGTTAAGGCGCTAGATGTCTCTGCCCGCCAGTTTTTACCCTCAGGCGTATTGTTTCACATTGCCAAACGCACCAAAACTAATTTACATTCGGTGTTCTATCCCTTCTTCCCTGATAAACCAAAATTATGTGTGGGTCTTTGTTTAAAAGAATACGAAAAAAGAACTGTCAACCTGAGAACGTCCTCCTCTACCCAACTGTAAATCTCCTTTCGCAAACCTCATAACCCGGTGACTTCCGCAACCCTAGCCCGCTGGGTCAGATTGATTATGTCCCTGGCGGGTATTGACACTTCGGTGTTTGGAGCCCATTCTTCCAGGGGAGCCATGGCCTCTAAAGCGTTCGCTTTAGGATCTAGTTTGGTGGACATTCTCAGGTCGGCAGATTGGTCTAATGATAATGTTTTTAAGACTTTTTATTGTAAACCTGTTAGAACTGCTTCTTCAGTAGTTGTCGATATGCTTTAAACTCGCATAATAGAGCCTCCGGTCTTGTCATAAAATGTAGATTTTCCTAGTAATTTATGACGGAAAGTCTTAATTTTATTAAAGACACGGAGGCGAATATTATCCCACCACTGTACTTTTTAACATGTACTTTTTCTCTCCCTCCCAGCGACTCCGGCATTACCTCCAGCTTCTGGATGACGTTACTGGCACCTTCTTCGCATCTTTCAAGAGGAATCCTCGAGACGTGTCATCACAATCCTCTCAGGAGCATCTTCTCTCACCTTCGTTCTCCCGGTTTATCTTTGTGGTTCAGGAAGTCTGTTCCGTTTCCTTAGCCTTCGCAATTGTGGGACTCATTTACCCTTTGTTTTATGATTCTCTTTGACTGGCTCGTTCAAGAAAAGAGGGCTGCCTGCAGTCAAGTGTACACTCTATGGTTATGGCCTCAGCTGATTGGTACACTGTTTGTTCTTGTTCTACTCCCATTGGTTAGTCTGTTCCTAACCTTCTTGGGAGTTGTAGTTTCTTGACTGCTGCTATTTCAAATAAAGTAAGAAAAGAACGCATAATATTCGCCTCCGTGTCTTTAATAAAATTAAGACTTTCCGTCATAAATTACTAGGAAAATCTACATTAACTTTGGCAATGATTGGGGTGATAGAAGCAAACCTGGAGCTAGTTACAGGAGGATGTCTGGAGACATGTTACGCTATGTTAAATGGATTGGTGCAGTGCACTAATCACCCATGAGGGTAACCAGACACTTGAGCATAGTGCGTAGGCGCTGGGCCCTGCAGCATTAGTCGAAGAGCCAGGTCGCTTTTTGCAGAATTCGAGAAGTGAGCAGGAGTTTCCAGTGTGTTGTGAGAGATCGTCCTAGATTTTGCATGTGAAGTAGGTAAATGAGCGACCTCTAGTTCTACTTTTGTGGGTGCAGGGTGTTGGACCTGTCAGCCTTAGTGTGGTCTTCCACCACACTTTTTGCATCTCCTCCTCCATTTTACTGAACTTATTTTTATTGGCTTTAGTACTCAGGTTCCGTTCCATACAACAGCGGCGATGTGTCAGAACTGCTTGAGCAAACACCTTAGGCCCACTTCCAAGGGTCCAGGACTGCAAGGCACCACTTGGCAGGACAGACTCACATCTGACAGAATCCAGGAGCAGAGTGGTTGGCAGTCATATATATCCCTGAGACTTTGAGTCAGGAAGCCAGCCAGCTGACCCTTGGCGTCACTCTGGTTTCATGTGATGCAGGTCCAATCTTTCTCACCAAGGCAGGGGAACAGCAAACAACAAGGTGGCAGTCCCTCAGCAGCACAGCAGTACTTCTTCCTGGCAGATTATTCACAGGTTCAGTAGTGTACTAAGGGCCAGATTTATTCTTTTTGACGCAAAACTTCGCAAATGCAGTTTTGCATCATTTTTTTTGAGTTAGCTAGCGTCATTTCTTAACACCACCCATGCTTCAAATTTATACTTTGACGCACGGTGGCGCTAAGAACAGGTTAGAGTCATTTTTTCTGATGCTAACCATTGCGCCTTGTCGTAAGGCAAAATTATGCTAACGCAGGAACAATTACTCTAATTCAGTTTGCGACATGGAAAACGGATATGCACCATTTTTCACTGCAATAGCATCAAAAAGCGACACAAATGCAGCAAACAGTGCTAAGGAGCCCCAAAATGGATCTCAGAAGCCAGGAGAGACCACTGGGAGACCTTAATCAACCAGAAACTAGCCAGGAGAACACAGACAAGATCCAGGGGAAAGACATGAAAAAGAGGAAGTGTTGCTTCAGCGTAGAGAAGCATGAAATTCTGGTCAGAGAGGTGACGGAGCACCAGCATCAATTATTCATCACCTCTAAATTGCCAATTGGAAGGAAAGAGGCAATTTGGCAACATACTGTGGACAAGATTAACAGTGTGGCAGAGGTCAGGAGAACTGTCACCGAGTGTAAGAAATGCTGGCATGACTGCAAGTGCAGGACAAAGGAGAAAATGGCAAGGAGCAGGAAGGCAGCACTGCAGACCGGAGGTGAGAGTCCAGCACCGCAGGAGGACCTGGATGAAATTGAGGAGATAGATGCAGCTATCATCCCGGAGGAGACTGTCACAGGAACGCAGGAGAGGACAGCTCAGACTACCAGAAAACAACACATATGCAGGGTAAGTTGCAAGGGGGACAAAAATGCCTTAATGTCAGGTGCAGGAAGGGGCAGGTACATACCTGCTATACAATGCATTTTAGCCCTGAAAATCAGATCAGGCAGTGGAAAGGGCAAAGGGGCACGGCATGGGTTCATGGACTGTGCAGGTGCATCCAGGTACACAGCACAACACAACACTAACAAACTTTGCATTGGGGTACACTGCCATGCCAAAGCTGCTGGAAATGCTGAAGCAGACCAGGAGGGTAGGGTAGAACAGAAAACTGGGCTGATTTCACAGGACTGCTGGTATTGTCAGAATGTAAGTTAGAGGACAATACCCAGTCTCAGGTCATTGGCTCAAGCCGCATTTACCATTAACAACATTTACCACTACTACCTATGCTGTATGTGCTGGTCCATTAGTAAATGGCAGTTACACTCAAAATGAGGGATCAGTATGACTAAGTGATCAATCCACATCAGTCCCTTTCCAAGTACAACTCCTGTCAACTGCTCATGTCCATAGACTCAATAAACATCTGGCACTGTCACATACATTATGAAGTACACAGCAGCAATCTCATACCCATGCTGCCCATTCCAGGGTCTATCCTCTGGCTGTGTCACCATAGCTGCAATGCCACCATGCAACATCTCAGGTGTCATAGTGCCAAGACAACAGCATTGAGGGGGAGGACATATTTGTGTAGCTAGGCAAACACACCTGCACAGTCATAAGAGGAAATGGAACTCTGCCAGGCCCATCAGTGCAATGCAATATAGCACACATATGCAAACATCAACATGAGAAATTACTAATGGTGACACGTGTATCGTTTCATGGAAATGCAATATCTGGTATGATGCTAGGACTAAGCACCATATAGGTGTATGTGAAAAATGATCGACTGGGACAGGGCCATATTGTAATTTGTGGTGCATGTGGCATCAGCACACCAACAAGCATTGCAAGGCCTCACAATGCTAATGGAAGCAGAGTGAGGGTCGATTATGACAAGAAGGTGTTGGCAGATCAGGTGTTGATGGTTGTCCACACATGGAAACATGAATGTAGATCTGATTGACCAATGGATACCCACTCCTAGTTAGCAAGCCTCCTCAAATGCATTCCAGTCACTAAATCCATGTACAGGTGGACATGGCTTTGTGGTTCTCCTTGACAGTTGTGATGATGCATTGCATGTATTGCATGCCCATCCCCCCTGAGGCACAGGGGTAGGGGGAGAACATACATGTAGGTAGGTGTGATGGTCACAATGTAGATGACAGTCATCTAATTTAGGCATGCATGTGTCCCAAACAACACTGACTCCTTATGATAAGCAACTGCATACTATCCTGCCAATTGCATCTGTAAATCACTGGTCTTAGGTGCCTTGAAGTTGATCCGGATGATAGGGATTAGTCGGCCTGGCCCATGTTAAGTATTTGCTGCATTTGCATTGTGACGCATCTAACCCCCAAACAGTCACCCGACAGTAAAAATGCAATCTAGACACCACTAAAATACACAAAAACACTCAAACAGGTACAGTATACAAATATAATACACAAAAAGACACAGGACAGACACCACATGATACAATATACACAATCCACACGAGCAACACCAAGACACAGCCACACGGTCAAGAAAAATCACAGACTGTAAAGTGAAAATACACCCACTGTACCATGTCTGGAAACAGGATTTCCTATTACACCACTTCATGTCCCCTTTGCTGCCCGGCTTGTATTTTTTTGACGCATATGGAGTTTGTGTGAATATATTTGATGCATAACCTACATGTGCAGCAAAATACCACGCATTACCAGGAAACTACTATTTTTATGGATATCCGCATGCATGGTGTGTGCTGGGGAATTTGGGGTAGGGGCCCATTGATATTTAGTTTGCTTTTGTGTGTTTTTTTTATGCATTTGCATCAAAATTTCTGACTCAAACTGTGTTTGCGTGAATTTTAAATATTTAACACGCATGCAGCCTGTATCTAGATGAAGGTAGGATGGTCTTGCCTGTAGTGTGTGGTATAGCGGTTGGCCACATGTGGTAGACCATGCAACTTCGGCCCACATTTACACTATCTTTGCACAGCATTTCCTATATTTTCTGATGCAAAAGTGGCGCTAAGTTACAAAATACAATTGGAATTTGTAAGTTTGTGCTGATTCTGCGTCAATAAATTATGCAAGGCCGTGCTACAAAAGTATAAATCATGGTCTGTGTGTTTTGTGTGTGAATTAACAGTTACAACAATATGTGTGCTTCCGATGGAACGGCATGGAATACATTTGGTGTAATGGTCATGTATGAATGTGTTACAATTGGGTATCTACATCAGATGGCAATCAATGATGAACAACAGTCATGACATATGTTTGTAATATGTGTTGACTCATGTGATCTCTGTAGTTGTTTGACTTTGGGGGCATTACATTTCCCAGGACAAACAATACACAGAGATGATTGAGGATGGCTGATGAGGGCAATGTCGGATATGTAACCCTCACATGTCATTAATTGTTGGCTACGACTTCATGGTGACTTGTGTGTATACTACCTATAAGTCGGCCATTTGTACATGTTGGGTAGGTACAGTGTTTGTAACACTGTGCCTCATTTCCAATCACAAAATTGTTATGTACACGTCAGTTTGACTAATGAAAATTATCTATGTTATTCATGTTGCTGTGGTGGACCTGCTGCCCTGGCTGCATGTGTTCACGTATCTTCAGAGGTGCATTGCACAAAAGTGTCCAGTTCTAGTGTGCGGGCATGTGTACCCTGTGTCAGTGTTGGGCTCCATGGTGTTACGGTTTCGTGCAGGTCTGTCAGTGCCTCTGTGCAGATTAATCTCACAGCTAGTCACCATGCAAGCCCCATAGAAAGGTGGCAGCAGAAGTCAATCTGTGTCCGGACCCTCAGGACACAAACATGGATTGTCCTTACATACATGAGACTAGCACTTGTTTGTCGGGCTGGAGACACTGTAATAAATCATGAAATACAACCTTAGCACACTGGCACTGTTAGGCACTAATGACTACATGCAAAGCTAGACAAAGGAGGGGGGCTGGACTAGCCTCCTGGGAACCAGTTGCCAGAACAAACACAAAGTTAAATACTTCTATACAGCTGAGGACTGATACTACACTTACCAGACACAATACCCCAAGAGGAAACAGAGGGCAAGGTAACCAACTAGGAGACAAAGGCAGGCCAAGGGAACAGGCTCTGGTTGACATAAAGGTGGTCATTACAACCCTGGTGATCGGTGTTAAAGCAGCGGTAAGACCGAGAACAGGCTGGCGGTCCAAAATTTGCAATTGCGACCGTGGCGGAAAATGCCAACAAAGACAGCAACTTCAACACTCTGACCACCACGGCGGTACAAACAAATAGCGCGGTGGTCACCGCCAACAGACAGACGGGAGACAATGTACCACCCACACTATTATGACAGGCCAATCCGCCACCTTTTCCGGGGCGGATTCACCGCGGATAAAAACACGGCGGAAACAGGAATCCCGAAGGAAAAACGCTCACCTCTACACACCCCACGAGGAACGAGGACGCCATAGATCCGGAACTCCAAATTCTCCCTGCAATAGTCTTCCTGCTCCTCTACCAGGAGCACGAACGCCAGCGGCGAAGACCACAGTGAGTACTGCACCTATGACACAGGGAAGGGGGGAGGGAAAAACAGGTACATACACACGCAACACCCCCACCCTCACCCACTACAACACACACACTAATGCAAATCAATACATCACAGTTACACCCCCCAAGCCCCCTGGAAGAATGCAAGGACAATAGAAAATGAGTGTAACCATTGTAATATATTAAAAGCAAGTGGCAGAAATATATATATATACCATGTACAAAATATATACCAAGCACAGTAGTCCAGGTATTGCTCTAAGAAAGTCCGTTGAACACTGGGACCACACGGTATGGGCGAGGCTCACACAAGATCCCCGACCATGATGGAGAGAACACTGCAGGGGCATCAGAGAGCAACTAAACAGGCACCTCAGGGGGAGGGAAAGGGGGGGCACCTCAGCCGCTTGAGTGCACAACGCCAAATCCACGAGGGGTCCACATGCCCTCTGTTCCATCCAGTGGAGTGCAAAGCCACAGTCTCTCAAGTCTCTACAGTGGGTGGTTTGCCCACTGCCATATCCTGGGGAGTGCAAAGCCACAGTCTCATAAGTCTCTACAGTGGGTGGTTTTCCCACTGCCATATCCTGTGGAGTGCTTCATCCTGCTAAGGACAGAGGTAGTGGATGGATCTCTCCACTGGTTCTGGAGGGGGCATGGAGCCCAGAGTGCTCCATCCTGCTAAGGACAGAGGTAGTGGATGACAGTCTCCACTGGTTCTGGAGGGGGCATGGTGCCCAGAGTGCATCATTCACCCCGTGACGGACTCAGTTGCGTCAGTGCCCTTGCTGCTCATGGGCCAGCGGTGCTTGAGACAGCGGTGCCCTGTTTAGCGGTGCTTGAGATGGCGGTGCCCTGTGCAGCGGTGCATGAGATGGCGGTGCCCTGTTCAGCTCTGCTTAAGATGGTGGTCTTCATTGCAGGGACTCAGCTGCTGGCGGTCCTTCATGGCCCAGCGGGGCTTTTGCTGGCGGTCCTTCATGGCCCAGCGAGGCTTTTGCTGGTGGTCGTCCATGGTCCTGTCCTCGGCAGCTGGGCTTGTGCTGGCGGTCCTGTCCTGGGCAACTGGGCTTGTGCTGGCGGTCCTGTCCTCGGCAGCTTGGCTTGTGCTGGCGGTTCTGTCCTGTGCAGCTAGGCTTGTGCTGGCGGTCCTGTCCTGGGCAGCTGGGCTTGTTCTGGAGGTGGCCTCCTGGGCAGTGGGGATGATGGTGGTCTTCTCCGCCGTGCTGCTCTTCCCAGACTTGCCGGGTTTCTTGATGCCCTTCCCCACCTTGGAAGGTGTCACAGCTGACTCCACACTCCCACCGGGACCCCTGGGAGCGGCTTTGGTGGCTGGAGTCTTCCCCCTCTCCCGCTGGGCACTGGCCAACTTCTGATGCTTCATAGGTGGGGGACTGTCTGTGCTGTGGCTCCGTGCCACACTGGCTGCTCTGGTGGCCGGTGCACTCCAGATTCTGGTGACTACAGGCACCACTGGTCCCGGAGATGTTGTGGCTGAGGTGCTAGTTCGGGACCTAGGAGACGGACGGGGTTGAGGAGGTGTGGGAAAGAGGTCAAGGTTGGATAGGAAACGTTTTTGGGACACACTGGGATGGGTAGCTGGAGGGGGTTTGGGAGTGGAGGAAGAGGTGGTGGTTGTAGGAGGTGTACGTTTGCTGACTTTGGGTGAAGGTGCATGCGCTGGAGGCTGTCGTGCGGTGGATGGCTGTTGGGTGGGTGTGTGCCTGCATTTGTGTATCTTGGGAGGGAGTGTCACAGACACACTGGGAGAGGACACAGGGGACGTGTGAATAGTAGTGGGGGTGGTAATTGCACGTGAGCGGGGTGTGCTGGTAGGTGTGCTGGAGAGGGACATAGTGGCTGTAAAGGTAGTGCATGCAGTTGTGAGTGTAGATGAGACTGGGAGGGAGGAGGGAGACGAGGAGGAGGGGGACACAGTGGAGGCAGTGGATGTTGGTGTGTCTGCATGTGTGTGATGCTTGTGTGAGTGCCTGTGGGATGTGTGGTGCTTATGTTTGCCTGATCTTCCCTTGTGTGTTGAGGTATGTGCATGCTGGTCTGTAGGTGTGCTTGGGATAGGCTGAGGTACAGGGGATTGGGTCGGGGTGGAGGAAGTTGGAGGGGGAGGCTAGACACAGGGACAATGGCTGCCATCAGTGCTGAGGCCAGAGTCTGAAAAGCTCGCTGAAGGGCCGCCTGACCAGAATGAATGCCCTCCAGGAATGCATTTGTTTGTTGCAACTGCCTTTCTACACCCTGGATGGCATTCAAAATGGTAAACTGCCCAACAGTGAGGGACCTGAGGAGGTCAATGGCCTCCTCACTGAGGGCAGCAGGGGTGACTGGGGCAGGGCCTGAGGTGCCTGGGGCGAAGGTGATGCCCACCCTCCCAGGTGAGCGGGCACGGGGCGAAGGCTGAGGGGCTGCGGGGAGGGCGGTGCTGGAAGAGGGGGTGGCGGCTGTAGATGGGCGGGGCACAGATGTTGCCGCCACCACAAGGGAGCTCCCATCAGAGGACGAGTCTGTGTCACTGGTGTCAGCTCCTGTCCCCACCGTGGAGCTCCCCTCGCCCTCCGTCCCACTGGTGAAGTCCAATTCCGTAGTGTGGCCCTCCATGGCCATGTGGGATGCAGCCCCCTGGTGCTCCGGTGCCCCTGCTCCTCTGCCTGATGATGCTAATGCACACAAGAACAGGGAGACCACAAAAAGGGGGGGGGGGGGTGACAGAAGAAAGACATGTTGAGTGCATGCATTACCGCTACCGTTGGCGGACACAACAGACACAGAAGCCCCCTGCACTACACCGCACTCTTGGGCTCCACTGTTCAATTCCTCGGAAATGGCCTACAAGGCTATGGACGACATCTGCACACATAGATGACACAAGGGCATGACTAGGTGTTCTTGGCACAGAGGTTGGGTGGGGTACCACATGGCCTGCCTCACGGAGGGGCCTTGCCTACGGAACTCGCCCTGGCCTAGGGAAACCCACAGCCCACCTCCCCACCCAGACACCTCCACTGCGCGCAAAGTCAGCAGAATGAGAGTGTACTCACCCCCTTGTGGATGCTGTGATGCCCTCAAGAGCCCATCCGACTCCGGGTAGGCCACCACCAAGATCCTGAACATCAGGGGGGTCATGGTGCGACAGGCACCCCTCCCACGTTGGGAGGCCATCCCCAGCTGAGCCTCCTCTGTCTTCTTGCTCCAGCGGCGAATGTCCTCCCATCTTTTCCAGCAGTGGGTGCTCCGTCTGTGGTAGACCCCCAGGGTCCGGACGTCCTTGGTGATGGCATGCCAAATATCTTTTTTCTGGTGGGCGCTGACCTACATGAAATGTACAGGGGAAAAAGAGAAGTTATTACCAACTGCACCGTCAAACTGATTGGCCCCCATCCCTACCCTTGCCATGTGGCACATGCATTCACCGTCTTTCATGCATGCAGCACTCTCCCCCCTTCCTTCTTACATCCAGCCCTCTCCACACAGGCATAGACCATACAACATGCTCCCTGTGTACTTACCTGTTTGTCTGGAGGACCGTAGAGTAGCGTGTACTGGGGGAGGACCCCATCCACGAGTTTCTCCAACTCCTCCGATGCAAAGGCAGGGGCCCTTTCCCCAGACACTCGAGCCATTGTCTCTTCCAGACCGAGGTCACAGCAGCACTTGCAGTGTAGGTCCTCTCCTGTCGAAGATTAGGTATCGAGTGATTGAACAGATAGAAAATTGCGGTCACGTCCGCAGCGGTGCGTACCGTCACCGCCGGCGTACATCGTCATTGGCTCCTGGGACACATAGGGTCCAATGTTAACCAATGCAGCATTGCGCCGCGGTCTTCGACCTCCTACCGCGACGGTTTACAACGCCAGCGCAGTTACCTCACATCCCATTGTCCCACTTTAGAGGTCAGGCAGCCGCCATTTCAGGGGCCCACATGGCTTCATTTTCAACTGCGTCACACATACCTAGGCCTAGACTCAACACACATACAGGCCACCTTTTGTGTATGAATGGTGTTCTGTGTAAACTGTGGGTACGTACCTCTGAGTTGTTTGACTGTGTGCTCGCTGTTGTCCTTCATAGGCACCGTCCGCTGGGACATGTGAGGAGATGGCGGCATTCTCCGGTGTACCGACCGTTGGTGGACCTGTCGACAATGGAGGAGCGACATGTTATTATCACATACAGGCTTGACCGTGCCACAATCCAGGAACTGTGTACCCCGTTGGAGCCAGACCTGATGTCAGCAATCCGCCATCCCACAGGAATCCTCCCTCAAGTGCAGGTACTGCCAGTGCTCCATTTCCTTGAAAGTGGGTCTTTTCAAACAACAGTGGCCATAGCATCAGGGATGTCCCAGCCTATGTTTTCCAACGTATTGTCCAGAGTGCTGTCTGCCCTTCTGAAACACACGCGGAGCTACATCGTTTTTCCTCAGGTGGAGGATTTGCCTACAGTGAAAGGTGATTTCTATGCCCTGGGATACATCCCCAACACCATAGGTGCCACTGATGGGACCCATGTGGCTTTGGTCCTCCCTCCACATGAGTGAACAGGCGTACAGAAACCGGAAGAGTTATCATTCGATGAATGTACAGATGGTATGTTTGGCAGACCAGTACATCTCCCATGTGAATGCCATGTTCCCTGTCTCAGTGCATGATGCTTACATTCTGCGGAATAGCAGCATCCCTTATGTGATGGGTCAACTCCAGAGGCACTGTGTGTGACTATTAGGTGAGCACCTGGAAGCAAGACAGTGGGAATGGTTGTCTGGGTCTGGGGATATCCCTCCAGGTTAGTGCGTGTCTAACAGTTGTCCCTCGCGATTTGCAGGTGACTCTGGTTACCCCAACCTGTCATGGCTACTGACCCCAGTGAGGAATCCCAGGACAAGGGCAGAGGAACGCTACAATGAGGCACATGGGCGAACTAGGAGGGTGATCGAGCGGACCTTCGGCCTCCTGAAGGCCAGGTTCCGGTGCCTCCATATGACAGGTGGATCCCTATTCTATTCACCAAAGAAGGTGTGCCAGATCATCGTGGCCTGCTGTATGCTTCACAACTTGGCTTTGAGATGACAGGTGCCTTTTCTGCAGGAGGATGGTCCAGATGGCGGTGTTGTGGCAGCTGTGGAGCCTGTGGACAGTGAAGACGAGGAAGCAGAGGAAGAAGACATGAACAATAGGGACTCAGTGATCCAGCAATATTTCCAGTGAGACACAGGTAAGAGTACAGACCTGCCTACTACATGTACTTTAACACTACCACCTCTCAACTGTCTGTGGTTTTCACCCAGTGTATGGTCACTGAGTTGTCACTTTCCCTTACGATTTCACAGATGTGGGTCCCACTGTGTGACATCTGCTTAGTTTCCTCATGGACTAGAGCTGTGTGACATAGGTATGTTGACATTACAATTGAAAGAGCATTTTGTCACTGTAATTGCTAATACACTATTTCGAAAGCACAGACAGACTCCAGATTGTTTTGTGCTTTAAGTGTGTTTATTTAAGTGCTCAATATTGGAGGGGGTAGTAAAATGGTGAGGGGTGATGGCGGAGGAATGTCCATGGCAGAGTCCAGTCTCTTAGTCTCACAGGTGCATTGCCCATATGGGCATAGGAAGTGGAGCTGGGGCAGTTTAAGTATGGACAGGGGGACAAAGTGGGACAGTACGATGACAATCAGGGTGGTCTCACTTCTTGGTGGGGGTTTCGGCATAGTGCTCTGTCTTGTTCCTGGATCTCAGGGACCATTTGCGGGGTGGTTCTCCCTCTGCAGGGGGTGGGGTGCTGGTGTGGTGGTCCTGTGGCGGGGCGTCATGTCCACTAGCTCTGGCGGAGGTGGTGGGCAGTTCATCGTCCATGCTAGTGTCAGGGGCCCCTTGTAGTGCCACAGTGTCCCTCCTGGTGCTGACGAGTTCCTTCAGCACCCCTACGATGGTGCCCAGGGTGGAGCTGATGGTTCTGAGTTCCTCCCTGAAGCCCATATACTGTTCCTCCTGCAGGCGCTGGGTCTCCTGAAACTTGGCCAGTACCGTTGCCATTGTCTCCTGGGAGTGGTGGTAGGCTCCCATGATGGAGGAGAGGGCCTTGTGGAGAGTGGGTTCCCTTGGCCTGTCCGCCCCCTGTTGCACAGCAGCCCTCCCAGTTCCCCTGTGTTCCTGGGCCTCCGTCCCCTGGACTGTGTGCCCACTAGTCCTGCCCCCAGGTCCCTGTTGTTGTGGGGGTGGTGGGTTATCCTGGGTTCCCTGTAGTGGTGGACACACAGCTGATTGACGTGTCCTGGGGACGGAGGTATGGGCCCGCTGGGTGGGTGCTGTGCTGGTGTTTCCAGAGGAGGGAAGGTCTGTGGTGGCCTGTGACTGGGTGAGGGGAACCGACTGTCCCGAGGTCCCCGATGGGCCGGGCTGGTCATCTAGATCCAGTTGTACAGAGCTGCTGTCATCACTGTGGGCCTCTTCTGTTGGTGGTGTGGACATGTGTGGACCCTCCTGTCCAGTGAAGTTGGGTAGGGGTCCTGCAGGGGTATAAAAGGATGGTTATTACATCTGTGTGTGTCATGGTGTGCAATGGGTGGGTGACCGTGTACCCCAGTGCTTGCATTCCGGTGTGGGACCTTGTGTGATGATGGTTTAGGGGGTTGTATGAGTATGTGCAGTGGGCACGCTTTAGTGATGGGTGTCCATGCTTTGTTGTTGCATGCAGGGCTTGGTGTTGGGATGGGTGGTTTGTGATGTTGGGACATATGTGAGGAGTTTGAGTGCTGGGGGTGAGGGTGGGGGTATGTGATGGCATGCAGGTAGGGTGGGGGATGTAATAGTTAAGATTTGTCTTACCAGAGTCCATTCCTCCACCTACTCCTGCGAGGCCCTCAGGATGCAGAATCGCCAAGACCTGCTCCTCCCATGTTGTTAGTTGTGGGGGAGGAGGTGGGGGTCTGCCGCCAGTCCGCTGAACCGACAGGTGGTGTCTTGAGACCACGGAACGCACCTTCCCCCGTAGGTCGTTCCACCTCTTCCTGATGTCCTCCCGATTTCTTGGGTGCTGTCCCACTGCGTTGATCCTGTCCACTATTTTTCGCCATAGCTCCATCTTCCTTGCAATTGAGGTGTGCTGCACCTGTGATCCAAATAGCTGTGGCTCTACCTGGACGATTTCCTCCACCATGACCCTGAGCTCCTCCTCCGAGAACCTGGGGTATCTTTTCCATGCCATGGGGTGGTGTAGGTGATGTGTGGGGTGGAGTGTGTGGTGATAAGTGTGCTGATATGTAGTGGTGTGTTGTGTGAGGTGCGTGGCAGTTCTGTGGGTGATGGTGTTGTGTGCCTGTGGATGCTGTTGTTCTTGCTGTTGCTGTCTCTCTCTGGCCTTCTTTCAGAATTTTTGGTAGTAGGGGTTTGTGGGTGATGTGGGTGTGTGTTTTATATTGTAATGGGTGTTTAGGAGTGGTGAGTGTATGTGTATCAGGTGTGTGTATTTCAAATTGTCCAATGTGGCTGTGTTTTGTAGAGGTGTGTGTATTGTGAGCACGGCGGTGTGTACCGCCAATGGAATACCGCGATTGTAATACCGCCACGTGGATTCATGTGTTGTGAAAGTGTGGGCGTATTTCTGTTGACGTGACGGTGGAGGTTTTGTTTTCGCCAGTTTTTCACTGACCTTTGGTGTGGCGGACTTGTGTGGGTGTCTGAATTTTGGCGGATTCCGAAATGTGGGTCATAATAGCTGTGGCGGAATTCCACAGCCGCGGCGGTGTGTTGGCGGTCTTCTGCACGGCGGTAAGTGGCTTTTACCGCCAATGTTGTAATGAGGGCCAAAGTCTGGAAGAGGTCTGGGTAACAGAATGCAGGCTCTGGCAGAAATAAACATGAACAAGGCAGAGAAACAAGGAGCAAATCTCACTGGAACAAGCAGGAATAACAGTGTGGAAACAGAGAGCAGATTCAGGCATATTCAGGACTGTAACACAATCCAACAAGAGCTCTGGTACACAAATGAATTGTACTCCAATGCACGTTAAGGAGCTTTAGGGAATGGCAGCTTCTAAGTGTCACATGGCTGGGCTGCACAAGAGAACCCACAGGTGTGTGAAGCTTCAGTCTCTCACAAGTCCTGGAGGAGAGAATCCAGTATAAGGGGACAACCTGACTTTTCCCATAGGAAGCTATGGACAGAAGATTATAGGTCTTACCGACCACCATGCAGTGCATTATGGGACCTGAAGTCCATGCAGGCTACTGTAGTTCTTCTATAGCACGCCATATGGAAAAAGGGAAGCAAACAGGAGTCAGAATGGGAGTCTGGGTGAGTGTTAATGATGACTCCCAGGGTACAGATTTTACAGCACCCCCTATAGAATGGGGGGCAGAGACTTAACTCATGGCAGTGGCAGGACTTATTACCAGGGATGTACTGCAAAGGGAATGTGTTGTGACCATTGCTTGTCATACCTGGGACACTCATGCTATCAATTTTCAGGATTGATGCACCTCTTGTCACACAAGCTCCTTGCAGAGATAGCAGATGTTACTCTTACTAATGTCAGGGGTCTGTTCATACGTTCCTGTTACCACTATTATTTCACATCCACTGCCTCATGTATGAGGCGCTTATTTACCTTATGATTGGAGATGTTGTAGTTGTGTGTCATGTGCTACAGTAGACCATGTTGTCAACATGGATGTGTGTCATATGCTGTGGTCCTATGATTTTGTCCTTCATATGTGAAATTGAAAAGATTTTTTTTTATGTGTGTGATGTTTGCTGTACAATCATACGCATCATATGTGATGTTGCATCATAAGTAGTCAGATTTGTCTTTGTGACCTGCTCCCTGAGGTAATACTCACATTCCTAAAGAACATGTGATGGAGAAATAAGTAACCAGAGCAGAATTCTGTGATAAGGTGACTTGTCTAATCACATATCCTAACAATGTGTTTAGAGTAACTATTGGTGAAAAAAGTTTTGAACTGTCTGCGGCACATTCCTGCAGCTGCGTTTGGATGTTCCCCCTCATTTTCCCTGGCACAATCCGCCTCCTCCTCCTCCTCCTCAGGTAGTTCTTGCTTGGGTTCATATAGTGGATGATCCTCCTAACACAAATACTGTGCAGGATGGCACAAGTCATATGATGTTGCAGACCATTTCTGGGGCATATGGGGGGCTGCCTCCTGTGATGTACAGGCACTTGAATCTAGGCTTCAGGACGCCAAAGGTCCGTTCCACAATGATGCGTATCCTCCGAAGTGCCTCATTATAGGCACGCTCTGCTGCTGTGCTTGGGTTTGGGAATTGGGTCATGATCCATGACTGGATCCCGTAACCCTGATCAGCTGAAAAAGAAAATAAGAGTCAGTATTTTGTTAGTGCTTGGGCCAGGAATGTCATGTAGCATGGCAGTCGATATCTTGCGACTCATATGTGTTTGTGGCATTGTGTGAGATCCTGGGCTTCTGTGAATTTTTTTCTGCATTGGGTCGTTTCACTTGACAACTTGTGTTTGGCTCGTTGACCTGATGTCTATGGTTTTGTTTCCAATCTGCAGTTCAGTATGTACGTGCCATGCGTTGTGTAGTGAGCAACATGTTTTAGTGTGCTTCACTGGAGGGGACATGATACTTCCACACTCAAAATAGATTCCGATGTGGTGGTAACATGGTTGTACTACATGGCCTGGCCATCCCATCTACCTAGACATATGTAATTGCAGATGAAATCCAGAAGTAAGGCCTTTTGATTATGCTTGGTGACAGTGTCCAACACATCTCCCTAAGTTGGCATCACTGAGGTGTTTAGTATTGACAATGCACAATTGTCCCATGTGTGACTTGGTTCTATGTAGACCTTTGTAGTTCCCTCTGCCAGTGACTCATGTGCAACTGTGCACCTACACTACCCAACTTGCTCCAGGCAACCTGGCTAACTGCCTTGTGGAGGTGGATGTATCTGTGCAGGAAGGGCCATCTCCCTGTACATATGTTATTTTGATGGACAATTGGCTCTTTCAGGGTGTGCAGCAGTGTGCAGTTTGCATTAGTGGCACATCAATATCTATTCATAGCACAGTCCAGTTCCTTATTGCTACCTGGCAACGTCACCTCAGGAGTGATGTGTGATGTTGGGACTGCCTCAGTATTTCCATGTCACCTACATGTGAGTCAGCATCATCATGCTATGTGTCTCATGGTGTTTGACCTGCAGCAACATACATTGCACACCCCTTCCACAGTGCTTATTGCTTGGGAGGGTGTGGGATTGACTATGTGGCCTAATGTAATAGTAAATGGCTCATCTTCCAAATTGTACTTCCAGTGTAAGCCATGTCATTGTCACTATGTGGTTTGACATTGGTCCCTTGTAGCTCTAGAGTGGCATTTATTATTATTGGCAGCAGTCATTTGTCCATAGGTGTATCCCATTGTGTCAGGGTGTACAACATAACTACCTGTGTCACACCTCAGTGTCTTCCTGCCTACGTGTCAATGTAGTGGTGTATGTATTATGTGTCCTACAGGGTTGCTGTGCTGTGTGAATATTACTAGGTTTATGGACTTACCGACAAGAAGGCCATTGCCATATTGTCCATCCTGGAAGTGCTAATTGATGGTGCTGTGACAAAAGATGAAGGAATCATACACACTTCCAGGATACTTGGTCAAGATGTTGGTAAACAATCCCTGATGGTCAACTATGGCCTGCACATTTATGGAGTGGGTGTGCTTTCTGTTCCAGTATAGATGCTCTGTTGCAGCAGGTGGAACAATCCGGACATGGGTGGAGGCAATTGCACCAAGCACATGCTGGAAGCCATGTATTTGGTGAAAAACCCTGTTTAATCTCCTGCTGCATCGGCTGTGTGTTGGGGAAGCTGATGTGGTGGGGTGTGAGGTAGATGATGGCATTTAGGACCTTGGGAAGGAAGGCTGAGATTGAGGGCTATGATACCCCAGCGACCAGGGCACCTGTTGTTTGGAAGGAGCCACTTGCCAACATGTGCAAGACAGCTAGCAGCTTGGTCACCGGTAGTATATTGTGTGTTGTCAGCAGGCTGGCTGTTATTTGTGGCTCAATTTGGTGAAGCAGCTGCTGTATGGCTTGCCAGTTGAGTCTGTACCTCCAGATGATATCCTGTTCCCTGAGGCCCTGGAGGGTTGTCCTGGTCCTGAAGACCCTCTCCTGCCTTCGGCACTGCCTTTGAGGGCCACGTTGGGGTGGTGGTGGCTGCTGCTGTTGGTCCTGTGCTCTGCGTCATCTGGCATGCTGCATTAGTAGCACCTCCATGTTGTCCTTCTTGAGCAATTATGTTGCTTGTGTGTGTTTTCCTTAAGTAGTGGTGTGTCTGCCCCATTTTAACTCCTGCCCTGACCCAGATTGGGCTTTGCATCATTTTTCGAGTCCGCATCCCACCCGTGAGTCATTTTTGCCCTGTTGGATAAATATGGCTCTAGGGTTTTTGAGTCATTTTTGGGACGGGAATGCCTACCTTGCATCTCATTGACGCAAGGCGGCTTCACACATCCTTAAAATGACGCAAACTCCAATATTTTGACGCTAGACGGGTCTAGTGTCAAAATATAAATATGGAGGTAAGTTTGCGCTGGATTTGCGTAAAAAAAAATGCTGCAAATCCAGTGCAAACAGAGTATAAATATCCCCCTAAGTTGGTGGTGTCAGAGATTCAGTACTTATACCCAGTTGGGCCTTTGAAGTGGGGTAGCCTTCAAGGACAGGCCATTGAAGTGCATAGAGGTCCTACCCTTCCTGCCATGGCTCCAGACTCACTACACGGGGTTATGCAGCCCTTTTTGTGGGGACAGGGCACAGCCTTTTCAGGTGTAAGTGGGGCTGTGCCCAGCTCCTCCCACCCAGCCTCCCAGGACAGCCCATCAAGTCGCACCTAAGCTCTCATTGTGTGTGGCTGTCTAGAGGAAATACACAAAGTTCAGCAGTCACCTATCTCAGTCAAATGATCAGAGATGGGCAACAGGCAACACATAGATAAAGTCATTAAATGCCAGTTTTTTAAAGTGTCAGTTTCAGAATTAAAAATATACTAAACTCAAAACGTTTCTTTCTTCCAGATTGTGAATTACACTCATAAATTGTAATATGTTAATCAAATTTTATCCTATGAGGGAGATAGGCCTTGCAGTAGTGAAAAGCATCTTTGAGAGTTTTTCAGTACTAGGACATGTAAAACCTAAAATACGTGCCCTGTCTTTTAAATACATTGCTTACTGCCCTTTGGGCTTCCCAGAGCCTCCCTTAGGGTGACTTATATGTATAATAATTAGGGAAGGTTTGGGCCTGGCAGAATACCTTTTTGCCAGGTTAACAAACAACTGGTAAACTGCACATAAGCCCTGTAAATAAAGGCCTGAGACATGAATAATGGGATACTTTACTGGGTAGCACAATCAGTGCTGCAGGCCCACTTGCAGCTTTTAAGTTACGGGCCCAGACACATGTAGTGTACTTGGCTATGGTCTTATAAGTAAAATAAAAATGGCAACTGGGGATAAGCCATTGTTACTGTGTTTTAAGAAGACAGCACAAGCAAATTAGCACTGGTTAACAGTGGTAAAGTGCAGAGTTTTATGGTCAGCAAAAACAAAGTCAGAAAACATAGACGAAAAAGTCTGGGGTCCACCCTGCAGGAAGGGCTGTTTTCGGATGAATACAAAATACATATGCCCTGTTATTATCATTTCAACAAACTCTCCATCCAGGTCTTTGAATGGGCTACACATTTGAAGGATTGAGTGAAGCTATGAGATATATGCCTTAACATAATTGATCTATTAGTACTTTAAGTGTACATATATACATTTTTCAATAAACCAACAAATTAGGTTTTGTAGTAAACAGATTACAGATTTGAGATATATGTTGAGAGTATATCAGGAATTTATTAATTTCTGGTCAAAATATTTTCAATCACAAACAAATGTATTTTCACTGAGCACACATTTGTAACCCTAGCGATGATCTGTTTTGGCAGCAAGAGTACAATCAATTAATTAATAATATGCAGTGTCTAGAGGGCAATTCATTTACATTACATTTATTGATTTTGTCACTACTTTTGACCTAGTTGATAGACTACGGGCCACATGTACGAAGCATTTTCCACGTCGCAAACGGCGAATTGGGTGGTTTGCGACGTGGAAAATGCTATTTGGGATGTACAGACCCATTTTTGTGATTCGGTTATCTATTTACTGAATCGCAAAAAGGGTTCGCGAGTCACAATTAGGAAGAGGTGTTCCCTTCCTAATTGTGAGTCACAGTCCCATGTATGATTGTTTTGTGACCGCGAATGCAGTCACAAAACAATCGCAGTTAGCACCAGTTTCAAACTGGTGCTAACCCATTCGCAAACAGGAAGGGGTCCCCACGGGACCCCTTCCCGTTTGTGAATGTCAGCAAAAATATTTTTTCAGAGCAGGCAGTGGTCCTACAGACCACTGCCTGTTCTGAAAAATTGAAAAGAAAACTTTTCATTTTTTGTTTTTGAAATGCATCTCGTTTTCTTTTAAAGAAAACGGGTTGCATTTTAAAAAAAAACAGCTTTATTTAAAAGCAGTCATAGACATGGTGGTCTGCTGTCTCCTGCAGGCCACCATCCCTGTGGGGGCGGCCATTCCCAATGGAGTCGCAAATTGCAACTACCTCATGAATATTCATGAGGTAGGTAATTTGCAACCCCATTGGGAATTGCAAATAGTGTCATTGACACTGTTGTGCATCAGGTTTTGCAACTCGCAAATTGCGAGTCGCTATGACTCGCAAATTGCGAGACGCAAAACCTGAAATTCGTACATGTGGCCCCCACATGGCCCTACATTATGGAAGAAGCTATTTAACTTCGGAGTTCCTTCCCATTTATTATGTTTAATAATAGCTCTTTGTATTTAACCTGGTGCCACGTCCTACTCGGGGGAAACAAGGGCTTTCATCTAAACAAACAAATGGTTGAAACAAGGATCTTTTTGGCCCCTTTATTCTACTCCCCTTACATTTGCCAAACGCACTTTCAGGAGTTAAAGGGGATGCTTCAATGGAAGTTCAAAAACTGTTATATTTGTTATATGCGGACGACAGAGTGATATATGATTTGACCCCCACAAAAGATCTCAAAAAGAGACTTGATATGATGCAACATTTCTCTGAATGGCACTTTTGAAATCAATACTCTAAAAATGAAAATCCTGGTATTTAAGGGAAAGCTCCATTTGAAAAAAATATATATAATTGGCATTTGGCGAAGGAAATACTCGAACTGGACAAAAAGTATGTATATCCGGGGAACCTTTTTTTTCAACGAATCTTACTGAAATAAATCATGTATCCCATTTGGTTTGTAAAGCGTTGGGAGAGGCATTTTGCCTGAGATCATTTTACAATGCCCATGGTCACAGATAGGTCTTTTTTCTGTTAATGCTGTATCAGTTAAACCTCCCTTGCCTCCCCAACATACTGTACACCTAGGAAATAATTGATGTAAAAAAATGACTTTTTGGAAAGTTACTGAACAAAAGGTTTTGCATAAAGTGGGTACCTTGAATATGTGTGCTCCACTTTCTGCTCTCCATTAGGCCTAGGCTGAGCTCTGTTATGCGTAACTCTGTGAAGTGCAGAAAAAACTCTTCTGCGCTACGCAGAGTTCTGCAAGTGGCAAAGTGCGCTAAGTTACGCTGCTTGCGCTGATTTTTAATGCTGGGAGTTTGTCCCACGCTGTGAAATGAGCATGAGCAGCACAATGTGCAGTGCAAGAGGGTGCTGCTTCTTTTTGCCGCTTGAACAGATGTTCTTCTCGAATGGCAGCTTCCTCAATGCGAGCGGCAGGTTTCTCAATGCAAGCGGTAGTGACCTGCCGCAGCCGCTCGTGTTGAGAAATCTCGTCGGGAGGTGGTCTATTATTTGTTTTTTTTGCTCGCCCTGATTTTTGATACTGCGAGTTTGTCCTGCGCTGTGAAATGGGCATGAGCTGCACAATGTGCAGTGCAAGAGGGAACTGGGCGCTGCTTCTTTTTGTTGCTTGAGTAGATGTCCTACCCGAATGCCAGCTTTCTCAACCCGAGCGGCTGGTATCTCAATGCAAGCAATAGTGACCTGCCACAACCCCTCATGTTGAGGAATCTCATTTGGAGGTGGTCTATTCTTTGATTTTGAAACTTGTGCTGATTTCTATTATTGGGAGTTTGCCCCTCGCTGTGAAATAAGCGTGAGCTGCACAATGCGCAGTGCAAGAGGGTGACGCTACTTTTTGCCACTTGAGTAGATGTTCTACTCGAATGGCACCTTCTCAATGCGAGTGGCTGGTTCCTCAACGCGAGTAGTAGTGACCTGCCGCAACCGCTCACATTGAGAAATCTTGTTGGGAGGTGGGCTATTTATTTGATTTTCCATGCTCAGCAAACTGGGAAGAGGAAAAACTCTGTACCACTCTGCAGAATTCTTGGGAACACCATGCTCCGCGCAGAGTGCACAGTGGGCAAAACTCTGCAGCGGAGCATAATTTATTGCCCACCCCTACTCTCCAATCAGAACCTGGATTAACCAGCACATATGTGCTGCGTCTCACAGCTGTTCTTCACTTCTGGCCTTTAGCTGTTTTTGTTCGAAGAAAATTCTCTGAGAAAATTGTTATTTCTTCTACAGTGCTCTTCGCACTGACTTTGATTTATTGGAGTTGCAGCAGGAAGTCTTGGCCAATATGTCTGTACTACAATTAAAAGTGTTCTTAAAGTAACCTGTTCCCAGATTAGTAATATTTAATATGAAGCTCAATATGGTTCTATGCTGTAAGAAGAGTAAATATGATATTATAACATCCTTTTGCAAGGAAATAAGTCGACAACCATATTTAGAGTGGAATTTAGATCACAGTGTTTGATCTCGCTTTTGAGAATGAACTTTTTACTTCAAAAGACTCCTTCGAACGTGTGGAAAAGATAGCATTGATTAAACGAATATGTGACCTCTGAAAGGAAGGGTTCCAAGATTTTGATCACATTGTTTTTATCTGTCCGTCACTACATTTTGTATGTCACTGTTTCTTGAAACGATTCTTTCCTTCAGATAAGGCAATTTTCACGACAGTTCCTACATCTCTTGGAAACTTAAGTGGTAGGCTACATTTTTTTTTTCTTTTTAAATTATTTATTGTATGAATGTTAATTATATTTTATAATTTCAATATGTATATGAATCCTCTCTGTCGATTCAAATCTTCTCAAATAATAACATGAAAACTGAAAAAAACGAACTGCTTTGGAACTGGTAAAGAAAATGAGTACTTATGTGCTGAGCCTCCCTCCCACCCCATGGTGAGCACTTTAGATTTTTGGGGCGGTTCACGCTTAACCCTTTATGATTTTGCTTTTCAGAAAGTATACCTAGAGCGAACTTGCATGATCTTTTTACCTACACTTTAGAATCAGACAGAAATTTAAAAAAGGAGACCTAAAAAAGAAATACACCGTTACATGTATAGGGGAATATTTAAGAGCCCCAAGCTCCACAGAGTCATTTTTTGGAGCTAAGGCGGTGCTAAAGTTGCTTTTTCCACACACCATATGTAAAAAGTGGAGAAATGCATGCATTGTGCCACTTTGTAAACCCTTGCACCACATTATGCCTGCGCCTGGCATAATGTATGCAAGGGGGCGTTTCACCGTTTGGAGGCCTGCAAAAATTGTGCAGTGAAATTTACCAGATTTCACTGTGCCATTTTTGGCATCATTTTTAACACCTGCTCAGAGCAGGGGTTGAAATGACCCTCCCACTTTGCACTTTGCTACACTAGCGTCAATATTTTGTTGGTGCGATTGTGCTAGCAGCCACCATGGTGCGCTGTATTATAAATACAGCTCAACCATGGTGTCATTGGGTGCCGGTAGGGGGTGCAGAAAAAGTGGGGCATCAACTCTGATTGTCAAATATGGGCCATAGTGTTTGTATTTTTCAAAAACATGCAGTAGCTGGAGCCATTAAGCAAGCTCAAGCTTATGATTTTTCTTTGTGCTTTAACCATGCTAGTTAGTACACAATTAACATATTCACTTTTTATAGGCACATATTATCATGTTCATGTATTGTCACCTTCTCACCATGATGCTTCATCTTACTAATTTTAATAGGAAGAAACAATTTTGTAAATATTTATGCTATGTATGCTATTTATGCTATAATTCAATTAGATGTGTTTTTTAACATCTCACACTTGACAGTGACAGACAGCACATGTTTATGAGACGCTTGTCTGAACACAAAATAAGCAACAAGTTTGGAAGATGCCAAAACATTTCAAAATGATTCATTCATCTGCTACTTTAAGCAGCAGACGGAGTTTAGCAAGGTGTCACATTGTTTTAATTTAAAACGAATATGCTTCATTCATTTTATTCAGAAGTTTCTGATTCAATTATTATAAAATAAAGTAAACCTAAAATACATCAGGTGTCACTGACTCTGGCTGGACCTTTGACCTATAGGTATACATGACACTTTTTAGGTCCGGTGTTTGCCAATACTTTTGGGGCATATTTATGAAAAGCGACGCTGCACCTAGTGCAGTGTGACTTTTTTACTTGTGCCCCTTAGTGTCCCAATAATGCCACCATGTGCGTGCATTTAATATACAGTGCACCATTGTGGTAGATAGGGGACTAGAATCAGAATGTTTTACACTAGCTTGGAGTTTTGCAATATTAGCATCAAAAATGTTGACGTTAATCCTGGAAATCACCCAGAGGCCCATTGTAACCAATGAAAGCATCCTTTTCAATGCCCACTCAGAGCAAATGTTAAAAGTGCTGAAATAAATGACGCAAAGAAATCTCTTAGATTTCCATGCATAATTTTTTCATCCCCATAATGTGGGAATGCCTCTTTTGCATACATCATGCCTGGCACAGGTGCAATGTAGCGCAAGGGGTTACAGTGTTGCGCAATGTTTGCATTGTGCCACTTTGTAAATATGGTGCAGCGTCTTTGGCCATCTAGCGACACATTAGCGTAAAAAAATGATGCTATTATGTTGTTAGAATGGCACTAAACCCTCTTAAATTTGGGCCTTTGTTTTTACCAAAATGAAATGTACAATATACTTAGATAAGGGGCTTTCAACTACAACTGTTGATGCATTAGTTTGTTTTTGTGTCATTCATATTTTGCTTCAAGCCACTAGAGCAAGGCACAATGGGTCAGCCTTCTTCAGCCGCTGGATAACTTCACTTTGAGTGACTGCATTTAGCCCTTTCACAAGGAGCACATACACATACAAGGTAGTTCCCTTCAGTACCAATGTGTTTGGTTTAAACTGTTATTACTTTAGTGTTGCCTTTCTTTCTAGAGCCACTTCACTTTGAGTGACTGCATTTAACCCTTTCACAAGGAGCACATACACATGTAAGGTAATGCCCTTCAGTGCCAATGAGTTTGATTTACATTATTATTACTTTAGTGTTGCCTTTCTTTCTAGAGCCTGATGTGATAGCTTTCTACCAGATGACAGCACAGTGCACAGTCCAACTTCATAAGATCCTTTCTGCTGCCAATGCTGTTTTAAATGTCTTTGTTTATCTGACTACTGCTTTTTTATACCACACAGTAGTCTGAGCTCATGAGAGTGCTCTATCTTTGCCACATTGACTATCTTTCCTTCTTTCTTTCCTTTCATTCTTTCATTCCTTGCTTCCCTTTTTCTCTCGTGCCTTCTTTCCCTTCTTTCTTTCCTCTCTTCTTTCTTTTCCGTCCTTTTTCCTTCACTTTTCTTTCCTTCTATATTTTTATTTATGTATTTGTTCCCTCCTTTGTTTCTTTTTCCTTCTGTCCTTTCTTTCTTTCCTTCCTTCCTTCTTTTCTTCCTTTTGTCTTTCCTTCTTTCAATGTTTCTTTTATTCCTTCTTTCTTTCCTTTTTCCTTTCTTCCTTTCTTTTCTTTTCTTTTCTTTTCTTTTCCCTTCTCTTTTCTTTTCTTCCTTCTTTTCATCTAGCTATCTTTTTTCCTTCTTTTATTACTGCCATTATTTCCTTCTTTCATAACTCCTGTCTTCTTTCCTTTCCATCTTTCCATTCTTTCTTTTTTCTTTCTTTTTCCTTTCTTTCTTTCTTTCTCTCTTTCTTTCTTTGTTTCCTTCTTTCTTTCTTTCTTTCTTTCTTTCTTTCTTTCTTTCTGTCAAGCCCATACCAGACCAATTGTTTTTAAGTCTGTGTTAGCCAAGACCTTTTGACTTAAATGTAAAAGGTGGGAGTCTGGGTGGATAACAACCTCTATTTTGAACCACAAACTAAATCTCTGACATCCTGCTGCTTTGGCTTATTAAGAAGCTTGAGAAAGGCTGTGGGCCTTTTTAGTCCAGCAGTGCAGACGATGATCATTGAGTTATTTATCTTTTCATGACTGGATTACTGCAATGTTTTGTATCTGGGCACTACTGGCTATGTGAAGAAGAGACTGCAGATCATCCAGAATGTGCCCGCTGGGCTGCTATGCCAGATAAGATATTTAGAATGTGTTCAGTGTCTCAGCAACTCCACAGTTTACACTGGCTCCAAGAGGAGAACTTGTTCTGTGCCTCAGCACCTCCATACTTTGCCCTGGTTCCAGTGGAGAAGTGCGTTCAATTTAAGGTGCCATGCGTGGCCCACTGAATCTTCAATAAGAAAGCTGTGCCTATCTTTGTTGCTTCACCTCTACAGCCCGACTAGAGTGTGAAATTCTGCTAATCTCAACTTAGCTGCGATTCCATGTTTTAAACTGGTTAGACAGGAAGGTAGGTCCTACTGTGTCTTGGCACCTAGGCTTTGGAATAAACGTTCTACTTATCTTTGGAATACATCCAATCATCTGAGTTTTATGAAACAGTGAAAAGCTTAGCTGTTTTAGGCAGGAGCACCTGTTTAGTGACTGCTACATCAGTAGCACTGGGAAGCCCTTTCCTGCACAGCCATGTGTGGTGTAAAAGCATATTACCTATAGACATTTTCACCCAGACTCTGACTATTGGTCTGAGTTTCAAATATTTACATTTTTCTTCCACCCACTCCAGCATGAATCAAGAGGCAATATGTCTGACCACTTCAGCCATTGGCCAACTTCACTATGAGTTACGTCTTGCTGCTGTTTCACAAGGAGCACTTCAACACATATCATAGTTCCCTAATCACAGCACAGAATTTAGGGCCAGATGTAGCAAACGGTTTGCGACTCGCAAACGGCAAAAATCGCCGTTTGCGAGTCGCAAACCTGAGTTTGCTATGCAGAAATGCATTTTACGAGTCGGGACCGACTCGCAAAATGCATTTCAGAGTCGGAAATAGGAAGGGGTGTTCCCTTCCTATTTGCGAGTCGCAGTGGTATGCAACTCCATTGAAGTGGAAGTGGATGGTAACCCCCTCGCAAACGGGAAGGGGTCCCCATGGGACCCCTTCCCCTTTGTGACTGGACCCCATATTATTTTTTCAGGGCAGGTAGTGGTCCAAGGGACCACTACCTGCCCTGAAAAAATTCAGAAACAAAAGGTTTCGGATTTTTTTTAAGTGCAGCTCGTTTTCCTTTAAGGAAAACGGGCTACACTTGAAAAAAAAAAACTGCTTTATTTACAAGCAGTCACGGACATGGAGGTCTGCTGACTACAGCAAGCCTCCATATCAGTGAGGGCCCATAGTCGCTATGGGGCCGCAATTTGCGACCCACCTCATTAATATTAATGAGGTGGGTCTTTGCGACCCCATAGCGACTCGCAGAAGGTGTCTGAGACACCTTTCTGCATATGGTTTTGCGAAAGCCAAGTTTTGCTACATCTGGCCCTAGATTTCTTGGTTGCAATGGATAATTTGCATATGGCTGTAGAGAATGGCCATAGACACGTACTAAGGGCCAGATTTAAGAAAAGTTCACTGCAGCCAGTGCAGTGGCGCTTTTTTGTGCCCCTTAGCACCCCCTAACATCACCATGGGTGAGCTGTATCTAAGATACAGCGCATCATGGCGGTATTTAGGGAAGCTAGCTTTAAAATTGTGTGAAAAATGTTGACACTATTCCAGCAAAGCCCATTGAGGCCCATTGTAATATATGGTGTGCCTCCTTTTAAGGCCTACTCTGAGCAGATTCACTTTGGTGCCTGTGCACTCTATAAACAAATAATAAATGAACTAATAAATAGACACTTTGCTTCTCAAAGTATTGCAAAGCTGTGCACAGTCGACTGAGCCAAAGGCTGTGTGGGTGCCTGCCCACAACTTACAATAATTACAACACCAACTTTGTTTTTGAGAAGTGGGACTTTCCTCAGAATAGTGGATCCAAAAATAGCATGGAATCTACGTCTTGGACATTTTTTTTCATCCTTACATACTTTTTAGTTCATTCAACAATATTGATGCAATTTGGGTGTCCGCAGATTCCGCAGCTGGAATTGGACTGGCAGATGGTACAAGGGGGCATCTGTTGGTGGCGGTTCCTTTGCAGACCCTGCAATGCTGTCATCCCTTGTCATGTCCAGAGAAAGAGTTTAAATGGAGTCCATGAGTTGCTGAAAGATGCCATCATTCAAGGGGGGCAGCTTGCTGTTCTCTCCTGGCTGAAAGGGTGATCGCATGTAAGGGCCCCATTTTACATGTTGCTGAACTTATTGACACTACTACTGAGAACATTGCACCATGTTATCAAGTTGCCTTCATTCTCTCTAGCCATTACTTGGCCCGCAGCTCCTGACAAAGTGGTGTTAGTTTGGTCATCTATTACCTTTAGTCCATCACTCTGACTTTCACACAGTACACCATGCCAATCTGTCATGCAGTGCTGTATTATATGCATTTTTGCATTCATGTGGCAAAGAGCTCATACGTGTCACACTTCCACATAACTCTACACAGCAAGCAGTCTTGATACACTGCAGAATAGGTAACGGCATGTACCTACTATGGTGTACCTATTTGTGTGTACTCCTGTGATTTCCTAGCTCACACAGTAATTTCCAAGATCCAGAGCAATAGGCACTGAGAACCATTTCTGAAGGGGATAAGCACCATCACGCTTGGAAATATTCAACCAATGAAGCTCAGCCTATTATGTCATTACCCAAATTGGCTCTTTGCTGAGTATCACAAATTTGTTCACTAAGACCTACTCACTTGTACCTGTATATCACTCCTCTGTCAGTCATCATATTGGTCCAGGGCCACAACTTGCTTTCAAACAATGATGACACCTAGGTCATACATTGACTCTCGGGAGACACAAACACCACCTACATCAGTTAAAATGTGCAATTGATCAACATGCCTACCTGTATGTCAGAGCTATAGCTCATGCTGATCCTCGCAAGAAAGGAGTGACAATAATCTGAAACATATACCTTCCCTGGTTATCCACACTTTAAGGCCCAGACTCCCACCTTTCAACCATCCCCAAACCTGCCTGTCATCTTGAGCAGCTTTGTCATCCTATCACTTCACATTTCCCTGTTAAACATCCACCTGTTTTGAAATATGTAGCATAGTCTGATTTTTCTGCTAGTACCTCCCACCTGACACCTGCTACACCTTCTGCCAGACCCACATTACATGACAAGAGTTCTGCACTAAAGCCCTCTTCCATGCCACCCCTTCACAGCTACTACACAAGTACAACACTATTTAAAACCAGCCATGCATTGCTGTCACTCATGCTACTGTGTGGCATAAACATCACCCCTCACCTCCTTGAGATGCAATGGTTCCCCATTCAGACACACTGCCAGTTGAATGTGCTCAGCAACACCTACATGGCACAACACTACAATGGATCCACCAAACCCACACACCATCTGTGCTTCAGACGAAGACTTGTGGACCTCTGGTGTACATCACTTGCATTCATCCCCACCCCCAATAGTCATTTGTACAAGACAGGAGGTAATGTGGTATTTAACATGGCTGGCAACACCTGTGAGTTCTGACCCAGCAAATCAGGACAGCTGCATGTGATGTGGTTTCATGCTAGTGACAGTACATGGGGCTCTTTACATGATCCTACTTGGCGATACTCAACATGCTTAACCCCAGGACCCATGCTCAGCAGAAAAGTTAACGCTCTGGCAACCCCATTCCATTCCATGAGTCCAGACTCCACTTTTGTTTGTATAGCCCCAAGACATACACATTTGCCTCATGGTACAAGGGGGCATGTATTATCCCAGTAATGTTGGTCAAGTTTCTCATGTCCTCCAGGATGTGCTGATCCATTTCAGGTTTTTTGCTTTGTATTGGGACTTGTAGTCCTGGTCACTCATGTTAAACTTTAGACCACAAATTGCAGTTTTCAAAGGACAACCTGGACTGTGGCAGCCCCTCACATAGCCATGAGAATCTTGGCAGAGCTGGGCTGGCCTGGACAAATTGTCGCTCAGCAAGAAACTAACATTTATGTGATGTATGGGTTGACATGTTAGATATTCCTACCTTTTTCCCTTGCACATAGCGCAGTGTAGCAGGGCAAAGTGTGTTGTTGAACTGCACTGCATGACATGTTTAACCATATTGTTCCTTGATGACACTTACCCTGTAGATCTTCCGGTTCCTTAATGCCAGCACTGTCCTGTCTCCTGCTTTTTAACTCAGTTGGGAGGAGTGAGGCCACCTGCTCCTCCAATATGTCCAACTCCTCCTGATCCTCTGGTTGCCCGCCTCTGGTCTTTATGGTTACCCTCATGTCCTTGGCAAGTATTTCCTTGGTCCTGCACTTATAGCCATGACACATTTTTTCAGCTCGGATATTGCACTTTTTGCATTGCCAACATTGTTAATAGTATCCACCATGGACTGCGAAATGGCTTCTTTCTTCTCTAATTGCAATTTGGAGGTGACAAAGAGAAGTTGTTCATTTTTTGTCACCTCAGCTATTAATATTTGGTTCTTCTTCTCACTGTTCTTCCTCTTCCTCCTCCACTGGCCTGCTGTCTGGACATCATGGCTGGGGTTGGGATTGTTGACCTTCTGAGTTGTAGATGCTGTCGCCTTCATCATGTGCATTTGTTTTCTTCTGCTGTTTAATGTTTAAAATGTATTTTTTTTTTACACATCCAGTTATGCAATGCACTCCTATGTGTCACAATGCTGATTTATGCCACTTATAAGTGCGTTATGACACAAAAAATGAACTTTGCATCTCATAAGGACCAGTTGCCTTATGCCAAGTTGCGTCAATTTATTTCGGATTTGTCAAACTTTTTGACGCAGCTTGGGACCTTAAGACCTGGTGCTCCTTTCCACATATATGGTGCATCCATATTATTAATAAATGGCGCACCACAGTGTACATTTTTTGACATAGCACTGCCGCAATGCAGCATTGCATCACTTCTCACAAATCTTTCCCAAAGTCTATTAGAATGATCAGGAAAACAATGCATCAATATTTTAGTCAGTCTATTGTCTGGTGTAGCCACAATTCGGATGAATGTGCCCTGCTGCATAGCAGAAAACTTAAAACCAATTATGTCCACATGCGATAGAAAATCTACATTTTCTAAGCTTGATCAAGTTCTTTTCATCCTTTGTCATTTTGTTTAAGCAGAAGCTACAATGCACTGCACCACAAAGCATCTGGAATAAAGAAAATCCACTTCCCTTAAAATTAATCTTTTTGTAATTGATATGTCTGGCGGACACCTATGGTACTTAAAAGAGCCTTTGTGCAATGACTCTTCTACTCCTAAGAGCGGAGAAATTGAAAAAGCTGTGTTGTATTTCCTCATTTCGAATAAGAGGCACTCAGGCAGCAAATAAAATTCAAATTGAAGTGGTCCCTTAAACAAAATTAATGAAAGGATCTCTTTCAAAAAACTCATTAAAATCTAAGACCCCCAGAGTTCAAACAATGTACAGAAAATGTAAATTGTATTATGTGACATTGGAATAATGACAGTTCTACATCTTCTTTCATCTGCATTCTAGCTAGGCTTGTCATTGGGACAAATGTCCCATCAGAATGGTATTTATTTGAGTAAAGCACTTTTGTCCATCCATGAAACCAACAAAATGTTTTTGCTGCCTCCGACAGGAAAACATCACTTACATTTCTTATATCTATGATATGCAAATGTGTGTTTCTTTATTCTACCCTTAAATAGATTGACCATTCAAGCAATCTAGTGCAAATAAAGCAAAAAGAACAGTCACATAAAAACATCACTGAAATTCGTTATTTTCAAGATTTGCAATTGTGTTTTTCTACATTCAACCTTGAAATAGAAGGAGCATTCAGGACATATTCTAACTGTTACAAATAAAGCGCAACGATCCCATGCACATTTTTGCTGAATAAGTCACAGATTCTTTTTTCCCATTAAGTACTTGTGAAAATGTTAACATCGTTTTCCAATGTAGCTTATATAGTAAGCCGAGAGGGTGGTGCAAACAGTGTAACTGAAGCGGAAATAATATGAACACATTTCTGCTTCTGAAAAAAGGGGAATAGGGCAAAAGCATTGAATACTCAATTGTACAAGGCAAGGGCCTCCAACCTTTTCTGTAATTAGAACAACTTATGTTCAGTGAAAATCATCATAAGCTACCAATGTTATGAGACATGACCACCATATGCAAGATTGCCGCTCGTGATCACCTCAGTTCATCAGGCATAGTCTGATGATCTATCATGCCCCAGCTCAAGATCCAATGTTAGTGATGCAATATGGGATTTCTCATGACAGGATGCAATTACATTTTTCAAATTTCATTTTATTGGGAGATTTAGGTTTGGAGCTGCTTGTTGAAGGACCTACTGATATAGCAGGCCACATTTTAAATGCTATGGCCCTGATTTATACTTTTTGGTGCAAAACTGTACTAATCCAGTTTTGCACTAAAAAGTTTAGCATCGGCTTGCACCATTTCTGTGCACCAGTCGGGCACCATATTTATGGAATGGTGCGAGCCGGTGCAAAGGGTAGGGTAACGTCAATAAAACAGACGTTAGTCGGGTGGTGCTGGCGGTATGGAAGAAAGGGATTTTGCACCAAAAAATGACGTTAGGCAGATTAGAGTGAAAAAAAAATAACTAACCAGATTAGCATCATTTTATGGTGCTAAACCTACTATGCCTCATGACTCCTGCCATGGAAAAGGCAGGAGTCAAACCCACCAACCCAATGGCCAGCACAGGAGACAAGGATCCCCTGGGCATGGCCATTGCACCCTGTGCCATGGATGGGGACCCATTGCAGGGCCCCTTATGGCCCTTTAAAAAATAAAATTAAACACCTACCTGTACTTACCTGGGTTGGGGTCCCTCATCCTCTGCAGTCCCTCTGGTGTAGGTGGGGGTGTCCAGGGGGCCTGGGGAAGGCACCTGTGGGCCTATTGCATGGTGTTCCACCATGGAAATAGGCTCACAGCTCCTCTAACACCTTCCCTGACCCAGGCGTTATAAAATGAGGCAAAGCAAGCACCCCTCCTCCCTCCCGTGCAAATTTTTTGCACAGGAGTATAAATATGGCGTTAAGGCCATAGAGTAATTTTTTACACGGGAATGCCTACCTTGCATCTCATTAAGGAAAGGTAGGTTTCCATGTCCAAAAAATGACTTTAACTCCATAAATTTGGCGCTAGACGGGTCTAGGGCCAAAGTCTAAATAAGGAGTTAGTTCTGCACCAAATTAGAGTAAAAACAATAACACTAATTCGGTGCAAACAGGGTATAAATATGCCCCTAAGTTTGTTAATCACACTTTTATCAATGTTAATCCTCTCATGCCACTAACATGATCATATGAGATACATCCTATTTAGAGGCGACTGGTGTTAATTGGTGCAAGGGGTATAGCCTTGCCACCCTCACGTGAGTGGCAAGAACAGGGAAAAACACAGTGCTGCTAAAAATAAATTACTGCTCTGAGACAGTGTGCTGAATCTCGGGTGAGCTGCTATGAACTTTGCAGATGTCCTACTGCACAAGTGCCAGCTAGGTGAGGTTTTCTTCAACCTGCAGGCAAAAGCTACAACAGTGACATCATATGAGAGTGTGTGTTGAGTTAGAATGCCATTGATCCGGTTTCTTTTGGTGCACAAACTCCATTCACGTCGATGGCTGGGGGATGGAGTAGGCTGATGAGGACATGGAGGTAGTAGGTGGCAATAATCTGTTGGTCTTCACAGAGGATTATACGGCGGAACACCGACTTTAAAAACAACTACTGCCTTAACAACGAGGTCGGAACACCGACCTCGTTCTTACTACTAATGATTTTACCACGAAAGCCTTAACAACGATATTTTGTTGTAAAGGCATTCCTGATAAAACCATTACTAATAGGCACCATTCACCCTACATCCCTCACCCCACCCCCCAACCCCACCCCAAAACCTAAAACCCCCTGACCCCCCACCCCCTTCCCAAAACCAAAAACGCCCCACCCCCCCAACCCCACTCAAAAAACCTAAAACATCCTAACCCCCCACCCCTCCCCAAAACCAAAAACGCCCCATCCCCCCAACCCCACCCCAAAACCTAAAACCCCCGACCCCCCACCCCTCCCCAAACCCAAAAATGCCCCACCCCCCCAACCCCACCCCAAAACCTAAAACCTCCTGACCCCCACCCCCTCCCCAAAACCAAAAGCGCCCCACCCCCCCAACCCCACCCCAAAACCTAAAACCCCCTGACCCCCCACCCCCTCCCCATAACCAAAAACGTCCCAACCCCCAACCCCACCCCAAAACCTAAAACCACCTAACCCCCCACCCCCTCCCCAAAACTAAAAACGCCCTACCCCCCCAACCCCACCCCAAAACCTAAAACCCCCTGACCCCCACCCCCTCCCCAAAACCAAACACACCCCATGCCCCCCAAACCCCCCCAAAACCTAAAACCCCCTTACCCCCACCCCCTCCCCAAAACCAAAAACGCCCCACCCCCCCAACCCCACCCCAAAACCTAAAACCCCCTAACCCCCACCCCCTCCCCAAAACCAAAAACACCCACCCCCCAACCCCACCCCAAAACCTAAAAAACCCTGACCCCCACCCCCTCCCCAAAACCAAACACATTGTGCTGCCCGAGCTCCTTGCTCGAACCTCCTACAGAGCCACTTCGGTTTCTTGCTTGCTCATTTTGTTAGACAGTCTCCGATGGATGGTGCAGTTGGCAGTGCTTCAGTATCAATCCCTTCTCACTTTGTACTGGCTAACATGCTGTACCACTCACACCAGGGCATCTTAAAGCTGACCTTTTGGACTGCACATAACTCAGGCTCATGAGAAGCCCTGAGGGCACCTTAATAACTAGCTCCTGCCCTATCTGCCATTGCGATCCTGTGCAATTGAAGATCTGTCTGACAACCTCATGACAGTTGGTGTCAAGCATTTTTTTAAGTAAGAATAACAGTGAATGACCTTGCGACTAGACATTTAGGACATGATTTAAGAAAGGTGGTGCTGCATCCAATGGAGGGCCACTTTTCTTGGGCCCCGTAGTGCCCCCTAACACCACCATGTGTGCATCGTATTTAAGATACAGCGCACCATGGTGGTAGTTTGGAAACTAGCATCAACGTGTTTGACGCTAGTTTGGTGCTTTGTAGGATTAGAGTCAACAATTTTGACGCTAATCCTGCAAAATACATTGAGGCCCATTATAAATCATGGTATGCCTCCTTTTTACACCTGCTCTGTGCATGTTGGAAAGGTTTGATTTCTTTGTGCCATTTTTTAGACTCCCTAATCAGGAACGCCCCTTTGCATACATTCCACCTGGCGCAGGCATAATGAGGCACAAGGGGTTACGACGTGGCGAATGCAGTAAAAAAAATTATGCTAATGTGGTGCAAGGAGGCGCTAGGCCCTCTCAAATCAGGACCTTTATGAGTAGTTGTATTTATTGTTCTCAGGTGTGAGGACAACATATTTGTTTATTCTGTTCTGTTCCCAGGCCCTTCATGCTGTGTGAGTAAGGACTATCTCATCTACCCTATAGAGGTGGGTAGGAGTGTGAATACACTAACTAACTCAAATGAGATCCTCTGAGACCTGCCACCCATGGTGTGGTTCACCTTGCTGTTTTGCCTTCTTACCTCCTGTTTTTCTGACCTCATTTTTGTTGGCCTTAGTCCACTGGCCACTTTACCACAGCTAATCAGTGCTAAAGTGTATGTGCTTTCTGCTGAAAACATGGTAACATTGGCTTATCCACAATTGACATATTGAATTTACTTATAAGTCCCTAGTAAAGCATACTACATGTGCCCAGGGCCTGTAAATTAAATGCAAGTGGTGGGCCTGTAGTTCTGATTCCACCACCCACTTCCGTAGCCTATGACTCAGGCCTGCCATTGCAGAACCTGTGTGTGCATTTTGAAACTGGCATGTCAACCTGAAAGTTAACCTTCTTGCCAGGCCCAAACCTTCCTTTTTAATTCATATAATTCACCCTTAAGGTAAGCCCTTGACCGCTCAAGAGTGATGGTGCAGTATATTTTAAAAAGTAGGACATGTACTTTTAAGTTTTACCTATCCCAGTTTTGAAAAACTCTCATTTTTTTTGCCACTACTGCAAGGCCTATCTCTCCCACAGGATAACATTGGTATTACATTTTATAAATGTAATTTTCAATTGGAAAAAGATGATTCCCCCAGGTTTGGTGTCTCTATAATTACTATTTAAAATCACAACCCATGGTGAAGATGGGTTTAAAATTGTAATTCTAAAAATGTCACTTTTGCAAAGTTGACATTTTCTTACTTTACCTATTTAGTGCCTTCTGCTGGTCTATGTATACGCATCTGGGTGGGTGACAGCTGGCTCTTATGCATTCCATCCAGACAGCCATACACAAAGGAAGTTTTGGTGTGACTGATGGGCCTCCACATCCTGATGGTCTATCCTAGGCAGAATGTGAGGGAGGAACTGAGACTTATACCTGAGTGGGCTTTGTCCTACTTTCACAGGATGTACTGAGTCTGAAGCCAGGTGAGGGAGAACATGGACTCTGTGCCCTTCAAAAGCCTCTCTTTGAAGTCTCCCCTACTTCAAATGTACCACTGGGTATGAGAGCTAGACCTCAGACACCACCAACTCAGTACACTTTTGGACCTGTGGATGCACTGCCAGAAAAAAGGACTACTTTGTTGCTGAATGGACTTTCACTCTGCTAGACTCTGCTGTACTCCTGTTCTGCTGTGCTGACCTGCTGACCCTCTTGTCTGGTAGTGAAAAGGATTAGACCTTAATCTCTCTAAAAAGGAACCAGAGTGACTCAAAGGGCTTGCTGGCTTGTCTCCAGTTCTCCTGAAGTCTCAGGTACACAAAAGATTTCCAACTCACCTGCTACAGCTTCTGAACCCTTCTTCAATGAGCTCCTGACCCCAAGAGGCATCCCCCTCGAGTCCTGGGCTCTTGAAAGTGGTTTTGTGGCTCCTGAAAACAAGCTGTTGGGCTCTTCATGACCATAAATGGGCCTGCTTGCACTGGAACTGCGCCACTCACATGAAGAATTAGCTCGAGTTGCCACATGTTTGTCTCTTTGCACAGCAAGCATCACTGCTCAAGACTTCAAGGCTCTAATTCTCCCGTACAGAATGCCTTGCTGACTCTTCGCACTATCACGTAGATGCTCTTCTTGCTTCTGGTGAACTTTTTCCATGTAAACAGGAATCTTGCTTCAAGTTTTGAAGAGGTAAAACTTCAGCGGGACTTGTCTGGGACTGTATCTGACCCACGCTCCTTTTGGATTTAAACTGGTCTAGAACAACCAGATAGTCCCATTTGCCACTTTATATTGCATTTTAATCTTTACAAAATCATATCTCAACTTTTCCTTATAGAGTTTTTGTCATTTTGATCTTGTTTTTCTCATAGTGTTTAACTCTATTCTCAAACTAGTTGTGGTGTCTTTTTGTGTGGTGTTTTCATGCTGTACTGTTTGAAGTGTTGCACAAATACTTTACACATTGTGTTTTACCTGAAGCCTGACTGCTCTGTGCCAAACTACCACAGGGTGAGCACAGGTTAATTTATGGTGTATATGTGACTTACCCAGGCTAGGATTGTTGTTCCTGCTTGGACAGGGTGCATACCTCTGCCAACCAAAAACCCAATTTCTAACAGATCCTTTGGTTGAATGGTGTACAAAACATCCTTCTCCTTGCTGCAGGATGGACGAGCACACACCGCATTCGACACACACACACTCTCACTCTCTCTTCTAGTGTTAGTGATGTTTGTAAAGGTCATCATCTGACTGCCCTGGTTTCATTCTAAAGCACCAAAATCTGCATGAAATGCCCATTTTTCATGGAAATTACGTGGAGTAGGTAATACAGGGGTGTCTCATTTTATCATGTGTGATATTTATTGCATCAGATGCTGGGTCTACAAATTTGATGCTTGCTTGTCCCTAGACCAGTGGCGGCTCTGCTTTATGGGATCCACAGGTACAGTACATCCCCCTGGTCCATTTTTATTATATCAGAGTGAATAATGAATCACTCTTGGTATAAAACAAAATCTGGACTATCTTTGGGTCCAGCAGAAAACTGAGGCAGATAGTGACATTGTCTGATTACTGACACAGGTGCATGAAGTTGTTTGCACAAGCACAGATTGTTCACGGCTGGTGCAATCCCAGCACTGTGAGCATGTCTGTTGACTATGCGTGTGACTTACATTGAGAGTGAGTCAGTGAAGAAGTGAGCCACAGTGAGTGTGAGTGTGTGATGGTAAAGCAAGTATGGGTGAGAATGAATGTGAATGAGAGAGACTGACAGTGAGAATAACTGCTACTGTGTGTTAGAGTCACAGTAACTCTGAGTAATTCAGAATGAGTGGGACTGAATGTGACAGAGTGGGTCAGAGTAGAGCGAGTTAGAATGTGAATTAGTGAGACTAAGTGAGTAGGAGAGTAAATTTAGTGCAAGCAAGTGTGAGATAATCCATCAAGAAGAAGCTCATTGGAATTCAAGCCAAGAATTATGGCCCATCTCTTTCAAAGGTCACAAGCCATCACTGCTCCAGTCACAAAGAATCTTACCAACAGCAATAAAGAAACATCAGTTATCACTTTTTCATGGAAACTAGTCAAACATTTTAGAGAAACACAGCCAAAAACAGCCCGTGTGGGAGATATGAAAATTAAGACAATAAAATATTACAATTAGATAACTAGTCATGACTAACCATGGCAACATGTCTTAAAAAGCATGTTGTTCAGTTCCATCTTTCTCGGATTCTCTTAAAGATTTTAGAAAACTATGGAAAAACTAGAATACAATGTAGGCTAGATTATAGGGATGAGAGAAAACAACTATAGAGAGACCATCCACAGGTACAAATCTCAAAGTACATCAGCAAAAGGTGTATTTGTCAGCTAATCTATCTCCAATACAAAAAAATCCCGCTCAGTACTCTTTTCTATTACGAATAAGCTAATCAGTCCAGAAGCTGGAAAATCCTGCATATGTCTCACAATCTCTCTGCAATGAACTTGCTGTTAACTTTAGATAAGAATAAAAAAATATATACATGGGCCTGTTTCCCAGATTAAGGAGAATAATAAGAATGTTGAGAATACTGACAAATACACTGTGAACAAAGAGTAGAATTTATTGAATATTCTCCTCTCAAAAGATCTCAAGCAGACAAGTGTACTATGTAAGCTAAATCCAGTTCCTCCCTAGATCCTTATCAAACTGTTATTCTGAAGTTAATGCCAGAAAAGACAAAACCAGTTGCTACTCAAATCTTTACTACTTCTCTTTTATCTGGGATTGTGCCTTAAAACTTGAAGAAGGCAATCATTAGACCTCTGTTTACAAAGCCTAATTCTGCTCTATCCCTTTTGTTTTACTACTTCCCTATTTCTCGATTTCGTTTTCGAGCTAAGATATTGGCAAAGAGAGTAAATATGCAATTATACAAGCATCAAGAAGTCAATTTCCTGCTTGACTCCACTCTGTCCAGATGCAGACCTCATCATAGTCCTCAATTAGCGATATTGGCAATTACAAGTTAGCTCAGAGAGATCCTTAATTAGTGCGGGACTGCAGCGTTGGTCCTGTTAGATCTCTCAAAGGCATTTGATTCAAACACCTTTACAATGGTCTGTCCATAGTGCAATTGGGGCTGAGAAGGGAAAAAAGAAACACACCTAGTGTTACAAGGGTGTTCCCTGTCTTAGTGCATTTCTTGTAACTTGAGAGTGTACATAATGATAATTTAACCCCCAAGTAACAGTTCTGGGGTGGAGATGAGGAGGAGGCAAAGGATCCCCATGAGAGGAGGAAGTTGGCATGTACAAGCAAAATAACAGAAACACAAGTGCGCGTTGGGCCACCTGTAGCCACCTTCCCCCCTTCCAGCCCAGCAGCTTCACACATCCCTCCTGCAATGTGGCCGGGTCCATGGGCTTCTCAGGGGGCTTCTCCACAGGCTATCTCCAGCGTCCCAGCTCTTGCTGTAATCTCTAGTTGCAGGCTGTTGGCTCCTGACAGCAATCTTCTCCTGTGGTTCTCTTCTGCTGTAAGCGTCCTTCCGGGCAGGACCCAGGCATATTTTTTGGACCCTCCTTTTCTTCTGCCTTCTGTATCGTGATGTACGGAGTCTGGGCATAGAGATCCCAGTGAGACATTGCACCCTTGTCGTCTTCAGGGATTTAAGGGGATTTAAGGGGCTGGCTTCCTTGTCCTACTGGGTGATAAGATAGGCATTACCCAGATTATCAGGGGATGCAGGGGATGGTGTTGCCCCAGTTGACACATCCTTTGCCTCATGACATGGTTTAAATCATTTCTTAAAAACATAATTCAAAGTATAGCATGCCCTTCCCCATGAGCCACCCCTGTTTTCCATCTGTTGTGTGATGCTGGAGGTATTTTCAGTCAGTTCTTCTCCTTTTTAAGATATGTATTGCTCGAGTGGCCAATATAGTTAGGCATTGTGGGATGAGTCATATTCAGATGACATCCAAATTCTGGTATTGATCCCAAACCTGCTTGAAACCTAATGGGCAAAAACCATAGGCTTTGTTACTCCACAAGCAGTTTGCATCTTGGGGTTCATTAAAGTGGCTGGAACAGCTTGGAGAAGCTCCCACTCCAGTAAGAAATGCCAGAAACCCATGAATTTTACTGGACACATTGCTATCTTTTAAGACACATTAACAGACTTATATCTACAATTTTGTGCTTCCTATAATAAACATTCCTCCTGCTCCAGAGAACTTCTAGGAAGTCCATAGACCAAATTTTGATCATTTCTAAGTTGAAATACAGCAATGCTCTCTGTCAAGGTCTGCCACAATATATTCTGCAGCAGCTCCAGATCATTCAAAATGTGGCTTCAAGAATGATCATAGGCCTGAAGAACCTCACATTAGTATGCACCTACAAGGAAAAACTTGACTGGCTTCCACTAAAAAAGTTATTTGGTTTAAAACCGTATGCTACAAGCGAGCACCAAGATATTTTAGCTTCAAAACTCATAAATGTATCCCCAGTAGATGCCTCAAGTTTGAAGATAAATGTTTGGCTGGGACCCCAAATGTAAAATTCACTAGACTAGATGGCATATAATTTTCCTTTATGCTGCCCTCTTTCTGAAATGCACTTCATTTTGGTCTTAAAATATTAATTATAACCCTTTTCATTGCTGCTCAAGTCACAACTGTCAAAATAAATTATTCTTTCCAGTGGTTATGTTTCTTTTTACAGATAGCTGTTGTGCTTTTAGGTCTCATTTCTCAGCAGGGCCTGGAGGGCCAAGATGGTGAATGTACACCTTTGAGCTCCCAAACAGCTCCTTTTTGATCCTTCCTTCCTGAGTGCTGGTGTGCCAACTCACAGCCCCTACAGCCACCTCGGTGCCAATGAGGTCCCCAGGAACAGCAGTCAACTAAATGATCCAAGCTATGGAGGTCCATGTGGCATCCACGGATATGGAGTGTGAGCGACGCACGGCCTAAGCTTGAGGCCAGAAGTCATGGATGGGCTCCCAAGCCATTAATGTGAACTCTCTTGACAAGTGGAGGTCCAAGGCCCAACATCAAATTGACACATGACTGGTGAATGCTGGTTCCTCTTCCTAGGAGGAGGGAAACTATGGTGGCAAGAACATCACCCTGCTCCTCTCTTGACCCCCTTTTTTCACTTCTGGGTGCCCACTGTAGGGGGAGCCTGGTCTATGACTTTGGGGCCAGGAATAGAGCTGATACCTGGGCCCTGCCTAGGGGCCATGGCGGGCCAAAAAGCCTCTCCCAACAGTGGTCCTGGTGACTAACTGAGCCTGGCATGGCCTTCTGGTGAGAAGAATGGCTGGAGGAGTGATGACCCCCTTTGCATACTTCCATTATCCCCCAACACCCGGATTGGCCACTACATGGGGGGACGTACATTTTCCCTCCTCAATCGCCTGTCAGACTTGTGGACTAAGAGGGAATGATCCATTTTAGGCCCACCCCATCTGATTGCCTCTGTGAGGCACACATTGGCCCCAAAGCTGCCTGCCCAGGAGCTGAGCTTCTGGGGAACTTTCAACTTCAGATGCTGGCCTGCTGGCCAACAAAGGGTCTGACTGCTCAGGTTGCCTGTGACAGGTGGAGTCCCACAGTAGAAGTGGGTAGGGCCAAACCAAAGGATTCCAGGTGTGCCCCCCACACTTGTGCACCCAAAGGGCAGTGAGGAGCAGTGCTGGTTTGAGTGGAGGTCGGTTGCTGTTCAGGAGGCTTACAACTTTGAGGGTACACTGTGGAGAGGACTGCAGAGTCATTGGGCATGACAAGGTGCAGGCCCCACAGGCACAGACTAATATGGACAAATTTACGACTCCAGCTGGGACCTTAGGGGGAGCCACAGGTTTGGGAACCCCAAAACTACACAAGGCAACAACATCTCAGTGATCCTGCAAGCTATCAAGGATTCAAAGTCGGTACTGGTTTCTAAGATAGGTGAGGTGAGGGTAAACTTGGCCCTGCTGAAGCAGCACCTCTGGAATACAGTGCACAGAGTATCAGGGGAGGAGAGCACAATCTCTGAGTAGGAAGATATGCTGCAAGAGCCTAAAATGGAGGTCTCCTGACTGATCAAAACATCTAAAACCCTCACAGACCAGGTGGAAGATGCAGAGAAAAAGCCTACAGAAATAGCCTACAAGGTACTGGGGTTCCTGAGGGGACTCAAATCTGGTCACCTGCAACATTCCTGCAAAATGGATCTGATCATGTATGCACGCCGCCAACCACATGTCTCTGTTTTTCATTCCGATATGGTGAATAGATCATTTCCCCACTCCGCCCCGTGATCCTAAGGTCTAAAAAATAAAAGTTAGAGATGCCATAGTGAGGATGAGTGTGGGTAAAGGTTCAAACATTATTTCAATCAGGTCACATCATGATGTTTCCACACTACACATGGCATGTACAACAACAGCAGAAATCATGCAACCATGTTAAACAAAAATGTCACACCTTGGTTCTACAAGATATGCTCCCCTACTCAGCGAAGCTGCATGTGTTTCAGCCATCCAAATCACACGAAGTAGCACCCACTTACAGTAAACTAATTCCCCAATTGCCAGTCTATGAGCCTCTGGATTTACGGGGATTTAAGGCCTGCTTGGCAGCAACACCTGAAACAATCTCAGAGGAGATGACCGGGCCTTGTTAGAATCCGAAGGAGAACACAAGAGGACTCACGACAATATAGATCCAGATGACTGGGTTTACCCCTGATACCAGACATCAATAAACAATGGCTTGGGCCCAGAGGGACGGGGTACTGCCTGGGGACATCTCAAATCTCACCTACTTTAAAGTCTTAGAGTACAGCAGCTACGCCTATTTTCTAATAAAAATCGTTCACCTTGTGATAGAAAGCTGAAAGTTGGTACAGACATTCCTCTTTGTAATAGTAATCATATAAGAGTAGTACGCCAAGTGGATGTTGCCTATGACGCCATGCAAGCTAATCAAATTACAAGATGGCTGACAAATATCAAAAAGTCATTCTAAATCTTCCTATTTGCATCAGATTTGGCACAAACGTTCATGGGCACCAACAAGGATGTTAGGAATGAGTAACGTACACTCAGTGGGTAGCGTGGGGAGTGCAGGGGGGGCCGGCCGCACCGGGCGCAACATCTGGGGGGGGGGCGCGCTCGCACTCGCGAGTGCTAAAATCCACGGGTTAGGGGGCGCAAATTACTTGCCTTGCCCCGGGTGCTGACAACCCACGCTACGCCACTGCGTACACTGTAAAGAAAGTAAACTTTTAATTTGCATCAGTTGTATCCTTACAGCACATATTATTAATATGTGTATAATGTTCCCATTGTAATGAAACAATATAAGGGTATATTAAACCCTGATAGCTTTTTTATAAAAGGAAACAAGTTTGCAATGCAAAAGCAAAGTTCAGTGCACCGAAGTCTCCTTTGAGCACTTAGAGTGATTTTGTCATAACTTTTTGTGACCACGCAAATAAGTTCTTTGCATCCCTTAGATGACTTCTGAATGGTTGTTCAATATGGTACAATTACTTCATCAATCTGCTTCCATCCCAAATCAATACATTTGGCAATTCTTGCATGGGCACTAAAGTCTGATCGCAAACCTAGCCCCCTTGGTGTGCAGATTGTTTAACATGTTGAAGAACAGTGGCATGTGTGAGGGATTTGTTTCAATAGTTCTGTTGCCACTTGCAAACATGAATTGGTGAGCACCATTTATTCATGCAATGGAAAAGTGCGACTATACATTAGTGCAATTAATCTCTCAACATTTACGAAGTAAACAGGATCAACAGGGCTTGGCCGATCTGACAGAAATTTGAATGCAAGAGTAGCAGATGATAGTCCCAGGTGTCAAAAGCTGCTTTCTTTCCTCTCCCATGAAAAGCTGACATGCTGTCGCAACTGGTAAAAGCATGGAAAAGGGCAGAGATTTACGTATATCAACATTTAAGCTTGCTGCAATAGTGTGAGCTGGTATGCAGAGGAACATTTTTCCTGCACCTAAATACTAACCACATTTCTTGACATCCGAAGTTTTTAAAATTAAAAATTGCAAGATAAACTATATTTGTATATACTGTACAAATCATTATTTTGGAATCACCTTCAGTTGCTGCATGGAAAGAATGAAGCATAACTCACGTGTCTGCGTCCTAATGATTATAAAGTGATATTATTTTGAAATTTGAAAGGGGCGTGGATCTTGCAACTTTATACTCACTAGTAACAATTACTAACTTACCATAATTACTAATTAGTTGGACATGCCTACGTAGTAAACCAAACAATGCGGTCTTGTTTTTTACTTTTTTTGTCTCGCCTAAGGAAACAATGCCACTCTTTGGGTACAGGAGTGTTAGATTCAACTTGCTTGCCAAGACCCTCTTTTGTCTCTAGCACTTTGCTTGATGCTTACATTAATATATATATCCCACACAAGATCCAATCATTTCATGTGCCTTGCTTGAGTTTCCATGTAGGGTATAAATACTGTTGCAGCGTAATCATCAAGCGTTTTACAAGATTTAGTATAAGCATAGGTACCATAGCTGCACCATTGAATATATTTACATCCAACTCTGGAGCAGTGTTGTGTATGGAGATACTTTCGGCAACACAGTCCAATAGCTGCGACTTCTGTCCTGGTGGGAAGAATGATTTTTGTGCTTGAAAAATTCTTCCAAATTACCATTTCTTGCCTGACACCTGATATATAATCTCGAAAAGAGATTGCAATTACTTTTTAGTAAGGATAGTTTGTGTTTGGACTGAGTAGTTTTATGCGGGCTGGTGCTGAGTATTTGAAGTGTGTTCCTTGGTATTGCATCTGTTATGGACTTCTGACACGTTTGGAACACCTCATGAAAATAGATGTTATATTTCAATCTACCTGTTTCATGTGCTATTTTCACTGATGTGATAACTGTAGCAGGCATAACGTAATTGCTGCCCAGACTGAATAGATCGACACTCTCCTCCATAAACAAATTATCAACAACCTTAATTGTGTACAATTGATATCTTTTGAAAAAGATTTTTGTACACTAGGGCCCTCATTATGACTTTGTAAGTCTTTTCACAAGACCAGCAAAGCTGCAGGCGCCAGGAGACCACTAGTGCTGGTGGTCTTCCGACTACCATATTAAGAGTTCTGCAGAATTTCTGCCACATTTTGGGCAGAAATTCTGCATTAGTCGTTTTGGTGGTCGGAGGCGCATGGCGGCTCCACCACCAGCCCCACGCCGCCAAAATGACTCCACGAGTCGTATTACAACCTGTAATATGCCTGGCGGTGTCCTGGTGGGGGGGCGCTGCCAGCATTGGAAGCTCCTGTTCCCTGCCAGGCGACCTCCTTGATGGACAAGGCAAGTCGGGTGTCCGACAGGGGAAGGAGGCGGGAGGATGGGGTTGTTATGTGTGTGTGTGTGAGTGGGTGTTGTCTGCGTGTGTGAATGTAAGTGTGTAAGCGTGGTTGAATGCGTGTATGAATGTTGAAGTGAATGCATGTATGAATGTTGAAGTGAATGCGTGTGTGAATGTTGAAGTGAGTGTGTGTATGGATGCATGTGAGTGAGTGTGTGTATGGATGCATATGAGTGAGTGCGTGTATGGATGCATGTGAGTGAAGGCATGTATGGATGCATGTGAGTGAATGTTTGTATGTCAGTGTTGGTGAATGAGTGCGGGGTGCATGAATATGTGTATGCGGGGTGCATGAATGAGTATATGTGGGGTGCGTGTGGGTATCTGTGTGCGGGTGTGTGCATGTGAGGACGCTGGGTGGGGGTGCTGTTCTTGTTGGGGTTCTGGTATGGAGGGGAGTGTAGGGGCATTGGGCTTGTTGGTGACAGGAAAGAAGTTTCCTGCCACCGGTAGCCTTTCTGCCAAGTTTTTGTGGCTGTGCTATCGCCGCAAATACCCGGGTGGAAAGCTGACTCCTAATACCGCCAACGGTCTTCATTGGACTGCCGGGTCGGAGATCTTAATCTCCGGCCCAGCGGGTCCAACTGCCCTGGCAGTATAATCGGGGATGTGGCGGGGTGGCAGAGGCCAACCCGCCACACTCATAATGTGGCAGTCTTCACCGTCAACCCGTCAGTAGACCGCCAGGGTCATAATGAAGGCCTAGATATTTGTTCATGGTGGAAAAGGTTGTTTTTTTGGCATTCAAGAATGCTTGTTCAAATTAATTTACAACTCCAGAAATTTTTACCTCACATATCATCCATCTTCTGAGAGCTCCAGGATTTTCTGTCAGACCTAGAGCACCTCCATCTCCTTTGATAACAGCATTTTCCTGCTCATGATTTTGAACTAGAGCAATTGATTAGAATGCAGGGTTGCTTTTATTGACGACAAAATTTCTTTTACAAAAGTTTTGTACATGATTTTGGATTTAAATTTGTGATGTCCGAGTCTAGATCTAGCGTGTTTGTGCACAAGACATGCTCTCATGTGGACACATGAACTTTTGTGCCATGTTTAATGCAAATCTGAAGATTTTAAATGATTTTTTTTTATATCTGTCGGCCATCTTTTTTATTAGCCTATATAATGTTACTATTGCAAAGACTTTATATCACAAGGTGAATGATTTTTCAGCTATACAATTAAGTTAATACACACCAGCATCATCATATTCTACATATGTTTCTTTCATTACAGGTAGAGCTGAGGAAGGTGGGGTAGAACCTACACTAGTTCTTTGTGGGGGAGGTTGAAGAATTCCATTCCACTGGCAGAGTTTTCCCTGCTCCGAGCTCCTCTCTCCGCACAGGGATCCCAAAAACTCTGCAAAGTGATGCAGAGTGGAGTTTTGTCTCTCACGCTGCTCACCAATTTTAAGTTGGCAAGTGTGAGCAAGAGAAATTGCTAGGTTGGCGAGCGCCTGCAAGATTTCTGAACTCGGGCTGTCGCATCCAACTAAAATACCTCCATCAGATGTACTTAACACCCCAGCGGTTGTGAGAAGCCCATGGACTCCCTTCAGCCAAGTGCTTTGGATGACCAGAACACAAGTAGACTTTCTATCATATGATTTAGGGTTGTCCGATCATACAGCTCTAGTCTTCACAGATACTAGCCTACAGATCACAGCTTAACTAAGGGTGGGTTTGCAGGGCATCTTGGATGGCCTAGGGGACACCAGGGGAATTAGGACCCTGGTGGGACTGGGTTTGCTGATAACAAAGAAATTGCAAAATACTGGAAGTCTGACCCCTCCATTATGAAATGCATGATAGGAATGGACCACTGCATGAAACGTAATAAGCCTATATACGCCACATGTACTTACTTACTTATGCCTACTACCTCTCCTGGAGTAAACGGTATTAACCAGGACTCTTCAGCCACTTCTACCTTGGGCATTTCTTTCAATCTGACTCCAGGTGTAGACCAGTTCCTTACAGTCAGCCTGGAGTCCTTGTACCAGGTGTTTCTTGGTCTTCATATTTTCCCTTCAGGGTTCCAGGTTAGAGGTTCCTTGCTGGTGTTTGGTGCAGCTTCTGTATCGTGTGACCTATTCAGCCCCAATGTCTTTTCATGACTTCTTCATAGGGAGGGAGAAGGGAAGTCTGCTGCCATAGGTCAATGCTGCAGATGTTGTTTGGCTAGCAGATTTTGGTTGGTGGTGGACTCTTGTCCTCTAAGTTTCCACTCCATACAGAAGGACCGATTTTATATTGGTGTTAAAAAGCCTGATCTTATTTTGCCCTGCTAGGTCCTTGGAGTGGCTGCCCTCATAAGCATGTCAAAATATGGGGAAAGTGGTGGGATTACTATGGCACAGACTGAAGGGGTTGGAAGTGAAATTATGAAACTTGTGATCCTGCATTGTTGGCTTTCATGGGAAGGGAAGTTGTAGGGGTGTGGAGATGTGTCCTTTGTCATCACAATATTAGGGTGCAAATTATTGTATTAAAACAATAAAACGTTTTTCTATAAAAAACTCTCATTTCATTAATTTGATCACAGTTGCCAGCAATAACAAAAAAAGCCTTTGGTAATCTAGAATGCCTCTCTGTGGGTAGTACATAGCAGCCATAACCACAATGCCCCTGGCAGCAAGGTAATATTTTGAGTAATACACCTCCTCAACACTACAATTTATCACTCAAATATCAGCTTTAAGTATGTCTTGGAAATTTAATGATTGTTCTCCTAATATCAGCTTAGAAATTCTAAAAATGCACATGCTTTGAAATTGTGGTGTACATATATCAATTCAGCTAAGTAAAAGCTAATAACTTATTACGCAAGGCTGCACACAGGAGAGATACTTATAGGTAGCTATAGAGCTACAAGTAGCTCATTAGTTACTAATTGAAGTCATAAAGGTGGGGTCAGAGCAGTGTTATGGTTCCTCAGATAGCATAATTCATTAAGAGTGAAATATTTAGTTACTTATTAATGCAGTCATTTCTAAACACATTTTGAACTTCCCCACACAACAGCAGACTTTAACCCTTAAGTGCAGAGAGTTTTCCACCCCAGTGTTAAGCCCTTTTTTTGCTATTTTGGATACCTTGAACTTATGCCTTCATAAATGTTTTCCATATAAGATATCCATGCCAAATTAGAGGCCTTTTTTACAGCACCTTGGGATTCTAAAAGTAACCTAAATTTCTAGATTCTCATAGAGGGAACAGAGACATTTGTCTAAATATAGCTGGATTTAGGGGCAGATTTATGGAAAGTGGTGCTGCACTGAGTGCACGCCACTTTCCCTTATGCCCCTTAGCACCCTCCTACCACCACCATGTGCATGCCTTCTTTAAAATATGACACACCATGGTGCAGGGTAGGGGACAATAGCGTAATTTCTCATGACGGTATTGATGTACTCTGCAGGAATAGTGCAAAATTATTGGCGCTAGTCCTCCAGAGTACACATGGCCCCATTCTAAAGAATGGAACCCCCTTTTAATGGCTGCTCTCGAGCAGGCATTAAAAGTGCCATAAAAAATGATGCAAGGAAATCTTGTAGAATTCCTTAAGCCATTTTTCAGGCTTCCCTAACAAGGGGACACCTCCTTTGCATTCACAAAGGCTTACAGGGTGGCTCAATGCATGCGTTGTGCCACCCTGTAAATATGGGGTGGGGATTTTATCTTCGTTGGGCCACATTATGTAAATAATAATTATGTTAATGTTGCTCAAGGTGGCTCTAGGGCACCTCTCTCGTTTTTCTGGTGCAAAAGTACTGTGTAAAAAAGTGTATATTTCCTAAAAATGGCATCAAGGAAAGGTTTGCCTGACTCAGATCATCCCCTTTTCAGCTTTCAGGGACAAGCAGAGCTGAATCAAAAATCCAATTGTTTACCACAGTTTTGGTATTGTACTGAGGGGTAGTCAATTTTTCTGAAATTTAGACCTACTTGCAGTCTTTGGTGGGAACTTTTACGAAACCCATGGGTGATCCAAGAAAGCTATATATTTCTGACAAATCTATTTACAAAAGTATTAAATTGTTACCTCCATCAGAACATATTAATCACAATGCTTATAGGGTTAATGAGTTTTCAAAAAGCAAGTGAAATCCAAAACAAACAACACCTGATACACATACACACACCACTCCCACACACCCAATACAATATAAAACACACACCCACATAACCCACAAACCCTTACGACAACATTACCGAGAGAAGGCCAGAGAGACACTACAAACTACTACCAAGCATCCACAGACACAAAATACCATCACCCACAGAACTTCCACGCACCTCACACAACACACCACTACATATCAGCACACTTATCACCACACACACCACCCCACACATCACCCACACCACCCCATGGCACGGCAAAGACACCCCAGGTTCTCTGAGGAGGAGCTCAGGGTCATGGTGGAGGAAATCGTCCGGGTAGAGCCACAGCTATTCGGATCACAGGTGCAGCACACCTCCATAGCTAGGAAGATGGAGCTATGGCGAAGAATAGTGGACAGGGTCAACGCAGTGGGACAGCACCCAAGAAATAGGGATGACATCAGGAAGAGGTGGAATGACCTACGGGGGAAGGGGCGTTCCGTGGTCTCAAGACACCACCTTGCGGTTCAGCGGACTGGCGGCAGAGCCCCACCTCCTCCCCCACAACTAACAACATGGGAGGAGTGAGTCTTGGCGATTCTGCATCCTGAGGGCCTCGCAGGAGTAGATGGAGGAAGGGACTCTGGTAAGTCAAATCTTAACTATTATATCCCCCACCCTACTTGCATGCTATCACATACCCCCACCCTCACCCTCACCCCCATCACTCCAACTCCTCACAAATGTCCCAACATCACTAACCACACATCCTAACACCAAGCCCTGCATGCAACAACAAAGCATGGACACCCATCACCAAAGCATGGCCACTGCACATACCCATACACCCCACTAAACCACCATCACACAAGGTCCCACACAGGAATGCAAGCACTGGGGTACACGATCACCCACCTAGTGCACACCATAGCACACACAGATGTAATAAACATCCTTTTATACCCCTGCAGGACGCCTACCCAACGTCAGCGGACAGGAGGGTCCACACATGTCCGCACCACCAACAGAAGAGGCCCACAGTGATGACAGCACCTCTGTCCAACTGCATATAGATGACCAGCCCGGCCCATCGGGGACCTCTGGACAGTCGGTTCCCCTCACACAGTGACAGGCCACCACAGAGCTTCCCCCCTCTGGAAACACCAGCACAGCACCCACCCAGCGGGCCCATACCTCTGTCCCCAGGACACGTCAAGCAGCAGTGTGTCCACCACTACAGGGAACCCAGGCTAACCCACCACCCCAACAACAACAGGGACCTGGGGGCAGTGGTAGTGGGCACACGGTCCAGGGGACGGAGGCCCAGGAACACAGGGGAACTGGGAGGGCTGATGTGCCACAGGGGGAGGACAGGCCAAGGGAACCCACTCTCCACGAGGCCCTCTTCTCCATCATGGGAACCTACCACCACTCCCAGGAGACGATGGCAACGGTACTGGCCAAGTTTCTGGAGACCCAGCGCCTGCAGGAGGAACAGTATTTGGGCTTCAGGGAGGAACTCAGAACCATCAGTTCCACCCTGGGCACCATCGTAGGGGTGCTGAAGGAAGTACTCAACACCATGAGGGACACTGTGGCACAACAAGGGGCCCCTCACACTAGCATGGAAGATGAACTGCCCACCACCTCTGCCGGCCCTAGTGGACAGGACGCCCCGCCACAGGACCACCACACCAGCACCCCACCCCCTGCAGAGGGAGAACCACCCCACAAACGGTCCCTGAGATCCAGGACAAAGACAGAGAACGATGCCAAGACCCCGCCAAGAAATGAGACCACCCTGAATGTCATCTTTCCATCCCACTTTGTCACCCTGTCGATCCTCAAACTGCCCCAGCTCCACTTCCTATGCCCCTTTGGGCAATGCACCTGTGAGACTAATAGTCTGGACTCTGCCATGGACATTTCACCACCATCCCCCCTCACCATTTGACAACCCCCTCCAATATTGAGCATTTCAATAAACACCCTTGAAGCACAAAACAATCTGGAGTCAGTCTGTGATTTTGAAATAGTGTATTAGCAATTACAGTGACAAAATGCTCTTTCGACTGTAATGTCAACATATCTATGTCACACAGCTCTAGTCCATGAGGAAACAAAGCAGATGTCACACAGTGGGACCCACATCTGTGAAATCGTAAGGGAAAGTGACAACTCAGTGACCATACACTGGGTGAAAACGACAGACAGTAGAGAGGTAGTAGTGTTAAAGTACATGTAGCAGGCAGGTCTGTACTCTTACCTGTGTCTCACTGGAAATATTGCAGGATCACCGAGTTCCTGTTGTCCATGTCCTCTTCTTCTGCTTCCTCATCTTCACTGTCCACAGGCTCCACAGCAGCAACAACACCGCCATCTGGACCATCCTCTTGCAGAAAAGGCACCTGTCGTCGCAAAGCTAAGTTGTGAAGCATACAGCAGGCCACGATGATCTGGCACACCTTCTTTGGTGAGTAGAATAGGGATCCACCTGTCATATGGAGGCATCTGAACCTGGCCTTCAGGAGGCCAAAGGTCCATTTTATAATCCACTGAGTTCGCCCATGGGCCTCATTGTAGCATTCCCCTGCCCTTGTCCTGGGATTCCTCACTGGGGTCAGTAGCCATGACAGGTTGGGGTAACCAGAGTCACCTGCAAATGCCAATGGACAACTGTTAGATACACACTAACCTAGAGGGATATCCCCAGACCCAGACAACCATTCCCACTGTCTTGCTTCCAGGTGCTCACCTAATAGCCACACACGGTGCCTCTGGAGTTCACCCATCACATAAGGGATGCTGCTATTCCACAGGATGTAGGCGTCATGCACTGAGCCAGGGAACTTGGCATTCACATGGGAGATGTACTGGTCAGCCAAACACACCATCTGCACATTCATGGAATGATAACTCTTCCGGTTTCTGTACACCTGTTCACTCCTGCAGGGGGGGGACCAAAGCCACATGTGTCCCCTCAATGGCACCTATGATGTTGGGGATATGTCCCAGGGCATAGAAATCAGCTTTCACTGTAGGCAAATCCTCCACCTGAGGGAAAACAATGTAGCTCCGCATGTGTTTCAGCAGGGCAGACAACACTCTGGACAACACGTTGGAAAACATAGGCTGGGACATCCCTGATGCTATGGCCACTGTTGTTTGAAATGACCCACTTGCAAGGAAATGGAGTACTGACAGCACCTGCACTTGAGGGGGGATTCCTGTGGGATGGCGGATAGCTGACATCAGGTCTGGCTCCAGCTGGGTACACAGTTCCTGGATTGTGGCACGGTCAAGCCTGTAGGTGATGATCACATGACTTTGCTCCATTGTCGACAGGTCCACCAGCGGTCTGTACACCGGAGGATGCCGCCATCTCCTCACATGTCCTAGCGGACGGTGCCTATGAAGGACAACAGCGAGCACAGAGTCAAACAACTCAGAGGTACGTACCCACAGCTTAGACAGAGCACGATTCATAATCCGAAAAGTGGCCTGTATATATGTTGAGGCTAGGCCTAAGTATGTGTGACGCAGTTAAAAATTAAGCCACGTGGGCCCCTGAAATGGCGGCTGCCTGACATCTAAAGTGGGACAATGGGATGTGAGGTAATTGCACTGGCGTTGTACACCGTCGCGGTAGGCGGTCGAAGACCGCGGCGCAATGCTGCATTGGTTAACATTGGACCCTATGGGTCCCAGGAGCCAATGACGATGTACGCCGGCGGTGACGGTACGCACCGCCGCGGACGTGACCGCTATTTTCTCTCTGTTCAATCACTCGATACCTGATCTTCGACAGGAGAGGACCTACACTGCAAGTGCTGCTGTGACCTCTGTCTGGAAGAGACAATGGCTTGTGCGTCTGGGGAAAGGGCCCCTGCCTTCACATCGGAGGAGTTGGAGAAACTGGTGGATGGGGTCCTCCCCCTGTACACGCTACTCTATGGTCCTCCAGACAAACAGGTAAGTACACTGGGAGCATGCTGGATGGGCTATGCCTGTGTGGAGTGGGGTGGATGAAAGATGGGGGGAGATTGAGGCGTGCATGAAACGACGATGAATGCATGTGCCACATGGCAAGGGTAGGGATGGGGGCCAATGACTGTGACGGTGCAGTTGGTACTAAAATTTCCCTCCCCCTGTACAATTCATGTAGGTCAGCGCCCACCAGAAAAAAATATATTTGGCGTGCCATCGGCAAGGACGTCTGGACCCTGGGGGTCTACCACAGACGGAGCACCCACTGCCGGAAAAGATGGGAGGACATTCGCCGCTGGAGCAAGAAGATGGCGGAGGCTCAGCTGGGGATGGCCTCCCAACATGGGAGAGGTGCCCGTTGCACCATGACCCCCCTGATGTTCAGGATCCTGGCGGTGGCGTACCCGGAGTTGGATAGGCGCTTGGGGGCATCACAGCAGCCACAAGGGGGTGAGTACGCTCTCATCCTGCTGATTTTGCGTGCACTGGAGGTGTCTGGGTGGGGGAGGTGGGCTGTGGTTCTCCCTAGGCCAGGGCGAGTTTAATAGGCAAGGTCTCTCCGTAAGGCAGGCCATGTGGCACCCCACCCCACCTCTGTAGAGTGCCAAGTACACCTAGTCATGTCCCTGTGTCATCCAGGTGTGCAGATGTCATCTATAGCCTTGTAGGCCATGTCCCAGGGATTGAACAGTGGAGCCCAAGAACTGGGCATAGTGCAGGGGGCTTCTGTGTCTGTCGTGTCTGCCAACTGTAGCGGTAATGCATGCATTCATCATGTCTTTCTTCTGTCGCCCCCCCCCCTTTTTGTGGTCTCCCTGTTCTTGTGTGCATTAGCATCATCAGGCGGAGGAGCAGTGGCACCGGAGCAGGAGGGAGCTGCATCCCACATGGCCCTGGAGGGCGACACTACAGAGTCGGATTTCACCAGTGGGACAGAGGGCGAGGGGGGCTCCACGGCAGGGACAGGAGCTGACACCAGTGACACTGACTCGTCCTCTGATGGGAGCTCCCTTGTGGTGGTGGCAGCATCTGTGCCCCCTGCATCTACAGGTACAGCCGCCACCACCCCACCAGCACCGCCCTCCCAGCAGCCCCTCAGCCTTTGCCCCGTGCCCGCTCACCCAGGAGGGTGGGCATCACCTTCGCCCAGGCACCTCAGTCACCCCTGCTGCCCTCAGTGAGGAAGCCATTGACCTCCTCAGGTCCCTCACTGTTGGGCAGTCTACCATTGTGAATGCCATCCAGGGTGTAGAAAGGCAGTTGCAACAAACAAATGCATTCCTGGAGGGCATTCATTATGGTCAGGCGGCCCTTCAGCGAGCTTTTCAGACTCTGGCATCAGCACTGATGGCAGCCATTGTCCCCGTCTCTAGCCTCCCCACTCCAACTTCCTCCACCCAGACCCAATCCCCTGTACCCCAGCCTATCCCAAGCACACCTTCAGACCAGCATGCACACACGTCAACACACAAGGGAAGGTCTGGCAAACATAAGCACCACACATCCCACAGGCACTCACGCAAGCATCAGACACATGCAGACACACCAACATCCACTGCCTCCACTGTGTCCCCCTCCTCCATGTCTCCCTCCCAGTCTTGTCTACACTCACACCTGCATGCACTACATCTACAGCCACTACAGCCATCACCAGCACACACACCACCACACCCCGCTCACGTGCAGTCACCACCCCCACTACCATTCACACGTCCCCTGTGTCCTCTCCCAGTGTGTCTGTGACGCCACCTCCCAAGATACACAAACGCAGGCACACACCCACCCAACCACCATCCACCTCACGACAGCCTACAGCGCATGCACCTTCACCCAAAGTCACCAAACGTACACCTCCTACAACCACAACCTCTTCCTCCACTCCCAAACCCCCTCCAGCTACCCCTCCCAGTGTCTCCAAAAAGCTTTTCCTGTCCAACCTTGACCTCTTTCCCACACCTCCCCCACCCCGTCCGTCTCCTAGGGCCCGACACTCCAGGTCCCAACCTAGCACCTCAGCCACAACATCTCCGGGACCAGTGGTGCCTGTAGTCACCGGAATCTGGAGTGCATCAGCCACCAGGGCAGCCAGTGTGGCACGGAGCCACAGCACTGACAGTCCCCCACCTGTCAAGCATCAAAAGTTGGCCAGTGCCCGATGGGAGAGGGGGAAAACTCCAGCCACCAAAGCCGCTCCCAAGGGTCCAGGTGGGAGTGTGGAGTCAGCTGCGACACCTTTCAAGGTGGGGAAGGGCCACAAGAAACCAGGCAAGTCTGGGAAGAGCAGCACAGCGGAGAGGACCACCATCATCCCCGCTGCCCAGCAGGCCACCGCCAGCACCTGTCCTGCTGCCCAAGAGGCCACCGCCATCATCCCCACTGCCCAGGAGGCCACCACCAGCACCAGCCCTGCTGCCCAAGAGGCCACCGCCATCATCCCCGCTGCCCAGGAGGCCACCACCATCATCCCCGCTGCCCAGGAGGCCACCGCCAGCACCTGCCCTGCTGCCAAAGAGGCCACCACCATCATCCCCGCTGCCCAGGAGGCCACTGCCAGCACCTGCCCTGCTGCCCAAGAGGCCACCGCCATCATCCCCACTGCCCAGGAGGCTACCGCCAGCACAAGCCCCGCTGGGCTAGAGAGGACCGCCAGCACTGGGGCCAGAGAGGACCGCCAGCACAAGCCCCGCTGGGCTAGAGAGGACCGCCAGCAGCTAAGTCACTGCAAAGGAGCCCGCCGATACAAGCACCGCTGAACAGGGCACCGCCGCTACAAGCACAGCTGAACAGGGCACCACCGCCTCAAGCACCGCTGAACAGGGCACCGCCGCCTCAAGCACCGCTGAACAGGGCACCGCCGCCTCAAGCACCGCTGCCAAGGACACCGCCGCCTCAAGCACCGCTGAACAGGGCACCGCCGCCTCAAGCACTGCTGAACAGGGCACCGCCACTACAAGCACCGCAGGCCCATGAGCGTCAAAAGCTTTGACGCTACTGAGGCCACCACGAGCAGGATGAAGCACTCTGGGCACAAGGCCCCCTCCAGAATCAGTGGAGATTGACATCAACTACCTCTGTCCTTGGCAGGATGAAGCACTCTGGGCACAAGGCCCCCTCCAGAACCAGTGGAGATTGACATCCACTACCTCTGTCCTTGGCAGGATGAAGCACTCTGGGCACCAGGCCCCCTCCAGAACCAGTGGAGACTGTTATCCACTTGAGAGACTGTAGCTTTGCACTCCCCAGGATGGTACAGTGGGCAAACCACCCACTGTGTAGACTTGAGAGACTGTGGCTTTGCACTCCCCAGGATGGAACAGTGGGCAACCCACCCACTGTATAGACTTGTGAGACTGTGGCTTTGCACTCCCCAGGATGGAACAGTGGGCATGTGGCCCCCTCGTGGATTTGGCGTCGTGCACTCACGCGGCTGAGGTGCACCCCCTTTCCCTCCCCCTGAGGTGCCTGTTTTATTGGTATCTGATGCCCCTGCAGTGTTCTCTCCACCATGGTCGGGGATCTTGTGTGGGCCTCGCCCATACCGTGTGGGCCCAGTGTTCCACGGACTTCAATGGATACCTGGACTATTATTGTTGATGTATATGTTTATTTATGGTATGTATATATATTTTTGCTTACTGGATTTAAATATATTACAATGGTTACACATTTTCTTTTGTCTTTGCATTCTTCCGGGGGGACTGGTGGGTGTACCTGTAATGTATCATGCTGTATTGGTGTGTGTTGTGGTGGGTGAGGGTGGGGGTGGGACTGTGGTGTGTGTTGCGTGTGTGTGTCCCTGTTTTTTCCCTTCCCCTCCCCTGTGTCGTAGGTGCATTACTCACCGGGATCTTTGCCGCCCGGTGTTAGTGCTCCTGGTAGAGGAGCAAGAAGATAAGGGCTGGCAGCTCTGGTTCCATGTCGTCCTGATTCCTCGTGCAGTGTGTAGAGGTGAGCGTTTTCCCTTCGAAGTCCTGTTTCACTGTGTTTTTGTCCACGGTGAATCCGCCCCGGAAAAGGTGGGGAATTGGCCTGTTGTGATACTGTGGGCGGTACATTGTCCTCCGCCTGTCTGTTGGCAGTGACCGCCAAGCTGTTTGTTTGTACCACCGTGGCGGTCAGAGAGTTAAAGTGGCTGTCTTTGTTGGCGGTTTCTGCCACGGTCGTAATTCCATTTTTTTTACCGCCGGCCTGTTGGCGGTTTTACCGCTGCTTTAACACTATCAGCCAGGGTTGTAATGACCACCTCTGTGTGTCACATGGCATGGGGCCCAGCAAGAGCAAGACCCAATGGCAGATGATAAGGAGGATGATGCTGCTGATATCCAAAATAAAGTTGCTGGCAATAGGAGACTTATGCATACATTTTTCCTCATGAACAATATGTTCTGTGATGGACCATGTCAACACATAAATGCAAGGTTTGACATGAAAAGAAATGTTTGAAATTTTTTTTTGTCTTTGTGTTATTGTCACGGTCAAAGGAAACATCAACTCACCCTCATCTTGTCTACTAGAAGTAGACCTCTAAATTTAACAATCATGTTACCAAACCAAATTAATTTACATACAGTTATTTGTATAAATGATCATAATTCACAAAGGAGCCGGTACAGGCCAGGAATGGTAAATGTATAAATTCCCTACACTTGTAACATGTAAGGAGCTCAGTAAAGAAATAAAACAAGAATGTCGAGTGCCTGATGTGTGTTAGATTGATCAGAACATATATAGAGTTGGTCTGTCAACTTTGACTTTTCATATGGACATCAAAGTCAAGCACCCTTGCACCATGTAGAAAGGAAGGATGGTTTTGCACATAGTCTGCACTCTGTGCACCTGAGACGTGATTTGTTAGCTATTATCCTTAAACACTTCAACATGACATACATCTGTTGATTATTAAGCCATGTCAATGTAGCACTGTGTTACATGTCCAATGTGCAGACAATACCAGATATTTGTGAATTCAAAATACTGTGCTTCATATGTACCCAGTGTACGTGTTCAATATTCAAAGAGCTGTGTACCATGTTTTTATCTTGTGGGTTGACCTGCATCCTACACACCTGCCACGGTGAAGTCCTTGGCACAATGACTGTTACCAGTGAGTGACATTTGAATGTTTTCTTTGCTCTGTAAGGATTGTATATGATGTATGCTATTAGTAACATTAACCCCTTCCCCGCCACGGACGTAATGGTTACGTCCATGGCAGCGCCCGTGTGGCGCCATGGACATAACCATTACGTCCTGAATGCTTCCCTCGGGAGAAGCGCTAGCGCTCCTCCCGAGGGCCGCCCCCCCACCCCCCTAGGTCAGGGCTGACCGGGGAATCCCTTCCCCTTCCACCCCTGACCCCCCCCACCCCCCCGTGACGTCAGCACGCGAGCGCGCGCTGATTTGTCACAGGGGCCTCCCTAGTCGCGCTGGAAGCTCTGCTTCCAGCGCGATTGAAAAAGAAATGCAAAAGCATTTCTTTTTCAATCACTTGGGAGGCCCGGAGGGGCTTCAAAGGGAAGGAAAAGTATTTCCTTCCCTTTGAAGTCCCTCCGAGGGTTTCAAAAGCCGGATTGCTTGCAATCCGGCTTTTGAAACCCCACTAGACACCAGGGATTTTTTTTTTTTTCATTGAAATTGACAAAAGGGAGCGACCCCTTGGGCAAGGGTCGCTCCCAGGGGGGGCATTTTTTTGAAAAGGCCTTTTCTGCCCCCCCTGGGGGCAGAAACCTCTAGGCACCAGGGACCATTTTTTTTTTGTTTCATTTTTTTTTATTGAGGTGGGGAGCGACCCCTTAGGCAAGGGTCGCTCCCCTTGGGGGAAAATTATATTTTGGCCATTTCTGCCCCCCTTGGGGGCAGATTGGCCTATTTTGATGAGGCCAATCTGCCCCCAAGGGGGGTAGAAACCACTAGACACCAGGGTTTTTTTTTTTTTTATTATTGTTATTGACAAAAGGGAGCGACCCCTTGGGCAAGGGTCGCTCCCAGGGGGGGCATATTTTTGGGAAGGCCTTTTCTGCCAGATCGGCCTACTATTAGGCCGATCTGCCCCCAGGGGGGGCAGAAACCTCTAGGCACCAGGGACCTTTTTTTTTTTTTTTGTTTCATTTTTTTTTTTTTGGTGGGGAGCGACCCCTTAGGCAAGGGTCGCTCCCCTTGGGGGAAAATTATATTTTGGCCATTTCTGCCTCCCTTGGGGGCAGATTGGCCTATTTTGATGAGGCCAATCTGCCCCCAAGGGGGGTAGAAACCACTAGACACCAGGGAGTTTTTTCTTTGCGTGAATTTCACGCAAAGGGAGCGACCCCTTAGGCAAGGGTCGCTCCCTGGGGGGGAGGGCAATTTATTTTAGGCCATTTCTGCCCCTCCTGGGGGCAGATCGGCCTATTATTAGGCCGATCTGCCCCCAGGGGGGGAAGAAACCTCTAGGCGCCAGGGCAAATTTTTTTTTTGTGTTTTTTTTTTTTTGTTCTTTCTTTTTTTTAGAGATGGGGAGCGACCCATCAGGCAAGGGTCACTCCCCTGGGGGGCAAATTGTATTTAGACCATTTCTGCCCCCCTGGGGGCAGATTGGCCGATTTTAGGTCAATCTGCCCCCAAGGGGGCAGAAACCACTAGGCACCGGGGATTTGTTTTTTGGCGCCAATGTCACGCAGGGGGAGCGACCCTGTAGGCAAGGGTCGCTCCCGGGGGGCGGGGGGTGGGGGTTGGGGGGGCAAATTTATTTTAGGCCATTTCTGCCCCCCCCGGGGGACAGATCGGCCTATTATTAGGCCGAACTGCCCCCGGGGGGGGGGGCAGAACACTCTAGGCGCCAGGGCAATTTTGTTTTTGTGTGTTTTTTTTTTGTTGTTTCTTTTTTTAGAGATGGGGAGCGACCCATCCGGCAAGGGTCGCTCCCCTGGGGGGGCAAATTGTATTTAGACCATTTCTGCCCCCCTGGGGGCAGATTGGCCAATTTTAGGTCAATCTGCCCCCAAGGGGGCAGAAACCACTAGGCACCGGGGATTTTTTTTTTGGCGCCAATGTCACGCAGGGGGAGCGACCCTGTAGGCAAGGGTCGCCCCCGGGAGCGCCCCCCCCCCCCCTGGGGCCCCCCCTGGGGCCGGCTGAGCTACAGGCCAAACACCACAGGTAGGCACCTTGCAAAAAACACCTCTGTTTTCTGTGAAAAAATATGTTGTGTCCACGTTGTGTTTTGGGCCATTTCCTTTTGTGGTCGCTAGGCCTACCCACAGAAGTGATGTACCATTTTTATCGAGAGACTTAGGGTAACGCTGGGTGGAAGGAAATTTGTGGCTCCTCTCAGATTCCAGAACTTTCTGTCACCGAAATGAGAGGAAAAAGTGTTTTTTGGGCCAAATTTTGATGTTTGCAAAGGATTCTGGGTAACATAACCTGGTCAGAGCCCCGCAAGTCACCCCATCTTGGATTCCCCTGGGTTTCTAGTTTTCAAAAATGCACTGGTTTGCTAGGTTTCCTCAGGTGTCGGCTGAGCTACAGGCCAAAATCCACAGGTAGGCACTGCTTTTTATAAAAAAATGTGATGTGTCCACGTTGTGTTTTGGGCCCTTTCCTTTCGTGGGCGCTAGTCCTACCCACACAAGTGATGTATCATTTTTATCGGGAGACTTGGGAGAACGCTGGGTAGAAGGAAATTTGTGGCTCCTCTCAGATTCCAGAACTTTCTGCCACAGAAATGTGAGTAACATGTGTATTTTTAGCCAAATTTTGAGGTTTGCAAAGGATTCTGGGTAACAGAACCTGGTCCGAGCCCCGCAAGTCACCCCTCCTTGGATTCCCCTAGGTCTCTAGTTTTCAGAAATGCACAGGTTTGGTAGGTTTCCCTAGGTGCCGGCTGAGCTAGAGGCCAAAATCTACAGGTAGGCACTTCGCAAAAAACACCTCTGTTTTTTTCCAAAATTTAGGATGTGTCCACGTTGCGCTTTGGGGTGTTTCCTGTCGCCGGCGCTAGGCCTACCCACGCAAGTGAGGTATCATTTTTATCGGGAGACTTGGGGGAACGCTGGGTGGAAGGAAATTTGTAGCTCCTCTCAGATTCCAGAACTTTCTGCCACAGAAATGTGAGTAACATGTGTATTTTTAGCCAAATTTTGAGGTTTGCAAAGGATTCTGGGTAACAGAACCTGGTCCGAGCCCCGCAAGTCACCCCTCCTTGGATTCCCCTAGGTCTCTAGTTTTCAGAAATGCACAGGTTTGGTAGGTTTCCCTAGGTGCCGGCTGAGCTAGAGACCAAAATCTACAGGTAGGCACTTCGCAAAAAACACCTCTGTTTTTTTCCAAAATTTAGGATGTGTCCACGTTGCGCTTTGGGGTGTTTCCTGTCGCCGGCGCTAGGCCTACCCACGCAAGTGAGGTATCATATTTATCGGGAGACTTGGGGGAACGCTGGATGGAAGGAAATTTGTAGCTCCTCTCAGATTCCAGAACTTTCTGCCACAGAAATGTGAGGGACATGTGTTTTTTTAGCCACATTTTGAGGTTTGCAAAGGATTCTGGGTAACAGAACCTGGTCCGAGCCCCGCAAGTCACCCCTCATTGGATTCCCCTAGGTCTCTAGTTTTCAGAAATGCACAGGTTTGGTAGGTTTCCCTAGGTGCCGGCTGAGCTAGAGGCCAAAATCTACAGGTAGGCACTTCGCAAAAAACACCTCTGTTTTTTTCCAAAATTTAGGATGTGTCCACGTTGCGCTTTGGGGTGTTTCCTGTCGCCGGCGCTAGGCCTACCCACGCAAGTGAGGTATCATTTTTATCGGGAGACTTGGGGGAACGCTGGGTGGAAGGAAATTTGTAGCTCCTCTCAGATTCCAGAACTTTCTGCCACAGAAATGTGAGGGACATGTGTTTTTTTAGCCAAATTTTGAGGTTTGCAAAGGATTCTGGGTAACAGAACCTGGTCCGAGCCCCGCAAGTCACCCCTCCTTGGATTCCCCTAGGTCTCTAGTTTTCAGAAATGCACAGGTTTGGTAGGTTTCCCTAGGTGGTGGCTGAGCTAGAGGCCAAAATCTACAGGTAGTCACTTTGCTAAAAACAGCTCTGTTTTCTGTGATATGTCCACGTTGTGTTTTGGGGCATATCCTGTCGCGGGCGCTAGGCCTACCCACACAAGTGAGGTATCATTTTTATCGGGAGACGTGGGGGAACGCTGGGTGGAAGGAAATTTGTGGCTCCTCTCAGATTCCAGAACTTTCTGCCACAGAAATGTGAGGAACATGTGTTTTTTTAGCCAAATTTTGAGGTTTGCAAAGGATTCTGGGTAACAGAACCTGGTCCGAGCCACACAAGTCACCCCTCCTTGGATTCCCCTAGGTCTCTAGTTTTCAGAAATGCATAGGTTTGGTAGGTTTCCCTAGGTGGCGGCTGAGCTAGAGGCCAAAATCTACAGGTAGTCACTTTGCTAAAAACAGCTCTGTTTTCTGTGATATGTCCACGTTGTGTTTTGGGGCATATCCTGTCGCGGGCGCTAGGCCTACCCACACAAGTGAGGTATCATTTTTATCGGGAGACGTGGGGGAACGCTGGGTGGAAGGAAATCTGTGGGTCCTCTCAGATTCCAGAACTTTCTGCCACAGAAATGTGAGGAACATGTGTTTTTTTAGCCAAATTTTGAGGTTTGCAAAGGATTCTGGGTAACAGAACCTGGTCCGAGCCCCGCAAGTCACCCCTCCTTGGATCCCCCTAGGTCTCTAGTTTTCAGAAATGCACAGGTTTTGTAGGTTTCCCTAGGTGGCGGCTGAGCTAGAGGCCAAAATCTACAGGTAGTCACTTTGCTAAAAACAGCTCTGTTTTCTGTGATATGTCCACGTTGTGTTTTGGGGCATATCCTGTCGCGGGCGCTAGGCCTACCCACACAAGTGAGGTATCATTTTTATCGGGAGACGTGGGGGAACGCTGGGTGGAAGGAAATTTGTGGCTCCTCTCAGATTCCAGAACTTTCTGCCACAGAAATGTGAGGAACATGTGTTTTTTTAGCCAAATTTTGAGGTTTGCAAAGGATTCTGGGTAACAGAACCTGGTCCGAGCCACACAAGTCACCCCTCCTTGGATTCCCCTAGGTCTCTAGTTTTCAGAAATGCATAGGTTTGGTAGGTTTCCCTAGGTGGCGGCTGAGCTAGAGGCCAAAATCTACAGGTAGTCACTTTGCTAAAAACAGCTCTGTTTTCTGTGATATGTCCACGTTGTGTTTTGGGGCATATCCTGTCGCGGGCGCTAGGCCTACCCACACAAGTGAGGTATCATTTTTATCGGGAGACGTGGGGGAACGCTAGGTGGAAGGAAATTCGTGGCTCCTCTCAGATTCCAGAACTTTCTGCCACAGAAATGTGAGGAACATGTGTTTTTTTAGCCAAATTTTGAGGTTTGCAAAGGATTCTGGGTAACCGAACCTGGTCCGAGCCACACAAGTCACCCCTCCTTGGATTCCCCTAGGTCTCTAGTTTTCAGAAATGCACAAGTTTGGTAGGTTTCCCTAGGTGGCGGCTGAGCTAGAGGCCAAAATCTACAGGTAGTCACTTTGCTAAAAACAGCTCTGTTTTCTGTGATGTGTCCAGGTTGTGTTTTGGGGCATATCCTGTCGCGGGCGCTAGGCCTACCCACACAAGTGAGGTATCATTTTTATCGGGAGACGTGGGGGAATGCTGGGTGGAAGGAAATTTGTCGCTCCTCTCAGATTCCAGAACTTTCTGCCACAGAAATGTGAGGAACATGTGTTTTTTTAGCCAAATTTTGAGGTTTGCAAAGGATTCTGGGTAACAGAACCTGGTCCGAGCCACACAAGTCACCCCTCCTTGGATTCCCCTAGGTCTCTAGTTTTCAGAAATGCACAGGTTTGGTAGGTTTCCCTAGGTGGCGGCTGAGCTAGAGGCCAAAATCTACAGGTAGTCCCTTTGCTAAAAACAGCTCTGTTTTCTGTGATGTGTCCACGTTGTGTTTTGGGGCATATCCTGTCGCGGGCGCTAGGCCTACCCAAACAAGTGAGGTATCATTTTTATCGGGAGACTTGGGGGAACATAGAATAGCAAAACAAGTGTTATTGCCCCTTGTCTTTCTCTACATTTATTCCTTCCAAATATAGGGGTGTGTGTAAAAAAGACATCTATTTGAGAAATTCCATGTAATTCACGTGCTACTATGGTCACCCCGGAATTCAGAGATGTGCAAATAACCACTGCTCCTCAACACCTTATCTTGTGCCCTTTTTGGAAATGCAAAGGTTTTCTTGATAGCTATTTTTTACTCCTTATATTTCAGCAAATAAATTACTGTATACCCGGTATAGAATGAAAACGCACTGCAGGGTGCAGCTCATTTATTGGCTCTGGGTTCCTCTGGTTCTTGATGAACCTACAAACCCTATATATCCCCGCAACCAGAGGAGTCCAGCAGACGTAACGGTATATTGCTTTCGATAATCTGACAGTGCAGGGAAAAGTTACAGAATAAAAAGTAGAGAAAAATTGATGTTTTTTTCACCTCAATTTAAATATTTTTCTTTTTCAGCTGTTATTTTCTGTAGGAAACCCTTGTAGGATCTACACAAATGACCCCTTGCTGAATTCAGAATTTTGTCTACTTTTCAGAAATGTTTAGGTTTCTGGGATCCAGCATTGGTTTCATGACCATTCCTGTCACTGACTGGAAGGAGGCTGAAAGCACAAAAAATTGCACAAGTGGGGTATGCCCCAGTAAAATGCCAAAATTGTGTTGAAAAATTGGGTTTTCGGATTCAAGTCTGCCTGTTCCTGAAAGCTGGGAAGCTGCTGAGTTTAGCACCGCAAACCCTTTGTTGATGCCATTTTCAGGGGAAAAACCACAAGCCTTCTTCTGCAGCCACTTTTTCCAATTTTTTTGAAAAAAACTAAATTTTCCCTGTATTTTGGCCAATTTCTTGGCCTCTTTCAGGGGAACCCACAAAGTCTGGGTACCTCCAGAATCCCTAGGATGTTGGAAAAAAAGGACGCAAATTTGGCTTGGTTAGCTTATGTGGACAAAAAGTTATGCGGGCCTAAGCGCGAACTGCCCCAAATAGGCAAAAAAAGGCCTGGCACAGGAGGGGGAAAAGGCCTGGCAGCGAAGTGGTTAAGATGTAAAATGGGTGGCATCATTCAGCTCTAACCAATTTGCCTTACATGTCAAATCACAAATGAAGTACCACACAGTGACATGTGCAATGGACAAGGACAAATGTCAATGTGCATGTATTGGCAATGTATGCAGGTCCACATGCTTGATGGCTCATCATCTGCTGTGGTAATGATTGGCTAGCTATTGTTTAGATGCTTATGGCAGATGTACCATCACCAGTCCCCAATAACTACAGATGGTCAGAAGTTCAATTGTCTAGCACCCAACCATGGAAGAAACTAACAAATATTTTCCAAACATATGTGACAGAAAAGTTGCATGTGATAAGCTGAGATTTTCAAGACAGGGTATGTTTGCCAAAGTCAAAATGTGAGCATGAAACAGGTGAGGTTGCGGTGTAGCACATATCCCAGACAACAGTGCCAATTGTCAAAACTACATGTTTATGGGACACAATACACAAGGAACATCTTTTCAATTGTAGTACCCTTACTATTGTGGTTTCACATCATACTATACCTATGAATGCTGAAGATGTTTATCTTCGCTACCACAATTGGTACAATGTGAAAGACTAAAGACATAATCAAATAATCATGCTATTCAAAAACCTAAATGTTTTATGATCCATATATTAGTGGTGTCTGGTGAACTTGGAAAACAATCTCTGCCTGGAAATATTCTGAATTGGTTAAACACTTTTTGGACAGGGAGTGAGGCCCTGGGCTAAGTTTTTGTGTAGGTAAACCACACTTTGCACTAGCAGTGCATCCCAGGGATGATGTTTCTAGTTGTTAAAACTCCCTGCTCAGCAGTGTAGCCCTCATGTGCCTTTTAGAACAACTGAAGTTCACGCACATTTTTCTAGGGAATTTCAATCGTGAAATGATGATCATAAAAGGTTTCAAATTTAATTACAGTTTTTTTCTTTTAAATGGAAATGTTATTTCTTTCTCATTCAAGCTGAGTCTTGTGACTTGGTGGAGTTTGTCAGCAAGACAAAGCTATTAATTCTGCCCTATCCATTCAGACCTTTATCTTTCAAAGGGCGTTTATCCTTGAAGAAGGTAACAAAATACATTATTGTTGCTTGAATTAGAATTCACCTTAAAAAACAAGAGACAAGAGGCATCTGGAAATTGTTAGTTTAGTTTTACATTCCAGGAGAGCAGTTAAAGCACCAGGGTCTGAGGACTGTCTCTCACAGTACATTGAGTTGAGGCATGTTTTATACAGTTCTCTGGGTGCAGTAATGTCATAAAAACATTCCTTCCTTGGTGAAAAATGTAAAACGTTTTCAAGGAATTGTAAACATAAATTCGGGGAGGGAATGTTGGTGAACCTCGACTGGGCGTGGACACAATGTGGGCCAGCGAGTATGTGTCCCGATGTCTGGCCTGAGGAGTGTGTGATCACTGCATGTGCGTAGTCCTGATTGGCTAAGTGTACCTAACTACAAGTGGCATTTAACTTTATGGTGTCTTGGGAATGCATGTGCCCCTCTGGTCATGTGCGATTTATTGGGGCCAATCTCTGGGGACCATTGTAATGTTGCTGCCTATCAGTAGTATCTGATCTAAGTTTTTCTGTTTGTGCATTTGGCTGTTGGCTAAGTGTTACCCACCTGATACCTGTCAGTCTTTAACCTTCAGGCCTAGGTCACAGAGCCTGCCTGATCATCTATATACATGCTGAGGTTGACAGACAGATCATGATGGGGGAATCTAACAGATGTGTTGCTACTTTGTTCACGTATAAAAATGTATCATTCATTGATTATTCAACATTAGCATTCAACAGGCTGAGGAGACAGGGGGAGGCAGTCATGAGCTGCAATTACATATGTTAGAGCTTCTTGTTTTACCAAAAAATAGCACCTGGGCATCTTCCCTAATTTTTATTTGTTGGGATGACAATGTTGCCATTTGTATAGTGCACAATTTGCCAATGGCATGGCATTGCTGCCCTTTCCTGTGCTTGATTTGGAACAAGTAATCTAAAAGTGTGTAACTCTGGGGCCATTAGCTCAGCTGGCTATACAAATCTTAAATTAAATCTATCTTTAAACATGTTATCCAAGCCTGAATGTTGCTTTTTAATAGTTAAATTTTTTTTTTTATAATTTAGGGTTTTTGTCTGTGTGTATTGCAAATACCAAGGGGTTAATAGCACTGACAAACAAATCTGTGGATGTACTGTACTGACAAATGGAAAAATGTGTTCATTTTTTTGCTGAAAGAGATGTGAGAAGGGACGGTGCAGTGGTGTCATGGTGAATAGTGAAGCTACGCCAATGAAGCAAAGACAAGTGTGCTTAGAAAAGAAACATATGTTTGGATTTTTGGGTCATTTTTATTTTTACATATCTGAATCACCGAATTCAGGCAAGAGTAGGGGTGCAGAGATGAAAATTGAGGTCTTCCGGTTTAAAAGTCAGTTAATGTCCCACAAGTAGTTTTTGGTGCATTGCAGCAGATGAAAACATGATTTGAGGGAGAGAATGCTGTGAGTGAGACATCGAAAGTCAGCTACAGCAGTTACAGTGAATGTTATGTACTGGAGATCAACAAACGGTCCGTTATGCCTAACTTTATTACTAGACTTGAACTCCACAGATAATTCCTGTAGGAATCTGGCAGGCTGAGCTGTGTGCTCCAATCTAACTGGAAGTGGGGCAGTTAAGTGCCTGATCAGAAGTCAGGATAGGGCTGGGATTGTCCCTGCTTCATCCCACTCTAACCCCCACGCGCATTTCAGCAGAGCTATCCTAACCCCACTCTAGGGTGTTAGGATAGCATGGCTGAAATGCATCACTGCCCAAGCAGGCTTCATTCTTCAGACATGCTGCGCTGATTTGGGCATGCACAGCATCTCTACAGCATGCAAATGTTTGAAGGGAGCTGAGATGTAAAGTACCCCCAAACATGCACAATCCTCAGAACTCTGCTGATACCCCTTTCATTTTTACTGCTGACATGCACAGTTGTCAGCAAACAGACAACATAAATGAAAGCATTCAAAGTGACAGGTGTGTCAGTTTATCCATTTCCATTTCTGCAACTTCTTCAAGTATTTCTGATTAAGTTAGTGGGGTTGTGCTCCAGTGCCCTCTAGGGACCAACCATCGCTGCCAAATGTATCAGTAGCTAGGCGTATAGCAAAATTTCTTAATCAGATAAACTTGTGTGACCATCTGAGCAGGCTAGGCATCACAAAACAATGTCTCTTCCTAGGATACAGAGTGCATATGTAGTTCTGAGGGGGCACAGTTAAGCTTTATCATTTATTAGAGCAATCCTATTGGCCAAATGGCATATCCCTGTTGGTTGCTGTGAGTGTGTAAGTACATTGTCCATAGTAATCATTTACTTTGTTTCACCACATAGACCACATTTATCATGATGAATGGCAACTGTAATTCAGCCTCAAGGGTAACTGAACAACCACTAGCGTACTGCATAGAATTAATATGTGTGAAGGGGAGACAGAGGAGCATTTTCCAAAATGCTAGGGTGGTTTGAAAGATGTAGGAGAGAAACTCTATCTGACCATGGGTTTGGACAGTTCACCTTCAGTCTGCCTCTCTGATGCACATTGCTTGTGTAGTTGTTCAGTGTATGGACATTTGGCCTGACAGGTCCTGACAGGATGGGAGGAAACCTACCTCAGTGCAGACAGTCACCATTCTACACATGGAAATGCAGTAAAGTGCTGAATCAGCCTCAAATACCCAGTGTCCTATATTAGAGACATGATCATACCTTTGTAGTGAGTTTTAAAAAAAAGATGCAATATGGAAAGGACCACGTGCATGTATGCACTGTGTTGGCAGCATATAGCCCACTACACTCCTCCTGGTGGTGGTATTCTTATTGTTGCACACCAAACCTGCTATTGAATTATAGTGGAAGATTAAATACAACATACAGCACAAAGTAGTTATACATATGTGATCTGCAGCATACATACACACACTCATTAAATGGATATTGTTTTTGGTTATTTGTATAATGGAAAGAAGCCTTGCTGATGTGTGGACAGACCCTAGAATGTGTAAAGTTCCCCATGGTTTTGCTGGAAATGTACTTACTACATGAGCTATGTTTTAGGGTTCCTGGTATTTCCATGAGTCAATATTGGAGACATGTCCAACAGGTCTGTTTATTTGGAGGTAGCTAGCCATCCTCCATCTATGTTTTAACGACCTGGCACAGAGACAGTCAATGCAGCAATGTGTGTGCCATTGTTTATTTGCCATTTGAGTTAACCAATGCTGAGGCACAATACCTCTACTTGCTTGACCTTACTCATTTCACATAGAATATACGCTGTTGCATGCTGCATAACAAACACCAGGGGGTCTCTGTATGGACAATCTGTTCCATTCCTTGTGTACAAAGTTCCAAATCAGACACAGGAATATATTTTGGTTATAGGTTTCTTTGTGTAGACACTGCCATTTCATATGCCTAAAATGCTAGCACCTGGGTAAGTTTTTGCATTGTTGCATTAGGAGTTTCAAGAGTGATCATTTCTCATTCACTGAATGTAGTTTTGGCCGGACATACCACATGTGCTGTTTAAAAAAATTAAGCCTGTTATTAATGACAAAATGTACAAGTTCAGCTTTGTCTGATACATATTTTCTTCCTCTCCACCAGTCAACATGACAGCTGAGTAAGAAAAGGCACATATAATCCATTTTGAGTGCTATCACCACATCAGGCACATTGCCAAAGCCTACAAGCTCATGGGGAGGATATTTAAGGAAGGGAAGGTGGCCACAGGTGGGGAAATGCACCACATTGGTGGACCAGTTGCAGTTCCAGGCACATCAGCTGCTCAGCTGAACCAAGCAGCACAGCCCTGGGACACAGCCCGCCAGTGAGCTCACAATTTGAGGTCCAGGCCCTGAAAGACCTTGCTGAAATGAAGCAGAGAATGGCTGCAATAGAGGCAGAACCTGCAACTAAGTGTGCCATGATGCAGACATTGCAGCTGTCTGTGGAAAAAATTAGTGCCCAAATATAGACCTCCCTTGGGCATTTACTTTTACCCTGTGTTTTCACTTTTGTTTTTATAGATTAGTATTTTAGCATTGGTTAGAATAGGTTTTAACATAGGGATAGGGTAGGCTAGTATTAGTTAGTTTAAGATTTTATTAGTGAGTAGTGTTTTGGTGGGGATGTGGGTGGGTAAGATTTTTTTTTGGGTGGGTATTTGATGTTTAGTGTGTTTTTATAAATAATAGAAATTAAAAATGTAAAAAATATATATTTGTTTAGGTTTTAATTTGTAGCTAGTTTCTGTATAGGTGTAGTTTATGTTTGTATTATATGACTGAGGCCCTCAGGCCGCCTGCCCATCAAACTCGCCCTGCCACCTGCCCGCCCATGCGAGCAGAACACCGTCAGCCCCAATACAAGTTCACCGCATGGCTGGTAGGCGGAAACGCTGTGGTGAACAGGGCCTTCACAGTGTAGCCAGATCGTAATCGAGCCGGCGGCAATGTGATGGTGCGTCGGGTGCATCAGCACCCGTTGTGCATTCCACTGCCCGTAATTTGGGCAGTGGAATGCGCGACAGGGCTGTACGACAGCCCCATTCCACTAGCCCTTCCATAACTTTGGGACTGCCATGGAAAGACTTGCAGTATGGGGAGTCGTAATCCCCAGGGCAGCGCTGCTTGTAGCGCTGCCCTGGCGGATTACAACCGCCAGGACCGACAGGCTGCTGGCTGGCAGCAACTGCTCCACCACGGTCGTAATATGGTAGTCCCACCTCCTGGCCTGTTGACAATGGGGCCCCCAACACGAGTCTGGCGGTCAGTAGACCGCCAGCCTCATAATAGGGGCCTATGTGCTTTAAAGGGGAGTAAATGTTTAACATGTCTGTTGTGGTATATGTGTAGAGTCATGTAAGATAAAGTTAGGCAGGTGAAGACAGGGATAAGTTAAGGTAGTGTAGGTTATTTAGCATAGGTTAGTTTAGTCATAGTTTAGTTAGGGTATGTTAGTTAGTGTAGAGTAGGTAGTTTTAGATTTTACAATTTTATTATACTTGTCTTAAACAGTGATTTCTAGTTTCACAACTGCATAATGATTCACTGTGTAGGCATTATCATATATGCTTAGGTTGTTTTAAGCATATATGTGTAACTTTGAGCGGGACCTATGGGCAGGACTCAATGAATTTTGCAATGGAGTCATGTAAGTAATCTTGAACCATGTTTGTGGACTGAAGGTGGCCCTCTTTCTGTAAACGAACACACAGGCCAACACAAGTCGTCACCTACAGTTGCAGTGTGTGTGTGTAAGTTATGCTACCTATATTGTAGGAATGAATATATCAATGCATTGTCACAAATCAAGGATGTGTAGATTCACACATTGATGCCAGCCACTTGCACACTCACTGTTGCACCATTTTAATGTAACACCAGTGTTGTTTGATGGCTAGTATACATGGTAGAGGCCGTTAGCCACCCAGAAACTTCAATCACCCTTCCCATTGACTATTTTCTAATTGTGACACTTCATGCTTGTGTACTGTGGCAAGTACTTGCTAGTTTAGATACATAAAGAGCTTCCCTTACATATTCACAGTGGTATGTGTAGATTTGTACATGAGTCTATGACAGACAATTCCCTTGAGATAGTTGGAAGCGTTTCTGGGGGCAATATATCCACCTTGGTCTAGTTAGTACAATCAGCAACAGGTATACAGCACACAGGTTAAAGATAGTACATGTGTTCATAGGGGTGTAAATAGGCTAAGTCATAGTAGCAGCTCTTGCAGCAACAACCCAAACATTGTTTGAGAGGTAAAGGGTGACCAGACAGAGTCCATTGGTGATACATGTTATGTGACGTATGGAGGAGAGGAGTATTCCAGTGAGGAGGAGGTTCACATTGTCATTAGGAAATATAGGCCTCATTAACAGCCCACAAATGGATAAAACTAACAAGGTGGGCAAACACAAAGGGGACAGTACTGGATGACAAGGACAATGGCATGTTAGTCTACATAGGTCCAATGGGAAACTGGCGAAGAGGCACAGACAAATGTTACTGGCTAGTTCTCCTCCGGAATGTGTTAAAGTCCATATCTTCCTCCTCTGAATTGTGTCCTGCCTCCCCTTAGGGTGTTGGTGTTTGTGCAGAAGGGATCTGAAGCACAACAGGGGTTGAAGATGTGGCTCCCCTGTCCCCAGAAGCATTTGCCTGTGCCAACAAGGAAGGCAGCACAGGGCAGAGAAGGGTGTGCTGGCTTGTCAGCAAGAAAAGTAATCTATTGTTGCAATATAGGTGTCCTGCTTCCATAGGTTCAAAGATAGTGTGTAAAGCCCCCAGCTGGGGGGGAAACTGCTGGTGTCACATCAGCAGGACTCTTGTTGTTGATTGTGCCTCAGGACACCAGCAATGTCTGCCAGGGACTTTTCTAATCACTGGAGCGGAGTGTAGATTCCTCTTGTTACCTTAAGATGTCCTTATTGGGATTGAGGCACCACCTTTAGTCATGGCAAGCGAGTTACACATCCAAGATAACCCCTGCTCACCCCCTTGGTAGCTTGGCACAGACCTATCCCAGAAGCTATGTGTAAAGTGTTTGCACAACACACACAACACATGTGACACACTATCCCCACCACAAAGGAAACACAACAAGAAGTTATATAAAAATAAACTGAATTGTACACAACGCAATTATTAGACCAAACACACATGTCAGTAATATCCTGCTACTCAGCAGTTGTCAGAATGTAATCTCATGGCCCCCGGGCCTTAACTGGCCCTCCAGAGGGATGGGGGGCCAAAGCACACAACACCTAGGGGCCCCAAGGGAGACCTGCGGTCCAGAGTGCCTCCGGCGAGGCTTCCGCCTCACCCATGGTCTCTGCGGAGGACAATCAGGGGACAGGGGGAGCCTCTGCTGAGGCTTCCTTCCCTTGCCTGTCCTGAACATAAACAAGGGCTCCCATGGGCAGGGGGAGCCTCCGATGAGGCTTCCTTCCCCCTTGCCTGAGCACCATTTAATCAGAGGCTCTGGCGGGCGGGGAGCCTCCGATGAGGATTCTTTCCTCACCCCACCTCTCCAGAGGAAACAAGGGACTTGTCCGGGCCACGATGGTGATCGATCCAAAGCAGGTGCCTGTTTGTGCCCTGGGTGTGCTCCTCAGAGCGCGCTTCACCGAAGGGGCACGGCAGGAGTGCGCTCGCTCTTTTTCTCCAATTAGTGGTGCCCTGGGGGTCCCAGGGACAGCACGTCACTTGCACTCTCGGAAAACAGTCCGGGTCACGGCGGTGATTTCTTGGGAATAGATAACAGTGCTTCTAAGCCCAACAGCACCACACAGGAAGCGCTCTCAAAGCACTAAAATATACTCAAACAGCGTGCGCTCAGTGCTAGGGTGTAAACAGAAGCACTTTCTAGGTGCTTCACTCTATGATGGCAGAGGTCAGGGGCCACACCACCCAGTCCCTGGGAGACAACAGTAACTAAAATGAGCAGTGGGCGGTAGGACCAAGCAGCAGGCTAGAACAAGGTGAATGCAGGCAGTTGGCAGTTCCTCCACATGACCAAGCAGGTCATAGGTCAGCACAGCAGCAGCAGTCCATGGCGGTTCCTGATGAGTCTCTCTAGCAGCATTGTGTCCAGTTCCAAAATGTCACCAAATTGTGAAGAAAACTACCCTGTACTTATACTCAGTTTTAGCAGTTTTCACAAAGAAGGGGAGAGGCTGTTCCAACCGGATACAACTGGCTCTGGGAGTGCACACTCTCTCCTTCAGCAGAGGTTCCAAACATCAGTTGGGGGTAAATGCCTGTGTACAGGCTTTCTGAAAAATATGCACAAAGCCCAAATGTCACTCTGCGGGAAGTGGATTGAAGCCAAGCTGCAAAACACCAGAGTCATAAGCACAGAGAGATGCTCACTTTCTGGCATTTCTGTAATATTAATAAAAAAGTCACTTACACCAGTAAGCAGCATTTACAATCACATCAAACATGCCTACACTATCCCTCATAAATCAGACAATACCCCCTAGACATAAGGCAGGGCATTTCCAATGCAACCTATGAGAAGGCAGCACTCACAGAAACCAAATAGGCTGTTTGTCACTACCAGAACAGGCCACACAACCAGGCACATGTCCTGCCTTCTACATGTATAGCACTCTGCACATCGGGCTAGCAAGGGCCTACCTTAGGGGTGACTTGCCTGTAGTAAAAGGTGAGTTCTGGGCCTGGCAAGTATATTTAGATGCCAGGTCCCTGTGGCAGAAAACTGCACATGAAGGCCTGAGACAGGTTTGAAAGGCTACTTCAGTGGGTGGTGCAAGCAGCGTTGCAGGCCCACTAGTAGCATTTAATTTACAGGCCCTGGGTATAGAGATACCACTGTACAAGGGACTTACAGGTAATTTAAAAATGCCAATTAGATATAAGCCAATCATACCAACTTTAGAAGGGAGAGCACTAGCACTTTATCAGTGATAAAGTGATCAGAGTTCTATAGCCAACAGTAAGAGGTCAGAACAAATAGGAGGAAGGAGTAAAAAAGTCAGGGGATGAACCTGCCAAAAGAGCCAGGTCCAACAGCTGTCCTCAATGGTCTCCATCCCTGCCCACACTTCATCTGCCATTTGTCCCTGGACTACTACCACTTGGCATTGAAAGACAACCTATGGGTCCTCAGAGCCCAGAGCTGGCCCGGGTCTTGCAGATGGGTGGGTCCAATGACACTGTCAGCCCCTTCCACAACCAGAGAAGGCAGTAAAATGTAGCCCAGGAATTTGTGAAAAGTGCATTTGTCCATGGGGGGAAGGATGTCATTGGTTGCCAGTTGGTCTTCTAGGACATGCAGCTGGTCAGGAGCAATTTCTCGCTCTACAATAAATGAAGAATTGTCAATGGTGATCTAAGCTAGATGTTGACATGAGTAATCTGTCTGACAAAGTATTTATCATCATTCACTTTCATTTCAACATTGATGTGTAGTATCTATGTGGCTTGTACTTATTGATCGCATGTGGCAAGGTGGTTGTCTTTCACATGGCAGTCTCTGTGCATTGTTCACACACCACTATGTGTCAAGGGTGATTGTTTATGTCATATTACAGATTGTAATACATTTACACAGCTTGTTGGCCTCACCTGCCAGTACGGTTAAGTTGAGGTAAGGTCCACATCGGCCTTGGACATTTACTTCTCTTTTTCATGTTGGCAGAAAATAATGGGGGTCATTACAACATTGGCGGTAAAAGCCGCTTACCGCCGTGCAGAAGACCGCCAACACACCGCTGCGGCCGCGGAATTCCGCCACGGTCATTATGACCCACTGCTCGGAATCCGCCAAAATTCAGACACCCACACAAGTCCGCCACACCAAAGGTCAGTGACAAACTGGCGAAAACAAAACCGACACCGTCACGGCAACAGAAATATGCCCACACTATCACGACACATGAATCCACGCAGCGGTCTTTCAACAGAGGTATTCCATTGGCGGTACACACCGCCGCGCTCAAAATACACAAACATAAACAAAACACAGCAACATTGGACAATTTGAAATACACACACCTGATACACATACACACACCACTCCCACACACCCAATCCAATATAAAACACACACCCACATCACCCACAAACCCCTACGACCAAAATTCACGACCGAAGGCCAGAGAGGGACACCACAATCAACAATACTAGCATCCACAGGCACACAACACCATCACCCACATAACTTCCACGCACCTCACACAACACTATCCACACACTTATCACCACACACACCACCCCACACATCACCTACACCACCCCATGGCACGGCAAAGACACCCCAGGTTCTCGGAGGAGGAGCTCAGGGTCATGGTGGAGGAAATCGTCCAGGAAGAGCCACAGCTATTTGGATCACAGGTGCAGCACACCACAATTGCAAGGAAGATGGAGCTATGGCGAAGAATAGTCGACAGGGTCGACGCAGTGGAACAACACCCAAGAAATCGGGAGGACATCAGGAAAAGGTGGAACGAACTATGGGGGAAGGTGCGTTCCGTGGTCTCAAGACACTACCAGGCGGTTCAGAGAACTGGCGGCGGACCCCCACCTCCTCACCCACAACTAACAACATGGGAGGAGCAGGTCTTGGTGATTCTGTATCCTGAGGGCCTCGCAGGATTTGGTGGAGGAATGGACTCTGGTAAGTCAAATCTTAACTATTACATCCCCCACCCTACCTGCATGCTATCACATACCCCCACCCTCGCCCTCACCCCTACCACTCCAACTCCTCACAAATGTACCAATATCACAAACAACACATCCCAACACCAAGCCCTGCAAGCAACAACAACGCATGGACACCCATCACTAAAGCATGCCCACTGCACATACCCATACACCCCCCTAAACCATCATCACACAAGCTCACACACAGGAATGCCAGCACTGAGGTACACGGTCACCCACCCATTGCACACCATGGCACACACAGATGCAATAATCATGCATTTCCACCCCTGCAGGACCACTACCCAATGTCACCAGACAGGAGGGTCCAGACACGTTCACTCCACCCACAGAAGAGGCCCACAGTGATGACAGCACCTCTGTCCAACTGGATCTAGATGACCAGCCTGGACCATCGTGGGCCTCGGGACAGTCGGTTCCCCTCGCACTGGCCCAGGCCACCACAGACCTTCCCCCTCTGGAAACACCAGCACAGCACCCACCCAGCTGGCCCATGCATCCATCCCCAGGACACATCAATCAGCTGTGTGTCCACCACTACAGGGAACCCAGGATAACCCACCACCCCAACAACAACAGGGACCTGGGGGCAGTGGCAGTGGGCACACGGTCCAGGGGACGGAGGCTCAGGAACACAGGGGAACTGGGAGGGCTGCTGTGTGACAGGGGGCGGACAGGCCAAGGGAACCCACTCTCCACGAGGCCCTCTCCTCCATCATGGGAGCATACCACCATTCCCAGGAGATGATGGCAACGGTCCTGGCCAAGTTTCAGGAGACCCAGTGGCTGCAGAGAAACAGTATTTGGGCTTCAGGGAGGAACTCAGAACCATCAGCTCCACCCTGGGCACCATCGTAGGGGTGCTGAAGGAAGTACTCAACACCAGGAGGGACACTGTAACACTACAAGGGGCCCCTGACCCTAGCATGGACGATGAACTGCCCACCACCTCCGCCGGCGCTAGTGGACAAGATGCCCCGCCACAGGACCACCACACCCCTGAAGACGGAGAACCTCCCCGCAAACGGTCCCTGAGATCCAGGAACAAGACAGAGCACGATGCCAAGACCCCCGCCAAGAAATGAGACCACCCTGATTGTCAACCCACTGTCCCACTTTGTCACCCTGTCCATATTTAAACTGCCCCAGCTCCACTTCCTATGCCCATATGAGCAATGCACCTGTGAGACTAATAGACTGGACTCTGCCATGGACAATCCTCCGCAATCACCCCTCACCATTTAACTTCCCCCTCCAATATTTTGCATTTAAATAAACACACCTAAAGCACAAAAAGATCTGGAGTCTGTCTGTGATTTCGAAATAGTGTATTTGTAATTACAGTGACAAAATGTTCATTAAATAGTAATGTCAACATACCTATGTCACACAGCTCTAGTCCATGAGGAATCTAAGCAGATGACACATGTTGGGATCCACACCTGTGAAACCGTAAGGAAAAAGTGACAACTCAGTGACCATACACTGGGTGAAAACGACAGACAGGATAGAGGTAGTAGTGTAAAAGTACATGTAGTAGGCAAGAATGTATTCTCACCTGTGTTTCACTGGAAATATTGCAGGATCACTGAGTCCCTGTTCTGCATGTCTTCTTCCTCTGCTTCATCCTTATTACTCTCCACAGGTTCCACAGCTGCCACAACACCGCCATCTGGACCATCCTCCTGCAGAAAAGGCACCTGTCGTCGCAAAGCCAAGTTGTGAAGCATACAACAGGCCACAATGATCTGGCACACCTTCTTTGGTGAGTAGAATAGGGATCCACCTGTCATATGGAGGCACCTGAACCTGGCCTTCAGGAGGCCAAAGGTCCGCTCGATCACCCTCCTAGTTCGCCCATGGGCCTCATTGTAGCGTTCCTCTGCCCTGGTACTGGGATTCCTCACTGGGGTCAGTAGCCATGACAGGTTGGGGTACCCAGAGTCACCTGCAAATGGCGAGGGACAACTCTTAGACACACACTAACCTGTAGGGATAACCCCAGACAACCATTCCCACTGTCTTGCTTCCAGGGGCTCACCTAATAGCCACACACTGTGCCTCTGGAGTTGACCCATCACATAAGGGATGCTGCTATTCCACAGGATGTAGGCGTCATGCACTGAGCCAGGGATCATGGCATTCACATGGGAGATGTACTGGTCTGCCAAACATACCATCTGGACATTCATGGAATGATAACTCTTCCGGTTTCTGTACACCTGTTCACTCCTGTGGGGGGGGGACCAAAGCCACATGTGTCCCATCAATGGCACCTATGATGTTGGGGATGTGTCCAAGGGCATAGAAGTCACCTTTCACTGTAGGCAAATTCTCCACCTGAGGGAAAACGATGTAGCTCCGCATGTGTTTCAGCAGGGCAGACAACACTCTGGACAACTCGTTGGAAAACATAGGCTGGGACATCCCTGATGCCATGGCCACAGTTGCTTGAAAAGACCCACTTGCAAGGAAATGGAGCACTGATAGCGCCTGCACTTGAGGGGGGATTCCTGTGCGATGTCGGATTGCTGACATCAGGTCTGGCTCCAACTGGGTACACAGTTCTCGGATTGTGGCACGGTCAAACCTGTAGGTGATTATCAAACGTCTTTCCTCCATTGTCAACAGGTCCATCAGTGGTCGGTACACCGGAGGATTCCACCATCTCCTCACATGTCCCAGCGGACGGTGCCTATGAAGGACAACAGCGACCACAGAGTCAAACAACTCAGAGGTATGTACCCACATTTTACACAGAACACCAGTCATACACAAAATGTGGCCTGTATGTGTGTTGAGACTAGGCCTAGGTATGTGTGATGCAGTTGGAAATTAGGACATGTGGGACCCTGAAATGGCGGCTGCCTGACGTCTAAAGTGTGACAACGGGATGTGAGGTACCTGCGCTGGCGTTGTACACCATCACGGTAGGCGGTCGGAGACCACAACACAATGCTGCATTGGTTAACATTGGACCCTATGGGTCCCAGGAGCCAATGACGATGTACGCCGGCAGTGATGGTACGCACCGCCGCAGGCGTGACCGCCGCGGACGTGACCGCCATTGTCTATCTGTTTAATCACTCGATACCTGATCTTCGACAGGAGAGGACCTACACTGCAAGTGCTGCAGTGACCTCGGTCTGGAAGAGACAATGGCTTGTGCGTCTGGGGAAAGGGCCCCTGCCTTCACATCGGAGGAGTTGGAGAAGCTCGTCGATGGGGTCCTCCCCCAGTACACGCTACTCTACGGTCGTCCAGACAAACAGGTAAGTACACAGGGAGCATGTTGTATGGGCTATGCCTGTGTGGAGAGGGCTGGTTGTAAGAAGGAAGGGGGCAGAGTTCTGCGTGCATGAAAGACGGTGGGTGCATGTGCCACATGGCAAGGGTAGGGATGGGGGCCACTCACTTTGACGGTGCAGTTGGTAATGACTTCTCTTCTTCCCCTGTACATTTCATGTAGGTCAGCGCCCACCAGAAGAAAGATATTTGGGGTGCCATCGCCAAGGATGTCCGGACCCTGGGGGTCTACCACAGACGGAGCACCCACTGCCGGAAAAGATAGGAAGACATTTGCCGCTGGAGCAAGAAGATGGCGGATGCTCAGCTGGGGATGGCCTCCCAACGTGGAAGGGGTGCCCGTCGAACCATGACCCCCCTGATGTTCAGGATCCTGGCGGTGGCCTACCCGGAGCTGGATGGGCGCTTGAGGGCATCACAGCAGACACAAGGGGGTGGGTACACTATCATTGTGCTGACTTTGCGCGCAGTGGAGGTGTCTGGGTGGGGGAGGAGGGCTGTGGGTTTCCCTAGGCCAGGGAGAGTTCCGTAGGCTAGGCCCCTCCGTAAGGCATGGCCCTGTGGCCCCCCAGCCCACCTCTGTAGAGTGCCAAGTACACCTAGTCATGCCCCTGTGTCATCTATGTGTGCAGATGTCGTCCATAGCCTTGTAAGCCATTTCCCAGGAATTGCACTGTAGAGCCCAAGAGCGCGGCGAAGTGCAGGGGGCTTCTGTGTCTGTCTTGTCCGCCAACGGTAGCGGTAATCCATGCACTCAACATGTCTTTCTTCTCTCCCCCCCCCCTTTTTTGTGGTCTCCCTGTTCTTGTGTGCATTAGCATCATCAGGCGGAGGAGCAGTGGCACCGGAGCACGAGGGAGCTGCATCCCACATGGCCATGGAGGGCCACAACACAGACTCAGAATTCACCAGTGGGACGGAGGGCGAGGGGAGCTCCACGGCGGAGACAGGAGCTAAGAGCAGTGACACAGACTCGTCCTCTGATGGGAGCTCCCTTGTGGTGGCGGCAACATCTGTGCCCCCCGCATCTACATGTACAGCTGCAACCCCCCTACCAGCACCGCCCTCCTAGCAGCCCCTCAGCCTTCGCCCTGTGCCCGCTCACCCAGGAGGGTGGGCATCACCTTCGCCCCAGGCACCTCAGGCCCTGCCCCAGTCACCCCTGCTGTCCTCAGTGAGGAGGCCATTGACCTCCTCAGGTCACTCACTGTTGGGCAGTCTACCATTTTGAATGCCATCTAGGGTGTAGAAAGGCAGTTGCAACAAACAAATGCATTCTTGGAGGGCATTCATTCTGGTCAGGCAGCCCTTCACCGAGCCTTTCAGACTCTGGCCTCAGCACTGATGGCAGCCATTGTCCCTGTTTCTAGCCTCCCCCCTCCAACGTCCTCCACCCAGACCCAATCTCCTGTACCTCTGCCTATCCCAAGCACGCCATCAGACCAGCCTGCACACACCTCACCACACAAGGGAAGCTCAGGCAAACATAAGCACCACACATCCCACAGGCACTCACGCAAGCATCACACACATGCAGACACACCAACATCCACTGCCTCCACTGTGTCCCCCTCCTCGTCGTCTCCCTCCTCCCTCCCAGTCTCGTCTCCACTCACACCTGCATGCACTACCTCTACAGCCACTATGTCCCTCACCAGCACACCCACCAGCACACCCCGCTCACGTGCAGTCACCACCCCCACTACCATTCACACGTCCCCTGTGTCCTCTCCCAGTGTGTTTGTGACGCCCCCTCCGAAGATACACAAACGCAGGCACACACCCACCCAACAGCCATCCACCTCACGACAGCCTCCAGCGCATGCACCTGCAACCAAAGTCACCAAACGTACACCTCCTACTACCACCACCTCTTCCTCCACTCCCAAACCCCCTCCAGCTACCCGTCCCAGTGTGTCCAAAAAGCTTTTCGTGTCCAGCCTTGACCTATTACCCCCGTCCATCTCATAGGTCCCGAAGTAGCACCTCAGCCACAACATCTCCAGGACCAGTGGTGCCTGTAGTCACAGGTATGTGGAGTGCACCGGCCACCAGGACAGCCAGTGTGTCACGGAGCCACAGCACAGCCAGGCCCCCCCCTGTGAAGCATGAGAAGTTGGCCAGTGCCCGGCGGGAGAGGGGGAAGACTCCAGCCACCCAAGCCGCTCCCAGGGGTCCAGGTGGGAGTGTGGACTCAGCTGTGACACCACCCAAGGTGGGGAAGGGCCATAAGAAACCCGGCAAGTCTGGGAGGAGCAGCACAGCGGAGAAGACCGCCATCATCCCCGCTGCCCAGGAGGGCCCCGCCAGCCCCATCCTTGCTGCCAAGGAGGCCACCGCCAGCCCCAACCTTGCTGCACAGGAGGACACCGCCAGCCCCATCCTTGCTGCCCAGGAGGCCACCGCCAACCCCATCCCCGCTGCCCAGGAGGGCCCCGCCAGCCACAGCCCAGCTGCCCAGGAGGGCCCCGCCAGCCACAGCCCAGCTGCCCAGGAGGGCACCGCCAGCCCCATCCTCACTGCCCTGGAGGCCACCGCCAGCCACAACCCAGCTGCCCAGGAGGCCACCGCCAGCCCCATCCTCGCAGCCCAGGAGGCCACCGCCAGCCCCATCCTCGCTGCCCAGGAGGCCATCGCCAGCCACAGCCCAGCTGCCCAGGAGGGCCCCGCCAGACACAGCCCAGCTGCCCAGGAGGGCCCTGCCAGCCAAAGCCCAGCTGCCCAGGAAGGCCCCGCCAGCCACAGCCCAGTTGACCAATGAAGGACCGCTAGCCCCAGCCCAGCTGGGCAATGAAGGACCGCCAACTCAAGCACCACTGAACAGGGCAAGCACTGCTGAATAGGGCACCGCCAAATCAAGCACTGCTGGGCTGGGCACCGCCAACTCAAGCACCGCTGAACAGGGCACCACCAAATCAGGCACCGCTGGGCCGGGCACCGCCAACTCAAGCACCGCTGAACAGGGCACCGCCAACTCAAGCACGCTGAACAGGGCACCGCCAAATCAAGCACCACTGAACAGGGCACCGCCAACTCAAGCACCACTGAACAGGGCACCGCCAACTCAAGAACCGCTGAACAGGGCACCACCAACTCAAGCACCACTAGCCCATGAGCGGCAGGGGCACTGGCACAACTGGGACCGTCACGGGGTGAGTGATGCACTCTGGGCACCAGTCCCCCTCCAGAACCAGTGGAGACATGCATCCACTACCTCTGTCCTTCACAGGATGAAGCACTCTGGGCACCAGTCCCCCTCCAGAACCAGTGGAGACATGCATCCACTACCTCTGTCCTTCACAGGATGAAGCACTCTGGGCACCAGTCCCCCTCCAGAACCAGTGGAGAATGTTATCCACTTGAGAGACTGTGGCTTTGCACTCCCAGGATGCAGCAGTGGGCAAACCACCCACTGTATAGACTTGAGAGACTGTTGCTTTGCACTCCCCAGGATGCAGCAGTGGGCAAACAACCCACTTTATAGACTTGAGAGACTGTGGCTTTGCACTCCCCAGGATGCAGCAGTGGGCAAGCCACCCACTGTATAGACTTGAGAGACTTTGGCTTTGCACTCCCCAGGATGCAGCAGTGGGCAACCCACCCACTGTGTAGACTTGAGAGACTGTGGCTTTGCACTCCCCAGGAAGCAGCAGTGGGCAACCCACCCACTGTATAGACTTGAGAGACTGTGGCTTTGCACTCCCCAGGATGCAGCAGTGGGCAACCCACCCACTGTATAGACTTGAGAGACTGTGGCTTTGCACTCCGAAGGATACATCAATGGGCATGGAGCCCCCTCGTTGATCTGGCGTTGTGCACTCATCCAGCTGAGGTGCCCCCCCTTCCCTTCCCCCTGAGGTGTCTGTTGTATTTCTATCTGATGCCCCTGCAGTGTTCTCTCCATTTTGATCGGGTATCTTGTGTGGGCCTCGCCATGCATTTTGGGCCCAGTGGTCCACAGACTAAGAATGTTGCAATACCTGGACTACTATTCTTGGTGTAAATTTTGTTAATACTGTATATATGTATATTTTTGCGTACTGCATTTTGATATATTACAATGGTTACACTCATTTCCTTTTGTCTTTGCATTCTTCCGGGGGGCTTGGGGGGTGTAACTATAATGTATAGATATGTATTAGTGTGTGTGTTGTAGTCGGTGAGGGTGGGGTGGGGGTGTTGCGTGCTGTGTCACTGTTTTTTCCCTCCCCCCTCCCCTGTGTCATAGGTGCAGTACTCACTGTGATCTTCGCCTCCGGCGTTGGTGACTATAGGAAGACTATCGCAGGTAGGATTTAGAGTTCTGGGTCCATGGTGTCCTCCTTCCTCGTGGAGTGTGTAGAGGTGAGCGTTTTCCCTTGGAAATTCCTCTTTCTGCCGTGTTTTTATCCGCGGTGAATCTGCCCCGAAAAAGGTGGCGGACTGGCCTGTCATAATAGTGTGGGCGGTACATTGTCCTCCGCCTGTCTGTTGGCGTGACCGCCGTGCTGTTTGTTTGTACCGCCGTGGCGGTCGGAGTGTTAAAGTGGCTGTCTTTGTTGGCGGTTTCCGCCACGGTTGTAATTCCAAATTGTTTTCCGCCGGCCTGTTGGCGGTCTTACCGCCGCTTTAACACCGTCCGCCAGGGTTGTAATGACCACCAATGTGTTTTCATGTACAGACAGCACTAATGTGCACATTGTACCAAGTCACAAAGTGCCATGCATTTCCTCTTGTCACTACTCAGGTCACAGGTCCTGTGAAAGTGATGTGGGTGTGTAAGTGCATGTCATTACCGTTGGTGTGCTATCTATGAAAACAGGGGCCAATGTGTGCTAACTCTGGGGAGACAGGCCCAGTAAAACTAGGTAGATTGCTACCTATGATCCTCACCCCATTTTATCATTGTCAGAGTTGTTTATCTGCAGAGTATCACACATTGTTTGACTCAGCCCCACTCACTTGTACGTGTATATGACTCCTCTGGTAATTCTCATTTATGCTTAAGGACTCCACTTACTGTCACACAAAGATAAAGCCTGATCATACATTGACTCTCATGTGAGGCCAAACCCCACAATAAGATTTACCACTTCCAATTGCACAACATGGCTGCCCATATTTGAGGGCTATGTGTCAAGCTGCACCCACACTATTAGCAGTTTTGATAATCAGTAACATTTATCTACCCTGGTTTTCTGCACAACTACACCCATCTGTCTCAGCCTCCAACCATCACAAAATAATGTACATAGTTGTGGCAACCTAGCTCATCCTGTCACTTGAAAATGTCCTGTTTGACATCCTCCTGCTTTGACATAAGTAGCTTGGTGCAAGATATTTTTCTTCTTCCATCTCCCTCTTCACACATGCTACATTTTCCCCCTGGTCCACATCACATGTAGGATGTAGTACACCTTTGCCCTCTTGTATTCCATCCCTTCCCAGCTGCAACAGAAGTGTGATGCTATCAGCAACAGCAGTGAGTGTGTATTTCTCAGGCTGCCTTGCAATACACGCGCCTCTTCTCATCTCCTTTCTATAAAATGAAGCCCCATTCAAATACAGTGTCAGTTCATTGTGCTCAGCCACACCTACATTGAACAGCACTGTTATAGTCCCGCCAGTCTCACACACCATCTATTGTTTTAACAAACACACATGTTCCTGATTTATGCATCCCTATTTTATGCACCCTCATAAGATTTTGTACATAACATGAGTTACGTTGTTGGCTACCATGGCAGTCTACACTTGTGTGCTTACACCCCACACATCAGGACAGCTGATGCTCCTATGTTGTTGTACTTCACATGTCCAACACCTGACTCACCTCTCATGTGAGGAGTTTAGCCTCTGACAAACCCATTCCATTCCATTGCTTTGCGGACCAGATTTTTCTGCATAGCCCCAAGTCAAAACTTGCCTTATGGTGCAAGGAGGCATGCTTTATCAAACTCACGTTGGTCAGGGGTCCAGTGTCCTGCCATGTTGTGGTGCTCCAGTCTAGATATTTTGCTTGGTATTTTAGGACTTGTAATCCTGGTCACTAATGTCATACACTGCCTAGCAAGTCTGCTTAGGCTGCATTGTCAGGCCCTTCCACTCCTGCCACCAACTCTGCTGCCACCACTTGCTCCTCCAAGGATGTCAGCTTCTTCAGGATTTCATGTCCTCCTCCTCAGGGCCACATGACTGCCTTCAAGTTGCTGGATTATTTACCCTTGGTCCTGTGCTTGTAATCATGCTAGTGCTTCCTGTGCATGGCCATTGCACCCAGTGGTATGTAGAGGGGCCCATTTCAGGGCCCCCAAAGGCACTTTTAAAAAGTTTTAAAAATACGTACCTCTACTTACCCTACTTATCTGGGATGGGGCCTCCTAACCTCCAGTGTCCAGTGGGGGTGTTCCTGGGGCTTGAGGAGGGCACCTGTGGACCCATTTCATGGTGTCTAACCATGAAAATGGGTCCACAGGTCCCCTAACACCTGGTCTGAACCAGGTGTTAAATAATGGTGCAAAGTAAGCATTATTTGGCCCTTCCTCCCACCCATGCATCATTTTAGCATGAGGGGATAAATATGGGGCTATGGGGATAGCACCATTTTTTAGATGGGAACGCCAAATTTGCATCTCGTTGACGTAAGATAGGTTTGTGCATCTAAAAAATGGAGCAAACTCCAATATTTTGACTTTAGACGTGTCTACCGTCAAAATATATATATATGGAGTTAAGTTTGCACAGCATTTGTGTCAAAAAAATGACACAAATAAGGTGCAGATAAGTACAAACATGGGCCCTAGTTTCTTTTACAGGTAAGAGAATGAGTAAACTTTAAAAAGTAACAACATAATAGGAAAGTGAGTTGAGAAGTAAATAGTGTTGCTCTTCTTTTTAGTCTTCCTCCCCGCTGTCCCCTTCCTGTCCTCCCTTCCCTCCCCTCACTTGATCACTTCCACTGTCTGTGGTATAAAGGCTAGCAGCAGTGAGAGATATCAAGAGGAGGACATCATTGGTATTGCGTTGGCCCTGAGGATTCTATCAGGCTCACACACCCAGAGGTATCCCCAATGAAATGAGTAGCCCCCTCTGTTGTGGTCACTTATACCAGGTTATTGGGTATATTCCCTCCCAGTGGGTCTGGCACCAACCTGGCAAGGAGAAAAAGGGGCTGCCTCCCCCAGGTCTCAACTTACATTGATTGTGAAAGGGCAGGCCCTTTAAAACGTAATTAAGTTCCTGGGTCCACCATAACTGATAATCCTGCAAGAAATAAAAAACACATCCCCATACTCAGGTCATTGTTTCTGCTTTGTGAAAATTTTTCACAACTAATTAAGGTCATGGAATGTCAGACCAGCTGTTAGTAGGGTAGTACTAACTTAGCCTGCTAGGTATTTAGGTAGGTATAATAACTTTCCTAAGTTTTTGTTCAAACCTAATATCACTAATGAATTACTATTTTCGTCATCTCCTGTTCAAAGTTACAGATCAAAATGCATTTTTCAAAATTATTTTATTTAGAATTTCCATTCACAAATTGACTGAGAGCTACATCATACATAAAATGACACATTCATGGGGGTATCAGAGATATGAACAACTTAAAATTTATAATCAGTATTTTCTTGGATTCATCCTGAGCCCTTCTAGTGAAAATAGCTTTTGGGACTAGTCGATCTCACCTCCACGGGCCTGGCATTGCAGACTCCCGTATGAGGAGCAAATCGATCTGGCCGAAGGCAAACAATCACATCACTGCCATGCCTCACAACACCGGCCGTATTACGAGGGTGCTTACCGCCAGGGTTTTTGCAGATTTCACCCCGCCATGAAAACCCTGGTGGTAACGCACCGATGACAGGATTGATGATTCCTGTCACCCCTACACTCACCCCCACATGCCCACATACCTATAAAGACACTCACACATGCACACACGCACACCCCACACACATGCATGTCAGGCATACACCTAACCCTCCATTACAGTGACACACCTATCTGACAGGGCCACTCTACAGCCCACATCAAGGAGGTCATCTAGGCGGGGGAGATGTCAGGGGTGACGACCACCGCATGCCTGACCATCACCACCCATGGGCCTCAATGCTCCATAGACAGTGACGTGTTCCCATTGGATGGACAAAGGCAGTGAGAGCCAATAAGGGTTCACCGCCGTGCAGTGACAGCCGTGCTGAAATGTGGCACGTAATATTGTGGGCGGAGTCTGCACATCATGGCGGTGCAGGTGGTGGGACTGCCTTTCTCTCACTGTCAGTTGGCCTGGCAGTGGCTGTCATGTGGCTGTATTTCGACGGCCTCTTGTGTGTGCCTCGTAATACTGCAGTCAGGAGATCACCATCACTGGCAGTATTTCTGCAGCCACCAGCGCGGCAGTCTTGCTGACTAAGGCCCTTATCATGTTATGATAAGGGCCTTAGTCACTGGAGCAACATGGCAACTTTAGTTTCACAAATTTTTTACATTCAAATATCAGACACCCTACATTATAGCAAACATGGTGTACTTAGCGGAGACTAATTAATATTGAAAAGCAGGGTTTCCTGTCTGTCAAAAAGGTTTGATCTGACAGGTTTGTCATCAGACTTTTAGGCTACTACAGTCAGGATATAAATGGTAGGCCTGAAGCCATGTTTTTAGGTCCTCTCTGTGAATGGCAGTAGGTGCTGCAGTTCACAAGTGTTAAATAACTTCCAGGCTCTGGATGCACTTTTCATACCATATAATAGGGATTTGTAGGCAAGGTAAATATGTCAATCAGGGATAAACCAATATAACGATGTTTGAAGGAGGAGCACCAGCACTTTACATCAGTTTAGTAGGAATGAACGCTCAACTCTCAATGTTCTAAGGGGCATATTTATACTCTGTTTGCACCGAATTAGTGTAATTGTTTTTTACTCTAATTCGGTACAAAACCTACTCCATATTTATACGGAAGTAATGTTTTTAAATCTACCCTACCCTTTGCACCGGCTTGCACCATTCCATAAATATGGTGCCCAGCTGGTGCTAAAAACTGGTGCAAGCCGGTGCAAAACTTTTTGGTGCAAAACTGCGTTAGTGCAGTTATGCACCAAAAAGTATAAATAAGGCCCTAAGTCTGGCAAACATAAATAGAGCAAAAATTAGGGGGGTAGAATCATACATAATATTGTAATTTCCTAAAGTCCTCTTTTCTCAGCAAAGTGTGTAATAAAATTCAACTTTGGATCATTCACTCAAGCCAGTAGGTACTTCTTCTTCAGCCATGGGTGTGCCTTGAACTGTCCCTCCACTATAACCCAACAGTAAAGCCACCTATCAAAGATAGGGCACTCCAGGTATCAGAGGGACAGTAGCAGAACAGGGTGATTGAGAAACTGGAAGTACCCAGAAAAAACATCCTGCTTAAATGCAGATGTAACCTCTGTAGTATTGGTCACCAATGTGCAATGAACAACAAATCAGACACCTTGTTCCTGATTTTTTTCCATGACCTGAGGAGCGGAAAATGGTAAAAAGCATACAACAAAAAGTAGAATGACAGAAAATGATGTCCCTCAGGCAGAAAGGGTGGTGCAGCTGATCTAAACCTGAGATTCAGTTTCTTTACCAATTGATCCATCTCCAAGTGCCCCCAAGTCACAACACAGAGTTGTACTCATCATACAGTGGTACTGCACATGCCTTTTTTATTTGTAAATGTTTATGCGCTATGCATTTCTCCTTCCTTTCAATGCAATAGTTCACTGATCAGTGATCAAATCACTGATAACTCATGTATTCTAACATGGATTTCATCTGCCTTACAGATGCTATCCCTTACTCCCTCCTTAGAGGTGACATTCAAGTTGCTTCAAAACTATACACATGCATATACATACATACATTTATGATGGTGTTATTTAAGTTTACAATATGTCCTTCAAAAACTGATCTCTCTTCCTAGCTGGAATATCCCCAACAAATTAATCCTGATTCACTCCTAGGTATTTAGCTACAAATTGGCAGAAATTAAAATGTCACAGTCAGTCAAGATTTCTACTTTCAGTCTTTTTTTATGGTGTTAAAAATTATCCAATGGGGCAAGCCTGAATTTGTATTCCTTTGAAATGGCACACCTTTGCTGCAAGATCCTGTTGTTGCTCCCAACTTTTAAGTGTTTGAGGATCATCTCCTCATGGCCACTTCAAAGGCTCGCAGGACCTCCTTAGGTTCAGCATTTAGGAGTCCATACTCACTCCTGGAGAGACTGCTGGAAAGCTCCACTTCAGCTCTACTTGCTTATGGTTAGCTAGGCACTGCAGGAAAAAGGATTCTTGCAGCTTTTTGTGTCCTTGTCGCCATATCGGTCTGCCAAATGACCCTTAGAATTCTCTTGTTAGTTGGAATCACTCATTAGTGGAAGCAGATACAGTCCTTCAGGACTCCACACAGGTTTCAAACAGTAGGCCTAATTCTCCTCTTTTTCTATAGACATCCAGTAAGTGTTCCGATGAGATGTGGGGGTGGTGTCATTTTTGGAGGATTTGCTAACCAGTGGGTGTGACTCCTGGGCAACCTCTAACCAGGGAGTATAACTTTCTGAATAGCGATCCTTCCAACTTTTTCAGCAAATACTGTTTACCTCACTGCATGCAGAATATCCCATTGTGCTCTATTTTGAGGCATATCCAACATGAAAGAATTGTACAGTCCCTAGAGGAAGCATGGGGTGCATTTAGGGAAATAGGCAGAACCCTTTTCGGCAGCTACACTAAATTGATTCTAGGACCAGCTCATTTTCCCACTGGGCTGGTGCTAAACTGGATGCAGAGAGTTCAAGACTGTTCCTTTTCACTTAATTATGACTGGGTAGGCCTCAGTAAAAAATACTGAACTCTCCCTGCTGCCCGTGCTGAGCTGATATATATCACTTACTCTATAGTCAGGTCTTCCTACCAAAAGGTCTAAGCCATTGGTCTGCGCTGGAACTAGTTCTGTTACCTCATTAAGGGGATTTACTGGTAGGGCCATCTGCAGTAGGCTAATCCTAAATTGCCTACTGGAGGTTCACACAGTGAAACCCAAACTTTTTAAAAGTCATTATCCCTAATTATTTATGAAAAATCTGATGTCACAACTCAATTAAATTGTCAATAAACATTAAAAATAGTGTTTCATTTCTTCCTGTACCTTGTTCCAATCCAGAGTAAGCAGAGATATGGTTTTATTCTGTTGCTCAAATGTGAATTTGTCTCAATAAATAAAAAGAAAAGAGACATTTGGCAAACAAGAACAGTTTGTTTAATTGAACATTACAGCTGGGCGAACAGTCACAGAAACATGGTCTGTCTCATGGTTCATTTGATCTGCACAGTATTTTATACATTTCTCTGGGTACCATGAAACAATTAAATATTCCTTTTTGGTTAAAGAATATGTGTAGTTGTCTTGGAGTTGTAAATAAAGTTCTGAGAACAAATATAGGTGGGCCTGACCTGCATGGACACAATGAGGGCTAGAGGGTATTGAGCCCACATTTCAGGCCTGAGGAATGCCTTATCGCTGCATGTTGCTATGTGTGCTGTGTTCTGATTGGTTGAGTGTTCCTTACTACATGTGGCAGTAGACTTTATGGTGTTTTTGGAAAAGCATGCACCCCTCCAGCCATATGCGCTTTATTGGAGCCAATTCCTTGGGACCATTGTGGTGTCGCTGCACCTATCTGTTGGATTGATCTGAGTTTCCTGTTCACATGTTTGTCTGCCAGCTACAAATTTCCCCACCTGTGACCTATCAATCAGTAACCTCAGGCCTAGGTTTCAGAGCCTGCCTGACCAGATACTCCTGAGTCGGGGTCGATGGAGAGTTCATGAAGGATGAATTATTTAGCAACAGTGATGAACTTTCCTTTTGATATGTGAACATATCATGGTGTGCTTCAACATTGATTTTTCCAATAATAACATTCACCCTCCAGTTGAATTTTCAACTACACTATCTAACCCATACTTCATGTCAGTCACTTGTTGAGGGCTTTTTGTTCTTCAGTCTTGCCTATTACTACTTCCCTAGTTACTACCATTCTATCCAATTTGAAGACTGTGTTTTTACAGCAAGACCTTGCAATAATACTATGAAAACTGGCAACAATGATGTGCACAGACCGGTCAGTCACCAGGGAAGCCAGGAGACCCAGTCTGTGAACCTCTACTGCTCAGGGGCACCTCAATCCTCATGCATATCTCTTTCTAAATGAGGCAATGCTTGGATGGCAAGAGTGAGAGTCCCATTGTCCATGTCATTGATCTTGGTGCACGCCTCTCTCTCCATTGCGGTCATCATGAGGGGGATGGCTCTCAGTTCTTCCTCTATCAAATTAAAGCTCAGCTCAGTACTGCTCATCATCTTGCCATTTCCCTCCTGATTATTTCTATCCAGCAGACATTTGCTTTTGTCTGCATGGTGAAGAAGGGCATGGACCTGCCAGCTGATATTTGTGCATCAGATAACAGTCTGATTTCTTCTGGAATGCCTTTGTACTAAGCCCAGACAAAATAATCAGCAGTTCTTCTTTCTCAAGTCTGTTTCAAGAGAGTTGCCTTCTTCTTTAATGGGTGTTGATACAACTCTGGCAGATTTTCTCCAGGAATGACCAGGATTGGGTGTATATGGTGAAGACAGGGTAGAAGCTACACCATCCAGTGAGAGTAGGCAAACTCGCTGAATTGGCAGTAAGTGTCCATCAGCATGGAGATGTCCCACTGCATGTCCAGAATGTGCAGGATTGTTCCACATTTTCATTTTTTTCCCAGTGGAATTGTTCATTTCACAAGGAATACAGTATGAGTTTCTGAACAATTAGGGGTTGCCCCTTCCCTTCTAACCACCTATATTTATCTATCTCAGTATCTCAGATTTCCTGAAATGGGGTATCTAGCTGTTATACAATCCTTTCCTACAAGACTAATTTTCCTTTGCATCATTGAGGTGGATAGACAAACACTGAACTGCCATGTATGGGATACACTTATTGTTAAAGAAGACAGCTCCAGGTACGTTAAAGGCCATCCTGGGACCACAGATGGTAGTGGGAACAGATGTGTGTGTTTATTGGTTTTGTTCAAATCAATTAATCAAGCAGCTTTTAAAAAGCGCAACTACTCACCCTTGAGGGTCTCAAGGTGTTGGTGGTGTGTCTGGGCCTCATTTGAAGAGCCATGTATTGAGGTTCTTCCGGAAGATGGTGAGTGATGGCCTTTGTCTGAGGTGGATGGGTAGGTTGTTCCAGCTCTTGACTGCGAGGTAGGTGAAAGATCTTCCTCCAGCGGTGGTTTCCAGAAGGGTGGAATGGTGGCTAGTGCCTGCTGGGAGGATTGGAGGGGTCTGGCGGGGTTGTGAAAGAGATGCGATGATTCAGGTGGGCCGGTCTGATGTTGTGAAGGGCCTTGTAGGTGTGGGTGAGTTGTCTGAAGTTGAATCGCTTCTCCACCGGGAGCCAATGGAGGAGTCCCAGGTATTGAGAGATGTGTTCTTGGTGAGGGAGGTTCAGGACGAATCTGGCGGTGGTGTTTTGGATAAGTTGTAGTTTCCCAATGCTCTTTGTCGTGGTGCTGGCGTAAAGTGCGTTGCCATAGTGCAGCTTGGCTTGTGACTAGAGCTTAGGTGACTATCTTGCAGCAGTTGTCCGGGATCCATTTGTAGATTTTGTGGAGTTGGCAGAGGGTGTGCCAGCAGGAGGAGGTGACTGCGTTTACTTGTCGAGTCATTGTTAGGGAGGAGTCGAGGATGATTCCCAGGTTGCGGGTGTGGTCATTCGGAGTAGGTGGAACACTGAGTGATGTGGACCACTAGGAGTCATCCTAGGCTGAAGTGGAGTTTCCGAAGATGATGAGCTTGGTCTTGTCTGAGTTGAGCTTGGGGCAGCTCTCCCTCTTCCAGGTGGTGACGGCTTTCATTCCGGTGTCAAAGTTCCTCCTGGCTTTGTCTGGGTCTTCATTGAGGGATATGAAGAGTTGTGTGTCATTGATGTATGACACAATGTTATTCCATGGCCTCTGATGATGGCTGCATGGGGGCCATGTAGATGTTGAAGAGCGTTGGGCTCAGGGAGGATCCCTTAGGGACTCCGCAGCTGACTTCTGTTGGTTTGTATATGAAGGGTGGGAGCCTGACTCTCTGTGTTCTTCCCAGAAAGAAAGGAGTGAATCCATTGCAAGGCTTTTCCATGGCTTCCTACATTGTGGAGTCTGGTGCACAAGGTGCTGTGGGAGACAGTGTCGAAGAATGCTGAGAGGTCGAGGAGTATGAGTGTTGTGGTGTGGCCGCAGTCGAGGAGACTGCGGATGTCATTGGTGGCTGCAAGAAGAGCTGTCTCCGTGCTGTGGTTGTTGTGGAAGCCAGACTGGGAGGTATTCAGAGAGTTGTTGTCCTAGATGAATTGTTGCAGCTGTGAGTTTATGGCTTTTTCCAGGACTTTGGCCAGGTAGGGTAGTAGCGAGATGGAACGGAAATTCTTTAGCTTTGATGGGTCGACTGTGGGTCTCTTCAAGAGAGGGCGGACTTTGGCGGGTTTCCAATCATCAGGAAAGGTGGCTGTTTTGATAGAGCAGTTAAGTGTCTTTCAGAGTTCTGGGGCGATGGATGCACTGGCTCTGTTGTAGATGTGGTAAGGACAGGGGTCTGTGGGAGCTCCAGAGTGAATGCTGTTCATGATGATTTTAGTCTCTTCTGTGGTGAGGATGGACCAGCTGTGGACAGTTTGTGTGGTTTCGGGGGGGCTGGGTTAGTTGAAGGTTCTGATACTGGGTGGATTCTGTGGGAGGAAGCTGTCATAGATGTCCTTAATCTTGCAGTGGAATAAGGTGTCCACTTTGTTGCAGAGGTCTTCCGCTGGGGTGATGTTGGTGGCTTTGGAGGGAGGAATGGTGAATTAGTTGATTACCATGAAGAATTATCTTGTGTTGTGCGGGGAGCGAAGTTGATCGGATGGGGGCTGTGGAGCAGGCACATTTGATGATCCAGGCATTGAGGTTGCGTGCTGCTTTGTTGGCTTCGCCGGTGGGGGGCATGGGTGATTTGGCAAGGGTCGTGGTGAGTTGCTCGTCTGTGATTTCATTTCATTTCCTGGGGGGGGGGGGCTGCGGAAATGGCGGCACCCGTTGGGTGAGGTGATGGCGAAGTGTAGGCAGTGATAGTCAGTTCAGTCTGGGATGGAGATATTCTTGAAGGTAATCCGGTTGCTTGAGATGAAAATGGGGTCCAGCGTGTGTCCTGTGGCATGCATGGGTGCAGTGATTAGTCATCGGAGTCTGTGGGTGGTGAGATTGTTGAGGAGGGAAGTTGTGTTTTGGTTGTTGCGTTCCTCGATGTGGAAGTTCAAGTCACTGAGGAGATCATAGTCAGTGGACGCTAGGGCCTGGGGGATGGCGATGTTTACAATGGTGTTGATAAAGGATGGGCAAGGGCCAGGTGGTCTGTAGACCAGGGTGCGGCGGAGGGAGAATTTGTGAGTGTGCTGTGGATCAGGAAGTGTAGGTGTTCCATTGTGGTGCAGCGTTCCTCCGTATTGACGGTGATGAGGAGTGAGGACTTGTATACGATGGCCAGTCCTCTGCCCGGACGGGAGGGCTATCCTTCCTTAGGATGTTGTATCCATCTGGGATTGCATTGAAGATGTCTGGTCCAGAGCTAGGGTTGGTCGAGGTCTCGGTTAGGAATGTGATGTCAGGTCAGCTGGGAGGTGGGAGCGCAGGAAAAGTGCATCACCGGGGATTGGGGCACTGTCTCAGGCTTAGCAGCTGCACAGGAGGCAGAGATTCAAGGAAGAGACAGAAAATGAAGAGAAACGATAGAAAGAAAAAAAAAATCAAAGTGAAAAAAGGCAGAAGTATAAAAGCAGGGGTATAGGAGAGACAAAGAGAGATACTTACTTGTAGATGGCCACTAGGCCACCAGCGATGAGGTGCAGGCAGGAGCCTGCGGGCGGAGAAGTGCCTCAAACTGAGAGTCATGCATGCTCTCAGTTCATTCCCAAGGCAAGGCAGAGTCAGCAGCAGCCAGAGGAGCAGTGGAGGTCAACAGATGCTGTCCTTGCTACCTTAAAGTATCTCTTTTCTGGAAAGTCTCTGAGCCAAGTTGTATCCCCCTCTATGGTGCAGTTCCTGTTCATCCTGTCTAGCTCAGATTGGAAATCGCTAGGCATGATGAAAAGGTACAGTACTGTGGAATTGGTCTTTTAGTGGGTCAGATTCACTAATACTCTATGGGGTTCTATTCTGTTGGGTTGTATCTTGGCCCTAACCCTACAGAGGTATAGGTAGAGAAGGCATTCTGGGCCAGATGTAGTAAACTCCGATTTTTCAAATCAGAAATTGCAAGTCCGTGCGACTCGCAATTTCCGATATGCAAAATCGGATGCAGAACGGTGTCTCAGACACCGTCTGCGAATCTCAATGGGGTCGCAAAGCCCCACCTCATTAATATTAATGAGGTGGGTCGCATTTTGAGACCCTATTGAGATTCCCTGCACTCACAGGGATGGTGGCCTGCTGGAGACAGCAGACCTCCATGTCTGTGACTGCTTTTTAAATAAAGCAGTTTTTTTTTTGTATTGCAGCTCGTTTTCCTTAAAGGAAAACGAGTTGCAATACAAAAAACATAACGAAACCATTTGGTTTCAGTTTTTCAGAGTAGGAGGTGGTCCATTGGACCACTGCCTGCTCTGAAAAAACATTAATGGCGACATTCACAAAGGGGAAGGGGTCCCATGTGGACCCCTTCCCTTTTGCGAATGGGTTACCACCAGTGTGACACTGGTGGTAACTGCGAATTGCTTTGCGACCGCGTTCACGGTCACAAAGCAATTTTGCATCACGGTGCGAGTCGCAAATAGGAAGGGAACAACCCTTCCCATTTGCGAGCCGCATTCCCATTTTGCGAGTCGGTACTGACTCGCAAAATGGGAATGTGCATCGCAATGCGCGTTTTGCATAGCGCCAACTGCGATCTGGCCCTTTGTTTTTTTAGGGGCTACCTATTGGGACAAGTAAAACCTGTCTGCACCTACTGCAAGCAGAAACAGCAAACAGATGTAACATGATTTAGCTTATGTCTTGGAACCTACGGAGGTCATGTGCTGATACCATGTGTTGTGTAAGCGGGCGCTGTTTAGTGCATATGGAATGCTAGTGTTGGATGCGGTGTAATTATAGGTGATATGGGAGAGGTTCCTACAGAAGGTCAGTGACAACTTCTGGATAGACTCCATTAGGCTAGGCCTCTCTTTGGCAATGAATAGATGCAGCAGTACCCATTGTAAACAAAGCATATACACATGCTCAACAGTACCCAACTTTGTGAACACTGCAGGTCTTGAGATGAATTAGGGGAGATGTCTGTAGTCCTCTGGTTATAGGGGTTTCATAGTTTTAATTGTGTTCAGTTCAATGCAGTTAGTAGTTCTTGATCCTGTTGGGGTATTGATGTGGTACGATTCGAGACAAAATGTTCATGATGTAGTTTGCAGTAAAGGTGGTCCCGTTGGGATTATTGATGTGGTCTCTGAAAAGGTGATGATCCAATATAAAGGTGGGGCACTTGAAGGCTCGATCGCAGATCGGTTGGATAAGAGCTAGGTTTATTTTGTTATTTCTTAGGGATTCTTGTGCTTTCCTTTTAGGGTTATGGCCCCGCCCAGGATATCTATAAGCATTTTCTATGGGGTGATCTTGAAAGCATGTAGCATACTGTGGGCATCGCCAGCCCTCCAATATCTTAGCGTGGACAAAGGGGTGTCATAGGTGCAGGTGGTGTCCTTCAACTCATCTGTGCACAGGGCGATGTATAAAGGGGAGGCGTGTCATGACAAAACGTTGTTTGGCAACTGCATTTTGCCCCCAGTTCATGTGCATATCCCTCTAGTCCCAGCATGTGACATGCAACGTTACTCTCCCTAGTGGTGTCAGGTGTCTTGGCTTGGTCCTATTTCTGGAAGCTTCTTTTGGGCTAGTTTTGGGCTTCTTTTGATTGCTCTGTGGACACTTTCATAAATAGTTGCATGATCTGTTATCCTCAACAGTTGTGAACCAGTCGGGGTCGGAGAGTTATTCCATGACCCCCATGTACCTCCGATATTGCTGTGTTCTAGATTGGGATTATTGCTTCCTCCAGACAGTGTGTGTAAGGTTTTGTGCCTTGGCTGATTGCTAGGCCTGATATGGGGGTGAGTATATCTCTGTGAGCTATTCTGCTTGGAACTGTGATGGATCATGTTGGACTCCCTTCTTCCTGGCACCCCTGGATCATATCTTTCCCAGGATATTTTGACTTGTGGCTCCTGAATACGGCCAGAAACTTCTAACCAGCTGCATGTTTCTTTTAATATTTTGAAGGGGCATGACCCTGCCTGCGGGCTTATGTTACTTGGAAAACTTTGAAGGAAAAGAGAAGGTGAAATGATACTACATAGATAGTCTTGTGCAGCGCCAAGTACTTGTCAAAGTTTTGCCCAAATGGTGGTAATAGACTGGGACAGCAAGTTGTTCTGGTAAACTACCTCTAATGACACAGCGCAATATGTCAGACCTTGTGCGTGAGCTGTGGAGGTAATGGGGTCTTCATTATCCCAAGCGTATGGGAAACCTGGCTCCGGCCACTGGAGGGCAGGTTTGTTTTGGAACTAAAAGGGGGCATCCATTTGGCTGGAGGCCCTTTAGCTTTCACTGCAGTGCCACTGTCAGGACTACATGCCATAAAGAAACTTCAGTCCCAGCTGGGTGACTGAGAATGGGAACCTTCTGACTTGGTGATTATAATCAGCCCCAATTCACTTGTGGGTGCGGGGGACCTGAGTGCCTGCTTTTAAGCACTAGTCAGGGAGCTGCCTTGCCTCCCTTGTCAGACTGCCGTCCTCCTGGGGTGTGGCCAGCCGACCCCGCCCTGGGGGATCAGCAGCAGAGTTGGGCCTATGCTCCCGCAGGCACCCTGACTTCTAGACTCTAGTGAGGATACCTGACAGAAAACATGCGGGAGCCCAGAGCTTCCTGAATGCAAGTAAAGGCTTAAATACCTAGGGCCGTATTTATACTTTTTTTGCGCCATTTTTGCGTCGTTTTTTGATGCAAAAACGGCGCAAACTTGCAAAATGCCATTGTATTTTGTAGGTTTGCGCCGTTTTGCGTCAAAAAGCGGCGTAAATGCGGCGCTGAAAAAAGTATCAATACGGGCCCTAATGTTGTGTTGTTCATCTTTCTTTTTGAGTTTTTATACACTGAATTTTGAGGTGAGCATTAAATGGATGCTTTGCATCAGGGGTTTTAACTTACTGCACATTTGTGTTCTGCATTTCTGTAGACATTGCTCCCCCAAACAGTTACCCCTCCCTGCCATGGTTGTGGCCTCAGTCGTTGTTGGGCTGAGTTGCCTGTCCGCTGTTTTGTGGCTGCTACTGCCACAAGTTTGTCAAAATACCTGACCCTTGTTGCGGTGGTGAGGTGATGGACTGACTTTCCTGCGGCTGTCTCTAAGATGCGTTCGGGTTTCCCTGGACTTGTTTTTGTTGATAGATGTTTTGCAGGGACTGGCCCAGGCTCATCGACCTCTGTTTGTGATGTGTTTGAGCCAGCATCTGTCTGCCATGTGGCCTATTCTGTAGCAATAGTAACATTCTATATGGTCTGGCTGCTGTCAACCTCCCTGGTTTGTGCTGTTATAGCTAGATTGAAACCCCTCTGGCGTCATGCAGTGGAGCTCCCTTTGGAACTGGTGCCATTTGCATACTAGTGGCCAACACGGCCCCCTTGAGGGCGGTCTTCTTCAATTTGTGTTGGACCAGCTTAGCGGTGTCTCTTTGGACTTGCTCCTGTCTTTCCCTGTCATTTTCTTGTTTCTTTTTGTGAAAGTGTAATATGGGAACTTGTATCTCCTGCCAGGGTTTGCTGTCTAGCCCCACCACTCAGTCCAATCCGCTTTGTATGTTGATGGGCAGAACTTCCTGAGGACATTGTAAAAGAGTATGACCTAGGGCCCGTATCAGTCCATGGCTGTCTGGTCTCCTGTCCCCATCATTACCTCATCCTAATTAGAAAATCGGTTGTGGTCTCACCCTCAAGACTGTCCACATTTAGTGCCCGAATGAATTGAATGTGGCCCGTCATGCTTAGTGTTGGCACCATGATTGCTGGGATGTGAGGTCAAGCAAACACCATGTTTGTCTGCTCTCCAATAAGACTACTTAGCAAACTTTTGACATCGCCTATCCCTAGGTTTATTGATGCAGTGTTCTTCTCAAAGCATGAGATCCATTTCCTCAGCCCACCCAACAATGACGACAATTTGGTTCTTAGCCCTTCTTTATCCATCTGTGCCCAGGGCACGTAGAGGGTCCCTGACGTGCCCTTCTGTAGTAGTGGGTATACATTGGCCTTAGGTTTCCTCATTGTTTTCTCTCTAACTTACAATTCAAAACTTCTTAGACAATCCTGCATGTAGAGGATACCTCCCCTCTGTGATGGATGCAGTCTTCCGCAACAGCCATATCCTCTGCTTCAAAGGATTCCTCCTCTGGCCAGGGTCTATCATACTGGTCTCTTCACCTTAGCAGGGGACAAAATGGGTGTGCAAACATCAATGGTTGTGCAAACATCTTGCCTTCCTCTCAAGCTGATATCTATGTTGGGGGTTAGTTTGTCTGCCCTTCTCATTTGGAAGGAGCAGTGGGCATCTTAGTCCTTGCTCTCCTTGTGCACAAGCAAAAGAGCCATCTTGGTTCTCCTGTGTCTAAGTTGAGTTTGCCCCAGACTACCTGGTCTTTTTTTCCTCGTTAGCCCCTTTCCCACATTGTGAATCTGGTAAGGTTTGTATCCCAGTCAAAGCCTTTCCTATAGTTCTGTCTTGGATTCTTCAGTGAGCGGTGTTCTGTACCTTACCCCATGCTCCTCAGGTGGAGGGCGCACCTCTCTATTCTCTTGTGCTTACCGGGGGCAAACTTTCTCTCTCTCTCTCCCTCCTTAACTTTAACTCTATGGCCCTGATAAAACCCAAAGTGGCACTGAGAAGTGCTGCGCAAAAATAGCAATGCTGTGCTGCGCCACTTTTGAAATGCAGGAAAGCACTGTATTTACAGGAATACGGTGCAGCAATGCATTTCCCTGTGCGCCGATGATAAATTATGTGGCCCTTTCGGCACATAAACATTCTATTATGTCGATTTGGCACTTCTATGTGTGCTGCATTTTGCAGCACACATAGAAGTACCAAAGTGTCATTTCAGAATAATTATTTATGTGCAGGAAGGGCCACATAAACAATCATCACTGATATTTTGCTTCTTCTATGTGTGCTGCAGAAAAAGCAAAAAACGAGGAGGAATAAAAGCATTCCTCCTTGGTTTGCCATGCTAACGCTACCTGACATGGCATTAGTTTTGTCACTGCCTCAGGTTTACGACAACTCGCAAGTCTGAGACAGCGTCAAAAGCAATGCACGCCCCTCTGATGCAGAAAACTGCATCGGAATGGCCCATATTTACAAGGAGAGGTAATGCCACAAAAAGTAAATATGGAACAGTGGTTAGCACCACCAAAGCATCACGAAAAGTGACACTCCCGTGGTGAAAGGGGCTATTAAATCTGCCCCTTAATCCCTTCTTCGTTCATAGCTAGGCACTGTTCGTTATGGTCACAACTTGCCCTGACACTCCCTTTCTGTTATTTCTTCGGCTGCTTGAGCAAATCCTGTGGCTCCCGCCTCATCCTTGGAGCCAGAGGACCTAGATCCCTTTCCTGCCCTGCTAGTTGTGTCACTATCTAGAACTGCTATGAGTCTCCCCGTCACTCGAATGTGTTTACCAGACCCAGTGTGAGCGCGTGTTCCCAGTGCCCCTGAGGTTTGATGGGCTGAACTGGGGACAGGAGGTCGAACTTTGGGATGCTCTACCGCTGGACTTTGATGGCGCTCAGATTGACTCGGCCTGTTAGCCTGTTAGTCTGTCATGCCGGGACCTCTTTGTTAGGTGGTGGGCCCTCTGGCTCCTTCATCTTTCGGATTGGTGTAACCTAATGCAGGGATAGCATGCATCAGGGAGAGCACCTCAGTTATTGCATATGGCATAGGAGGTGCGAATGCCTTGCTTGCTGATTGTGGGATAGGAGTATTGGTCTGGTTCTGCTTTGTGCAGTCAGACCTAAATAAAGAAACAAACGCAAAACATTTAGAAGTACCAAAACATACAAATAAGAACGTCACACTACACAAGACATCAATAGAGTGGTCCTAATGCAAAGGATACAGGATACCGAATGCTGAGGATGTTGTGAGGTCAATGGGAGACTTCCTTGGGCTACTCCTTGGCTCACGGTCTTGGTGGAGTGACTTTGGCCACAGGAATTGATGTTTCTTGAAGCCCTGTTGGGTCCAGCAATAGCTCAGTTGCCACTGAAATACTGATCTCCAGTCACAAATAAACCAGTTAGTGGTGATCAGGCATTGTGACAATGGACTAGTAAAAGCGTGCTTATTCAGCTTGTGTGGTCATGTAGCTGTAACAGGAAGTCAGCCAACTGACATTTGGAGTTCATGTCTTCTCTCTGGGGCTCAGAGATGACTTTTCCTTGTGTAGGGCACCACAGACACATTCTTTTCCATCCTACTACTGGAGCAGCAGGCGCAGTCCAGTCTTAGTTGCATCATCTCTGTGTCAGTACCATAGAACAGCAGGGCAGTTTTTTTTGGTCCTGTGCAGATGTGATCTGAGGTCTGAGAGCCAGTGGTGCCATATGTGTGCCCGTCCCATAGGTGTTGCAGAGGTTACTAGCCAATGAGCTACAAGGTGCTCTCCCACTTAATGATAACTTTCAGCGATGTGAAGCATCAACCTATCCCAAATGTAAATAATCTGCACACTTTTAAGATGACAGAATCCTTATCTTGGTTTCTGGAGCTTGATGGCATGGAGGCAGTTGTCAAACCTCAGCTTGTTTCAGTCTTATGGACCATCCATTTTTAGAATGATTTGTGTATCACCTACATAGATACAGGTGAGGTCAAATGATCTGTTCAGGTCTGGTAAGGGAGTTAGGTGGCTCAGAAGATGGGAGATGATGGACCTCTGAGGGTCACCACCATGTTGTGGTGAAGTTCAAAGCTGCCAATCTGAAAGAAGTAGTAATATCCAACCCTGATGCACTCAATTTTAAAACAGATTCACATATACATAAAAGATGAAGTATATTTGGCAAGATCCGAATGTAGACAGTATCAAATGCTGCCAATGCTCCCCGTAAGGCTGCCAATCTGGCTTTGCCTACAGATTGTCCCATATACAAGTACTGAATATATTCGTCTGTCAATTTTGAATCCATATTGTTGATCCACTTACAGTTGTTTTTCTCCATAAAATTGGAGAGCTGTGTGAAAACAGCTCTTTCCAAAATCCAATAGTTTACATGGGAACGGACCTTTAGAAAATTACATGTAGTTTGCTGGGCTGGAGGAGTTTACATTCTGCTTCTTCTTGAGGAGTGGACTAATATCAGCGGTGTTCACCTCAGGAGGGAGAGTATTGTTCCAAGGACTTGTCCAATATGATTGTAGATAGTTCTACTGCACATGGTGTGTGAAGGAGTTCTTTAAACAAATGTTGGGGGGTCAGATTTCACAGGTTTTGTTTGACAGAGTATGTAGCTAATCAATCACACTCCCCAGAATTTAACTCAAAAAGAAGAGCTAAACTCTGGAGGGAACTGACATTAGGAGTGACAGAGATAAGGGACAGCTGAAATGGTACAGTCTTTTTATCCACAGATCTCTTGCATGTTAGAAGATTCACAATATCACTTTTAATGGCGAAATCCAAACATATTCTGAATGTAAATTAAACAATGTTTTACTATGCATAACAATTGAACAAGAGGTCTTGTTGCATATGCTTAGAGACATCCTTATGCTGGGCTGCTCAGAACCTAAGCAACAAATGAAGAAAGCTGATAACAGCAACAGTGAAATTCAAGGTCGATAATGAACTTGAAATTCAGGGAACAAGAGGGAGAGCAAATAGAACAAATAATTTCTTCATGCAACCCATAGACAAGACAGAGTTCAGACAACCGTTCAGCAAACACAAAAAATAGCCTTATCCAATTGGCAAATCAGAGTTCAAGCAACTGGTCAGCAAACAGTAATAAATCACAATCCAGAGAATAGGTCCAAATGCAAGCATGGAGGTCAGGGAACCCAGGAACTGAGGCGAGAACAAAACAACAAATGTGATGGATGCAACAATGGTGAATGAACAGAGGGAAATTGAGCACACAAAAGGTGCTAGGTTGCTTTCCTAAGGGATGAAACATATTTATAATAGGTTCTTGAAATATGAATGGTTCACAGAAATGCAAATTTTATACAATAATTTTCTACTTTTACTTTGTTTTAAAACCTATTTAGACACATCTCTAATATGTCGTTAAAAATATAGCAGTGTCAGATTAGTACAAAGTTACAATAAGAAATTGGTATACCTGCTATTCACATTTATTTTGTGATAAAACATCATCTAACAGGCCAAGATCTAGCAATCACCATAGTCCAAAAAAGATGACTACTACAGCCAACAAGTTTTTTGCATGATGAACCTTCTTCAGGCCCTGAGTGGAATCACCTGTAACTAAGTAGGCAGTGTCCTAAATTAAACATGTCATAATGTGTGTCTCCTAAAATACACTTGCCATCTAACATCCTCTTATTATTGTCACTGTGATAATACAATTTCTGTATAGGATCCACAGTTTCTCAGTGCCAAATTATCAGTCCCATGATGCAGAGTCAGATTGCTCTTCTAACTCAACTGCAATCTACTGGAAAGGACAGTTTATAAATCCCTGCTACCACTCACAACTCAGCCTGTCCCCATCAACCATTATCAGTGATGATCCTGAACCCCCAACTAGCAATCACTGGTCCTCCAGAACCTTTCTGACTTTCTTTACCAGAATTTATGGCTACCAGCTCCAGTAGGGAATCCTGTCTGCTCCCTTATTACAGATGGCGGGGCTGGGTCCGAAGGTAATCCTAATCATCTGCTTCCATTGACAATGCTGTTGATTTTGTTTTTCCAGCAAAGGAGTACAAAGTTAAGAGATTGCAGGTGGTTATTGTTGCAGCAGTTCTATCAAGGGTAGGAGGAGTTAGCTGTTTTGCTTAGAAGATAGTTTTTTTATTTTTTCAATGTTTGAAATCAGTTCCAAGATGTTTTGTTCTAGAAGACTTGTGATCATGTATTCTCTATATTTCAGCAGTCTGGATTGTGGTGATCTGTTAACATCTTATTGAGATTATTTGCTAGGCAGTCAGCATCAGTTATGCATGCAGAGAAGTGATGTATTTTTGTGGTACAGATGGATGCTTTGTAGACTCTGACACAGCAACACAGTATTATTTGTGTATCTTTTTTTCCCTGATTTCCTCCACTTCTGTTGTAGGATGCTGAGTTGTGTTTTTTATTCTTCTCATCTTTTCATTAGCCTATGTGCTCTTCTTTGATTATTCTTGATTGTGGTCTTTAGAAGTATCTGAATGTCAAACGCAGTGGAGCTCAAGTTACAAGAGAGATGGATACTCCTTAAGGTCACATATTGTTTGGGGTTGTTGTGAGCATGTAGTTTAGCTTTATTAGGTCCAATATTTCCATTGTCTGTATGTCTCTTTTGAGGATGGCTCTGGATATCTTTGAGGAGGTCTTATATATCGGAGCCTTGATCTTGAAGTTTATTACATGATGGCTGTTCCAGATGACCAGGGAGTTGCAAGTCACTGAAGTGTGTCCCAGAAGACAAATAGGAACCACAATATGTGACCAGATACACAGTGTTGGAGGTGATGGCCTTAATATTGTACATGTTAGCTGTGGTTGTTGTTATAAACTTTTTCTCAAAGCACTAAGATGTAAAGGTTGAGGTGGTTTCTTACAGTGTTGGTTAGTGCATCTAATAAGATGTCCTTAAACCTTAAATTGTAAGGTGGTGGTTTATAGATCATGGGCAATGAACAGGCAAGTTTTGGAGTGTGGTGACATTCATAGTCAGCCATGGATGACTGCTAAGCCTATTCCAAACATGTCAATCCTATTTTAGTTAATTATGTTATACTCAGATGAATGGTTTCATACATGTTGATGTGGAATTGTTGTAAGGGCCCTTTTAGTAACCAGTTTGGACAACCTTGTCTCAGCGTAGTTTTGTGGCGTGTGTCTTAGTTTATATTTATATTTATACATGTTTTTTAATATTGTAATGAACTTTACTTTTTAGCAATTGTTTTATATATTTGCTACATTCCAGGAAGGCAATGTTCATGTTGCACATTTTATCAGTTGTTGCACAATGTACTATCTGTAATTTGCCCAAGGATGTTACAGGAAGAACATGATATGCTAGTTTATATTGCCAGTCCAGGACCCAGCTTCTATCTCCGAGACAGCATTACATGAGGACTGTTATTTCAATGTAGTATGGGTTATTATATAAACTACACACTGACCCAAGGAGGGCAGAGGACATTCCAGTCATGACCATCCTGGGATGAGTACCACTCAACAGACTGCTTTCCTGGAGTTGACTTCTCAGCCTCCTACGAGGATTGCCATCTACACAACAGGCAGACCCTACTATCATATCTAGGTTTTGGGCTGGAGCAAACCCTTTAGGTCAGGCCAGGCCATGCCAGGCAGAGGGTTCTAACCACTATGCTCTTAGATGTAGACATAGGGGCCCATATTTATACTTTTTGACGCTAAACTGCGCTAACGCAGTTTAGCGTCAAAAAGTTTTGCGCCGTCTAACGCCATTCTGAAGCGCCATGCGGGCGCCGTATTTATGGAATGGCGTTAGACGGCGCAATCAGACCGGCGCTGCCTGGTTTGCGTGGGAAAAAACCACGTAGACCAGACAGCGCCGGCGTAGGGGGAAAATGGCGCATGGGCGTCTTAAAATGGGGCAAGTCAGGTTACGTCGAAAAAATCGTCTTAACCCGACTTGCGCCATTTTTTAACGACGCCCATCCCCCATCAACATGACTCCTATCATTGTAAAGATAGGAGTCATGCCCCCTTGCCCAATGGCCATGCCCAGGGGACTTCTGTCCCCTGGGCATGGTCATTGGGCATAGTGGCATGTAGGGGGGCACAAATAAGGCCCCCCTATGCCACCAAAACAAAATAAAAAAAAAAAAAAATTATACTTACCTGAACTTACCTGAATGTCCCTGGGGTGGGTCCCTCCATCCTTGGGGGTCCTCCTGGGGTGGGCAAGGGTGGCAGGGGGGGTCCCTGGGGGCATGGGAGGGCACCTGTGGGCTCATTTTGAGCCCACAGGCCCCTTAACGCCTGCCCTGAGCAGGCGTTAAAAAGTGGCGCAAATGCGCCGTTTTTAGCCACGCCAACTCCCGGGCGTCTCTTTTGCCCGGGAGTATAAATACCACGTAAAGGCCTGGGAGTCATTTTTTAGACGGGAACGCCTCCCTTGCATATCATTAACGCAAGGAAGGGGTTCACGCTAAAAAATGACGCACATTCCGGGAACTTTGGCGCTATTCGCCTCTAACGCCATAGTATAAATATGGCGTTAGTTGGCGTTAGTTTTGCGTCGAAATTGCGTCAAAAAAAACGACGCAATTTCGGCGCAAACGGAGTATAAATATGGCCCAGGGTTTGGTAGGAACTTCTAGAACATCTCGACTCATACATCATGGTAAGGTTATCTTCTTCACTTTGACTGTAATTTGCCTAATTATTGTAACACATGCTTTTTATATTAGAATATGCTTGTTTCAATATGTACATTGAAAACGTAGGCCACATCCTGTGTCTCACCTTGACATGCGTGAGTAACTGAGAAAGAGGTATGATCTGTTTCCACAACTTCACTGATGAGTCAGAGTGAGGTACTGAGGATGTCCAAATCACCTTTTATCACACAGGTTTGGAGGTTTGGGTGAGGCACTGTGAGCTATCTAGAAGTTAAGCCAACAGCTACCAAACGGTGTGGGTTGTACTCAGTCTCCCATGCTCAGTGGTGCACGCAGTCCAATTAGCTAGGTAGGAACCACATAACAGAGTCATTGATGAGTCATGTTTCTGTGATAAAAGTGAGGTCTGGTGGTTCTTCTAAAACTAGATGAAATATGTTGAAACAATTATTTTTCTTGTATCTCTTGTTAATGAGCAGGCCGTTTTGCTGTTGGGTCTGAATTTGTTGCAATGGGGTGGGAAGGCATGGGAAATATGGGTAATATGGGTAGGGTTAAATTAGTGAATTAGATAAATTCTGTCCTAAAAAGACAGCGGTGGCAAACCAAAAAGTGCTGTTAAGCAAGAAAAGATAGTCAAATAAAGATTTGCTTTATAGCTCCAAGTTCTTTTTATGAGGTATGCTGATATTTAGAATGTGCATAAAACAGATGAAGCAGCTTTAGTGTCCTCGTATGTGGACAGCTTGCAATTCAAGACTATAGAACATTTTGAATCAGTGTGCATAGGTTTGCAGGGTGAGTCGCTTGCAAACATTCTGGAATCCACAAATTAATGTGCTCAGGTTAAGGTAAAAGAAGATGACAAAACAATGATCAAATGAACGGCTTTACAGAAGTATAATAATTAGGTTCAGGTAAAGTACACAGCTCTGAGTTGAACTAGGAGAGAGAAGAGCGGGACTTGAGGGAGAGGGCAGGAAATGGGGTTTCACAGTGCTCCGCCTCTATTTGAGGATAACTAGGATATTGGAAGGACTGACTACCTTAAGCAGACTATCTTCAATCTTGAAGCTTGGAGTGACATTTGCATGGTACACAATTCCATATGCCATTTTCAGCAGGTTGCTCAAAATTCTTCCCTCAAACAGCAGCCACATAAATAGCCACCAAATAGTACCCACATAACGGGTTTTCACAACAATACAACATTCTAAAGGGAATGGAACACTGCATTCAAGCCCTCCCCCTTAGAACAAATGGAAACTTTTCTAAAAGCTACCTGTAATAACTCGCCACAAGATGAAGTAGTTGACAAGTTTATTAAATAGACTCTTTGCATAACACCTCCTCTGCCTCCAGCTTCTTTCCCTCGCTCCTATCCTCTGTCACACTCTCTTCATCAACATTCTAAGGTGCACTCTAGGTCGTACCATCAGCCAACATTCTAAAGGAGGGAACTGGAGTGCTCCACTTAACTAGTACAACTAACATATGTACCTAAATGGAAGGAATTAGTCCCGTGGAATTTGGGATATGTAAATAATTTAACAGTGCTTATATAATAGGGCAACATACTATGATACATCAGTTTATAACATCAATATGACAATATTACAACACTTCCCCTTCCCCACAAATACATAAAGGAGAATGGATCACTATGCTGTTCATTGCCATCGAACATAGTCCTCATGTCATGACATAGTTCTTAAGTCAGGACATAGTCCTTATGCCACGTCGGAGTGGTTTTTATCCTGGGAAAATCAGTCTGGTCTCATTTGGGAACGGTTTCGCTTTGATCTTCACTTTTCTCCCGTTCCTTGTCTGATTGGTTGTCTTGGATGGCAGATATGCGGTCCATGCTCCATACCCGACCATCCTCTAAAGTTACTATATTTTTATGTACTTTTGTAATTCGTAACGGTTCTGAGAACTTACTTGATCACTTCCTGGCTGATTCTGGAAGTTTTACCCTGACCCACTGTCCCACTATCCAATGTTTACTCCTAGTACCATACTTGTTATTATGCCATTCCTGGTACTTTCTTTGATTTTTACCAACTCTTGCCATAACTTCTTCCCCTTGAATCAGAAAGGATTCCCCCCCCCCTTTAACCAATTGGGGTTCAATTTGGTTCCTGGTTGCCTACCCTTTAGGGACACAAAAGGAGATACTCCTGTTACTAAGTTTGGTGTGGTGTGATATGACCACAACATACGCTCAATCGCACTTTCTCCTGGCTCTCGAGATATGCTAGCTAACTGCAAACATTCCTTGACCATTCTGTTAACCCTCTCCACCCGACCGTTTGCTCTTGGGTTGTACAGTGCTGACCGAAAATGTTGGACCCCGCTATTCCTTAAGAATCCCACCATGGCTCCTGACGTGAACTGCACCCCGTTATCTGTCACAATGGTGCTAGGAACACCTTCTCTGGTAAAGGCTTCTCTCAGAAATGCTATTGCTTCTTGTGTAGTCACACTGTTCACAGCTTTTGTCATCACCCAGTGTGTGTGGTAATCGACTAAAATGAAAATGAACCTTGCTCTTGATCCTAAACAGTTAAGAGGTCCTAGGATGGAGATAAAGGAGACTTGTGCGTAACCTTGGTTTTGTCACTCATTGTGCAAAGGACACACTCACGCACGGTGCTTTCAACTAGCCTGTCCATGGTGGGAAACCAGTAAAAAGCGCGAAGTTTATTTTTGGTTAAGGTCCTTCCTAGGTGTCCCTCATGTGCTAAAGCTACAAGTTTTTCCCATAACACCTTGGGAGGAACAACTCGCTCACCTCTCATAACTAGATCGTTGGCTATATGTAACTCGGAACGCACTTCCCAATACTCCTTGAGTTCGTCTTCGCTCGGTTGTCGTCTTTCAGGCCACCCATTCCTTATTTTGCTTTTCAAAGCCTGTATCACCTGGTCCTCATTAGCGGCTGTAACCCATTCTTCTTTAGTGATGCCTGACAATTCTACATGGAGCACAGGTTCAAGGGTCTCATCAGTTTCATTTTGTCTCTCTTTCCTGGGTAGTCTGGAAAGACAATCTGCTATTATATTTCTTTTTCCTGGGACATATTGCATATCAAAATTAAACCCCTCCAGCCCCATGATCCATTTAGCAATAAATTCGTAATAAGTCCGTTCTAACCAAGAAAGGCAAACCCCACAGATAGAACTTGAAGTGATTGATGGCTCAGAAGCACGCTAAGGCTTCTCTCTCAATTGTGGAGTAATTAAGTTCTGCCTCCCTTAACGACTTAGATGCAAATGCCACAATTCTTTCTTGTCCATCAACCCACTGGGATAAGGTGGCACCAAGACCTCTCCCACTGGCGTCCGTGGTAAGCCATGTTTTCCTAGTGGGGTCAAAATTTCCTAACGTGGGACAATGAATAATGGCTTCCTTGACTTGTGTAAATGCGATTTGACATTCATCACTCCACTCAAAGGGTACATTCTTCTTTAGTAAAACTCTCAAGGGAGCAGTGACCACCGCAAAGTTGTGAACAAATTTAGACACGAACTCAGCTAAGCCTAAGAACGACCTCAATTCCTCTTTATTAGTTGGGGCTGGGGCTTCCGTCACTGCCACGACCAGATCGCACTTGGGTACTACCCCATCTTTATTTATCTTATGCCCTAGGTACTCTACTGACTGAACTCCCAGTGTGCACTTTTCCTTCCTAATTGTCATGCCAGCCTCATCCAGGGCTTTGAACACCTCTCTTAAGATGGAGTTGTGTTCACTCTCCGTACTTCCATACACTAATATGTCATCCTGGAAGCACATAATCTGTTTAATTCCATGCAATATGTTTTGCATAATTCTTTGGAAAACCGCAGCCGCCGACGCAAGACCGAAAGGCATCCGACGATATACAAATGCCCCAAAAGGAGTAATAAGGGATGTGAGGGGGCGCGACGATGGGTGTAACTCCACTTGATGGTAAGCGGACGATAGATCAATCACGCTAAAATATTCGGCTGATCCTAACATGCTCACCATCTCGTCTATTTTGGGTAAGGGGAACCTGTCCACCCATATGTTGGCATTTAAGTCCCTTAAATCTACACATAAGTGAATGCCTCTGCCGTTAGGTTTCCTTGTGACCACTATGGGTGCTAGCATAATGAACTTTCAATGGGCTCAATAACTCCAGAATTAACTAATTTGTCCAATTCTTCTTTCAGGGGCTCTCTCATTAGGTACGGTACAGTTCTGACCTTGTGTACGACTGGTGTGGCACCCTCTTTGAGTTTAATTTTGTGTTGGAAATTCTTCAACAACCCCAGTCTGTCTTCAAATAGATTGGGGAAATCCTCACTTATGCTTTTGCTAATTCCCTGTAAGTCTACTAATAATACTTGTTCCTTACTATTAGGATCCAGTTTGATACCAAGATCCTTTTGGTGTCTCCATCCTAATAGGTTAGATCCTTTCTCTGTGATGTACACTATTCCCTTGGTGTGCCTATCCTTAAACGTGATGCCTAGTTCTAACATCCCTTTCAGTGGTATAGGATCATTGTTGTAACCACCAGGTTTTATATTGGCGGAGTTCAATTGGTACCCCTGAGCTTGGAATTTGTCAACGAAGGTTTGGTAATTCATGAAGGTATATGGTGAGCATGAATCAGCGTACGCTTTCACACAGATACCATCAAAGCTGATGTCACACGACGGATAATTGTTACAGGAGGGTCCTATTCCCTGACTTGTCTTGACTTGCAGAATGAACTTAGTTCCTGGGTCAGTGATTTCCTCCACCTTATTACTCCTTTTCTTCGTGTTTCTATCATTTCTACATACCCGTGCATAGTGCCCTTTGGCTCCACACTTCCTGCACAGACAGTTGCGTGCGAGGCAAAGGGGACTGTTGGCCAAGTGATTGGGGTTTCCACATCTGAAACACTTCCCTTTTGATATTTCTTCCGTTTAATTTTTTTTCATGGCTGTGGCTAACAATACTAAATCTTCGACTTTGTTTACCACACCTTCATCTTGTTTGATACAACTCTTGATTTCCCTCACCCCATCTACCTCTGGTGAGTTTTTGATTTCCTTCATACATTCCATTGTATGCTCAATACCCTTAGCTATGTCCACGGCTTCTTTAAGGGAGGGGTTATGTGTGAGGAGTTTCTCCTGTACCCTTGGATTATTTGTGCACCTCACCAATTGGTCACGTATCAATGAATCCTCCAGATCCTCAAAATCACATGTATGGGCTAGCCCCCTCAAAGCTGCAATATATGTGGCTACCTTCTCTTCTTTGCCCTGTACTCTGCTAAAAAATCTATGTCTTTCCAGGACAATATTGACCTTGTGACCAAAATGACCTTCCAACTTGACAAGTGTTTGTTGGAACACATCAAAATGTTCTCCACCCTCCTCACCCTCCATTTCCGCATCAGACAAGCTCTCGTACACCTTTCTTCCTTGGACTCCCAGATTAAGTAGTAGTATATGTTGTTTTCTTAATGCTGTGAACTTTTCTCCCCCAATAGCAATTAAGTATGATTCAAACAATTTCGACCATTCTTTCCATGGCAGAGCCGGTTCACCTATTTTATTCAAGAATGGTGGAGGTTGGGACATTCCTGCTGCCGCCATTCTCTAAGGATATATATATATATATATATATATTATTTTTGTTCCTTTTTTTTTCTATTAAATGTGTGAACTAAGCGTATACTGTATCTCTTAACGATCAAATCTAAGGTAGGACTTTACCAATTATGTCGCACTGAGTTACCACAAAATTTGTCAACAATACATTCATCACATATTATTGAAAAATATGAAGAACCTACTTTACACAAACCTAAACTACCTTTTTACACTGTCAAAACCCAATACAACAAGACAAAGGACATTTAACTCTTATTTTGGAAGTGTTCTCAGGTTCCTGCAGATAGGACTCTTATTTTGAACAATGTTCGGTTGGAGAAGACCTGGGGAGACTTTATTCACATATGCCTCCTCACTGTGATGTTTTGATTTCAGCGTGACTCCGTTCAAACCGGGAGTTTGAACCTGGTAGGAAGAATTGCCTCTGTTTTCCCCCGTCAAATTTATGCGCTGTAAGCCGACAGGTTTCCTCCCTTTTCGATTTTCTTCCACAGTTCAAATTATGAACCCGCTCGAGGAGCTCAGCGTAAACGCCGCGTTGACTGCGCCGCTGTGTGGAAGGCTTTACCACACTCTCGATGCTCCGTAAACGCACTCGGAGGCTCGTTCGAGGGACTCAGCGTGCTCGCCACGGCGACTGTCCCGACTCGGCACACACTTCACCATGTGGAAGGTTTCACCACTCGCGCAATGCCCCGTAGGCGCACTCGGAGAACGCACTCGCTGCGCTCTCCCGCATTGATTGGGATTGAACCTCCAAGTTCTCGATCAAGTTTTTTCTTTTCCTTTTCACTCCCGGAGCTTTATAGCATCACAGGATTTGTTGCTATTGTGAACCCAAAAGCACCTTATAGGTTTCCCACGACGCTACCTACACCTTGCCCTGCACCAAAACACTTGCCTCCACACAATTCTTGTAATGCCTGCCACCTCACTGCTCTGGATCTTGTAAAGTACAAGAAAAAATTACTCTCAGTTCGACGTTCCAGTTTCCACAGGTGCGCTTGTTCACATACCTGGATTCCTCCTGATTTCCCTTTTCAGATAATCTCGTGATGAACAATCACAGCAGGCGTAACTTAACTGTACCTTCCAGATTATACACGAGCTGGACAATATCTTGCTGAGGTGCTGAATAGATCAGGGGCAAAGAGTCTACACCGCTCCTGCGCAGTATCCCTTCCTCGTCGCCAAAGTTCTTCTGTAATAACTCGCCACAAGATGAAGTAGTTGACAAGTTTATTGAATAGACTCTTTGCATAACACCTCCTCTGCCTCCAGCTTCTTTCCCTCGCTCCTATCCTCTGTCACACTCTCTTCATCAACATTCTAAGGTGCACTCTAGGTCGTACCATCAGCCAACATTCTAAAGAGGGAACTGGAGTGCTCCACTTAACTAGTACAACTAACATATGTACCTAAATGGAAGGAATTAGTCCCGTGGAATTTGGGATATGTAAATAATTTAACAGTGCTTATATAATAGGGCAACGTACTATGATACATCAGTTTATAACATCAATATGACAATATTACAACACTACCATTAGTGCAATGGAAGTTCATCTTTTAGTAGATACTGAGACAAATAATTCTCTCTTTAGAAAGTCCAATTTCTCTGGCCTCCCCCTCTCTGGCAAAGCAGCCCGAAAAGGTAATATCACTACTGAGAATGTCAAACACCCTTTGCTGAAACCCCTAACTCACCCAATATTCTCAAGAAAATTCGCTGGGCAGGGATATGCTATGTAAACTGAATTGTCCTAACTACTGTACCCGTGCTGAGTCTAACTTGATGTCTTGATGGTATCACACAAGGAAGGTGCTAAAATGGTGTCTATGTTTCTGATGTTTCAAATCCCAGGCAGAATTTTCAAAATCCAGATGATGTTAATTCTTCAGTGTCAGAATGCAAAAAGTCCAGGATACAAATGAGGTTCTTTCTAACGTTCACCAGTAGTACCTTTCTAATGAAGCAGAAGAAGAAATAAAGCCTAGACTCCTTCATTATTGTCACTGTAGTACCATTGCAGGCTAGTCACTACCAGAAGCCCATGCAATCGTACTATTCTTCTGTGAAGAAACCAGACAAGGACACGTCAATGTGATCAAGCTCTAAAAGCTATACATTATATTGTCTTTCCTTCATTACCTGGGATTCCTAATCTTTCAACTCTGTTTTCATCCATTTATTTTGATTCTGTTTATTTCAAACTTGGTGCTTTGTGCACATAATTATTTTCCCTACCTCTCCATTCAATGAGACAGTATATATGTGCTTTAATGAATAGAGGGTTTCCACTAACATGGACAATATCAATACAACTGTATACTGAAACATCTTCAATCTTCTCATGAACTTTCAAGCGAGATATTGATAGTGTTACATAACCTGCAGTTTCTAATCTGGTACAGTATGTAGATGACAATTTGCTTGCCTTTTCCATTAAACAATCGGTACACCATTGCCTTACTCACACCTTTGTTCACCTTGCTCATAAGGTTCAAAGAATAAGAATAATGCTGGTTGTGGAATATGTTTCTACAAATCGGCCATTACGGAATGCATGAGGTCAAAGTAACGCCATGCTGTTGATTTGATAAAAGCCCAGAGGCAAAGCTTTGAAAAAGTTCCAGCATTTGTTAGACATCAAAACCATCGAACATGGAAAACAACTGTATTAAATTGCGCACATATGTAATATTCAGCATTTTAAAACTACTGATTTTACGCATTAGGCTCAGCAACATTTGAAATTGAAATTGTGAGATGAGGAAGTTTCCAGGAGTAGAGGCACAGACAATAAATAATTTCATACAATTTGCCACCATCACAAGTCGTTTGGAAAGATGAAATGGTGCTCAAATATACTGTTAACAAAGAAAAATCAAATGCTATATTAATGTCTTTGTAGTACAACCCAAAACATAGTAGTGTATGACTCACGGACAGTCACAAGTGCACCACCTAGTTCATGAATTGTCCCTTTGGGCCCACCATGTCACCTTGGATAGAGTTAATGCAGTCATGGCAGTACACTGGCCTACACTCAAATCTCTTTTTTCTCCTTTTTAGGGATAACTGGATGCAATTGAGAGTGATTCCTGGATCATGCAATGTTTGCCAAACTCTTACTAGACACTAATCCCATTCTTTCTACTATTGAGGCAGACCAATCCTTCAATGTCTTTAAACAGACTCTGACTTCCTCACATGCTCTTGGATTCTTTGATTACAGAAAACTATTTACCCTCCTTTTTCTTGAAATGGATTCCTTCATATTAAGAGTCTTGATCCAGAAATCTCAGGATCAAAGCTGCCCTATTGGTTATTATCCTTCTTTCTTGGAACCTGATATGGCTGCTTTATGTCATTTTCTGAGGGCCATTGCAGCAGCTAAACTGTTGGTACAGGCTAAATAAAATATTGTCCTTGGTATCCCACTGACAATGGTGACAGCGGCTGTCACTGAGACAGTAGTAAAAAAAAAAGCACCAGTTAAAAAAGGGCAGAAAAACAGCTGCGGCAAAATGTGCAGAACAGAGGAAAACAGATTTTTTGATACCAAAGGGAAAAGACCAAGCAACAATAGCAGACAGCTCCTCTCATTTAGCAGGAATTCCACAGCAGCCAAATAGTCAACAGTTGAACACCACAACCGTGGAGGGACCTCATTGCCCAAATTCACTCATAGTGCAAGCACAGGTGCACCCAGTTAACTCATTGCTATTGTTTTTTCCTTGAACCTCTCAGTTTTTAGTAGCTGGGGTCTCCCAAGCCCTAGTCCCGCTGGAGAAAACAGCAAAAATCATTACCCCAGACATCCAATTACACAAGAAAGACATTTGAGAGAGTTTTTTCAAAATACATCTGACCCAAAAAGGGGGAGAGGTAAAATCAGTCCAAAAACAATTGCTCTCTTTGAAAATGGGGAACAGCCACCATCCAGATGTCACAGTCAGTCTGAGCCCCTTCTTTATTCAAGGCCACAGCCCTTCGCCAAGGTTAAAAAAATACCTGTGAAGCTAATCCTCTTCTAAGCCCGATTAAGTTGACAACTCTTTATGCCAAACCTAAAGTCTCGGAACAACTTGATGTGGGTTTTGAACCTTTTCTCAATAATGAGAAATCACAGACAAACGACTTCATAAAGGATCCAAAGGGACTACGTTCAGAAATAGCATGGAAGTGGTCCAGGAGTTAGAGGCTAATTCATCAGATCTGGATGCTGCACTTTCCTCCTAAAATAATCAGATCAGTGGGTTCTACCTGGATTGCCCTTTTAAACAAAATGGAGGCCATGTCTTCGGCAGTCCGTTTCCAGTCAGATAAACAGAAATCTCCTCAAAACACTTGCAATCTACATAGCAGGTGCTGATACAAAGTTACAATCACTGAATGATTTGATCCTGAAGGCTCAAGAAAATTGCTCTATACAAGCTCCCTGTCAATGCACAACCTTACCGGACAGATTACAGGCAATGCCAAATATTCTGAAAGACATTCTGCAAGAACTTAAAACACAACGCAACAGAATTTTGCGCAACAAAAAATGAACCAATTGAACCAGGCAAGCAAACCCAATTACTTAATCTTTAATTACTTTACCACTACTCATTTTAAGTATAATTCCTAGGATAAACGCATCAAGTGTACCTGCCCCACATGCAACAACTGTAAATGGTATGTTGACATAATCACTCGGCAGACCAGCAAGAAATTGCCATTTCTGCAAGTACTCAGGAAGCGACCAATAGTGAAGGACCAACTTTAGACAAAAGAGAATGGGAAAGACAAAGAAAAAAGAGGAATAAACATAAAGGCCCACAACAATGGAGCGCATGCCATTTATTCTTCTATAAAAATGTAGGAGTAGAGAATAAGTCAGATCAAGAGAAACCAGAAACATGCATATCAGCTGAAGAGAAATGCCAGGAAACTGAACCCCTGTACAACAGAATTGGAAACACACAAATTGTGGCAAAAGTGCAAATGACTCCAGCACAAGGTCATGACACTCCATAGAGGACCTTGAAAATACAGATACCGGAAGAAGCTAAACATAGGGAAAATGAAGGCCCTGATTTAAACAAAGTGGCACTGCACTCATTGCAGCTCCACCTTTCTTGTGCCACTTAACGCCCCCCTAACACCACCATGTGTGCACTGTATCTAGGATACAGTGCACCATGGCAGTAGTTCGAGGAACTAGCGTCAAAGATTTTTACGCTAGTTCGGAGCTTTGCAGGATTAGTGTAAAAAATGTTGACGCTAATTGTGCAAAGCCCATTGAGGCCCATTGAACACAATGGCGTTAAAAGTGCTGAAATAAATGACACAAAGAAATCTTCTAGATTTCTTTGTGCCATTTTTAGGCCCCTCTAATGTGGAATGCCCCCTTTGCATACATTATGCCTGGCAGAAACATAATGTAGCACAAATGATTACAAAGTGGCGCAATGCATGTTTTGCGCCACATTGTAAATTTGGCGCTGCGATTTTGGCCTCATTGGGAAAAAAAATGATGCTAATATGGCCCAAGGAGGTGTTAAGGGCTTTTAATTCAAAGTGGCAAATTATACAATCCTAATGTCTACTGACAAACCTGCAATGGAGAATCATCATACTCTAATAGAGAGCCACCAACCTAGTTTGATAGCAGCAAATGCTCAGTCACCAACCCATCACCATGGCATGTGCAAAAAAGATCTGACCTCGCTGTAGGCCAGGGTGCAGTGCATTGTGTGATCACTGAACAAATCTTTGCAGCACCTTTGCACAATGCAATTATTATCATAATGTAAAATATACTGTCCCAGATTTAAGTAGCACTAGCACCATATTAGCATCATTTTTTTGATGCTAAGGTGGCATTAGGATTAAAAAATCTTTTTTCCGTATTTACAAAGTGGTGCAATGCATGCATTGTGTCACTTTGTAACCCTTTGCGCCACATTATTCATGTGCCATACATAATGTATGTAAAGGGGGCATTCCCCCATTAGTAGGACTGCAAAAATGGTGCAGTGGAATCTAAGAGATTTCACTGCATCATTTTTTATGGCTACTTTTAATGCCTCCTCAGAACAGGCACATCATTGGTTACAGTGGGGCCCCTATGTACTGTTCAGGGTTAGTGCAAAAATGTTCTCGCTAACTCTGAACAGTACATCAATAGCGTTAAAAATTTTGTTTTTTGACCCCACCATGGTGCATCATATTTTAAACATGGTGCACACATGGTGGCAGTAAGGGGACACTAAGGGACACAAGAAAAGTAGCGCTGCACTGGTTGCAGCACCACTTTTCTTAACTCTGCCCCACTGTTTCTGTCAAACAGGTAGCAGTAGCGTTTGAGACTGAATTACGACTCATTCATAGCTATAAAACGTATATATGTGTGCAATTTGTGCAAGGTCGTGTGGATAAAATATAAACAATGTAGACAGCGGGAAGTGTATGAAGCGTGTAAAAAATTGAAATGGGTAAATAATTTTGTCTCGAAGGTAAATCTAACTTTTTCTATGCATATGTACTGCTCAAAGGAATCTGCTGGTTGTGGAATATGTTTCAACAAATCGGGCATTACGTAATGCATGAGGTCAAAGTAACGCCATGCTGTTGATTTGATAAAAGTCCGGAGGCAAAGCTTTGAAAAAGTTCCAGCTTTTGTTAGACATCAAAACCATCGAACATGGAAGACAACTGTATTAAATCGTGCACATATGTAATATTCAGCATTTTAAAACTACTGATTTTACGCATTAGGCTCAGCAACATTTAGCCTCAAAGCAAGCAGAGTTTGAATTATATTAACTGCCTTCAAAGGCTTTTCTGACCTCTAATTTCAGAAATTAAATTGAAATTTTGAGATGAGGAAGTTTCCAGGAGTAGAGGCCCAGACAATAAATAATTTCATACAATTTGCCACCAACACAATTGCTTTGAAAGATGAAATGGTGCTCAAATATACTGTAAACAAAGAAAAATCAAATGCTATATTAATGTCTTTTTAGTACAACCCAAAACATAGTAGTGTATGACTCAGGGATGGGACAGGAATAGCACAGTAACAAAGCGAAATCCCGTCACCCACTGCAGATTTTACAATTTATTTTCTTAGTCATTCTGCGCACTATAAATAATATTTAGAGATATGGAACCTGATTCACAAAGCCATTTGTACACTTTAATTTGGCCACAAGAGAGAATTTACAAAGGTATAAATATGTTGTCAGGCGCAGCCATGGGGTGTTGTGGTTGGGAATACCACACACAATCCAAAAACAACACAATCTATAGGTATATCATATACATTTCCATAACTCATTTTGGAGACCTGTAGCACCAGATTTATGAGAATTCGGCGCTGGGCAGTGCAGTACCTCATTTTGCTCTGCTGCCCTACCTCAAAAGGACTTGTTTCTTGTTTCACCTCCCCTGGGGAGGTGTGAGGTTTTGACGCATCCTTAGGTTTACAGGCTCTTAATAATCTAAGGATGCATCAAAATCCATGAGTGTTGCATGGGAAAACCCACTGCAACACCCTGACGCAGAGTAAGGCAACACAATGATTGGGACTGCCCTGTCTTACTTCATATTTAAAGGTCATTTAAAGCCATCCAAAGATATGGTTGAAAGGTTTTTTCTGCCATTGCAAAGTGACACAATGGCAGTGCAAGCCTCTCATAAATATGCCCCTAAATGTTGAGATTGGGCAAAAGCAATTTCTCATCTACAAGGCCTTTGCACCACCATTGCGTCATTGTGTCACTGCTGCGTCATTTTTTCTTTCATGCAGCGGTGGCACTAGCAGTGCTCTACACTGCTCCAGATTAACAAACTGACACGTTGGGCCCAATGTGTTGCTTTGTAATGCACCACATCACATTTTCCCTGCACCAGGTTTACTGTAGGCAGGATAGGCATTCCCATGGGTTAAGTCACGCAGAACTGAGGCAGTGACATCTACAGCATTTCATTGTGTCATTCTGTGACTTCACTGTGTCAGAATTTTACCATCTACTCAAATCAGGTATAAAATTGATGCAGGGCTTTTCTTCTATGGGGACCTCCTTGCATTGCTGGAGTAGCATAATGTTTTTGATGCTACTTCAGCAATGCATAAGTTTAACACCAACAGATGCATCAGAAATTCTGATGCATCTGTGAAAATGTGTGCCATTGAGTTCTACTTTGTAAATACAGCACATCCATGGCATTGTTAGGGGATAGTAGGGCAGCACAAGAAATCTGACGCATCAGGGCCTATGGATCACATTCTTGTAAATTAGGTCCTTTGTGTGTGGAGTGAAGGAATTATCCAACAGGAAAATATTTACCACAAGGAGGAATAATGTTAACACGTTGAAATACACTTCTGCTAAGAGCTTAAATATAAATGTTTGCATGCCATTTACATTTATACGTATTTAAATGCTCTCGCATGCAGTTCTTCTGTAATTCGGAAACCTACTCGAAATTGAGAGATAACGAGACAGAGGTAACAATTTATTGTGAACAAACAAAAACATTGAAGAAAAAAAGATGATAAGTACAAGACCACGAGTGAATGCAGTGTATACAGACATTTCTGAAATGCCAAGGTTTACTTTGCTTTAGGAAAACAGCAGGTAGGCATTGGATTACCAAGGGAAGTGAATAACATGCATTAAGGAGCAGAAAGGAAAGCCTGCAGCCTTCTCCTCGCTGAAAGTTTGAAACCAGTCAAGTGAACGACCACCAGATGGTGATCAATCAAACAAAAAGCACATCTGGGAAAATAGGATCAGATGTTTTGCTGCATTCAGAGAGGATTCAAGCTCAACCAAAGAATATTGAAGGATAGTTTAGAAGAACCAGTAAAATAACCAATAAAAGGAAAGGAGTCAGAAAGTTTGCGATTTGGAAGGATAGGAAAGAGAACAAAGTTTTCTAAAGCAGTCAGAAAAACTAATTTTAGAAGTAGTCAATGTTTGTGGAGACATACAAAGATGACTGGCTTTAATGTACAAATCATCTTGATTGGAAACACGTGGATTTCTGTAGGACTATTATACATTTCTAAGAAAATTAATTCAGGAAAAAAGAGAGGCAAACAAAAGGCTTGGCAAGGTATAGAATAAAGAGGAGTCCAAAATAACACACAAAAAGAGTCATTGAAACAAGAAATGTCATTTTGCACTCACAATAAATGAATCAAGCACTGGCAAAGCCATTAGGTCTTTCTTATGCAATAGCTATTGACTTTGCCAATGTGCTTTAGCCATGTTGTACACTAGCATGACTGCTGTTCAGCATGGCTAAAAGTTAGTGGCATTGAGGAGAGTGGCGAATGTTGCAGAATCGCATGGCGAAGAGTGGAGTAGAGTGTTGTAAAGTGGAGTGACAGAGAGCGTTGTGTATCAGAGTGGCATAGTGTGGAGTCATATACAATGGCATACACCCGAGTGGCATTGAGTGGACTGGTGTAGAGTGTACTGGGGTAGAGCTTTGCAGAGTATAGTGGTGTTAGACCAGTCAACTCTTGGCATGGATTTCCCCTATCTTTTTGGATTTTGTCCTCCTGTTTTGATCCTGTATTGAATTTCGTTTTTGCTGGCTTTAGAACTCAGGACACTCTACCACTGCTGACCGTTGCTAAAGTGCAAGTGCTTCCTATCTAAATGATACTGGTGATTGGGTTATCCACGATTTGCATATTTGATTTACTAGCAAGTCCCTAATACTCTGCATAGTGTGTGCCCAGAGCCTGTAAATCAAATGCTACTAGTGGGCCTGCAGCACTGGTTTTGCCACCCGCATGAGTAGCCCTGTAAACATTTCTCAGACTTGCCACTGCAGTGTCTGTATGTACATTTTTAACTGTCAGTTCGACCTGGCAAGTGCACCCAATCACCAGGCCCAAACCTTCCCTTTTACTAGCTGTGAGTCACCCATGCTTCTCTTGGCAGAAGTACTAAACGATCATCAGGTGTTATTTCAGATATATGTGGATGACATTCATATATGATACATATCTAGCTAGAGAAGCAACCAGGGAAGAAAGTTAGCTTTGTGAATATTTTAATTTTGGATGAAGGAAAGCTACCACTGCCTGGGTTGATCAAGTTAAAAAATCCTTTTAATTGAAGGGAGATCTCATAGTCACCTCTTCTAAACTTGCCTTCAAAATGTTTGCCCCGTCCACATCATCTCAGGTTAATAAATTGGTGATCATATTTAACTCAGATTTCAAATTCATTCCAATAGTCAATGGAAGATTATAATGATCAATCCCCCTTCCTCCTGTCTTCTTGAAAATGTCGCTGCTTCTTTAAATTCTATACATCTTACATATGTGCTAATCATGGCCACACTGGACTACTGTAATACAATATTCCCAGACTTCATGAAGACATTATTGCCCAACTTCAAAAGGGGGCACAACTAAGCAATAACACTGGGTCTGAACTCTCCAAAATTGAAGCATATTAAACAAACTTTTAAACCAATATGTGAAAACCCAGAACCAGCATTCAGGCTTTGCTCATTTGATTCAACAACATTCCTTTAGGACACTAATGTGTGGTGGACTGCAAGCTTTTTAGGAGTGATACAGAGATGAAGGCAGCAAAATTATAAATCAAGGTAGAATATTCTTTTTGATATTATGCATAAATGAGATCTACTGTCAGTAAAGAAAGCAATATAAATGATAAAATGTGGGACAATGGAAATTTATCTACATACACGGCCTTTTTTTTCTCCCATCCCATTTACTGGACATGCATAACTAAGGATACTGAGCTTTGTACACCCAGATTCATAATGCAGCTCCCAATACTAATACTGGATCAGTGATTTGAGAAGCCCAGATACCCTTGTGTGTTACTGAGGTCAAATGTCAAAAGGTTTTCACATCCAGATCCCATTACTGTCTTGAAAAGATTTCAGAACACCCACAGAGCTCATGCTACATACCATACAGAGTGCTGAGATCAAGACTTGCCCCCCTGATGGTGCTCTCAAGTACTATATTTGGTGCCACAAGATGCATGCTGCATTTAAACTTTGTACTGACCCACATGTCCGGGCATCTGAGTATGAGACACTGAAAATGAGAAGTCAGAGAGATGAAACCTGCATGGACCTCTTAACTCACATGAGCGGCATCACAGTTATATCACCAGGCGCAGAAAAGTCACAATTGAACACAACTAAACGCTCATAGGCATGTCAACTGTCTGCAAGTGATGCATTGATTCTTTCCTCGCAGGGAAGAGATGATTTGACTTATGGACAAGCAGCCTCAGGTATGTGCGGTGATGTAGCAGGTTTTGACACCCAAGGACAATGCATGGAAAATACAGACAGACAGCAGCGATGAATCCACACTGAGCTGGGGATGCATCAATTTTACTGGCGATGCATCAATTTTTCAGCTGCAGAGCGGGCGCTGGGTCGATTTTTCTGCCTCTAGGCTCCGGTGCGTAGAGTTTCTCCTTAGGTTCACCGGCTTCTCCTTTCAAGGGCCCCAGGACTGGATGTGGCACCACTTGGCAGGGTAGAGGTCTGAGCATGAGATCCCAGGTGCTGGCAGATGAAGCCTTTGATAGCCCTAAGACTTCAGAACTGGGGGCAAGCTTAGTGCAAACCCTTGGAGAATCTTCCAGTCTTTGTCCTCGTTAAGGCAGAAGCAGCAACTGCAGGCCAACCCAGCAGATCACACACAGCATGGGGAAGTACTCCTCCTCCAGCTCTTCAGCTCTTCTCCTTAGCAAAGGTTCCTCTTGATCCAGAAGTATTTTAAAGTCTGGAGTTTTGGGTCCATCAGCCCAACTGTCAGTCTGACCTAGACATAGATTCCACAGGCAGACAGAGGCGCAGAATGGTTAAGCAAGAAAATGCCCAGTTTCTAACAGGGGCATTTTCAAACTGACAATCTAAAAACCAACTCTACCAAAAGGTCTGTTTTTAAATTGTGAATTCAGAGATACCAAACTCCATATCTCTATCTGTTCCCAGTGGGACAATGCACTTCAAATATATTTAAAGGCAGTCCCCATGTTAACCTATGGGAGAGATAGGCCTTGCAATAGTCAAAACCAGATTTGGCTGGATTTCACTATCAGGACATGTAAAACACACCACTACGTGTCCTTCCTTTTAAATACACTGCACCCTGCCCAGGGGGCTACCTAGGGCCTACCATAGGGGTAAATTCTATGTAATAAAATGGAAGGTTTGGGCCTGGCCCGGTTCAACTGGCAGTGCAAGACTGCACACACTAACACTGCAGTGGCAGGTCTGAGACATGTTTACAGGGCTACTCATGTGGGTGGCACATTCAGTGCTGCAGGCCCACTAGTAGCATTTGATTTACAGGCCGTGTGCCCCTCTAGTGCACTTTACTAGGACATTACTAGTAAATCAAATATGCCAATCAAGGATAACCAATCATCATCACAGTTTATACAGGGAGCATTTGCACTTTAGCACTGGTCAACAGTGGTAAAGTGCCCAGATTATCAAAAAACAGCACACAGTCAAAATACAGGAAGCAAAGGCAAAAATACAGGGGAAATCACACCGAGGATGCCAGGTCTAACATATGGTGGATCTCTTAATCCTAAAAGAGCTTTTTTTTTTACATAAAACCCAATAGAGAGCACTCCACACCTCACGCATTTCCAACTAATCTAATGGCATCTATGCTTCCAGTAAGCACACACAAACACACACACACTTCACTTCTTTAGTTCTACCCCTGCCCCACCAGTATTTCAGGTACATTGGCGATCATATTGTAAAGACAGAGGCCCTCATTAGGACCTTGGCGGTCGGTGCAATAGTGGCAGTAGTACTGCCAACAGGCTGGTGGTACCTATCTCCATATTATGACATTGGTGGTTTGGCAAAAGCCAAACCACCAATGTTGCACACCGACTGCCACGGAGGTAATGACCGCCGGGCTGGAGACTACAGTCTCCAGCCCGGCTGCCGTCACTAGGCCGCATACGTCAATATGACCCCACCCACCACCATGGTTTCCGTAGCTTTTGTACCCCCATAAAAACCATGGCGGTAGGCAATATCAGTACCAGGGAATTCCTTCCCTGGCACTGATAGGGGTCTCCCCTGCCATCTTCCTCCTCCCCTGAGTCTTCTCCCATCCCTCAACATAAACAGACATACACACACAGCAAAACACATGCATACACACACGCATACCCACATTCACCTACGCATGCATACATCCATGCACACACACTGACATATACATGCACACACGCATTCACACTTCACAACATACACGCAGACACATATTCATTCATGGCAAATGCATCACACATGCCCCACACCTGCATGCACGCATGCAGACACAACTCCCCCACCCCCACACACAACACCCCCACGACCCCCTCTCCTGTTGGACCACGCGACTTACCTGCTTGCAGGGGGTCCTCCGGCAGGAGACGGGACGCGGAGCTGCTGCCAGCAGCAGCGTCCGCCAGAGGAACAGTGCCAGACCGTATCATGTGTCATGCTACGGTCGGTGTAGTTCTACTGGTGTGGCGCTGCTGCTGGCAGCAGCGCCACCTTACCGCCGTCCGCCACCATGACCATAGCCGGAATTACGCCTGCCTTCTGGTGGAATTCCAGCTACGGTCATATTATGGTGGACGGTAGGTAGCCACGGCGACGGTCTTTTGGAGGCTGTTGCCATGGCGGTAGGCCGCATTTCCCACCAATGTCATAATGAGCCAGAGAATGTTTCTACATTTTTGTTTGTATTACAAACCTTATTATCACATCACCCTTTCATCACCCTTTATACAGGTAGCGTAGTGATACACAAAAACGTAAAAAATATAACAAAATATAATGTATGTGAGAGCAGTCTCATAGAGAAACCGTCAATACCAATATGCTAATAAACATTATTAAAATTGCCCAATATTATGTGAAAAGAGCAAGAGGTGTGAAAAATATGTCAATAATTAATTATAACATTTTTGGGTCATGATGTTTTTTGCTTGTCATAAGGAAAAGGTCTAAGAATTATACAGACATATGCATAATACAATCCTAAAAACCTATAATCCCGCCCCCTGAGATACCTCCATTAAAAAAATGTTTTTCAGGGATTTTTATTTTGTACAACATTTTTATAAATGTCGGATGTGTTGCTGTGATTATGTAATATTTAAAGAACCATGAGACCTACGTACTTCATTTTAGTGTCAAAACATAGTTTTTGGGGGTCAAGTAGCCTTATAGAGACAAAAAATAACTCCTCATAGCAAGCCTTCTGCCATTTTCCAAAATTTGAGCTGTAATAGAGGAAGACAAGACATACAAGGAAATTAAACAAATAATAATATTTTTCCATCTTTTTATGTATCCACCAAACAATGTTCATGATCTGAATGTGAAAAAAAATAAAGTAATCACTCCTGTTTTAAACACATTTTCATATTTCACTTTATGTATTTGCTTTGACAATCGCTCTTGGTATTTTAGAAGAATGTTGAACATTTGAGAACAGCACATCAACAGGGACATCCTTTTGTAGCACAGGTCTGGACAACTCCTCAGTATCTTCCCAACCAAATGTGCACAGACCTTTCTCTACATATGCATGATCCAAAACATTTACACACCTTCTTACCATGTAGAATGCTTTTTTTAATGTTTTTATCAAGAGAATATGAAATCAGTGGAAGTTCACTTAGCGGCACTGATCTTCTGAACTCACTGTACCGAACATTGTCAAAAGTGTGACAGTCAGAACTCATTTTCCACACATGCACAAGGTATTTTTGTACATCTTTAAAATCGCATTCTTCTTTTGTCTCAGCAAATCCTTTTAGAAACTTCACATGTTCTACAGTTAAAGCTTCAAGCTTTGTTACAGTTTAGCTCATAGTGTCATCTCTGGGTCAAGTTTCTTGTACAGAATATGAAGCATGATAGAGAGCCTCATTATGAGTTTGGTGGGCGTTGGCTTCCCGCCATCAGGCCGCCTGTGTGGCCTGACCCCTGCAAGCCCTATCTAGAGTTCACTGCAGTGCCTTAACATTGCAGCCAGCTCCTAATGTGGTGGTGCTGTGGGTGCAGCAGCACCCGTTGTGCATTCCACTGCCCATAATTCGGGCAGTGGAATGCCCGAAGGGGCTGTGCATTGAGGCCCCAGCGCTGCCCATGTCAAGTGCATGGGCAGTGAAGGGGCCTCCAGGGCACCCCTGAGTTCCCATTCCGCCAGCCTTTCCATGGCCGCATCATGTGTGCTGGATGTTCCAGACTGAGACAAGCTGTCTTCAAAGTTTAAATTAGCAATTGTAAAACCTTTCCCAGTAAAGTGACTGTGAAGTGATGTGCTGTTGAATTCACAAGATTTTACAGCATGAGCTGCTAACAGGATTCTGCTCTGTACTATGTCATTATAACTTGTTGATACACCAGTCTTATTCATTGAGGTGATTAGGTCTCTACTTTTGCACTTGTCATAGATTGCGTGGGTAATTATCATGTGTAGCTAATTTTTCTTTTTGCAGTAATGTAATTCATAAAATATGATTTGGAAAAGACAGCATAAACCTGTCGGTTCATGGGACTGCCTTCAACTTGGTTGCTTCTGTCTTCAAAGTCATCATCAATGCTGTTGGCTTGTGTTTCAAAATCAAGAACTTTAGGGGCATATTTAGGAAAAGTGGCGATGCACTCAGTGCAGTGCCACTTTTCTTACAGCCCTTAGCGCCCCACTAATGCCACCATGTCTGCGCCGTATTTAAAGTACGGTGCACCATGGCAGTAGTTAGCAGACAACGGTTTGAAATGTTGATGCCAGTCCTGCGCTTTGCAGGATGAAAAATTCTGACGCTAATCCTGCAAAGCACCCAAAGACCCACTGTAAACAATGCAAGCCTCCTTTTAATGCTTGCTCTGAGAAGACGTTAAAAGTCCTGAAAAAAATGGGACAAGGAAATCTCTTCGATTTTCTTCATACTTTTTTCTGGCCACCCTAACGGGGGAACGCCCCATTTGCATAAATTATGCCTGGAGCAGGCATAATGTGGCACAAAGGGGTACAAAGCGGAGCAGTGCGTGCATTGCACCGCTTTGTAAATATGGTGTGCCATTTTTGGCCTTCTATCACCACATTAGCAAAAACAAAGTCATGCTAATGTGGCATTGGAATATCTCTAGGGGTTCTTCAAAATGCCCCTTAGTTCGTAACAGTTTTGCTTTGCTGATATTAAACAGTGATGTAAAAAATGTTGACAAAATCAGGCATTCTTGTTGACTCCCATGATTTGCAGAGCTCTGGGGCATCACAAGTTTTGTCATTAAGTCTAAAATCAAAAAATGTAATGGATCAATACAGTTTCATCAATGTTGACCATTATTTCGCTGATCGTTGATCCCTAGCCAGCACTCAAGAATGGCTTTAAAACTCAATTTACTTTTTCAAAGAGTGCAAACTTAACTGAAGTCTGGCAGCTATGTTGCTGCTGGGAGCTCATTGTACATTCATATTTTCAGATGTCTGGACAAATTCAGTTCAGTTGGGCATACAAAAACGCTGAATGTATGTTCACCTAGCTGTTTATATCAGCTACCCAGCTGAAAACTTCAGCTTGGAAGAAACTAGCTGCAGGTAAAAAATATTTGCCCTTTGAGAGTCACATACTCTGTACTTTGCTCATTCTTTCATCAATTCCTTTGGCTCTTGTTCTGGCTAAACCACAGATAACACATTGAAGGTCCTCTGCTTTCTCACCAGTTGTTGGAGGTGAATGAGGGGTAGCCATCGATCATCTAAGTAGATGGGCATTTGGTTTGGTTGTCGTCACTTTCTCAGAAACTTGGGGCCTGCTTTATACTTTTTTAGCACTGCATTTGCATCATTTTTTGATGCAAAAGATGTGCAAACTTACAAAATATAATTGTATTTTTTAAGTTTGCGCCACTTTTGCATCAAAAAATTACGCAAATACGGCTGTAAAAAAGTATAAGGATGGGCATTGGATTCTTGAGGTGATTCAATGGTTTCTGCTATTTTTGGACAATTGTTTCCAGGTTTTCTTCCATTGTATATGACTAGTAGCATTTGTTGTTACAATGATAAAATATTTTATCCTCTTCACCCATCAGTTTCAATCTTTTGTGAACTTTGTCTTGCTGTATTTCTGCAGCATCTCAACCTCACTTCTTTCCAGCTACAGTTGATATTAGCTTTCTTCCAAATTACTTTGGCATATGACATATTTTTTCTTGTTGAAGGAGTCCTCAGATTTCGTAGTTAGCAACACTCTGTCAATTGGTAAAGATCCTCCGCGACTACCTGCTTCGCTCATGTTTGCGAATCTGAATCAACAAAAAACCTGAAACAAAAACAATATTAAAAGTAACTACCAACATGGTAGCTAAAACACATCATTATAGAGCCTCCATTTTGGACAATGGCAAAAGGGTTGCTCTGAGGAGAATTTTTTTGTTTCTATAAGACTACTTGATCCCCAAAACCTATGTTTTGACACCAAAAAGAAGTACATAGGTCTCATGGTCCAGGAAATACTGCATCATCACTACAACACATCCACCATTTTTAAAAATGTCGTCCAGAAAAAATCAGTGTGGTTCAGCAATGTTTACCTAAGTTAAAATACTTCTCTAATGATATAAAAACACAAATCAAAAATAAAAATCTCTGGACAACAATTGTTTTAAAGACGTATATCAGGGGGCCTGGACCACTAATTCCAGACAATACTAATAATTTAACAATAATTAAACATTTGGAGCAAAGATTGGACTCTAATGGTGATCATCTCAACAAATTATCAGAGCAATTTTAATAGGAAAATTAAGTTAAGAGACAAATGAATAGCTCTGTAGACATCTGAGAGACAGGCTATCATTGTGCAACATTGAACTGTACCGGATATTATCAGTATTCAGAAATCACATATAAACAACCAGTGCTGATAATGGTTGAATCTTAAATTGCTGGTAAATATAGCAAGGCTGTTTAAAAGTCAAAACACCATATGTCCAATCAAATAGAACATTAGGACCTCCAGCATGAAAAATCTGAAACCCACGGCATATTTTTATGTTATTTTTCACATCGCTTTTGTGTTTTGTGAGGCAGTAACAAAAGCGATAGGTTTCTAACTTTTCCGTTTTTGAACGGCAAAAATTATGAAAGCACCCTTGCTCACCCTCTCAATGCCAGTTGCTACAAATTGGTTAATTTCACGTATGAAAACAGATTTTTTTCATTCCTCTCACTTATCCAATGCAAGTTTTCTTCTGTTGTGTTTCCAGAAGTGCATTACCCTCGCCTTATTCTATGTTGACTGAAGAGACCATAGTTTGAGTTCACTGCCCATTTCCCCCCACTTTGCACCAAAGTGCTGACAGAAATAATTTTCAGTAGATATTTTTGTGAGGCATTCTTTTTACCTCATTATTTGCACTCGTGAATAGGAATGCTGTATTCATCTCTACGAGAGTCACTTCTAAGCAGCAAACTGCATTGTATTTATAAGCAAATTTCTCCATACTGGCGTGTTTTTTCTTCGCACTGTCTTCATTTCATCCAATGCGCACATACAATTGTCAATGTCAGTAGTAGTTCATTCACAACAAATCACATTGTGATGTTAACTTCCTTAGAGGTCAGGTTGTCCTACTGATTCAGACCTCATCACTTCGATGTTAGCACTAGCATTGTTACTTCCGGTCATGGGCTTTTCGGTGCTGTATGTGCATGATAATGCAGAAGCCTTGCCATTTAAGTAATAAAGGCGGCTACTTGGTAATGTTTACACGTGCCAGCTACGCAATAATGCGCACAGTTAGATGCTTACACATAAGCAAACAATGAAACTGTATTAACCGAATGCTTTTTATAAATAAAGTATTGCATTTGAAAATAGGGCCTAACATGGTTTAGACAACATAGCCAGGGCTCATTTAAAAGACTGCTTGTCACATTGTAGAAAAGTGCATTTTAATTGCGTGCATGAGCAGCACACATTCATGTGTTTTTTTTTTTTTTTATCTAAATTTAGCTGCAAACCATGGTTTCTCTTCTTATGTGCAGTTGCAACTTATCTCTTTCTTCCTCACAGAAGCCATTATTGTTGTCTGGTGTTTTTACATTAATGAAATATACAATTTCACTTGTGGAACAAATTATGTATTTAACAATACATGTAAATATTGAGCAAGTACCTGTTGTTTCGTAATTGATAGCATGATTGGTGTTGTGCAAGTCATTTTTAGTACTTCTTACTCTAAAGCCTTGCTATGAATTTGTGTGTTTTTCTTTGCGCAGGATATTACAAAAAATATTTAAGAGGGCCTAGCACCATATTAGCATCATTTTTTAATGCTAATGTGGTGTTAGAAGGGCAAAAACGCCATGCCATATTTACAAAGTGGCGCAATGCATGCATTGCACAAATCTGTAACCCTTTGTGCTACATTATGCCTGCTCCAGGCATAATGTATGCAAAGGGGATGTTCCCCTATTACAAAGGGGACGTTCCCTCATTAGGGGGGCTGTACAAATGGTGGAAAGAAATTAAGCAGATTTATTGAGTCATTTATTCTGTGATTTTCAATGCCTGCTCATACCAGGCATTAAAAGGAGGCTCCTATTGGTTACAATGGGTCTCTGGGTGCTTTACAGGACTAGGGTAAAACATTTAGACATTAATCCTGCAAAGTGCTGAACTGGCATAAAAAATTCAGATACTAGTTCCTTAAACTACCGCACGGTGCAACATATATTAAATATGGCGCACTCATGGTAGTGTTGGAGGGGGGGCGCTAAGGGGTGCAAGAAAAGTGGTGCTGCACTAGGTGCAGTGCCACTTTTCATAAATATGCTCCTTACTTTTTTGGGGAAGAGCCAGACTTTTCTATTAGAAATTCCAGTTAGACTTTTCTGTTAGCTCTTTCTTACTAGACCTTTCTCATTCTAATACCACATATTTTGGTGAGACGCTTCTCCTTGCTGATTATGGCGGGCTAGATGCTTGCAGTTCTTTCTTATTTAGGCATATTTAACATTAATTTGATTATTATCCAGATGTGCTGTGGCGTGTTTAATGTCTTAAATGCACATGATATTTTGTGTAATTAGGATTTAGTTTTATGCTAATTCCCTTGGCTCTACTGACCTTTGCTTTCTCTAATTATACTATTATATGAATAATTCTACCCATACTGAGAACTGGAAAAGCCTTGTTCTGCAGGTTTCTTGATGGTCTTGACTGAGGGTTAACGTTCAGGATGTTCCTTTTTCGTGCCCATCAACTCTCCTTAATTAATTAAGGATGGAGAGTGGACATCTGTTTGCATTTTTAAAGCAGCTTTGGGGTAATTTATCTTTCACTAATGGAATACAAGAGAAAGTATTAAATAGCGCACATTGCTATGTGTGAAATATTAGTACTGCACTGTGATACAATGGAAGTGAGATACATATATAATATAGGGGTAAAGGCACATATTGTACGCTTTTTGAACATCACAGGCATCCTGAGGGGTCCGGATATATTTATTCATAAATGAAAACACTATAAGCACAGCCCCATCCACTAATTGTTTGCACCAACTTCTAGGATGGAGCAAGGGACCTACCAGGGGCTGTATTATACATACAGCACATTTTCTTTGTTTGCGCTGGGAGCACCTTTTAAAAGGTGTGTCTAGTGCAAGCAATGAAAATTAGCTGTATTAGCTCAAGTGATCTGTCCCCATGGCAGCCGTGAACTCATGCTGCTCTGGGGGAAGTGCATTTATATGTAAACAGAGTAGCCGCTTTGAAGCCACTTTGTGTTTCACTGTGCAGGTGGCCACCCGCCTGCACTTTTAGGGGGGATTAGTGATCCACTTACATTTACAGAAGGGGACGCACAAGCATCTGGGACCCTTTCTGTAATACCAAAGCACCCCGGGTTGCAGAAGGGAGGCACAAATGCCCGTTTGGGCCTCCGGGACTCTTCAGAAAAATGGCCCCAGAAGAGCAGATATAGGCCCTCATTACAACCTTGGGGGTAAATGCCGGCTACCGCCATGCTGATGGCCACCAACATACTGTGACTGCGGTGGTATACCGCTATTGGTCTTATGACCCACACAGAGAAATCCACCACTATACAGACACCCACACAAGTCTGCCAGACCAAAGGTCAGTGATAAACTGGCGGTACCAAAACCCACACCATTGCGCCAACAGGAATACGCCCACAGTATCAGGACCCACGAATCACCGCAGAGGTATTTCAACTGCGGTAAACCATTGGCAGTACAGACCGCTGCGCTCAAAATACACACACACTAACAAAACTACACCACATTGGACAATTCAACTACACACATCTGACACACATACACACTCCACACCCACACACCCACACCACTATAAAACACACACCCACATTGCCACCAACCCTTTCAATGAAAAAAAAGATTGCGAACAGAGAGAGAGACAAGCCAGGAGCACCCACTCAATTTGAGCCACAGAACACCATCACCCATACAGCATCCACTCACCTCACAGCACACACCACAACACATCACCCCACACATCACCCCACACATCGCCACACATACCACTCACACCACATCCATGGCACCCCAAAGATACCCCAGGTTTTCAGAGGAGGAGACAAGGGTCATGGTGGAGGAAATCATCCGAGTACAGCCACAGCTATTCGGATCACAGGTGCAGCAGATGTCCATTGCAAAGAAGATGGAGCTATGGCGGAGAGTCGTGGACTGGGTCAACGCAATGGGACAGCATCCCAGAACAATGGATGACATCGGGAAGAGGTGGAACAACCTACAGAGGAAGGTGTGTTCTGTGGTTGCAAGACACCAGGTAGCTGTACAGAGGACTGGCGGTGGACCCACACCTCCTCCCCAACAACTAACAACATGGGAGGAGAAAGTCTTGGCAATCATACATCCTGAGGGTCTCGCAGGAGTAGCAGGAGGACTGGACTTGGGTAAGTCAAATCTTTACTACTATATCCCCCACCCTACCTGCATGCCATCATAAACTCATACCCCTACCCTCACCCCATCACTACACCACCTCACATATACCCCACTAGCACAACCCACCCGTCCCAATACCAATCCCTGCATGCTAAACCAATGCATGGACCCCCATCACAGATCTGCATGGACACCCATCACCACAGCATGCCCATTAGAGAGAATCACCTAGCCCACAAAATCACCACACACACAAGGCAAAGCTGACAGGGCAATCACAACCATACAGGAAAACACACCCATGCACAAGATGGCACAGGCAGATACAATAACACTGCATTTACATCCCCACAGGACCCCCACTCAACGTCATCGGAGAGGAGGTGCCACCAACATCCAGTCCCCCCACAGAAGAGGCCACAGTGATGACAGCAGCTTTGCACGCCTGCATCACGATGACCAACCTGGCCCATCAGGGACCTGTGGACAGTCGGTTACTCTGCCACAGTCCCATACCACCACAGACCCTCCCCCCTCAGGAAACACCAGCACAGCACCAACCCAGCGAGCCCCTACCACTGTCCCCAGGACACGTCAATCAGCAGTGTGTCCACAACTACAGGAACCCCAGGCAACACCACAAACCCAAGAAAATCAGGGACCTGCGGTCAGTGGCAGTGGACACATGGTTCAGAGGAGAGAGGCACAGGACAACAGGAAAGCTGGGAGGACTGCTGTGCGACAGGGGGAGGACAGGCCCAGGGAACCCACTCTCCATGAGGCACTTGCAGGGATCCTGGAGCATACCACCATTCCCAGGAGACCTTGGCCAGATACTGGCCAAGTTGCAGGAGACCCAGCGGCTGCAGGAGGGACAGTACCTGGGGATCAGGGAGGACCTCAAACACATACACACCATCCTGGTCACCATTGCAAGGGTGCTGGCTAATATGGCCAACACCATGAGGGAGGCAGTGGCACAACAACGGGCCCACGACAATAGCCACACTGATGAACAGTCCTCCTCCTCCGCCGGCGCTAGTGGACAGGAGACCCCGCCATTGGAACAACAGGCCACCATCACCCCGCCCCCTGAAGAATGAGAACCACCCCGCAAACGGTCCCTGCGATCCAGGCAGAAGCCTGAGAACATTGCCAAGATCCCCGCCAGGAAATAAGACTCTCCTGATTGTCACCCTTGTGTCCCACTCTATCACCCTGTCCACCTTGAACTGCTATTGCTCCCCTTCCTATGCCCCATTGGACAATGCACCTGTGATACCAAGAAACTGGACTCTAACTGGACATTCCTCCACCATCACCCCAGCCCATTGCACATCCCTCTCTACTTATTAGCACTTAATTAAACACCCTTGGAACAAATACAATTCTGGAGTCTGTCAATTGATTGAAATATGTATTAGTACAGCATTCTAAAAACATTGCAGTTCACATGTACAGTGATATATACATTGGTATGACCTGTAGTGGGCAGCAGTAAACACACCTGGAGCCAGAGTGGGGCACATAATCTGAAAATAGAGATGCCAAAGGGTACAGTAAGTTGCCATAGACATAGGGAAATCATGCTGCCATGTACAATGTCCAACAGAAAACTGAAATGTAAAGTGAAGTTACAGTGTCCTACCTGTGTGTCACTGGAAGTACTGCTGTATGATAGTACTTCTGTTGTCCACATCTTCATCCTCTGCCTCCTCTTCCTCACTGCCCACAGGCTCCACTGTTGCCACAAGACCATCTCCAGGCTCATCCTCCTGCAGAAAAGGCACCTGGCATCTCAAGGCCAGGTTGTGCAACATGCAACATGCAATGATGATCTGGCACACCTTCTTGGGTGAGTAGTACAGGAATCCACCTGTCAGATGGAGGCACGGAATTTGGCCTTCAGGAGGCCGAAGGTTCTCTCAATAATCCTATTGTTTGCCCATGTGCCTCATTGTAACGTTCCTCTGCCCTTATCCTGGCATTCCTCACTGGAGTCAGTAGCCATGAGAGGTCAGGGAACCAGAGTCACCTGCAAATATCGAGGGACAACTGTTAGACACACACTAACCCTTAGGGACAACCCCATACCCAGACACCAACATAGACTGGGTGGGGACCTTGGGCTCACCACCACCCGGTGCCTCTGGAGTTGAGCCATCACATATGGGATGCTGCTATTCCTCAAAATAAAGGTGTCATGCACAGAGCCAGGATACTTGGCATTCACATGGGAGATGTACTGGTCCGCCAAACACACGATCTGCAATTTCAAATAGTGATAGCTTTTTCTATTCCTGAAAACCTGTTCATTTCTCTGGTGGGGGGACAAATGCTACATGAGTACCATCAATGGCACCAATGATGTTGGGGATATGTCCCAGGGCATAAAAGTCAGCTTTCATTGTGGCCAAATCCTCCACCTGGGGGGAATACGATGTAGCTGCGCATGTGTTTCAGCAGGGCAGACAACACTCTGGTCAACACGTTGGAGAACATTGGCTGAGACATCCCTGATGCCATGGCCACTGTTGTTTGGAAGGAACCACTTGCCAGGAAATGGAGCACTGACAGGACCTGCACTGTGGGCTGGCGGATAGCTGACATCATGTCTGACTCCAATTGGGCACACAGTTCTTGGATTGTGGCCTGATCAAGTCTGTATGTTAGGATAATGTGTCTGTCCTTCATTGTTGCAAGGTCACCAGGGGTCTATACACTGGAGGATGTCTCCATCTCATATTCATCCTCAGCGGTTGAAGCCTAGAAAGGAAAACGGTGAGCAGAGGGTCAAATTCACACATCTATTGCAAAAATTATGCATCTCTTTATTTACAGAACACGTATGTGAATCTGAGAGTCAGTTGATGTGCCAATGTCTGCTGTGACGCAGTTAGGTACCATCGCCTGTGCCCCCCTGGAATAGCAGCGGCCTGACCTGTGAGGAGGGACAACTGGAAATGAGGTAATTCCGCTGGCATTGCTTGCTTTTGCGGTAGGCGGTCAACGACTACCGCGCAACTTCGCATTGGTTATCATCGGGCCCTATGGGTTTCAGGAGCCAATGGCGATGTACACCAGAGGTGACGGTACGAACTGCCGCGGACGTGACCGCCATTTTCTATCTATTCACTCACTTGCTACCTGACCTTCAACAGGAGAGGACCTACACTGCAAGTGCTGCTGTGACCTGTGTCTGGAAGCAACAGTGGCTCATGTGTCTGGGAAAGGGCTCCTTCCTTCACTTCGAAGGAGTTGGAGAGGCTGGTGGATGGGGTCCTATCCCAGTACACTTTACTCTATGGTCCTCCAAACAAACAGATGAGTACACTGTGAGCATGAATGTATGGAGAGATGTGTGTGTATGCCACATGTGGGGGGGCTGAGGTGTCCAGGGCAGAGTGCTGCATGTATGTGGTCAATGTATGTGCGTTAGTGGATGGGAGGGATGTGGTGGGCCATGAGTGTGACGGTCAGGACGGTATTACTAATCCATTTTCTGCTGTATTTTTCCTTCAGGTCAGCGCCCATCAGAATTTGCTGTGCCATCGCCAAGAAGGTGCAGATCCTGGGGGTCTTTGACAGGCAGAGCACCCACTGCTGCAAACGGTGGGAGAACCTGCGCCACTGGGCAAGGAAGACGGTGGAGGCCCAGCTGGGGTTGGCCTCCTAACGAGGAAGGGGTACCCGTCGTACCCTGACCCCACTGATGTTCCGCATCCTAGCGGTGGCCTATCCGAATTTGGATGGCCGCTTGAAGGCATTACAGCAGCCACAAGGGGGTGAGTACAAATTCAGATTCATGAGTTGGCAAACATTAAGGTTTTACCTGGGTGGGGATGTGGACTGTGGGTGCCCCTAGGCCAGGGCGCACATGGCAGGGTAGGTCCCTTGTTGGGCAGGCTCTGAAGCACTCCAACCTCAATGTTGTTAGTGGGCATCTACTACTTGGCAGGGTCCTGTGGATTTCAAGTGTGCAGCTGATGGTGTTATGCTATGTTCCCCATGGGCTGGTGACTAGCATTGTAACTGGTAGTGCATGGCCTAGTGTAAGCCAGCTCCCTGTGTGTAGTGTACGCCAACGGTAGTGTTGTTGCTGGCATTGACTAAGTGTATCTCCCCCCCTTTTTGTTTTGTCACCGTGTCCTTGTGTGCATTAGCATCATCTGATGGAGGGAGCTGCATCCCACATGGGCCTGGAGGCTGAATCCACTGAGGGTGAGGGCATCAGTGGGACAGAGGGCAAGGGGAGCACCATGACGGAGACAGAAGGGGACACTACAGACAGCGACTCCTCCTCCATTGGAAGCTCCTTGGCGGTGGCGGACACCTCTGTGCCCACCCCAACAACAGGTACAGCCGCCACCCCCCCACCAGCACCGACCTCCCAGCAGCCCCTCAGCGTCTTTCCCGTGCCTGCTCACCCAGGAGGGTGAGCATCTGCTTCGCCCCAGGCACCTCAGGCCCTGTTGCAGTCAGCCCTGCTGCCCTCAGTGAGGAGGCTATTGACCTCCTGAGATCCCTCACTGTTGGGCAGTCAACCATTCTGAATGCCATCCAGGGTGTTGAGAGGCATTTGCAACAAACAAATGCATACCTGGAGGGCATTCACTCTGGCGTGGGGGCCCAACAGATAGCATTTCAGGCTCTGGCCTCTGCACTGATGGCAGCCATTGTCCTTGTCTCTTGCCTCCCCTTCCAACTTTCTCTACCCAGTACCAATCCCCTCAACCCCAGCCTATCCCAAGCACACCTTCAGACAAGCATTCACCCAAATCAACACACAGAAGTGGCTCAGGCAAACACAAGCACCACACTTCATCTCACAGGCACTCACACATGCACCATCCCCATGGAGACACACCAACATCCACTGCCTCCACTGTGTCCCCCTCTTCCTCCTCGTCCACCTCCCTCCCAGTAGTGTCTCCACTCACACCTGCATGCACTACATGCTCATCCACTACCTCCATCACCAGCACGCCCATCACTACACACCCCTCACTGGCAGTCACCACCCCCACATCCATGCACACGTCCCCTGTGTCCTCTCCCACTGTGTCTGTGACCCCTCCTCCCAAAGTACACAAAAGCAAGCACACACCCACCCAACAGCTATCCACCTCACAACAGCATCCAGCTCATGCACCTGCACCCAAACACAGCAGACTGACCCCTCCTACAACCACTCCCAAATCTTCACCTTCTTCCTGCACGAATGTCCCTAAGAAGCTTTTCCTAGCCAACATTGACCTGTTCCCTACCCTTACCCCGTCATTCCCCTCGGGCCAGGGTGGCCAAAACCCAGCCCAGCACCTCAGCCACCAAGTCCATGTCTGCTGTGGTTCCTGCAGCTGTCAGATGCTCAAAGGGGGCACCCGTCAGCCCAGCCAGTGTGCCACCAACCCCTGCCAAGGCAAAGAACATTCTGCCCCCTGGCAAGGTAGAGAGGGGGACAACATCCAGCAAGGGGAAGGAGCCACAACCACTCAGCAAGGCCACCTCAAAGACTCCAGCTGCCAGACCCAAGGTGACACCACCATCTACCAAGAGCAGGAAGGGGCACAAAACACCAGACAAGGCACTTCAGCCATCCTAGCCTGCAGGTGAAGGCCTGGTGGCTACCAGCAAAACCGCCAGCACCGCCACCTGCACCGTGGCCAGCACCGACACCTGCACCGCCGCAAG